>NC_141553.1:18607500-20020000 GCF_021556685.1 Rattus norvegicus | reverse complement strand
AGCGACCTACCTCCCGGCTGCTTAAATGCTCTTCTGGCTCTGGCTTACTTTATGGACAGCCATGAACTCACTAGCTGTCTTTCCAAACTCCAAAAGAATCTCACGGGGGAAGCTCTCTGTGTTAGCTCTCGTTCCCTTTTATTAGGGAACCATAAACTCAGAGTGAGAGGTCAGAGGTCCTCGATGCTGATGGCCACGTGAGAGATTCCTGCCGCTTTACCGGGGTCTAATCATAGAGGAAGCTGCTCCAAGCTGAACACTCACGTAGCCCAGGAAAGGATCTGCGTTTAGTTAAGTAAGAATGGTTGTCTGTTAATATAGTAAGCCTGATACGATACCATACTCCTGTAGTCCTGTTCTTGGAAAGGATTGTTGTTTAATGTTATCCTCAGCTACACGGTGAGTTAGAGACCAGCTTGGGCTATTTAAGAGGCTGTTTCGAATGCACGCATGCACGTACATGCCAAGTTCAAGGCTAGTCTGGACCATGTGATGCAAGCCTATCTTTGAAAAATGAAAGTGTTGGCTGTTAAAGAGCATATGCTGCTCTTGCAGAGGACCAGAGTTCAGACCCCAGCACCCACAGTGGAGTCTGAACCTCTCACTCACAACTACCTGAAACTCCAGCTGTAGGGAATCTACCGGCCTTTTCTGGCCTCTGAGGGAACTTTAAGGCACATGTGTGTACCCCCCAAACATACATACACATAAAAGAGTATAAATAAGATATTTTTAAAGGCGTGAAAGCGGGGTGTCAGATACGTAAAATGTCTCAGTGACTAAAGGCGCTTGCCGTGAAAGACAGCCTAAGTTTGATCTGCAGAGCCCATGTCAAAATGGAAGAAGGGAACTAATCTACAAAGTTGTTCTCTGACCGCTACACTTGTACCATGTGATATGCGTACCCACATAAATATGACCCACACATTAATAATATATAATAATAAAACAAAAACTAAAAATAATATTTATTTATTTATTTATTTATTTATTTATTTTTTGAGACAGGGTTTCTCTGTGTATCCCTGGCTGTCCCGGACCTCATTCTGTAGACCAGGCTGGCCTTGAACTCACAGAGATCCACCTGCCTCTGCCTCCCAAGTGCTGGGCTTAAAGGCTTGTACCACCACATGAAACATAGATTACATTAAAATAGGCAATGCGGGCTGGAGAGGTGGCTCAGTGGTTAGAGCACTGACTGCTCTTCCAGAGGTCCTGAGTTCAAATCCCAGCACCCACATGGTGGCTTACAACCATCTGGAATGGGATCTGATGCCCTCTTCTGGTGTGTCTGAGGACAGCGACAGTGTACACATATAAATAAAATAAATTCATAGTTCTTTAAAAAATATATGCAATGCTTGTCATGCACAGATATAGCAGAAACCATGAAATGACAGCATTTAGCACGTGCCTCGATTGCTCTAAGATTTACTCTGTCTCCCACACCATCTTTCTCACCCTCTCTTCTCACTTTCTCTCTACTTCCCATCATTCATCAAAACCTATTCTCAGAGTATAATTAAGATGGCCGCCCTGAACTCTGATACACAAAGGCTAACCCATCATAATGGCCTTCCCTCATATTCAGCCTCGCAGAGAGACAGATATGAAACCCATTATTGTACGGCGAGAAATCTGATGTGAGTGTAGCCGTGAGAGAGGCAAGGGTATCAGGTTTCGACCTTGGGAATCTGTCCTAGGGAGGCAGCCAGGTTCATAATCAGGCTTTCTCTTTGTTCAGACCTCTATCAAAGCGAGACACTGTATTATGTACTAGGAATTTGGACAAGCAAAAGACCTGCCTGGAGTGTTAAGATTGTTTGAAGGTGACACAGACCAGTAAGGGGGAAGGGGGTGTATAATCATAAGAGAAACCCAAGTCTTAGCACTGAGGGCAACCGTTCTTGCAAGGACAAAAAAGATTGTAGGGTCATATCCTGTCATGAAAACACGAGTATCACACTAAAGCTACAAATGGCCTCTAATCAATTTGGATACACACACACACACACACACACACACACACACACACACTCTTAGGATTTCTATTATTGTGACGAAACACCATGATCAAAAGCAACTCAGGGAAGCAAGGTTTAGTTGGCTTACACTTCCACATTGCTGTTCATCACCAAAAGAAATCAGGACAGGAAGTCACACAGGACAGGAACCTGGAGGCAGGAGCTGATGCAGAGGCCATGGATGCATGCTGCTTACTGGCTTGCTCCCCATGGCTTGATCAGCCTGCTTTCTTATAGAACCCAGGACCACCAGCCCAGGGGATGACACCGCCCACAATGGGTGAGGCCCCTCTTTATCCATTACTAATGGAGAAAATGTTCTACAGCCAAATCTTATGGAGGCATTTTCTTAGTTGAGGTTCCCTCCTCTCAGATGACTTTAGCCTGCATCAAATTGACATAAGACTATCCAGCGCGACATATTTCTGAATTCCATAAAACTGTTTCAGAACCCATTCTCCAAGCATAGACCCATTGTCCTTGAAAAATTAAGGAATGCCAAAAAGCCACATCAACAGAAAGGGGGCCTGGGAGGCTTCCTTGGGGGAGGGAATGGAGTCTAGCGATAGTTGGCATCAGTCAGAGAGAGAAGCGGGAGCAGGGAGGAACTGGAGGCAGAGAGAGGGGCTTTCCAGGCAGAGAATGACCAGTGGAAAGACACTGGTTTTTACACATGGGTAGACCTTGGGGGACAGCAAGTCTCATGGTGGCTGTGTGTAGAAACCCTGAGAGGAGGAGCAGGGAGGAAGAAGGAGGGAGAGAGGTTGGCAGAGAACAATTGAGATTCTGTGGAGAAAGCGAAAAGTATTTAGGGTGAGCTCTTTCTCCTCAGGAAAGAGGGTCAGCCTGAAAGCTTAACCATGCTTACTTAGTCCTGTGAACCGACTTGACATTTTGAGGGGAAAAAAGTCCCAGTAGGACTGCACAGGACAGACTCAGTACCCAGAATTTGGAAGCTGCTGCAGTTAAGGTGACAGGGGTTGAGTTCGTGCCAACTCATCAGTTGACCTGGCTCAGAGCCACTGCTTGTAAAGCAGGACCAGGTGGGGATTCAGTGGGGGAGGACAAAGAGAGGGAGGGAGGGAAGGAGAGAAAGAGAGAGAAACCACAGATAGAACTCAGGGCCTTGTAAACGTAAAGCAAACATGTGTGGTGCCCTACGCCTGTAATCCCAGCACTTGGGAAGCTGAGGCCATAATTTTGAGACTGATTGAACTGTTTCGAACAGTTTTTGAACTGATGGCTAAGGCAGCCTGAGTTACTTAGTGGGTTCAAGGCCAGCCCTGTGAGACAGTCACAAAATCAAATAGTATGAAGAGAGTTGGGGATGTAGTCCAAGAATGGATCAGGGACAGGTGTACACAGAAGACAGAAGGAAGCTCGAATCCTGGGAGCTGAGTAAGGAAAGGATAGATCCTAAGCCTTGTGTTGTCAAGTGAGTGATCTGGAAAAGTCCCTCAGGGATGCAGCAAACCGGTCAACCGTGATTGCTATGCCCAGCATCATTAGCTGAGGAAGGGCAGGGGCATGGTCCATGGACAAACGAGTTTGAGCAAAGAGAGCTGCCCTGCCAGTGGCCACTACTGTTCTTTGGTCATATTTAGTATTTAGCCATAATGACAGGAACAGAGTTAGTCAACATTAGAGAGTGGATGGAAAAGTTTTTAGTTTACAATGACGATGACCACCACCACCACCTCCTCCTCCTCCTCCTCTTCCTCTTCCTCCTCTTCCTCTTCCTCCTCTTCCTCTTCTCCTCCTCCTCCTCCCCTCTTCCTCCCTCTCCTCCTCCTTGTTCTTGGAGAGGGGATGCTGGGATGCCTCATCTCTCACTCTGCAGCCAGACTAGAACTTACAATGTGTCTCCGGCTGGCCTTGAACTTATGGTTCATCTCCTGCTTCAGCCTCCAGAGTGCTGAGACAACCAGCTTGAGCCACCATACCTGGCTCAACTTATAATTTTGTAAGCCTGCTTTTTCAGGTGCAATGCGAGCCTGCCTCTGGAGGAGGGAAAGAGTCTCCTGCATTCCCAAACACAACGTTTCTCAGAAACAGGTTCCAGGTAAACAGACTAGTAAGGCTCTGCAGGAAAACACCCCTTTCAGGAGTCTCCCAGGGGCTGCTTCTCTTTCTGTCCCCTCTCTGCAGCGCCCTCTCTTTCTCTATTGTCTTTTTGATCACTGATGGCTTCTTATGGTGGCTGAGTCACTGACAGGGTGCTGGTCAGTAAAACCTGTGTTCTGGGGGGAGGGTGGCTCTCCTCCAGTCTACTTGGGGTCTGAGGGATTAAAGAGCCCATTGGAGCATGATAGGAGGGGGAAGACAGTGTCCTTGCCCTCATGGATTTTAACATGCAAGGCATGATGTGGTCATATAATGGTAGTAGTGGTTATGAAGCTTGTATAGACACATGGCTTCTTTTCTAAAGCTGAAAGCAGGTTCCTTCTCTACGTTCACTAGCACACAGAACCTAGTGTTCAATCCACGCCCTTATGGACTTGCTACATTCTGAAAACAATATTTCTGAGACTAGGTTTTCAGACCACACAGCCTTACATGGAATCTGCCAGGCCCGGATGAAGTAACATGGGTGAGATCAGAGGTCTCTACCCCTTTTGCGTGAGGGTGTTGTCAAAGGACTTTCAGAGGGATTCTAGCAGATGCCCTGCATATCAGACATTGACATTAGGATTCCTAACAAAATTCCAGTTTCGAAGTAGCAACGAAAACAATTTTATGGCTGAGGGGTCACCACAACATGAGGAGCTGTATTAAAGGGTGCCAGCATTAGGAAGGTTGCGAAGCGCTGGGCTAGAGGCTCAGCAGAGCAGGTGGACACACAGCTAAGGAAAGTCTCACAAATACTGTTTGTTTAGGAGAAGATTGGAGCCGCAGCGAAGTCCCTGCAGGGTTCTCTTGTTCCGATGTTACGACGCTGGCGAGACGCTGGTGAGAATTTTGCTTCCCTCACTTCATCTACGAACGGCAGAATTCTTCTTTTAGTTGAGTCTCACCTGAAGTATTACTCTCCTTTCAAAAAACGCGTTTTAGCCGGGTGTAACTGCTTAATGGAGAGACTTCGGATCCCTACCAGGTTCACTTGGCAAAGAAAATAAAGCAAAAGTAACAATAAACAATGAAAGTGAGCCAGGAAAGCCTTGGCTGGATAAAAAGAAGGGGAAAAAAAGAAGAGGAGGAGGAGGAAGAGGAGGAGGAGGAGGAGGGGGAGGAAGGAGTAAGAAAGAAAGATAGGAAGAAAGAGAAAGGAAAAAAAGACAAAGAGACTGACTACTGGCTGAGAGAAAACTTTTATCTTTACAGCCAGAACGGAATCAGGATGTGGAGGGACACATTTCTGGCCGAGTCCCTCGTGCTGATCGGTGGGAATGCTGGGAAAGGTGCTCTCTTTGAGAGACCCTTGGCTCCTATAGATGCTTTCCTGCTCCGATTCCCACCGGTCAGGATAAGTTGTCCTGTCATCTGACCTCCTAGAAACGAGGACACTCCGAGATCCGGGTCTCAGCTTCCTAGCCAACTAGGACTCTGCCCCGGTCTCAGCCTCTGGCTCCGTGGGGCGCGCGGGCGGGGGCTCCCCTGAGCATCTAGTTGGAGTATCCGAGCGCCGAGCGGTCCCCAGACGGCGTGGACCTGAGACTGCAACTCTGTTTCCGAGGAGTGCGCCTGGAGTTACCACTGCCCCGTGGATTTTACGTTCTAAAATGAACAATATAAGCGAAGGTTACACCGCTGCCTGGTACCTCTTAAGTTCAGACAAACACCAGCCCATCACTAGGGAGGGCATCACTAGGGAGGATATCGTGGGGATGCTGTTGGGAGTCAGTCCACCTGGGTGGGGGAAGACTGTGCACTCGCCCTTGCTCCTCCCACCTCCAACCTTCCTCCAACACCCCGGGATCTCTCAAGGCAGCTCTGCCCTCCTTGTCCCGGGGACCCTGCGGCAGACACCGCACTGGGCATGCTCGGGCGGCAGCTGGCCCGGCGGGTCGCCGCGCCTCCACCTGGCTGTCCCGCCCCCCCCGTAAGACGAGCGCGCAGCACCTGGCGGCGCCCGGTAGGGGGAGGAGACGGCGCGGGGCGGCGCTGCGCGTTCCCGAGCCGTGGCCCAACTTTCCCCCCCAACTTCCCTCCTGGGGGTGCAGTCCCCGGATCCCGGGTTGAGGAGACGCCGACCCGGGCGCAGAGCCGAGTTCCTGGAAGGAGGAGCGCGCGGGACCCCACCGTATGGCCAGCTCCGGCACTTCGTCCCCAGTGGGCGCGGGGAGCCCCGATCTTGAGCAGGTGAGCGCCCCCACCTGTGGCTGCCTCCCCCTCTCCCAAACTCTGCGGCGATGATGGGTTGGGGTTGGGATCCCAGAAGACCAGGGGACACGGGGACCTTGCAGGAGCCCTGTGTTACAGAATGGGAGCCTGAGAAGCCTGGGAGGGGACATTGACTCTGCTCGTCGCCGGGTCTCGGTGGACCGAGACTGGACCGGAGTTTGGCACCCGCCCTGAGTGCGAGCTCCTAGCGGGCACCGCAACCCCAGCGTCCCCAGGGAGTAGGAAGGGGTGTACGCGGGGCTTCTGTTCCGATCATTTGCTCCGGAAAAGCAACCCGGGGCGCCGGGCACCCGGCGGGCCCACCTGCGACTGGCGTCTTCGGGTTTCGTGTTCTCCGCCAGGCCGAACTCGCCTGAAGACATGATCCGCGACCACTGCACCTTTAACGGGGAAGTCACCTGGCTGGGAAAGTTAACCTTCAGTTCGGATTTCTTTTCTTTTGCTTTCTTTCTTTTTCCCTCCGCCCCCCACCCCCACTTTGAAGGTGAGTCTGCTCCATAGGGAGCGGAGGGGCAAGGCAGCATGCTTTCGAAATTGGGGTATAAAAACGCAGAGCCCTGGGGCACCGTAGCAGTGCCAAGGGGCGGCTCTAGGTGGGTTCTCCCCGCCCCCCCGCCCCCACTCCATCCCCCACCTATGGCATCCGAGAGCAACTTGCGCCAAGAAAAAAAAAAAAAATCAAGTGCTTGAGGAACACAGCAGTAGCTTCCAGTTTCTTTCCTGGTGCCCCACAGACCCTGCTCCTCTAAGCCTTGGGGCTGTCAGCGTTGTGGGCACCGAACAGGGTAATGCGTGTTCGTGGAATGCATCCTGAAGGGGACCCTAAAACCTTAGTTATCCTGGGGGTTGAGGGAAGTAGGGGATGGCCGCAGGCGGGACGGGGGCGTGCGTGTCAGGAGGAGGAAAATAACTTTCGTTTAACTTTTGAGACTGAAAAAATTATTTATGTACATTCAGGACCTACTTTAGGAAAACAACATATAACTACATTAAAAAAATACACCCTGGAGCAGGCTCGAAACATCGGTTTACTTAGCTTGACATCTGTTAGCTTATTCATGTCTTTCATTTAGTTTCCCAAGCTCCCAGGAATCCGGAACATTTAAAAAGACCTACCACTCTTCACAAAGTGTATGTGTGCGCGCGCGCATTTTCTTGCAATCTGATTGTGAGTTTTGATTTTGTTTGTTGGAGACTAAACGTGGTCTGTCTAAATTTAGAATTGGTCACGTTCTTGTTCTCTTAGAGACTGTTTTACCTCCCTCAGGGTTACATCGGTTCTCGCTGCAGGAGAGTGGCTAGTCCAGGTAGGCGTCTGTAGGGAGTCTGACAAGGCCGCAGGCTCAGGGGAAGGCAGACTGCTGCCCCAGCACTTCAGGCCTCAGTAGAATCTGCTGACCTGGGCTCAACCCAATGCATCTCTTAGGAGGCACATGCTCTATGCTGGAAGGGAATGCAAAATTAAACTGTTTCTAAAACAGCGCGATCTGGGTACTTTTCTAATCCAGCGACTCATTGGGTAGGCAGCCAGGTTCTCTGGATTCAATCAGCTGAGGGTGAAGACCTGAGCTGTGTCTGGACCAGAGCTGACTGTTTAACTTGTGATGTTTCTCATAAATCCTTTTGTTAAGACATAAATAAATGCATTTCCTTAATCTGTACTTTGTGTGTTAGGCTCCACACTTGAACAGTGGAGAGACCGGTCCTCTGTTTGGGATCCAGGGTAACGTTGAATCCTGAGTCTGTTTGCATTTCTGTGGGGGTGGCTATGCCAGCATTGTGTGTGTGTGTGTGTGTGTGTGTGTGTGTGTGTTTTCTTTATTCAGGACCTAGTTGTATTTCTTTTCACAGTGATTAGTCAGCTCAGAAAGCCAGTGGGTTCTGATAATCGAAAAGAATATGAGTATTCTGTTTCTAGGTGGTTTTCCCCATATAGATTAATTATTTAAGAGAACTCACTGGGGCGAGGGGGGAACTTTGATGCATGTGTCTGTGCACTGGTCAGAGGACAACTTCAGATGGAAATCCTTGTCCTCCACCTTGTCTGAGACAGGGTCCCCTGTCTGCTGCTGTATATGCCAGGTTGGTTGTCCCAGAGATTAATGGCCCAGCATTCTGCTGTCTCTACCTCCCATCTCACTATAGGTACACTCGGGTAACAGATGTGTACCACCACGTCCAGCTTTCCCTGTGCTCTTGGGATCTGAACGCGGGTCAGTCGTGAACAGCAAGTGTTTCCCCCAGGTGCCATCTTCCCAGTCTTCAAAAGATCCGGTTTTTTTTTTTTTTTTTTTTTTTTGGTTCTTTTTTTTTTCCGGAGCTGGGGACCGAACCCAGGGCCTTGTGCTTCCTAGGCAAGCGCTCTACCACTGAGCTAAATCCCCAACCCCACCGTTTTTTTTTTTTTTTTTGTTTGTTTTGTTTTTTTTTTTGTTTTTTTTTTAAATGCACAAATTGCATGCATCTTTTCGTCCAGTGTATCACTGTGGTTGTGGAAACCAATGAGAATGACTGCTTGGTGTTTTTACGCGAGAGTAATTCTGAGCAGGAATATGGTCAAATAGGCTTTGACAGCTGGCCTCGCTACCGTTTCCCCAAGCTCCACTTGCTAAAACTTAGCCTTCTGAACAGACCAAGGAAAGGCACTATTGACCTTGGCCAGGCCTGGTGTGACCTTCCCTGTGTGTGCTATCTGAGCTGTTCCTAGGTTCCTGCTCTTAGCTCTTGCCAGTCTGAATGACAGTGACATGCTGGTTTAACATGAGAGGACCCGGAACAATGGGGCTCTTAAATTGCAACCTTTTCCTCTTCCCTCTTTTCACAACCTTTCCAATATCATGGGAAAACACTTTTATTTTTAACTTATTTACATTTCGTTTATGTGCATTGGTGTTTTGCCTGCACTCACGTCTATGTGGACATGTCAGATCTTGGAGTTACAGACAGCTGTGAGCTGCTGTGTGGTTGCTGGGATTTGAACCTCAGTCCTCTGGAAGTTCTCAGTCAGTGCCCTTAACCACTGAGTTCTCTCTCCGGCCCCGAAAACACTTTTCAAGTATTAGATTGCATTCTATTTTATAGACCCCTCTCCTTCACCCTAAGACAAGATCATGCTTGCTCTGGATTCCAGACTAGCTTTGAACTTGCCATCCTCCTGCCTCAGCCTTTGAGTGCTGGGATTATGAAAGTACATATATCTTATGGCTGCCATTAATTAGGTTTTGGACTTTCTGTGATATTTGTCTACCTTCTAGTAGGCCTTTCTGTTTGTTTGTTTTGATTTTTTTCTACCATGCTGGGGATCATGCTGGGGTCTTTTTTTTTTTTAAGATTTATTTATTTATTCATGTATATGAGTACACTGTAGCTGTCTTCAGACACACCAGAAGAGGGCATCAGATCTCATTACAGATGTCTGTGACTACCATGTGGTTGCTGGGATTTGAACTCAGGACCTCTGGAAGAGCAATCAGTGCTCTTAACCACTGAGCCATCTCTCCAGCCCCAAACTTGGGAGTTTTACACATGCTAAGCTTGAGCTCTATGGAGCTTTTAGCCCCCTCTTAGGAATGTTGTAGTGTCCAAAGCCTGGCTGGTTATTCCTTGGAAACAGGGAGTATCATTAGGATTAGGATCATGGGTAGCCTGTCTCCAAGGATACTGTCTACTCTTTCCCGATTGGACTCTAAGAGACACGGGTCATGACTCTGGAATCCTCAGTTCTGACTGAAGCCACCTTGGGTACTTGCTTTATCATTGCTGGAGTATGGGCAAACTCTCCCAGTGGATTCCTCTCCTCGAAGAGTCATCGCTATTTCCCAGAAACCCATTAGGCCTCTGGTTTGACCAGGCAAGTGTGACTACTGATAAAAAATTAGATATGATTCTTTGATGTATTTAGGGAATTAACTCTCAGCTTCCTGTCTGGAGAAGTCCTATGGGTATTACTTAACCAATGGGCAAGAGGCAAACAGCCACGTGAAATTTACGTTTTCATTTTGGACTGGGGGTAGTGTTTTCCCCAGAATAAGCTGCCACCACCATCTGGTAGAATCTGTTAATAATCCCAGGTGGCATCACTTTTGAGACATGAGATAAATTATTCTGCCGTCACTTTGAACATTTCCAGATAATTCCAAGGAAAGGGGCCTCCCGGAGAACCAGTGTGAGCATGCAGGAGAAAGAGGCTGAGCCCGAGTTAATTCTGGGGCTGTTGTAGACTGAAGAATGTGGGGCTTCTTACTCCTTTGGAAATGCTGTTTTCAAGATGTTTTTCAAAGATAACCTTGGTGACTCAGTAGCAGCTGGCTCGCCCCATTAGCATGCAGCAGAATTCCTGGATGGGGCAGCTTCTCTGTGTCTTTAAAGCAGGCACAACTAGGGGCAAAATAGGTTCTAAACTCAGTCATAGGTAAAATCTGCTTGTGGGTTGTATGTCTATTGGTTGAGGGTTTTTTTTTGTTTTTTGTTTTTTGTTTTTTATTTAGTACTAGTTAAGTACCAGAAATGTAATCAACCCTTAATAAAACAACCAATCAAATAAATACAGAGGTTGGAGGGAGGAAACCTTTCTTGTCCCACATTCTTTTTTCATGTGTCTTCATTCTTAGCTGTCTGGAAGAAAGTTTCGTTTTCAAAGCTGCAAGCTCACTTTTTTGTCTTGTTTGTTTTTTGCCCTCCTTCTCCCTCCTCCCCTCCCTCCTCCTCTCCCCTCCTCCCCCTCCTCCTCCCCTCCCTCTTCCCTTTCTTCCTCCCCCTTCCCTCCTTTCCCTCCCATCCTCCTCCCCCCTCCCTCCTTCTCCCTCCCTCCCCCTCTCTTCTCTTCTGGGGAGAGAAGTGGGGAGAGGAGTGATCAGAATAGAAATCGTCCTTATAGGAACAAAAGAACCCCGAGTGAAGATCAAAGATGGCAGGGAACTGACCACTCTCATTTTCCGATCAGCAGTAACTGTCTTCTGTATCTGGCTCATAGCATCCGCCACAGGTACTTGGAGTGCACTGAAGTAAAGCCATGTTTAGGGATGAGTGGTTCCTGATCCTTCAGAGTTAGTACCGCTCAAAGCCTTGTGTGGCTGGGCAGTCAACAGGCAGCCTCACCCGCTGCTTGGGCAAGCACTGACCACTGACCAGGTCCACTGGGAAGCAACTGGCATTGTTTGTCAGGTTAAGGGGTTCTCTATGACCCAGCAGTATCCACTTCCACGGGTGGGTACAGAATGTGTTATAGGTCCCCAGGGACTATGTCTAAGATCTCTCTCTCTCTCTCTCTCTCTCTCTCTCTCTCTCTCTCTCTCTCTGCTGCGCTAGGGGTGGTGTCAGGAGTGGAAGGGGGAAGCACATCTCTTCTCTCTTTCTATCTTCTTTATATGGGTTCCAGAGATGGGAGTCAGCTCATTAGGCTCTCGTAGTAAGTGGTTTTACACACCGTGGCCATCTCAGCTCGGCTCCGTGCTGGATGGTAAAGGCTGGACTTTGGATCGGAGGAGAAAAGGAAAATTGCAGCTACACACGGCGAAGTGTCCGTTATTAGTGGAAGCAAGCTCATGTGTGGCTCTTAAGGGTGTAGTGCTGCAGGAAGAAAGTAAGAACATGGGGGCTCGGGCTGGAGAGATGGCTCAGCGGTTAAGAGCACTGACTGCCCTTCCCGAGGTCCTGAGTTCAATTCCCAGCAACCACATGGTGGCTCACAACCATCTGTAATGGGATCCAATTCCCTCTTCTGGTGTGTCTGAAGACAGCTACAGTGTACTCAAAAATAAATAAATAAGTAAACAAATAAAAAAAAAAAGAACATGGGGGCTCTAAGTATTAGACTCTTTGTGAGAGCTAAATTTCATATGCCTAGCTGGCCTGGGCGGTACAGATATGTATCTTGTAACTACTAGAGAGGCTGAGGCAAGAGATAGCTAGCTCCCGAGTGTGAGGGTGGCCTGGTGTATTAGGGTTCTCTAGAGGTCCAGAACTTAATTTTTTTTTTTCAGAGCTGGGGACCAAATCCAGGGCCTTGCGCTTGCTAGGCAAGCGCTCTACCACTGAGCTAAATCCCCGACCCCCCAGAACTTAAATTTTTAACCTTTTATTAATTTACTTATTTATTCATTCCACATTGTGCAGCCCCTCCTTCCCCAACTACCCCTTCCCTTCACATCTGAGAATAGGGAGGTTCCTACCTGGATACCAATCCCACTGAGGCCAGACAAGACAGCCCAGTTAGGGGAACAGGATCTATAGGCAAGCAACAGAGTCATTGTTGGGGGACCAGCATGAAGACCAAGCTCCTACATAAGTGGGAGACTGGGGGATGGGGTTTGAGGGGTGGGGCTTAGGTCCAGCCCTTGTATACTCTCTGGTTGATAGTTCAGTCTCTGGAAGTCCCAAAGGGTTCAGGTTAGTTGACACTGTTGGTCTTCCTGTGGAGTCCCTGAACCTTCTGGGTCCCCCAAACCTCCCCCCAACTCTTCCACAAGACGTTTAGAGCTCAGTCTGATGTTTGTCTGTGGTTCTCTGGCATCTGTTTTGGTCAGCTGCTGGGTGGAGTCTCTCAGAGGACAGTCATGCTAGGCTCCTGTCTGTGAATCCAGGCTGTGACAAACATAGCCTGAGGTTCTAAAGTAGTGGAAGGAGGAGGGCAGGTCTTCAGTGTATCCCTGTAGAGCTAGAGGACCAGAATTAATATATATATATATATATGTATATTTATATATATATGTGTGTGTATGTGTTTGTGTGTCTATATGTATGTATATATATATATGTATGTGTGTGTGTGTGTACACACATATGGGAATGCATATGTATACACTCACACATATGGGCTTATTAAAATGGCAGTCAGTGGAAGGTCTAAGAGTTCAGTAATTGTTCAGTCCATGCAGCTCCATGTCTCAGCGGCTTTTCATTATTGAAGTGGAAGTCTCTGTATATGTGATACGACTCATGTAGTGTTTTGCTGAGACAGACTCATGTGATGTTTTGCTGAGGCAAGATCCATGGGAGGACAAGTGATGTTTGGAAAGAGTATTAATAGGACTCAATGGACAGTGATGGCGTGCTTGCGTGCACACCAAAGCTTTGCAATGTTTTGTTGGTCTTGAGTCTTGAGAGAGGCATAGCAGAGAACTTCTGACAGTTCTCACTGATTTGTGCTAATTTGGCGGAGGCCTGGCGGTTTCTGCTGGATTGTGCCACCACTGATGATTCGTGTTTGCTATCCTGATACTACTGAACTGGATTGCTGGTATCCTGACTGTGTGGTTTGTGTATGCTCAACCCAGGGAATGGCATTATTAGAAGGTGTGGTCCTGTTGAGTAGACGTGTCACTGTGTAGCCTCGTTGGAGTGGGTGTGGCCTTGTTGGAGTGGGTGTGGCCTTGTTGAAGTAGGTGTGGCCTTGTTGGAATAGGTTTGGTTTCAAGACCCCACATCTTAGCTTCCTGGAAGTCAGTATTCTGCTAGCAGCCTTCAGATGAAGATGTAGAACTCTCAGCTCCTCCTGCACCATGCCTGCCTGGATGCTGCCATGTTCCCACCTTGATGATAATGGACTGAACCTCTGAACCTGTAAGCCAGCCCAATTAAATGTTGTCCTTTATAAGAATTGCCTTGGCCATGGTGTCCGTTCACAGCAGTAAAACCTAAACTAAGACACTATCATCCCTCTCCTTATTTGAACTTTGTGACCCCTGGCAGCCCTTTGGCCCCACTTCACATGCTTTCTTCCCACCAGTTTTTATTCACACTCTCCAGTATCATACGTAGCATTTCTTGGAGAGCCTTCTCTGGTGGCATTTGATGTATACTACTGGGGTGACTGACTACTCAGTCTTCTAGGGACAGGAGGCTCCTAGAGGGCACACTTACGTTCTCTTCTTTGTAAAAATGGCTTTCCTTATGGTTTTGAGACGGTCTCACTGTGTATAGCCCTAGCTGGTCTTGAACCAGCTATGATAACTGGGCTGATCTCAAACTCACAGTCTGCCTACATGAGTCTGCCTCCTGAATGCTGGGACTAAAGGTGAGCACCGTCATACCCGACCCAAGTCATCCCTGTTGGACAGCATTTATCTATGTAGTTTCTATGGGGCAGTGTTGAAGTTCTTTTGATATTTAAGAGCCTTAAAAATTCAATTTGAATCCACTGAAGATATAACATTTTGAAATTAGAGGTCTGTTGACAGGATGTCTAAGTGTAGCGTTGGGCTCTTGTTGGAACTACCTGTGGCAAGCGAAATTAGCATCTCAAAGAGTCATCTCTTCTTTAAACAAAGGTTCACGGCCCATAATGTTGTAACTGAGTTTTACTCTGGATGAATATTTGTGTTAATATATGTTAATGAGAAGCACTTTCACTGTTTATTATCTTGGTAAGAAGGCACTGTTCCCATAAAGTCTCTCTCTGCCAGAGAACATTATCTTCTTTCCTCTGAGCCTTCATTTCTACTCCCGGGGTTTTGCTGATGTTTTGTTTTGCTTTTATCATGAGGTGGTGGCAATTTTTTCTGTGAGGTGGTTTTCCAGATAGAGATTCTATTTTGTTTTTTTTAAGGGATGAAGACACACAATTTATTTTATATATGATTTTTTAACATCTTATAAGGAACAATAAATAGAAAATACTCCCAAGTATTTTATACTTATATAGAAATATACTTATATAGAAATATTAAAATGAATTTCCCCTCATTTTTTTCCAAATGTAGAAAGGGCACAGATAGGAAAATAAAATAAAACCATTTAAACATATAAAACTTAACAGATTTTAGGTACCAAAGTGCCAACTTACTTTATTTGATCAGGAAATCTAACAATATAAAAAAGTTAAGGTTTCCTTGAAGTCACAGTCGCTTTCCAAAGATTCAATAGTAGAAACAACCAACGTTGCCACAACGCAGAATAAGCTGTCATTCATGAAAACATCGTGAGCGCAGTTGTCATTCATGAAAATATCGTGAGCGCAGTTGTCCGTGTCTGCATCCCAGAAACAGCGAGCAGCCATGAATGCTACTTCACCCCTCTGTTCTCCAATCACCACTTGCACCACCATTTTATACCCGTTATATCCCAATTCTTTTAGCTTTCCTTTAATCATTTCTGATAGACGTTTTGTGAGTTGAGGCATTTCATCCGGAGGCTGTTCGGCACCTGCCAATTCTTCCTTGAGCACAGCATGGATGCAGTCTTTATCCACAGAAGGTCTAAACCTTTGCTGGAAAATGGGTCTCAGAATGTAGGTGTTCTCAGGCTCCCCTGAGTTCTTGTCGGCCTCAGACAAGCCCTCGGAGGCACTGGCTGTTAAGGACTGGCCTCTGGCGGACATGGCCATATCTCTGTGTCTGGATCCAGCAGACCTCTAGAGGGAGGGACAGATAGAGATTCTTGAAAGAATGAGTTGGCAATAGGAGGAAGTGAATCCGTTCTTCCCGCTGTGGAAAGATAGCAGCCAGAGTGTGGTGATGAGAGAGATTTCATGAGGAAGGCAAACAGCATTTTGGGCCTCTCCTTACAGTTCCAGACCCAGGGCTCGGGTCTTCCGATGGGTCTCTAAGGTGTAGAAGTGCATAGCACAGCATGTGACAGTATAATCGAAGTCAAGAAATGTGCAGGGGAAAGTATCCATAGTATTGTGACAGGGTTCTGTCCTTCATACGGAAGTGTGCAACAGGTCCTCACACATGGAGGAACGAGCTAAAGTCACAGGAAAGGAGGATCCTGGGGAAGGAGTGTGCACCTCATACCTCATAGAGCCAGAGGAAAATTGGCTAATAATATAGAAAAGGGTGTTAAATCTCTCTCTCTCTCTCTCTCTCTCTCTCTCTCTCTCTCTCTCTCTCACACACACACACACACACACACATGCACACACACAAACATACACATACATACACACACATACACATATACACACACATATATAACACACACATATATACACACACCACACATACACACACAAACATACACAAACATACACACATACATACACAAACATAGACACATACACACACATATATACATACATAACACATACACACATATATACATACACACATACATATAAACACATACACATAGAAACATACATACACATATACATATACATACATATGTATGCATACATACCACACATATACATTCATACACACATGCACATACATACACACACATACACGTAGAAGCTTACATACACATACATACCCATACACACACATATACGTTCATACACACATACATATGTACACATGAACAAACACACATACACACACATGCACACACAGTTTTTTCCCCCAGTGCCCCTGTCCCAAGTGACAATTTGTGCAATGATTTGGGGGTAAACTTGGGCATATTTTTCATCCACTGAAACAGAATAGAAACAGGCCTGCCCTTTGCTCCAGTTTTGTGAGCTTCTGTTGCAGAAGTAAAGAGATATTTTTAAGGATGTTGATTCCAGACATGCTTTTAAAGTAAAGATACTGGGAAACAAGCATCTTAATAGGACTTGGGGAATGTACTGTTTACTTTCTAAAAATCAGAGCGATGTGTGGCAAAGGAAGAGGATGTCCCCTGATTATTTTTAAGAGAAAAACAAAGTACAGAGTAATGGGTATAAGACGGTATGATTCCAAGAACAAAAAGGAGAAAATGAAGTCTGACATTTGCGTAGATGTTGTCAGTTTCCTTAGGGTGATGAAAATTTGAGGACAGGGTGAAATTATTAGCTTTCCTTTCTGCTGTTTAGTTGTATATATTGAATCAAGCATGCATTTTGTAAAAAGGTACAATAAATAAACAAAAAATTCAATAAGAGAGCTAGCTTTTAAATTTTTTATTGGATTTTTTTAATTTACATTTCAAATGTTCCCCTTTCCCTCACCCAACCACCTACCCCTTCCCACCTCCCCACCCTGATATTCCCCTACAATGGGGGGTTGAGCCTTGGCAGGACCAAGGGCTTCTCCACCCATTGGTGCCCAACATGGCCATCCTCTACTACATATGCAGCTGGAGCCATGGGTCTGTCCATGTGTAGTCTTTGGATGGTGGTTTAGTCCCTGGGAGCTCTGGTTGGTTGATATTGTTGTTCTTATGGGGTTGCAAACCCCTTCAGCTCCTTCAATCCTTTCGCTAACTCCTCCACTGGGGACCCCATTCTCAGTTCAATGTTTAGCTGCGAGCATCCATCTCTGTATTTGTCAGGCTCTGACAGAGCCTCTCAGGAGACAGCTATATCAGGCTCCTGTCAGCATACACTTCTTGGCATCAGCAATATTGTCTGGGTTTGATGTCTGTATATATATGGTCTGGATACCCAGGTGGGGCAATTTCTGAATGGCCTTTCCTTCAGTCTCTGCTCCAAATTTTGTCTTCATATCTCTTCCTGTGAATATTTTTGTTCCCCCTTTTAAGAAGGACTGAAACATCCACACTTTGGTTGTCTTTCTTCTTGAACTTCATGTGGTCTGTGGATTGTATCTTGGGTAATTTGAGCTTTTGAGCTAATATTCACTTATCAGTGAGTGCATACCTTGTGTTTTTTTCTTTGATTGGGTTACCTCACTCAGGATACTTTCTAGTTCCATCCATTTGCCTATGAGTTTCATGAAGTCATTGTTTTGTTTTGTTTTGTTTTGTTTTGTTTTTCTGGAGCTGAGGAGCGAACCCAGGGCCTTGCGCTTGCTAGGCAAGTGCTCTACCACTAAGCTAAATCCCCATCCCCGTCATTGTTTTTAATGACTGAATAGTACTCTAGCTTTTTATTGTTGATGGACCACAACCTAATCAGTCATCTGGGAAGAAGGAACCCTAACTGGACAATGGCTTTGATCAGATTGGCCCGTGGACAAGTCTGTGGGGCATTTTCTTGATTGCCAATTGATATAAGATAGCCCAGCCCACAGTGGGCGGTTCCATCCCTAGCCAGGTGGATCTGGTCTCTATTAGAAAGCTAGCAGAGGGTGAGCAGGAGTCCTCTGTGGTCTCTGCTTCAGTTCCAGCTTGAGCTCCAGCCCTGACTTCCCTTAATGATGGATTGTGACCTGGAAGTATAACCTTCCCCTCTCAGTTGCTTCTGGTCAGTGTTTATCACAGCAACAGAATTAAACAAGATCAAACATTAGGCAGCTGTTCTCTTGGCTAACATTCACAGGCATACATTTTTGTACTGTCATTACTGTCTGTTTACTGTCATTTACATGGTCAAGGACTTCTCTGTGATGGTATCTTGTGTTTGTGGAAGTCCTCTCAGTGTTAATTAGGAGCCCCAGTGACTCTGCCACAGGCTCACGAGCTCCACGCGGAACTGAACCGCAGCATGGCCAACTCTTGTTTGGATGTTGCTACTGCAGTCATGCCCAATATTGGGGTATTCATATTTTCATTCTAGGGAGATAAACTGTTTGTCTCACCATTTTTAGCCAGGGTTTCTGAAAATTAACCTCGATACATAGGTAAAAATATCCTGAAACTCTTGAACCTCGAGCCTGCACTCTGAATGTTGAGATTACAGGCATGTACCACACCGAGTTTATGGAGTGCAGGGGATGGAGTTCCGGGGTTTTCTGCATGCTAGGGAAGCACTTCGCCAACTGAGCCGCATCTCCGACACCCCCTTCCAGTTTTAACGCTTTTCCCTAAATTTAAGGTTAAATTTCAAAATAAGTTTTTTTAATTCCCCCCAAAATATTATATCGATAAATCAGAAACCTAGTTAAGTAAATGGCAAACAAAACTGATTCTTCTACTGTTAAACAACCCTGGTGACATTCTTTCATCTTCTGGGTGGCTGTCTTCTGAGCCATTCACTGAAGATATTTCCTACACAGAAGTACTGAGAGAGGAGGGTCTTAGTCAGGGTTTCTATTCCTGCACAGACATCATGACCAAGAAGCAAGTTGGGGAGGAAAGGGTTTATTCAGCTCACACTTCCACATGGCTGTTCATCACCGAAGGAAATCAGGACTGGAACCCAACAAGTCAGGAAGCAGGAGCTGATGCAGAGACCATGGAGGGGTGTTACGTACTGGCTTGCTTCCCCTGGCTTGCTCAGCTTGCTCTCTTATAGAACCCAAGACCACCAGCCCAGGGATGGCCCCGCCCACAGTGGGCGGGTCCTTCCCATCCTTGATCACAGCTGGATCTCATGGAGGCATTTCTTCAACGGAGGCTCCTTTCTCTGTGATGACTCCAGCTCGTGTCAGGTTGACACACAAAGCCAACCAGTACAAGGACGATTTTTATTTTATTTGTTTGTTTGTCTTTTTATTTATTTATTAAATGGGTTTTTTGAGACTGGGTCTCTCTAGGTAGCCCTGGCTATCCTGGAACTCACTCCGTAGACCAGGCTGGCTCCGCCTGCCTCTGCCTCCAGAGTGCTAGAACTAAAGGCATGCACCACCACCACCCGGCATGGAGGAGGGTTTTTAAAAGTCGATAGTTTCAAGTGTGCATCGCTAACTAGATCATATAGACTTACAGCTCTAATTTTCTCTTCTGGGAAATGGTGGTGGGCAGCCACCTTAACGTTCCAGAGGCTCTTTGCCAGCGTGAAGTTTAAAGCTTGGAGCTTGGTTCACAGTAGGTACTTTGATTACTAAATCTTTAAACATTTCTTGGATGTTTGATATTGTTTCTCGTTACACACATAGTCTGTGCTTTGTGGGAGATGAACCTTTTTTCTGACCTGGTTCACCGGCACCAAAGGGCCAGCATGCTCCCAGCTAAAAGGGATACTACCCGAGTGTTGACCACACTGGATTCCTTAACATTGTTCCGACGTCTGAGATGGACCAATCCCTCAACTAATCAGAACCCAAATACATATACCTACGGTGGTGAGGTGGAGCACACATCAAAGACGTGTGCATTTCTTATGCTCCCTTTACTTTGTGAACATAACAACTTCCTTCGTGAAGGTCTGCAGGTCTGAATCTAACTCATTTGCACCACCAGTGTCCTGGGTAGACAGCGGTCCCTCACCGAAGGGCGTCATAGTCTTACTTTGAGATGTGGTTGCACTAGGTACAACTCATGGCTCCATTCAGACTGGGCTTCTCATTATCCCTAACATCGATGCTTTCTGTCCTGTAAGTGCATGCATGTGTCCTATTTACAGGGACTTTCTTGTAGACAGGGTCTTTTCTGTTTTCTTCTTTTTCCTCTTCCTCTCCTTCCCCTTCCCCTTCTTCCTTCTCCCTTTCCCTTTCCTTCTTCCCTCTCCCTCTCTCTCCTTCTCCTTCTCTTTCTCCTTCTTCTCCTCTCTCTCCTCCTTCTCCTCTTTCTCCTCTCCTCCTCCTCCTCTTCCCCGCCCCTCTTCCTCCTCCTTTTTTAAAAGATTTCTTTATTTTATTTCTATGAGTTCACTGTAGCTGTTTCAGACATACCCAAAAAGAGCATCAGACCCCATTACAGATGGTTGTGAGCCACCGTGTGGTTGCTGGGATTTGAACTCAGGACCTCTTGGAAGGGCAGCCAGTGCTCTTAACCATTGAGCCATCTCTCTGGCCCCTCTTTTTTTCTGTTTTTAAATCTCTGTTTTACCTTTATTTTATTCACTGATTTAAAAAGATGCCATTATCTATTTATTTATTTATAATACATGTGTACACATGCATGTCTGGGCACATGTGCAGGCAGAGGCCCACAGAGGCCAGAAGATGTGTTCATCTGAGGGAACTGGAGTTACAGGCAATTGTGAACATCCATGTGAGCCAGGCCGCCTTCCAAAACAGCCAGTGCTGTTAACCACAGCATAAACTCTTTCTCCTCAGCCCAGAGTTTCTGCTTTCATTTTGAATATTTAGATGCTTCATGTTTCAGATAATTAGATAATTTTGCTACATTTTTTGTCCTTATTCTTTCTCTTAATTTTATATTTTATGAGTCTGTTCTCCCGCTTCTTAGCATTCGGGCTATGATTCTTTAGGTGTATTTAGAGTTTGCAAAAATTAGTTTACAACAAATACATTTTGTTTCCCAGTATCGGTGTTCTGTCGTAGAGACCCTGCAAGTGTCCCTTCCGCCCCCTTCCTCATAACATGGCTGCTGTTTATCCTTCACCCCACTGGTTTACCAGCTGCTGGTAATAAACGCCAATCATGTGATAATAATAAGCTCTACTAACCTCAAACTGACTGTACCTGCAATCACTAAGCAGAGTGATACTGTAGTCCTCCCAGAGTTGCCTTCCGGTAAATGTCTACTTGCCTGATTGCTGACGAGCAGGAAAAGTTGGGGCTAGAGAAATGGCTCAACAAAGAGTGACCTGTGCTCTTCCAGGGTTCCCAGATCAATCCCCAGCACCGTAAGTCCAGCTCAGGGGCTCTGACAACCTCTTCTGGCTTCCACAGGCTCTCGCATACATACTCTCTCACACACACCTATACACTCAAGAACACATACATACACTAACAATACTCTCACACATACACACATACACTCACACACACACTTATATTCATACATAACATGCATACACTCACATTTATACACATACTCCCACACACATCTATACTCTCAAGCACACATACATACACTAACAATACTCTCACACATACACACATACACTCACACACACACATACACTCACACACACATATATTCATACATAACACACATACACTCACATTTAGACACATACTCCCACACATATCTATACTCTCAAGCACACGTGTATACACTAACAATACTCTCACACATACACATATGCACTCACACATACACACATATACTCACACATACACATATACTCATACATAACACACATACACTCACATTTACACACATACTCCCACACACGTCTACATTCTCAAACACACACATACACTTACAATAGTCTCACTTGTACACACATACACTCACACTTACACACACATACACTCACACTTACACACATACACTTACACATATACTCACACTTATACATGTCCACTCACACATACACATATACACTTACAGAAGCACACTTACTCAGCACAGAAGCACAAACTCAAATATACATGCATTGTCACACATACACACATACACTCACAATACACATATACGCTCTTACACACTCACACATACATACACTCACAGTTACACACATGCACTCACACATATACACATGCCCCTTACACATACGAATGTATACTCACAATATACACATACTGTCACGCATACACACAGACACACACATACCTCTCACATACACATATTCACTCACAAATATACATGTATACTCACAATATACACATATACTGCCACACATACACACAGACCCTCATGTTGTGAATTGCTGTCTGTGTTTTCTGCTCCCTCAGTAGGGATACTGGCATGCAGTTGAGGTCAGGTGAAATCTTATTCGTTAGATAAGGCTAGAGCCTGTGATTGGGCAGTGGAAAAGAAGGCGGAGTTGAAAGTTTTAGAGAGGGGACACAGAGAGACAGAGACAGAGAGAGACAGAGAGACAGAAAGAGAGACAGAGAAATGGAGACGAAGACAGGAGAGACAATCTGGAGCCTGTAAGAGAGGATGTTAAGTCAGAACCATGTGTTCCTAGGAGCCATAAGTAACTGGGTACTTCCCAGATAGACAACAGAGTAGTGTAGGGCACATCTGTCCAATCTTGGTGTGCAGCTTGTATCTATATCAACTGAGTCTTGAGTTCTTTGTGTGGGCATTTTGGGGACTGAGGACTTACTGATGTACATCTGGCTGGTAAATCACAAGCCTCTGGAGTTTCCGTTTTACAGGGTTACAGGGATTTGTACAGCTAGATTTCTGCAGGCTAGCCACAGTGGGTGGATGATCTGGGAACTGCTTGTGGCAGCTCACTAACCGCAAGAACCAGGGGGCAGGCAAGACAGTGCTTAGCCAGTCACAGCGTGGATTGATTTTTTTCATAATTACACGCTACATACACTCACACATACACACTTACACTCACATACACACATGCACTCTCACAATACACATACACATATTTTTAAAAAATCCTTAAGAACTGCTTAAAGTGTAAGCGAAGGTAAAGATTTTATTTTACCTTTATTAATTTATTCCTGGATATTTTTTCTTTAAGTATTGTTATTATTTTTATTTAAGACATATAAAATATTTGGAGAGCTACATACCAACAAGTTGTTGATATTAAATAGACGGGTTTCTATTACTTGTACCATGGGATCGATCACACCGGAAACAGAAAGATATACCACGTGACCTATGACTATCTCAGCGAGGAACTTCAAAGCTGTGTATAGTATTTCACTTGATGATTTCCTGATTTGATCTCCCGATGGACAAGCCTCTTAAAACATTAACCGACTGACATTTATGGTAAACTAAGATGAAGGCGATACTGTTTTCTTAATCCTGTCCCACTTTCGGATGCCATGGTTTCAATATCACGAGCTTCCCCCATCCAACCTGGTCCAGGCGTTAAACGGTTGTTCCTCTGGATGACTCTCCTGGGAGGTGATGAGTCTATCCGGAAGCTGGGCTTAGTCAAACGTGACAGGAAGAGGTTCCTTCCAGAGGACTGTGGAACTCTTTTCTTTCCCCTCTCCTGTCTCAAGGACGGGACAAGCACTTTCGCTCTCTTGTGACCTTACTCAGGACTGTGTTGGCTTGCCACAGCTTCCGAAGTGTGGGCCGATTAGTCATTGACTGTCATGTCATGTCACCTGTGCGTCAAAAGAAAACCGATCTGTGTAAGTTATCCACAATAGAAAGCTGACCAACACGTATTCTTTTTATTATTTTTCCAATTCCCTCCACTTGAGTTTGTCTGAGAAAGTCTTTATTATACCTTTTTTGTTTTGTTTTTGCAAGGGGAAAATGCGAGACCTTTATTGAAAGTACATTCAAATTGTCCCTTTTTCTCTCTCATGCCATTGGAAGAATGGTTTGGTTGAATAGATTTTTTATTTAAAAATGTTATCTGTGTGTGTGCACTCTCGAGTCTCTCTCTCTCTCTCTCTCTCTCTCTCTCTCTCTCTCTCTCTCTCTCCCTCCCTCCCTTCCTCCCTCCCTCCCTCCATGTATGCATGTATGTGGGGAGGTCAGAGGAGCACTTGTGAGAGTTAATCCTCCTCTAACAGGTGGGTGCTGAGAACGAACTCAGACCATCGGGCTTTGTAGTACAAGCTTTACTGGCTGAGCTGGACTGCCAGACAGTATTTTTTTTTTTTAACACTTTAAATATGTATACCACTCTCTTCCTATGTAGCTTCTGAAGATAAATCCAACATAACCTTAACTATGTTTGTTTTGAGATGGGACCTCACCACATAAAACTGGGTTTGCCCCAGACTCATATTGACTAGGCCAGCCTTGAACTCACAGAGATGTGCCTGCCTCTGCCCTCTGAGCCTTGGGATTAATGGTTTGCACCACTACGTCTTTCTAATTTTCACTCCTTGAGGTAAAGTGTTTATTTGTGCTGGGTATAGGGCATGACTCAGGGGAGACACTTGATATGCTCTTCTGGGTTTCTCTGAGCTTCCTGGATCTGTAGCTTGCTGTCTATCATTAAATTAAAAAGAAACCTCAGCTGTAGTTTTTTGGAATATTCATGTCCTTGGGTCCCCGTATTCCTTTGTTCATCGTTGCGTCTACATTAGGTCTTCGTAATAATCCCACAGTTATAGGATTTCTTCTCCATTTTCCCTTTCGTAGAAGTTTCTATAGCCATCTTCAAATAAAATGATTTTTTTTTTAAAAATATGTATTTAGTTTTCTCTTGAGTCCACCAGAGTATTCCTAACCACCGTCTCGGTGTGCCTTCTAGCCTGTTAAGTATTTCCGTTATGATTCTTTTTAGTTTCTGTGTCCTTGCTTATATGAGGAGGTTGGAAACTGCCGTTTATTTCTCGATGCTTCTCTCCTCAGTTCCTTAGATCATCATTGTCTGTGACAACTTGATTGAGCTACCGGATGCCCGGGCAGCTGGTCAGAGGTCACTTCCGGTCTCGCCTCTTACAGGGCTTGTGTGGGAGATGAGCGTCTCTCACAATGCTTAGTGAGGCATTTTCCCACGCAGGCAGGCCCAGCAGTTACAGACCGTCCTGTACCCTACAGTTCCTTGCTCTTTTGACATCGCAACCTTCTTCCACATCCTCAGCAGATAGCCCAGCATTCCAGACAAGAATAAAACAACATGCTTACTTTATTTTCTCTAATTTGATTTCAGCTAAGTGTTAATCTGGTCTTTTCAAGACATTAACCCCTTTGTCTCATCGATTTTTTTATCTTTCTTTTAGTTTGTATTACACAGCTATCGGATAGAATACTCTATGGATATCAGTTGAGTCCATACAATCTCTGGTGTGCTCTAACTCTGGAGTTTTCTTGTTGATTGTTTTTTGGTCTGCGTTAATCACCAATGTATGGGGTATTGAAGCCACCCAGTGTCACTGTATTCATCTGTCACTTACGTCCAGCCGAACTTCTAAAAATGAAACTAAGTGTGACCAGTAATGTATGCACACGCATTTATAATGGTTCAATTTCCTTAATGTATTGATTTCTTTTTTTTTCTTTTCTTTTTTTTTTTTTGGAGCTGGGGACTGAACCCAGGGCCTTGTGGTTGCTAGGCAAGTGCTCTACCACTGAGCTAAATCCCCAACCCCTATTGATTTCTTTATTAATAAACAGTCACATGTTTTATTTGTTCAGGCTTGTATTTGTCTCAAGGTCTACTTTCCCAATTGTGTATAGTTAGTACTGCTTGTTGGTTTATATATATACACACATATATACATGCGTATGTACACATATGTGTACATATATCCACATGCATGTATACATATTCATATACATATATGCACATATGTATATACATATACACACATATACATGCGTATATACACATATGTGTACATATATCCACATGCATGTATACATATTCATATACATATATGCACATGTGTATATACATATACACACATATATACACATATATACATATATAGTCACACACATGTATACATAGTCATATACATATATACACATACATATAAACACATACATGCATACATACACATATATACATATACATGCATATATATACATATATATATTCATATACATATACGAATTCATTGCTTGCAACTAACAAATCTTTATTTCATTCATGAGAGCAGTTAAGTCACCCATATTCAATTTCCTTACCCATTAATTCAGATGAAAAAACCCAAAAAGATTAGTAAAAAAAAATGGTGGCATATATATATATATATATATATATATATATATACAGCCACCAAAACTAGATAAGATTGATGAAGCTAAAAATGCATGCAGAAAGGGAGTGTCTCCTGAGAGACACACCCAGAGCATGTCCAATACAGAGGTCAATGCTAGCAGCAAACCACTGAACTGAGAACAGAACCCCCTTGGGGGGAATTAGAGGAAGTATTGAAAGAGCTGAAGGGGCTTGCAACCCGATAAAAGCAACAATGCCCACCAACCAGAGCTCCAGGGACTAAACTACTACCCAAAGTCTATACATGGACTGACCCAGGGCTCCAACTGCATATGTAGCAGAGAATAGCCTTGTTGGAGCACCAGTGGAAGGGAAAGCCCTTGGTCTTGCCAAGGTTGGACCCCTAGCGCAGGGGACTATGGGGGAGGGCAATAGGGGGATGTATAGGAGGAATACCCATATGTGGGAGGGGGAGGGGAAGGAATGGGGGCTTATGGACAGGAAACCTGGAAGAGGAATAACATTTGAAAGGTAAGTAAAGAAATATATCTAATAAAAAAATTTTAAAAATGTAGGAATTGACACCCCACCCTTAATTTTTTAAAAATATGTTTATGGTTGAAAAATGTTTTAAGATTGTAATTCCTGGTAGGAAAACATTATCTGAAAGAATATCCTAGTGGCAAACCTCGATAAAATGTCTAGTCCCATTTAATGCAGAGGGCAGGGATTATCTTGCAAATCCCCAGCTCTCTGGGCAAGGCCAGAGGTACACTGGTTTACTTGTTTTTTTTAAATTATTTATCTCATGTATATGTGTGCTCTGCTGCATGTACACCTGCATGCCAGAAGAGGGCATCGGATCCGATTACAGATGGTTGTGAGCCACCATGTGGTTACTGGGAATTGAACTCAAGACCTCTGGAAGAGCAATCAGTGCTTTTAACCTCTGAGCCACCTCCCTAGCCCGCTGGTGTGTAGTTTTGCAGCACCCAGTAAGTGAGATAACCTGCTCTTCATTCAGCAAGAGCTTCGTTTGACTTTCTGATTGACTTCCAAACTTGGCTGTCAATATATGGGTGAGATCCGTAACCTTTGGGTCGCTCTACTATTTTGATATATATGTGCTGGGTTCTGGGGCACATCCTAGAAAGCCACCATGACTTCAGGATCCCGAGTGGCTACAAGAACCTCTGATCACTGAGGGTTTCAGCAAGTCCAGGCATTCCTAACATTCCTGGCATTCCTGGCATGCCCCCTCCCATTCCGGGCCTGTCTCCAGGGAAATTACCAGGTATTCCCCCAGGAAAACCACCTGGAAAAGAGCCACAAGCTTCCGATTGTCTTCTGGCTGCTTTGCGCGCTCTCCCGCGCTCTTTCGAGCCTCCTACACCTTTTCTATTGTTTTATCTCTTCCTCTTCACGTTTCCCCTCTTACTTCAGCAAATGTTTGAGCCCGAGGTTGGACTTGTTTCAGCCTTTCACGGGCATCCTCGTCATAACCCAGTTTACAGGCCAGGCAAGATCGTGAGCTGCTCCTTCTTCCCAGGGACCCAGAAGTCTGTGCGTTTTCACTCTGATTTCTGTGGCTGAGCTGAATCAGGGTTTGTTTTCAGTGCCTGTCGTGACCTCGGATGGAAGCATTTGGCTTCTGTAATTTGGTGAGGACATTGACTCTCTCTGGCATGCGGAATAGCCAGGTGAGGGTTTAGCTTGATGGCGCCTGTGGCCGAGTCAGTGGTTTTTCTACAGCTCACCTTCATCTAGGGCTTCAGTGGCAGCCCCCTGCTTTTCGTTTGCTTGGTCCATCATCTCAGTTATCTCCGCGTTTCTGTCTCCCGTTTCTCAAGGGGCATCACTGTCAATCTCTAGACCGCTCTCCTCACTTGACGGTCGGTCTGTCTTTATTTTCCTCCTATCTCTTTTTCCTTCTTTGATACTTCTGATTTAGCTTTATGCATAGCAGGGGAGGGGTACCTTACCGCCCAGCCCATGCTCTCTCCCTCTAGAAGCACATCCCCGCCCCGTTCACCTCAGGATGCTCACCTCCTGCTGGTTTCTGCCAAAAGCTTACTCACTCTGCAGGGATCCAAGGTTGGAAGGTGGGTGGCTGCAGACAGAGGTGAGCGGCTCAGCTTGGGTTGCTCAACTTGTCTAAGTAGAAGGCATTTGCTCAATATATTAACTTCCACCTTTTACTTTCCGTCTGTACGTGTCGTAGACAGCAAACAGTTGGATCTCGTTTTTCAACGTCATGATTTTATTCCCTAGCACTCCTTGGTTTTATTCTTTACAAATTATTCAATTTAGTGTCTTTTGATTCAGCTTTTTCCCCCTTGTGTGTACAGAATTTCCTAAGCATATTCTGAAATGCCAACTTACATTCAGTAATAACTCTAGTCTGTGCTTATCTTGAGAATTCTTTTATCTCTCCAATTTTAAGAGATAGTATCTTGGATATAATCGTTGTGATTGGTAGATGTTTACTTTCAGGGCTTGAAATATATCATTCTCTGTTGGAATTTCTGGCTTTTATGATTCCACGATTTACACAAAGGAGTTCGATGATTTTTTTTGTGTGTGATACTTTTGACTAGTCTATTCCTGGTGTTTTTCGTTTGACTTATTTTGTTTATATATATATATATATATGCATATATATATATTGTGTATATATGAAATGTGAGTACACTGTCACCCTTTTCAGACACACCAGAAGAGCGCATCAGATCCCACTACAAATAGGTTTGAGCCACCATGTGGGTGCTGGGAATTGAACTCAGGACCTGTGGAAGAACAGTCAGTGCTGTTAACCACTGAGCCATTTCTCTGGCAATTTGTTAGTTTTTCAGGGTCTCAGTAATTTCACATCTAATCCCCATTGCTGACTTTCTTATTCAAGTCTTGAATGAACTCCTTCACTTCATTCAGCTGTGTATTTATAGTTCCTTTGCAGTTGTTCATCATTTTTAAAAGTACACTTTTGAACTCTTAGTTTGGCTTTTCATACATTTTGGTTTCTTTGGGTTTGGGAATTAAGTTTTGGGTTTGGTAAGCCATCTTTTAGAGGTATCATTATGTCTTTTGTGTTTCTTATGTGTCTGGTTGTGATGTATACACCTGTTAGTATGGACATATCTTCTGTTTTTTATTGAGGGTCTTCTATGGAGAGCAATCTCCTCCCAAAGATTATTGCTAGTATAACTCATGGTTCTATATGAAATGGCAGCACTAATATGTTATATGTTAACCTCTGACCTCAAAAGGTTATTTGCAAGAACCTTGAACAGACATCAGAGAGAGGCAGTTTCCACACTTCCAAGTTTCTGCAAAATAACTTAGGTAATGTTTCCATGGTGCTATTGTGTCTGTATACAGAACTGTTGTCTACAGACAAGTTAATGGCTTAGCTGTGTCTCTTCTGAAACAATGGTAGAGACAAGTAACCACAAACAAACACGTTGTAGCAATAATGGAATCTCAAATGGGGGTTTCTAACCCACCTTAGATCATTCAGTTCCCAGATAAAAGACACACAACCTTTATATTTACAATTAGCCGTAATCAGCACTAGAGCTGAGCAGATATCTACCCTCTACGCTATTAGAACCTACTTCTCTATCAATAACCCCAAGTTATTACTTACTGTGTTCCATTGGACTGCTCCTAACTTCAACTGGCCAGCCCTCAGGGTCATGTTTTCATGACTCAACTAACCCATGGTGTCTTTCTATCCTCTCTCTCTCCCCTCGTGGTCTCCTCAGACCTCAAGCCCAGGAACTGCAAACCCCACCTATCGCAATTCTGCCCAGCTATTGGCTGTGGGCATCTTTATTTACCAATCAGGGATATAGTGTCACCTGTGTCTACATGCACGTTCTCTCTTCCTGTGCGTCAACCAGGCCTTGGGGGCCAGTATTTAGCATTAAAATACATAGCAAAAGACTAAACCTCAACACGAATGAAGCTAGAGGGTTTCGCAGGCTTCTCCTTGTAGGTATGTCTTATCCCGATAGCTGTGCAATTGGGAAGGAGTTACTAATCTCTCTACCACAAGGAAAGGTCTGCTCGTCAGCAATACCGTAGTGGAAATTTCTAACATGTGCCCTTGTCCTCTTGTCCAGAGTTCATGGTCATGATTCAGAGTCTGTGATCTAGTGAGTTCATGCACGAGAAGCATTTATAATAGTAGCAGCGCACAGGAGGCCGTCTGTGATTACGCCTGCGAATGGCTGGCCACCTATTTGATGTCTTTATTGTTATTAATTTAGATCCACCACTGTAAGAAGGAAAGGAACTGTTTCCCACCCCGGATTTCTATCAGAAAGCTTTAAAGAACACGGAGGTACTTTGAAGCACTAAGACATGGCAGATGGCCAAAGCGACAAGTTCCACAGTGCACAGCTAACCATAGCTTTTTTTGTGTTCAGATGGAAAACAAAGTTTGGCTGAACACTTACTTGTTAAGAGTGCTTTGGTCTCCTGAGAAAGCTGTTGTCATTGTTACCGTCTTCTTTTTCCTCCTCCTCCTCTTCCCCTCTCTCCTCCTCTTCCTCTTCCTCCCCTTCTCCTCCTCCTCTTCCCCTCCCTTGTCCTCTTCCTCCTCCTTCTCCTCTTTCTTCTCCTTTTCCTTTTCATCTTCCTCTGCCTCCTCTTCTTTTTCCTTTTCTTCCTCTTCTTCCTCCTTCTCTTCCTCCTCCTCTTCCTCCTCCTACTCCTCCTCCTCCTCTTCCCCTTCTTCCTCTTCCTCTTCCTCCTCCTCCTCTTCTTCCTCCTCCTCTTCTTCCTCTTCCTCCTCCTCCTCTTCTTCCTCCTCTTCTCCTTCCTCTTCCTCCTCCTCCTCTTCTTCCTCCTCTTCCCCTTCTTCCTCTTCTTCCTCCTCTTTGTCCTCTTCCTCCTCTTCCTCCTCCGCTTCTCCTTCCTCTTCATCCTCTTCTTCCTCCTTCTCCTCTTCCTTTTCCTCCTCCTCTTGAGACACGATGGTCTTATTATCCTCCTCCCTCTATCATCCGAGTACCAGTTTCTTGTGAAAAAAAAAAATCTAACCTAGTGGCCAGAGAGATGGCTCAGCACAGAAAGGCATTTTGCTGCAGAGCCTGACAACCCAGATTCAATCCGAGGTGGTAGAGAGTAAAAGGAGCGAATGGAAGTCCACAAGTTGTTCTCTGACCTCCTCATGTCTCTGGGTGTCTGCCATCGAGAGATCTTGAGAGGAAGCTGATTCATTTAGTTTAGGCTTTTGTAGTTAGGTTCTGTTTTCCTAATAAAGATTAAAATATTTTTTAAAAAAAGTTTTATTTATTTATGTATGTGAATACACCATCAATCTCCTTAGACACATCAGAAGTGGGTTTCCCATTACAGATGGTTGTGAGCCACCATGTGGTTGTTGGGAGTTGAACTCAGGACCTCTGAAAGAGCAGTTAGTGCTCTAACTGGCTGAGCCATCTCTCTAGCCCCAAGATGAAAATCTTAACCCTTTAAAATGTTTTATTTTACTAGGTATACCAGCCCACTCTTGAATACCGTCACTTGGGAGGCTAGCCAGGCAAATTGTCCTGAATTTGATGCTAGCCAGGGGTACAGAGTGAGACCTTATCTCAAAAGCAAACAATGTTTTCTGACCAGCAGGATGGCTCAGTGGGTAAAGGAGCTTGCTGCTAACCTTGACAACGTGACTTTGATCCCCAGGATCTGGGTGGTGGAAGGGGAAACTGAACTGAGTCCATCATTGACTAAAACAGAGAGGACTGATTTGGAGCGGGGTGGGGGATGATTGGGAATCATCTGGAAAACAAGATGGCATAGAATGGTGGAAAATGATTTGAAAGCACTGACTTTTCCTTTGTATCATGATGATGTCTTAGGGTTTCATTGCTGTGAAGAGACACCGTGACCAAGGTAACTCTTTTTTTTTTTTTTTTTTTTTTTTTTTTTGGAGCTGAGGACCAAACCCAGGGCCTTGCGCTTGCTAAGCAAGCGCTCTACCACTGAGCTAAATCCCCAACCCCAAGGTAACTCTTACAAAGGCAAACATTTAATTGTGGCTGGCCCTCAGGTTCTGAGGTTCAGTCCATTATCATCATAGTGGGAAGCATGGCGGCATGCGGGCAGATTTGGTGCTGGAGGAGCTGAGAGTTCTACATCTTGATCAGAAGGCTGTCAGGAGGAGGGGCTATTCCACACGGGATGGAGCTTGAGTATCAGATGACCTCAAAGCCCCGCCCACACAGTTGTGGACTTCCTCCAACAAGGCCACGCCTCCTCCAACAAGGCCACACCTCCTCCAACAAGGCCACACCTCCTCCAACAAGGCCACACCTCCTAATAGTGCGGTTTCCCCTGGTTCAAGCATATTCAAACTATCACACATGACCAGGAAAGAGATGAGCTGCCTGCTACTTGAGTCCTGGAGCTTGCTCATTACTGGGCTTTGCTTATCCTGTGATAGAAAAAACCTTTGTTTCTGAAGGAGCAAGAAGATATGAGGGCGTCTACTGCTACGTTCTGAAGTCCTCACAGCCAGGGGTTATTAGTATGTATCTGTTATGTGTAAAGATGAGTTTTATTTTGGCACTTCGCATGAGTGCTTGTTACCCACCCATCAGCCACTTGTGCCTCACCCCCATGCCCTCCTCTTCTCTTCCCAACTAGTTCCCCTTCCCCGTTCATAGCTCCTTGTCATGTGACCCAGAGTCTAGTTATAGTTATTTATAGGATCACGGGAGGGGTGTTATTAATGTGAGTTTGGTCCGTTTACCAGTGGCTACAGTACTAAAGAAAATCACTGAGGTTTTTCGACATCTACTTGGATTTCTCCAAATTATTTTTATTTTATGTGCATTGGTGTTTTGCCTGCATGTATGTCCCTGTGAGGGTGCTGGATCCTCTGGAAATGGAGTTACAGACAGTTGTGAGCTGCCGTGTGAATGCTGGGAATCGAACTGGTGTTCTCTGGAAGAGCAGCTACTGCCCTTAACTGTAAAAGTGTCTTTTATACTCCTATTGTAATTGTTGTCTTGGGGGCTTACTGCCTCTGTTTGATAACCTAGGCCTAATCCTGAAAACCTCTAACTTCCATAGTCCTATGAGTCTTTCTTTTTGAATTCTGGCTGCCTATTTCACCTTAGCCATTCTGGTTCAAACCCCTCTCTAATATAATTATTCAATGTGGCTTCTCTCTCAGTCTCTGACTTTTTGCTCTGCTTGGCCTCAAATTAACTCTGGTAATCGGTTCTAATCTTCTAGCACTCTCTCATTCTCTCTCTCGCTCTGTCGTTACCTGTGTCTAGCTTGCTTTGTCTTCAATCTGTCTCTGTAATACTGTCCCAGTAAAACATCCTTCTTCCTGTCTCTCCTCCTCTCTCGATCTGCATGACTCTTGGCCTTCTTAAGTAGCTTTTTACCTCTCTCTTCTCATGAGAATTGGGCATATCCTATTCTGTCAGATCTTTCTCTGATTCGTCACTTTCACACACAGCTGCTTCCTTCTACAAACTAACTTTACTTTCATTGTTTGGGATTAAAAGTGTGGACTGGAGAGATGGCTCAGTGGTTAAGAGCACTGACTGCTCTTCCAGAGGTCCTGAGTTCAAATCCCAGCAACCACATGATGGCTCACAACCATCTGTATTGGGATCTGGTGTGTCTGAAGAAAGCTACAGTGTATTCGTATACATAAAATAAATAAATCTTTAAAAAAAAAAGTGTGGACTAAGGGTGCGTCTGTGTGCCCACCAGAGGGATTAAAGTGTGTGTGGTAAGGTTGAGCCACACCACAGCCAGACAGAGGTTTTACCAGTAAACAACACAATCTTGGGGTTCACAGTGTGATCAAATAATCTGGGACATTTCACCACTAACTCATGTCTGTAACCCCTTTGTCTGTGGTTTTAAAAATCTGGGTGAAACCAGTTGTTTAGCCTGGTTTCATTCTCCTGTTGTTTTAAACGCTGTGTTTTATAAGTGCTCTTGCTACCCAATAGACACTTTATCTAGACTAATTTAAGTATCATTATCTATTCCTGCTGGGCATGGTGGCACATTACCATCATTCTATTACTTGGGAGGCTGAGGTAGGACAAGCCATCAGTTTGAGGCCAGCCTGGGCTACCCATGAGGGATTGTCTCAAAGCAAAATATGAATTAAAAAACAAAAACAAAAACAAAAACACAACCGAAAGTATCTTTAACTATTCCTGTCCTTCTAAAAAAAATCTCCGAGGACAGTCTCTCAATGTAGCATGAAAACCTGTTTTTAATTTTCATCAAGATTACTTTGAATCCATAGATTAATTGTGGAAAGAACTGATCCAGGAAAAAAAAAAGAATGTTGACTTGGAGTTTTTTCCCCTCTGTTTATAAATAGGATTGTCCTACAGTTTTCTTTGTTCTATTTTCTTATTCCACCTCATTTCCAGATTTGGAACAGTTGGGGTTAATGGGGGTCCTGTGTTTTTTGTAATTTTTCTCATGCCCTCACCTAGCCTAAGGAGACCCTCAGTCTATCTTCATAGCTTGTCCAATCTGCCCTCTATTCCGCTGGAAGTTACTCATTGATCTCACTTTCCATTACAAACAGAACCAGACATCCTAAAATCTATCTCAAATGCCTTTTAGGTCCTGAGAAGTTCTACAAAACCTTCTTTAGTAGTGATGTCCTTGCTATTTAACAAACAGATCTTGAGCCAAAGGTGGCCATTTGCCCATTCATCAGAGACTTTTAGAATGGAGTTGCTTTGGTTACAGGACCTTTTAATTTCTGAGGGAAGTGAGGGAGGGCTTTTGACTTCTCTTTGTCTTATATGGGCTTTTTTGAGAGTTTGGTTCTCGTACTTTGTAAACAGGTCCCTCTGCCTGGACAAGACCCATCTCTGAATTTCTACTCGAAGAAAAAGTGAGGACTAAATACTTAGGCTAATTGACGTGCTCGTTCCTTGGGATGGTGGAACTTTCTTTGTGTTCTCTAGAAGCAGCTGAGATGGCTCTCGCTCTGGACAGAGCATCTTGGTCTCTGACAGCTTGGAATGTTCTCGATAAGAAAAACATTATGACGTATTCTTGTTCCAGAACATTAACGGTCATTTCCTAGTAACCAAGGAAGGGACTTTAAAAATGCTCCCCCCCACAAAAAAAATGCTGCCCCCTCCTTTAACCTTCTTTTTGCTGAGGCAAGAGGAGAATGTTAGCCCACAATGAGGGTTGTGGTGTATGCCAGCACTCCCTGACTTCAACACAGTGTTGATCATGTTTCTCCACAGTTGATGCTAATATTTCTCTTCTTCAGCCTGATTTTACACTTCCCTTCACTCTGTGCAATGCCTTGATAAACAGCTCCATTGGTCAACATGAGCTAAATATATCAAGAAACCAACAAACGGCACAGGGCTGAGAAGTAGCCAGAGATGATGGTAATTCCATGAGTTGTAGAGTTAGGCTTTTTCCCTGTAAGCTAAGCACCCACTAGCTCCCTCCTCCTCACCCCTCCTCTTCTTTCCATAAATGTCTCTTGGTGATTGCGGTGTGCAGCAGGGAGCACGGACGTGGAACTGGACCGGGGTTGTATTTCTGGCTTGCCTGTTTATATTCTTTGCGACTTAACATTACGTTGAAGAAACAGGACTGAAGCTTCTTCGGACTACACGAACAGGAATTAAGGAATCAGAACTATACAGAGGGTGAGGAAGCCTGTGGGTCTTGCCTTTTGTGTGCGGTCAATGGATTTCTAGTTTGGGTGTGAAGTTACAGGAGGGAGGTTGTGTTTTAGAGGCAAGCCTACTTATGAACAATCTTCCAAATGACTCTCAAGGTCCGGACATTTCTGGTTTGCTCCCCTCTTGAAATAAAGACAGTGCTGCAATCTGCCACAGGTTGTGGCGACACAGCTGTGCTGTCACAGAATGCTCCGTTTGAGGCCATTGGGCCGATGGCTCCTCTTTCCTACCCTGTTACTGCTGGCAACCCCAGCATGCCTGACCAAAGTTGACAACTGTCCAGTTACTGTTGGGTCGGTTCAGCCCTGTGCCAGCTAGATTTTATGTCAGCTTGACACAAGCTAGAGTCATCTGAGAAGAGGGGACCTCACTGAGAAAATGCCCTTACCAGATTGACCTGTGGGCAAGCCTGTGGTACATTTTCTTGACTGATAATTCGTATGGGAGGTCCCATATCACTGTGGGTGAGGCCACCCCTGGCCTATTGGTCCTGGGTGTTATTTTTTTAAAAAAAGCAGGCTGAGCAAAGCCATAAGGAGCAGACCACCAAGCATCCCCAAACTTCGCATGGCTTCTGCATCAGTTCCTGCCTCCAGGTTTCTACCCTGTTTGAGTTCTTGCCCTTACTTGGCAATGGAGTCTGGCCCGACCATTATCCTCTGAAATAAATTCTTTCCTTTCCAAGTTGTTTATAGCACAGTGTTTTTATTCCAATAACAACAGACACTTGACCTTGCAATTTCTAGAGGACAGATTTGGCATCTGGCATTTATTTTATGTTAATTACTAAATGGATATTGTACTCGCCATTAACTGGTGTTAAACACAGTGAATTCTTGGCAGACTTGTCCAGGTCTTAAGTCAACAGGGGGTCAGTGTGGAGCCCTCAGTAGCAGACTGGGGCTGCATGGGTTTTAGCAGTGGCTGATGCTACTGTGACTTCTAACAGGTGACTTTGTGACCTTTGGACACACTGTCTAACCACCCCCAGCCTTTGCTGTCTTATTTGGAATGTGGTCATGATAAAGGTTATCTCTTCATGGTCTTCATTTCTTTTTTTTTTTTTTGGTTCTTTTTTTTTTTCGGAGCTGGGGACCGAACCCAGGGCCTTGCGCTTCCTAGGTAAGCGCTACCACTGAGCTAAATCCCCAGCCCCCATGGTCTTCATTTCTGTCCTCCATTTTCTTCCAATCCCTTCCGGCCATCACCACCTGTCATCTTCATTGTGGACTTGGTTGGAAACACCTCAGGCACTAGTGAAGCTCTGCTGTCCCCCATCTACCCAGATAGAAGCCAACAGCCACCAACAGCGTCTCCTGTTGCCATGCCTTTTCTATGACAATGGGCTATACTGTCACCTTGTGAGCCTAAATAAGCCACCTTCGCCCCTTAAGGTACCTTTGGTCATGGCAAGCAGGAGAGTAATATCCGTCCCAGCTAGTTAGTCTGCTGTGTGCTAGAGATAAGCCTGTGAACGTGGCTTATTTAGTGTGTAATTTAATGGAGTACCTGTAACTCACTGATCCAGGCAATGAATGAGATGCTGTCGGAGGCCACACAAGAGAGGCCCCAAGCCTAGGAGCTAGACGGGGTAGGACGTTTCTAGGAGCTTCGGTTTGCAGCTCCTCCCATGTGAGTTTACGTCCAAGTTCTCATGCTGGCTTGAGAGATGTGGTTGGCCTGTCTTCCTCTGCTACTGTCATATATCATTGAAAGAAAAGCCACACAGCTGAAGTCCTGTAATATCCAAATATTATTTTATGTTTTAACACCCCCAGCGCCCCAATGGTGTCTTAATATTCAATAATCCATACGTATCGAGCAGTACAGAAAAACGGCTGTTTGCTGAAGGCCCTCGGCAGTGCCTGTGATAACTCGTGTAGGCTCTGAGAATGATGTCTGGAAAGTAAAACCAGAGACATTTCGTAATTTTCCGAATTCTAAAGAAGATTAAGTCACGTTCGGCGTATATGTTGCGTGGTAAGCCAAGTCTTGTGTTTTGTTTGTGTCTTATGACTCTTATACATAAGACATAACATACACACTGTGCTTTTAAAAAACATCTCTGGTCCCTCTTGTTTTTAAATGCTCACCCGATATTTTGAAATCGTATCCATTCGCTGATGATGATTTTGCTTTTTGTCTTGAAGGAGACACAATTACTGGGCCTCGTGCCTACTAAGAACACATGTTCTTGTCACCAAGAGACACCCCCACACTCACTAAAAAAATTTTTTTTAAAGTAATCATCTTTTCCTCAGCTTTTCCTGAGGGGGAAAAAAAATCAATAGAATTATCATCTTACCAAACTGACAATTCTCAAAAGAAGCCTCATTGACTTACTGTCTTGTCGGTTTCTGTATCCGAGGATATGATTTCCACAATGTTTTAGAGCTCTGAAAGCTTTTATTATTGACAGTATGTCCACAGAAAGCAAAGCGATTATTGTAAAATTCTGCTAGCCTTTCCCTCAGCCTGTCTTTATTTCCCTATCTGTTAAGGCAAATCCAGCTGCTGCCAGAGAACAGCCTCAGTCTTCATTTCCTCTCTGTGGTATGACCAGGTACTGACTGAGTGGGGCAAGTGGAGCAGATTGAGGAATCAGGGATGAGTCTTAGGGTGACAGAGGACCCACAGAAGTCCATAGGAGACTGGCATTTAAAAGGTGACCATACCATGAAAACCAAGTGGCGGTCTTTTGTCCCTCTCTGTGACTCTTTGCCTCTCTCTCTGTTTTTAGTTGAGAAAGGATTAGTTCGAGCTTTGGTCTCTAGGTAGGGTTGTAAGAGAGCGTGGAATTGGAGACTCTCTGGTAAACAGACTTATTGCTTTGTTGGAAAAGCTGCTACCTTCGTTGTTGATAATTTTTAAGTCTTCCATGACCTCAGGCGCTAGGCTGTTCCAAGTAGCCTATGTCTTTGAAAACTGGACTGGTAACATTCTAACCCTTTAAGCTGGGTATTTGAGTAGGGAAATGAAGCGAAGCACTTGAAATCAAATGTTGAAAACTGGATAACCATAGCCTCCATTCGGAGATTTCCTTTGGTAAAATTTTAAACATTTGAATCACATTAGACGTGGTTAGTAACACTGTACTGTCTTGCTTTAAGATTTTATTTATCTGTTTGTATTTATATATGTGTATCTGTAGATGGGTTTGTGCACATGAGTGCAGTACCCAAAGAGGCCAGAAGAGGGTGTGAGATACTCTGGTGCTGGAGTTATAGGTGGTTGTGAACAGTCCAGTTCACAGGAGTGAACTGAGGGTCCTCCAGAAGAGCAACATGGTCTTTTAACTTCTGATCCATCTTTCCTTCCCTGATTAAACTGATTTCAATCTAGAAAGAAAGAAGTGCTGTGATCTTCTTCTTCTTCTTCTTCTTCTTCTTCTTCTTCTTCTTCTTCTTCTTCTTCTTCTTCTTCTTCTTCTTCTTCTTCTTCTTCTCCTCCTCCTCCTCCTCCTCCTCCTCCTCCTCCTCCTCCTCCTCCTCCTCCTCCTCCTCCTCCTCCTCCTCCTCCTCCTTCTTCTTCTTCTTCATGGTCTAACTACAAATACCTGTAATTTCATTTTGTCTCTTGATTCCTTTTCCCTACAGCCTTACCGTGCATGACACATTAAGTAGGGGCCAGTCAGTGCTGGCAGGAAGTGAGATGGTTAGAACGTGATGATTTGAGTTCTCTCTACCAATATGTTCAAGGGCAGCTGGTCTCAGTCAGTCATTGTGCTAGGACTCTGTCCTTGGCTGTGAACAAACTCATACTGTACAGCCCTTAATCTGTAGTATTTCTGGAGTTTTATGGAATCACCCTGCCCTTGTCCTTCTCTATGAGAGGCTTCTGCTTCCTTTCTTTCTTTCTTTCTTTCTTTCTTTCTTTCTTTCTTTCTTTCTTTCTTTTTTTTTTCTTTTTTTCGGAGCTGGGGACCGAACCCAGGGCCTTGTGGTTGCTAGGCGAGCGCTCTACCACTGAGCTAAATCCCCAACCCTTTCTGCTTCCTTTCAAATCGCACTCCTGCTTTCTGTTCATTTTCCAACTACGACTCTTCGCGATCCCTAATTCCTGCTAAGTATATTTTACTCTGAAATTTGGAACTCAATTTTACTAGTATTTGCCAATGAATGATTATTAATTTTGTTATGGATCCTTCAACATTTATGATAAACTTACTGAACGTGTCATGACATTACTAAAAGATGTATAACACAATCTATGAGTGTAGAATTGTTATGACTTAAAATATCAAATAATAAGCTTATATGTAAAACTGATTCTAATTTATATTTCCAAACCCAAGAAACCTGAAGACACACACACACTATTAAACTGATTTCTGTTAAGCTGATTTCTGTTAAGCTGATTTCTGTTTGCGTCTTAACTCCATGGTATTGAGCAAAAGTGAAACGTTTTCAGATTTTTATTTTTATTTTTATTTTTTCAAGAAGCCTCTATTGTTAGTGGAGCAGAACATATAATTTAATTTTTCCTCTTACAATTGTCAGCACCAGCATTGGGCTTGATATGGCCTTTCTACCCACTATACCAACAATTTTACAATCTTCTAACTCAAAGTGAAATAGGCCTTTCATTTAAGGTAGTTAGTATTTTCACCATTTCCGGTGTGTGGATGAGGTAAGAAGAACAGGATATTCTTGACTTTGAAGCAAAACTCTATTAGGTTTGTAAATGGGGTCGGTTAGCTTTTAGGATCCCATTTCACATATGGATTCTAATTCTCCTTTCCAAATTCCCAACGTCAATGTCTCTGTTCCCAGAGGGCCATGGTTCTCCAGTAATGTGAAGAAACGAGATCTTCATGGCTCCAAACCGTCTTTGGGAATTGGGTCCGTTTAAAGTCTGCAGAGAGCTCTGGGCCCCAGAGGAAAGACAAACATATTTATAAACAAAATATAGTGTGTTATTACGGACATTTCAGGAACCCTACTTTAGAAACCCCGTCTCTTATGCAGACACGATTCCCTTCTCATTTCAGCAGCTAATTACCCTGACTTAAGTCTGTGCTGCCTTTCCCGAGTCATTTCCGTCTTCTGCAGGACCCCTCAGAGTGAACAGGGTGCTCTTGAGGACCTAGGCTACATTAGGTATGAGAAGACTGAGCTGACGGAGTGGGGAAATGGATTGCACTACTCTGGTGACTGCCGAGTAACAGCCTCAAGCCCTCCAATCCTCGTGTCTTCAGACAGTGCTAGCTTGGTCCTGCTGGAAGAGAGAGCCAAGAGCTCGATGCTTCCTATTGAATTGAAACAACCAATCAAACAACAACAGCGACAACAGCAAGAGAACTGTGGCTTGTCAACGCTGGCCTGCGGCCTTTTCACTGACGGTTATCTCAATACTCGAAAGGGTGAACTTTGCCCAAATGTCTTATCCCCTTAGTTGTGCAATGGTAAAAAGCAAACCATGGAACAGTTGTTATGAACAGAATGGCGATGTTGAAAAAAGTGCCACTTGCAGTGGGAGAGTCATACTGGTCACTGCGCCGTGTTCTCCTGGGTTCCCTTGCTATCAGTGCCTTGGGTGGAGTTGTTGGCCCACAAATATGTGAAATATTGCTGCTTTCTGTTGACTTGTCTATAAATACACAGTGGGCAGTGTGCACTTGGGGAATGTTTATTTAGATAATTCAGAATGTATTTGTTTTAATCTCTTTCTGTATGTGTGTATGTGTGTGTATGTGTATGTGTGTGTGTATGTGTATATCTGTGTATGTGTATATGTGTGTGTATCTGTGTGTATGTGTATGCATGTGTGTGTGCGTATCTGTGTGTGTGTATGCATGTGTGTGCTGTGCCTATAACCGTGTATGTGAAGGCTGGAGGTTCATGTGGCTTCCTCTGTAGCACTCCACTTTGATTTTTGAGACAGGATCTCTGATCCTGCTCTTTAGAGAGGCTAACATCGAGGTTCCAGATTTGGCTGTTCCCACTCCCCAGTGTGAGTTAATTCCCCCCCTCCCCCACTGCTAAGAAGAATGAGCCTGGGGTTACAGGTGTCTATCACTTTGTCCAGTTTTCTTCTCCAAATCTTCCAGGTTTTAGAAGGGTGGTCAACATCTACATCCAAATGCATTTTTTTTTTTTTTTGGTTCTTTTTTTCGGAGCTGGGGACCGAACCCAGGGCCTTGCGCTTCCTAGGTAAGCGCTCTACCACTGAGCTAAATCCCCAGCCCCCCAAATGCATTTTTTAAACCAAATTTAAATTGTGGAAATGCATATCAGTTATTGTATAAATACTCCTTTTCCTTCTATCATTAGTCAACATTCAACACATTCCTGTGACCAGGATAGATGGGAATTTCTGGCCATTACTAGCCAGTTTTTCAGCGGACACCAGATAAAGATTCTCTAGCTTTTCCAACTGCAGTGCTGTCTATCTGGGTGGACGTCAGATCCCAAAGTCTAAGGTCTAGCCCATAAGGCCAGACATGTCCACGTAAGTAGTAACTTGGTATCTGCATTTCTCCTCCAATGGATTTCAGTTGGGGTCTTCTGAGAAAGGAGGGACATGTGCCCATGTTCCAACTCTGAGACACGTACAGTGTCTGATGTACGTGTTAGGAGAGCTCTCGGGACGCAGGGAAGCATGTTTTCTTGGTTCTTGTGTTGAGAAGAGTTATAAGAAGCGATGTAGATATGCAGGTGGGTATGAAGATCAATGGGTGTGGTCTAGAGAGCTCCTGAGCGCGGGGGCATCTTCCTGCACATGGATGCGTCGTCCATCTGGAAGGTCCATGCGGCTGCTGAAGGATTTCTGTAGGGCTTTAATGTGCGGACAGTGTTGAGGACCAGTCCGTCTCCAGACCACGCCCATTTCCCAGATGCTGGGGGTGGGGTCGACAGATCCATACTTTTGGTGATTAGATCACCTGCTGGGGCTCATTGAGAGTTACCTCAGGGAACTAGAAAATTTCTGGAAAATGGGAGGGAACTCTGTGCTGGGAATCGGAGTAAAGGAGCAATCGTGAACATGAACGCTGCTCCTCCCCCAACCCCGATAATCAGGAAGTGGCGAGTTCCGAGTCAGAAGACCGGAACAGATCTGACGCTTCCGGAGGTTCCATTACTTTTTCAGGGGTGGTGGTGGTGGTGGTGGTGGACAAACATCTATTAGTACCCGACAGGGAACCCAAGGCAGATCAAAGCAGCTGGTGACACCGCATCCTCAGGCAGGAAACTCAGATGATGCTGGTGGCAGCTCACTCTTTCTCATGCCAGCCACGCCTCCAGCCCACTTAGCGAGCCGTTGAGTTCGTTAGGCTTATTTACGGGGGCTCGGGGGAGGCGTTACTGATAGGAGTGTGGTTGCTGTTACGTCAGCTGTAACGTTGGACCGTCCCACCCCATCATGAGCGACAACCCTCATAAGATATGTCACGTATTCCACCTACAGCTGGTCCTTCCACCACCGGCATCCTCTACCATCCCTTTAAGATCAGAGAGAAGAATGGCTGGGATCCCTCATGAAGGTTCTAGCAGCCTGCCTCCCACCTCTCTTCCTGTTAGATAGTGTATTAGTGTTCTCTAAAGTAACACACATACATACACACATGTATATGTACGTATACACACATGTTATATGTGTGTTTATATTATATATACTTTAACGTATATGTTATATATAACAATATATACACTATCAGTTTTGATATATATTTATATGTGTGTGATGTATGTATGATTGTGTGTGTGTGTATTCATTAGAGTGGCTTGTAGGCTGTGATCCAGGCATTACAACAATGGCTGTCTCCCAGTGGAAAACCCAAGAGTCTGGTGGGTGTTCGATCCATAAGAGTGCATATCAGTCCCAGTCTGATGCTGGAGTTCCAGAGGATTCCTACGGAGCCGCTGGTCTTCTGTCTACAGTGGAATCCTGAAGGTGTAGCCTGTCAGGCCAGCAAGGGACTGCCTCAGAAGCAGGATATAGGAACTTGTCAGTGAGAGCGAGAGATCAGCAGCAGGATACATAAACTTGTCAATGAGAGCGAGAGAGAATAAGCAGGAGAAAAAGAGCAAAAGCACCCTTCTTCCGAGTCCTTTTATGTGGGCTGCCACCAGGAGGCGTGGCCCCGATGTAGAGTGGATCTTCTCACTTCAAATGATCCAATCAAGAAAAGTCCCTCACAGCTGGGCTCAGCTGCCCCGGTTTTAGTTACTTCCGGATGTCATCTGGTTGGCAGCCAGGATCAGCCACCACAGGCGGTGGTAAGTCTCCCCACTAATCCTCACAGGCTCAGCTGTCACTAACTGTCTTTCCTGATTGTCATGATGGGGGCTAAGCACGGAGGAACAAATGCCTGACATGCCTGGAGGAAATTTCTTATTCCAACACCGGCTCGGGATCTTGCGTGAAGTGGATACAAACATGTCAGCTGAATTCTTGTTGTCTCTATATTTGACTGGGAGAGGCTCAGTCATGTTCCTGGGCCATTGATCCTTGGAGGGCAGTCATCGTTTCTCACCATATAAACTGATGAAGATTAATTGGGGGTTTCTACCCTGTCTTAGATCATTTAGTTCCCCAATAAAGACACTAAACCTTTGTAATAAGTCTTAAAAGCACTAGAGCTGGGCAGATATCAACCCTCTGTGCTATTTTGTCTGCTTCCCCATCAATAACCCTGAGATATAACTTGCCATGTTTTGCCTGGGCAACTCCTACTCCAGTTGGCCAATCTTCATGGCCCTCCTCCCATAATCCACATACCCTATGTCATCTTTCCTCATCCTCTCTTCTCCTCTCCATGGCCTCTGCCTCAGACCCCAAGCCAGGCAACGGAAGCCCCGCCTACCTCTCTTCTCCCCAGCTATAGGCTGTCACATCTCCAACCAATAGTATTAAATTAAGGAACAAGGTTACACACATAGCATCACTTGGTTGTATGTAAAGATTTCCTTGTCCCCCTAGAATCTCCTCCTAAGGGGCAGCCAGCATTGCAATAGCTACAGAGCAAACTCCAGCGATAGGAGAAACACGAGTGTCTTCACAAGGTGCTAGCAGGACCGCCCGTCCCGCCCTAGTGAGCAGTCTAATAGAGAATGAGGCCACGACAGTGTGTCTTACGACTTAGCGTCACACATCACACTCTCGCTGTTCTGCAGGGTCCTAGGCCAGGATGGATGCTAAGGTGCAGTGGTAAGAGAAAGACACTCACATACCCCACATACCCTGGCCTCCAGCTTGGTGATTTGAATAAGAATGGCCCCATAGGCTCACTTAGGTGGGACCTTGTTGGAGGAAGTGTGTCACTGAGGGGGCGGGCTTTGAGACTTCAAAAGCCTATGCCAGGCTGTCTCTGTCTCTCTGTCTTTCTGTCTCTCTGTGTCTGTGTCTCTGTCTCTCTGTCTCTGTCTCTCTCTGTCTCTGTCTCTCTCTGTCTCTCTGTCTCTCTCTGTCTCTCTCTCTGTCTCCCTCTGTCTCTCTGTCTCTGTCTCTCTCTGTCTCTGTCTCTCTCTGTCTCTCTGTCTCTCTCTGTCTCTGTCTCTCTCTGTCTCTCTCTGTCTCTGTCTCTGTCTCTCTCTCTCTCTCTCTCTCTTTCTCTTTCTCTCTCTGTCTCCCCCACCTCTCCTGACTGTGAATCAGGATTTAGGACTCTCAGCTAGTCTCCAGCACCACGTCTGTTTGCATGCCACCACGCTTTCCGCCATGATGATGATGGACTAACCTCTGACACTGTGAGCCCAGCTCAGTGAAATGTTTTATAAGTGTTTCCTCGGTCAGGGCATCTCTCCACCGCGACAGAACAGTGACTAAGACACTCAGTGAGGTGAACAAGGACAAACTACCCAGAAAATAAAGTTGTGGCGGAGGCAGATGGGGGCAGAGTTAGAGTGTATCAGGAAGTCCCAGCTTACATTGTCATACCAATGAGACCCATGAATTTCCCAGGGAAGGAGATGCCAATGGAGGGAGGTGGTGAGCAGCCGAGGGAGGGTAGGTGTTTACGGCCATGGAAACCTGCACTGGAAGGGGCTTCAAGACAGTGTGTTGCTCTACCCTGTCGCTCTTTTGTTTGAGGATTTTAAAAATTGATCTTGGAAGGGGCTTTGTGTGTGTGTGTGTGTGTGTGTGTGTGTGTGTGTGTGTGTGTGTGTGTGTTAAGTCTCAGGGTGTCTGGCGAGCACCTGTTTGGGCCTTTTTGCAATTTATTTGCGTGACAGCCATGTGGCTGGCCTTGAACTCACTCAGTAGCTCGGCCTTAAACTGATCCTACTCCCAAGTGAGGTCAATGAGAATCGGCCACTTTAGGACGGACTTAGCCAAGCAGGCCCACGCACAATGCTGGCGCATTCGCCTGCTGATAATGCACCACTGATGACGGCCTGCGGCTACTTCCTCCTCGAACCAACCTAGAATCTGCCAGCGGCTGGAGGCTGCTGATGTCATCAGGCGATTGGTCAAGCCAATGAGAAAGAGACAGTACTACATCTGGCTACTTGAGAGCCAATGAGATGCTGGGAGGTGGTATAATTGTTTGCCCAGTTCCTGCAATAAACAAGTTTGGTTTTGCCACTTGCCCGGCGCCCAATCTTGTGTCGGGGACTCTGCGTCTTCTTACTCCTATCCCCAAGGTTCTTGGTCAGGGTCTCAGGCAATAAAGCATCACACCTGACTTATACTTCCATAGTTTAAATATCAACTTGACATGCTCCGGATAGAGAGCCTCAACGAAGTATCATCTACATTACGTTGGCCCGTGGAATATTGTCTTAATTGCCTTCGTTGATATAGCCTTTCTCAACTTGGGAAATGAGACTCCTTTGAGGGGTTAATCTACCCTTTCACAGGAGTCACCAAGACCATCGGAAAACACAAATATTTATATTAAGATTTGTAACAGTAGCAAAATTAGTTATGAAGTAGCAACAAAATCTAATTTTATGGTTGGGGAGGGGGACCACAACACGAGGAACTAACTGTGTTAAAGGGTTGCAGCCATTAGGAAGGTTGAGAACGCTTATCTAGGAAGACCCACTCCTAGTCCGGCAACGCCTGCTGGTAACACCACAGATAAAAGGACAGGGAACAAGGAAAGCGTTTTGCTTTCTGAGCATTTATCTTTCCCTCGTACGAGCTGATTCACACATCCTGTCGGTGACACTGCTGATTCCGTCAGTGATATCAGGACCGGCTTCCACTCTGGATTGAGGAACAGTGACTCACCAGGGGTCTTCTGGGTTTTTGGTGGCAGATCGGGACTACTGAAGGCACCCTGCCTCCACGGACTGGCTCTCGTGGATTACTGCGTTCTTGGTCTCTCCACTGTGAAATCATCTACTCCGTTCTACTCTGACTATCGTGTAAGCTGATCTACTATATTCTTGTGTAACACATACATTCATCAGTCAGTTCTGTCCCTCTCGAGAAGCTGATGGACACTTCTGTCTTTGGCACATGCTTAGAAAGCATTCTACCAGCTCAGACCCAGCCTCAGTCTAGGACTTATTTTAAAGATTTCCTGGGAAAGAGAAAGTGTCCAGTGTCCTTTTGGCATTTCTTCTGTTAGGCAGGAATGAGTAATATCCCTGTGACTAAATGCCTGGCACCTGGGGGTGAGAAGCTCCCACCCCCTGATGCCAAGGAGGCTCAAACGGTCCAGCCCATTCTCCTGTTGTCAAGCTGGTTTTTATTTATATCTGTGAGTTGGTGGCCTCTGGTTTGCTGTGTCCTTTGAGCGCTATAATCAGTGTGGTACAGCCGTGGCCCCTATCCTATGAATAGTTCTGTCCCGAGCAGTTCTTACATCTCACGGGCGCCTTCTCTTCTCCGGGATCTTAATTTTCTCATGAGTAATTGGGAGAGAGGGCAGAGCAGAGACTTAAGTCAGACCCTTAATCGGATGAGTTATTTCTAGCTGCTTTAGACGGTCCGTCCTGCTGTGAAAGAAAGCGAGAGGAGCTTTTCCTCAAGGCTCCTCCTCTCCCTTCTCTTCTGAAAGTGAAGGGGGCTTATTTAGAATAGGTCGAAGCAGAAACAGGGTACCAATTCCTTCATTTAGGTGACTTCGAAATGTCTCCAGGTCAACCTCAGTGGCACCGCTGGCACACTCGGAATATTCTAGAAATGCACATGTATTTCATTTTGATCTAGATGTACCTCATCCAAAGTGTGGGTCCCAGCAGGGAGCATCGAGGGGGACAGACTGAGAGACAGAGACAGAGGGGAGGAGGGGGAAGTAAGGAATATTCATTTCTTGGGCATGCATCCACAGGCATGCATGGTGCATGTGCTGAGGTCAGTCTCCAGTATGTCTTCAGGGGCCTTCCACCTTCTGAGACCAAGTCCCTCACTGGCCTGAAACTTTGCCACACAGGACAGATGAGCTATCGAGCTTCCAGGGATCTGCCTTTCCCCTCTCATCCCACCTCAGCCGTGTTGGAAGTATGGGTGTGTACTACCGCACTCTGCTTTGTAATGTGGACTCTGGGGATCTGAACCTGGGTCCTCACGATTGCAGGCCAAGCACTGAACTAACTGAGCTGTCTCCCGGTACTGAAGTTTCTATTTTAGAAGCCCTTTGATGATTCTGCTACAAGCTAAGGATTGAGAAGTGTTGCTGTAGCCAGAACCATTACCACAGAGGAGACCGACCCTGATTCTGGAGGATAGAACTGGACTGGAGGCTGAGTGGTTAGAACTCACTTACAGAGGCTCAGCCCACTCCCGGGGTCCCTCCTTCTTGTCTGCTCACGTACACACCAGAGAGAAGGGAAGAGGGAGGGGATGGTGATTGGGGTGGAATGGGAGACGGTGTAGACAGTCTAAGACAGGCTATACATCACACAGATCGATGACAAGGGTGTAATGTATAAGAATATACACCACGGGCATTTCCCGAGGCTCAGCCACCTTATACCTCTTTAGGGATTGCAAGGTTTAGTTTTTATGAAAGTTTAAAAGTCCTTGTTCTCTCTCTCTCTCTCTCTCTCTCTCTCTCTCTCTCTCTCTCTCTCTCTGTGCATGGTGTGTATGTGTGTTGTGTGTATGTGTGGAGGGTGTGTGCATGTGTGTGTGCATGTGTGTGTGGTGTGTATATGTGAGTGGTATATGTGTATGTGTTTGTGTTTGGTGTGTGTATATGTGTGGTGTGTGTGTGTGTGTGCATGCATGTGTATGTGGTGTGTGTGTGTGTGTGTGTGTGTGTGTGTCTGTGCATGCAACACACAGTCAGAGTCCAGAAGAGGGTTCTGATCGCCCAGAGCTTGAGTTATAGGCAGTTATTCGTCCCTCAGTCACCAGTGGCATCTTCAGCTGCTTCTCCTTTTTGGTTATTGTGAATCCTACAATTCTGGGCTGATAGATTTGTCATTGAGATGCTGCTTTTAGTTGCTTCAGCTTGTCTCTAGCTGTGGTTGCTGACTCATGTGGTAAATGTATGTCTAACATTCCGAGGAACCTCTAGTCTTCTCTCTCCCTTCTCTCCTCCCCTCCACTCTATCATCTTTTCTCTCCTCTTCTCCCTTTCTCTCGCCCCTCCTCTATCCCATCTTCTCTCCCTTTCTCCTTCTCCTCTTCTCTACTCTTAGAGACAGGATCTCGCTATGCTGTCCTGACTGGCCTAGAGTTCACTATATAAAACAAGCTGGCTTTAAACCCCAACCCTCAGAGATCCCCCTCCTCTGCCTCCTCAGTTCTGGGATTTAAGGCGTAAGTCATCTTCACTGGCTGTGTACTGGTGTTTGTAGCAGCTGCACTATTTCATATTCTCACCAATCATGCATAGAGATCCTAATTTCCCTATATCTGCACCCATTCCTGTTCTGTTCCAGACTTTGTTTTGCCTCTTTTTATTTTTATAATTGTCTTAGGGTTTTACTCCTGTGAAGAGACACCATGACCAAGGCAACTCTCATAAGGACAACATTTAATTGAGGCTGGCTTACAGGTTCAGAGGTTCAGTCCATTATCATTATGGTGGGACCATGTCAGCATCCAGGCAGGCATGGTGCAGGAGGAGCTGAGAGTTCTACATCTTCATCTGAAGGCAAGCAGGAGAAGATTGGCTTCCAGGCAGCTAGGATGAAGGTCTAAAGGCCATGCCCATGGTGATACACTTCCTCCAACAAGCCACACCCACTCCAACAAGCCACACCCACTCCAATAAGACCACACCTCCTAATAGTGCTACTCCCTGGGCCAAGCATATTCAAACCACCACACTAACAGCCACTATGCATACATAAGTGATATAAAAGTGAATTCCTAAAAGCATCATACTTTGGTATTGGAGGTAGCACTGAGCCCAAGGTCTCACGTTGAATGGCAGTTAAGAAGCCTTCTATCATGTGTTACTAGGCTGGGCAGGGAATTACACCGGAATCAGAATGGAGATTGGACGCTTTCTCCAAAACATCCCAACGGTCTCAATACAATAGAATTAAAATTTTTTTTTCTCCCAGTTCGAAAGTGTCAACTGAGTAACATTAAGTCAGCTTCCAGATGAGTAGCCTACACTGACTATGAATGAAGCACAATTGGTCCCTGACTTCTAAGAATCTGATTCAGGAGTTTCCCACTTTATTCTGGTGCCAGTGTAACACATGCTCAGTAGGGAATATTCTGGGGATGAAGGATTTTGATCTTTTCCCAGGCTGGTGTCATGTGGCCGGACATTCTTGAGAAGCTGGACAGACAGAGGGAGCAAGCCTCAGGGTCCAGCTGTCCTCAAATCAACAAGAGAGACCTGTGGTGCCCTGCAGCATTGGGCAAGATGTTCAACAGGTGAGGGATGCTAGGCATATGCTCAACCACCATCAGAATGTAATCCCGTAAGTCGGGAGCATCTGTACTATCCTCCAATGGGACGTCATGGTAGCTCTAAGAACAGGAGCTGTGCCAGAGGATTTATTTTCCTATATTTCATGAGCTCCATGCTGGATACCGTGTCTTTTGCTAATACCAGGAAGAAGCATGCGCCATTTGTGAATTTTTCCCATGTTCCAGAGGCACAGTGGTAAATGTGTTTAACAGTACAGAAAATGGTTATTTTAAAAAACCCACTAATTTCCTTATTTATTTTGTGTGCAGTTGTGTCCAAATGCGTGTAGATGCATGTGTCAGTGCATACATGTGCACGTGTATGGGGAGGCCCAAAGCTAATGCCTGGCATCTTCATTTTATCTAGTTTGTAGAGTCTTTCTCTATAGCCAGAGCTAACCAATTCCAGTTATTCTAACTAGCTAGCTTACCCAGAGATACCCTCTCTTTAGCCCCACCTTTGCCTCCTGAGACCTGATAATTGCAGGTGGATGCCATGTTCACCTAGTTTTAATTTACATAGGGGATCTGAGCTTCAGTTCTCACATTTGCATGGCATTCTCCTCAGTCCAGAGAATGATTTATGAGTAGGAATTTACTTGGATACTTTATCATATTGTACCATCTTCCTTACTTCAGAAAAAGGAAAAACAACAGTCGCTGTTTTTTGTTTCATGCACTAAATGTTGACATGCATTGTCTACACTCTGTGGAGTTACTCTCGTCTTATTGACAGGAAGTGGGACCTGGACCGTTAAGCTCTTTCCACACAAAGTCTGGGCACGTGGTAAGTCTTAGAGAGGAACAGCCGCCACGGACCAGAGTCTCATTCTTCCCAGACATTTCCCTTGCTATTCTCTTCTGGTATGATCCCATCAAGGTGTACCACCACTAGCATGGTTGTCTCTTGGCTTATTCTTCTCCCATGTGTTTTGCTGTTCTTGCAGATCCAGCCCAGACCTTTGCATGTGCAAATGGGACCTCGCAGCTACAATCCCATCTCCTTAACCATCCGAGACAGTGTCTCTAAGTTGCCCAGGTTCTCACCTTCTAGCCCTAATAGGCTTTGAACATGTGACCCTCCTACCATAGCCTCTCAAGTAGTTGGGCTGTCAGGTCTGGGTCCTCAGGCTCAATTGACCTTAATCTTTTAAGGCATATTTCATACTGAGTATAAAAGCAGCTAAAATTTTTCATGTCTTTCTTCTCTTATATTCCTCTCCAATCAGCACTGGAACTCCAGGGGCTTGTAAACATTTTGACCTTACTTTTTTAATAGTCTTATCTATTTCTGATTCATCCACAATCACTTCTGAGGTGAAGCAAGGATACAGAATTTTAAAAGCTAACTTATAGGTAACTTATTCAATGGAAGTCGCTGTGAGGATTTGAAGTCATCTGATTTTAAATGCACCTCGGAGTATGATCGTTTTCAGGCGTTGGTTGCCTGTGAACACTCTGTTAACATTTTGGCCCGGGGCAGTTTTCTTTTGAGCCAGTTTATTCTGGTCTCTCTCTCTCTCCGTGCTTTTGAGACTTTAAATGGCCAACTTTGCAGGAAAGCACGCCCTGGGACCATCTGGTGTATATCAAGGTGACCGTGTCTCAACACATTTAAAGGAACATTCCTTTCTGTGGCTTTTCCCCACTGGTATCTTGTACACACATTGATACCCTTATCTAGGCTGAGATTTATACCTTTGAGTTAAGTCAAAGTCACCGATTCTCAGGCTCCAGCTCCTCCTTGCACAGATTTCCAGCTAAACATCCTTTTTTTTTCTTCTTTTCTTTTTTCTTTTTTCCTTCACAATTGTAACTTTCCACTGTAAGCAAATAGCACTTAGACTTTGCTCCAAATGGATAGTGGGGTTTTAAGCTGGGTTTGTGACAGGGTTCGTGCTAGCCCAAGTGTACACGTCCTGCACTCTTTTCCAACATGGCCGCCGGAAGCTACCTGGGTGGCTAAGCCTCACCACTGCCTTTGGTCATTAGTGTGGTTTGCTCAATCTTGTGAGACAGTTAGAATGTGATCGTAAGAAGCTGTTTTCCAAAAGAGGAGGCAGAGTGCACATGATCTGGTAGACTGTTTCTTATTTCGCTTTATTTAGCAAGATGGAGGGTCCTCTCTGTCCTAACTAACTCCTGCTCAGCGCTACAATAATGAGAAAATCTGGTTTACAAAAGTTCAAGGAATTTCAGAAGCCGGAGCAAAGTTATCTGAGTATTAAGCTGAGATCTGGGTTGCCAGGCCAACGGAAACGCAGAGGGTCAGATCCTTCTCCAAAGTGACATTGCTCCATCATCAAGGAGGTCTTAACATTGAGGTTTCACGTGCGTACCTCAACATGTTTGTTCTGTGAATAAGGGAGTTGGGATGGCCCCCGATGGGACAACTGAGATTCTGGAAGCCTAGATCATCGTTCTGACCTTTGCTTTCTCTTCATGGTACAGGGAGGGAGCATCCTGGGGCAGCGCTGGCCCAATATCATCAATCCATGTGACTTTCCAGTGAAAGGAGGGCCTGTGTTAGAGAACCGGCCAGGAATAAAAGACTGGCTCGTTTAGTCAACACTTCAACCACAAGCCATCTAGGTAGCACCAATCTTTCTCCTGCTGGTTGTTCTATGAGAAGCAGAGCAGCTCTTCCCAGGCTGTCCGTGCTGGCTTCTTCGGTTGGAATTTAAATCTTCCCAGTGACCAAAGATAGGTATGGCCGGGGGTGCTGGAAGTGTGTGCCACTTGCGTAACAGATAAGTGGCTTTTTCATGGATGGGGTGGTTCTTGGAGAGGGAGGGGGCCAGAGAGCCTGGGGCTCACCACGGACTCTTGAGTTTCCCAAGTCAAATGCTCTCCAGGACTTTAGAAGGACTTACGAGAATCTTGTTTGTATAAGCCTCGGGGTCAGTCACAGGTATTCTGTAAACGCCGAGTGACTTAATGAGTAAAGCATAGAGCAGAGTCCCAGAATAGTTTCATAGTTGTTCCAAAAGGCTGTGCTAGACATCGGACCCTAAATACGTTCAACCATAGCCACCTGACATAATTACGTATGATCATGTATGATAGAACAGGTTTTAAAATATATAAACTTTTTGTAGGTTGTTTGCTGTGCTCATTCTTTTTTTTTTTTTTTTTTTAAACATTTATTTATTTATTATGTATACATCATACAGCTTTCTGCCTGCATGTATGCTTGCAGGCCAGAAGAGGGCACCAGACCTGATTATAGATGGTTGTGAGCCACCATGTGGTTGCTGGGAATTGAACTCAAGACCTCTGGAAGAGCAGACAGTGCTCTTAACCGCTGAGCCATCTCTCCAGCCCCCTGTGCTCATTCTTTTAGAATGTATTTGAGCTAATTTTATACACATTTCCCACTGGATCAATTTCAGATTGCTCTCTTGATCTTAGGGTCTACTACTGAGAGCTGAGTCTGAGGTCAGGGGACCTGGTTCCTGCCCTAGGCTGACTTTGGGATAGAAGCCCACACTTACCTTAGCATCAGTACAAAAATTGAACCTTGGAGGAGTATGTGTTTGTGGCTTAATCAGGCCAGGTGGAAGATGGGGGAGCCCAGGGGTCTGGGCGCTACAATAATGAGAAGCAATAATGGGTAGCAAGACGCCACTTTTGTTGATGTAGTTCCTTGAAGCCTTTGGGGAAAATGGCTACTGTGTATCTCCAGTTGACAAGGTTACATTGTTATCCCTGCCAGTGCCAAGCCGGCTCTGTGTGTGTGTGTGTGTGTGTGTGTGTGTGTGTGTGTGTGTGTGTGTGTGTGTGTGTGAGAGAGAGAGAGAGAGAGAGAGAGAGAGAGAGAGAGTCTGAGGCAAAGAGGCAGAAGGGAAGAATGTAGGGTGATGGTGAGTGGAAGCTGCATGGAGTTGGCGTTCATAAAAAAAGGTGTCAAATAGGTTAAAAAAAATGAAGCTTTCATAAAGAAAGGAAAACACCAGAGGGGCAAATGCTGATGTCTTCATATCCTGTATTTCTGGGCCTGGTGCCATTTATTGATTAGAAAGACTTCGTCATGATCTCTATCTTGGTAGAAGGCAGAAGAAACATTTAGGAATTATAGACGTTCGATTTCTGGGTTTTGTTCTTTTACTTTCTAGAAACGACGCCTTCCCTTCCACGCTTCGGGCTATAGCAGGTGTGTCTTTTCTGGAAATGTGTCCGTGTGTTTGCTGGTTCTGTTGGCAGGCGTAGGTAAAGCTGTGGCGTGGGTACTCATGTCGTTCCGCCTTTCACAGGATTCACCAACAAACAACTTCCCACTTTCTGCCCTAGCCCGTCCCATCGCCTCTCTTTCTATCACAAGATCAGGGCTAGCCTTTTCCTTATTTACTTCAGTAATTATCGTGGGTTTGAAATATCTTACGGGGAACTGAACCTCTATGTCTTGACTTGAAAGGATGTTGAAACCACTTGGCTTCAACAAGTGTTTTAAGGGACGCCCAAATGACCCTTGTGTACTTGGAGAGTTCAAACTTGTACCTCTGCCAGATACTTTGAGCGTAACAAGAGAAATCATGTGGTCATTCAAACTTTCTTGCATCTACCCAGATAACACTGGCTAAAAATAAAAATAAAATAAAATAAAATAATAAAATAATTAAAAAAATCAATATAAGACCCTGAAGTTATTTAAAGATGCCTAGAAGCTACAGGATAGATGGAAAATACAGATTATTTTAAAACAGCATACCTGTGACATAGGGGGTCAGGACAGTGAATATTCTGGTCTGGCAGCATCTGCTTATTGTAAACTTATGGGCTGAAAACCAGGGCTGTATCTGAAGGGACTAGGGACTGGAGATCAGGGTTAGCGGAACACTTGTAGATTTAGTGCTGGGCTGTGTTCTTGTTTGCTGTGCCAGGGATCGAACCTGGAGCCTCTTGTATGCTCTGCCTTGGAACTGTATCCTTATCCCATCTGCGAATTTAAAAATCTATTATTAAAATATTTTTTTTAATCTTGGTGAACCAATAAATTTTATTGAGGTTATTTTCAGGAATGTGGGTGAGGGGTTCCTTACAGGGGCAGAAATGCCCCCAGAAAGCTGTATCGCCCAAACCCACCCCAACATGGATGGCGGCTCACAAAATTGGGAACCCAGAGCACACTACGTACCCTGCATACAGCTTCAATAGGTTGAAGATGTTCCTTTTTAAGGGATTCAGTTGTTCTAAACCTCTTCTGGGCCTTTCATCTGGATTCTGCTTCTTGCAGAGAGCTGTGCTGGTCTTGGAATCTTCTTTGCAGCTTGCTTGTCTAACGTTTCTCAGTAAATCTCACTCTGTGTTATGCGCAGAGAGGAATCTTAGCATCTGCTACTATGTCCTCTCGGCTCCCTCCTTAAAATATTTTTTATTGTCTGTGTATACACATACTCATGTGCATGTATGTGTTATTGCACAAGAGCATGTGTGCACATGTGTGCTGATCTGCGTGTTTGCACCAGTGCCTTAGATCCCCTGGAGCTGGAGTTACATGTGGTTGTGATCTTTCCAGTGTGGGCGCTGTGAACCAAATATTGATCCCCTGGAGTACTAGTGTAACAGTGTGAGCGCTATTAGCCACCGAGCCATCTCTGCAGCCCTCTCCCCAACTACGGAGTTTAAAAGGAAAATCTTGGCAGCAGCAGAAGCACAGAGAACATGCAGGTTTTCAGCATGAACCCAGGAGAAACCTCAAGCTTCCTGGACAGTGCCCTCCCTAAATGCCCTTCCTACCAAGCATCTGGCTAGAAACAAGAGTAGTAAATTGACTTACTTCATAGAAGACAGAGCTACATGGAAGAGATCTGGACATGGTCCCATCGGTAATTATATCGAGCATTAATTGACTAAACTTTTCAATTAAAAAACAGAATGTGTCAGACTAAGAAATGATTAAGACCAACTAGTGTTCTCTACAGAAGATGGGATTTTTAATGACAGGAAAATTTCCATTGTCAACAAGACGGGCAAGAGAGAGAGAGTCATAAACTGCAAAGGAATAGCAGATGTAGACTTTTAAATAAAAAGTAGGAGGGCCAACAAGGATGAGCAGGTCTAGGTTTTCAGGATAAGATCAAATGTATGCAAAAGGAAGAACATATCTTAATGAAAAGTAATGGTTAAAATAATCCCAAATTAGTACGGTGTATATATTATCTCGCCAAGCATACAAATAAATAAGAATATTTGACTGAAGATCGGGAAAGACAATTTAGGCAAAATGAAAATGTTACCATAAAAATGTATGCACTTAGTAGATATTGAGAGATCACGAAGCAAAATAGCAAAAATAAATATCCAAGCAGCAAACTAAAGGAATAAATAGTCTTTTATTTATCAATTGGAAGGTACCCTTCAGCTCTCCCAACAAAAATATGGCCAGGATGTAAAAGCTCAGAACACTTATAACCACCTTAACTGATCTGTGCAGAAGACTGCAGACAACACTTCTTATTTTAATGTGTACTTGGGACATACCCATGGCATTCCGTATGTCACAGTAGGTTTAAAAAAATGGAAATCTTATAGATTAAGTTTTCTCACTCCGGTGGAATTAAACTAAATTAAAGTGAGGGAAGGCAAAAGCCCCGGCTATCTAGAAACGAAATAAGGTGATTCGAAACAAGCCTAGGTCAGAGCAAAATGAGATTATTTTCAGATCAGCGATCTTGCAAGCCGCACCTGTCAGATTTATAAGAAGTGAGGCAGAGGCTGAAAAGAGTGCTTTGTGTGTGTACATGCAGGGTGACCCGAGTTCGGATCCCTAGTACTCGAAGAAGAGAGCAAGAGGGCGTGGCATCCGCAACGGCGGTGAGGCGGGCAGAGACAGGTCGCTAGAGCTTACTGGCCAGCTGGTCTGTCAATCAGGGAGTTGCATGTTCACTGAAGGACTGTCAGAAAAATAAGGTGTAGAGTGACAAAGGATGCCTTGGGTTTTTTGTTTTGCCTTTCTGTTGCTGTGATATACAACAAATAGCAATTTAGGGGAAAGGGTTAATGTTGCTCACAGTGGCAGAAGGATAGAGTCCAACACAATGGGAAAGACAGGTACCCAGAGGGAAAACATGGCGCCTGGAGGAGGAAGTCGGCTGACTGTTTTACACCTCACAGGGGAAGTACTGGGAGAAAAGGAAGTGAGATCATGTTATAAAACCTCAAACCCCACCCCAATGACTTACTTCCTCCAACAAGGTTCTGCCTCCCAACTTTCTGCAACCTCTCTAACATCACCGTGATAGGGGGTGGGGGGAGGGGGTAGAGGGAGACCCGAGCCTATGGGAAACATTTCACACCTAAACCACAAGAAAAGGTCATCTTTTGTTTGACCTCTGGCTTCTAAGCACACATGCACATATACACATACATGTACCCCAAAACACACACACACACACACACACACACACACACACACACACAATTTAGGGCTTGGAGATGTAAATCAGTTGTAGAGCCCATGCTTAGCATGATCTCTAATTTTGTACAGATATTTTCTGTTTGTCTCTTTCTCCCTCTCTCTGTGTATACATATATATGCATACATGATGCATATTGTTGAGACAGGACTTCATATTCCCCAGCATGACTGTAACTTGCTGTGTAACTGAAGATGACCTTGAATTTTCTTACATACTGGCTTCTGGGATTATAGCTGTAAACCACCACCTCTAGAGAATGCAGCACTGGACACTGAACCCAGAGTTTTGCGTGGCTCCATCCACCAAGTCACAGCCCCAACCATTCATTCATTCATTTCATTCATATATACATATATACATACATTATGTATAATTTATAATATATAATGTGATATAATTTGTGAGAGTGGTTTTGTGAGTTCTGAAGCCCAGAAGAGACTAAGAAAGTTGCGATGAGTTAACATTGCTGAACTCTCTAGTGGGACCACATAGTAGGTTGATGCTTTTCTCAGAGAAGAAACTGAGTTCCAGATCCTTCTCAGTGTCCTTAATTGGTTCTAAATACTTAGACTCATAGGCACCGAGAGCACCACGTGGCCGTCTCTTTTATTTCAAGTTGGTGGTACATTTCCTGGTGTTTATTCCTTAACTAGCTTCTTTCTTATCAATGTTTCTTTGGACGTACTCAGCTAGCGTGGGACTTAGGGGGATTGGCAGATGTTTTTGTCATGGTCAGAGAGTAAGTCATGTGAGAATGGCAGACCAGTGTATCTCAGCCTTCCTAATACACTTTCAATATACTACCTCATGTTGTGGTGACCGCAACCATAAAATTATCTCATTGCTACTTTATAACTGTAATTTTTCTGTGTTTGTAATGTAAATATCTGATATGTAGGATATCTGATATATAATCCTGTGAAAGGGTCCTTTGACCCCCAAAAGGGGTCTCACCTCATAGACTTTGAGCCACTGGCATAAACTCTTCTATTGTAGTTCAAGGCCAAGTGCAGTATGCAAATGAGCCTCCGCCCTGGGTTCTCTTGGTTCTGTTCCAACAGCTTCATAAAGACAGGTAGCAGACTGGAGACTGGATTTGGTTAGTGTTTGGTGATAGTTTGATAGTTCAAGTTTGATAGTTTTAACTACCAGGACAGGTTGCATGGTAGAGAGAGTCGGTCCTGGGCCTCAGCGGCTCTTTGTATGAATACTGTCTTCTGCTTCTACTTTCTAGCCAGTAGGATTGAGCAGAAACTCCTACTTACTCTAGATACTGGGGCCTCAGGCTGTCTCCCTGCAGAAAAGAAAGCAGAAGTCGATGGGTCTGAGCTGAGCCTCTCCTTAGGGCAGTGGTTCTCAACCTTCCTAATACTGTGACACTTTAATACAGTATCCCATTTTGTGGAGTCCCCTCCCCAACCATAAGATTATTTTTGTTGTGACTTTGTAACCGTAAGTTTGCTACCGTTATGAATCGTAATGCAAATGCAAGCATCTGATATTTCTGATGCTCTTAGGTGACCCCTGTGCAAAGGTCGTTGTACTCCCTCAAAGAGAGGGAGTACCTTAAAGCATCCTTTAGAGGCCATACCTAGTTGCACAGGGAGCAGGGAGGTTCAGTCCTCTCATGTGCCCAGAGGACAAGAGGCAGGTGCCGCCTAATGACCCGGAGTGTTCTGAGAAGTGAGTCCTTGGAAGATTTCATCTTGTGCAAACAGGCGAGTGTGCACTCACACACACCCGGGCTGTGTAGGTCAGTCACTTGACCCAGCTTCTTGATGCAATCAAGAGACAAGGTAAACATGCAATATGAGGCTGTGAGAGTTAACCGGACATGTGGTATTAGAATAAATATTTAAAAAAGTACAGGTAGGGATGGTTATTCCAAGGACACATAGTAACAGCGTGACGAACTCAAATCAGTAGCACTGTTGATACAAAGTAGCCATTAGTGGTATGTGTAACTTTCATATGCCTTGTCAGGGCTGTAGAATTAACTGGGGCAGTATTGCCAGAGATGGCGGAGGAGGAATGTTTTGAACCAAGGGGTTACAGTGACCAGCTGATGAACATAACTGTCTGTAGGCCTCAAAGACGTTTATCCAATAGCTGAGCAGTATGTGTCTGTGACACCAGCACTCAGGAGGGAGAAGTGAGAGGCTCAAGGTCACCCTTGGCAACAGGACATTTGGGTCCACCCTGGGCTACATTCGCCCCAATTTCAATAAAGAAGAGATGGTGTTTAATGAGACCCATTGGCACAACCTGGTTTCATCGTCAGTTTTGAAGGATTTCTCTCTAAGTTTTTATAGTCTACCTTCTCTTAGCTCCTTAACATACTTATATAGGGTTTTAACAGGAATTCTAGTCTCATGAAAATACTTACATATTTTCAATTATTAACATATTAAGTGACAACCGCATTAAAGTAACCATCACCGTTCTAAACAGTGGTTTGTGTAAAAAGCTATGAAATCAATTTACAGGGCTATATAGGGGCTGAGAATGTAGCTCTGAGGGCTTGCCTCACATGCACAAAAAATTGTGGGGGTTGGGGATTTAGCTCAGTGGTAGAGCGCTTGCCTAGCAAGTGCAAGGCCCTGGGTTCGGTCCCCAGCTCCGAAAAAAAGAAAAAAGAAGAAAAAAAATTGTGACTTCTCTCCCCAGGACCACACGAGCCAAAAGTGATGATAAATGTCTGTAATCCCAGTTCTGTGGATGTGGAGGAGGGGGACCAGATCAGAGGTTCAAGGTTTCTTCAGCTATGTAGTGAGTCTGGGGCCAGCTTGGGCTATGGGGGAGAGAGAGGGAGGGGGAGGAGGATGGGGAGAGAGAGAGGGAGAAACAAAGAGAGACAGAGACAGAGAGCGACAGAGACAGAGACAGAGATACAGAGACACAGAGACAGAGAAAGTAAGCAAGAGAGGGAAAAAGAAAATACCACATCAACCAGTAGATGGCACTGTGGTGTCGTGTTTGAAGTGAAGCTGCAGGGTGATCATTTGTCTCCACTGCAATCTGGCACAATTAAGGCAAAAGTGACTTCATATTTCATTTAGAAAAAATGCAATTTAATAGACGAGCAGGTAGGTTTTAACTGAGTTCTGAGCAGGCCTTTCTCCCTTGCTTATAATCTGCATCCCATCCCATCCCATCTTTTTTTTTTCCCCCCCGGAGCTGGGGACCGAACCCAGGGCCTTGCGCTTCCTAGGCAAGCGCTCTACCACTGAGCTAAATCCCCAACCCCACCCCATCTCATCTTAACCTGTGGTTAAGAATGTCGTTTTCACCCTGTTCCGTGTATGAACCCAATTACTTGCCCACGAGTGTTTCAGTTTACAAACACCCAAGTGTTTTACTGTGATCATTCCTTCTGCTCAAAGTATAGCCATGAAAAGTCTGTGTGGTGTATGGTTATACACACATGCATATGTGTACACGCCCTCCCTAACCCCCACTACCGTTTCAGCCAGCTACATAGTATAATATGATGTTACAAAGTCTGACGTTCCAGGGCTAGGACGTGGCCCGAGTTGTAGTGTGCTAGCCCTGCATGCAAGAATCCCTGGATTCCATTCCCAGCACATACACACTTGTGTGTGATTGTTCACAATCCCAGCACTTGGGCAGTAGAGGCAGGAGGATGAGAGGGTCAAGGCACTTCTTGGCTACCTAGCTGGAATCCAGATTCTATTTCAAATAATAAAACAAACTAAACAAGTTTCCATGAAAGCACAGCCCTCCCACCCCCCGCCAAAAAAAAAAAACCCACACCAAACCAGGTCTCTTCTGCACGCCCTGCCTGTTGGTACTGCCTGTTGGCTTCGCTCTGAGCACTCTGCACAGGTAAGGTCTATAGTGATGTCTGGAGGACACTTCCTGGGCTCCTCCTCAGAGCTCTTTGCAGCTTCCTGTGTGGTACTCTTGGCTGTGGTAATGTATGCTGACCCGCGTTCCCTCCCTTTTCCAGAAGAACCAGCCCCCTAAACGTTCAGGTCCCTTGGAACGGGATGAGCTCGGACAGTTTTCTTTCAATCTAGAAACTGACTCTTTGGCTCTCTCCATCTTGGAGTATGCATGGCGGAGGGGTGTGACGGGGGAGGGGGGGTTCATTGTGGCAAATGACATAGGCCCCAGACCGGAGCACTCCGTACTTTACTCCCAGAAAAAGCTTTATGAAAGCAAACTCGGTTCTCTGCTCAGGATACGCTCAGGGATTTTCATGGCTCGGTAAGTCCCAGATCTTCAACACTGTCCCGTGTGATCTGTCCCTAGTTTGGGCATTCCTCGCACCTTGTGGTCGCCAGCCTCAGGAGGCTTTTCCTCCACATTGCTACACAGGCTTTTGTCAACTAGCCTGTAGACCAAGGGACACGCTCTCCTCTCTGCCTGACGTTCCCCTGTCCTCGCAGGTGACCTAGGGTCTTCCTTCTGTGACAGATCCTTGCCGCAGTTCACGTCTATTCCAGCACAACTTTTTCCTCAGCTCTGAATGCAGCTTTGCGCGTTGCCGTTTTCTGCAGCGTGATATGCCACACAGTGCAGACCGACTAGCTGCCTCTCTGTTGTCTTCTGGTTCCCAGCAACAGTCGGGTGGGATGGCCGGGGCTGGCATCCACTCCCTGAGAATTGTGGGAAACAAGTGTCTCAGGCATGCCAAAGGCAATAAGGTTCTCTTTGTTCTGAACCTTAGCACGTCACTGGGAATTCATTTTTTTAAATGTAAATAATGGTGAAAAATACTGTTCTGAGAGATATGTTTGAAATTAATCACGTGCAAGCGAATATTTTTAGAACACCAACTGTATTATAAGTAATAGCTTAACCTTTTTAAGATCTTTTTTAATAGAATGGGTACAAATTTTAAATATTGCTTTGTTTTGGATAGTACTGTGGATACCAGTCAGATAATGCGGTGGGACATGATCACTGTCGGCTTGACTGGATTTAGAATCATCATGGAAATAGACCACTGGGTATATTTATAAGGATGTGTAACCGAGGAAGAAAGAGCCATCTTTAATGTGGGCAGCCCCACAGGCTGGCATCCTAGACTTAGTCCCACTGAGCACCGTTGGTGCTCTCTCTGCTTCCTGACCAGATCCAGTGTGTTAAGCTGCTTCTCATGCCTTCCCCACAGGGAAGGACTGGAGCCCTCCGTCGGTGACTCGGAACAAATCGTTCCCTTTTTAAAGTTGCTTTTGTAAGGTATTTTGTTACAGCAACAATGAAAGTGATGCTCTCTCTGCTTCCGGACTTCAGATCCAATGCGTTCAGCTGCTCCTCCTGCCTTCTGCCAACCCTGGAGCCCTCTGTTGGTGACTCAGAACAAATTCTTCCTTCTTTTGTTTTTTTTGGTAAGGTATTTTGTTACAGCAACAATAAAAGTGACTAATAGATGGGGTTGGGGACTTAGCTCAGTGGTAGAGAGTTTGCCTAGCAAGCGCAAGGCCCTGGGTTCAGTCCTCAGCTCCAAAAAAAAAAAAAAAAAAAAAAAAAGTGACTAATAGAGACGAGTTCTTGTGTATCATGTCATTTGGTTATATGAGATATACGCATACACCCTAACCCATGTTTCTATAAGTATTCTCAAATTCAGTGAAAGGCATTAAGACACTTGTATTTTCCTTTCTTTCTTTCTTTCTTTCTTTCTTTCTTTCTTTTTTTAAAAAAAAAACTTACCATTTTCCCAGTAATTAAAATGGCAGCCCTAATCAATCCCGCAGACGGCAATTACTCCTAAAATATGCTTGAGTTCTGTGTCTAAATTTGAGCACGCCGGGAGACCAGCAATGGCCAACCACTTTTCAAGCTAAAACTGTCTAGGCCAGGCCTCTCTGAAAGTGCATTTTTCTAAATCAACATCCATGGATAACTTTTCTCACTGACTGAAAAGCGATCTGTCTGAATAATAGGTATGGAACCCCACCCTGCCACATGGCTTGCCGTTAGATTGTCTTCGAGACACACTGAGGTCTCTTCCTTTAGCTAATCTATGAGAGGAAGTGACTGAGCGAAAAGGGTCATCGTGTGTGTGTGTGCCTGTGTGTACATGTATGTGTGTGCCTGTGTGTGCATGTATGTGTGTGCATGCATGCATGTATGTGTACATGCGTATACTCATGCATGTGTGTGCTTGTATGTGTGTTTATGCATGTGTACATCTATGCATGTGTGCATGTGTGTTCATGCATGTGTGTGCATTGTGTACATGTTTGTGTGCATGTATGTGTACGTATGTGTGTGTATGTATTTATAACATAGATTTTATGTATGTGTGTATATATGCAGTATGTATATGTCTATAGAAATATATATATGAGTTTATGATGTATATATGTGTATGGTATATATATATATGTATGTAGAAATATATGTGTATGATGTATATATGTATATAGCATGTATATATATATGTAGATACATATGCATAGATGTGTGCGATATCTATCTGTATGTATAAAGTTTATATATGTATGTAGATATATGTATTCTGTGTATGATGTATGTATGTATATGGTATATGCATGTATATAGACATGTATATATGTGTGTATGATGTGTATATATGGTATGGGTGTGTGTATGTATATATATATGTCTTATATGTCTGTATGATGTATGGTACGTGTGTATGATGTGTATATGGTATGTATATGTATAGAGATATGTATGTATAGTGTGTGTATGATGTCTGTATGTATGTGTGTAGTTAGATATGTATGTAGAAATATGTATTCTTGTGTATGATACATATATGTATATGTATGTACATGCATATAGACATATGTATATATGTGTGTGTATGATGTATATATATGTCTGTATGATGTACTATGTGTTGTATGGTGTATATATGTAGATGTATATGTATGATGTATGTATATATGTATGCATGTGTATGGTATGTATATGTGTATGTGTTTATGTATGTACGTATATATGTATGTATGTATGTGTGTGTGTGTGTGTTTCAAGTGAAAGCATGTGCATGTGTGTGTATGTCAGAGGGCAATCTTGGCTGTGGTCCTCACCATATACCTTGTTTGAGACCAGGTCTCTTAATTGTTCACTGCTGTGCATGCCAGGATAGCTGGTCCATGAGCTCCCAGGAATCCTCCTGTCTCTGCTTACATCTCACAGTAGGCTCTTTGGGATTATAAAGTATGCAAGCACACTTGACTTTATGTGAGCCCTGAGATTTGAACTCAAGACCCCACACTTGCACTGCAAATAAATTGCTCCCCCACCCCACACTGAGCCATCTCCACAGTCTTCTTTCGAGTTCTACGGGGTTGTGTGGCCATGTCCTTGTATACTGTGTTACTGAGTGAGTACATACTGTGGGTTACATTTTATCTGTTGATGATCTAGCTCCTTAAGAAGATGTATATTTTGCCCAGGATAACAGTTTCTGGGAGCTGCCTCTGTCTCCTGCCTTCTCTCAGTGTCTGCATATTCTGTCTGCTTCCGTCCCTGTCTCCTCCCATTCCTGCCTACCCCTCCCTCCCCTCAATCTACACTCACTGCCTGTGCCTTTACATTCTGGTGGATTGTCACGGACACCTGTAGTTGGTTGTTCTTGTATTGTTTTGTTCGTATTTATTTTTGCTTTCTTTTGGTGCTAAGGATCAATCCTAGTGCTTTGTGCATGCTAAACATGTGGTCTACCACAGGGCTAGCCCCCAGCCCTGGGCCTTGTATTTTTATCCAACCTGACACAGGGGTCTCTTTTATCTACAGATGACCTTGAATCTTGATCTTCCTACTTCCGCCTCCCAAATGATAGCAATATAAGCATGTGCACCCACACCTGGCCACCTCACAGATTTTTTTTTTTAGAATCTATTTTATGTCTTTCTTTTAGAATAACTATTTTTATATTTTATATAATCTCATTTATTAGCTCATAACCATAAACCTACACATTTAATGCCGTATCTTTAGACAACATATTGCCATTATTAGAATCTTATCCTTTTGTTTGTTGATTCAGCTTTTTACTTAAGTATGTGCCATGAGCTGCATACATCATACCTTTATGTTACAAGGTGAGATGTATACAGAATATTGGACATTTTTCACATGTTTTCCAGCGATACCATATATCTTCCACACACTCACCATTCATGTATTTTTACCATTCCTCCAGGTTTCCATTGTTCGGTAGAAGTCTGTTGGCATTGAATTTTGTTTTTGTTTCATAATCTAAAGCAATTTATCTTTATTTTTGCTGAACACAAAGATCTATTTGCAGATGTTGAAATCCAGAACTCACGCTCCAGGTTACTCAGTTTACAAGGAAAGTCTACGGTCATTCCTATTTGTTTGTGACGGTCCTCAACTTCGTGAACTTCCGGCTGCTATAGCATTCTCTCATTATTACATTATTATTAAACATGCTTTCCCCACCCCCTCCATCATAGTAGACCTCTCTCTGCACCTCGCCCAGGCTGGCCCCCACACCGGAGATTCCACTTCCTGCTAGGGTTACAGCTGTATGACCCCAGCCAAAAACATCTGGCACAAAGTCCATCTTGTATTAGTACATCAGATACCACAGGAGCTTGTGGGAGGAGGTGTGTGCTTACATCCCATGCTAGATGGTTATACATTTGTCCCATGCTAACGTCCGGAAATTAAGCCAAATGCGTGAGATCTGAGGACTCTGCCTCATTGACTCCATTTTATCAAACATGTATGTTTCACTGAGAATTACACCCTTGTTATTCCCTTGTGTTATCAGATCTAACAGGTTATTACTCTCCATGCCAAGAAGGGACCAAATTCCTTTAACTCTTTCTCATTTTAACAATTTGGTACCCGGGATGGAGAGGTGGCTCAGTGGGTAATAGCCCCGGCTGCTCTTCCAGAGGTCCCAAGTTCAATTCCCAGCACCCCCATGGCAGCTCACAACTGTCTATAACTATGGTCCTATGGGATTCAGTGCCTTCTTCTGGTGTGTAGATGTTCATACAGACAAAACATTCACATACATGAAATAAATAAATTCTAAGAAAAAAGACAAATTTTATACTTATTTTCAGTTTTCCATTATTTCAAAGACTTTAAAAATTCTTGACATGAATCTCTGCTTTATGTCCTTCCAGTATATATGTTGAAGTGAGGTTGTTATTATCATTGTTGTGATTTTGTTTGTTTGATTTTTTTTTGTAAGTTAAAGTTTCTCTGTGTAGCCCTGGCTGTCCTGGGCTTGCTTTGTAGACCAGGCTAGCCTCAAACTTAACAAAGATCCACCTGCTTCTGCCTCCTGAGTGCTGGGATAAAAGGTGCGGGCCACCATGCCTGGTGATGTAAAATTATTAAGTAGGGAGAGTTTAGTTCCCGTGTAGTCCTTCATGGGCACATCATGCCAACTTCCCCCGGTATACCTTGAAGAGAGCGCTATTTGTTGTATTCTTGGGTGAGCAACTGCTGACAGCATTCTCTCTGTGAGGTCCATTGCCAGACAGAAATCAGAACAGCTTTTCCTCCTAATGTCTCATAGGGGAGTGGCCGAGAGATAGAACCCCATTCCCAGAGGTGACACCTTTGGGAAGCTGAGTAGTCTTGAGAAGGAGGCGATGAACCCTATCTTAGGAGAAGCCCACAGTGGTCCCCTTTCACTGAGCATTTCGAGATTTGGTTTATGATAAGGTTAGAGAGAGAATGTAACCACGTTCGACCTGGCCGAGAGCTCCCTGCCTGAGGTAGCTGAGTCAGGACTGCACAGTCCCTTTGTTGCTCAGACAGGGTCCTTTGTAGCCACAGATGACCTTGAACTCCTGATCTTCCTGCCTCTGCCTCCCAAATGATAACAGTATAAGCATGCGCACCCATACCTGGCCACCTCACACATTGTTGAGTATTTATTTTCTGTCTTTCTTTTGGAATAAACTGTTTTTTAGATTTTATGAATCTCATTTCTTATATAATATATAACGTATCATTTATTATAATCATCAATGTATCATATTAACATCTTAGAAATAAATAAAATAAATGTTAGTATATTATAACTATCCAGATTGTATATTGTATGTATTACATTTTACATAATCTCACTTATTAGCTCATAACTAAATTTGCACATTTAATGTGATATCTTTGGCCAATGGATTGCCGTTATTAGAACCTTACCCTTTTGTTTGTTCACTCAGCTTTTTACTTACATATGCGCCATAAGCACTTTTTTTTTTTTTTTTTTTTTGGAGCTGAGGACCGAACCCAGGCCCTTGAGCTTGCTAGGCAAGTGCTCTACCACTGAGCTAAATCCCCAACCCCCGCCATAAGCACTTTTATGTCACACTTTTATGTTACAAAGGTACATACTGGCTCACGTATGAGTGGGCCAGCTGGTGCTAACAAGGGTGTTTGGAATGAGAAGGCTGGGTTTGGAAGCCGACAGTGAAGAACCTTGTGTACATCCTGTCTCCTAGGTGCTGTGGGGAGGAGGAATCCTTCTCCATCATAATTGATCTCTTCCCCTGGCCCTGTTTTTATGATTCTTTACAAACGTTTCCAAATTCTTTCCTCTCTCATGGGCTTCATTTCATCTGAGAGCTCACGGTCAGTAGTAAAAGATTATGACAGCCCTGTTTAGTTGACTTTGTTAAGACGCTAAGTTGAGGTCTTGTGTACATTATGCATTCCGTAGGGTTGACCCTCTCTTGTCTTCCCAGCAGCAGGCAGTGCATCTCTGTACCGAGGCAAGGCCTCTCTTATTGTGTTCGATGCTGCGCTGTGAACTTCCGGTCAGCTGACCCATGAGCTTCTGGGGGACTCTGCTGTCTTTGCCTCCCATCTCACTGTAGGATGCTAAGACTTGCACTGCTACATCCTACGTTCTAACATGGGCTCTGGGGGGACAAATTCAGGATATCCGGCTTATGTGGCCAAGCCATTTTCCCATCTGAGCTGCATCTCTGATCCTTGTATAACAATTTTAAATAGTGTGTAAGAGTTGTGCGTAATGGCAGTTTCCTGGTGATGTCACGTATAGGTAAGGGCAGTGTGACTGTGTTTACCCCTTCATCTCCAAACGTCCATTAATTATTAAAAGCCGTGTTCTGCTATTTGAGGTAACAACCCCATTCTCCAGCTCTGTAAAATCTTTAATAAGCGCCGTTAGTTGTTTAACTAAGTCTCTTTTTCCCGTGGTTCATCATCTCAAGGTTTCAGCGGAGAATATTAGGTTATTTAGCATAGCATCTATCTCTTACGCAGAGCAGATATTTAAACTCGAGATATTTCATTATGCATTCCGTTAAAGTGCTTAAGTGACTGTCAGAGGCATCCTTCAAATGCTGCCCCTGGCTCTCCCAGGCCTCTCTAGTTCCTACTGCCGTCATTCCATGGTGTTGAGTAGCCCTAAGATGGGAGACGAGAGAAAAAGGCATCCAAGGCTCTGTACTATATTTTTGTTAAAAACATTATTAATATGATACTTTACAAGATTTTCAGTGCGATACGTTGAGTTTAAAACCTATTAATTTCTCTAATGACTAAGAACATTCTGGGCTCTGAGTAACGTGCTGTGCTTGTGCGCTTGGCAGATGCCTGCTTGCTGTTTGGAGACAGCTGGTGTAGAGGGCACATGTGAGGTGTTCTGGGAATGACTTGCAACTATTGGTCTGACGTCACTTGTGAACTGAGAGGATACGAATCACTGTGACCAGTCCTTATAAGGCGTGCTTCCAGGCTCTTCTGCCCAGTTCTACTAATTCCTCATGGGCTCGTTTGCCATATTCATTTTTTTTTTGATCGAACTGTATGACTTGTGCCGTGGCTGCCAGCCCATTGACTTTACTCACATTGCAATCAAGTCAGGAGCTGCACGGTCTGTGGAAGAGCTCAGAGAGGCCATCTCCTTCAGACAGATGAGCAGAATGTTAAGGGGACCACTTGTCAATGATGAGGATTGCAGGTACACAGTAGGATCCATGACTGGAAGGGTGGGGTGTGCCTAAGGCTGGGGCGTCTGTGTGGCTGAGCGCTTCAGAGTCAGATGTTTCTGATATTCAGCAACCAGACTTATTTTTGAGACAGGGTCTCGATTTGCAGTGCAGTGTGGCCCAGAACTCACAGCATAGAATAGGCTAGTCACAGTCACAGAGATCCGCCTGCCTCTGCCTCGCAAACGCTTAAGGTCCGTTCCACTGAATTTGTTATTAGTTAATTTTCTGCTCTGGTGTAAAAATTGGGCTTGTGAGATAATTTGGATTCTTGACGATCTTTTTGATAAAAGTGCACTTTTAAAAATTTCTTGAATGTCACACACACACACACACACACACACACACACACACACACACACATTAATCAGAAGTATTTTGATCTTACCCAGCCCAAGTACCTTCCTCGAACTCCCCCAACCCAGGTCCGGTCATCTCAGTTCCCTCCTGACTTGATGCCCTTTTGAAAATTGTTATTGTTATTAATACACCCTCCCCCCACTGGAATCCATGTGTGAATGGGTGTGGGGCCATCCACTGGGATGTGGCGGCCTACTAGAGACTACATTCCCCAAAGAAAGGCCACCCTCCCTCCGTCAGGAGCCATTGACCTTTGGTAGAGCCTCAGCTAAGAGTGTTGTCTTGGAAGCCCCTCCCCCACCCATGCTGGAACGTTGAGTGGCTTGGCGCTGTGCACTGCTGTGTGCGTCAGGAACTCAGTGCAGACTCTATTAGGGTGGGACACGTGGCTCTTATCAATGATCCAAACACTCATGCTTTGCTTAAGTTCTATGTCTTTGCTCTTGTGTTGGTGCTTTGCTCTCCCGCATCCCTGATTGCCTCCTGCTACCCCAAAAACCTCATCACCACCATTCCTGTCCCTCATAGTAGCAGATGACAGTATGAGCTCTCATTGTGTCAAAAACTTAAGAGATAACTGCTTTCTCCTCCCTGCCTTCTCTGCCTACACACCCCAGCAAACCTGTTTTCTCTGCTGCCAAAATCTGTCACATCACCCCTCCCCCATCTCCTCCCAGTCCCGCCCTCACAGATCCCTTCCCCCAATACCCTTTTTCCTTCTCATCAAGAAATTCGGGAAGCCCTCCTTGGGTACCAAGCTTCCTGGGATGCTCAGTTCTAGCAGGACGAAGTGCATCCTCTCCCACTGAGACCAACCAGTCAGTACAGCTAGGGCAGGCAACAGAGTCAGACACAGCGCCCGCCCCAATTGTTAGGAGACCCACACGAAGACCAAGCTGCACATCTGCTACATATATGTAGGGAACCTGGGTCCATCCCCTGCATGCTCTTTGTTGGTGGTTCGGTCTCTGTGAGCCTCCATGTGCCCAGGTTAGTTGACTCTGTAGGTCTTTTTGTGGTGTTCTTGACCCCTCTGGCTATCTCAACCCTATCCCCCCTCTTCTACAAGTCTCTCACAGCAGGACGGCTGTCTCTCATCTGGATGACCTCATCTTACTTTGACTTCTGCACCCGGTCCCTCTGATCTCTAGGCAGGCTTTTATCTACGAAGACACACCGAACTATTTCCTACTTCAGGGTCTTATGACAACCACCCCTTCTCCTGGTCACCCATCTCTTCCCTTTGTGGCTTTGTCTTATTCTAAATGCCCCCTGTCATACATCATACCCCATCCCTTCATTTCTTTTGGAGTTCTGACCTGCCCACTCACCCACCCGGCCTGGGCTAGCCCCACAAGTCTGTGTTCATAGTATCACAAGGTGCATCGTCCCCTGTGGTTCTGAGCCCCCTTTGTGTCCTGATGTCGTCGTCTAGTGCTTCCTTCCAGACATAAACGCTGTATGGATGCGAGAGACGGGCGGAATAACAGTGCTACAAACGCAGGGACCTTCTCGCCGATCCTAGCCACCTTATTAGCGCACCAACAACTGGCAGCAGGTTTTGTGCTCGGTGCACAGCTGTGCAGTTAACAGTTTGCTGTGTGCATGGACTTCACAAGTCACTGCAGCGTTTAAAAAATGTAAACTTGGGGCGGGGCCACGCGCTGAGTGCTCGTCACTCCATCGGCCTCTGAGAAGGTCTGAGACTGGGGCCTCCCGAGGCCCTAACCGGGCTCTCCCCGAGAGGGGAGGTGAGTTCCCAGAGAGCAGGGCTCCACGCGTGGGCAAAAAAAGAGAAAAAAATGTAAACCTGAAGAGGAGCTTCATAGCTTCATAGCTTCAGCTATGACAGCGTGTTTCATTTCTTCCCAGCGTGCTCCTGGGTTATACAGTACTTCTTGTAGCACGCTGGAAACCAGGAGGAGGCGGGTGTCACGTCCTTTGACAGATTAAGAAACTGACACTCAGATGAAATACCTTGTGCAGATTCATAGTCAAGTGGGTGTCATGCAAGGAACCACGGAGGCCTTTTTCTCCTGAAATATATCGGTTCTGCAAAGTAGACCTGGGCTTTTTTTTTTTTTCTGGGCTACATTGTTGTACCATCGAAGAGAATAGGAACTAGAGGAACAATAAATGAAATCAAAATCAGATGAATAGCCATGTTAAAGAGATGTAAACACGAGTGATTTATCTTTCTGTGTCCAGGGTTCATATATTTTTGGTACATAATTCACTGACTGGGAGCTAGGGAAGTATATGTCGATTTTCACATAAATTGTTTTAAAGACTTGAATCGCATATTTTATATTTATTAGTGTATCATAGATAATTTAACGACTGTAGTGGTTTCTTTTTAAAAATTGGGAAAATATCTCTAATATATCCCAAGTGTTTTCTAGCCAATCTGCTTCTGAATACAAATTTTATTTGTCAAACATATAAAGGTATCTATAATATTGGTAATAAATATTACATGAGCTTCTCGGTCTCCAGATATCACCTCTTTGACTCTCTGTTGCTATGGAGTTTCATTTGTATTCCAGGGAGCTTGGGTTGCCATAGAGATCGTGTGGTTGTAGAGCAGTTGCCATGACAACAATCCACCATTATGTATCTTGCAGCATCTTGGCTAGCTGGAGGTGACAGAGTGCGCAAATGGTATTTATTCAGGCACCCAATAACGAAAATTAAAACAAACACCAGCCCAATTACTGCCATCAGATATTTAAAATACGACGCTCACTACCCTTTATTCAAATAAATTAAGCAGCACCAGAAGGACATTCTCTTAACAGCCATGTTTTAGCAGCCATTGAACTGGATCTCTAGAGATACTCAAATCTTTAATTGCCATAATTGCTTCACATGCATATAAACAGCTCTATGTGAGACAAGGGACTTCTTTTCTTTTTGTTTCAACCTTCTCCTTCATGACCTTGAAAGACAGAGCTCAGGTACAAGGGAGGAGACAAAGAGAAGGAAGACGGCTGTTTTTGTCTTTGAAGTAGAACTCAGAAATAAAGAAGGGAAGGGAAGTCACCAGGTGACTCATTGTTCAATGTAGATTTTCAAAAGGAGGGGGAAAAGAAAGCAAGGGAGCTATTTTTACGAAGAGAGCAAGCCCTGAGGTTGACGAGAAATCCTAACCTGCTATTGAAAACGTTTCTGATGCATTAAATGCTGTTGGGTTCATTTTGGATTCTTGCCCTGTTAGACGGGTCGGGCAGGTTAGCCAGCTGTCTACTAACAACCATCCTTATTTGTAACAATAGCAAAGTGACACCCATTGTTTACCTCAGGAGTTAGTAAAGAGAGCATTGTTTTCACAATTCATGGCATCAGATCTCCTGAGAGGGAAGATTTTGAAGGAAGATGTGTGCACGTTTTAAGGCTTCTGTGTCAGGTTCTGTGATATGTTAAATTTTTTGCTCCTAACACTGAGCCCTCCTTCCTCTGAAGTTGTGAGGCAAGCTGACTTGGAGACGGCCTTTTCTCTTTCTAGGCTATGTAAAGAGGCCAGGACTCTAAAGCTATTTTACTTGGATGTTTTGTGTTTTCTCCTGGGCCACATTAAAAAAAAAAGGTTCCCTTTGGCAGCAGAGCAGCACTGAGTACAGACTCATGGGGTCACGGCTGGGTACTTCAGAGACTGGGGAGCAGCTGCATTGCTCTTGGATAACCCCGAGGGACCTGAGAGAAAAATGTAAAAGCCAATAGTACATCAGCAAATGTGGCTTGCACGGGAAGCAGAGTGTTTAGAACAACAGGAGTGTTTTAAAAGCTGATTTCTGGTAAATGGAGAGGTGGCTCAGTGGTTAAGAGCTCTGGCTGTTTTCCAGGAAGGCCCAGGACAGGTTCCCAGAGCCCACATGGTACCTCACAACTATCTGTAATAGTTCCAGGGGATCTGGTAGCTTCTTCTGGTTTCTTTGGGCACTGTATAGATATGGTGCACAGTTATTCATGCATGCGAACACCTACACACATAAAAGAAAATAAAAAAATAATCAAGCTGACTTTTTAATCCTCAGTGCTATGGTATCAAGTCAGTTGGCCTTTGCAAGGTGGAGAATCAAGTAAAATCAACAGTAAATTAACCTTAATTGCCGTACGTTGGGTTTCTTAAATAATGTTCAACTTTCCATGGTATTGACATATGGTCCCTCTGGTTTCATGCATAAAAAATTAGCAAGATAGTTGACAGTATCAAGCTATGATAGATTATTGGATTTAGCATCAAACTCTTGGGCATTTAGTGCCCCCAAGGGTCTATTGTCTTTGAGCCAAGGATGAGGTAGTGTTTCAGCGTGAGGTCAAGCAGGTGTGAGTTCATATTGGCTGCACTGCCTTGTAAAACTTAGCTAATCTCTCAGGGTCTCCATTTCCTTATTGTACAATAGTAACAGTTACTCTGCCCCCATGTACAGTAGTAACAGCTACTCTGTCAATGTACAGTAGTAACAGTTACTCTGCCCCCATGTACAGTAGTAACAGTTACTCTGCCCCAGGTACAGTAGTAACAGTTACTCTGCCCATGTACAGTAGCAACAGTTACTCTGCCCCATGTACAGTAGCAACAGTTACTCTGCCCCAGGTACAGAAGTAACAGTTACTCTGTCCATGTACAGTAGTAACAGTTACTCTGCCCCATGTGCAGTAGTAACAGTTACTCTGCCCCATGTGCAGTAGTAAGTTACTCTGCCCCCATGTACAGTAGTAACAGTTACTCTGCCCATGTACAAGTAGTAACAATTACTCTGCCCCTTGTACAGTAGTAACAGTTACTCTGCCCATGTATAGTAGCAACAGTTACTCTGTCCCCATGTACAGTAGTAACAGTTACTCTGCCCCATGTGCAGTAGTAAGTTACTCTGCCCCCATGTACAGTAGTAACAATTACTCTGCCCCTTGTACAGTAGTAACAGTTACTCTGCCCATGTATAGTAGCAACAGTTACTCTGTCCCCATGTACAGTAGTAACAGTTACTCTGTCCATGTACAGTAGTAACAGTTACTCTGCCCCCATGCACAGTAGTAACAGTTACTCTGCCCCCATGCACAGTAGTAACAGTTACTCTGCCCCCATGTACAGTAGTAACAGTTACTCTGCCCCAGGTACAGTAGTAACAGTTACTCTGCCCATGTACAGTAGCAACAGTTACTCTGCCCCAGGTACAGAAGTAACAGTTACTCTGTCCATGTACAGTAGTAACAGTTACTCTGCCCCATGTACAGTAGTAACAGTTACTCTGCCCCCATATACAGTAGTAACAGTTACTGTGTTCCATGGGGTTCTAAGGATTGCAGTGCACTCTTTGGAACTAGTCTGATACACAGAATGTACCACTTTCATTAGAGAGGAAAGAAACAGAGTTCCAGGTCAGAGGCATCCAGTGAGTATGACTAGTTACAGGGCAAATTCTTGTCCAAAGTGAAGACTGATCATCTCAAAGTTGTCAGATAATTGATGCCCAAAGCAATGAACCCATTTAATATTCTTTTGGTCAGATTTAAAGTTACACACAAGACATTGATTAACATACTGGTCTTTTGCCCTGTATCCCAGAGTTCCCTTTACTCCTGAGCCTCCCCAATATTGGCTTAATCTTTCCATCAGTTCTAGTGGGCAGTTTCTGGCATTGGACTACAGATGAATTTTATGAATCACAAAAAGTAATGAGATCAAACGGGATGTACTTTGATGATTCTTGACCCTAATTACCTGATATATGGCCTTGATATAGTCAATGTTTAATAGAACGGTTAAATAGACAATGGCTTGTGTGTAGGAGCTATGATTTCACATGTAATTTGTCTGTCATGTCCTTCAGTGGTCATATGTGTGGCATGCCGAGTGACATGTTGGATACCTCTGCAGGTCCAAGATTGAGTAAGGATCAAGCTCTTTTGGTTCTTGCCTGTCATGGTCTGATGCTATAGGATGACTCTTTCCCTGTTTTCTCAGTACCTCTGCTTCCAAACATTTCTCTCTAATAGCGAGTCGTCTTTCCTCAAATATGGCTCATGCAAGGCCTCTGTTCTTTACATACCTGTCCTTTGTAGAAGTGTGTGTATGTGTCTGTATGTCTGTAGGTGTAGTTGTATGTAAGTTTGTGTCTATAGGTGTGTGTGTGTGTGTCTATAGCTGTGTGTGTGTGTAGGTATAGGTGTGTCTGTATGTCCATAGGTGTAGTTATATGTATGTCTGTGTCTGTAGGTGTGTGTGTAGGTGTATGTATGTCTGTGTGTGTGTGTGTAGGTATATGCATGTCTGTGTCTATAGGTATGAGTGGGTGGGTGTATGTATGTTTCTGTCTGTAGTTATGTGTGTTTGTAGGTGTCTGTCTGTACACATGCATGTGTGTGTGTACAGTGTGTGTAGATACATGTACATACATATGCACATGAGAGTGCACATGTGTGTGAATGTGTGTGTACATATGTGTGTGATTGTGTGTGTGTGTGTGTGTGTGTGTGTGTGTGTGTGTGTTTGTGGAGCCCAGAAGTTGATGTGGGTTGCCTTTCTTATTCTCTACCTTGTGTTCTGAGCCAGAGTCCTTCACAGCACTTGAAGGTTACCAGTCAGCTAGACTGGCTTTGCATTGAGCCCTAGGGGTCCTCCTGCCTCTGTTTTCAGCCCTGGGATTACAGACACGCACCCACAGCTGGCTTTCTAGGCTGTGTGCTGAGGATCTGGCTCAGGCTCAGGCTCACACCCTCGAGCAGTTGACTGAGCCATTGCACAGGGCCTTTCGTAGGGTTTTGAAGTTTCCCCCACCCATGACCATGATTCTGCTGTCCCTCTATGTGGCTATAGTGAAAAGGGTTTGGCTTGTCTGGAGCCTCATCTCATTATCCTGTGGATTCTGTCAGGGCAGCTCATGTCTCCCAGGGGCAAGGTACAATGCCTTGGAAAAATCACAAATTCAATGTAATTAGGGCTGGAGAGATGGCTCAGCAGTTAAGAGCACTGACTGCTCTTCCAGAGGTTCCGAGTTCAATTCCCAGCAACCACATGGTGGCTCAATGTAATTAACACTAGATTCCTTTATTCCTTGAATGCTGGAGCTTTTAACCAATTGGCTGTGAATAGAAATCCCAGGCTCCCCTTGGGTGGCCACGTGCAGGTAGCTGTAATTTAAACTGTGCAGACTCCGGTAATTTAGGACTAGACGTGAGCTTTGCCGCTGATAGCAAATATAAGAAAAGAAAATCACTAGGCTGTATGGTGACGTCTTCACCAGTGGGAATTGCGCATCTTTTCATATTCTATTGCAGTTGTTTGAAGAACCTTGAAATAGCATCTATTCCCACACTATCTGAACACTGTTATCGGATTTATCATTACGCCCCATAGTGTAATGCATTAGATGGGAGTGCATGCTAGCACAAATATGGTTTTGAAAACATTCGGGCAAGGATGTTTCCTTTACAACCTCCCTTCTTTCCTTCTTTCTCTTTTCTTCTTCCATTTAAATCCAATTTCGAAGGCCAACGAAGTGATTGCATGGGAAAGGGCCCATGCCTGCTAGTTTACTCAACTTGACACAAGCTCCAGTCCTTTGAGAGGAGGGAGCCTCAATTGAGAAAATGCTTCCATAAAGGTAGGCCTGTAGGGCATCTGCTTAATTAATAATTGATGTGGAAGGGCCCAACCCATTGTCATTGTGGGTGGTGCCATCCCTGGACTGGTGCTCCTGGGTTCCATAAGAAAGCAGGCTGAGCAAGCCAGGAGGAGCAAGGAAGTAAGCAGCACCCCTCCATGGCCTCTGCATCAGCTCCTGCCTCCAGGATCCTGTCCCGCTCGAGTTCCTGCACTGACTTCCTTTGAACAGTGATGCAGAAGAGTAAGACAAATAAACCCTTTTCTCCCCGACTTGCTTTTCGTCCTGGGTTTCATCACAGCCAACTGGAACCCTGAATAAGACTTGCCACCAAGCCCGAAGACCTGAGTTCAATTTCTGGAACTTTCCATGGTGGAAGGAAAACATTGATTCATGCAAGCTGTCATTTGACCTCCCTGCACGTAAACGCACACGTCATTAAAAATCAGAATAAATCTGTTTCTGAATGTTTAGGGCTGCTATAAGATTTAGATGTTTCACAGGCATTTTTATTTTTTCAGCATTTTAAAAAATATGTCTATTGAGCTGAAGATGCAGCTCAGGTCCATATGCTTGGTCAGAAAGCTCTTCACTGACCTAGTCGGTGTCTAGTTCTGGGTTTTAGCCTCTATCCAAAGAGCCAAAGAAAGGAAAGAAGAGGAGGAAGAGAAAGAGGGGTTGTGCACACACGCTCTAGGTATTATATTAGCTAATCTTCAGAATTACCTAATTCTGGCTTTTGTTAGTTAGTTAGTTTTGTTTTGTTTTTTTTATGTGCAGTGGTGTTTTGGCCGTATGTATGTCTGTGTGAGGGAACTAGATGTAACTAGAGTTACAGACTGTTGCGAGCCACAATGTAGGTCCTGGGAATTGAACTCGAGTCCTCTTGAAGAGTAGCCAGTCCTCTTAATCTCTGAGCAATCTCTCCAGTCCCTGATTCTTCAGTTTTTATTATTTTATTTCATTTAGTTTTTTTTCGAGCAGGCTCTCATGTGGATCGTGGCTTTGAACTTGTCACGTCACTGAGGATGACCTTGAATTCCTGGTCCTCTGGACTTTATCCCCGGAGTGCTGGCGTGATGGGTGTGGGCTGCTCCGTCTGGCTCCTGTCTGCTTTTAGTATGTGTGATTGTGTGTGTTCATGCATGTTTTTGTGTGTTACCTTCCATTATAATGTCACATATAAATAACACAAGAGTAAGAACAAACTGTAAAAAAAAAAAAAGGAGACAGAACGTGGCGGGAGGGGCATGAACACAGGACATACAATCAGAAGCCTTATTGAGAATATCTCCCTGAGCATCTCCCTGCATATAAATTAGGTGCCTTGATAAATAAACTCATTATGACAATCTATAATCAAAGAAACAAAGCCCTTTGGGTCACGGTGGACTTTAGGTAGTTCTTACTCCTGATCATTATCTAAGATGAACACAAACTTTCTAAATAGAGAAATTAACCAGAGAAATCGATACATTTGAACTTGTTTCCCTGCACCGTGGGCATCTGTTAGGATGTAACAAACTTCTTGTTAATGGCTGGGGTAAAATCTCCCCCATAGGCTTATGTGTTTGAACAGTTGGTCCCCAGCTGGTGGCAATGTTTTGGGAGGTGGTGGAATTGTCCTGGGTGAAGGAGTGGATTTTGTGGGGGTGCAGGGCTCCTTGAGGTTTTGTTTTCTGTTCTGTCCTCTCTTTCAGACTCAGAAATGAGTAAGCAGCTTCATTTGCCTGTGGCCACTCTGTACCACAAGGGACCATACTCTGTCGATCTCAGTTATAATAAGCCTTTCCTTAAGTTGCTCTGTGTCACGGATTTGGTCACTGGGTTTTGAAACAAAATAATGTCATAAACAAGTTCAACATTAAAGTGCCTCAAGTCACCGGCCTCAGGACCTTTAGCCTGGCCCTTTAACTGCAATTACGCCCTGCCCCCCCCCATGCAAAGCGCACATGTTGGAGCATTGTCATGTGTTGTTCATTTAGGGAGGTACATTTGCTTAACACAAATTAATAGGTTCCTGTGTGTGTGCTTTTGTGTCTCTGCGTGTTCCTCATTGAAATCTGCCTCACGCTAAAGTTATTTGGGGCCTGTTGTAGGGGCCTATGCCATAAGGATGGTGTTTTGTTATCCCTCACACCCCAGCACAGATCACGATCAGCCAAGAATGAATACTTTCACAGTATGTGCAGATTTAGTACTACAGTCTGCGGAAAGACCTAAGAGGCCTCCACGGCACAAGTGTAGAGAGGCCTTAGAATAGAGGTTGGCTACTCGGTGCTTGGGCACGCTCTTTCGAGAATTTAAATGGATTTCAAAACACTGAATTCCTATAATCAGGTAAACACCTGTATTATGTTCTCTCTGCAGGAAGATTAATGACTTCTTGAATTATAATGGCCGAGACTGTGTCCTCTTACCCCAGTGTTAGACATTACATGATAGATCCCACATAACTTCCATTGCACCAAGCCCTCCTTTTCCTTCCTCCTTTCCCCAAACCAGATATCTTAAGGTTTTCCAGTTGTGAACAGACAGCATGACCCAGGCAACTCTTATAAGAACATTTAATTGGGGCTGGCTTACAGGTTCAGAGGTTCAGTCCATTAGCATCAAGGTGGGAACATGGCAGCATCCAGGCAGGCACGGTGCAGGAGGAGCTAAGAGTTCATCTTGTTCTGAAAGTAAAAAGAAGACTGTCTTCCAGAGGGCTAGGAGTCGGGTCTTAAAGCCCACACTTACAATGACACACTTCCTCCTAATAGTGCCACTTCCTGGGCCAAGCATACTCAAACTATCACCCCAGGATTCCAGCATATGTCTTATTAAAATAATTTCATCATTTCCATTTCTAAGCTTGACATGGTACTGCACATGTGATCTTGGCATTTGGGGAACTAAGGTAGGAGGATGTGTCAAATTTCAGGCCAGCAGGGCTATGGTATGAGATGGTCTCAAAAATAGTTTTTTTCTTTCTTATTCTCCATATGATTCTGTATGTATTTTAAGGAGACCTTAACCATCAGACCTTATACCAAGTACAAGTGAGCAAAAAATAAATAGTTCCTGGCCTCAGTTTCCCTTTTATAAATGATCCCCAAAGCTTCTTCTTAGTTCAGTTAACCCTGAAGGATCTAGAATGCTGGGTGGTCAGGGATGGATTGGTTCCCTGGTGATACAAACACATTCCATCAAAGATTTTGGTGTATTTATTAAAATACCTATAAAACAATCCATCCAGAAGCCTTTGAGCTTTGTCTCTTAAGGAAAATGGAAATAAAATATCAAATTCAGACTAAAACTGTCAGTGTTTGGCATTTTAGTTATGTTAACAAGTCTGGGCGACACTACTGTTCCTTGTGGTTTTGGATTGTTCTGGCCTAGAACGGTCTTTCTACTCCGAAGGTCTCTTGTGGAGTGCTTTCTTCTAGTAGCTACGTCTTTGACAAGATTTGTCAGGTGCATTTGTGGGTACATGGGCCTCTCGCTGTGTCACACGCATGCGCAATGGAGGAGCAGGTGCCTGGCTGTGATCGAAGTCCTATTTCTTGGGTTTTGCTTGGCTGAAGGAGTGTCAGAGCCAGTAGACGTGACGCTTAGTTCTCTGCTGAGACTCAGGTCTGTAAGCGTCTCTCTTACTGGGGTCTGTCTCATCTTCTTGTGTGCCGTGTCCTTTTGCTTTAATTTTAACAACAACCTTTTATTATTGATTTTGCTATCATATGGAATTTTAGGTTTTTTCATTATTATCTTAATTGAAATAAAGATTGGGTTGAATCATATAACTTAAAGAATCCATCCACTCCATGCAGTTCTTTAATAGTCCACATCAACTTTAAAATATGGAAGCTGCCTGGTGGTGGTGGTGCATGCCTTTTATCCCAGCACTCAGGAGACAGAGGCAGGCCAATTTCTGAATTTGAGACCAGCCTGGTCGAGAGAGAAAGAGAGAGAGAGAGTTCCGGGACTACCAGCACTACAAAAAGAAACCCTGTCTTGAAAAACCAACCCACAAACAAAATAAAAGAAACATGGAAACTAAGCTAGGTGTGGTAACACACATCTGCATTCTGCACATCTGTATTTCTGCACTTCTGTATTTCTGTACATCTGCATTCTGCACATCTGTATTTCTGTACATCTGCATTCTGCACATCTGCATTCTGCACATCTGTATTTCTGTACATCTGCATTCTGCACATCTGTATTTCTGCACATCTGTATTCTGCACTTCTGTATTTCTGCGCATCTGCATTCTGCACATCTGTATTTCTGCACATCTGCATTCTGCACATCTGTATTTCTGTACATCTGCATTCTGCACATCTGTATTTCTGTACATCTGCATTCTGCACATCTGTATTTCTGTACATCTGCATTCTGCACATCTGTATTTCTGCACATCTGCATTCTGCACATCTGTATTTCTGTACATCTGCATTCTGCACATCTGTATTTCTGCACATCTGCATTCTGCACATCTGTATTTCTGCACATCTGTATTCTGCACTTCTGTATTTCTGCGCATCTGCATTCTGCACTTCTGTATTTCTGCGCATCTGTATTCTGCACTTCTGTATTTCTGTACATCTGCATTCTGCACATCTGTATTTCTGCACATCTGCATTCTGCACATCTGTATTTATGTACATCTACATTCTGCACATCTGTATTTATGTACATCTACATTCTGCACATCTGTATTTCTGTACATCTGCATTCTGCACATCTGTATTCTGCACTTCTGTATTTCTGCACATCTGTATTCTGCACTTCTGTATTTCTGCACATTTGTATTCTGCACTTCTGTATTTCTGCAATCTGTATTTCTGCATTTCTGTATTTCTGCACGTCTGTGTTCTGCACATGTGTATTCCCACTACTCAGGAGGACCACTGCAAGCTTATGCTAGAGTTGCCTACAGAGTAGTTGCAGGCTAAGCTCAGCCTGGGCTACACTGAAACACTGTTTCAAAAAGCCAAGATAATAAAGTAAAATGAAATCTTTGGAAAGTGCCCATTTATGGGAAGAGCCTTAGGATCCACATCTGTAGAACAGTGGGGAGAGCAGGAGGGCCGGGCAGGGGTGAACTTGTGGATTTTGTTAGTGTCGGTTCGTAATTTGTGAAAAGTCTGGGAGAATAATGAGATAAACAGCAATTCGTGTTTCCAGACATGGTTTCTCGGGTTGTATACTAAATGTACAGTCGTTCAAGGAGGCCACTCCTCCTCTTCCATTGCTAATAAAGCATCCATTTCCTTTCTCTTTATTCATTAAAGAAAATCACCACTTTAAGGCAGTCAGTAATCTCCATAATTAGTGTTAGTGTTAAATTAAAAGAAAAATCACTGTGAAGTAAAATAAAGTAGAACAATACAAATAATAAATAATACCAGCCCCACCAACACACACACACATGCACACAGACACTTACACACACATGCACATGCACACACACATGCACACATTCACACACATGCACACACATGCACACACATGCACACACGTGCACACACATGCACACACATGCACACACATGCACACACATGCACACAGACACACACATGTACACACACATGCACACATTCACACACACACATGCACACACACAGACACATACAGACACAGACACACACACAGACACAGACAGACAGACAGACAGACACACACACACACACACACACACACACACACACATCATTTTCAAGTGTCTTACTTGACTCTGGTAATAGCCATGTGGAAAGTTTAATTCATCCCGCCCTCTCGGTAGCAGATGGAAGGCTTCAGAAGCTATGTTGTTGAAATTCTTTGGACCATGACATTGAGTAAACCTGCCCTAGAATTTCAGCCCTGCACCTTCTTAGCTGTAATGGCAGGGAGGTTACTGCTCCCTGTGTGCCTCAGTTTCTGTGCATGTGAGCAGAGACAATGAAGGTGCCTCATTTTATATTGTTGTTTCCGGAGGATAAAGCAAATGTCTGAGAGACCTTGGTAGTGGGCCCCTGACATATGATGCTCTCTGTTTAATAATTCATGGTCTTGATGCAACTAACTTGGATTTCCACATCCAGAGTGAACACCTTGGTAGTGGTACATTTTTGATTTATTAGAGAGAGTCATTTTTACTATCATTGGCATCAAGTTGACTATCAGTTGTGTGTATCAAACTTGGAAAAATCACATGGCGTCCCAAGTAAGAATTGCCCTCTAGGCTCATGTATTTGAATGCTTATTCATCAGAGAATGGGACTGTTTGAAAGAGTGACAGGGAATAGGAGGTGTGGCCTTTTTGGAGGAAACTATCACTATAGGTGGGCTTTGAGTTTTCAAAAGCCCTTGTCAGGGCTGGGTGCTCTCTCTCTCTCTCTCTCTCTCTCTCTCTCTCTTTCTGTCTCTGTCTCTCTCTCCTTGTCTCTGTCTCTGTCTCTCTCTCTCTCTGTTTCTCTCTGTCTCTGTCTGTCTGTCTGTCTGTCTGTCTGTCTCTCTGCCTCTCTCTCTCTCTCTCTCTCTCTCTGCCTCTGGATCAAGATGTGGTTCTCAGCTACTATTCCAGGCTGTCCTGTAACAACACCTCTACCCACCCCCCACACACACCCATGATGTTAAGCAGGCTCCAATTAAATCCTTTCTTTCCTAAGAGTTGCCAAGGTCATAGTGTCTCTTCACAGCAATAGAGCACTAAGACCTAAGCCACTAGGAGCAGAATCCATTCGCTTCCTTGTATGCAGTTACTGTGTGCGTGCATTCAGTCTTCTTTAATGTAGCATTTATAGCAAGCTTGTCTCTGTTGCTGTCTCTGTAAACTCACCTGTGACTTGACCCACAGTTTCCTGCCCATTACCTGAAGGTGTGATTTAGTTAAGGAGATGGGGGTTGGATGAGACAGCCTCGAGACAATAGCTCTGGACCCCAGGATAATCTTACTGGAGGATAATAGTTGGGAAGTGAACCCAGTTGTCCCTATGAGTCTTACAGACCCTGGAGTTTAGAAACCAGTAGGTCCTAGAGGTGTCTGTCAGTGTCAGGAACTTCTGCCTCCATGGAGGCTCTACTGACCCTGACCGAGCTGTGGGGTAACTCCAAGCAAGAACAGGATCCCTTGCCCATCTTGCTTGTTTGTTTGCTTGTTTATTTGTTTATTTATAAAACCCCTTATGTCTCCCCTGTGTCTTGGCACCACACCATGCCTTCCATTTTTGTTAGCATCATGATCAGAGTGAAGGATAACACATGCTTGCTTCTCTGAGAGACATGGCCCCAAAACCTGGAGTATGGGCGATAGTTTCTATTTAAAGTCTATTGTACTAACTTGAATTATAAGTAATATAATCCCGTTTAATTTACTCTTTAAACATGCCCGTTTATTGCAAGTATATGACTTTGATCTGGTTAGCAGAATGAGATCCTGGAAGGCAAATGTGGTTAGAGGCAGGGCTCAGGGAGAGGGGAAGGTCTTGGTGAAGCTGGTGTTTGAGGCTACGGGTGTGGTTGAGTTTTGTCAAGCTTTTTTCTTGGAGGTAACTTCTAGGAGGCTCTTAGGCCCCTCCTGGGATATGGACGGAGGAGAAGAGGTCCAAATATTTTTGAAGTTCAGAGAGGTTTTAGAGGGGCAGTATTTGAAGTTCCTTTTATGGTATAGGGAGAAAAGTTCAGATGAGGTTGCTCTCCTAGAAGACACAGAACTGACCTACAGATAGCCCAAAATGGTGGCTTTGTGACCTTCTCTGCCTTCCTGGCAGCAGGAAGGTCAGTTTCTCCTGGGAGACTTCTTAATACTGTGTCTTCTAAGATGAGTTGAGAAGATAGCCACCACGGATGGGCTTACTTTCAAAAGAGAATGCCTTGGGCTGGAGAGATGGCTCAGTGGTTAAGAACACTAGCTGCTCTTCCAGAGGTCCTGAGTTCAATTCCCAGCAACCACAACCATCTGTAATGAGCTCCGATGCCCTCTTCTGGTGTGTCTGAGGACAGCTACAATGTACTCATATACATAAAATAAATAAGTCTTGACAGAGAGAGAGAGAGAGAGAGAGAGAGAGAGAGAGAATGAGAGAGTGAGAATGAGAGAGAGAATGAGAGATGGAGAGAGAGAAGGAGAGAATGGGAGAGAAAATGAGAGAGAGAATGAGAGACAGAGAGAAGGAGACAGAAGGAGACAGCAGGAGAGAGAGAAAGAGAGAGAGCATGTGCCTTAGGAGGTCTAGACAACAATGCCTATCATGATGCTTGGATGGAGACAGACCCTGTGGTGGTTGGTCTAGAAGCCCGGCTGACTTGTACAGGAATGGGATCTTCACAGTACAAAAGGAGTGGAACAACTCGCCAGATTCCACTTCTAGCTTTCACCTTGTCCTTGCTGCATGATTTTGGGTAACTCAGATTTGAAAATGACTTTTCTGTGTGAAGCAGAGGTAAAGTCACTTAACCTCAAAAAGACTGCTTCTGAAATGCTAGAAGGACGTCCTGCTTGAAGGACACCAGCAGACATCAGACTCAAAGGCCTTTAGTGAGTCACAAATGAAGCTGTCTTTGCTCACCCTTAGCCTCAAGCATTGGCTGTGCGGAAAAGCATGTTAAAAAAAAAAAAAAGAGTGATAATGTCACTATGGTTACTAGCTCCATGCCTGCAGGAGATTAGTTCAGCCAACTGTCAGTCATGGATGAGTGAGGGGCTTTACCCCTCCCTGTTTCACTATTGGCTATTGATAAATTCTGGCATGTCTTTAATTGCATTGCAATTGCAATTCAATAGCCGCTCAGCCGAGCTCTTCTGATTCCAATGACAGTTTCAAACCAGATGGGACTGGCTATATCCAGTGGGTCACAAAACAGAGAGGCCTGAGTGTGGAAAAAACACATTTAGAGAGAAGAGAGGCTGAAAGGAGTCGAGGGTGTGTGTGTGTGTGTGTGTGTGTGTGTGTGAATAAGCAGAATGAGTTATATATGTGTGACAGATCAGGAGACAGAATTAATTAAAAGGAATGAGAATGTTATTTGCGAGCAGAAGGCATCTTAAGAACTGCCATGTTGAGAAGGGCAGTAGAACTAAATAGCAAGAAGTCAATAATAAAACCCAAGAAAAGTTTGAAAGAGAAGTTGGAGGTAGATGTTTATTTTTCTAAAAGTCTCACACTTCACTATTAAGTTCTCCGTGGTCAATGCTTCTCCCAAGCGTTGCAGTTTACTGCCATTGCTCTTGGTTCTCAGGAACGGATGAATGAGTCAGAGCAGGAGGGGGAGGAGGAGGGGGAGAAGGAGGGGTTGGAGGAGGGGGAGGGGAAGGAGAAGGAGGAGGGGGAGGAGGAGGGGGAGGAGGAGGGAAAGGAGGACAGAGAGGAGGAGGGGGAGGAGGAGGGAGAGGAGGAGGGGGAGGGGAAGGAGAAGGAGGAGAGGGAGGAGGAGGGAGAGGAGGAGGGGGAGGGAGAGGAGGAGGGGGAGGAGGAAGAGGGAGAGGAGGAGGGGGAGGAGGAAGAGGGAGAGGAGGAGGGGGAGGAGGACAAGGGAGCGCTTCAACTCTGCGTCCAGTTATTGTCTTGTTGAGCACCTGTGCTGGGCTGGGTACTGAGGTAAGAGCAGTTCGCAGACTGTTTTGGCAATGAGACACAGAGAGGCACATCAATACCGACTTGCTCAGGAGTCAAAGTGAGCTCAGAGCCTCCAGGTCCCCTGCGAAGTCCTGCAGAGATGCAGCCCAGAGGAATGGGTTATTTTACATTTTTGGGGGGGAATTTTATAAAGTGTGCTTTGGTCATGCTCATTCCTATATATTTACATAATGAAATATTACATAGAAGGTAAGAGAAAATTATGACAGCCGCAGGTAAGTGGATAAGGCTAGAAACAATCAGCCCTAGGAAGGCAACACAGACCCAGAAGGAGACACAATCCTAGTTTCTCTCACGTGGAGATGATGACCTTGAATCTTCAGCTGTATATGCTCCATTTGGACTACACACAGAAGTCAGAAAACTAGTAGGAGGCCACGGAGGGTTCGCTTTCACGGGAGGAGACTGGTTTAAAGAGTTACAGGGAAATAATGTTGGGAACCAGCAGAAGAAACTTCTAAGTACTGCCATTTTGTTTCCGAGACTCCATTTAGTCATAGGGGGAAACAAAGTCAAGGCTGTAGGGGAACTGGGAACCTCCCAGTAGCTGAACAGCTTCTGTTGTAAGGAGACAGGTGTGTGAGTCCAGCCATCTTGGAGACATTTTCTCTCCATTTTGCTGTAAGTTTGTGCTCCCAGGCCTAGGAACCAACTCCAATTCTGACTTGTGGCAACTCCCTTGCTCAACCCCTTAGGTTAAAATGTGATTTTACCTTGCTACAGCTCACCCCACTGGGAATGAATATTTCTACGCGATCATTTTTTTTTTTTTTTTTGGGAAGACGGGCATGGTCAGATACAGCTGCGTATAAGCCCTGGCACATCCACACTGAATTCCTTGGGAGTTACCAAAAGGCCAAGAGCGAATGGTGCCCAGGCCTGGAAAGCAAGAATTAGTAGCTAATTAATTGACATTTGGGCTGAAGACTACCTCCTGAAGCCCAGGATTCCTGAGGAATAGCCCCAAATAAATTATATACAGTTTGACGGCATAAAATGTAAATTTCTGTACACCAAAAGCCATTATAAACCGAGCTGATAGCCACGTCATGGACTGAGAAGAATCTTGGGAATATTTAGAATTATTATATATGAGTGATTCATGTCTTTACTGGATAGAGAGTTCTTAAAGATCCGTAAGGAAAACCACACATCTCCTAAGTGAACATGAATCACTGAGTTTTTAAATTGTTCAGCAGCAGAAAAAAAAATAGAACAACAAATAAATTCTTTAGTCAGTTTTGATTAGGTGATGGGGACTGTAGGGGTAGCTTAGCGGTAGCGTACCTACTGCCTAGCATGTTCTGTGATTCCCAGGGAGGAGCACATACATGTGTTCACACACACATGCGTGTGCACACACATTTGTAAAAATGCCAAGATACATTTGTTAGTGTTAGAGAAATAGGCACTCAACTATATCATTTTTTTTTGATGAGCAAACTATGTATTTTTGCCCTCACAGCAGAGAGATAATGGGTAAGAACTATGAAGAAGGTTACGACTTTTCTTTAGGAATTCATTTTGCTGAATTTCACTTATGACATTAGCTGTAATAAAGTCAAACTTTTTTATGCCAGAAGGCTGTTGAAAGGTTACGCGTACCTGACGAATAGAAAAGCCATGTAGGGCTATCAAAAATCATTTGAAGACTGGCGAGTCGGCTGAGTGGTTAGGAGTGCGTCCCACTCTTGCAGAGGACACGGCTCAGTTCCCAGCATCCGGGTCAGGAAGCTTACAGGCACCTGTCATTCCAACTTCCGGGGGAGCCGAGACCCTCTTCTGGCCTCTAAAGCTATCTCTTCACGAGCTCGCATATACCCATTTACATAAAAATAAAAGACATCTTTAAAAGAGAAGCGTTTGAGTGTATTTTCTTGTGACAACTTGATGAAAATGAAGATGTTAAGAACTTGTCTTCCTAAGCCAATGAATAGAAAGATAGCGCTGTATTAAGGGAGACAGGCAGTGTATATGCCGTACCTGGTCTAATCCTACCTTGCTGCCAGGTAGGTGTGTGAATGACTGTATTGAAAGGGAACAGGTGGGCCACATTTTAACTTTTCTGGAAGGAACTGAGCTGTAGGTACACACACACACATCTTCTACAGTCAACATCCATTGTATCAAACTCATCATTTTGAAGGACTAATGAGAAAATGTGGCCAAGACGCCAAGGTTAATGAATAGGTTTTCCACATGTTAATTTCCTTTTATTTTCTTTTTAGAATATTGAACTGAGGCATGAAATTATAGATGAAATTGTTAGGTCCTGGGTTGCAAGCTCAATGGTAGATGTGTAAGGTCCCAAGTTCAATCCCATATACGATCCAAAGAAATGAGAGACTGACTTCTTTAAGACTTGAGAAGGGATTGTAAAGTTCCTCATGTTCAAGCCCAGTGAAAGTTAACTGGGCGGTCAAACCTTTATTTACGTTCTCTGTATGTGAACTGATTTGGCTGTAATAACTCGGATCCCGTTCATTTTACTGTAGACAAACAGGAACCATGTTTCATACCTGGTGGGCGATATTAGCATCTTGTAAAAGGATAATCAGCCCTCCTCTTCGTCTTGATGTGCTGAATGCAGAGAGGATCTAGAGTTTTCTATTTTGAGGGGATGATACTATTACAGAGTGTGCTCATGCTGTCTCATGCACAATTAGGCTTTCAGCCTGTATGTGCCTGGATGCTATGGGCCTTGGCAAATAGCCCTGACAGTAATGAACCTTGAAAGATGATAATGGACTTGTCACGAGAGCTGTGGATGATCATGGTATTGAGGGATTACTGGGGGATGTATTCCTGTGCCTGTGCTTTTAAATGCTGGTTTTATATATAATAGTATATATCTGTGTGTATGTATACACATGTATGCATACGTATATGCATACATGCATATGCATGCATATATGCATGTGTGCATACATCTATATGTACATACATGCATATGTGTACATACACATATATGTATGTAAGTATGCATATACACATATATAATACTCTTCATTACAACTGCTTCGTTTATATCTCTTGAGCATAATCATTTCAAATTCATGATCATACTTTTTTACATTTTTGAACAAGTTCATTCTCTGTGTGTGTGTATATGTGTGTGTGTGTTGTATATTTACATCTCCTATGTACACAGGAGAAACCCAGAGGTAAGACCTCCTATCCATGTCACCTGATGCCTTATTTTTTGAGGCAGGGTCTCTTGTTGAACCCAGAGCTTATGTTTTTCAGGTAGGTTGAAATCAGCAGACCCCAGTGACCCTCCTGCCTCTGCTCTGGTTAACGCAAGATCATACCCTGTCTGTTATGTGGGTGCTGGGATGTGAACTCAGGTCTTCAGAGTAGTGCAGCAAGAACTCTTAAACACTGGGCTATTTCTCCTGCCCCTGACAAGTTCATTTGTAAGCTGTTTTGTTCCTTTGATTTGATGTGCGTTTTCCTATATTCTGTGCTTATCTAAGCATTCTCTGGAGCTGTGTTCCTTTTCTAATGTATTTTACCATATTTACTATTAAGTTAATTCCAATGATTTTTGTTTCTGAGTGTATTAATGATGTGTGTCTTTAAACTATTGTTGAAATAAATATGAAAAGTTCTTCTTAAACATTTTTCATTCATTCTTTCTTTCTTTCTTTTTTAGGGTGACTTTGGATCCTGTTATTCACGAAGCTCTCAAAAGGTAATGAAAGATTAACAGCTAAGATCCCACAAACATTTTATTTTCTGTGTATAACCTTCTTTTCTTCAAGGTAGCTATAAACACAGACTGGGATTTATTTACATATAGAAAATAATGTGAAGTCTTTTCATATTATTGTTAATATTATTTTTATTTATAATATTGGTATTGTGGGACAGGTGAACAAACATCTATTCACTTCAGAAAAGGAACTGATAATAGATCAATGTAAAGGTGCAGCCACAGGTCAGCCTGGCGAATGAGTGGCTTTTCTTAGGGTTACTTAGAAGAGTAGAGATGAAGGGCTATTTACAGAAGCAGAAATGACTCCGTCAGCTGCATCACCATGGCCTACCTCAGGATGGGTGATAGCTCAGAAAATCTGGACACCTGGAGTTCACCCCACAGCCTACAGGCAGCTTTGTTGATATGAGACTCTTTCAGGAGCTCATTTGGTCTTAGAGTGTCTTTACTGCTTGTATTCACTTTGGAAGGGGGAAGGCCTAGCAAATCTGCTCAGTTTTAGGGACTTCCTGATATGTCTGAGTTGTTTACTTCCTGAGCTTAATGAATTTCTGAGTAGGATGGAATGGTCTACCTCCTCTTAGAGCAGTGGTTCTTAAACTTCCTAATGCTACAACCCTTTAATATGGTTCCTCATGTTGTGGTGACCCCTACCCATAAAATTATTTGCTACTACATACCTGGAATTTTGTTGCTGTTGTGTATCTGATATGCAGGATATCTGATATATGACCCACAAAGGGCACAGGTTGAGAACCACTGTGTCTTAGGAGCTTCCCTACAAGATAAAAGGTTTTTTATCTCAGAGGCAATTACCACCTAACATGGAGATCAAACACAGGGCATTGTGTATGCTAGTCAAGCATGTTCCTACTGTACTTAGCCCTTTTACTTAAGGTGCTTCTTGGTCAACGGGCCATGTGCTCATGATAGGACTGTGCTGTGGGGTCCTTTGCTGTCTACCATCTGGTCTTCAGTGGGACACATGGAGGCTTTATTTAGTAGCATGTGCACAGTAATCCTATCCCTTGGCAAGAGAGCTACAGATGATGCACTGTTTGGCTTAGCTCTTTAACTTCTGTTCTGTTTGAGAAGTGTACATGGGGGCTGTGGGAGAGATGGCTCAGTAGTGAATGTACTTCTGTGCAAATGTGAGATGCAGAACTCGTATCCCTAGAACCCATGTCAATGCCGGACAGGCATGGTAAGCCGCTTGTAGTTCCAGCTTTGAAAAGGCAGAAATAGAGGATCCCTCACCGCAAGCTGGCTAGGGAAACTACCCATGTTTGTGAGTTGCTGGCTTGACTGAGAGACCCTGCCTCCGTGGATAAGTGGATCAGCCTGTGCCTCCATGCCCACACAGATGGGCACCTTACATACATGTGAACATGCATATACATAACACACATGAAAGTGGAAAAAGGAAAGTCCATGCATGATCAAGTGTTCCTTTCTTAACCCAACGCTGGAGCAGAAGTTGGTGTTTGATCTATGTGGTGACCCTCCGTCAGCTGTAATTGCCTGGAGCACCTCCCTCCTGTAGAAGGGTATTGGCAGGTCGGGTCTCCCACCCCTGGTGAAGGCTAACTTCCCACACTCTCCTCCACATCTCTGAGTCTCCTCCTAGACTCTTCAGCATGCAAGCTTCCAATACTCGTAACTCAGTCGATCTGTTGGCATCGTGGCAAGTATTTACTCTTCTCCATTCTTAGTGGAGTGAGCATGGACTTCATCTGCAGGCCAGCTCTATGCACTGAATTCTCCTCACACCAACAAAAAGTTCAATAATAGTGTTTTCTTCAATAGTTCTTTATCTTAAACATTTAACTCATTGTAGTAACCCAATGCATTTAAAGAAATCAGTTATATTGTTATGGTTAGTGTATTTTCTGGGATGATGTCTACATTCATGTGTTTGTGAAATGATCATCCTGGTAGTTCAAAAGCACCATAGCATTAGTAATTCACATGGTTAAATGATCCTGTGTATAGCCTTATTTTTTTTGTCTGTGGACAATGGTTTACGCTTCTGTAACAGATTTCCCATGACTTCATCCTTGGAAATACAGGTACACTTGAACTATCTTCCCGAGGTGATACAATGCTTTTGGTTGTTCAGCAAATCACTCGAGAGCGGTGATGTAATCTTTTACAGCTTCCTATGGCTTTGTCTTTACACCGAAGGATTCAGCTCAGTGGGATTCACACTGTGGCTGCTAGCATCATTCACGCATCTAGTGAGAATGTAAGATCAGACTGATCTCATTGCATAAATGTTCACCACCTCTGGGAATATATTCTACATATTGAAGTACTTTTACATGGTTTTGTGTGTTTTTCTCTTCATAATTTTAAGGAGGACATTAGCCCCAACACTGGAGCCAGAAGGGTGGTGTTTGATCTACGTGGGCGACAGACTTGTCATCTGTAATGACCTGAAGCATCTACCTCACATGGATATTGGAGGGTCACCCCCACCACCAATGGTGGTGGCTAAATTCCCCCAATTCTTGTCCCTTATGACAAAATACATGAGACACACACACACACACACACACACACACACACACACACACACACAATGACTTAAGGGTTTAGTTTGGCCTAGGACTTGTTTCCTCACAGCAGTGAAGACGTAGTGGCCGGAGTCTGAGGCAGCTGGTCACACTTCATGAGCAGTCAGGAAGCAGAGAGGAGTGAATGCTTAGCTCACTTGGGTTTAGTCTAGCACCCCAGTCCCTCAGATGGTACAGCCCACATCCAGAGTAGACCCTCTGTGCTCGGCCCCAATCTAGACAATCCCTCTTAGACCCATCCAGAGCTTTGCTCCCATGATTCTAAACCATATCCAGTAGGTGATCAAAGTCAATTATCAAAGCCGAGGTATAAAATTCTTTAAGAATAACAAATTGAGTTGGATTGTATCCAGGGAACTGATCCTGTTAATGACAATCCAAAGTTAAATAAAGATGCCATCATTTTAGGCTCAGGTAGGTTTTGATAGGTCACATCCAGAACTCTCACCTTTTGTCATTGAGCATAGAAGAGTTGTGTCACTGTGTGACAACACTGGCATACTCAGACGGGATATGTCACCTAGCTTCCCCAAAGTCCCGCTCTGTTCCTAATATCTACTTATTCATTAATTATGATTTTTAATGTGCATTGGTGTTTTGCCTGCATGCATGTCCATCTGAAGGTGTTAGATGCCCTCAAACTGCAGTTATAAACAGTTGTGAGTTGCTATATGGGTGCAGGGAATTGAACCCAGGTCCTTTGGAAGAGCAGCCAGTGCTCTTAATGGCTAAACCATCTCTCCAGACCCTGCTGTTGTATTTCTAAAACTGTGTTGTTCAAAAACTTTCTCTATGCTCTAGAATTTGAGACCTGGCATCCCTGATAATGAATGTGACTTTTAGAATGAAAGGAACACTGATTTGACTGATGTCACAATGAGTGAGGCGGGGTCCGTCATTGTTCAACATCACAATATGTTATTCTGTCTTCAAACTTTGAGTCTAAAAGTCTCTATGTATGAACTTGGACCTACTCTGTGTAACTGGCTGGTTTTGTGTGTCAACCTGATATAAGCTGGAATTATCACAGAGAAGGGATTCTTTCTTGAGGAAATGCCTCCATGAGATCCAGCTATAAGGCATTTTCTCAATTACTGATCAAGGGGGGAGGGCCTAGTCCATTGTGGATGGTGTCATCTCTGGGCTGGTGGTCTTGGGTTCTAGAAGAGAGCAAGCTGAGCAAGCCAGGGGAAGCAAGCCAGGGTAACATCTCTTCATGGCCTCTGCATCAGCTTCTGATTCCTGACCTGCTTGAGCTCCAGTCCTGACTTCCTTTGGTGATGAACATCAATGTGGAAGTGTAAGCTGAGTAAACCCTTTCCTCCCCAACTTGTTTCTTGGTCATGATGATTGTGCAGGAATAAGAACCCTGACTAAGACAAATTGGTACCAGGAGTTGGGTATTCCTGTGACAACCTGACCATGTTTTGGGGAGGACTGTGAAAGAACTTTGGAACTTTGAGCTAGAAGAGCCATTGGGATGTTAAGAGCTCTGTGGGATGTTCTGTAGGAGCTTGGAAGAGAATGTGGAGAAGATGGATGCCTGGTTTGTGAAGATTAAAGACTCTTATCAGGGCCATTGCTTTTTTGATTGTAAAGATTCTGTGGTTCTGGTTAGCTGGGTCTGAAGAATCAGCTGTGATTAACAAGATACCAGAACTACTAAAGTGAAACCTTTGCATTACTGGGACAATTGATGTTGGTCAGCTGGAGCTAAGAAGTTAGCAGTGATTAAGAAGAGACCAGCATCACTGAGGTGATGCTGAGGCTTTGAGGTTTCAAAAATCCCATTCCCGGTCAGTTCTCTCTCGTGGATCAGTATACAAGCTTTCTACTGCTCCAATGCCAATCTTGTCTGTCAGCTGCTTTGCTCCCCGGCATAATGCTCACAGACCCTGCTGCAACCCCTGAAACTGTAACGAAACCCCTTATTAGATTTTATTAAATCTTCCTTCAGTAACACTGGGTTTGCCTGAGACCCATTGGAAAACACAGATATTTACATTATGACTCATAATAGGAGCAAAATTGCAGCTACGATAAAGAAACAAAAATGGCAGGGCAGGTCCAGGGTCACCACAACATGAAGAGCTGTATTAAAGGGTCACATCCTTAGCAAGGTTGAGAACCACTGTTGTGTAACTGACCTTGGTCATGGCGTCCTATTGCCGCAGTTGGAGAGTAACTATAGCATTCACCTTCATTCTATGACTGGACTGTGAGAATCAAGGCAACCACTGTTGTGTAACTGACCTTGGTCACCTATTGCCGCAGTTGGAGAGTAACTATAGCATTCACCTTCATTCTATGACTGGACTGTGAGAATCAAGGCAGCGCTTATGTTCCAGGGTCGTGTCGTACATCTTGTGATATAAAGTCTTTGAATGTGTGGGGATCTGGAGGTTAGAATGCTGTTAAAGTGTTAGGTGCTTCAGAGAAAGACTGAAGGGAGCCAAAGGCAAGTGCCCGTTTCCCTGGTGGTGTTCTCTGTGGGCTGTGGGCTATGCGTAACAAGGAACAGCAAGCCCTATGCCAGGCTGAGTCTGAGTCCCAGTGATTGGGTTCTCAGGGCTGTCAGCTTTGACCTAACGCCTGCTTTAAAGGTGTGGGTGATTTACCCCATGAGCTCGAGGAAAGCCGAGTGGATGATTTCCGTTGGGCGCAAACCTAACACACAGTGAAGGTTTGTTTTCAATCTACACTGGGCACCTCAGAGTGACCTTCATCCCGGTGTCAGCTGCTCTGAAGGCAGGGACTTTGCATGAGGCCAGGAGTGACAGTGAAGGGCTGGGGACAGAGCTCAGTTGGTAGAAGGCTTGCCCAGCATGTACGAGATCCTGAGTTTCATCTTCAGCAATGCATGAACCAGGAATGGTGGTTCATGACTGCAATCTGTAGTCACAGCACTTGGGTGGTTGAGGTTGAAGGATCAGAAGTTCAGGCTGGGCTACAGACGACATGGTCTGTCCCTTCCCTTCCCTTCCCTTCCCTTCCCTTCCCTTCCCTTCCCTTCCCTTCCCTTCCCTTCCCTTCCCTTTTTCCCTTTTTCCCTTTTTCCCTTTTTCCCTTTTTCCCTTTTTCCCTTTTTCCCCTTTTTCCCCTTTTTCCCCTTTTTCCCCTTTTTTCCCTTTTTCCCCTTTTTCCCCTTTTTTCCCTTTTTTCCCTTTTTCCCTTTTTTTCCCTTTTTCCCTTTCCCTTTCCCTTCCCTTCCCTTCCCTTCCCTTCCCTTCCCTTCCCTTTCATCTTCCCCTCCCCGTCCCTCTCCCCTCTCTTCCCTTTCTCCTCCTTGTCTTCCCTACTCTCTTTTACATGGGTGTACACAAAGCAAAACCATGTGTGCACAGGTTGGTGTGGGTGGATCCTTGCAGGCTTGTGGTCCGTTGGAGGAACAGCTTCCTCCGTTCACTGAGGAATCCTAGTCCCTGAACACCTGCCTGTGACATCTAAGGAGGAATGGTTACATTGTTACTGAGGATAAAGAGAACAGATTCTCCTGGGTCCTTTATCAAAGGGGCCAGGGAGGCAAACATGGGGAAAACTGAAGAATGGTTGCCATTAACCTGAACCATTTTAACAGCGTACAGGTGAGTCACATAGAGCACTCCCTGTAAGGGCGTGCAAACAGGGCTCAGCTGGTAGCTGCCTTACCTAGCATGCATGAAGCTTAGGGCTTGATCCCCAACACTGCAAAAATATCTCTTGGCAGAAAATACTCATAATTCTAGTACCAGGCGTGTGGATGTAGGAGAATGGGAGATTCAAGGTCATCCTTGGATTAAGTGAGTTGGAGGCTAGCCTGGGCTCCATGAGACTGCTAGAACAAAACGAAAAACATAGAAATCATTTTAAAAACTTCGGCTTTTGCTAGACAGTGGTGGTCAATGCCTTGAATCCCAGCACTCGGGAGGCAGAGGTAAGTGGATATCTCTGTGAGTTTGAGGCCAGCCCGGTCCAAGTGCCAAGACTACACAGAGAAACTCTGTCTCAAAAAAACCAAAATAAGTAAATCAATAAACCTCCCTGTTTCATCGCCTAGTTCTATCACAGTGGTAAGTGCTTCGAGCTTAGCATGCCCTGATTGCAGTCCTGACTTCATACCTCAAGGACCCAGGAGTAAAACTGGAGTCTCTCTCGCACACACAGAGATAGTGTCTGGGATCTTCTGCCCCTGAGAACTTTCCGTTTCCTGATTGCCCCTCTGTCTTTCAGAACCACTTCAAAGTTGGTCAGGACTTCCGAAATGAAGTCTGACATCAGTGTTTTCTTCCAGACATTGCTGCTGTCTGACTCCCTTGTCCCTGAAGATGTAAGCCAGTCATTCTCCCTGCAGGTTTATTACGCTTTGCTCGAATCCGTGCTGAGGATGTTACACTTGCCCTTGAAAACTCTCTTAACAATGCGCTGCTGACACCTTTAGCTGGAGTGGGTGTTTAGAGTTGAGATTTCTGACGCTGGTTAAAGTTTCATCTCTGAAAATGCAGTGCTTAGTAGAACACCCCCAAGAGAACTTTTTCTACGCAAGGGCCCTGCCCTGGTTTTTCTTCTCTTCTCTTTAAAAAATTGATTTATTTTAAATTTTTACTCTTAATTACATGTATGTATGTAGTGTGTGTGTGTATATGTGTGTGTATGTATGTGTATGTATATAGTATGTGTATGGATGTGTGTGTATATGTGTGTATGTGTATGTATGTGTGTTTATGTGTATGTATGTATGTCTGTTTACGTGTATATGTGTATGTATATGTGTGTGTATGTGTATATGTAAGTATGTGTGTTTATGTGTGTATATGTATGTATGTGTGTATGTATGTGTATATGTGTATATGTGTGTATGTATGTGTGCATGAGCATATGTGTGTATATGTATGTATGTGTGTGTATGTGTGCATGTGCATGTGTGTATGTATATATGTGTGTATGTGTATATGTAAGTATGTGTGTTTATGTGTGTATATGTATGTGTGTATGTGTGTATGTGTGTACGTGTATGTATGTGTACATGAGCATATATGTGTATATGTGTATGTATGTGTGTATGCATATTTATGTATATGTGTGTGTCTGAAATGCATGTGCACACATACATGCACATGCATGTGCATACCTATGCACACCAGAAGAGAATATTGGAGCTGTACTTACTGATGGTTGTGATCTACCTGGTGTGGGTGCTGGGAACGGAGCTTGGGTCTGTGGAAGAGCATCGAGTGCTCTTGGTGGCCGAACCGTGTCTCTAACCCCATTTGTCTTTGGTCATTAAAGGACAGGGCATGCTTCTGTGCTTAGTAAAATCTGTCTTCTGTTCATTTAGTCTGCCTTTTCATGAGAAGGTCTCACTACACAGAGGTTACCTGGCTGGCCTGGAACTCAATATGTGGACCAGCCTGGTCTTGAACTCCTAGAGCTCTGCCTGCCCTTGCCTCCCAATCGCTGGGATTAAAGGTATGTACCACCATACCGATTATTTTGATGTTATTAGCAATGTGCATTATTATGCACTCAGCGAGGTTTGGTGTGGCATCTCCACACATGCATATTGCATGCACACCCTCAGTCCAATCTCCTTTCTACCTCCGCACAGCCCCGTGCAGTTCGGAATCTGTACTAGTCCCTCCTGCAGTTCAGCGCTGATGACTTTAAGCTTCTGTGTGGTACGAGTTTCTTCCTGTGTCTCACTTACCTCATTTAACACGCTGCCTTCCCGTTCCACCCATTATGCTGAAAAAAAAAATACATGAATTTTGTTCTGTACTGTGGCTGGATAACATTGTGTGTGTGTGTGTGTGTGTGTGTGTGTGTGTGTGTGTGCGCACGTGCATGCACGTGTGTATATGCACATTTTCCAGCTATTGGGCACACAGGCTGAATCCATTTCTTGGTTAGCGATGGCACGCAGGTGTCTCTTCTAAATGAGGATTTGGTTCTCTTTGGAGGCACTCAAAGGGACAGCTCAATCAGGTACGATTCTATTGTTAGCTTTTCTGAGGAGACCTCATACCACTCTCCACTGTGATTGGGCTCATTTCCATATCTACCATTAGCATGTAGAGAGTCTCACACGCTCTCTGGTATCTGTGTTCTGTGCTTCTGCTCACAGCCAATCTAAATGGGGAGAGATGGGGACTCACTGGACTCTCCCATTTGTAAAAAAGTTGAACGTTTTTATATATTGCGAGCCATTCCTATTTCTTCTTTGGAGACGTGTCTGAACGGATAGCGTGGCCATTTCTAGATAGCATTACTTGTTACTTTGCTCTTAAGCATCTTGGCTTTCTTATGTAGTCTATGTGGTGTATCCTCCATAAGATGGGTTGTACGAACACTTTATTCATGCTCTATAAATTAGCTTCACTTGTAACTTGTCTATTCATCTTTAGGCATGATTTTACTGAGTATTGTTATTTTCCTATCACTTTGCCTGGGTTTTTATGTGCATGTTTATAATACTTTAGATCCTCTAGCTTTCCTTTTTTTTTTTTTTTTTTTGGTTCTTTTTTTCGGAGCTGGGGACCGAACCCAGGGCCTTGCGCTTCCTAGGTAAGCGCTCTACCACTGAGCTAAATCCCCAGCCCCTCTAGCTTTCCTTTTATTGCAAATACTTTTTCTCACTTCGCGTCTTCATTATACCCTAAATAATCCTCAAAACTCACCTGAAGATCGCAGGAACAAATGATCGTTTCCTGATTATAGAAATTGCTGGCTATAGAATTGTAATTGTTTTTCAACGCGTGTAATTTATTTTAGAGTTTATGTCTGGGCACGATTTAAGATTTTATTTTGGGGGCAATGTAGCTGAGAAAGGTAGGCTGAAGTTATTTTGAGGGCTTTGGCTTCCAAGTTAGGTTCAGCTGGTGTTGATGCACGATCCCATATTGAGTTCGACAGAATTATGAACTGTGTGTGACGTGGTAAGGTACACGTAAACTTTAGTTTCTTTGAGGCAGTGAAATTCATTCCAGGGTATCTGTAAATAACATGTATCTGTATATATCATAAAAAACCCTCTCAGATGATTCTCCTATTGGCAATAAGATTCAGTGCAATTATTCATGTCACATCTAAATTCACCATCACATCTGAAAGTCCATGTGAAGACATCATGGCTCAGCCGCTAGCATTCAGATGAGGACCCTGGACCTCTCTGGTGATTTCTGGTTCTTGTATCCCATGTCTGGGATGAGGAGTGTGGTCCTAGCTTGAGTAATGCATTGACTCCTGACCCCACACTACTTCCTGCAAGAGAGCGGTGTGGCAAGTAGCCTTAGAGTGAAGGCTCTGCTCAGAGAACTTTGGTTAATTTTCATCGTTAACCTGCTGGGCTTTGGAACCACCTAGAGTACACAGCGTTGGGTCTTTTGTGAAGGGAATTCAAGTGAGGTTTAAGGAAGACCCAGTCTGAATATGGTGGTACTGCTCTAGGGGCTGGGAGTCTCAGGCTCAATACAAACGGAAAGTGTATAAAGCTGACTGAGTACCAGTACTCAGGTATCTCTACTTCCTGGCCATGGATTCAATGGGACAGGTTGCCTTACACTCTTACTACCAAGCCTTCCTTCTATTATGGGCTATACCATTTCTCAAAGCATGAGCCCAAACAACCTCTCCCTCCCTTATGTTGCTTTTATTGGATTTCTTTTTTCTTTCTTGGCAACATCTGACTTCCTAGATGCTTGCTGAGTGCTGTGAGCGGACCACCTGGCCACCTTGTGTCCTTCCCTACCCTCACCCCTAGACTGGTACTTTCTAGAGGAAAGTACTGATAGGTACCCCTCTCAGAGGGTTGCATTCAAAACTGAGTGTGAGTGCACCGATTTCCACAAGGTTCTTGGCATATATAAGACGTGCTTGATGAATTTTAAATATCGCCAGAATTAACATGCAGACTCCCCTTCCTCTTCCCTTTCCTCTGTTGCTGGCGATCTCAGAGAATTTTCCAAGCTGTAAGTGTTAAGGGATGCCAAACCCTGAAAAGTTGGGAACCTAAAAAATCTCCATAGTATAACACAGCAGTAGACAAGAACCTGATAGAACCAGAAGATGTTCTACTACCCGCTGTCAAGACGACAGAGCTTCCGACTGTGTCCACCTTCCTGGTTCACACATCTTGCTTTTCCTTAGTCATTCCATTGCTGTGAACAGACACCATGACCAAGGCAACTCTTATAAAGGACAACATTTAGTTGGGGCTGGCTTACAGGTTCAGAGGTTCAGTCCATTATCATCATGGTGGGAAGCATGGCAGCATCCAGGCAGACATGGCGCTGGAGGAGCTAAGACTTCTACATCTTGATCCAAAGGTAACTTGCAAGAGACTGCCTCTTCTGCAGGCCACCAGCGGGAGGGCCTCTTCTTCCCAGGGTGGAGCTTCAAAGCCCGCCCCCACAGTGACGCACTTCCTCCAACAAGGCCACCCCCACTTCCACAAGGCCACGCCTCCTAATAGCGACACTTCTGGTGGGCCAAGCATCTACAAATTGCCCCATTATATAATTTAAGTTAAAAGTAGACGAACAAGACTTGATACTGTCGAATCATTTCGGCATTGAATGGTACATTTCTGTGCATAAATACACTTTGATATACAGCGTCTGGGATTCTAGCTCCTTGCTGAACCTTTGATGGGAACCAGAGCACTGAATGATCCCAAGAGTATGACTTCCATGTGAGAAATACAAGGTACTCTTGGCTACAGATTCATGCCCCTTAAAGTTCAAGGCCAGGCTGGTCTACAGGGTAAAACAGTTTCAAAAACCAAATAAACAGGTGTAGGATATCATCTGAACACGAGACAGTTTGCCCTGATCCTTTCCTGTGTGTGTTCTTTTTATTTAAACTCTGCTTACTCTAAGCAACAACACTGTTTCCTTCTTTACAGCTGTTTATTCCCGACAGCTGGTGCTCAACACAGAACCCAAGACTCGAGGGTAGAGATGTATTTGGTCTGAGACCATTCACAGAGTAGGGTACACATGTATTTCAGGTTCACAAAACATAACAAGACTTCCTGAGAGCTGACTGCATTCATCTGCCTTTACTTAGTGACTTCCTATGGCCCAGTGATACACAGGAAGTCAACTAACAATACACCAAGAGCTACAGTATATTCCTACAACACTCATTGTGTTACCCATGACTTACAGTTAGGAAACACAGGTACCAAAAAGCTGGTACATAGCAGAGTTCTGACCAAAACCTGGAGGCTACTGACTCCCCAAATCATGCTCTTTGAATATTGTTTGCCCTAGGAAAATTGCTTACCGTCTCCCGGGTATGACATTTGAAATATCGAGTCTGGATGGCCACTCCCAAAAAGTGGAAGTGACATCTGATGCAGACCTGGGGCATAGGAAGGACAGATTTTCCCCTTGGCCATAACTCCCCCACCTCCCTGTCCCCATTTAGTTGCTTCAAGGTACAGCCTTGTTCGTTTGTGCAACATCTCTGACTCCTGTCCTGTCTCGTAACCAGGTTTATTTCTGCTAGATTTGCATTGGAACTAGTGAAGCCATACTGATGGCCACAATTATTTTTTCCAATTTGGATCCAGTGTTTGGAATGTGTAGCCGTAATTTGGAGCGCTTCCGATGTTTTGACAAAAGTATCAGTAGTTGAGATGTATGTCAACCCTGAAAGGGTTCCTGAGCTGTTGGGTACTTGGAGATGATAGAGATGGAATATATAGGAGAAACTTCTGTTTGATTTTTACAGAAGTTCTCCAAACAGCCAATAGTCCAATATTCTAATAGGTAGAACTCTTGCAATAATTTATCATCTCTGGATGGGATTTTTTTTTTTTAACATTTATTTTTTATGTATACATCATACAGCCTGCATGTATGCACCTGTAGGCCAGAAGGGGGCACCAGACCTGATTATAGATGGTTGTGAGCCACCATGTGGTTGCTGGGAATTGAACTCAGGACCTCTGGAAGAGCAGACAGTGCTCTTAACCTCTGAGCCATCTCTCCAGCCCCCTGGGATTTAGCCTCTATTCCTGTCATTTTTCTCTGTCTCCTTCTCTGTCTCTGTCTGTCTGTTTGTCTGTCTGTCTCCCTCTCTCTCTCTCACACACACACACACACACTCACATGCATTTGTAACAAGTTTGTATATCACATTGACAAAAGTCAAATTTCAGCTCTGAGTGTCCTTATCCAAGTCACGTTACCTTTGAACCCTGGGTCTGTGTGTGAATCATGACATCATCTTTATAGATCCTTTGTCGTCCCGGCTACCAAGCACAGGACGCAGCATGCTGGCTGAGTTTTCAGTTCTATGTACCTGGGCCTGGGAGAGGCTGTGTTTTTCAGTTTCTGTCTTCAATGAAAGTGCCTGACTTCAGAGAAGGACTGGTTTAATGCTCCCCACCCTACCACCACATTATTATATAAAGACCGTATTTTTTTTTTCTTTTATAGTCCTAAATCTGTTTGCATTCAAACTAAGGGTTAAGCTCCCTCACTTCCTGGACACCTCTGCCCAAGATAGACTTGAACTCAGTATTCACCAGCTTGTCGGATTCAGCAACTTCTTGGGCAGGGTCCATACATCTGCTGTGTGTGAGCGTTCTTCCTCCAGGATCTGGGAGGCGTGCAGTCACATTTGTGCCAGTTGACTTAGCCATTGATGATTCGATCGTGACATTTGCATGACGTAGAAGGTGCCGTAGAGACTAGACAGAAGCTGTAGTGACCTGACAGGTCAAGGCTGGCTGCCTCGGAAGGAGAGCAGTTCCTGGATAAGCGCTATTTCTCTTCATTGAGTTCTGTGCTCCTGGAGAGGGCTGGCTTTTATTTTGAAAAAATGTTAAAGGTTTTGCTTATTATCATTGTACGTGTGCTATGCATGTTTGAATGCATACACATGTGTGCCAAGATGCACATATGGAAGTCCAAGGATGACTTTCAGGATTTAGCTCCCCACTTCTGTTCTGGGTTTTGGGGATCAAACTCTGGTTGACAGCAAGTGCTTTTAGCCGATGCTTGGATCCCTAGACTGGCTTTTTTCAGATGTCTGCCTCATAAGGCCAACCCAGCATTTTGTACAGTGATGTCACGTGACCCTGTAGCTTTACTTCAACCAGTGATCAGAAACACTTGCTAGCTTCACAGGGACACCAAAGAAATACCTAAGTCTTGCGTGCATTTTATCGCAAGTGGGAATTTTTTTTTTTTTCTCGGAGCTGGGGACCGAACCCAGGGCCTTGCACTTCCTAGGTAAGCGCTCTACCACTGAGCTAAATCCCCAGCCCCAAGTGGGAATGTTTTAAGTGTATTGTTACATTAATTTCTTCATTATAGTGTGTTCCTGTAAGCATGGGTGTGGAGGGCAAAGGGTGGCTTGCAGAAAATAGTCCTTTCCACTCATCATGTTTCTTTAAGGTTAGCCACAGGCAACTTTACCATCTGGTTGGCCTGGAAAGATTAAATATTTTAAGCTTTGCAGGGAAGAATAGGTTAGAAAGCTACTGTATGCTACTTTCTAAACCATTCCATGAGAACAGTTAATTTGATGAATAAAAAAAAATATTTAGGGGCTGGGGATTTAGCTCAGTGGTAGAGCGCTTACCTAGGAAGCGCAAGGCCCTGGGTTCGGTCCCCAGCTCCGAAAAAAAGAACCAAAAAAAAATATTTAATTATTTTCAGAGTTGGATTGTTGTCAGGGTACCAAAAGAAAGATATTCCCCAACCCAATTTATAATTGTGGTATTTTTTTTTTTCAGTTTTGTCTGTCTGATTGTTTCATTGTTGCTTTTTTTTTCTCTACTTTTGGTTCTGAAATTCAGCCAAAAAATAATAAATTAAAAAATAAACACCACAAGAAACACTAAAAAAAATGAGGAAAACCTTTGACTTTTATGTTTTTTTTTCCTCAAATGGTTAATATTACTGTCCAGCCAGGGGTGGCCTCAGCATTCAGTGGGTTTCCAGTGTATTATTTTTCTTGTTGGCCTGGCCATGGTACCTTACAGGAAGTGCCTGGAAGGTTTTATTTTGGCTGACAGTTTGAGGCCACAGTCCATCACAGTGAAGACAGCATGGTAGAAGCAGGAGCTGGCCGTGGCCGTCCGCATTATACTTAGCATCAGGAAGCAGAGGGAACCGAATGCTGGCACACAGCTCTTGTTTTGGACCACCTACCCATTCGGGGTTTATCATCCCTCATTCACCCAGCCTTGGAACCTCATCACAGAAATGACCATAAATGGGTTTCCTAGGGAATTCAGGTTGGAGGTCGCTATTCATAACGTCATTTTAGAACACATTTCAACTTCCCAAGCATGTCCGCCCGGACAGACATGATCTGGAGGTTGTCACTCTCAGCTAATCGTCGGAAGCCCTGGAAAGATTCACACACTTCTACGTCATGGCCCCAGGGACAGGCAGCATTTGCTAGTCCGTAGAGATGTCCGTAGAGCCTCATGCATGCGTTCTGGTAACTGACTTCCCTGGGTCTTTAGGACCTCCATATTAACTGGGCAGAGCGACTGTGTTGATGCAATTTTGAAGACAAAGACTCACTTTGGATGACTTACACAAAAGCAGAGGATTGATCCTGCTCAGTGTTCAGTGACCAGCTTTACCCCAGCACTTCCGCCACCAGTGACGTCATTGTACACCCACGCTCATCCCCATCCCCTGTGAGACACGTGGCACGCTACCATCCCAGGCACTGAGACCACGTGTCCCATTGACAAGGTTTCCTTGTGAGGAGAGGAAGGTTTCATTACTCACCTCTTGGCCTGTCCCCAGTGACTGGTAGACAGTGGCTAGGAGGAATCCCTCTCTGTGCACGTATATGAAAGTCGTCTTGGAGCCTAAGCGCCAGTCCTGTTTTGCTGATGCGTCCTCTGTGGAATCAAGAGGAAGGAAGGGAGAAAGTCTAGACCTCTGACTGATATGAGAGTGGATGAACCACGCCACTCTCCTCTGCATGCTTGAGCAACCGAGTCTGTGAGGCTCCTTCATTTGGTCTTCCGTACGGTATATCTTTGGTGGACCTGGAGGCCAGCGAAGTTTGCTGGGCTTCCGTAATGGGTTCAGGCTTTCAAGAGGAGCCTTTGTGGGAATTCACTGCCCCTTTCAGGGACTTGGTTCACTGTTGCGATCCGCCGTGTGTCAGGATGGTGGGAGATAAATCTACAGAAATGCATTTACAGGAAATTCAAGGCATGGCTCAAATAGAAGTCTGGTGTTTCCGGAGCAAAGGCCACCCACTGCTTTGCCTTCTGAGTACTGAACTTGATTCTTAATCTTTGAAGAGCTTGGTCCTCTGGATTCAGGGATGCGATGCACCTTCAGCCTGTTTTTATAGCCTTTCTTGTTTGGCTTGTACCAGCCCTAGTGCAGTAACTGGAGATGTTTTAGAAGGCTTTTAAAGCACGGTAGAACTTCCTTCCAGATCTCTGCTTCTAGAAATATCGAGGACTTTCTCTTCTACACCCCACCAAGTTCCCACCACATCCTTTTCTGTAAATTTAGGTAACCTTGAAAAAAAAATCCCAAGTACTTAGATTCTATTTCCGCCGCCATGGCATAGACATTTCTTACCGTTAGAGCTGCGCTTAGGTTGGTTGCTAGGCAACGGGGAGAGGAGTTCACAGGCTTTGCTGTGAGCCAGCAATCACCACACAGGCAACGCATTTTCCTTTGATTATTATTATTATTTTTATTACCATTTTGCCCAGCTCCCTCCCACCCCATCCCCCGTTTTTGTTGGTATGTGTGTTTTCAGCTTTCCTGTTCTCTCTCGTTTTAAATTTGTAGAAATACCTTTTGCCTAGACACTTTGTTAAAGGGGTTCTGGCTTTGATCCTCGCTACATAACGTGTGAGCCCGAGCATTAGCTGTGCGTGTTGAATGAGGCCCAGGAGCAGCTTAGCTAGTTCTGATGAGATGTTGCTCTCCTTACGGCTCGTTACAAAAGAACACACAGAATTCATATCCTTCCTGACATTCACTCGGCGTTCTCTGCCACAAATCAGGGACCCTGACCATACAGTGCCTTCCTGTCCGCTGCATTTGCCTGTCTTCTCTGAGGAAATGCTTGGAGACTTTATACTTAGAGACTTCTGACTAAGTTCTGTTCTCTCTCTCTCCTCCCTCTCTCTCCCTCCCTCTCTCCTCTCTCTCTCTCTCTCTCTCTCTCTCTCTCTCTCTCTCTCTCTCACCTCTCTCTCTTTCAGTATGCATCCACATCAGCTTGTAGAGCCTTTTCTCTTTCAGACGGTAACAGAGAAGCCCTCAGCAGATGTTTCTCGAAGTCCGATAACCAAAGCTCTATTTCATTACTTACCTCCCACACGTTTTTTTTCAATTTATATATTTTTATTAAGAAACTGGCTTGTGTGTGTTGTGTGTGATATGTGTGTGCATGGTACATGTGTCTGTGTGGTATATGTTTTATATGTGTAGGTGGTACACGGGTGTATGAGTCGATGTGTGTTTAGTCTATGTATGCATATGTGGGCGGGCACCTACTCTGGAGGGTGCAGCTCCCAGGACCAGAGGAGGATGTTGGATGTCCTCTGTTACTCTCTGTTTTAGTCCTCTGAGGCAGATGTCTTCCTGAAACCGGAGTGAACCTGACAGTTAGCAAGCCCCACTGATCCACCTGTCTCTGCTCTATAACACAGGATTTATCCATCTTTTGAAGTGGGTGTTGTGATCAAATTCATGCTTACACAGCAAGTACTACTGCCCACTGGGACATCTCTCCAGCTTCCTTTCTCAATGCTTATTGGGTGAGGCTGAGGCCGTGCCCCAGCTGTTGACCTTCTTAGTGATGGAGAGGAGGAAGGAAGACAGTAAAACAATGTGGGGCTCATTCCACTGTCCTAAATGAGGAAGCATAGACTGAGGGAACTCGTCTTAATGAGCGTTTTAGGGTTAGGGTTTTACTGCTGTGAACAGACACCATGACCAAGGCAAGTCTTATAAAGGACAGCATCTATTTGGGGCTGGCTTACAGGTTCAGAGGTTCAGTCCATTATCATCAAGGCTCGGGAGCATGGCAGCATCCAGGTAGACGTGGTGCAGGAGGAGCTGAGAGTTCTACATCTTCATCTGAAGGCTGCTAGTGGAAGACTGACTTCCAGGCCACTAGGACAAGGGTATTAAGGCCCATGCCTGTGGTGATATACCTACTCCAATAAGGCCACACCTACTCCATCAAGGTCGCACCTCCAAATAGTGCCACTCCCTGGGCCAAGCATATACAAACCACCACAGTGAGTTTGATGCCCACAGCTCATAGAATGGAGCCAATGACTTTTCTATGTCTAGAGAGCCAACACAATTCCATCAGGAAAAACTTGCATGGCACACTGAACCCAATCTTCTTTGTGTGACTTGCATGTGCCTGGGTTCCAGGAGTGCTGTCACTGATAGAGGTTTTAGCAAGTGCTTGATGGAATTCCTTCAGTCAACTTGCCCCCATTGCGTCCCTACTCCTCAGCTCTGGAAGTCTCTTTCTCCCGCAAATGGTTATGAAAATTAAAGAAATGAAGCAGAATCTCAGAAGGGGATTGTTGTAAAAGTCTAGGGATATATTCTTTTTACATGAGCTCTAACATTTGCTTCTTCCCATCCTCCTTTGGTTTCTGATGAGAAAAGGTTTGGCTTTGTCACCTTTCAAGTCTGGCTCAGTAGCTGTTATTTCTCCCTGTGACCATACCATAGATTCCATTAAGATCACTCTGTCTTCTATGGCGCCTATGCTTATGACGAAAGACAAGGCTCACATTCTGGAAAACCCTGCCGAAAGCAGAACTACATCCACTGACCCTCGAGGGATCCCTGATTCTCAACCTAAAAACTTCTGCTGATTCAGAGAAGGAAACGAAAATGTCGACATGACCATGCAGTTTTAGATAGAGTGCACGGTCAGAGCCCTTCGATGATACTTTAGGTAGGTAACAGCTCAGCTTCTCTTAAGCATGCATGTGAACAGAGACAAAAGAGCTTTGAACGTGTACATTTTCGTGGGGACTAATTGTCAGAAGAGTCGAGTGGTGAATTGTCTGGGCCCTTTGCCAGGTTTCCATTGTATGTCCCAGGGACACAGAGAAATGAGGGAGGCTGCGGTTTAAGTGGAGAAATTGCATCTCAACAGACAGTGAGAGGCTCAAGGGAGAGGCCTCTCTCATTAGTAAATCCTGCCACTAAGGTTCAGAATCCTTGGGTCTACTGTGGGCCTGATTTCATAGATGCCTGTGATAATGTGTGAGTCAGCGTTGTATCACACAAGCATGTGCCACTGCTATTCCAATGTAAAACTTCACAGGAAGTCATCATAGTCACCATCAATCCATCTTCAAGGGTGGTTTCATACATGAGCAAGCATGTGCATGCTCACGGACACTCTTAATACATAAATAATAGCATGGGATGTATACTGTGTTTCACTCTGAGCACAGTGGTAAATGATATTTACTCAGGATCATGAGTGTTGTGTGTGTGGGTGTACAGATGTGCAGGCCAGCTCATTTGCATGTCAAGGTCAGAGGATGGTGCTGTTCTCTCTCTCTCTCTCTCTCTCTCTCTCTTTCTCTCTCTCTCCCTCTCCTCCCTCTCCCCCTCCCTTTCCCCCTCCCTCTCCCTCCCCTTCCCCTCTCTGTTTTGTTATTTTTAAAAACAATTTTCAGTGTTCATCTAGATGCATGTGTGTGTCTGTGTATGAGTCCGTGTGTCTGTGTGTGCATCTGCCACATGTGTGTAGATTCCTATGAAGGCTGAAGAAGGCATTAGGTCCCCCTACCTGACATTACAGGTAGTTGTGAACCACCCCACACAGGTTCTGGGAGCCAAACTCAATTGCTCTGGAAAAGCTGCAAGCACTCTTTAACTGCTGAGTCATTTCTCTAGGTCCTATTGGTTTTGCTGAGGTAGTCTCTTGCTGAACCTGGAGCTCACTGATTGGCTAGCATAGCTGGCCAGTAAGACCCAGAGACCCTCTTGTTTGACCAACTTCCCACTTCCACCCCTAAACTGGCTTGTACCATCGCATCCTGTTTTTTATGTTTGCTGTGGGGATCCATAATTCAGACCCCACGCTTGAGTGAGCATGGGCTTTACTGACTGAGCCATTTCCACTGCCCCAGCCCAGGTTTTGAGGTAGAGTTCTTACACTGTAGCCCATGATGGTGTGAAACTCATGGGCATCCTCCTGCCTTAGTCACTCAAGTGCTGGTATTACATGTGTGAGCGAGAAGGCTTAGTGGCCATTTTGAGTACTGGGCAGTAACAGCTACTGAGCCTTGTCTCAAGCCTAATAGTTTAAGAGCACTGACTATTCCTCCAGAGAACCTGATGAACCTGAGTTTGGTTCTCATACCCACGTACAACAGCCACTTGTAACTCCAGTTCCAGGGGATCTGATGCTCCCTCTGGTCTCTAGGGCCAACAACATATACCACACACACACACACACACACACACACACACACACACACACACACACACAGACAGAGACAGAGACAGAGACAGACAGAGACAGAGACAGAGACAGAGAGACTGTCACATAAATTTTTAATAATCCAAAAGCAATGTTGTTCTTCATGTGGGAATCCTAACAGCAGGGCCCGGGCTATATCTGAGTCTGCTACTTACCTTTGGATTCTTTTCTCTTAACTGGGCTGGCTGCCTTGCCAAGCCACACTAGGAGAAGAAGGGCCTAGTCCTACTGCAATTTGAAATATCGAGGCAGACTGATACTCATGGGAGGACTCCCTTTTCTGAGGAGAAAGGGTAGACAGAAGGATTCGAGGAAAGGAGGGTGAGAGGGAGACTGGGAGGAGGGAGGGGAAGCTGCAATCTGGATGCAAAGTAAATAAATACATGAATAATAATAACAATTAAAAAAAAACAGCAACCAAACAACTTTGCTTTAGAACAATGCTAACCTTGCTACAGAGTTGCAAGTATAGATGTTTAGATACCACATCGGGTCCCCCCCGCCCCCATTGTGAACATCTAGCGTCTCCATGGTCACTTGTTAAAAACTAACTCACTGTATCCCATACTCTGTTCAGATTTTACTAGTCTTGCCCCAGAGTCTCTTTTCTGATTCAGGATCTGTGTTAGGGTTAGTCACTGTAGCCTCTGTGGCTTTCTTACTAACTCATTGTTCCTTAGAGTTACTTCCTGTTTGTGATCCTGATGTTCCAAGGCACACTCGTACTTAATACTCAGTACTTCCAAGGTACTTAGTGGGATGCCATGTAAGCTGAGCTTTGCACCAGGGCAATGGGTTTTGGAAGGTGATTCAAAACCAAGGTGCCATTCCGCTACCAGGGTAGCTACACGAACATGAACTATCCACAGAGATGCAGACCTTGGCTACCACACAAAGGAGTGTTTTCTGGGCTTTGCAATGCCCTTCCTTCCCACTTTCTGAGTTTTGGGAATAGATTACTACCCGTCACTCAGACATACCCACAACAGTAAGTTCCACTTCCTTAAGAGGGTTGCAATATGTTGTGTGTGCATGAATGTTCAGATACTTCATGTCTTAGTTAGGGTTCCCATTGCTGTGAAGAGACCATGACCAAGACAACTCTTACCAGGACAACCTTTAATTGGGGCTGGCTTGTAGGTTCAGAGGTTCAGTCCATTATCATCAAGGCAGGAACATGGCAGCATCCAGGCAGGCATGGTGCAGGAGGAGCTGAGAGTCCTACATCTTCATCTGAAGGCCACTAGGAGAAGACTGACTTCAAGACAGCTAGGAGGAAGGTCTCTCAAAGCCCACCTGGACAATGACATATTTCCTCCAACAAGGCCATACCTCCTAATAATGCCACTCCCTGGGCCAAGTGTATTCAAACCACCACACTTAGTAATATTCCACTGAACTCTGTGACCCAAGAATGATGTTAGTTTTGGTTCTTTTCTCATTAGAGGAAAAATAAGATCTCAAAGTCTAGAAGATGAATCCCCAAATATTCCCCTTATGTGATGGTTTGTATATGCTTGGCCAGGAAGCGGCACTATTAGAAGGTGTGGCCCTGTTGGAGTAGGTGTGGCCTTGTTGGAGTGGGTGTGGGCTTGTTGGAGGAAGTGTTTCATTGTGGGTGTGGGCTTTAAGACCCTCCTCCTAGCTGCCTGGAAGCCAGTATTCTGCTAGCAGCCTTCAGATGAAGATGTAGAACTCTCAGCTCCTCCTGCACCATGCCTACCTGGATGCTGCCATGCTCCTGCCTTGATGATAACGGACTGAACCTCTGAACCTGTAAGCCAGTCCCAATGAAATGTTGTCCTCATAAGAGTTGCCATGGTCATGGTGCCTGTTCACAGCAGTAAAACCCTAACCAAGACATCTTCTGCATATATGTTCTTGTTTTGAGATGTCTATTTGTCAAGAGATCTCTTTTTGTTTCCTTTTTAAAAAAAATAAAATTCTAGGTTCCTTTTCTTTGGTGCTGGTGGGTATGCATGCTTGGTATAGATAGTCGAATTCAAAATTAAACATCAGGCCATTTTATTGGCTTTGTTGCTTTTAATAGAAAGGAGTTACTGAATTGTTCACTCAGCCTGGTGGCCAGGAAAGCAATCATTCGCATGGTTGTATATTATTAATATATAAGGATTCTGCCATTCTGTAACGTAGCAGTATGAGACCTACATATGTGTGCACATCTGTCAGGTCTCTTTATTCCATTAGCAGATGCTGGAGATACTGCCCTGGCTGTGGTTGGCATAAGGAAGCCGGTTCACTTGCCTGCTGTGAAACCATAATGTGTTCCCAGTGGGAAGCCCAGATAGCAAACACCATAGAGGCTAATGGAACTGAGAAGTTTAGAGGGTAGTAAGTGCTTTCCTGATGATAGCCAGTGTGAAGTCTGCTCACCAATGGCTTGGCTACAGTGGTCATTCAAGAAGCCAGGAAGTTCTGGGAGGAAATGATAGATGAGTGGGTAGGGATATTAGGCCTGCCTGGCTGTTGCCAGGTAACTATGGGGCAGAGCCTAGAAGGAATTCTAACACCATTGTGTTTCTAGAAACCTGCTGAAGTTGAGAATCAGAAGATAGGAGGTCCCTTCTGCTAATGGACATGTGAATGAAGTTATGGTGGTGGTCAATCTTGTGGGGGTCCCCCAATTATCTCGTGGCTACTCCATAACTGTAATTTTGCTGCTAGTATGAATCACCATGTAAATATCTGTTTTCTGATGGTCTAAGGTGACCCTCGTGAAAGGGTTGTCCGAACTCCAAAGGAATGGCTTGATTTTGATGTATGTGTCTTAAAAGAATACTCTAGCTGTTGTGTCAAAGTAGATTGTAAGGAGACAAGGGGAAGCAGGCTGACTAGATAAGATTGCTGGTGATGTGGACAAAAGTCGACAGATCTGACATCTCTGTTGTTCACATGGTCAGAACTTATTGAGGAAATAAATTATCTCAGCTGGGAGGGGCCAGCGGGGACATAACCTGTGAAAACCATTGTGAGTTGATATTCCAGGTGGTGTCGCCAAAGAAGAGTCACAAGAACCCACACTCACACTCTAGGAAGAGGTCGGGTGGCTGGGCCTACCATAACTCCACTCACACGTCCATTAGCAGAAGGGAACTCTTGTCTGCTGTGGAGGTTTAACTGATTCTCAACTTTAGCAGGTTCTAGAAACACAATGGAGTTAGAATTCCTTCTAGGCTCTGCCCCACAGTTACCTGGCAACAGCCAGGTGGGTCTGACTCACTATAAAAGGGGCTGCTTGGCCTCTCTTCTTTCTCTTCCTCTTCTCTCTCTACTTCTCTTACCCCCTTCCCTCTCTGTCCCTTCTCTCTCCATTCCTTTCCCCCCTCTCTCCACGTGTTCATGGCCTGCCTCTACTCTTCTCCTCTCCTCTCCTCTCCTCTCCTCCTCCTCCTCCTCTTCCTCTTCCTCTTCCTCCTCCTTCTCTCTCTCTCTCTCTCTCTCTCTCTCTCTCTCTCTCTCTCTTTCTCTTCCCCCCTTTTTCCTTTTTCTGTCTCTACTCACTCCCCTCCCCATGCCCTAAATAAAGTCCATTTCATACTATATCTACCGTATGACTGGTACCTCAGGGGGATGGGATGCCTCAGCATGGATCTTCAGAAGCGCACCCCCTTCCCTGCACCATACCTTGCCTCTACCAAACACATCCCTGGCTTCCTTTCCTCTTTATAAAGCACAACAAATAGAGACCGGCTCCTGGGCAAGTCCGTGAGAGAGCATCTAGTTGAAATTAATTGAGGTGAGCGGTCCCACATTAACTCTGATGCAGTCATACCATGGGCCTGTACTGAATGAAGCAGAAGGTGAGAGAGCAGAGCATGTATCCCTCTGTGCTTACCAACTGCAGATGCCTTGTGCCCAGCTACTTCTTGCTCTGGTTGCCATGACTTCATGACCATGATTGTAAGATAGAACTATGGCTCTTCCTCCCTTAAGTTGCTTCTTGTCAGGCATTGTGTCATAGCCACAGGAACTGTAAGCAGTACACTTAGCCAATTAACGAGCTCTGAATCTTTAATCATTTAACAGCCTTCCACCGTAACTCAGCACACAACTTTAAGGATGTGTCTTCAGGGGTTAATAAGCTAGGAAATTAGTCATCCTTTTAATTTACCATTAATACTTAGAGAAATTATCTTAGAAACACTATTTCTCACATGAGTCATGGGAATCTGTTTCTATATCATAATGGTTGTAAGATTCCGCGTGACAGAACCTTTTGACCAGGTACTGATGTTTCACTCTGAATCACTGTGAAAATACCAGCTTTTCTAGGGGATGCTTTCCTACAAAAATGCCATTTGATAAAAAGACTCCGTGAGCTTTTCCTGGAATGAATAGACCCAGTTACAACTTCCGTATTTTGAATTATTGTCAAATATACCGATTCATTTTACAAGGACTTGGGATTTAACGTAACAGTTGATTCATTTTAAATTTCAAAGGTTATATTTTCTTCCCTATTTAAAGAAGCAGTGATAGAATGAAGGGGCCATTGTCTCAATTCATTTTGCCAAGTAATTCATAAACTTAAGAAAAAAATTTCCCTTAAAAAAAAAGACCACTACATGAGTTTATAAATATTGCCAAAATTGAGGGTGTTGGTAATAAAGTTGTCCTCCATGCTGTCTGTCACAGATGATATGCTGGTTGGACTGGCTACATTTTAATTGTGTAATACTAAATGAATTGATACTCTGTCCTAATGTATCATTTTTATATTTTTGGTACAATGTTTCTGAAATATTGATTAGTTTGTGTCTTGGTGTTCTTAGGGGTACAAATGTGTGTGTTGTGTGTTTGTGTGTGTGTGTTCAGATGTGTATGTCACACATGTGGAAGTCAGGGTGACAACTTTGTCACTCCACTGGCTCAGGTCTGGTTCCTCCAGAGTCATCTACAATTTTTTAAAAAATTGCCTTAAATTTATTTATTGTGTGTGTGTGTGTGTGTGTGTGAGAGAGAGAGAGAGACAGAGAGAGAGAGAGAGACAGAGAGAGAGAGAGACAGAGAGAGAGAGAGAGAGAGGCCATTGTATACATGTAGAGGTCAAAGGCAACTTGTGTTTGTTGGTTTTTTCATTCAATCATTTTTGAGTTCAAATTCAGTTGTCAAACCCTTACCTGCTAATCCATCCCACCAGCCCTACACAGGGTCTTTTGCTGGCTTGGAACTCAGCAAGTAGGCTATGTTGGAGCCTCCTGAATCCACTCACCTTTGTCTCCTCAGTCCTGGGATTACAAACGGTACTCATTCCTGCCTAGCTTTTTACCTAGCTTTCAACAAATCCTACCAGCATGTGCCACCACAACCGGCATACCCAGGTTTGAAGATTTGAGTTTCAAACAAAGACTTCTCTAAATCATCACCAAGAACATGATTCACTTTCTGTGCCATATTCCTCAGCCTCATCTCCCAGATAACTGCCGGAATAGCTTGCTGACTAAAATCCAGAAGTAAGGACAACATTCCGGGGACTCTGATACGAATTAGGAAAATAAACAGGAAACACAGACAATTGCTTCAGTTCTTATAAAAAAAAAAACCAGAACATTGTTATTTTTTTCTTGTTATTTTTAAACCACAAAACATGTTCAGAGATCTTATTCTTAGCAGAAGAGAATTCCAAGAAATAGCAAAGCCATCTAAAGGCAGTCCTGCACCTGCGTGCGGGCTTTTGACTGACTGTGTAGAGCTCTGCTCCCCTCCGAGTGACAGGGGATGCAGACAGGGCCACAGCATCACCCTTTTCGAAAGAACTGGACTCTGGGTTTGGCATGAAAGTCCTACTCGTCATCTATAATGCACGCTTACTACACACGATCGTGTGATGGAAGATGGACTCCAGTGCCTAGGGAGTCCATGTAAATTACATATCTCTTGGAGCTTAGTTTTAGGTTGAGCAGTGAGGGCTGTGCAGGGTGTTTTCTCTTTCTTTCTTGACCTAGCGTTTCATGTTTTCTGGACTGTCCTCACCCTCGCTACGAAGCAGAGGGTAATTCTCCTGTGTCTGCCTCCCAAGTGCAGGAATTACAGATGTGTGCTTTATGCAGTATTGGGGATTGAGCCCAGGGCTGCACGCATGGATGCAAATATTCTACTGAGTTATAGTGTCAACACTGTGTAGGGTTTCAGTGACAGAAATGACACTGGAGGAAAGGGTGGGCGTGTCAGTGGCAGAGATCAGAAATGATAGCACGTAATCTGGCGCCTCTGTCATAAGCTGGGCTTTTTTCTCTGTCTCTGTCTCCCTCTCTCTTTCCCTCCCTCCCTCCCTCTCCCCCTCCCTCCTTCCCTTTCCCTCTCCCTCTCCCTCTCCCTCTCCCTCTCCCTCTCTCTCTCTGTCTCTCTGTCTCTCTGTCTCTCTTTGTCTCTCCTGTCTTTGTCTCTCTGTCTCTCTGTCTCTTTCTGTCTTTGTCTCTCTGTCTGTCTCTCTCTCTCTCTCTCCCTTTTCCCCTTCTCTTCTCTCCCTCTACCTCTCTCTCTCTCTCTCTGTCTCTCTCTCTCTCTCTCTGTCTCTCTTTGTCTCTCCTGTCTTTGTTTCTCTGTCTCTCTGTCTCTTTCTGTCTTTGTCTCTCTGTCTCTGTTTGTCTGTCTGTCTGTCTGTCTCTCTCTCCCTTTTCCCCTCCTCTTCTCTCCCTCTCCCTCTCTACCCACCTCCCCCTAATCTTTATAGCCCAGACTCACTCGTACACATGGTAATCCTCCTGCCTCAACCTGTGGATTACTGGGATATGGTCCTGTGGCCACACATACATTCAAGTTGGAAGGGCAGAGAGTAGTGTGAGCCTGGTGCCCATCTCTGCCCTGGCCTCTGTGCGTCTTGCAGCGTCCCCTGAACAGAGAGGCAGCCGAGCGAATCCAGCTGCAAGGATGCTCAGCACATCTGTGCATCGACAGTGTACGGATTACTAATGGGGATGTGGACCAAACAAGGCCACGGGATCTCCACATCGTGTTCCCGGTGTGACAGCCTGATAGTCAATGTGATTTGCTTTCCATCTTGTTTGTGATTTCTAATCGTAGTGCCTCCCAGTCGGGAGGAGCAGGAACCGCTCGGCAGGAGGAGGAATTCACAAAGATTTCCCTGCAAGGTTGTTCCAGTCATCTCTTCAGAAGTTTCTGGTTCCCAGGCCCCTGGTCTACAAGTCTGCAAAAGAACAGTTGGCTCAACGATTTTGTCTTCCCACATTTGGGGGCTATCTTTAGTGGATGGAAATGCTAAAATGTTTGAAGAAGGCATTTAAATAGCAGCATTTTTTTTTAATCAGAAAAAAATTCTATATTCAGTGTGAATCTTTTTATGTGATACGGAGTCAATGTTTTATGTAAATAATCTTTTTATAATTTACTGGTTTAAAAAACTACACACACACACACACACACACACACACATATATATATATTCACATAAATTTTGAGAATCTAGCCTTCTGGTCTACCAGGGGGTCTGTAAAACAATACTCTATTAAATGATCTGTTTCCAGGATGCATGTTGGAGATAGAGTGTGTAATGAGAGTTTCTTTTGTTTGCTTGCTTGTTTGTTTGTTTGATTTTTCTCATTTTAATTTTTAACAGTTTCATAGCACACATAATGTGTTTTGATCACATTTGCCCTCAATCATCTATTAAGACTTTTAATTAATTTCTTTAAGTAGTTGGATTTTTAAGACCAGGATTTTTTACTATTTAGATTGAATATTTTTTATGCACTGCAAATTAATATTTTAAATATTTTTTAAATAAAAAATCTTTCTATAATATACTAACTTCAAAAAATGTATATTTAAAGGGTGCAGAGATGGCTCAATAGTTCAAAGCATCAGCTGCTCTTTCAGAGGACCTGGGTTCAGTTCCAGCATCTGGGTAGTGACTCACAAGATCTTATAACTCTAGTTCCCTGAGATCCAATGACCTCTTCTGACCCCCAAGGACATCAGTCATGTGTAACAAAACATTTATGCATAAAAAACAAAATAAATCATTGTAAAATATTTTAAACATATATTTCATCGGTATGGTATGTATGTATGCATGCATATATCTATACATCTATCTATCTATCATCTATCTATCCATTTATCATCTATCCATCTATCATCTATCTACTATCCATCTATCATCTATCTATCCATCTATCATCTATCTATCCATCTATCATCTATCTATCCATCTATCATCTATCTACTATCCATCTATCATCTATCTATCCATCTATCTATCCATCTATCATCTATCTATCCATCTATCATCTATCTATCCATCTATCCATCTATCATCTATCTATCCATCTATCATCTATCTATCCATCTATCCATCTATCATCTATCTATCCATCTATCATCTATCTATCCATCTATCTATCCATCTATCATCTATCTACTATCCATCTATCATCTATCTACTATCCATCTATCATCTATCTATCCATCTATCATCTATCTACTATCCATCTATCATCTATCTATCCATCTATCATCTATCTATCCATCTATCTATCCATCTATCATCTATCCATCTATCATCTATCTATCCATCTATCATCTATCTATCCATCTATCATCTATCTATCCATCTATCATCTATCTATCCATCTATCATCTATCTATCCATCTATCATCTATCTATCCATCTATCATCTATCTACTATCCATCTATCATCTATCTATCCATCTATCATCTATCTACTATCCATCTATCATCTATCTATCCATCTATCATCTATCTACTATCCATCTATCATCTATCTATCCATCTATCATCTATCTATCCATCTATCATCTATCTATCCATCTATCATCTATCTATCCATCTATCATCTATCTACTATCCATCTATCATCTATCTATCCATCTATCATCTATCTACTATCCATCTATCATCTATCTATCCATACATCTATCCATCTATCATCTATCTATCCATCTATCATCTATCTACTATCCATCTATCATCTATCTATCTATCATCTATCCATCTATGTATGAGACAGAATTTTACTACATTACTCAGTTTTATTCAGAACTCACTGTGTAGCGAGTAAACTTACTATGCACCCCCACTGGCTTTGAACAAATTATGTAGCTCAGCCTGGCCTCCAACGTGCCCAACAATAGTCTAGTTATGAGCTTCCATGCTTGGCTCGATCTTGTACTTTCACACGTAATAGTTACATAAAGTACATGTCTAATGCCCAGTCAACTTTATGACCAGTAGAGGGGCTGCAGAGGTTAGGAGCACTGGCTGTTCCTCCAGAGGTTCTGAGGTCACTTCCCGGCACCCACATGGTGACTGACTACCCTCCTGTAATTTCAGTTCCAGGAGATCCAATGCCCTCTTCTGAACCCCATAGGTATACATACATGTGAGCAAATAATCAGACGTATAAAATAAAAATAAATACATCTTAATTTAAAAAACCAGACCATTAGAACACGAGATGGAAAGACCCATGGCTACTTCTATTTGTTCTAGAAATATTCTACCAGATTTAGAGAAGGGTTAGTAGGGAAAGTTACATTGAGTCTTACTCATGAGTTTGCTGTAATATACCGCATAGATAGTAACAGGACTGGGTTTGTATGTGTGATATCTGTGTCAGCGTCTCATTAGCCTGGAGTAGTCAGTCATTTCCCAGCTTATTACAGATATATTTTGTTGAGGTTTGGTCTGTTGCATTGTATAGCAATGCTAAAATGTTGGCCCCGACTGTCCACAAGGATGAGGAGATTCTCACATAGATCCATCCAAATGATGCTATGTAACCTTGCTCCCCGCCCCCATAGTATCCCTCATTGGTGAATAAAGATGCCTAGAGTCTACAGCTGGGCAGAAGCGAGAGGGTGAGGTTTTGGTTCCTGACCTTGGGGTCTGAGGCAAGAGACCATGTGAAGAGAAGAAGGTAGAGCGAGGAGAAGATGCCATGGGGCAGGTGAGTCATGAAAACATGGCCACGAGGGCTGTCTAGTTAGAGTAAGAGCAGCCCAGATGAAATATGGCAAGTTATAACTCGGGGTTATTGATGGGAAGCAGACATAATAGCTTAGAGGGTAGATGTCTGTCCAGCTCTAGTGCTTATTAAGGCTTATTGTAAATATTAAGGTTGTGCGTCTTTTATCCGGGAACTGGATGATCTAAGGCGGGATAGAAACCCCCATTTGAGACTCAACACTATTTCTAGCATTTGAAAGTTTTCCATGCATCATTACTAAGCGAACGCACAATGTGTACGACACATCCTCACGTGCGAGACGGGGACAATGGAAGTGCGACAGTCTTATTTGCACTAGTTATCTGCATACCAGTATAAATCCACGTATTTTTATTAATGTTTCCCCCCTCCCTTTCTGACTGTCTTAGCAGGAATACCAGGTGTGATATTGAATGCATGCTGTTAGGAATATTAACAAGGGTAAGGGTCTCAAGCTCAACAATTATCTGAAAAAAAGGGGGGGATCCAATGGGAGCTGTCAATCGGCCTTGATATTTACCTTGCCTGACTTCCTTGTTGTCAGTATCTTGGGACAAACACAACCTTTTTTTTTTTTTATACTTATCCTTCATCAATTAAAAAGATTGATTGTCTGAGGATTTGACATGCTTAACATGAAAGGGCCGAGCACATGCTTCTCTTTGTAAGTCTTGTGTCTTTATACAGCATTCGTTTCAGTGGCTCTTCCTTTGCTTGAAAGCAGCAGCAATACAGGGGGGCAATGAGGCTGAAAGCAGCCGCTATGGCTAAGGGTTGCGCACAGCGAGAGACTCCCGCTTCCGGTTTGGCGGTGGCAGAGAAACTGGATAACACATGTGCCTATATAAACCCGGCAGGACTCACTCCTGTTAGCATTTTACATCACATCATAATGAGGTATTGCTCTATCATTCTATATTTCTTATCAGTGTGTGTGTGTGTGTGTGTGTGTGTGTGTGTGTGTGTGCTTTCCATGTGGATGCTGGTGGCCTTGGAGGCCAGGAGAGACTACTGGATCGCCCTAGAGATGAAGTTATAGGCGGTTGTGAGCCGCCCAATGTGGGTGCTGGGAGTAGAGATCAAGTAAGTACTTCAGAAAAGCAGCAAGCACTCCAAACTGCTGACATTTCACCAGCCCTCATCATTTCATTTTAGACAAAAAGAAATACTGAAATAAAAGAGACATCTTTAGTTTGGGGCAGATGGTTCAGTCATTAAAAAAAGTCCAGGCCTGGGAGTGTGTACCATCACAGAACAAGTGAATCAGAGACAGGCAGATTCCCTCAAGCTCCTATTTGGTTTATCTCAAGTCCCAGAGAGAGACTTGTTTCAAAAGCAAGGAGGACAGCACCAGAGGGGATATTGCATGAGAGGTTGTCCTTTACTCTATACACACACACACACACACACACACACACACACACACACACACACACACGTTCGTTCACACACATGCACACACGCACATACACACATACACAGACACACACAGACACACACACATGCACACACACACACACACACACACACACTTACACAGAGGCATCCTGCCCTTACAAGTGTACTTTCAAATAATCATAGATAACATACGTTAAAGACATGTTAAGGTTCTCTGTCATCATCTTTCTGTTTGTAAATCTGTGTTGAAAGACTGTGCATCTTTACCTCAGTGGGTAGAGATTAAAGCACAGAAGTCAACTATATGATCATGTTGTCTTCAAGTTGTGTGAATCAGGGATAGCTTAATAGTTTTTGAAAAAATAATGCTAAGAAGAGCCAGGTAGGAATTTTTATATTTAAAACTCTCGACTTTGAAAAGGAGGTTCGTCAAGGCCTTCATTGAAACAATGTATTCATTTTTTTTAGAAGTAGATACTGGGAGAGCCAAGAAGAATGCACAGGTTTCTTAAGTAATGGATGGTCTGAAAGGCACGAGAGCTTATTTTAGGAACTGGCCTGAAGCTTTACTGTTTTCTACTGCTGTGTCTGTTTATATAGACCATCTAGATACTTACAGGGGAGAAGAGAGAAAAGTCAGCAGAAAAGGTCATACGTGTGTGGACAGGTCCAGGGAACAAGGAAGAAGGAGAAACGTTTAGATTTTTCTCATATTCTTTTCATAAATTAAAAAGGCAGTTCTGGGGCTGGCGGAGGTGGTTCAGGGGTTAAGAGTGCTTACTTACTGTTCTTTGCAGAGGACCCAGGTTCAGGGCCCAGACTACATAGTGACTAACGGTTCTCCAGAATCTGACACCCTCTTTGGACATTGCTGGGCAGTGCAGTATAGATACTTAGAGGGAAACACACACAAAAAATGAGGTTGATCAATCAATCTTTTATTAAAAGAACCATTTCTTGGTGAGTTTGAAGCATGTAAATCTCTTCTATGAATCTTAGTCATTTGTACCGTGCTAGCACGCCAGAAGAAAGGATTGTGGGACCGTGCAAACATGCTATACCCAAATTTGTATTTTAGAATATTGGGAAATTGAAGCTGGTACCAAGTCTTCCATTTTAATACATAAGTAAGGGCTTTTGTCAGTGTTTATCCCAGAATAGAGTCTAAAGGTTACAGGCATGGTATTCACAAACCTACCTAGTCCCCTGAAATCTTTTCAAACTTGACATGTCTGTCTGCAAAAGAACCAGAGGGAAGGAAGCCTTGTACCCTGCACCACAGTTTCCTGGCATAAGCACTTTTTTTTCTGGAAATGTTTCTATTCATTAAAATTTTCCCAACAAGCTTAATTTTCTTATGGTAAATCCGCACTGGTCCAGGTTGCCTGAGGGATACTGACACAGCAGTTTTCCACCTGTGCAGTGACCTCTTCGGTGGTTGAATGGCCCTTTCCCAGGGGTTGCATATCAGATATCTTGGACTTCAGATATTCATTCATTACTATTCAGAAGAGTAAGAAAATCACAGTTATGAAGTGCCAACGAAAATAGTTTTATGGTTTGGGGGCCACCAGAACCTCAGGAACTGTATTAAAGGGCCACAGCATTAGGAAGGTTGAGAAACATTGGCCTTAGAGGACACTAATAAACATCCTTCGTGCCTTATGAACTATTGCAATGGCTAGATAGCAGTTTTCCTAGTTCATATTAAAGAGTTGATTTGCTTCATGGACATGATCTGGAGGCTGAGTCTCTTATGGCTGTTTCTGATATGGGTTCCTACCCACAAGTGCTAGATTCTCCTGAAAGCAGGGCCTAGAGATCATAAAGCCGGAGAACAAAGGACAGAAATCCACAAAAAGCCCTGTTCGTTATGCAGTAACTCTCAGGATTTGCTCAAAGCACATTTGTTACATCCTGGGCATAGACTATCAACATCTAGGCATAAGCATTCTCATCTATTTTTTGGATTAGGGGACATCTGTGATGGTGACAGTTATTTAAAAGGTACAAAGAGGTCCTGGGGGTGTGTTTTGGATTTAAGAACAAGCTATCTTTTCACTTTTGCAGCCCTTGACATCTCTGAAGGTTTAAAGTCGAACTGGTCCTAGCAAAGATACAGAGGTTCACTCACGATTCTTGACTAACAAATTCTAAGTAGGTTCCAGGGGTCCAAAGATTAGAGAAACCTACATCTATGTGCTTCTTCTCCACTCTCTCCTCCAGGATCTGGGCTGTTAGGAGGAAAAGAAAAGATATTTCTCTAGAATGTTACCTTCAATGAGAGCATCTTTTGTGTAGTCAGTACATAGCCCAGACAGCCTATTGGAGTATGATGAAGAAGTGCATGTAGCTGGGAGGTGGTGCACACCTTTAATTCCAGTACTTGCAAAGCAGAGGAAGGTGGATCTCTGTGAGTTCAAGGCCAGCCTGGTCTACAGAGTGAGTTCCAGGATAGCCCAGGCTACACAGAGAAATTGTCTTGAAAGAAAAAAAATGCATGGAGGAGAAGCTCTGAAAGTCTTGCCTTTTTAGAAGTAGAAGTCCTTGACTTGACTTCCCTCTGGTCTTTCCATGATTTCCTTCATGTGTGGCCTGAGTGTGGTCATAATCACTTTGTGGCCTTCCAATTTTTTTTAATTCTATCATTTCAAGTCTTTTAGCATATTGTCCTTTGTTGTGAACAAGGAACTGATCCAGCATAACTTAAGCAGGGAGAGTCCACCTGAAGAGTACCAAGGAGCTTTCAAAGTTGGATGGAAGTAAGGGGAACAAGACTCGGAATTACAGAAGAAGCCGGGATGTCTGGGGCAAGCTGAGAAGCACAGCTCAACTAATGCCACAGAAGCTGTTCGAGTAGGGACATGCCTAATGGAATTATTTCTAGCAGTAAACCCCATTACTGCCACCAGTTAGCTGTTGTCTTCTGTCCCGTGCTGACACTGGTATTCTTTGACGCATCCATTCTACCAACTCCACTGTCTTTAGCATCTTACTCCATAAAGTCGGCAATGACATCAACTCATGTGACGTCATCTTACTCCATAATATTGGGTATGACATCAACTGGTGTAACGTCCGGTAGCATGACAAGATGGTCAGTGTTCTTGCAGACTGAATAGTGGGGGTGAGGCAGAGCATATATGCATTCCTAAATTAGCTATTTGGGCCAGCAATGCGTGGACTGGAACCCTATTAATTGCTCAATCAATGCTTGTCTGGTGGATCCCCAGGATGAATGGTCTTGTAGCACTGAGCAGACAATGTCTGTAATGGAATGGCGAGTTGAAGGTACCAGTGTTACCTACATAAGCATAGGAGAACAGGCGGATCTTCCAAACCTATCTGCTTTCTGTACCATTGATATCAGCCACTCGGGGAATTCTATTGCTGTGATTAAGATCATGATAAGAAGACAAAGATTTTTATCCCACTAAACAGCTCCTAGATCAAGTCTACTTTCTTCTGGAAGTCTCTCTAGTCACAGTGTTTAAGAACCTAGAAGGCAACACCAAGATGGCTCTGAGGTGCTACTGAGCTTCATGTTAGGGAGATCAGGTCAAACCTTTATTTCCAGCTTGACCCCCCAGAAGCTCCACCATGGTACTCAGCTGTGTCGTGTGTATAGAATTAGTGCTGACTCCGTAACCCACAGGGAACCCAGTCCATCTCCACTGCTCATGTCTTCTAGCTGGCCATAGGGCCTTTGGTGGGGTTTCCATTGCTATAATCAAATACCACAGGGAAGAAAGGGTTAGAGGGAGAGTTTATTTCAGCTCACAGCTTACGGTCTATCATGAAGGGAAGATGGGGCCGGAACTGAAGGCAGCAGGAGCCTAGAGGCAGGATCTGCTGCAAAGGTTACAAAGGGATGTTCTCAGTGCCTTGCCCCTCCTGGTTTGCTCTGCCTGCTTTCTTACAGCACCCAGGACTACCTGTCCAGGGGTGGTGCCACCCACTGTGGGCAGGGACCTCCTCACATCAGTCACCAATGAAGGAAATGTACCACACAGGTTTGCCCTCAAGCCAATCTGGTGGAGACATTTTTTTTTTTCAATTGACATACTCTCTTCCAATGTCAGTCTAAGTTGACATCAAACTAGCCAGCTATCTCGAGGGACAGAGCACTGAAGGTTTATGAGCTCTGTTCATGACATTACTCAACACGGGTAAGCCTTTCTTCCTACGACCCCGATAAACCTGACTTTGAAAATAAGGCGAAAATGGAACCATTAAGTTTGAACTGTTCACTTCCTATTCAAGGGACTTGGCATTTATGTTTATGTTGGCAGCTATTCTCAAGCATTTCTTGACATAGGTTATCATTGCTCTACTGTGGCAGATGGGAAATTGATGTTCATTCTTGGTTCTCCTCTACCAAGTAGGCCATGGCACTTCCTCTCAGGGGTGGTACTCTGTATTCTGGCCCATGAATGAGAGGTGGGAGTGAGTCCAAAGATGAGTCCTTGGCCTTCTTTTTGAGATGGACCCTTGTGGTATTGGTTCATTATTTCCTTTGTCTTGACTCTCCTCTTCGTTCTCAAGGCCTGCGGCTGTACGTTGGCCAGACCACCTCAAGAGCTCCTCTGTCCTGAGTGACCACTAAGAAGTGGTTCGGATCTGTGACTCTGTCTCCACATGTATAAAACAGGGGAAACGGCACATCATGGTGCCAGTTTGGTCACGGTGAGCTGAGGTTTGAGCGGCCAGAACAAGCCAGGCTATAATTAATATTTGATCCCTTCATAGTAGTTTCCAGATCGAGTTGGTGCTTTGAGTTGCCTGCTGTAGGTAGATAGTTGAGTGGGGTTTTTTATTATTCTCTTATTTTAAGGTTGTAGGTTTTCTTTTCTCCCATTATTATCGGTCCTGATTTAAACGTAGTTGATAACATTTCAATCCACCCCATCTTTCTGTCTCTCTGTCTCTTTGTTTTTCTGTGGTTTTGTGTCTCTGTTTCTCTGTCTCCTGTCTCTATGTCTATGGCTCTCTGTCTTTCTGTCTCTCTCTGTCTCTGTCTCTCTCTGTCTCTCTCTCTCTCTCTCTCTCTCTTTCTCTCTCTCTCTCTGTCTCTCTGATTCTGTCTCACTGATTCTATCTCTTTCTATTTCTCTGTTTCTCTCTGTCTCTGTCTCTGTCTCGCTCACTTGTTCTATTCTCATCCCTAGAAACATCTTGATGTTCGCTCTATGTCCTTTAACACAACCATGGTGGACTTAGATAGTTTCCTCGCTCTTTGGAATGTCAATACTCTCTGAGCTCATCTTAACATTTCTCTGCTTGGATCTTCAAACAGCCACTTCTACATCTGCTCTCTTTGCTAAACGAACCAATGGCCTTCGGAGTCCACACCTAGCCACTTGGGGTTTAGCTTCAGGACAATTCGGTTTGGAGTCTGCATTAACTAGAGAAACTGCCGACATCCACCCTGACCTCAGTGTTTCAGTGTTATCATAAACCAGGTCCATCTCTATCTAATACCCAGACAAGCCCCCTTCTAGGCATTAACTCAGGGACTCAGGGCCATTCTCTCACCTTCATAGTCTTCTTGGGGCTGGGAAGAAATAAGAGGGAGAAGTGGGAAGACATATACTTCTAACTACCTTGTCCTGGGAGTGGCACATACTGTGGTCTATAAACTTCCACATTCGGCTATGGAGGGCCAGCTGTCCTGCCCACCTATATGTCCTGAGGGAAATCCATGCTGTAGAAGTGGGGTACACTGCTTTGTCGTATGTCAGGGTGTCACTATCAGAAACAGTTGCTTTGCCACCCAAAAACATAGCTTCCCCCAACCTCCTCCAAAGAGACGGTCATAGTTTTAATCCCTCAATCCAGTTCAGGGTACAGCATCTTCCTCATTAAATGGCAAGTAGTGTGCAGATAGGATAACCACAATGAAGACCCTAGAGCAGTGGTCCTCAACCTTCCTAATGCTGTGACCCTTTAGTACAGTTCCTCATGCTGTGCTGACCCCACCACCATAAAATTATTCCATCGCAATTTCCTAACTGTAATTTTGCCACTGTTCTGAGTTCTAATCTAAATATCTGTGTTTTTCAGTGACCTTAGTTGACCCCTGTGAAAGGTTCAGTCAGCCATTAAAGGGGTCACAACCCACAAATTGAATACCTCTTGCTCTATATAGAAGAGAGCAAGTGGGTTATAGTTGCTCCTGGTTCAAAAATTTCCAAATACTGTCTTGTCTATATGAGTCATTTCTGCTCAGATAGGGGACAGAAGTCCTTGGTTGAACTTGAATTCTATGCTCTGCAACCAGTCCCTGCCCATCATCCTCTACGGCCCTCATTACCATGCACTGGGAGGCCGGTTTTTCTGTTTTTTTTTTCGTGGCCACATTTGAAGTCATTACTAAAATGATTGGTGTCCTTGGAAAGTTTAGTTCCTTTGCATTTTGCTTCCTAATCCTGTAAGTCTGGAGGGAACTTGGGAAGGTCAAAGGTCTCACTCTGCTATTTGAGCTCTCTCAGTCTTTGTTTCCCAAAGCCACCTTCAAGGTTCTCCCTTACAGTTCGGATTGCGGGGCCTCAGCTTCCGCATCTCGGCCACGTTATCCGATTTCTGGATTTCCTCTCCCATTCCTTTTTGTCTTTCTTATGATTATCTTACTATGCATATCTTTTTACTTTAAAACATTGCTAAATGGCAGGAGTTACAGCCAAACCACACGGAGTTTATAGGCAGAGAAGTAAAGAGTCTCCCTTCCTATCTCCAGGGCAGATACTCTGGGCCAGATGTTCCAAGTGATTCTAGACTGTATACACATCACTCTCCAGCTCTCTCCAGTCCCCTCTCCCCCGACAGCTGGTCAGGTGTCAGCATCTGTCCTGAAGGAACTAACTTCAATGTCCATCAGCGTTTTGCTTGTAACTCGAATAGAGACTCTCCATATTAGAGAACTTCTAGACCTGAAACAGGACATTCATCCTCCGTCTCCCATGTTAAGGATCCATTCTGAGCTGTACTGTGATCTCAGGGTCTATAGGACTATGACCACGATGGCCTCTTCAGTTCTTGACGTGGCCGTGGTGTATACTACAGGCCCAATGGATATCTTCCTGACAGTGGAAATCTGTCAGTCTAACTCTGCTGTGTAGAGCCCCGCTGGGCATGGGGCCAATGGAAAGGATGGGAGGAAAGTCAGAGACAGGGGTGGGACCTCATTAGAAAGGGGTAACTTCAGGACTGGAGAGCTGGCTCAGTTGTTAAAAAGCACTTTTGGGGGGCTGGGGATTTAGCTCAGTGGTAGAGCGCTTGCCTAGGAAGCGCAAGGCCCTGGGTTCGGTCCCCAGCTCCGAAAAAAAAGAACCAAAAAAAAAAAAAAAAGCACTTTTGGGGGCTGGAGAGATGGCTCAGCGGTTAAGAGCATCAACAGACTGCTCTTCCAGAGGTCCTGAGTTCAATACTCAGAAACCACATGGTGGTTGACCCATTACAACCATCTGTATTGGGATCTGATGCCCTTTTCTGGTGTGTCTGAAGACAGCTACAATGTATTCATATATATATACATACAGTAAACAATTCTTTTTTTAAAAGCAGGACCTGGGTTCGGGTCCCAGCACTCACATGGAGGCTTTCCACCTCTTTGGGCACCAGGCACACATGTGGTGCACATAGGCACATGCAGGCAAAATAATAATAATAATAATAATAATAATAATAATAACAACAATAATAACAACAACAATAATAATAATAAAGGTATAATGTCAGGGGAATTGTGAATTGGAAGACCTTTCTGACTCTCTTATGTGTCTTTTTCTTTTTTCTTTTTTTCTTGGATATTTTTCATGATCCTAATCTTAAACAGAATGCTACGAGCCTTTTGCCGAGTTTCAAGAACATTGTTTTGACCCTATCTCAATAATGAGCCATTTTCTATTTAGCTGGAAAAAATAAATCAAGGGAGTTGGTGTAGCGTGTGTCCTCTCTTCCAGTCAGCTCCTCACCCGACGACCTTGAGCTTTAATGGAAGGGCAGTGAGGGAGGAAACAGGTCATTCCTGAGGTGAGATCGTCCAGGGCTTAGAAATGCAGTGAGAAAGCTTGAGCAACTAACTACCTTTATGTTTCGATATGCAGGAAGCCCCCGCTGAGATGGCTGTTAGTGTCCACCCCCACGACAGCAAAAGGGACGGACAGTCCCTCACGTTTCAGTGAGATACTTGACACGGGACTTATGTAACTCCGGCTTCTCCATTCAGGTGGGATACATACGCTGAGTTATTCTCATTGGCTGCCGCCTGCAGGGGTCAAACAAAGGTGTCAGCTCCTCTGGAAATGCACGTACAACTTGTTGTGAGCTGCCGTGGGGTGCTGGGAACTGAACCGGGGTCCTGAGGGAGAGCAGCCAGTGCTCTAAACTACTGAGTGCTTCTCAGCCTCTAGGCTGAATAGTCTTTATCTGAAATGCTTGGGGTCAGAAATGGCTTAGTTTTGGAATATTTGCATATATATACATATATATACATATATTCACATATATACACATATACATATATACACATATATACACATATACATATATACACATAGACACACACATACATATATACACATATATACACATATACACACATATACATATATACACACATATACATATATACATATATACACGTACATATACATATGTGTATATGTATACATATACATATGTTCTGGAACCTGTATCTAAAATACAGGTTCATGTTTTCCATTCACCTTATATACACAGCTTGGAAGCAATTTTGTGGGATTTTTCTTTTCTTTTCTTTTTTTTTTTTTTTAAGATTTATTGCTTTATCATATACAAGTACACTGTAGCTGTCTCCAGATACACCAGAAGAGGGCATCAGATCCCATTACAGATGGTTGTGAGCCACCATGTGGTTGTGGGAATTGAACTCAGGACCTCTGGAAGAGCAGTCCATGCTCTTAACCTCTGAGCCATCTCTCCAGCCCGGGATTTTTCTTAATGTTTTCATTTTTTTTTCAATTTCCCATTTTAATTTTTTTTTAACCTTCATTTTGAGTTTTCGACTTTTTTCTCTGATGGTCGTGTTCAATACGTTCTCATTGTGGATTCTCATGGTCGGGCTCCCCATCCTATGGTGCTTACAGAGAAATAAGCACTGTACCTGGTTTGCAGTACACATGCAAGCCTGATGCTAGGGATGCAGCATTGGGCCCGGATCGTATAGGCTGCACACCCTGGGCTGGTTTCTCAGGCTTTCCTCTGGGCACGGTGGTGTCTGCCTGTAACACCAGCATTTGGGATGCTGAAACAGGATGTTCAAAAGCTAGACTCCTGCCTCAAACCAGCAAGATGGAGGTGCTTCTGCCAATCCTTCCAAAAGAAACCAAGATAACCAAGAGGTGATCAAGAACGTTCTTATACATGGCTACCTGGCCCTAACTGACCTAATTGTTCTGACCTTGGCCCCTACTTGTCTTCTGTTTATTGTATTTGTTCCAAGTATATACATTGCACATCAAAACTGAGGTGATAGAACAGGAACTGGGATGTTTTAATAGGCCTGATATATATGAAGACAGTCTAAGCTAGTGGTCCTCAACCTTCCTAAGACTGCAACCATTTAATACAGCTCCTTGCGTTCTGGTGACTCCCAACCATAAAATTATTTTGTTACTACTTCACAACTGTGATTTTGCTACTGTTATGAATCATAATGTAAATATCTGTGTTTTCTTTTTCTTTTTCTTTTCTTTTTTTCGGAGCTGGGGACCGAACCCAGGGCCTTGCGCTTGCTAGGCAAGCGCTCTACCACTGAGCCAAATCCCCAACCCCAATATCTGTGTTTTCTGATGGTGTTAAGCAACTCCCGTGAAAGGGGCTTTTGACCCCCAAGGGGTTGAGAACCATTGGTCTAAGAGATACTTTGTGTCTCTAAATCTTACCATCAGACTATGGACCCTAAAGAGATGGGAATTTCCCCAGGAACCTCAAGAAAAGTGCTCCCATCAAAGAGGGAACTTGTCACCCTGAAAGAGTTTTATCAACTTGTTAGACAGCTTGACCGAAGCTCAGGTCAGCTAGAACCACACACCTTGAACGGAACTGCTTAGATGTGCAAACCCTTGGTTCTTCTTTAACATTGTCTTACCTCAGGACTCCTAAGAAGGATTGTCTCTTTGTTCTGCTTCCTACTATTAAGGGGAAAAGATTCTCAGGCTTCAGAATATGTCCTGAACCAGAATCTGCTGGTGGGGCAGGACTGAGTTTTTAAAGACGATACAAAGTTGCCCAGGCATAGAGGCCAGCTCCCCCTAAATGCTGTCTCCCCCACAGAAGAGCAGGTGGAAGTCACTTTTTTGTTGTTTTTTTGTTTTTGAGAATTTCTTTTTCTACCTTCCAAACCAGAAAAATACCTGTATAGACTCGTCGGACCTGACTTCCTGTGAAGATGTTCTTTCCTTCCATTTGGGGACATTTTCAGTTTTTGGATGGGCATACCTTTAGTTTGTAAACCATTATGAGTCGAAATGTTGGATTCGTTTTTAGTAAAAAAGGTTTTCAAACTCTCTCTCTCTCTCTCTCTCTTTCTCTGTCTCTCTCTCTCTCTGTCTCTCTCTCTGTACGTGTGTGTCTGTCTGTCTCTGTCTGTCTCTGTGTGTCTGTGTTTGTGTCTGTCTCTCTGTCTCTGTCTCTCTCTCTGTGTGTGTCTGTGTTTGTGTCTGTCTCTCTGTCTCTGTCTCTCTCTCTCTGTGTTTGTGTCTGTCTCTGTCTCTGTGTCTCTGTCTCTCTCTGTCTCTGTGTCTTTGTGTCTGTCTCTGTCTGTCTGTGTGTGTGTGTGTGTGTGTGTGTGTGTGTTGCTTGCAGAGGGCAGAAGAGGCCATTGGATCCCCCAGAACTGAAGTTACAGGCAGTTGTGACTCATTTAACACGGGAACTCAGAACTCTGGAATGAGTGGTACCCAATTTATTTATTTATTTTAAACTGCTGAGCCATCTCTGCAGCACCAGAGAGCTTTCTTGTAAATTTGTAAGATTTTATGGTTTGCAAGGCCAGAGGATCAAGTTTCAGGCAATGTCCTGGAACAAAATAGCGCTTATCCTGGCTTCTATCTACTCAGAAACAAGTCTTACTACTTTCAAAACACAAGTCAGAGGCCACAATGTTTGCATACCGTTTATAGCAGCCATGCTGGGTTTGGTTTACCCAAATGCAGAGGGATGGGATGATTATCTAGTTTTCACTTTGATTTAGGGCAGTCTGTGTTCTCTCGCCTTCTGTTGTAGAGGCTCAACCATACATTCATCTCTCCTAATTATCCTGATTCACTGTGGTCATGAAGGTAAAGGTTACATAGGAAATGAAAGCGATTAGCTGTGCATGGAGGCCCACGTCTTTAATCTGAGCACTCAGGAGGCAGAGGCAGGTGGATCTCTGTGGGTTCAATTCCAGCCTGGCCTACAAAGTAAGCTCTAGGACATCCAGATCTATTACCCTCACATGCATGTGCGCACCCACACACCTGTACACACACGCACACACATGCATATGCACTCATGCGCACACATGCATACACATATAAAAGGAAATGAAGGTGATTAATACACTTGAGGAGGCTTTAACTCTCCTATCAAAGAAATACAAATTAAAACAACAGAATAATATTTTGGCAGCAACTAATAGAGATCGAGACTACTTTAGATGACAGCAGACATAACTCTTTATTGCTCTGCAGTACTCAACAACTTGGATGATAGAGGACAAAACCCAGAGCCTCATCACTTCCGTTTTTTTAAATCATCTCTCCATGTATTAAATTTATAAACCATTTAAAATTAGAGGCATGTTTTCCTATAAAAATTAAGTATTAAGGACTGTCAAGACGTTTCAGCCATTAAGAATATTTGTGTTTATAGAGACCCTGGGTTTCGGGACCCAGAGCCCACATTCCAGGGGCTCAAAATTGTCAGCTCCAGGAGAGCCTCTGCCCTCTACTGGCCTGTGCAGGTACTGCACGCATGTGGGAGGAGCCTTGATGGTTAGAGCCGACAGTCTGGAATGAGGTCATGAGAGCTGTGCTAGGCAACTGACCCGCCTGTCACCAAACCTGTCCTAACATGACAGTGTTGCCACATCGAACACTGCAATTCAAGATGATGCTGGGACCCAAGCCAGGCAAAGACCTATTCAATGGAGTTACTGTGTGTAATTAATAATTCTCGCAGTGGTTGGAGATGTTCATTATAAAGTTATATCAATATCTTGAAAGTTTGTTTACTTTCAATGTAGGCTTATTTTCTCTTTTTCTTTTAAATAAGTTTTTTCTTTTTTTTCTTTTTTTCTTTTTTTTGCTCATATAATATTCCGGGATATTTCCCCTCCCCCTACTCCTCGTAGTTCCTCCCCGCCTCCCTTTCCGTCCAAATCCATCCCTTTCTGTCTCTTAGGAGACAGTGAACAGGCTTCTAAGGGAATACAATATGATAAGATAAAATAAAAACTAATATATCAGGATAGGACAAAACAAACAGAAGGAAAAGTCCTCAAGGAAAGGCACAAGAAACAGATATAGACTCAGGCATTCGCTTGTTTGCACACTCAGGAAGCCCATGAAAATACACAACTGAAAGCCAAAATGTATGCACAGCGGACCCGTAAGGTAAAGCAGGGAGTGAGACAGACAGACAGACAGACACACAGACAGACACAGAGACAGAGAGACACAGGGAAGAGATAGAGATACAGAGAAAGACAGACAGAGACAGAGACAGACAGAGACAGAGACAGAGAGAGAAAAGATAGAGATACAGAGAAAGACAGACAGACAGAGACAGAGACAGACAGACAGAAAGAGACAGAAAGACAGACACAGAGACAGAGGCAGAGTCCTGACAACAAATCTCAGACAAGAAACCTCCAAAGGCTCATTGAATTCCTTTCCTTTTGACCATTTACTGCTGGGCGTGGGGCCTACCCTTAAGAATGCTTTATTCTGGGCTGGGGATTTAGCTCAGTGGTAGAGCGCTTACCTAGGAAGCGCAAGGCCCTGGGTTCGGTCCCCAGCTCCGGAAAAAAAAAAAAGAATGCTTTATTCCCCTGGTGAGCCTCCCTTGAGGAAAAGTAAAACTTCCCCTGCCAATAGTCAATGGACAGAAGATAGCTTCTGGGTTAGGGCTGGGGGCATGCGTCCACTTCTCCTTTCAGCTCTAGAACCCCATCTGGTAGAGCCCCATGAGGCCCCGCGCATGCTGCCTCAGTCTCGGTGAATTCATGTGTGGCAATCCTGTTGATTTAAAGGCCCTTGCTTCCTTGGTGCCTTTCATCCCCTCTAGCTCTTTGACTCTTTCTGCCTCCTCTTCTGCCGTGTTCCCTGAACCCTGAGAGGAGGGCTTCCATGGAGGCTTCCTGTTTAGGGTTAAGTGTTACAAAGTATCTCACTTTCTGCATAATATCTCATATCTGTCTGTGGGTCTCTGTCTTTGTGCCGATCTGTTGTCCAAGGAAGCATCTTTAATGATGGTGGAGGGAAGCACTCACCTATGAGTAAAGCAGAATGGTTTTAGGAGTAACCTCGTTGCCTAGCTCTTTTAGTGGGACAGCAGTATTTGATTTTTGTACGGCCCTTGGCCTGTCTAGTTTAAGGTTCTTGGTCACTGAAGTAGCGTCAGGTATGGGTTCCTTCTGGTGGAGTGGGCCTTAAGTCAAATCGGATCTTGGTTGGTTCGGACCAATATTACTACTGTACTAGTACACCTTGTAGGCAGGCCACCATCGTAGATCCTGCATATTTCTACTGCGTTAGTTCACCTTGTAGGCAGGCCACCATTGTAGATCCGAAGGGTTTGTAGCTGGGTTGGTGTTTGCCTTTTTGGTTGCCAGCAGAGAACCTTCCTGGACCAAAGATGCTAGCATGAGGGGATGAAGGCTTTATGTAGGCACCAGCTCTTAATTCTGCACTTCAATGAGTTATGTAGGTGTGACCTTCTGCAACAGGGCCTTGGTGTCAGTTTGTGGAGAACAAACTACAGTCTTAGCACTGGCTTGGGTTTTTTGGGGGGCTCCTACGGGACCCCTTTAAACAATAGCCCAATTCAATGTTAGCCCATCCTGGTACTGGATGCTTCATTTGGTGACAAGAGATGTCCAGCTGGGGCTATGTTCCTCCTATTATTTGGTGATTTCATTTAGATCACACACACACACACACACACACACACACACACACACACACACACACGGGGAGGGGGGTTCCAACTGTATTCAGTTTCCACACTACCCCTCAAAGAGCCACTGATTACATCTATCTACCCTGTATTCACTCTCTCAGCCCTCTCCCCTCCCCATCCTCACTTGATCCTCCTATTCCACTCCCCACTGTTCACCCATAAATATCTGTTCTAATTCTCCCCCTAGTCCCTTGCCCTATGCCTAACCTCTGTGATTCTGTAGATTGTAGCTTGCTCACCATTGACTCAACAGCCAACATCTACACATAAACTAATACATACCATATTTTTCTTTTGTGGTATGGATTACCTCACTCAAGATTATTTTTCTAGCCTCATCCATTAACCTGCAAACCTATGATCTCATTTTTCTTTTTGATGGCTGAGTAATACTTCAGTGTGTAAATTCGCCACGATTTCTCGCTATGAAGAGGAGCCACCATGAAGATGGACAAACAAGTATCCGACTCTGGTAGGGTGGGACATCCTTTGGGTGGATGCCCAAGAGTGGCAGAGCTGGATTTTGAGGTAGATCAGTCCCCGTGTTCCCGAGGAACTGCCACACTTCTTCACATAATGACTGTTCAAGTGTGTAGTCCCAGCAGCCAAGGATGAGTGTCTCCTTTACTCCGTTTCCTCACTGGTGTGAACGGTCACTTGTTTTATTGATCGTAGACATCCTGGGGGATTGGGTTTGGAGAAGAGAAAGGGAGCAAAGATCTGTAATTCACGTGATAATTCACTGGCTTACTTGTTTCTGTCCGGCGTGGCTGGCAGGCTCCCAGGCAATTCAACATACGCTTGTTTTGATCCTTATATCATCTTCTGAATTTATCCCAGTTCCTGACCCAACTGTTTCCAGTCAAATGAGTGAGATGAAATAAGGTATTAAATAAGCAGTAACAAATCATAGGTACGCGGTATTCACATTATGACGTGGAATTCTTAATTGTATTTGGACCAACTTTAATGTAGAGATGTAAGATTCTGTGGAATATGGTTTGTTGTTGTTTTTTTTTAAATAAAGATTTATTTATTTTATGTATGTGAGTCCACTATTGCTGTCTTCAGACACACCAGAGGAGGGCATCGGATCACATGGTCGTGAGCCACCATGTGGTTGCTGGGAATTGAACTCAGGGCCCCTGGAAGAGCAGTCAGTGCTCCTAACCACTGAGCCATCTCTCCAGCCCTGAAGTTGGTTTTTTTTTTTTTTTTTTTTCTTTTCTCCAATCTCTTTTTTTATTTTCAGTAGCTGGTAGGATAGGGGCCTCAGAAATAATAGGAGAGCTGGAATGTGGGCAGTTGAGAAGTGCTCCTTGGGATGGGGTAGAACTGTAACTATCTAATTTCCATGAATGTGTCCCATACCATTAAAAGAAAATGGAGCCGCCACACTCATGGCACTTGGCTGTGGGCCAAGTAGAAGCAGCCACGGCTCTGGTTCGTTTTCATGTTGGTATTGTTAGGATTCTTGGACAACCAAGACACTGTCTCGGCAGCTCTTTCTAAAATCGTTTAGGATCCTTGCTAAGGAAAGCACAGGGATTTGGGGAAAGATCAAAGGAATGATCCATCTGTCCCTCATGGCTGAACAGTCCTGCCAATAGTCACTGGTCTCTAAAGAGAATTGTTAGTCCAGTGAAAGAAAATTACCCCGCCCAGAAAACCATACGGGTAGAGTTTCAGGGAAGGAAGTATCGAAAAAGAGTCCGCCCACTTGCTAGCTAGCTTCTTTGAACACCTTGTCTTTCCCTGTTTTACTAATCCACATGGATTATATCATTATACTTTAATGGGCATAAGGTTGAATAATCGGGAAAGAAGAGACACCCAGGAAAACAAGAAAGTCCTGCTATGCACCTGCCCGAAGCTTCCAACACACTTAGAAATGGGGCAGGGACATCACGCAATATTCCAGAGAGAGTAGTGTTTGCAACTAAGCTGGGATTTAGAAGCTATAGTGTAGATGCTCGTTGGATGCGTGGTGAAGCATGCGTGTATTAGCCAGAGAGCTGGACTCATCCTGTTTCGTGTCTCTACCTGCCCGAATCTTCAGGCTCACCAAGAAGATGTGCAAACGTCAATGAGGCATTTTACAACGAGAAGAGTCAAGGACTTCAAAGGAGAGTGTATTTCCTTAGCTGTTTGTACTATGAAAGTAAAAAAAAAAAAAAAAAAAAAAAAGATAGGATGTGACTTTGACATACGCGTGACACTCGGATGCTTTTTGTATTTTTTTGTATCTGTTTCCACGGTTTGCCTGCCTACCGAGGGTCCTAGCTTCTTTTTTGAAGTGTTGGGCAGATAGAGGGAGGAAACACAGTGGTGGTCTGATGGTTAGCATTATGTTTTCAGTTTAAATTACTGTGCTTAAGAGATCGAGGAGTCAAAAACGCCTCTAACCTGTAAGTCCCACCTACCCAAGGACAGATAACATTCTAGAATGCTGGGGCCTCTTCATGTAAGATAACAAGCCCGATGTTTTCACTCTGTAAACAAACATGGCTCCTCCAAATGCGCAGGAAGTGCAGCAGGATGTATGCTCGTTCTTGATTGGACAAAGATGCAATAGGATGTATGCTCGTTCCTGATTGGACAAAGGTGGGAAATATGTAGCCAACCTGGGTTTTGCCTTTGTAAGTTACTGTCTAACTTGGCGACATACTCTGGGAATTCTGGGTGTGGATCTGTTCAGTATTCAGGAACTCGCTCAGGATTTACTAAAAGTTTGCTTCAAATTTGGCTCAAAAAAATTGTGGTAGTGGTCTTATTCTTACCTGGTGGGATAAACAGTGCGTTGCGCCCAAGAGAACCCCAAATCACATTAGCCTAAGTTGAAGATGAAACACAGTTCACTGACTATATAGCAAGCACCTGTGGTTTCACACATTGTGGGGCACAGTCAACGCCAATACCCCACGGACAAGGTTTCATCAGCTGTACCTAAAGAACCACCATTAAACACCTTTTTCTAAACGTTTGGGGTGTAAGGGTTTATGTAGCCTAGTTGCCACAGAGCCGAGATCTAGGACACACTAAGTCCCAAGTTTCTTCCTAGCCCTGCGTAAGTTGCTCATGGTGGCCCAAGCCTACAGACCCAACAATCAGGAGGCGAGGCAGGAGGATCAGGAGTTTGACCATCCTTGGCTACAAAGCAAGTTCAAGGCTCCCCTGGACTACGTGAAAACTTGTCTCTTGTCTCAAAAATACAATAAAGAAGGCAGGGAGGGGTTGGGGATTTAGCTCAGAGGGGTTGGGGATTTAGCTCAGAGGGGTTGGGGATTAAGCTCAGTGGTAGAGCGCTTGCCTAGCAAACACAAGGCCCTGGGTTCGGTCCCCAGCTGGGGGGGGGGGGGGGAGGCGGGGAGGAAGCAAGGAAATGCGTAAAGACCTTAGCTTGTTTAACCAGCAGCAACCATCTCAGATCCCACCGCAGTTTCTCTTTAAGCTCTGGGAGAGTCCAGTGTGGAGTAAAGCGAGAGCATAGGACTGCTCCTAGCCCTGGCTCTACAAGGATGATCCCCAAAGGTCAGAGGTCGGAGGTCAGATTCCAGGCCTTCCAGGAAAACAGCCCACTTTATCTTTAAGTTCCCAGGTAATTTTGAGGTTGGAGAATAATGAAGAATATCTAAGCGTGCTATTTCCAAGATTTAGCAAGTGCGTCAATTAACCAGCCCGCGGCAGAAATTCCCAATGCCGGGTGGAAAAAATAAAATGAGTTGAGCCGTTCGGATTTATGTCCCTAATTGCAGTAAGTAGTTATTTTGAGTTTTGTTTTGTTTTGTTTCTTGATACTTGAGCCTTGCTTGGCCAGGAAACCACCGAGTTCGAGTTTTCCGTAGACTTTTCTGTAGACGATAACTTGAAAAAAACTTCGTTTGCTGATAATCTGCCTGTGCTTTCCCCGTGGTAAGCGACTTTCATTTTAAAAATAGAGCTGTTCCGGGAGAGTTGACCGGCTCCGTGTCCTCTTATGAGAGTTACTTATTTTAAAAATAGAACTGTCTCAGATTGGTATCGCATACCTGATGGCCAGGTCTTTAATCAGTGCTGGAGAAGTAAGCAGCCTGCCCATGGGGTGGCCTTTCCCCCTCTGTGAACTCCTGGAGTCTCTCTTTTCATTTGGATAATTAAATGCACATAGCTTAAACTATCTTCCTAGGTTATATTTAACTTCTCTAAGGGCTGGGGAATTTTCTAATTTGGGAGTTTAAAAAAAATAAAGGGAGCTTGCTATGGGAAAGTAGTTAACACTTAACATTTTTAGAATATGTAATCACCTGTAGACTGTTTTTAGATCAATCAAATTACCCTTCCACTCAGGACACTTATGATTTCAGACGCATTCATATGGGCCTTTGGGTATGTAAAAGCCCTCATTGATACGGCTGTGTGCTTCAGGAGGGCAAGACCTAACACACGTATTCGTCACGCCCGGGTCTTAGTTTTTCATCCTTTAATTGGAATTTGGTCTTACGGAGCAAATATGGGTATTTTACGTTGTAAGGAAAAAGGTCATGGCGGATTGTTCAACAGCCAAGGCTCTCACTCAAGAGCTGTACAGACTTTTGGCGATGTCGTCGTCGTCGTTGTTGTTTTAGATACAGGTTCTCACCCTGTAGTTGTGGTTCTCCTGGAATTCACTCTGTAGACCAGGCTGGCTTTGAACTCAGACATCCACCTGCCTCTGCCTCCTAAATGCTGGGATTAAAGGTGTGCGCCATCACACCCCGCTGATTCTTTTTTCCTTTCAAAATGCATGGCTCTCACTGAGTTCCAGAGAAAGGGCCTGGATTACACAATAAGTCACCAACACTTACAGTGGGTAAGCAGTAGGGCGTAAGGTGGTGACATTTTATTGCTTAAATAATTAGACGAATTTCCGTTCACATCTTGGAATTGGGTGTTCTGTCAGAGCTGGATATATATATATATATGTATATATATGTGCATATATATGCAGTCTTCAGGCTCATGCAGTCAGGTTTGTGGGGTTTCCTTAGGAAAAGTGGCTCTCATATAATTTTATCATGTCATACTAAGTAAGAGGTTCCAGGGTTTTTGTTTTGTTTTGTTTGTTCGTTTCGGGAGCTTGTCATTTTATTTTCTTTCACTCAGCGGAGGGAACAGAAACTTGCAATAGAAGCATTGTGTCTATAAACAAGTAGAGTAAGGTCTGGACTGAACTAAAAAAGTCTACCCCATCAATGTCCTAAATTTTGCATAAACTTGAATACATTTTTCTATTTTAAAAAATGTCATGATTGACAACTTCTCACCAACATATTCTCGTGCTGTGCTCTTGACCAGACATTTTAGTGTTTCTTTTATTTTTCACATCATAGTAATTAATAGTTAGTCATTTATTTACGCACTTGTATATAAACAGACTAATTAAAATATTTCAAAGTTAATTTTTTTAAAAATTTTATTTATTTAATGTATGTGAGTACACTGTCGCTGTCTTCAGACACACCAGAAGAGGGCATCGGATCCCATTACAGATGGTTGTGAGCTGCCATGTGGTTGCTGGGATTGAACTCAGGACGTCTGGAAGAGCAGTCGGTGCTCTAACCACTGAGCCACCTCTCCAGCCCCAATTTTATAAGTTAGTATACCCTGTCATTGTGGTTATCGGCATACATATTGTTCTAAGTCACGCACACACCCTCCTGCCTTCTCTTACTAGTCCCCATCCGTCCTCCAAATACCACTCCAATCTGCTTTCATTTTGTATAAATTCCATCACTGTCTCTTCCCCTTCTCTCCCTTCCTTCTTTTTATAAAAGAGAAAACATGGCATTTGTCCTCTAGTAAGCAGAATAAAATCTAGACTCCGGGTGGGTGTTTGTTTGTTTGCTTGTTTTTGAGTTTTCACGTGTTTACTGGGAAAGAATACCTTCACCAAGGTGAATTCTTTTAGTTGGTCCTTAAAGCGCCTGCTTTTCTGCACAGTAAAGGTAAAGCAAGAGAATATCGCTATCAGCTTCCCTTTGGCCAACGTTCCCGGATAACATGGCTTAGTGTGGGCATCTCTTCAATGCTGGGATAAACGTTTTTAAAAGTCCCTTTAATGGAACCCTTCAAAGGGCAGCAACTAACAGAAAAATGGGACATCAGTGCAAGCCTAAAGAGAAAAAGAAATCCCCACCCTGGATATTACATTGCTGTCCCACTTGGGGAAATGCTTCTGCTCAAAGATCTCACAGCATTGATAGAGTTGGGAGCAGGTGGTTGCCCTGGAAACCCTCTCCATTCTTTCTCTAATCCTATACTCAGGATGTAGTTATAAACAAAGGCTTTTCTTGGAAGGGAAGATATTGAAGAGATGACTCAGCAGTTAAGAACACCGACTATTCTTCCAGAGGACCTGGGTTTAATTTCCAGCACCCACATGGTGGGTCCCAACCTAGAACTCTAGTTCAAGGGGGGGAATCTGGCGCCCTCTCCTGGCTGCCTTATGCACTGCATGCTTGTGGTACATATTCAAGTAAACATCTGTACACATAAAATACGTTTCTAAAAAATTATTTTAAACGGCGGGACTACTCTGGGAAAAAGACAGGCAGGTGGGCTATCTCTGTGGCTTGCCGAGTGAAGAGTCGAAGATTTAAATGCGATATTCAGACTTGACTCCACCTGCGTGGAGTCAAGTTCAGTTCATAGTTCAGTTTATAGAGAATTCATACAAAGCACTGATTTCATAGTTTCTCCCCCACATCAGAATGCAGATAAACTCGTCTCACTGCAGTCAGGGACAGATCAACACAGGGACCGTACTACCAATCCCCAGACTACCGTGTCCTGAAGGTGAGCAAGCATTGAATTAATGAAGAACTCGAAGGATCCATCCTACTGTGTTAATGTCTTTTCTACCTTTTATTACTGTGACAGAGGAACATTCCAGAACAGCAGCAGAAACGGGAGTGACAGGTTAGCAGCTGCTCAAAGCTGAAGGAAACCCCCTCCCCCAGGACACGGAGGGGTGGGGCAACAGCCATCAGTGCTCTCTGCCAGCTTTTGAGTGGTGGTTTGCTGTTTGTAGTGCGCAGCCGCAGAACAGCCATTAGCTAAGCCACAGTGCGTTGGGTCTCCATGGGTCGCAGCAGCAGGCACTTGTAACCCTGGTGTCCATGAAAAACAGCTTCCCTCATGCCCACTCCTTTTTAGGGGAGTGGTGCTTGGGGAGTCAAGATTTGTTGAACATAGATACAACCCTGCTTGAAATAATAGATGAGAAATGACGATTTCGGCACAAATGTGAACTTTTTGCCACAGTATTTTAGCATTATTTTTTCCAGTATTAAGTAGCTGTACGTACCTCACTGAAAACTAGCCTTTTGGGTCTCATTTACTCTCCTACAGGTCTGTAATCATATTAATTAAAATTCACTTCTCTGAGCTAGCCTCCTGTCTCAGTTGAGCTAGCCTCCCGCTCCGTGTTTCAGCTCAAGGGACTTCTTCCACCTTGGAGGCGGTCTGGGTGGTACTCAGAATCTTATTCTTTCCTAACAAGAATGGATCGGGCACACTTCCCAAAGATGCTTAAGTGACCACACCCTACAGTAACTCAGCTGTGTTCCGATGCATGGACCGTCTCGGGGACTTTCCACAAAGGAGTGAAGTCACCCAGAAACCTCTCAAAACTTTGGTGGCACAGAGCGGGAGTGTGTCCCTGGGTATGCTTGGGGACTGCTGTGGTGGCTGTAATGTGGCCAGAGACCTGCATTGGTCTGAGTGTACTATCCGGGGGTACAGGAAGAAGCAGGGCCGAGCCTTTAGGATTTCTTGAATATTCTGGAGGGCTCCTTTTCTATGATTGGTTTGATATATTCATGAAAGGAGACCAAAGTTTGAATGTGGTGATGGCAACTTAGGTAACGGGGCTCCGTGTGACCAATTCTTCATTGTAAGTCCACAGCTTTGGTTAAACAGTCTGCAAATCTTTTTTTTTTTTTTGGCTAATTACATTTAGAAACAAAATAAAACAAAAACACCTCACTGGGTAAGAATTCAGCAGCCGTGTCTTCTGTAGTAACAGGTTCTCTGTATTGTTTGTATCATGGGGTGGGGGAGTGGAGGAGAACAGAGACAGAGACAGAGAGAGAGATAGAGGGAGAGAGAGACAGAGGTGGGGAGGGGGAGGGAAAGGGAGAAGGAGAGAGAGTGTGTGTGTATATGCGTGTGTTCTCACGAACCAGTAACCCGATCTCTTGTTACTACCCCCACTGCTGCCTCCTGGGTATACCCAATGCTTTCAACACATGTGTCCTCTGGAGGCTTGATCTCAGAGCATTTACATTCAGCAAGCTTGGCTTCCCAGCTTGCAAACTGCAGTGAGCCAGCCCTTGGGAAGCTTCAGAGACTCGTCAGCAGTCTAGCTTATTCCTCTGTGTGTGTGTGTGTGTGTGTGTGTGTGTGTGTGTGTGTGTGCAGCGCACACGCGCGTATGCCTCCCTCTTTCTCTCTCTCTCACCATTTCTAAGCTAGAATCACAGTGGAGAAGCAAGCCCTGAAATCTTGTCAAGATCTTATCTTGGGGTAATGACTTGCTGACAAAAAAAAAAAAAAAAAAAAAAAGAAGAAGAAGAAAAAGAAAGCAAGGAAGGAAGAAAACAAAGGGTTGAAATATTGATTTTTCTTTGGAGGAATAACCAGGGCTTTGCTGGAGAGAACACCCAGTTTCTCCCCGAGGCAAGCTGAGTTGTCCGTGACAGCAGCCAGGGCTGGCTTGAAGCAGCCGCTCTGCCTGGGGAGCTCCCTAAATGGACTTTGGTCTCAATGCTGTGACTCTTTGTCGGGGGTTTGGATGTGGGAACACCACGGAAGGTGATCTCCTGTCTCGTCTCAACTCCCCTGATCTCAAGGAAAGATGAGCGAAGAGGCAAAGGAGAAAACCGCCAAGCCTGCTCATAGGAAGAGGAAAGGGAAAAAGGTAAGAGGTAGAATCAACATGTTCTCTCATTGTTCTCCCGGCTCCCCGGGGAAGTGAGCTGGAGGCTGCTTCTTTCCCAGAGATTGCCTTTCAACCAGAAGGAAGCTGATCGAAGCAGAATGCTTTTGTTTTTCTCTCCTCTGTTAATGGGGTGTGTTCTGGGTTGGAGACAAGCGCTCGTCTGGGGTCCATTGCTACAATATTTAAACAGTTAAAACATCGTGATTCGGATTTGCTGAGCTCCTGTTCTTTCTCATAGCAGGAGAAGGAACATTAAGTAAACAGATGTCCTAATTATGTGAGTGGGTGTGTTTCCCTGATGCTTGGAATCGGTAGGGTACAATTACTAATGAATATTCTTATGATGTAGATGGTAAGCTTTAATGTATATTTTAGGCAAACTTAGGGAAACCTGTACTTAGACTTTAACAATCCCAGCATGGAGGTGAGCACCATCTTAATCATTGATTCATTTGATGGCCGACAAATCTTAGGTCTGCATTCAGCCCTGCTGCCTGACAGCCATACGCCTCAAGGATCCATTCAGTTCCTGAGATTAATTTCGCTCTCCAAGCGATGTGAGGTTTTTTTTTTTTTTTTTTTTTTTTTTTTTTTTTGTCAAAAGAACAGTGGAGAATTGCAACAAACCTGTAGATTCATTCCCGGCTTTCACAAATGCGCGTGTCATCCTAAGATGTGCCCTGAACTTTTCCGTTCATTTTGAAACGGGAAAGACAGGTAATTCTCCGATCCGGGCTGTGCTTTTGACCCACGATGGTTCGTAAAAGGTCTCAGATTTAGGGTGTGCCATCAAAGGGAAGGTTCGATACATCTAGAACAAAGAGAAACAGGTCTCCGAGACAGGACTGCAGGTCATAGCTGTTGAAGGGGGGATGGATGCTGGGCTTTTGCGTCTTCAGTTCGAATTCTTAGATTTTTATGCTTTAATTCCCAGGACTGATATATCCGGTGATGTCTCTTTAAAATGATTCCTTGCCCCCCCCAGTGTGATGTATGCTCAGTCAGCGGACGCCCAGGGAATGATTGGGTACAGTTGAGAGCATGAAAGATTGCAGCTCCTGCTTGAATATATCGAGCATTTCAAAAAAAAAAACGTTCATAGCCTACTTTCTATTTATGAAAAAGGTTCCTCTGAGTAAGACATACTTTAAAGGAGCTGCTGCTGGCAGACTCAGCTGAGGCATGTCCCGGGTCATGCCAGCATTCTTGGGCAGCAGTTCAGTACCCTACAGAGTGAAGCTGTACAGACTGGTTTTAAGTCAACCCTCCCTTCCTGGACCTTCTTGGCTCCATGGGGCCTGACGGCATCGGAAAGGTGGGAGTGTGATTTCCCCAGGGAGCAGGTCGCAGCTGCACAGCAGAAATGATTTGCTTAATGCCTAGCCGAGCAGCGCTGTTCTCAAGGAAAACTGTCAGCTCTGCTCATGTTTCTGAGCTATAGCCTTAAGTGTCTGACAGGCTCCGCCACGATTCTGAACACAAGAGTGTCACAGAGAGCCCAGACGGACACATGAAACCTGACAGCACAATCTAGGTGAAAATGAGCAACAGCTTGGGGGTGGCTGTAAATCACGTGGACTCTGCGGATGTGATTCTTTTTTCCCCCCCTTTCTTTCTATACCTTGAACATTTTTTTTTTTCTGGCGAGATCTCATGTCTCCCATGAGGTGATCCTGTGTGGAGCAGCACACACTGCTTTAGACCGCCTTGAGGCCTTCCCACTTCAGGCCACAGGGTCCTGCCTGCTGCCTCGATGTTCTTGACCAAAGCCTCTGTTGCCTTCCTGCTTCCTTCTAAATTCTGCGCTGAGGCTCAGCGGGCTCTAAATTCCAGACCACCAGACTCCAGTCCTTCAAAATACTGCACCTGTGTGCCAATGTTTGTTTTTCATTCCTGTGAAGGACAGTGGAGTTCTTGTCAGTATTTCCCCCACCCCCAAGCGGAACCATTTTCTCCTCGTGCCTGTCTTTGCCACCAAGAGAGCCTTAGTACTGAGTGGTTCAGTGTTATCCCATGCATCCTTGAAGGTCAAATGTCCCATCCCTTGATTCTCCTTGGTATGCAGGCAGCAGGTTCTTGGGAATGGTCCACCCCCTCTTCTGCTACTGCATTCAAGTTAAGTCTTGAGCCCTGTTCTCCTAGGCATACAGATTCTCCGACGGTCACTTTAGGAGTCCCGTCACAGCTGCTTGGTATGCAGTTGGCACTAAATAAGTAAATCATCTCTAGCAGCTTAGAAGACCCACAAACCAAACAGCTTTTCAATCAGGAAACCTCGTCTCCTATTTTGCAGCTCAGGGGCTTTACAATGAGCCGACATGGCTATTTAAATCAGCAAACATTTACATTTTTTTTAACCGAACATGCATTGATTTTTAAACTGGGTGGTTGAGAACGACATGGAAATAGACTTTTTATTATTTTGTTGATGATGATCGGCTTTTAAATCCCTGAGTAGTTTGGGAGGCTTCTGAGTGGCCCAAGTGACCTGCACTGCAGTAGTGGTGGGTGTGGCCACATGCACCATCGCTGATGGGCCATTCGACCCACCCTCTGTGGCATTGCCCAACCTCCCCAGACCCTTTCAGTACTTCCTACTCAAGGATGGAGTTACATTGGCCTCGAATTTTATATTAAACCCATCTGTGTATAGAAGTACATGGCAAAATGGCTGTGAAGATTTTGTGCTGCTATGGACTGTGTTCAGCTCATCTGGCAAGCTTAGGGCATTGGGAATTACACTGGCTCATGAGGTGTATTTAACAGCGAGGAGGCAAGATCAGTGTATCGGAGCCAATCAATTATTTCCGTTCTGCTCGGGGACAGAAAGACAATTCTATTCTCTAATAACGCCTCTATTCTGCTGACTTTGAAGAGAGAGAGAGAGAGAGAGAGAGAGAGAGAGAGAAAGAGAGAGAGAGAGAGAGAGAATGTGTGTGTATGTACACATATGTGCTGTTTACCAAAGATCTTTATCTCTCCTCATTCTAGTAACGGGAAAAGAGTTGACTAATACTCAGGAGGCCTGAGCGCTCATCTACTCTTGCTTGTAACGGGACACAGAGTCTCGCAGGGAGAACAACCAGATAGCACAGCAATCAGAGAGGTTCGCAAAGCAAAAGAAAAGATAATCAACAGGATCATGTCTTTCTGCAGTGCCTGAATGACGGCAGCTAAGTCATCTTCACGGTGGGATTTCAGGCATGCCTGGGAGAGGAAATGCCAGGCAAGCATTCTCTCCACCTTACTGTTAGCACCAGCCTGGTTTCGTTCAACCAAACCACCACAGGGGAATACACACAGTGACATTTCATGACCGTGCTTCCTGGGCATTCCTATAGTCTGCTGTGCAGGGTGACGTAACTGGATTAGATGAACTTTACCTACTCACGGTTCTCTCAGCTGGAAATCTGAGGCTAGGGGCCATCCAGTCAAATTCTGGATCTTACCAACCTGCAGACTTCTCAGGATGCTCACTTGACCGCTTCCTAGCCTCTGTCCCTGGCTAGCTCTCTGTCTTCCTCTATAATAAGACCAGCAGTCCTGCTGGTTCCGGATATCACCTCATGATCGTGTTTAATGACAGCCATCTCTTAAGAGCTATATCTCTACAACTTGGGCGGTAAACAGGACAAAATGCTGTCCATGACAGCACCCAGATGGATGTATGATCAGGATTCCAGCCTCAGGTGTGTGTCACAGGACACACAATAATGATGGCGTTCCGTCTATTCATGTGCTTCACTGAGCAGACGTGGTGCGGGGTGGAGATGAGGGCGGGTATCATGGGCGCCCAAGACGAGTGAATACTGGTTGTCTGGTGCCAGAAAGGTGAGGGAGCAAATTGTGCTTGGAGGAGGAGGTTAGAAAAGGATAGATGGAAAAGGAAAAGGACTAGTCTAGGTCAGTGTTAGGAAATTACATGTTTCCTAAGTGAATGTGGTAAGAACCTTCCAGAGACAGTGCAAGACAAGGAGAGGCTTGGAAAGTCCTGGTGTCTTTAGGGACCTACGCCTTGGCTTATATGTTTGGGGGTAGGATACCAGGGATGGATTGTGGCCAGGTATGACAGTGCCAGAAAGAACACACATGACTGCAAGTGTGTGTGTGTGTGTGTGTTTGTGTGTGTGCCTGGATGCCAGAATATAATGTTTGCAAGTTGGTCCTCTCCTTCAGCTGTGTAGGTTCTAGGATTAAACTCAGGGTAGAGTGTATCTTTACCTGCTAAGCCATCTTGCCAGGCCACACTTTCGTTTTGTGGAGACAAGTTCTTCCACCGGCCTGTACCTTGCTTTGTTTGCTTTTGTTTTTAATGTGGATTCTTGGGATGAAATTTAGGCTGTGGTCTAAAAATATGTGAGCCGTTATTTTGGTTAGAAACACCAACCAGGTCTGTGCTGTCTCATCATGTGTCACCTTGGCACACAAACCAGAGTTATCTGAAAGAAGTGAACCTCAATCGAGAGTATGCCCTCTCCAGATCCAGCTGTAGGGCATTTTCTTAATTAGTGATCAAAGGGGGAGGGCCCACCCCATTGTGGGTGGTGTCATCCCTGGACTGGTGGTCCTGGGTTCTATAAGAAAGCAGGTTGAGCAAACCATGGGGAGCAAGCCAATAAGCAACATCCATCCATGGCCTCTGCATCAGTTCCTGCCTCCAGGTTCCTGCTGTGTTTGAGTTCCTGAGTTCCTGCCCCTTACTTCCTTCCATGATGAATAGTGATCTTAAAGTGTAAGCCACACAAATCGTTTTCTCCCCAACTTGCTTTTGGGTCATGGGGTTTTAACATAGCAATAGACACCTTAACTAAGGCAAGATCTGTCCTTTAGGTCATGGCTCTGTTTCTTGATCATCCACATTTCATTAGAATTGGTCCATGCTGTCCACAGTCGGTGGTGACTTAGGGATGGTCCTTTGCGTGTTGTATTCAGTGATTTTTGTGTCAGATGGAGGAAAAGGAGGTATATATTTACAGTTCTATGAGCTAATGAGGCGCATTCCAGTGAGTGGGTATATTTTTTATGGAACTTCAGAAAGGTATTTTTCATTTTTTTTTTTAGTTCAGTTACCTTTCCATTCTATGAATGCCATATAATTTGCTGTATTTATGCTAGTTTTTAGTGGCTCCCATTATCCCTTCCCTCGCTCTTTATTTGCCCAACTGAAGCAGGCTAAGTACGTTATCTGTGAAAGTCATATTCCTCTCTTCTCTGATGAGGCTCAGTCATGTGCTCAAAGGCGTATGCATGTTTGCAGGGAAAGCAGAGCGTGTCTGTGTCCGGTGAGCTTCCCATGTTCTTAATAGCGCTAGCATTATGGGGTTTCTGCTCCAGGCCTATGGTTGTGTGTCTGGAAGGTTCTATGCTGTTTACTGAGGGGGAGAGGAGGCCAGCGTGCCCTGAGAACATCCACTGAGTAGTTAGTTGCATTGAACTGTCATTTCCATCCCTGTGCTTGGGTATTATTCTCGACTCCTCGCCAGGCGAGTCACCTCTGAAAGGCTTTTGTTTGGTGAGAGTGGTGATTTGAGAAGTGGCTCCCTGAGCGCAATCACGGGCTCAGAGCTTTGCTAGGCTGTAGGGGCCAGCTCTCCATCATCCGCAGGAAGAGGCGGTACATGCGCCGGAAGAGGCATTCCATCCACTAGAAGAGACGTTCCAGCCACCAGAAGAGCTGTTCCAGCCACCAGAAGAACTGTTCCAGCCACCGGAAGAGCTGTTCCAGCCACCGGAAGAACTGTTCCAGCCACCGGAAGAACTGTTCCCGCCACCGGAAAAACTGTTACATTTGCCAGAAGAGTTCTCCATCCACCGAAGAGCTGTTCATGGCCCTTTTACTTACCCATGTGCTTTCCTGATGAGGATTTTTGCTTTGATATTGCAGGCCACTTTTAATTTTTTTCACTTCCTAGTACCCGTTGTTCATATTACCTCGACAAATGCCATTAGCTCCACAGTTAGTGAAGTGAAGATGATTCTGTGTCTTACAAGCCCACACCCGAGAAGCAGGCATTCTCACTCCTTTCCCTCCTGTCTAATTTATAATGGTATCGTCTTGAACTTAACATTTGAGTTTGTTTTGATTTGATCCTCATCCCATGTGGGGGTGGGGTGGGGTGAACCAAGTGGGAGAGGTCCCATGTGCCATACCAATCATGGAGGTCAAAGGGCACTTGGTAGGCCCCGTTCTATCGTTTTGTAGATTCCCAGAATTAAACTCAGATTTTCGGACATATACAACAAGCGCTTTCACCAGCAGAGCTCTCTTTCTGGGTTCATAGGTTTCTATATTGTCTTTACCTGTAGTAATTCACAGGCCTTAGTTGTTGTTATGTTGGTTTTTTTGGTTTGGGGTTTTTTGTTTGTTTTTTTTACAAAATTTTATAAAATATTAAGCCCTCAGCATAGTCACTACCTTTTCAAAATCAAAATTGAAGTGGTTTTGCCCCTCTGGAGATTTATTATTATTATTATTATTATTATTATTATTATTAAAAAAAACAACTTGGAGAGATGGCTCAGCGGTTAAGAGCACTGACTGCTCTTCCAGAGGTCCTGAGTTCAATTCTCAGCAACCACATGATGGCTCACAACCATCTTTAATGGGATCCAAAGCCCTCTTCTGGTATGTCTGAAGACAGCTACAGTGTAATCATATAAATATAATAATAAAATCTCAAAAAAAGAAAACAGAAGAAACTTTGTACAGATTATTTCATATGTAGAAGCTCAGGGTCAGAGAATGTGTGTAGCTTTTAAAGTGCAACAAGGCCCTGGTGCAGTGCAGCCTCACAGGCCCTTCTCCACATCTGGAAAAGCCAGAAGACAGAATGGAATTTCTTTTCCTTGAACTTGGTGGCAAATTCTGACCTCACCTGAACCCATTTGGTAGCAAAACTCAGTCTGACCTTACGTGAAGCTATTTATAGTCCCATGTTTATCCTACATAGTGTGAATACTTGTGTGTTTTCCTGTGGAGATATTTTGCTTATGCGGCTCGAAGACGTGTCTGGGGACAGCCACACTGTCTGCATGTACCCTCTAAAGATCTGGAAAGGTCTGCACTCGGAGCTTACAGATGCTACAGTGAGTGGACAGGTCAGTTGAGAAGATTACCTGTATTATAAAAAGCTTGGCCTTTTTAAGATAAAAAAGTAGTAAGAAAAACTAAAATACTGTCTTGAGGTTCTTTTTTTTTTTTTTGGTTCTTTTTTTTCGGAGCTGGGGACCAAATCCAGGGCCTTGCGCTTCCTAGGCAAGCACTCTACCACTGAGCTAAATCCCCAGCCCCCTTGAGGTTCTTTTATTATTTGAAAATATTATTGTTGGTTTCGTGTGTGTGTGTGTGTGTGCCCACACATATTATTTGCAGGTACATGCGTTGCACACCCTACACATGTGGAGGTCAGAGGACAGCTTTTGAGAGTTGGTTTTTCTCCTCCAGCTTCTTTTGAAGCAGGGTCTCTCTTGTTTCTGCCAGTTCATGCGCTCTAGGCCAGCTGGCCCACGACCTTCTGGATGATTCTCTGGTAACTGCCTCCCATCTTTCCATAAGAGTGCTGGCTTGTAGAATGCCTCCTCAATGACTTTTCCTGTGAGTTCTGGGGACCCTCCTTAGGCCATCAGACTTGGACAGAGATCATTTGTACACACTGAGCCATCTTCCCAACCCAGGGTTTGAGATTCCTCCATATTTTGTTATTCACTGCCATCTCTCGAGGTTGTCCTATAGCACTTGCTACATATTTCCTCAAGGAAAAAAAGATGCAGACTTTAAGAGGAAGTTATTGTTTGACTGAATCCTTGGCCATACTTGCCAAAAAATTTAATGTTAATCAAATGCAGGTTAATTAGTTTTCTGTAATGATTGTACATCATGGCATTTTTGTCATGGTTTAGACGAAGTTCCCCGTTTTGATTCTTTAGTTTTTATTCTGTTTCTTTGGGTGAGACATCAGTGAGAAGGTGACATTCTGTGGTTCTGCTAACAATGTCAAATCTGGACATCTCATTCCATTCCTTGCTTCTCTATTAATTTGCCAACGCAGCCATTGCAACCCAGTGGGTTGGTCCTCCCACTTCAGAGGAATAATGTGAACAGTGCACACTGCTGTAAGTTGTGTTATGTCCGTCTGACAGATGCTAATGGACAGGACCACCTTAGCAGTATTCCAAAGGAAAGCAAAATTCTGCCTCACCAGTGACCCTTAGCACAAGAGGCATATCTACCATTAAGCTCAGAACACATGTGAACAAGCGGCTGTGGTGGACGGCCTCCATGCTTTACTTTCAACACAGAAAAGCTGTTTGTCTGCCATTTCCACTGTGCATGTCTTAAATAAGGTCTCACAGTGAGAAGCTCTTTGGTAGGCCTAGTGCATTGTTTGGTCCGCCTTTGTGCTAACCGCTCTCAACAATTATTCGTCTAGTAAATTACTATGCTAGTTATAAGGAACACGTAGGGAGAAAGACAGGAAATGAACATACAAATTAGACAGCTAATGATAAGCTAATTTACAAAACTGAGGGTTGGGGGGGGTGGCTCATTGGTGAAGTGTAGGTAGCACAATCAAGAGGACCTGAGTTGAATGCCCAGAACCTATTTAACAACCTGGATGTGGTTCTTATGCTTGTAATTTCATCATAGGGGAAAGGGTGACAACTGGGTCACAGGTTTTGCTGGTTAGCCTTTCTGGCCATTGAGAGACCCTTTTTATAAAAAAAAATGGTGTGTGTGTGTGTGTGTGTGTGTGTGTGTGTGTGTGTATAACACCTGAGGAGTAACATCCAAGGTTGACCTCAGACCTACATATTCACAGTCCATTGCATATTCACACATAACACATATATACCTGTACCCATGTGCATACACATAAGACAGCATCAACTGCTAAGAAGGAAACAAGATTGGGGCTTGCAGAAGGGACAATGTATTGAGTTGTTATAGCTTAAGGAAGACCTAACCGAGAAGGTGCTCTTAAATGGTTGGCTGAACCACCGCCACCAGAGGAATTCGGTCACTTGCCAACAGATGACACGTCAAGAGGAAGGCATTGCTTGAAAAGACTCTGGGATATTGGGGTTGGGGATTTAGCTCAGTGGTAGAGCGCTTGCCTAGGAAGCGCAAGGCCCTGGGTTCGGTCCCCAGCTCCGAAAAAAAGAACCAAAAAAAAAAAAAAAAAGACTCTGGGATATTTGGTGCTGAGGAAGGATAGCACTTGGCCTTAGTGACTCTCCCTGTTGGCGAGAACCTTGAGGATTACTTCCTACTGTGAAAAAATGAATTTCTTCCTCTTGGGGTTTAAGCAGGATCATCATGGTTTGGAAGGCAAAGACATATTTCTAGGAGTCAGTTGGGGATGCCTGACACCTGAGTAGGAGAACGTCTTGTGAGCTTTTGATGGACATGTGGATGGCGGGCCCTTATCTTGGTGCGTGTGCGTCCTTCTTGTCTATGGTTGGCCACCATAGGCTAAGTACAGCAAGGACTTTCCTGCAGAAACACATAGTCCTCAGCCCTCCATTTGGCACTTAACTTTCTCTTGCTGTATAGTCTACTCAGTAAGATCAAACCACAAATGCGTACATACACTAGAAACTGAAACCCTGAGCTGATGTTTATTTGTGACTGTTTCCTCAAAGAGTGGATTTATAGCTTCTGTAATTTTCATGAGTGTCCCTGCTCAGGGCATCTTGTTCATATTTAACACAAGCATTTCGCTTGCCCTTAATGAAAAATGAAGCAACCGAAGCAAATCAAAGTGATGCTTTGAGAAGTAGGTTGGATTCCACGTCCTTTGCCTGAGCGTGTCGTCGAATCCCCACCCTCTTACTTGCCTGATGCTAACTTCTTTATTCTTTGTGCCCAGTGATTTCGGCACTAGACAATTGGCAGTTTGCAAAGTTGAAAGCTTTCTTGGCTCTTGCCACTTTCTCTTGGCCACTCCACTTTCCTGTAGAGAGGGCAGCAAAAACGCAGGCATCGATCTCCACGGTCATCTGAATATTTGTGGGAAAGATTTTATGTGTAATCACAGGTAGGGAAGTGAACCAAACAAGTGTATTTAAATCAATATTTCTCAATAGCATCAACGTTTTTTTCTGAAAAGCAGAAGCTCTGCGGTTCTGACTTACTAGTCCCCATGCTACCCTTTTTTCAAAGATGTTGGTTAGAACAGAGATGGAGCGCCTCCTGCTACCAGCGGGGTTGTGTCTCTCAATCTGTTGTTTTCCACAAATGGGGAGGCGGAGGAAACAGCTTGGCTGCAGATATTTGAAGTTCCATGTTCTGACCCATTGAGCAAGGCTCACATCTACAACTGTTCTCTGTGTCATTAAGTTAGAAAAAAAAAATTCAACAGGATGTTTACGAAGCCGGAAGGGCAGTAGCAAGTTTTAGGACTCCAGCCATTGGGACGTCTTGAGAGATGGGACCGTTGAGAACTCCAGGCATGTCAATGTGTTTGAAATATACTGTCACCCTTCATCAGCGCATCAGTCCTTAACTGGGAATTTTTCACTATTTAGAGAATTTGGCTGTTCGAGGGTAATCTCTTGAACACAGCTAGGAATATGGTGTCCTGTGATATTGAGGTAAGAACTACAGAATCTTAGTTACTTAGTTTCTGACAGATTTCTTTTTTTTTTTCCTTTTTCTTTTTTTTGGAGCTGGGGACCGAAACCAGGGCCTTGCGTTTGCTAGGCAAGTGCTCTACCACTGAGCTAAATCCCCAGCCCCTCTGACAGATTTCTATTCAGTAGCGTACCTGATAACAAGGCTTTTGATATCAGATATTCTGTGTAAATGTCTTATAGGCTAATTTAGTAATTTTTGTTTGTCTGTCTTTGGAAAACAGACACATGTACTGTACTGATTATATTTATCTGCTTATTTTGAAGCTTTTCACCTTCAAGGCGAAGATTTGTTGGAAAGCATGGAAAGGGTTGGTTGTGCTGAAAAGAAATTCTCTGAATGTTGTGCTAGATGGAGCAGAGGCTAGACTCACACGTGTGAGCTTTAATTCTCGAGTCTCCAGGTAGTAACTGTTCAAGGACAGTCAAATTACAGGAATTTTCCAAGCCTGTGTTTCTGTGAAGTGAAGTTGCTTTTCTCTCCCTGGGGCCTTAATGTCAAACTTCTCCCTTAGTTCTCAGCCAGAAGTCGGCAGGACAAAGGGTCGATCTTGGCACTAGCATTAGAAGCATATGTAGAAGGAATGCAGATTCGGGGGTACAGGTTTAACTTCTCATCCCAAATGAGACGCTTTTGTTTATTTTTTGAGCCTTCCTACCATTTTATCCTTCTCCTGAGCATGGGTGTGATGTGCATGTATGCATGTGAGTTTTTCTCCGTGTGTGGGTGCATTTGTTTGTGCGTGCATGTGAAGTCCTGAGGGTGGCAACAGGGGTTCTTCCTGAATGGCTCTTCTACCATAATCTTTGAGGCAGGGTTTCTCAATCAAACCCAGAGCTCAAAGATCTAGTCTCACTGTCTGAGCGGATCCCCTGCCTCTGCCTTTTGAGGCTTAGGATTATAGTCGGACATCTACTCACCTTTCATCTGAGTTCTCGAGATCTCAAGTCTGGTTCTCTCACTTCTAAAGCACATTTTTAGGTGCTGAACCATCTCCTCGCCCCCACCTCTTTCCATGTTAACAAGCTCCCTCATCCTGCTTTCTTCGCAAATCAGAATGACTTGTTCCACTGTGGTAACGTTAATTTTTCTCCGTTGGCTTCATTCCTCCTCTACAAGAAAATCAGAAATTTGTCTTCCAATCTCTTTAAAAAAAAAACAATCTCGGGCTCAGCGTTTAAGAGCACTGACTGCTCTCTCAGAGGTCCTGAGTTCAAATCCCAGCATCCACATGGTGGCTCACGACCATCTGCGATGAGATCCGATGCCCTCTCCTGGTGTGCCTGAGGACGGCTACAGTGTACATGTATAAATAAAATAAATCAATCTTAAAAAAAAAACTCTTTTAGTTGTTTTAGAAAACTGTGTACTTACAGTCTCTCTAGAGAAAAATCTGCTTTGGGAACCCATTTCTAAGACCCATCGAGTTGTAAATAATCATCAAAGTTGGCAGAGAGATTATTAGATGTTTGCTTGACGTTAACGTCTGGTACTATGTGTCTGGTGTAGAATAATCGGTAGGTTAGCCCTGGATGTGAATTTTACACTTCAGTGTTGCACACGCAAGCCTTCCCTCTCTGTACCGTATTTAACTGGTCAGAAGGAAGGAAGGATAACAAGGTAAGATGCACTTCGACCTGGAGTTTCACCCGGGCTCTGGAGTCCCAGCGTGGAGAGGGAGGGCAGAGGAACCTGAGATGGAAACCAGGCGCTGGGTAATTCCCCACTGCCCTTTCTTTATTTACAAATCGTGTGACCTTGTGCCAACCCCAGGAATACCTGGCACGGGCCCGGGTGCCTATTTCAAACGGTTGAAGGAGGTACAGTTACTTTGTCACCATTTGGGGACCGCGAGCTAAGATCTGAGGGAACCTAACAGTCCCCATTGAGTTTTCTTAGATGACATTGGACAGAAACCACATTGTCTAACACCTCAAATGTAATGTAAATGTAGCGCTGGGTCCTCTTGCCCCTTGCGGATTTCAAGAGACAACGTTCTTCCAAAGAGATTGAGAGTAATAGAGTAAGAGGCGGGATTTAAGTAGTTATGGTAAGAGGCGGGATTTAAGTAGTTATGGTAAGAGGTGGGTTTTAAGATTGCTATGGTGTAGGTGAGATTTAAGGTGTCATGATGCAGGTGGGATTTAAGGCGTTCCAGTGTGCTTTTGGATGGGAGTACTGAAGAATATTTCCATCTGACGTCTCTGGTGTTGTATTGTCTCTAACAGATGTGCCGACACATCTTAGAGGTTGGATATTTTTATAATCGAGGTGCAAAGAAAACAAGGGAATATTTGCTAATCTTTCTACCTTTCAAGTAGAACGTCAGTTGTCATTCTATGATTATATCTATAAAGGACATGAAGAAACATCTTGGAATTAAAAATATACGCCCTAAAATAGTTATACAAAGAACGCCCTATTTAGTGATGAAGAAAGTTGGGTCCTTTCATGGAAGTCCTTGGTATAAGCTACTTTTTGCTATGACAAAATTTCAGAGAACAAAGATCAACCGAGGGAAGGGCTGGTTTATCCTGCCTTGTGGTTTTAAGGGCTATAGTCCATCATTGAGAGGTGGGGAGTGGTAAGGCATGAGGCAAGATGGCTGCTCCCATCTTGTCCTTGGGCCAGAGGCAGAGACATGAATGCTTGTTCTTGCCAGCTCTCCTGTTCCTAGTTTTGTCTAGTCTGAGCATCCCTACCTACATTTTGAGGTGGGCTTTTCTTCCTCAGTTGCACTCTGGAGTCTAAGTCCAGTCCAGTTGGCATGAAGGTCAGCCATTGTATCCCCTTGGGAACCATATGAGTGTTGTTTACATCCAGTTCTAAGTTTCCCTTCTGACTTTTCTCATCGTGACAAATGGCATAAGGTTTACTGTCATCACTATTTTAACCTGAACGATTCTGGTACCTTCACTTTATCTACAAAGTGTAGCTAAGACTGTCTAGTTATAGCTACCGTTTCTCTAACACTCATCCACAGCAGAGCCCAGTTTCCTTCATCCCCAGGCTCTGGCCACCAGCACTGCATTTCCTTTCTCCATGGTGTTAGCCTTTCTGGATACATCAAGTGAGTAGAACCACATGGTCTTGCAGTCCTGAGTTTGGCTTCTTGCCTTTGGGATGTTTTGTCCTGGTTATTTCTTGTTCATTTGAGTAACTCTCCGCTGTATCTACTGCATAAGTAACCTACACTCCACCTACCTAGTTATCCATTGATGCTAGGTGAGTCCTTTCTTCCCCCTGGCTATTGTAAGTAGAGAAACAGTGGACGTTACTGAATGGACTTTATCAAACGCCTGTCTTCTCTCTCAAGTCATTATTCTCTGTATGGCATTGCTGGCTGTGTAATAATTCTAGGTTCAGGTACTTGATGGCTGACAATCTTTTCTTCTTCAACAGGCCTCTATAGTGTGCTTTCTGCTATGTTCGTGTTTTAGTAGCGTATTACTCTTCCAGTCATTTAATATTTTACTTTTTTTTTTAGAAGTTTGTCAGGTAAAATAAGAATCATAAGCCAGTGTTTATGAGTATCGTAGAGGAGGGAATGTGTGTGGGAAACGCAGATACTAGTGCCACATGAATGGAGACAGGAACCCCTCCTGGAACGTTAGCAAACAGTACCTGATATACTCCAGAACATCACAACAAGGCAATAGACTCACTCCAACAGAATGCCCGAGGAGGACTTTGTACTTGGTACACCAGTGCCAGACCTGAGAGGACCACTCTCAATACAAACCATTAAACAATCTGGGTCTGATATCATGACCAGTGGTCCAGGGAAGAGAAGCGGACATCTGGTTGGAAGACAGATGGCGAGCCTTGTCACATCTGGCTTAAGACTTCTTCCAGAGAGAAATAATCAGAGGCTTGTGAGAGCCTATGCATGCAGGCAAGCAGTTACCTTTGCTGCCAGTGAAAGGCTCTCCTAGGGAAACCCTAGTGTTGGTTGTTTCTTATTTACTATGCGGGATGAGAACAAGCCTTTTAGCAGGTCTACAAAGAGCTTTCCGAACGACCAGTAGTGTGATTGACAGTTCCCAGTCCCTCCTTTGGGTCATTCTTTTTGGAGTCCAAACCAGATAAGTTACCTTCCTAGGAATTTCCATTATAGGCTACTGAATGTAACCGGGAGAAGGTTAACATCCAAATAGGTAATCATTAACTACCCTGCCATGCGGGAGATGCAGATGAACAGAAAACAGTGTCAGAAACACATTTGCTTGTGGATTTGTCCTCTTTTCCTGGGACCCAAGGGGTGTCCCCGAGATCTCAGCTTCCCAGACCTGATGACTGGGGTATTGTTTGTCTCCTTTCTTTTTTAATGGTGCTGCATCTCATTAAACCTCAGTAGGTAAAAAAACGACTCCCTAGTCCCCCTGGAGGAAGGGAGTGTTCCTCCACGGAGAACTTGCTGGTTTGGCCGTGCCTTACAAGACAAATTCATTCATTCAGGCCAGCCATTCAAAACCAGTCTCAATTTCAGATAAAAAAAAAAAAACAAAAAACCAAAAAAAACAATGTAGCTTTCCTCTTTGAGTGATCTTTAACTTTTCAGTTTATGTGTAGTCATAAGCAGGAGGCTCCCTGGTTTAGATTCCAGGAGTGTGTGTTTAATTACAACATAGACTTTGTACCCAAATCTTAAGAGTCCTGCTTTAGATGTGTTTGTTACAAAAACTTGATATAATTTTCTGACTGTTGCTCTTTACTTTATAGGAATTTGGGGTTTTTTTTGTTTGTTTGTTTGTTTTGTTTTGTTTTGTTTTACTAAAATAGTATTTCTGATGAAAGAAATAGCCAACTGAAAAGTGGGTTTCTTGTTGGGAACCCCAAGGTGGAAGCTGTTTATATTTTCTATATTTTCACTTCAAAATCATTTCCATTTCGAGTCATGGTAGTGAGATACCGTCACATGTACTTTTTGTAAAGCATGTCACAATTCGGAAAATTATGGTTCTTAAAAATAGTGTAACAAATAAATGGCATGTCTTAGGATTAGGAGAGCATCTACTTAGGGATGCAGAAAAAGCCTTCTCCCATATGCATCTTGAAACATTAAAATTAGGTGTCTGATATGGCTGTTATCTGTTGAGTGGAGTTTTTATACACGGTCTTAGGGACTGAAGCAAAGCCTAGGCCACCGAGGCAAGGGCTCTACCAGTGAGTTAGGTCCCTTGCTCTCTGGTTTTCCTGAGACACGGTCTCACTGTGTAGCTCCTACTGGCCATGCCTTTACTGTGCAACGCAACTGGCTTCAGACTTAGTCTTCCTGCCTCTGCCTACCTATCCCATGTTGAGGTTACAGGCATGTACCACCACTCAAGTGTGCCTTTGGTTCGTACATGGAGCTCATGGTGTGTTTTGGCTTGTCAGATGCTAGAAAAGGCAACCACTTTGAAGTGTGTGGACTCAAACGTGCCATACCGTTGCAGTGTCTGGAAGCTGGCCTGCAGTAAGCAGATATCTCTGTGAACAGATACTAATATCTGAGCTAGAGTTCAGTAGGCAAAGGGTTTGCCAGGCAAGCACAAACCCCAGAACCCCATGGTGGCATCAGCTTGTAATCCTAGCTCTGGGAAGACAGAGACAAGAGACTCCCCAGAGGTCAGTGGCCAGCCAGCATATCCTACTTGGTGAGCTCCAGGCTAGTGAAACATCCCATCATAAATACATGGTCGGCAGCACCTGAAGAATGGCAGTGAAAGTTGCCCTCTGACCTCCCTGACTGCACATGCAGACTTACAGATTGCATAGGTACACAGATATACTCATGCAGATACACACAGATATACACACAGGCACACAGAGATACACATAAATGTACACAGATACATACACGGGCACAAAGAGATACACACAAATGCACACAGATAAATACACAGACACACAAATATGCACACAGAGATACACACACACACAAATGCACACAGATACACACACAGACACACAGATATGCATGCAGAGATACACACTGATATACATGTACAGACCCACAGATACACACAAACACACAACACACGCATGATCCAAAGGGTGTAACTTTAAGGGTAAAACACAATGGTGTCTCCTATGTCGGCTCCTTTTGAATTTAGGGAAAGGGCTCCAGTTACTGAAGTTTGAAAAGGAGAAGACAGATGGAAATACAAGGACTCACCCAAGACCCATGAGACACTGGCTTATAGAATAGCGCCAATGCATGTGGGCTGCTGTTAATTTGACAAGACTCTCTGCAGAAGGCACCACTTGAACTGCGTGGCAAAGCCGATAGAAACACAGTAGAAGCGACAGCCATTATGTTCTAAATGATCAATGCTGTTAGATTTGATAACTATGCAAGGAAACTCTAGATGCTGTGTTGGGACTGATAATTTTTGTTTTGTTTTGTTTTGTTGGAGGCAAGGTTCTCTGTGTAGCCCTGGCTGTCCTGGAACTCACTCTGTAGACTAGCTTGGCCTCCAGCTCAGAGACCTTCCTGTCTCTTTCTCCCAAGTGCTGGGATTAAACGCCCAGTGACTAATAATATTCTTAAATAAGTACCTTAAGGCTGATAATAAGCCAAGAGATAACCAACCAGCAGGGTTTCCTGACCTCTGAATTCTGTCTTGTGTTTTGAGCTGAGTTTTGAGACGTTGTGAGTACACATGGCTGACTGGAACATCAGGCCTGAGCCTAGCCAGCATCTGGAATCTTTGCAGTGAATATGGAATCCACCCATCACTTGTCTGTCTGTCTCTGTCTGCCTGTCAGTTGGTCTGTCTATGTCTTTCTAGCACCTAACATTTGTCTGGCAAATTGTTCTATCTTTCATCTATTAACCCTTTTCTTATCACCTATCTACCTGTATGTCTATCATCGGTCTTTTCATGTTTTTCAACCCTTTTGATTATTGAAATGATAACTTCAGGTTTCACGTGTACCCTGTCTGCACACCCCTCACCAAGGCCCACTATAAAAGTTATTTGATAGCTGGTGGCACACATCACGTTCCTAATGGCACTGAATGCATTTCATGTAGTGAAAGGAAGAGAGAGAGAGAGAGAGAGAGAGAGAGAGAGAGAGGCCCCCATGAGCAGTGCTTGAGGGGGTTCAGTAGCTTCACGGGGACACTGAAAGTTTGCAATTCCAGATCAGCGCATGTCAGGAAGGTATTGATCTTATTAAATATGCAATATGGATAAATGAGTTCATTAAAGTGGAAAGCACATTTAACACATCCCAAATCCCCTCCTCTGTGTTGGGTCGAGTCTGTGAGATTTGCATTCCTTATTCCATTTTATTATTAAGTACTATTTTTTAAAAGACGGAAATTCTGGCTTCATTGCTTCACTAGTGACCAAGTCTGCACTCAGCCAGTGGCTGTGTGCCTGGCCCAGCCTTCCTACCGGTTAGAATCCAAAGCTTACTTTTCTCTGGTCTCTTCACCATTCCCTCATTGAGGAAGTTTGCCATTAGGTAGTGTAGTTAAATTTCAACCCCTGTAATTTGTCAGTGGGTACTACAATGAGACAAAGGAGGCAGAAATGCTTGCGTTAATGGATTTAGCAGAACAATTCCATTCTTACATTTTATGACCTCATGCTTCAAATAGCCAGGATATTACAACCAACTATGTTCTTAACAATACCCGAGATGTCACCCGTTCGGAGCTCATGATCATCGGATGGTTGCAGTGAGTAAATCTGCTGTGTTGCAATGCCACAGCAGATTCACCAGGTGCCCAAGATCCTTCAGAAAAAAAACCATATGCTCGAATTTGGTAATTATATGGATTACTTTAAAAACTAACGGTGTTTATATTTATTGTTGTAATGACGGCGTTTTGTTGAGACCTAGCATATGCACAGTTTAGTTAGTTGTGAAGTCTCAGCCGTGGATATGCGCAGTGCTCTGCATTCCGTCTCATTAAATACTTAGTTGAGAGCGCAGGAATTAACTTACATTTTATAATTATAGGATAGGAGATATGAAAAGACTCAGATTTATAATTGTAGATTAGCAAGAAGGGAATATGAGAGTTGTATATTCTCAGTTCTCAGCAGAGTCCCTCCCACGTCTTGATGTCTCCGAGGCTGGAGTGCATCTAAAAATCTATACATTCTCACCCTTACTGACAGAAGGCACAACGGCGGTGGCAGCTGATGCTCTCGGCTTGTGTGCACACAGACTTGGGTGTCACTCCCAGTAGCGTGATTGTCCTCTCTCAGAGCTTCAGACAACACTCTAAGGGCCCTTTGCAAGGAAGATCTACATACAGCTGCAAACAATTCTGACGCCAGTTGTGTATCCTGTCAAGAGGTGCGATGTCATCGCCCGTCTCGGTGGATCAGAGCCAAAGCAGGGCTTGGCAGCAAGGTTAAGCATTAATGACCCGGAAGAGCAAGATCCTGGGTGGGATGGTCTAACAGACAACGCTGCCAGTCACTTCCCTTTAACTTTTCTGTTCAGTCGTGTGTATGAAGGCCACGTGATTAAAGTCTATGTATAAACCAGCCAAATAAAAAATTCAAAATGAACAGATTTGTTCTCTTGTTGTAGTGACATCGTGATGGTTTTATTTTAATTCTTTGTGTTAGTTCTAAAACGGTATGCTGGGAGAGAAATCCATTGGAGAGGTGATTAGGCACAGGACTGAGTGATTGAGATTTCAAAATGAAATTTAAAACTTGTGGCTTATTATTTTCGTGACTCCAATGAGTAACTTATTAGTATTTAATCTCAGCTGTATGCTATAGTAATCCTGTACACACATATACACACATGACTATCACCACCACCACACACTTTTCTCTTTATCATGTAAAGAAAATCCATATTGTAGTCTTGGTCAAAATATATAGTTGAATAGATCAGAAATGTTTAAGTTCTGTGCACAGAAATTCCTTAAAGGGGACACTATGAGACCTGTCCTAAACTGTGGACTTATGCTGTAACCATCACTCCCAAGTAGACACTGGATTGTGTCTATTTTTAGCACGGACACAAAAGGTGTACAATCCAACAAATGTGTAAAAAGAAATCAAATGCAGACCCCCCCCCCAAAAATTGCCAGTTTTGAAAGTGCCAAAGAACCACAGAGTCAGGTCACTGCTCCTAAGACCCAGGGTTGTGTAACATGTTCTGCTTTCTTGTTAGAGGTAAGAGACATCTACCTGGTGTTGGGTTGATACTGGATATCTTCTATCTTCTCTTCATCGTATGTTAGAGTAGATTTAGTATTGGAGGCAAATACACTTTGTCACAGAATAAAAAGAGACAGCTAGATAAACATTATAAATTATGCTTAATGTTTTAGACTTTTGAAATTCACATCCTTTCTCTACTCTTTAAAACATATGAACACACACAAACACACACACATGCACACACATACATGTACTCACACATAAATGTGCATACACAGACATGTAGAGACACATTCAAATGCACACATACATACATATACATGTGCACATACATGCATCCACACACCCCCACAGACACGCATATACTCGCATATATACTCAAATACACACACATGCACACTCATATACACTGATATATACTCATTCTCAACACAAACACACAGACACACATGCACACTCACATACACTGACACATACTCATGCATGCACACACACTCAAAGACAGAGACACACACATGCAGGCTTACATACACTGACACACTCTCACACACACACATGCACACTCACATACACTGACACATACTCATGCATGCACACACTCTCATGCACACACACTCAAAGACAGAGACACACACATGCAGGCTTACATACACTGACACACTCTCACATACACACACACACATGCACACTCACATACACTGACACATACTCATGCATGCACACACTCTCATGCACACACACTCAAAGACAGAGACACACACATGCAGGCTTACATACACTGACACACACACACACACACACATACACACACACAAATACACAGGCACACAGCTTTTCTTTGAGTCCAGATCTCAGTGTTTAGTTCATGCTGCCCTTAATCTCTCAAACCTCTTCTCTTTGTCTCCGAAGTCCCAGAGTTACAGTCACGAGCCACCATGCCATATTTTATTTCCTTTTCTCTTTCTATGTCAAAATGGCATAGTAGCCTGAAAAATTTTAGAGTTCATTTATCTGTAAGGGGATTCCACACAATAATAATGTCTTTTACAGGGAAGAAACCTCTTAAAAGCTATTTAACTATCTTCGTTAGCTCAGCTTATTAATCTATACAGATATACGATATAGGTATACTTACATAATACTTTGCCATCCTATGATGAGAATAAACAGATTTGGTATGCCTCCCACATGGCTTGCTCTCAGCTCTGCAGGTAGGTGATCTTGTTGTTCATGGGATGGTGGATCACTGAATAGGTTTGCTATTTTGTGGAGGGAATTCGCAAAAGCAAAGCTTCTTTAGAGAAAGTACTGTTGCTTATTTCTCGTGAGTGAGGTCCCATGTCCTCTACTCCTCCTCGGTCACCGGCTCCTTTACAGGAACCTGTGCAGTCAGCCCGGAGCAACACGCCCCCTAGCGTCCCATTCGGAACCCACAGCTTTCACTGACAGCCCGGCTCACCTGGAGGCTCCTCGAAGAGCACCCAGCTCTTTATCAAGGTGCCGTCTGGGGATGCCTTACCTTACTGTTTTCTTTTTATTTGTTTGTCTAAACGTCAGGCATGAAAACAATACGGAGATTTGATCTGGAAACTTTTTCCACATAAAATCCCCATTCTCCTTAAACGAATAAGAAAAGTGTTCACCCTCAACAGACTCCAACTTCAGTGCCAAATTGGTGAGAATTCTGGGACGATTAAAATATTGTTTTTTGTGAATGTAGTCGTGTATTGATGAGTTTAAAATGGCCATAATAAGCATTAATTCAACTAAGTTTCTAAGTATTAAGGATACCATTAGACTTTGCCCTGATATGGATACAAGACAAGTGGCCTTTATATACACATTATTTGAAAATAAAGGGACAGGGAGACATAATATTGACAGTCTGGAAAAATAGGAGTGAAAGAGTAAACCATAATAGGCGCTTCTCTCTGTCCTACGTATGACAATATTTGGTTAGCTGGGTCACTGCAAGTGTCTCTTATTTGTAACTGAGATTTTCTTTCTCCTCTAATTCCCTTTGGAATTGCAAATGCTCCTGGTGCTGGCTTTGAGGGACCAGACCGGGCTGCACATCTGTGCTATGTGAACAACTGATACAGTGTAGCAAGGTGTGGATTGAACAGAAGCATAAATTCTTTCAACCTCAATTTTCTTATCCATAAAAATAGGGGATAAGGACAGGGGGAATTGATTAACCAGTGAGGTGTTCACAAAGCCTGAGGGCCCAAGTTTGATTCCCTAGAGGCCATGTTAAAAAAAAAAGCCAGACATAGTGATTCGTATTTGGAATAATCACAGTACCAGCGAAGCAGAAAGATGAAGAAAAACCTGGGGCTTGATGTCCAACCAGCTTAACGTACAAGGTGGGTTCCTGACAAATGAAAGTATGTGCAGCCTGCCCCTGCCCCCCAGATAAACGTCACAGGCAGGCACCTACATGCGCTCACACACAGGCACAGGCACACACATGAGCTCATGTAAAAAATGGTGGATAAGATGATGTTCTGTTCATATCAAGATTACTGCAAGACTACAAGGGCCCTATAGCCAGTGGTGGGGGTGCATGCACTGTGGGAGGCAGAGTCAGGCAGATCTCTGTGAGTTCAAGTCCAGCCTGCTCTACATAGCTAGTTCCAACAACACTCAGGGCTGTACAAAGAAACCCTGTCTAAAACAAAACAAAACAAAACCAAAACCAGAAATGACCTCATGACTGTAAAGTGCTTCCTGGTTGGAAGCTGTTGTATGTTAGTATGCCGGAGTTGGTTGTTTGTTTGGACACAAATCTAGATATATTTTGGAAGAGAAATGTCAATTGAGGAATTGCTCCTGGGACATTCTCTTGATTGGTTATTTATGTGGGAGGTGCCAGGCCACTGTGTGCCATGCCACCCTGACCTGACAGTTTTGAGTTTCACGAGAAAGCAAACTGAGCAAGCCATGGAGAGCAATTTAGCAAGCAGCATCCCTCCATGGCCTCTGCATCAGCTCCTGCCTCCAGGGTCCTGCCCTGACTCCCCTCACTGATGCAACCTGAGAATCCTAAGCAGATAAACCCTTTCCTCTCCAAGTGGCTTTTGGTCATGGTGTTTTCCATAGCAGTGAAAACCTAATGAAGACCGTCAGTGTTGGTGTTAAGTTACTAAACTGATCTTATACTGTAGTATTTTAAGAGTGAGCTGTACTCGAGAAATGGAGTGGTAAATGATTACAACCGATAGGATTTAATATGCCCTACTTAACCAAAGTTTATAAGTAAAGGGGGTCAATAAATAAAGACCTGGGCCTTTCATGAACCGACTTAGAATTTGACGGGAGGTATACAAGAATAGGCTTGGGATTGATTGATTATATAAAGCAGGTTGGTATTGATTAAAAACATGCATTATCAGCTGTTATACATATTCTCACTGGATGCTTTCAAATGTGGACTTTGGGAAATTTTTCTCTGGGGAAGAAAAATGTGAACTTTCCCTCAAGGTGAATGGCACTTATGCAATTTTAAAGGTGTTAGGTGTTCTCTCTGTAGAGCTTTGCAATTTTAACTGGTCGCCTCCACTCAAAGAAAGCAAAGTGTGGTGCCTCTTTTTGTTTTCCTTTGTTTGGAAATCAAATAAAAGCTAGTGGCTTCACTCTTACTGCCTCTGCGTCCAAAAGCAGGCTTTTGTAATATTCTTTGAAGTTTTAAAACACAAGTGCTTGCTTTTGTGCTTCTTACATATTCCTATACGTAAACTATTTGTTTGTGATGGGCTCTCTCTGTATTGCTTAGACTGACTTTGAACTCCCAGCACCAAGCAATCCCTTGCTTTGCCTTGAAGTTCCACAAGCCTCCTTGTAGGCATTTTAAGTCTTTCTGTGTGTGTGTGTGTGTGTGTGTGTGTGTGTGTGTGTGTGTATGTGTATGTGTGATGCATGTATGTGGTGTGTGTAATACATGCATGTGGTATGTGTATGTGTGTGTATATGTGATGCATGCATGAAGTATGTGTGATGCATACATGTGGTGTATGTGTGTGATGCATGCATGTGTGTGACACATGTATGTGGTAGGTATGTGCATGTGTGATGCATGCATGTGATATGTGTATGTGTGATACATGCATGTATGTGTGATGCATGCATGTAGTATGTGTATGTGTGATGCATTCATGTGGTTGGTGTGTGTGTGTGTGTGTGTGTGTGTGTGTGTGTGTGTAGAGGTCAGAGTTTGATGTTGCCACTTCTTCCCCTGACTGGCCCTCAACTTTCCATTTTGAGACAAGTCTCTTTCTGAACCTGAATCTCGTCATTCCCTCCAAAGCAGCTGACACATCCCCCCACCCATATCTACCTGTTCCTGTCCCCTCCGCACTGCAGTAGAATCCCTTGCCTGGCTTTATTATGGGTTTGGGAGAATCTAAACTCAGCTCCCCATGTTTCCCAGCAAGCACTTCACCTACATAGAAAAGTTATTTCTATGACAACAGAAGCTATATAAAAAATCCAGTAGGAAGCTTTAAATGGGCAATGATGGATATTACTGTGGATGTACTCTTTTACCAGCGTGAGCACTAGGCCAGGGAAATGCAGTCACTGTCTAAAATCAAGGCATGACCTCTGAAAGACAGGGTGTGACTATGGTCAAGATCACTCGGACGGCGAGGGCGAAGATATTACCTGCTTCCTTCAGCGCTCAGTTCTGCAGGAGATCAGATGTTAAATGCTTACCTCTGACTGTCTGAGGGATTTAGTGGCTGTGTGCTAATCATTTTTTCTGATTAACAGATGCAAAGACCCATAAACACTGGTCACAAACACTTAGACTTTTAAAAGTATCCTATACTATGTAGCACCATGTGTTAGCGTTGAAGACGATCAAGGCAGAGGTAGAAATGATAGCGCTATTGACCACATGCTAGTTTGTTATCCGTACACGTTGTTTTGGATTTAAAAATCTCAGTGTCATCGTGGCGGGGAGCTGCCTCGTAATATTTCCATGTTTGTAGCTGCCATTTAGAAACACCTTGACATTCCCTGTAAAGCTGTTATCTTCTAAGAGAAGAAATTGCTAACCTGTCAGAGCGGGGGTGGGAGTGGGGGTGTGGTGGGGTGGGGAGAGGTTCTTAAGGATGACTGGGTCCTGGAGAAGAATGGAAAGCAGGGTTTTAGCCCAGGTCTCAAGAAAAGGAAAGCAGGCTTCCCTCAGGGGTGGAAAGTGGATGTGACTCAGTTGACAGACCCCTTATCTGTGCACAAAGTCCTGGCTTCAGTCCCTCGAACCTCATAAACTGGGCTCGCTGTTGCTGGACTATTATCTCAGCAGTCAGGAGGCAGCGGCAGGAGGACTTAAGTCCAAGTCCCTCACTGTGTAGCTAGCTGTGTAACAGCTTGGAATATGTGAGACCCCGTCTCAAAAAGAAACAAACAAAACAAAACACCCCCCCCAAAGCAAAAAACAACACCAAAAAAAACCCCCACAAAAAACAAACAAACAAAAAAACCCAACAAAACCAAAAGTAAAAACCAAAACAAACAAAAAACCCAATACTTTTCAGATTTCATAATCACCATTCGTCCCTCTTCTTTATGCCTCAGAAATCTTCATGGTGTTCTTATTTCAAATTTGCATGGAATGGTGGCACAGCCAGATTGTCCCTTGCATTGCTGGGTGGTGTCACAGAGAGCGCTGAAATATGACGGGGCTTTGTTCCCAATGTTGTTGACTCACCGAGCGCTGCGTGGCTGTTTCTCTTGGTTCTGACTTTTTCTACACAGCGATGCTTTGTTCTTCCATGCAGCATGGGCCAGAACGAGGACCCGTGTCTTTGAGCGCTGTGCACACTCAAATCCAGGGCTCTAGCAAATTCACACTGTGTATGCATAGCTGGCAACTCGTCTGTGGGGTGGTTTCTTGATTACTGCTTTTGCTGATGCTATAAAATACTCAGTAAAACTACTTCAGGAGGGATATATTTTGGCTTACAGGTTTGAGGGTACAGTCTGTGATGGTAGGAAAAACATGGCGGACGGAGCATCAGCCATGTGGTCACATGACATTCATAGTCAAGAGCCGAGATCCGCAAACGCTGTTGCTCGCCTTGGTTTTCTTTTCATGCAGTTCAGGTCTGCAGTCCACGGAATGCTGCCACCCACATATGGACAGGGTCTTCCCAACTCTTGTTAACCCAATCTAGATCGACCTTACAGGCCCTGCCCAGAGATCTTCGTTCTAGATCCTCGAGTTGACAAGATCACCCACCATACATCCTAGACATGGGAATCTGGGGGAAAGATAGGGACGCTCAAAAATCCCACCTTCTTGTCAGCCATGCTATACCCACAGTCCTCCCATCATGCAACGGTCTCCCGTCACTGTCAACGTAAACAATCTAGTTTACTCCAGTCATGTGTTTTGTTTTGTTTTTCTTCAGTTTTTCTGCGCATTTTGATTTAATGATTTATTTTTGTTTCATGTGCCTTGCTGTTTTGCCTGTATATATGTCTGTTTGAGGGTATCAGATCGCCTGCAACTGGAGCTACAGACAGTTGTCAGCTGCCTTGTGGCTGCTAGGAACGGGGCCTCTGGAAGAGCAGCCAGTGCTCTTAACCGCTGAGCTGTCTCTCTAGCCCCAGAATTTGAAGACAGCATGGACCCTTGTGGGCTGTTTAAAACAGGTCGTTTTTCTGGAAGGTCACCTTACTGGCTATTGGATTTCCCTGAAAGCCATGATATGGGCCGTGCTCACGTGGGGGTACGTATAACCTTTGGGTTCTTGCCCTACATTTTCCTGGCTGGAATTGGGTCAGATGCCAGTCTGCTGGTGGGTGGGCTCTCTGCCTGCTTACGTCATAAACAGACCCTAGTGTTCACCTTCAGAAAGCTGAGATTCCAAAGGCCGGAATGAATGAGCCACCTCTCTGTGGTCCTCCCCTCTGGTCATCCACTTGATTGACCCCGTCTGCTCCAAGGCCGCTCTTGGGAAGAATGGAGGAGGGAGCATTACATCACGCTCAGTGTTGTGTTTTATAAGAAAGAGAAAGAAGGAAACCAGGGATATGTTTGGTGGAGAGGCACGGTATGGTGAGCTGGAAGTAGGTGCCTCTGTGGGGCCATGCTGAGGTATCCCTTCTCCCCGAGGGAGCAGCCACACAACGGTATAATATAGAATAGAGTTTGTTTAGGGCATGGGGAGGGGAGTCGAGAGGGTTGGGGGGGGGAGAGAGAGAGAGAGGAGAGAGAGGAGAGAGAAGAGAGAGAGTATATCCCAGCCATGAGCAAGTAGAGAGAGTGGGGGGAGGAGAATGAGGGAAGAGAAGGAACAGAGTGGGAAGAGGGTAAGAGCAAGAGAGTGAGGAGGGGGCAAGCAGCCCCTTTTATAGTGAGTCAGGCACACCTGGCTGTTGCCAGGTAACTGTGGGGCGGAGCCTAGAAGGAATAACACTCAGGCAGTAAGATCTTATGTCCTGTACTTTGTCAACAGAAGGCTTAGTTTTTTGTTTTTTGTTTTTTTTTTCTTTGTGAGTCTATTGTTTCTTTTTCCCTTTCTTTGTGTCCATGCCTGTCAGGTGGCCTTATATAGCTTCAGAAAACTGCAGGGCTTATCTTTTTACTAAAAACACAAAACAGAAATACTTCTACAATAGCTACCCTGCCCTAAACAGTCTTAAGATGTTGTCTGCTTTGGGCTGGTGTCTCTAGGCTTTAGGGTGGGGGTTCAGTTAAAATAGTATCGAAAAGGCAGGTCCTCGGACCAAATAAAAGTGCCAGACAGTTCCTGGGAGTGGAGACTCTTGTATTGTTTTGTGAACCACCAGCAAGTGGAACCAGAAATTCACAGGAAGGAGAGAAAAGATTTCAAAAATACAGTTGCAGCCAAACAGCTGGTAATTAGTGTGTGGTGCTCCCAAGCATGAGGAGGTTGGAAGGACATTTCCTGCCCCATTGTCAACTAGACCACAAATGTGTTACACGTCAAGAGTTTGCAACGCTGACAGGCAGTCCCCAGGAAGGCGATCTTTGAGTTTTAAAATGGATGTTTCACGGGAGAAACCGCTCCTACCACACGAGATAGAGGAATTTTCACTGAAAAAGCAAGTTGAAGCCTGCTTGTTTTCTACCCAGGGAGACCATCTCCCCGGGGAGCTTTAGGTGAAAGCTGGGAGGGTGGTCTGGCCGGCTATGGATATGTTCAGTCCCCTTCTGCAGACTCTATTCTGATCTAGTAAGAGTGAGACTTCCTCTCCAACCACACTTTCAGGAGTTCAATGGGAGTCTGAGTGTTAGCCTTGGGATATTAATAGCAACCAGAGCCGGGTGCTGTGGTGTTTGGGGGTTATTTTTAGCACGCTCAGCCCTGGTGCTTTCCCCAAACTGCTAGTTTCTGTGAGCAAGATGTGGACGCACTGGGATTCTTTGTTGATCAGAAGATGGTTGCCGTGTGCAGTCTGGGAAGTGAGAGGAGGAAACGGAATTTAATCTTCCCTTCTGTTCCCAGGCCCGTGAGACTGTGGTGGTTTGCACAGTCAGGAACTGTTAGTAAAATGAAAGGCTTCTTTACCCCCCCTAAACGATGACATTGCCCCCCTGAACAATTTGGAGCAGAGATCTACAATCTTGTCTCTGTTTTATTTTCACTGTTTGAGACAGGGTCCCCGACACACTCTAGGCTCCCAGAGAACTTTCTATACAACCCAGGTTGACCTTGTATTCCTGATCTCCTGCCTCTGCCTCCCTAGGCCTTGAGGTTGCAGGGGTGAACCTCTATCCCTAGACCATATAGATATTTCTTTATGTATTCTTTAGCTTTTTAAATAATTTTCATCAGTTTTCATACCCATACATGTGCATACACACAGAGAGAGAGAGAGACGTGCATGTGTGTGATGTGATCACAGTGAATCATGGCACCACGTGGATGTCAGAGGACAGTTCGCAGTAGACACTTCTCTAGGTCTAGCTTGTGGGTACCCAAGACCCAATTTTGGTTGCCATGGCAACAAGCATCCTTACTGAGGGAGCCATCTCACCTGCTTGTCTTGGTTACTTCAGATGGCACCTGGGAATAGATATCGACACCATGTGCTTACCTTTTAATCTAATTCTGAAACATTGTGTCTACTGTAGGTCTATTTTCTTGTCTGCCGATGCTTGCAGCTGGCTAGCAAGGCTAGTCCTGTCAGCACCCTCTGGGTTTGACTGAGAGACCCTGCCTCAAAGAAGGTATAAAAACGTGAGGAAGATTCCTGATATCAGCTCCTGGCACCCCCACTACCCTTAACACACCTCCATATGTGCAAACAGACATACACATTAAAGAAAAAGAATCCACACTACTGTTTTTGCAGTCTGTTTAGAGTGGAATTGAGGTATACATATTAATTCATTAAATACATTGACCCGAGCAAATTGGCACTGTAGTAGGCAGGCTTTTCCAAGGCGGGGTATATTGGGAAATGGTGTAAAGCCTGCAGCCATTGGCTGCTTCAGTGACAGGGTGTCATCAAGTGTCCCCTCAAGGAGGAGTCTGCCCAGGCCTGTGATATCGGGGACGTTCTAAGGTGTGCTTTGCACAGTTTCACGGTGCATCCACTGCAGTGTCCGCGTCATTACATCACATCTCCATCCCATGTCAACTCCCAACACCACTTGGCTTTTCATAGGTAAATGAATTGCTAATGTGGTTCCTCTAGACTTGGTGCTTTACCCCTGGTGTACCATTGAATTGTATTCAATGGCGGAAGAAGGAGCTTCACCTCTAGGGTCCAGACGGATCCCATCCCACCTGCATCTGAAATGCAGTCATATCTCAGAAGAGGCCAGAACCACACGTTGAACACCTCCACTCCTCATTGTCCCCGTGGCTCCTCTTCTGTAGATCTGTCTGCTCCAGTCTTCCTGTCATAGCCCACTCAACAGAAACAAGCCAGCCTCGGGCGTCATTCATTAATCGTCTGCTTCTAGCATCGAACTCGAGTTCTGATTCCACGGTTCGTAAGATGGAGTGCTGCATTGGCCACCTGAGTCATGGCTTCCCGGTAGTCAGGGAACCAGCGAAAAAGCCCTGAGGGTCCATTGCACTTTCTTTCTCCCTTCTTCGTGGAAGTGACTGTCTTAGAGAAGGTTCCTCCCCTCCCCCAAATGTGCCCTGTCCATGATTCCTTGGGAGCTTATGTTATTTCATGGCCCTTGTCCCTCCCACCCCCGTCCTTGGTCACCCTTATCTCTTATTAGAATGTGATCTTCATGGTATCAAAGACCTCCCACTGAACAATCCCAGAGGCTGTAATAATTTTTTTTTATTAACTTGAGTATTTCTTATTTACATTTCGAATGTTATTCCCTTTCCCGGTTTCCGGGCCAACATCCCCCTAACCCCTCCCCCTCCCTGAGGCTGTAATAATTTTTAGTTCACAGACTGAAGATGCAGGTGGACATCTGGAAGGGATGCTGCCCCTTGAAGATATTTAGGAGTTAATGAAATCGTATACCTCTGCTTAATGGGTACTGATTAGGGACTACACATATATTTGACTACCTCTCCTAGTACAGAATCGTGTATTCTACTTCTTCTTGCTTGGAATCCGGCATTGCCAGCTTTTAAATACAAAATATTTTAACTATTTTGTTAATTGGGTGAGCAAGTTCAACATCAGGCTTTCTCGTTGGCACACCGATGAATTTGCCTATGGCACTGTCACAGAGTCTCAGTTCTCTGTGTTGTCTATTGCTAGGTACTGTAATGCTAAATTCTATACCCAAAGGTCTAGGGCTGTGAGTAAAAGCATGTTTACAAGCTTCTGTTGTCCAAACCTTGTTCCTTGATTTAAAACTATTGGTTAAATAAAAATGGCTAAAGTCGATTATTAGAGGGATTGGAGGTAGGTGGGTTTGGAGTGACCTGGTTGAAGGAGGACAGACCAGGGAAAAAGAGGAGGAATGAGAAAGGAGGAGGAAGCCGCCGTGAGGGGAGAGGAACCCTGAGCACTTGGCCAGGAGAAACAGCACGTATCTGGGGTACACCACTAGGGAACTAGTAGCCAGGCCAGCAGTTAAAAGAGTAGATTAGGGGTGACCCCCAGTAATTATCAAAGCCAAATAAAATAACCATAGTCTTGAGACTCGTTTATTTATAAGCTACTCAGGGATAAGATTAAATTGTTTGCCCTACAATTTTGATGTCTGGCTGAAGCTTGAAGTCATCCTGGCTCCAAGTGTTGATTGCTAGGCTCCAACAAGGATGGCTTTGCCCAGATCCAAAGATGCTACCCTTTACTAATGAACAGAAAGGGGCTGGGAGTCAGAAGCTCTCCTGTGTTAGAGCATTTCCCGTGGATTCAGTTTTCTATGTATAGTTCCTAATGGTAAATAGTGAGTTTTCACCGATGCCTATTTTTATTATGGTGCCAGCGTTAACTGTGGCATTTCAAGTGCGAACTCCGTATTTCCTTTGTCTTTAGAGGTAGTCGTAGGCTTACTTTGGGAAGGGATCTCTGGAGACACAGTACCTGGGAACAGATGCTGGAGGTCTCCATTGCTACTTGACTGTATGCTGCTAGCGGGGATCAGCACGCAGTATACATAAAGAAGTTTGTGAAAACAACTTGGGGCAGTGAGAGGTGCAAAATTAGCAAAAGTCAAACCGTCAGCTTGCAGGACTCAGTGGTAGATGCCACACGCAGGATGCCATTGTCCTCTCCCCAACATCTCTCTTTCCAAATATAAAGTTAAAAATGTATATCAGATATCTCTATTAGAAATGATTGTTTCTGGGCTAGGACTTAATTGGTAGAGTCGTCGCCTAGAGCACACAGGAAGCCTTAAGATCAACTCCCACTTTCACTTAAAGCAACTATGGTGGCCAGCATGTGTCAATCCAGTTCTTAGGGGTAGAAGCAAAATGATCTGGAGTTCAAGGTCATCGTTGCCTGTGTAGTGCGTTTGAGCTCAGCCTAGACTACGGCGACCCTGCCTCAAAAAAGGGTTGCTGTTTCAATGATAGTAGCTCAACCATGCTAACCCCAAGCTGACTTTATTTACCGAAGATGGCCTTTTTTGACGGGACCCCTCCAACAGTAAATGTGATGTTGCTACTTTCTGGGTGTGAGAGAAGACAGTCGCTTCCTCGGGAGATTTTCATTGCAGACAGTAAAGAATGTAACTCCACAGCCACCATGGAGGGATGTTAAATATCTCTGTATTCGTTGCCACGTTAGGTGGACTGCACCGCTCATCTAATGATTGTATAATTACGGGCTGAGTGACTGAAGGCATGACGGATAAAAGGACGGACAAAAGACAGAGCAAACGAAGAAAAGTTCTGGTGAAATGATAGGCTATTAAAAGGTACTGGGATGAATATTCCAGACACGGGGGTTTTCTGAGGAAGCAACAGACCCTACACTGACCATGGCAAATAGAAACTGACCAGCTGAAAGCTGAGACACGCTACCTGGTAAGAATTCTGTAGCTGTGACTTTAGCAAAAGTGTTTCAAGGCGTCCCATGGTGGCAAGTGCGTTGTTTTGATTTGGGGTTTTGGTAAGACTGGCTGTCCTATTATTTGACATGCTACTCACCACTGAATCCTTCTTTGCCTCACCCAATGTAATCAGCATCCCGAAATGTTCATTCGACTTTTAAAAACAACCGACAACGGACATGTGACCTAACCAACATGCAAGACCGTGAATGGTGGATGGGAGGTTAAAGCCTGGTACAGAATTAGTTACACGCCCAGTTTGACTTACTCAGGGTGACACTGCGCTCACATACAATGGCTTAAAATCCACTTACATTCCTCACTGCTAGTTAATAAAAAATCGGGTTTTTCTTGTTGTTGTTTTAATTTACTTAAAAATTTCTTTATCGGAGTGTCTCATCCTGAGTTGCCCTCCGAGTACCATTTCGGCCATTGTCTATCAGTGCAAGACAGACACAGAAGAAAACAAGCCATCACCCTGTCTGTTCTGGGAGGTGACTGTGGCTTCAAAGTCAGGGTGTTTTTTTGTTTTTTGTTTTTTTGTTTTGTTTTGTTTTGTTTTTTTCAAGTTGCCACACACTTGGTTGTGAAATTTCTATTCAACTGTTCATTCGGTTAAGGCAATTTTTTTTTCACAAAGTAAAAAGTGATGACTGTATCTGATGCAAGCGAGGTCCCATTCTGCTTTGAGAATTTCAAGCAAACTCAGACCTGTGAGCTGGGCTGTCATGACTCTGCACTGCAGGGGCATACCTTTGATTAGTAGGTGGGGCTCTGGTTCAATCCTGTCAGCACCTCTGGGATTCATATATACAACACTCACAAGCCAGTCTCAGGTTCTCCAGAGAGAAGCATCAGTCTCAGCATGAAAACATTTTTATATCATGATCATAGAACCATTGGCACATTCTAGAAATAATGTGGAATGTCTAAATGTTGGTGTGTGACACGCTAACGTGTGTATGGTCCAACACCACACTTCCCCTCGAAGGTCTCACAGCCACAATTCTGTTTCAGAAGATGGCCATCTTTATCATACAAAATGACAGCCCCACCTTGAGAAGGAACCCATACTTAGTTGGGAAGTGGAACTTAAAATTCTCTTTTTGAGATTTCTATTTCTTATACACCCTGTCACCAAGATGTAAAATTGTTATTATTCTTATTTTGCCTGGTTTTTGTTTCCCCCTGAGTGGTTTTCTTGAAGCTGCACACCAGCGTGAGTCCTCTCTGGCACTGGCTGAGGAGACAGGTTAATGGTTCTGTTGGCTTTCTTTCAGCTGACTGAGGGACTTTGCCGGCACTGATTGGAATTATTTTAATTTAGGAAAGTGCCAGACCCTCTCCATGGGCATGATTTATTCTCACATAAATCAGATTAAAAGTTTTTATAGACGTCAGATCCGTCTTCTTGGCTGGCAGAATCTTGAGTGCCCAATTACTTACAAAGAGGGTAGAGAAAAGGGGCCGTGATGTATCATTAGGTGTGAGTCAGGTCCAATTGTGGGAAATATCTCCAGAGTCACCCCTGTCAGTGGGGGGTGGGGGTGGGGATGCTGCAGCAGCAGAGGTAGCCATTTTTGCTTGCTTATGTAACTTACCTTTGCGAAAGTGGCATGAGGGGACCCCGGACAAGAGGACCTTATATGTGAACAGACAGGGTTCGTTTCGGGAAGTTTATGAAATGCTCCCTCCTTAAAATGACTCCGGAACCTATAGGGTTTTTTTTTTTGTTGTTGTTGTTGTTTTGTTTTGTTTTTTGTTTTTTTTAGCTTTTAAAATTAGGGAGTTGCTTTGATACAAGATTTTATTTGAAATGACTTCAGGAAGGGCAGGCGGTGAGTTGTGTGCGGCCCCTGTTACCGTTTCTGTAATGATGTCATCACAAGGGCTTGGTCTCACCAGGACCAAGAGCATTTCGGAAGACAATGTCTAGCCACTTAAGACCGTTTTGACTCTTGTGATCTACAGTGGTTGCCCTAGCAAAGAATCTGACTGCTTTTGAAAGCTTGACTTTAAGTGACTAATTGTGACTTTTTTTTTTTATGGAGGTTTAAAAAGATTTTTAAGTCTTAAAATCGTTTTAGAGAGTGTCTATACCGGTCGGTGGTCGGTGGACCATCTCTCCACCCCCCCCCCCACCAGTTATTTTATTATTAGCAATCACTTAGAACACATTTTGTCTAGGCTCCGCCCCACAGTTACCTGGCAACAGCTAGGTATGCTCCGCCCCACAGTTACCCGGCAGCAGCCAGTTGTGCCTGACTCACTATAAAAGGGGCTGCTTGCCCCCTCCTCTCCTCTTCCCTCCCCTCCCCTGCCCTCTCCTCTTCTCTCTTCTCTCACTTGTTCCCCTACCCTCTTCCCCCTTTCTCCCCATTCCCCTGTCCCCTCCATGTGCTCATGCCCCCCTCTCCTCTTCTCCCCGCCTCATGTCCTAAATAAATTCTATCTGTACTATATCATCGTGTGCCTGGTACCTCAGGGGGAAGGACTGCCTCAGCATGGGCCCACAGAGGCACCCCTTCCTCCCCACACCATAGCGCGCATCCACCAAACATATCCCTGGCTTTTCTTTTTATAAACACAACCCTTTTTTCTCTTTCACGTATCCCAGACTTTATAAGTAGCAGACTTTGAACTTCTCATCTGTCTATCACTACCTTTGCAGTCCTGGGAGTAGGGGTGAGCGAGCAGAGGGCTTCTTCAGCGGGCTTGCAAGCATTTTCTTAAACGAGTAACGCCCCCTTCTTTGTTCCCCTCCCCCAAACCACCAAGGTCTGCTCCACCTACTTTTACTTTTAGTTTTGTTTGCCGTTGTAGGCTTGCCCCCACCCATGGACCTGTATTCTCCCTGTGAGGGACAAACCCTGTGTCTCCTACACCGAGGAAATGTGAAACAGAATAGAAAACACTCTGCCTAGCCAAGTAAAGAAAACAACAGGCAGCCAAGCAATTACAGCCTCTTTTATTATCACTAAGTAGAGTGGAGGGCACAGTGAAACAATGGGCTCCCTTGTTCTGTTATTCCCACCGCATGTGGCTAATCAGTATTTGCAATTTACCCAATGGAACAGAGATGGCCCGTGGGTAAATGTAGCTTCTGGAAGCTTCTGCAGGAAGAGACTGCTGAATCTGCCAAAACTGCCAAATCCGGAACTTCAGATCACTGTATTTATTTATTTATTTATTTCACCATTGTCGAGATAGAGACGCGAAGAACCCAGATCTTCCCTATCTGAATCTGGCTCCCTTTTCTCCTTGCTTTAACATCTGGGCTCGATCTCATAGTTCGGACATCAAGTCCGGTAGGAATTGGAAGCGTGAGGTCAATAAATGACTTGAAGCCTTTAAATCTTCCCCAAAGTCTGGTTTACATCTTCTAGTGGATAAGCTCAATAGCTTAATGAACCACATCTCAGGGGAGAAGCCCCGGAGCCCAGGCTGCTGAGCCCAGCTCGCTCTCAGCTGCAGGAGAAAAATGGACCTGCTGTGATAAGATAGGGTTTGGTTTTGAGTGGCTAGGCAGGCTCCCCAGCGGGAGGCTGCTTGAGATCCCCACCATCCCCCGGGCTGTTTTGAATGTTTCCCAGCGGAAGGCTAGGGAAGTATTCTCTCCCCTAGAATGGTGTTTTTTGTTTGTTTGTTGTATGTTTTTGTTTTCTGTCCCAAGGTTAACACTTCAAAGCAACATGCCTTTTCCTATATACAAGACAGAAAGCTGTTATGGTTGGCTCATGGCTGTGGTGTCTATAATTGCAGGTTGGGTTTTTTTATTTTTTTTACATATACTAATGGTTTTTATTTACATTTAAAAAAAATTAACCACACTCGCAGGTGGCACTGGCCAGCTTCTGAGGAATGGAAACATTGTGTATATACCCGGGGAGATTTGGGCTGGTGTGTATTTAATACACTGCCCTATGTTATGGGAGATCATTGTTTTCCTTGAGTGCTAACATTTATTTTTTTGCATAGGACTGAATCAACTAAAACACACACACACACACACACACACACACACACACACACACACACACACCCCTCTCCAGTGTTCCAAAGGGCTTGGTAATTCTGCTGAACTGGGAATGCATTTGCCTTCTTGGAAGGCCTCTCCCCTCTTCCCCTGCCCCAGAGCTTCTGTCTGCTCTGCTGCCCCAGATCGTGTTATTATTTGTTTTAGTGTATCAGGAAGGAACTGTGTGGTTAAAGGACCCCCCCCAGGTTTGAGGAGACCCTAAAATATCTAGTTCTCTTACAAATATCATTACTAGGGGGATTATATTGGGGCTCGAATTCTCAAACACATCAGCCCTTGACCACATAATCCTGCCCGCAAAATGAATAAAACGTTTGAGAAAGATGTAAAACAATTATTCTCTAGACATAAGCCAGTCCAGCTCATGAGAATTTTATCGTGCACTAAAAACCAATGGGTAAAAACCTGAATTCCTCACGAAGGCATGGACAGCTGCTGGGTGCTGACGTCTCTCACCAGAGGTCCCATCTCCAGAGACCCCCCCACCCCCGCCCAGAGCCCTCCTCCCCATCCTTTAGCTCCCACCATCATCCCTGTGGCTACAATGTGTGAGACACAGAAGTCCCATTCGGAAGCCTCCTTTCATGGACCAGTTTAAACAGGCAGATCCTGTTAGCGTTCCTAGGCTCCGCCCCACAGTTACCTGGCAACAGCCAGGTATGCTCCGCCCCACAGTTACCTGGCAACAGCCAGGTTGCCTGACTCATTATAAAAGGGGCTGCTTGTTCCTACTCACTCCCTTACTTTCTTACCCTCTTACTCTCTTACCCTCTCTGTCCCTTCTCTTCCCATTCCCCTACCCCCCCTCAACTTGTTCCTGGCTGGCCTCTCTTCTCCTCTCCTCTCTCCCTCCCACTGCCTTTTTCTGCCTCTACTCCCTCAACACCCCTCGTCATGACCTAAATAAACTCTATTCCATACAGCATCCGTCATATGGCTGGTACCTCAGGGGGAAGGGATGCCTTAGCACTGGGCCAAGGTGTGTACCGTTCTACCTCCACCATACTGTGCCTCTATAAACATGTCCCGGTTCTTTCTTCCTCTCTCTCTCTCTCTCTCTCTCTCTCTCTCTCTCTCTCTCTCTCTCTCTCTTCTTTCTCTCTTTTTCATAAATCACAACAGATCCCGCTATCTTCTGTTAAACCATCGGCACATAACAGTCTACTGTGCAGAGACCACAGTCTGGACATCAAAACCGGTTTCCGTCTTGGTGTGGGTGGCGGGAGGGTCCAGGTCCCAAAGGTCAGACACGTGGGGGGGACTTTCATAAGATTCCAGTCTTGCTTTCTTCTCTCTTCAGAGGCATGAGGTGGGATGGGGGAATCCCAATTCCTTTTAAATGCCAGCTTCAATTTACCTCCTTTTGAGAATTCCCTCCATCCCACGCATCCACCCACTCCCTATCCAAAAATATTAGTGCCTGCAGCAAAGGGTGAATTCGGAGGCTGTTAAGCAAGAACTTCAGAAATGTCTGTGACTTTTCTAGATGTGTTCATTTGGAAAGGAACGAGGCCAGTGTTTGTCTGTTGGTAACACCGGAGAGTGCCAATATCCAATGGAGACCAAGACATACATGATCAGAAACTTTCAACCGATGTGTTTGGCACGGTTGGGTTTTTGGTTTTGTTTTGCTTTTCCCTGTTTAGAATGGAGATGCTGGGATGGGGATATAGCTCAGGTGGTAGAGCGATTGCCTAGCTTACACAAAGACCTGGGCTCAGGTTGTAGCACCATATAAGCAGGGTATGGTGATGCCATACCCTGTCCTAGCACAGGAGAGGTAAAAGCAGGAGGAATAGACGTTCAGGATCAGCCTACACTGCACAGTAAGCTCAAGGCCAACCTGGGCTACACGAGACCCTGTCTAAAAATGAAAAGGGAAGGAAAGACGAAGCCACCGGAATGGATGGTCGTGTGCTTGTGTCTGTGCTTCACGGTTTTTGCTTTTGACAGGAGAGGAATGGACCCAGCGCTGTCTGTTTTTGCAGTCTGGTGTGTGTGTGTGTGTGTGTGTGTGTGTGTGTGTGTGTGTGTGTGTGTGTGCATACACAGCTCATTAGCAGTTCATTTAACATCACTTTTGCTCTTCTAAGAGAAGCTGCGTTGAATGGGCATCGGGGATGTGTTTGGGTGCTGCAGGGAGGTGTGAGCGAGTAGCACCCACCATGTGCACCTGGGAAGGCAATAAATTGGCGCCGATGACACCGTGCTCATGACTCGGCATTTGGGAACATTTTGTGATCTGATGTTCCAGAGCTTTCTGAATGCCTCTGCTTGAGAAAAAGTGTCACCAGGCCTAGTGACAGCATTGCCAATCTGGTCTTTGTGAGATGCCGTTTCTAGAGCACTGGGATGTGTTTTCTGTAACCCTGTTGCCCATGCCCCCACCCCATCCCCCCCCAGTGTTTCTGCATTCCCTACCTTGCGGTTCTCGGATGCTGTCTGTGCGTGGCATGACGTGGCCGTGAATGTCCTCTGATCACGGTGTGCATGTCATCGTGCTTTTAGCAGGTGGCTGATTGATCACGATGCTCACATGCCACGTCCCTGTTGGGTGAGCATTCTGGCATTATCATAAGAGGAGGTGGTACCATTATGGTGAAATCGGTAGTCTTGGAACTATCCTAGCCACTCACTTCACTAACTGAGGCTCAATCCGTGAAGATCCAAGGCTCCCAGCAGATGCTCTAACTTTGGGAACAATTGGAAAGATCTGGAGATAATCACGGGTGCTGCCTGTGAAGAGAAAGCTAGAGGCACTGGAGACCTGCATCTGGAGAGGCTAGGGGGCGACTATTGGACTTCTTTGTGGGACATCATCACCCCCAAACAACGAATCATCTGGTCTAATGTGGCAGTAGTCTGAGGAAGCCTGCATAGGTCAGGCTAAGTGAGACACATGCGACTTTTCATTCTACATGTGAATTCTTATGTCTTCCGAGGTGAGACTTTCGTCCCATTTAAGTCAATGGGTACGGTTCAAATTACTTGGAATAAGTGTCACACAAATTAGTTGTGAGATTGGAAAACAGGTGTGTGTGTGTGTGTGTGTGTGTGAGAGAGAGAGAGAGAGAGAGAGAGAGAGAGAGAGAGAGACCTAGTACCCACCCCACCCCCTTTTTAATCCACCATTTTATATTCTCCACTTCAGAGCACCGTTTGTAGGATTCTGTGTCATCAGAAGACGTGGGATCTTCATCGATGTGACAAGCCAGAGCTTCCGCACTGTCCTTCAGCGCAGTTCGGGGGTTCCTGGGTGTGTTCTAGGATGGCCAGTTCCCTCTGGTCATCAGACCTGCAGGAGCCATGCTTTCTGGTCAATGCGTTCTCTTGCACTGCCAGAGTGGCTACATTTTGGGCCATGATTCTAAACAGATTTCTGAAACGCAAAGCTGTCTCCTGCACAAGGCTGCACAATGCCCCCAGACCGGCAGATTCCTCTTAGAAGCCTCTCAGCTGGCGTTCGCAGGTTTGGTGTCATTTTGAGAGCGGAGGTCCTTCCAGAGTATACGAACATGGTGATCGGGCATCACGGTTCTGAAAACCATTGTCTGAAGCTCGTGGACGGGATTCTGGGCTCTCACATTCGCACCAAAGCGACTGAGGGACACTGGGATTCACCCTCCCCTGGCATTTAAAAACACACGTTCAACCCCATCAGGGACATGGAACAGGCGATCCCAGCTTTCAGTTGGAGCTGACAGCTGTAGATTTAAAAGGAAATAGCATTTATTTCCCATTCTTCTTCGTAAATACAACTGCTTTAGCGGTCACGTTATGTCGGCAGCCTCTGTACCCATGCATTTAAATGAATGACATCTAGACCGAGCTAAATATGCATATGCATATCCCTGTGTGTATATATACAAGTATTATATATGATATGCATGTTTGTTATACGTATATCATATGTATATTACACACACACACACACACACACACACACACACACACACAAATGCATCACAGACACTAACCAGGCATGCTAAGTCAGGCCTGTGATCCCAGCCCTTGCCAGTTTGAATGCAGGAGGATCTCTCCAAATTCCCTTTCATAGTCGAGGTCTAGGACAGCCTGGGCTATCATGTAAGACCCTATCTAATGGATGGATACCGCCAGCACCATAATAACAGAACCACCACGAACAAGAATGCATACAGTCAGAAAATATTTTGAGGGATAATGCTGGAATTGTGACTGGTAATCTCTTGGGTGAGATTTGCGGCGTGGAGGGCAGAGGAACCTCGAATTTGCAATAAACCTCTCTGTCTCTCTCTCTCTCTCTGTCTGTCTCTCTGTCTCTGTCTCTCTCTGTCTCTGTCTGTCTCTGTCTCTGTCTCTCTCTGTCTCTCTCTCTTCTTTCCCATCCTTAACCTCATTTTCTTGGAAGTCCACTATTGCCGATATGCACCGGCGCTGGGTTAACCGTCTCTCAACCTCTTCAGAAAGAGTCCGCACCCTTCTTCCCACAATGCCTTCTTGTTTGCGGCTCTTTGTGGGGGAGCGCGTTAGACAGAACTGTTTTGTCACGGCAATCTGGAGTAATCGCCCCTGACATTTTCATGAGTCACTGCAGAATTCAAAGAATGCCTGATGAAGCACACCACAAAAGGGACCCGATGTGGAGAGGGAGAGAGTGTCAGGGAGTCTGTTCTGGTCGCCTGGGTTGGAATGGATGCTGTCCTTCCAAGTTGCCTCTGGTTCTAATGTACCGGCAGTGTGACAAAGTCCTTCACAGTGTTGTGATAGTGTTGTGACAAGAATGGAAGAAACATGCCCATTTTAGACTGAGGGAAATAAGTTCAAAGGTCCCTGTAATTTTTATGTGTGGAAGAGCATGTTTGGTTTCCTCAAGACTGCCCACTCTGGATATTTTACACGAATAAATGACAAAGAATTCCTTCCTTCACATGTTGTCCTCTAACAGCGTTTCTGGAAGATTCTATATAGTTCAGGCCAGCTCACATGACACTTTATTTACTCAACTTTCGAGATTCAAATATCCTTTCTATAGTACCAGAAGGAGTTTAATCAGTTTGGCCTGTTTCTCTTGACCCAACACCAGGCAGTCTGGCCTAGTTCCCCTTCACGGAGAGATGGAGATCTCACATCTGCGGAGAATAATTGAACTCACAGAATGCATTCTCCAGCTCGGCTTCCCTGGGCTCTCACCACACCTCCTGCGATGTGGGTGTTCTGTATTTCCCAGGTGGTGGGGCGGTTAAAGTCGATGACCAGAGTCACAGCTTAAACATCAAGAACTCGATGGCCAAGTAGTCAAAAGCCCTTTTGTGGTAACAGTTTGAGAAAGCCTGGGTATATCTTTATGTCAGAGGAACGCTAATTACAAAGGACAGAGCCAGGTTCTAACGTCTTTGGTAATGGCTTCAGCTTGGGGCATGTAGTAGGGTCACATGTATTACCTGTCTTCCTTCTAGCATGGCTGCTGAGATGGCTCAGGGTAAAAGCACTTATCATGCAAACACAAAGATCTGAGTTCAAATCCCCCCAGAATCCATGTCAGAGTTGGACACAAAGAGGGAACACTCATGTGCATACACACAAATGCACACATACACATCACACACATACATGCATACATATGCATACATGCACACTCATATGTATACATGCACACATGTGCACACATGTATACACAACACATACACACGCACACATGCACGCACATGCATACACACGAAAACATGCACATACATGCATAGGTACACAGTGCACACACATATGTATACATGCACACATGTGCACACATGTATACACACACACACACACACAGACACACACACACACACACACACACACTATAAGCAGGTTCACTCTACCCCAGTAGGTTTTCTCTGTGACAGAACGAGCATGTGTAGTTCTTTGCATCTTTCCATTAGCGCAGAGAAGAATGACCATTGGTTTTTCTGAGATTTTTCTAACTCATAGCTGAGGTTATTAATATTGACAATCTCAGTTGAAAATTTTATGTGGTTTCTGATGGAGAAAAATGTTTTAAAAATCTGTCTCCTTTCAGGATGAATTTGGCAATGATAAAAGAGTCTTCTCAGAGGTTTTTTGTTGTTGTTGTTGGGTTTTTTTTGTTTTGTTTTGTTTTTGCCAAACAAGGAGTTTTCTATTTGCATATGTAAATCTATGTTAATTTAGACAGCCAATCCTATTCATAGTTTCTCATGCAAGGGTCGAGGCTTCAGCAAAGGAATTAATGTTAGACCATATTAAAGAGGGAAAATAAATTATTTAAGTTGTGTTTTAATACTGAGTAGCACAATAATTTGACTTATTAATTTAGGTATTCATTGACCGTTTCATACATGTATATAATGAATTTCAGTCATTTTCACCCAAACACTCTGTCTTACCCCTCCTTCTTCCTTCCAAGCCAACACCCTCCCACTTCTATGTCTGTCTGTCTGTCTGTCCTGTCTTCCCCTCCTCCCCCTCCCCCGCTCCCCCCTAAGCTCCACTTGCATGAATGTGGGTGCAAAGTTTTCTGCTGGATCATGGGTAACTTTTCAGTGGCTACACCAGTGGGAAAATCACCCCACTCTGACTCCAGGCCCTAACCAGTGGCTCCTCAGAGACTGGTGGGGTCCACCAGGTAGAGACTCCAAGGGTTTAAACCTTGACCTAAGGAGGACATTTCACTATTTTTTAAAAAATTGTACTATATTACTTATTTTTATTTTGCATATGAGTGTTTTGCCTACATATTTTATTTGCACGCCACTTGCATGCAGTACCCATGGAGGCCAGGAGGGAATGATGGATCCTCTTGGAACTGTCAGTTGTTAGTGGCCAGGAGGGTGCCGGGAATTGAATCTCGTTCCTCTGGAAGGGTAGTCGGTGCTTTTAGCCACTGAGCCACCTTTGCAGACCTGACATTTCACTCTCAAACCACAACATCCACTCTGTCTGTCTGTCCGACTGTCTCTTTATACTAGGTTCAAGAATTTCATACGCGTATCATTTTCAGACTCTCATTTTGTCTACATCCTTCCCCTCTTCCCTTCACACACAATTTTGTATCCCCACCCCCATCGCGTGCCACCCCCCACCAAGGTACAGTAGTTGCTGTTCAAATGGTCTTGTGACTTAACATTCATTGTCTTGTGACCAACTTATCAGGGGCTCCATTCTTGGAGAAAAGTAAGGGATACTTCACTTCACAGCAGCTAACTATTGCCAACAGCTCCTTTTATTCCAGCCATAAACATAAGACCTTACTCAGCTAGCCACTTTTATGGTTTCTCCCCTGCCCCCAACATGCTACTTTCTCCATTACCAGCTCCAGGGTACCACCCAATATGGTTTTGCTCCAATTTACCTAATAACCAGATTGACCTGAAGTGATGTATTAACATCCCAAGGCCCTTCCTTGGAGACAGAGTTCTCTCTCTCTCTCTCTCTCTCTCTCTCTCTCTCTCTCTCTCTCTCTCTCTCTCTCTCTTTTTAGCTCAGAAGATTCTCCTCTTCTGAAATGTGTAACCTATTAGTTGTTACCCCCAAGAGGAGGACTAGCAATGGCCCTGGAGGAAGAGAAAGCTGGGGGGGAAAGGATTTTCATCATCTGGTGAACACGCACCTTCCACAGCTGCCTTCTAGTGCAGTCCGAGGAGAGTTTGTCCACATCCACCTTAGAATGGTCCAGGGTATGTGGGCAGATGTGGGATCCATTGTTTGCGGATGTCCACCATTTACTAAGTATCGGTTTCTTTAGTAAGAATCTCTTTTAGGGGCTGGGGAGACGGCTCAGAGGTTAATGTGCTGTCCGTACGCATGTAAAGAATGGGGTTTGGTTCCGGGTCCAGTGAAGTTCTGTCTCCATGAATAAGGTGGAAAGCAATCAAACAAGATACACACATGAACTTCTGTCCCTTGCATGCGTGTACATACATGTGTGCCTACATAAATGCAGGCATGCACACACCCATGTAACACACAGAAGAAAGAATCTTTTTGTTTGTTTGCTTGTTTGTTTTTTCCAAGATAGGGTTTCTCGGTGTGGCTCGGACTGTTCTGGAACGCCCTCTTGTAGACCAGGCTGGCTTCGAACTCAGAAATCTGCCTGTCTCCGCCTCCTTGGTACTGGGATTGAGGGTGTACACCGACCGCCACTGAGGAAAGAACCTTATTTAATCAGTTAACTTCTTAAAATGATGGTGACACACAGAATGCTTATGTGACCACAACCTTCTGTTTTATCCACAGAAAAAAAGGCACGTCACAGGCATGGTCCCCTTGGCTCATAAAGGTTCTCATTTATGAAGCCCCTTTGCACAAATCTACTTACGTTCACACCAGAAAATGTCACAAACAAACAAACAAAACAAAAAACCACTTTGAATTTTGGGCACAAAAGCATAAAGATCATTTCAATGGAATTTCAACTACACCTAACTAGTTCCCTCAGTGACTTGCGTTTCCATTTTTAACATACAGAAATGTATAGCCAAATACATTTTACACTCCGTGGGGATTCAATGGCCAACACGCCCCCCCCCCCCCCCCCGCTTCCTCATAGAAGAGGCTTCAGGTCCATGTGTTTGTTTCCATGTTCCAGGTTGGTAAGTGCTTACACTGATACACTACATATGTGTCCTCAGCACTACGATGTCTATAGGCTCTTGGAGACATGTGAGCCACACATATGTTCATGTAAGCATCCTCACCCTGCTATCTGCCAAGTTTTCTATTGGGTCACATTGTCACAGCAAAGCCATAAGAGGGTTGTGAAATCCATCTTCAGTCTTCCTTAGGCAGAGGAGAAGAAGCAGGCAGCAGCTGAAACCAGGGACCAGTGAGCGAGGACTTAACGGAGCCTTGCGTTACACTGGACTTAACAACTCAAGGCGTAAGTGCAAATGACTCAAAGGCAGGCATTGGGTGCACATCCAAAGCTGGGGTCAAAGGTGAAAGGGAAAGCAGAGTGTCACGGTTTCGAACAAACAGCGGTTGTGGGACGAGGGGCACAAGGTGACATTTTTGAATTTAGCAGAGGGAATAGACCAGAAGAGGCCAAGTGACCTTAGCAGAAATCTGGCCCCAAAGCACGCACCGCTCACAGAAAATGTCTGGGTAAGAGGCTCGAGCAGTCAGTCCTTTTGTGTCTAAGCCATTATTGGGACCCGTGTCAGCAGGAAGCAACCCCAGTTATGGGCTTTCAACCGAGCATAAAATTGGAAACACCTGGTAAAGTGGGGGGAGCTGGTGGGCAGGGCACACATCGGCTCCAGATAACTAGATACGGACAATGGCCTTCAGCCGGGCTCAGCTGCAGGAGAGTCGTCGGTTTCAGCCATGTGGTTTATTTCAGAAAACTATACACACTCTCCAAGTCCCCACGGAGCTGACATTTTCTGGCACCGTGATTAATCAGGTTCTGTTCAAAGTGGAAAGAGAAAGGGCTGGTGGGAGAGGAATGGAGGGATGGAGGAAGGAAGACACACTTTGACCAAGCCAAGTTTAGATTACAAAATAACAGCAAGGTGACCTATCCCCCCACCCCTCCCCCTCCCCCACCCCACCCCTCTACTCCCCCAACACTCATCCCTCCCCTCCCCCTCACCTCCTCCTCTCCCACCTCTCCCCATTCCCCTCTTCCACCCCACCCCCTCTCCCTCCTCACCCCTTCTCCCTCCTCCTCCCTTCCTCCTCCCCTTCCCTTTCCCCTCCCCCTCCCCGCACACCGTGTACACATTATTCCTGAGGTGCTACTGTCCCCGTTGAGAACTAGTAGGGACGGTACCATCTGTCACTGTCCACCACAAAGGTAAGGAGTTTGGGAAGGTTTTAGGAAAAGTGGAACTTTGTGGCAATGATCCTTGAGGTAGAACAATCTTTAAGTTCAAGTAATGCCCATTCACCAATTTCATCAATAAGAGGACAAAAGGAAAAGCTCTTCCAGGTTTGGCCCTGCCTGGCATCAGACGAAACCACCGAGGAGGTTGGAAAGGTAACGGGTATAAAGTAAATGTATAGCTTGGGTGTTTCATTCCACACCGTTGGTTATCTGACCACACAACATCTGGATAGCTCTGGTCTTACCTGTGGGGTCCCGTGGGGTTTGCACATTACAATGACAAGCAAACTTGACTCAAGCATGTTGGGAACTTGCTACAACATACGTGTGCATGAATTAGCTATTTTTGCAGTCAGATACTGACCTTGGCTTGGCTGTGCTCATCCAACTTAGAACCACTTTTCAAAATCAATCTCTCTCTCTCTCTCTCTCTCTCTCTCTCTCTCTCTCTCTCTCTCTCTCTCATCTTAATTGCTGAAATCTAGTGTCCATAATCCAGTGCTATGGTGGCCTGGCAATCAGAATCAATCAAGTAAACAAACATTGCAAGTTGGGAAAATTATTATCACTGTGGGGTGAAAAACAAATTCAGAGAATCTGAAAGGTATCTCCCGGTGCCTGCCTAGTATGGTCTTGAACCTCTGTTTGCTTTGGATTTTTCACCAAAGGGTCCCAGTACACATTCTTCTGAAAGACAGGTAGTCACTGAATCAATGTGGCCTGAACACCAACAGGCAGGAGCATCATAATAGATGATCTGAGACGCCTTAAACCAGAACTGAACCCAGACAAGAGGAAGAGAAACTAGTCAAGTTACTCGTATCTAGTCAGTTACCCGTATTTGGGTCGTGAGTGAATTGAATAGGTTGTTTGAAGACATGTGGACTGAGAAGTCTTCCTCCCCATGTGGCTCTTTGGAAATGATGTAATCTCATTCTTGCAATAGACACTAAGCTACGATCTCACTGACATTGCCACAAGTTAACCTTTAGGACCCCATACAGAAGTGTTTGATAAAATCAGACAGTGGAACACAGCTCTTATTGGGGAAAAAGATCCAGCCTTCGGTTAACATCTATGGTTTTGTTTTTTAATTAAGCATTTTAGGTGACACTTTTGTATGCATGTCCTTGTACTTTGTGTCTTGTTCTCCTAACACCTGCTGCCTTACCCAGGGCCCATTCCCCCACTGCTGGTTCCCCCGGACTCCCACCCCAATATCTAAAACAGTGTATACAGTGACAAGCAGTGGCCCATCACTCATTGGCCTCTTAGGAACTGGGAAGATGGGATAAAGGCTGAGGGCTCCTTCTTGAGTCTCTTGGGCCTTCTAGGAGAACATAGCCACTGGAATTCAGACTCCCTCCCTGTCAGTGAGATGTTTTCAGTCCTTTCACTAGAGAATCGTTTCTCCAGCCTGGCTACGGCCCCAGTCAGTGCCTTTGCTCTACCTCTGGGCCTTTGGTGGCCCGAAGATGCTTACAGGATGCGATTTTCCTGACTGTGAGCTAAGTCTTCTAAAACCTGCCTCACACCTTCAAAGCACTCCACAAATGTTCTTGGGTGCATGGAGCTCATCTTGGTTTTGCCAAAATTGCCACAAGGCAAGCAAGCAAACAACTCTGCGAGCCTCTGCTAGGGTTGCCATTCTTCTATGTCGCCCCAGAGCCTTGGTTCTGGCTGGGAGAACCTCTCATCTGCTAAGAGACTGAACTCCACACTTTGGTTCCATGGTCCCAAGGACTTACTGTTGCCTAGTTACACCATCGGCTGTAAGTGAGGGGTCTCTGACAGGAGACCTGGGCACACTCTCTGTCTTAGTTTTAATTGGCTAACATTATTTTACATTGGACTCAGTATTTCAGTTGACAAAGGACTTTGGGATGGAGAGTTCTGAAAGGTCTAGGCCTACAATAATCGTAGGAGGCGAGGTCTGTCTTCATTCTGGAGATGAGAAAACTATTTTGCAAAAAAAGGTAAAGAGTGAGTACCCATTACTTCTCTTTCCATAAGGTTACTTTAAAAAAAAATCACTTAACTAAGTTATCTGGGTAGCTAATAAGTAATGATGGAACTCCATTTTTTTTTTTTTTTATACAAGAGCCTTTGGGGAGCGCATTCTGGATGGTCTCCTTTTACATGTCTGAGGACACCGGTTACAGGCGACAAAGTGAAAGTTGGGAATGGATCAGGTCATTCCCTTGGTCACCTGCAGGTAGTAACTTAGAATCAGGATGGAGAGCTTTGAGAATCTCTTCCGGGGCTCTGTGGTTACCAAGGTCTCTCCTCTTCACAGACCCCTGTTAGCCTTCTATCCTCCAGGGAAAGTTCCTCCTGAGACCTCTGCAGCACCAGCTGAACCTGCAGACTTGGAAGGCTCTATCTGGTGGGGCAGAGGAAGTGTTGAGAAGGCCGGTCCAAACCGGAGCCACATTGAGCTGCAGGAATGCCTGGGCATATCGGACTAGTCATTGAAGTAGGACTTGTCAGGTAGAGTCAGGAGGGCAGCCAGTGCTGGAGAGCCAGCTTGTGGCTTTTGCCTTGCTCCTTGTCTCTGCCCTCCTGTTAGAGCTGTCTGTGGGGCCAGGAGGATGGTGACAGGGAGGATGGCGACGTGACGTTATACAAAGCAGTGCCTGTCTCCTAAGGTCTGCTTCTCACCCCGCATGGAAATGGATGAGAAGTAGGATTTTCCTCTGCTTGGTCCCTCTTCATTCCCTTTCACATTCTCTGTTGGTGAACTGTCATGCCCTGTGTCTTCATAGCTGTGGAACTCAGTCCCCAGACTACTGTGTTAGTGAGGTGACTGGCGAGTCAAGTCTTCTCCAACCAGGTCCTCCTCCTTTCTCTTAGTTCCCCTCTCTTGGTTCTTCTTCTCTTGGTTCCCCTTCTCTGGGTTACTCCCCTGTCTAGGTCTGTCGGTCTGTTGGTCTGTCGGTCTGTCTGTCTGTCTCTTTCTTTTCCTGTCAAGTCTTTGCTTTGCCTGGAGATTGTTCACTCCAAGACATACCAGACTCTGCTTAATGTGTAGGCCTGGATCTGCCGGGCAGCGTCTATGGCCAATGTCCCTGCTTGGCTTTTTAATGCTAAGACAATAAGGCTGGGCAGTGCCTGCTAAGTTGATTTAAAATGTTCTGTCCCGACTTGGCCTGTGATGTCAGCTGCTTTCTGGAAACATTGTATCCTCAGTACCCTAAAGTACCTAACATAATTTATTATCTATTATGGGCTCCTGGTCAGAACTTTGCTAATGAACCAATTGCATATAGCTCTGGCTTCCTTATTAACCCCAAGTAGCCTTAGGCCCAATAGAGGGAGAACACATAATAGAACATACTTTTGTCTTTTTAAAGCATTCACCAGTTATTATTTCAGAGTCATCTTAGGGTCACCAACCAAGGATACAATTTCTATATGTTCTATTTAATTTTTCGTAACTAGAGTAATTTTTAAGCTAGCATGGGTTTCTTCCTTTTTTTAGTATAGAATAGAGTTTATTCAGGGCTTGGGGAGGGGAGTTGAGGAGAGAGAGAGAGAGAGAGAGAGAGAGAGAGAGGGAGAGAGAGAGAGAGAAAGAGAGAGAGAGAGAGAGAGAGAGAGAGAGAGAGAGAGAGAGAGAGAGAGAGGTTCCATAAGGCAATATCCGTCTTTCTAAGCATGGCTTATCTTGCTTAATGTAACGATCGATCTTCATTTCTATCCATTTTCTTTTTAAATGGCAGTCTCCCCGCCCATAGCTGAATAAAACCCTACAGTGTACACACCTGTTACACAGTTCTTCACAGTATGTGTTGGCACATATCATCACGCATCCGAGCCACAGCTGAGCAGACCTCCACGCGCTGCACCTCAGTCCCTGCCCGGAAGTCGAGCTGGTAGTGTCGGAAGTGACCTGAGGCAAATCCTGGTCCTCTGGTTGTTCTACTTCTTCTTTGCTTGGGAAACTTTCGAAGAGCTACTCTCTGGGAAGAGTGCACATCACAGCTCGGTGCTACCAGAAGTGGGGGGGAAAGGTGGAGGAAAGAGCTACTCTCTGGGAAGAGTGCACCATCACAGCTCGGTGCTACCGGAAGTGGGGGAGGAGGACGGAGGACCCTGGCTCGCTTTGGGTTTTCTTTGTTCATCGGGACCTCAAGGAGAGGAAACCCACTTAAGAAGGCCAAACTTCAAAGTTAAAACTCCTTCTGGCTCTAAAGTTCTTCAGTGATGGTGTTCAGTGGAAATTAAGCAGGAATTGTGTAAATTAGGACAATTGGACTGGCTTGGAGGTTAAGAGCACTGGCTGCTCTTCTAAAGGACCCAGGGTGAATTCCAAGCGCTCCATAGCTGCTCACAACCCTCTGTAACTCCAGGACCTCGGGATTCTGTGCCTTCTTTTGACTGTGTGGGCACTGCATACGTGTGTTGCACAGACATATATGCAGGTCAAGTCTTGTGCACATCATAAATCTTAAGAAACAAATAAATTAGGGGAAATTTATTTGTTTCTTTTCATTCTCTCTCTCTTTATTTTTCTTGAGGTAAATTGTCTGAATTCACAAGGATTCCCATCATTGCTAGTTCTTTGTTAGTTTGTTTATGTATGTGTATATCTGTCTGTCTGTCTGTCTGTATGTATGTATGTATGTTTTATGGTGTATAAGATTCTGCCTGCCTCTATGTCTGTAAACCATGTGAATGCCTGATGCCCGTGGAGTTACAGTTGTGAGCTGACATGTGGGTGCTGGGAGTCAAATCCAAGTTCTCTAGAAGAGCAGCCGTTACTCTTCCTAGCCGAGCCTCTTCCTAGTCGAGCCATCTTCCAGTACATTAAGTGTTTGGTTCTTAAGTGCTCTGTGTTCACTAGCAGATTCATTATCCAAACTAGGACACAAAACTCGGTTTCTGAAGCCCCGTATTTATTACGGAGAGTTGGTAATGAAGTAACAAGTTGTTCTCTCTTGAAGGGACGTTCAGATTGACAGAAATCTTTGAAAGCATCTCTATATTCACCCATTAAATTAAAAGACTATGAATACCGAAAGCCAAGCAATTATTGATAGCATCGTAGGTAGCAGCAAAAGCTGGTTCCTTGATTCCCAATGAATAATTGATTTAGGATGAAGAATGTCCTTCCGTAGGATGATCTTTCTCTTTCTATCTCAGTGTGAGAATGGCCCCTGGCACATACAGTGTAGCATTCTAGCACTTGGTGGTAGCTTCAGCATTTAAAACCAGCGGCATTTTCTTCACTAATTGGATGAATGTTTTATTTTAGAATTGTTTATTCTTGACTACAAAAAAATACATATATTTTTCATGAGTGGATGCAGGGGCAAAAGTAGCCCAAGACAGATGTGTTCATCTCCTTCCCCCCTCCCACTCCACTTTTCTTTACCCCCAACCCCTCATCTCTTTCTTTCTTTTTGATGTGGTTGGTCCTTTTGAGGTTTCAGAACTTTATGTCTCTGAGTTTTCCGTTTGATCGTGGGCGTGCAGATCTTTTTCAGAAAGGACAGCGCTCTATGTGCTACTTGACGAAGAAAATACCTTCTCGTGAAAAAGAACTCAGCTATTGTGTCTGGCTGGCATTTGAGTTGGACGAGGGCAAAGCAGGAGGGAACCAGGGTACGGGATGGGGAGAAAGGCGGCATTTATCACCCTCGTGCCTTATGGGATGTTTCAGTGTTTGCTGTCCTGCCAGGAAGTGAGTATGTGTGCTGAGCACAGTTTTCTGCAAAGGTTTGGAAAGTAGGATTCAGGGACCTGAACTGTTTGCATATAATAATACCTGCATTAAAAATACTCTTAAATATGCACTGAGTACTTATCTCTAGCTGCTGACAGCATTTGTTTTGCAACTTTAGAACGGCCTTTCTGGGTAAGACTAAACACGGATTTTAGGTAACCGTTGATTTTCTGTAACAATCGATCACCCTCTAATCTTGTGGAGTTCATTTAAAACATGCTAGGATTCTTTTTTTCCTTGTGTTTTTAAGCTTTGATTCCTTCTCTTGTCATTGCTCCTTCTTAATTCTCTTCCACCTAAGAGTTAGAGCCACAGTGACAACATGTTCCAGACATATCCTGTTGGTCAATATTTTCTCGAGGGGCAGAGAAGTGAAAAAAAAAAAACTCAGATTCAAACTGATCATTTATGTTTGGAAATTCCTCATCGTGTTGGGACGCGATGTTTTGTGTTAGCTTTATGTTAACTTGACACATCTCACTTAAGAAAATGGCCCTATCAGATTTGCCTGGGGCCATTTTTAAATTGATGATTGATGTGGAAGGGCCCAGCTCACTGTGGGCGGTGCCATCCCCTATGAAAAGTGGTGCCGGATGCTATGAGAAAGCAGACTGAGCAAGCCATCGGGAGCAAGAAGCTGCACCCTTCCATGGCCTCTGCCTTGTTAGTCACCTTTCAGGGTCTGCCTTGAGTTCCTGGCTTGACTTTTTTTTCCAGTGATAGACTGTGATGTGGAAGTGAAAACTGAAACGAATCTCTTCCTTAGCAGGTTGCTTTTGCTTGTGGTAAATAGAAATAAAATAAACAGCAACAGAAACCTAACTCAGATATTCTTGAATACACCCGCTTCATTCCTCAACAGTGTTCAAATGATAATGGGAGAAGCTAGTAACTTCAGAAAGAACAGGTACTGGATACTCCTACGTCAACATGATACAAGCTAAAAGTTCCACCCGAGAGGAGGGAACCTCAATCAAGAAATTGCCTCCATAAGGTCAGGCTGTAGGCAAGCCTGTGGAGCATTTTCTTAGTTAGTGATTGACTGGGGAGAGCTCAGACCATTGTGGGCGGTGTCATCCCCTGGGCTGGTGCTTCTAGGTTCTATAAGAAAGCAGGCTGGGCAAGCCATGGGGAGCAAGCCAGTAAGCAGCACCCCTCCATAGCCTCTGCATCAGATCCTGCCTGCAGGTTCCTGCCCTGCTTGAGTTCCTGCCCTCCTTGCCTTTGATGATGAGTGGTTATGCGGAACATTGTGAGTGGAATCAACCCTTCCCTCCCCGAATTGCTTTTGGTCATGGTGTTTCATCTCAGCAGTACTGACCGTCGCTAAGACAGGATATAAAATATGAAATGCTAGCAACCAGGTGACTGGGCCTTTAAGCGAGGATTTTTCACCTGGAGGCACATCTCCTCCTAGAGTAGAGGTGCTTTGACTTGCAGTCAGAAGTAGGTTGCCTGAAAATGTCTTGATTTGGAGGCCTGGCCCAGAGTCTCGATTAACTGCCTCAGAGAAATCAGCTCTCTCAGAGTTCAAACCCAACTCTGCATATCCTCATTCGGGAAATGGAGACCATACTGTCTCTTCAAAAGCATCTTCTCTAAAATGAACTCATGGGAAAAGCTTAATATTGTACTTAATGGCACACAGGGCAGGTCACCAGGTGTTATATCAGTCACGTATGATTTTTCCCTACAGTGAGGCAGGAAAACTACTAGCTATAAAACGTGCAAGCTTTTACTCTGGAAAGGGCTATGTGAAAGACCGACCATAATGATTCAGGAAACTCCTACCCAACTAAGTACCTCCTAAGGGGAGGGTTTGACGTAGAAAAATAATGAGCTGTTTGTTGCAAGAGACAGTGGTCCCACCTAGGAGCAATGTTTGGATCAGTGCGTTCCCATAATGCACTGGAGAGATGCTTATGTGGTTCTGGGCACTTGCTGCTTTTGAAGAGGATCCTATTAAAGTTCTAACACCCATCGGGTGACGCAGAACGATCGAAAATCCAGTTTCAGAGGAACAGACGCCCTCTTCTGGCCTCCTCAAGTACCTGTATGCATGTGGTAAACACACATACCCCAGCCCCCCAACACACACACACACACACACACACACACACACACCCCAGTCTCACACACACTCACATACCCCAGCCCTACACATACACATTTATATACCCCAGCCACACACACACACACACACACACACACACATACCCCAGTCTCACACACACTCACATACCCCAGCCCTACACATACACATTTATATACCCCAGCCACATACACACACACACACACACACTCTCACACACTCACATACCCCAGCCACACACGCACACACACACACACACTCACTCACATACCCCAGACACACACACGCGCACACACACACACACACACACACACTCACTCACATACCCCAGACACACACACACACACACACACACTCACATACCCCAGACACACACACACACACACACACACACACACACACACACACACACACACACGCACACACTGAATACATCTTGATGTTTCCACAGAGTAAGGCTACTGTTATGAGATCGGTATGCTGTATGAAGGTGGACCACAACAGGAGTCCCAGGAGTGTCTGAGAAGATGGCCGCTGAGAGGAACAGCCACTTTGCCCCCACGTGGGAATTCTAGGATGCTGTTGACTATAGCAGGATTTGTTATGTGGACCTAGAGAATTACGTATCGTTTTATATACCAAATATTAACTCCGAGACTTTTGTACGAGGGAAGTCTCCGGAATTCGTATAGGAAGGGATCATCTGATTCTTGCCAACTGTGATCCCTCAGAGCGATTCCCCCGTATTAATTACTCATGGCTATAGTTTGTTCAGAGGGAATGGTGCCCTCTGTCCTGTAGGAAACAGCTGTACAGTCACGCGATTGTTATATTGATATTCCTCTGAAATATTCAACTGACCACTCTTCCTTGGACTTCCGGTGAAATGTCAAATTGAATCGAGTGAATCTCAGGTAGGCAAATGATATCCTGACTCTCGAATCTGAAATCTGAGTTGTTGCTGACTCGAGGAAATTTTCTTCCTCATTTAGAGAAAATGAGGGTAACTCTAGCTGATATTGTAAAGTTGCCCCAAATACTCAAGGATCTATGTATGTAAAGCTCTTTGGGGCTTGGCCCACGAGAAGAACGCAGACACTGACTGTCAGGGATTTAGGTGCATGGGTAGGCGTGCATACAGCGATGGCTGGCTTCAGTTAGCATCTTTCTTTCCCTTCTGCTAAGGGCGTCTTCCCAGCATGCTGTGCTTCAGGTCAAGGACAGTGTCCCCACTGAGCCCTTCCTTTGAGGATGCATGTCTGAACTGGATAAGGGGAAACCACTTTGGGGTAGCACATGAGGACAGTGTATACTTCTATTTATGGCTCCTCTCCCTGTCAGTTGCCTAGGAGACGACTGGCAAACTTCCAGCCGTCACCAGCACCATTTCATCCTATGAAGGAAGAGCTGCAGCTGATCCAGTGACAGTCACTAAACACTGTTCAGGGGGACATCAAGAGTTCTCTTCCCTCTCTGTCATTGTGTCTGCTCACCAATAAACCTAAGAGTAATTGTTCATCACCAACTCGCCGTCAATGCTCCCATTTTTGCATCCGGTTAGCCCGTCCCTGTCGAAGCAACCATAGTGTGTAGGTGGGGGAAGGGACCTTTGCCAACAAAGTCCACACAATTTGTTTTGTCCCTTGACCTTGGGATAGAGGTTAAGTCAGAGCTCATCGGTACAGTGAGCTGAGGAGATAATTTTGCCCTCACGATTATAGAATATAAAATTTTTTTTCTTTTCCTTTTACAGGTAAGTGAACCAACCTGGCATTGGGCAGTGATCGCTCTCTTGCTGTCTGGCTCTGGCTCTCACTCGTGCGGCCATGTTGTGGTCTAAGGCTCATCAAGGCAGTTGAGTGAGCCTTGCTGTACACGTGTCATGATGCTGTCAGTGTGTGTGTATTCAGGAAAGTGGTAAGTTTCCGTTTCCCATTTTTCCCCATTGGAGCTTTCAAACGGGTGGTTCTGTGGCTTTGGTTTAACGAGCGTCTCTCGACGGCAAGGTTGAAAGGATGAGAAGTGAGGTTTGTTGCGCAGGACAGATCGTATCGAAAGCTGGAGTTTCTTTGTCAGGCTAGTGATTTAGAGACGCATCTGTGTTGTGGAGTGTTTTGTGTAGCACCTGATCTGTTTGGAACAGAACATTGCTGTCACCTTGCAGGGATCGAACTGTCTCAGCTTAAAGAGAAAAGGTCATGACTTGGCTGCAAGAGAGTTAGAGTGACATTCATGTCCATGTTCAAATATTACCCCTCTATTTAGAAGGAAATCTGCAGGGATGTGTTCAGTGGGAATGGGGGGTCCCACTGAGGTCACTGCTGACACGCACAGCCGTTGTCAAAGACTTTAAAAAGTAAGAGGTCCAGTGGTAGAGCGCTTACCTAGGAAGCACAAGGCCCTGGGTTCGGTCCCCAGCTCCAAAAAAAAGAACCAAAAAAAAAAAAAAAAAAAAGTAAGAGGTCTAAAATATGATACAAGTGTGACCGTCGAGCCTTTCTCTCCTCTCTTGCTAGTTACCTGCCATTAAAGCAAACAATTAAACAGCCACAAAGGTGATTTGGAGTCCAATCTGTTGATTGATTGCTTAAGTTTAGAATCCTTCACACGGAATAACTGAGCTGGAGAAGCTAAATTTAAGTTCCTGGCGGTGTTTTCATTGTTGACATGTGTTTTTGGAGAACATACTGCACAAATGTGTTTATTGAAATATGCATTTTTAGGTGGGCATAGGTAGAAAGAACCCAGATATGTTGGTTTCTTGTCCCTGAGGGCTTCACCTCCAAGGGACATTTGTCCAGACAGTCTCCTGACCTTTAGGAATTTAGTAACCTTATTTCTGGTGACGGTCATGTTGAATGTTCCAGGCGATATCCTATCTCAAGGTGATTTTATTTTCCCTTTGAAGAGACTCAGACCACCTGGTTCTTATTTTTAACATTTTATTTGTTTATTTATTTTATGTATGGGAGCCCATGGTCACTCTTTTCAGGCACACCAGAAGAGGGCATCGGATCCCATTACAGGTGGTTGTGAGCCACCATGGGGTTGCTGGGAATTGAACTCAGGACCTCAGGAAGAGCAGTCAGTGCCCTTAACCACTTGAGCCACCTCTCCAGCCCACCTGGTTCTTTGAGCTCTTAATTGCCAGGCTGTTATCTTGGAGATAGCAATTATAACAGAAACAAAATTAAAGCCTGTCCCACAGCTCCCCAAGCCTTTAAACCCTTTGTTCCTAAGCACCAGATCAAAGCGTGAATTGGCCAGTAGTTATTACTTTCAAATATTTTATAATTTTTTTAGTAAGGCTCTTCCTCATTAATTATTTATAGTGAGAGCTTTTCTGTTGAGGAGAATAGTCTTTGAAAAACTCGGACATAGGTTCTAGGCATTCGAAAGGAGGTATTGGTGGGATTGAATGTGAAGCTCAGACCCACCCATGAACCCTTCCGTTCTTCCTCTGAAGTCCGACATCTTGTATTTGGCATTACTGATTTCTCTGTTGGAGACATCAACCTGCACACTGTGCCTCAAACCAATAAGCGCCGCTTCCTCGGTTGCCAACGCCACGGCTTTTACTTGGATTGACTCGGCCATATGTATTTAATTCCGGTGAGAAGCAAAGTTACCACTGCAGCACTGACCTAGAGACGCCCAGAGCTTTTGATCATGGGGGGGATCGCAAGTGTCCTAGAAACCTCTGACGAGCTTTTAAAGATAACTTTGACCCTCCCTGTTTGGATGGTGTGGTTCCCAGCTTTCCTTTTAAGTCCTAGAAGCTTTAGATAGTTATCCATGCCTCTTTTCGTCTGATGTGTGTTAGTTCTGGGGGGTGCTCTGCACAGGACCCTCCTGGGGCCCCCCTGAGAGTGTTTTCAGTGTGTCATTCGGGCTATTGTCTTTTTAAAAGATTTATTTATTTTTTTTATTTAAAACATTTATTTATTATGTATACATCATACAGCTTTCTGCCTGCATGTACGCCTAAAGGCCAGAAGAGGGCAGGCACCAGGTCTGATTATAGATGGTTGTGAGCCACCATGTGGTTGCTGGGAATTGAACTCAGGACCTCTGGAAGAGCAGTCAGTGCTCTTAACCTCTGAGCTATCTCTCCAGCCCCTAAAAGATTTATTGATTTACCTTTACTTAGTGTGTGCATGTGTGTGCACATGCGCACACCTCGAATGCCGGTACCATGGAGACCAGAAGAGGGTCTTCAATGCCCTGGAGCTGGAGTGACAGGTGGTCGTGAGCAGCCCACCCTGGGTTCTGCGAATCAAACTCCAGGCCTCTGAAAGGCAGCAAGCGCTTTTAGCCACCGAGCTCTCTCTCCAGCTCAAGCTGGGTTTTTCTTTCTTTAAGGGGTGGCTGCTGGGCCATCAGCTCCCTAGTGATAGCTGAACTCCTTCACTAGCCTTTGCAATGTGACGGGATCTCCTCTGTCACTTTCATAATGCCACTGGATGGGATGGATGACTGAATTTGCACACCGTCTAGCGCCAGTGAGCTCCTCGTGTTTGCTGTTTATGTTGTTCCAAAAAGAAAACCTCTTAGCTCCTGTGCTCCGCCGAGGGAGTGGGTTTTTGCCATTCACTGTGAATGATGATGGCTTCACTGAGTGAAGAATCTTGGTCTAAATGGTGGGAGAAACAGTTGTTTGGGGGACTTACTCCATGCAGCCACACCCAGTTATTTGTCATTACACCATGAGCAATGACATGGCCTGTTTGGGACTGTAATGTATGCACATAGGACTTTTCAAGTCTCAACTACAAAGCGAGCATTTTCTAAAGTAGCCTCTGGAAGCCCAAGGTCCTAAGGGAATGTGGAAGTTAGTAGATGAAATGGGGAGGAGATAAGGACTTTGGGGACATCCTCTACCTCAGCTTACAGCAGTTCTCATTGCCTTTCAAAGAGCTTCCAAAATGCCACTTCCTATAAGGTTGAACTCTAAATTGTGGCTCATACATCTATTAACCTGACATATACGTTTTATCACACTCTAAGAGCTCAAGCTTAATTTCAACAAAAATTGACGGCAAGAATAATGTATTAACCAACCAGACTCCCCAGAGCTCCCAGGTACTAAACGACCAACCAGAGTACAGGTGGAATGACCCATGGCTCCCACTGCATATGTAGCAGAGGATGGCCTTGTTGGGCATCAACGGGAGGAGAGGCCTTAGGTCCTGTGAAGACTCGATTCCCCAGTGTAGGGGAGTGCCAGGATGGAGAGGCAGGAGGGAGTGGGTGGGTGAGTGAGGTAGCATCCTCATGGAAGGAGGGGGTGGGGGACTATGATAGGGGGTTTCCTGGGGGGAAACTGGGGATAATACTTGAATTGTAAATAAATATCCAACAAAAAAAAAGAATAATGTCTTAAAATTCAAATAATCCCTGGTAAAGTAAAAATAAGAGATTGTTTATATAAAATTGTAGGGGGAGGAAATGAAAAAAAAAAGTCTAATTAAATGCCAGTTTTTTCAAAAGCTTAATTTCACATGTCTGTCTTATCATTTTAAGAATACCATTTTTATAACCCTTTAAACCACTGTTTATAGCTTTGTATACTCAGAATTCAAGATACTTTCTGTACCTTTATTTATCATATCACAAATGTAGAGGAGAAAGTCGCCTAATTAATTCCATCACTTGTGATGGAATACTCATCAACATTGGGCCATAATTGCTACCACGGCGGGGGGGGGGAGATATTGAAGTATTTGTAAATAAGTGTCCACAGTAATGGTATTTGCTTCTCCAGGCTTTGCTTTGTCTGTCTGGAAAGGAATTTGTCCTTACATAACTCAGTAATACCACGGAAGATCAGGCATTCTCCCTCTGTCCTCACCGACACTTAGTTATACACACCTTTCTTTCTTTAATTAGTTCAAAATGCCCTGGCCTTTGAATCGGTGTCCAGTTTGTAATAACAACACTTGTTTGTGTCTTTTGAGACTTAAGACCAGGGCAATTCTTGCTCTTAACTCCCTCCCCTCCTTTCCTGACCTATAAACTTGTCCCAATATCCTATAGGATGTCCATTCTCTGTTTTGTTACTTTCATTATGCTGGCTCCTTGATTGCCTTCCTCTGTTCCCTACATTCCTGGAACCTAGAGGCTGGGCCTAAGGGATGGGTGGTCCTGTTTTAGAAGCCTCAGCTGTGCTGTGCAGCTGAGGCTCTGGCAGATGCTCTTAAGATCCCAAACACATTTGTTTACTAGCTTCAATCCACTCTTCAAATGGGCTATTTGCGAAGAGTCAAAAGTAATTACTTTCAACCTCCCTTGTGTTGCCCATGAAGCATTCACTATCGCTAAATCTTCCAGAACAAAGCATTGACTGGAATTACTTGACACAAACCACGCCAGAAGCAGAGGGGACCCTCAGTCTCTCTTTGGCCGTGCTTCAAGCCAGCTGCTGTCAAAGAGTCATCATAAGCTGTCAGAGACCAGTTGAATCAAACCTGCTCTCCGAAAGCTGCCCCCAGCCTGTCTTAGCATGAGCAGGTGCCTCCTGCTATAGGAGGATCTACCTCAGACAGACCACCAGGGCTTTCCCGTCATCTCTATTTCAGAAGCTCATTTCTTTAAGGTTTTGGGTAAACACATAATAGATACTTTGAGTAAAGTAGACCACACACTTATATATTAATATGGATTGCATAATCCCTTGTATCTGTTCTGTTCCCCTTGTGTTTTTAGAATCCAATCTAACATGTCACCTACTTTGAAGTGCTGGGTTTTGAAGTCCTCACTGTTAGAATCATTCCTTAAAAAACTGTGTGTGTGTGTGTGTGTGTGTGTGTGTGTGTGTGTGTATGAGGGTGTGTACGTGTGTGTATGTACATGAGATGCATGCACTGTCCTTGGAGGCCAGGGAAAGCATCAGATTCCCTGGAGCTGGGGTTTCAGGTGGCTGTGGACCCTGCCTTGGGGGAATGGCAACTCTGGAGAAGATGCCCGGGGCTCTGGCCACCCTGAGAACAGTCTTCATCTAATCGATGTGGGGGATGAAGGAGGTTAGAGAAGCTGCCTGGAAGTCAGTATTCTGCTAGCAGCCTTCAGATGAAGATGTAGAACTCTCAGCTCTGTGTGCACCATGCCTCCCTGGATGCTGCCATGCTCCCACCTTGATGATAATGGACTGAACCTCTGAACCTGTAAGCCAGCCCCAATTAAATGTTGTCCTCATAAGAGTTGCCTTGGTCACGGTGTCTGTTCACAGCAGTAAAAGCCTAAAACAAGGGGTAAAGATTAAGGACTATGTGTGTGTATTAGTAAAACTGTGTGTGAATTGCGAGTATGAGTTCCGTGCAGCATCATGTGGAAGTCAGGAGTAGAGTCAGACTCTAGGCCAAATGTCCAGACCCTGCAATACAAACAGCTCATGTAGTGATGAGCCCCCACCTAAGGTTATCTTTGTTACCACTGTTATGAATTATAATGTAAATATCTTTGAAGACAGAGGTTTGCCTGTGGGTCGAAACCCATAGGTTGAGATCTACTGCTTTAGCTGTAAATCAAATACAGGAAAATGGCTGTGCTGTCATGTGTGATGTTGGGAAATTCGCTTACCTTTCTAAGAGGCCCCCATCTCCTGCATCTGTACAGTGGTGATGGAAACACACTCTGGCCTCGAGAAGGTCCTAGGACAGTGGTTCTCCACCTGTAGGTTGAGACTCACTGGGGAGGAGTCGAATGACCCTTTCACCAGGGTTGCCTGGAACCATTGGGAAACAGAGATTTTCAAATTATGATTCATAGTAGTAGCTGAATTGCATTTATCAAGTGGCAATGAAAATGACATTAGGGTTATGGGGTCACCTCACCATGACTTATTAAAGGGCTGCAGCATTAGGAAGGCTGAGAGCCACTGTCCTAGGAGCCACTGTCCTTAAGATGGACTCCAAGTGAGGCCATCTTGTGGAAAGATACCTACAGTGGTGACACTTGGGAGATGACATCTCCCTTGTTGCAAGTGTCATCTCCTCTGTTTGTTGCTAATGGCAGCAACTGTCACTTCCTTTTATTAAGAGCATCATTAAGAAGCTCTGGCTGATAAATACATTTATAAGTTACATCCCATAATGTTTTGTTTATTTGGCCCAATGGTGATTATGTAATTCAGCAAATGGCTTTTTATGCCAAAGTCCTCTAAAAAAATCAGGTTTTTTTTTCGAGACAAGGTCTTGGTATATAGCCTAGGTTGGCCCTAAATGTGTAACAATCCTCCTGCTGCAGAATCCCAAACGCTGGGACCACAAGCATGTTACCACCACAACTAGCAACTTCCTAAACACAGTTTTTAGCTTTATGTAACAGGATCAGCCACATTTGTTTACTGTTTGTGTACATCAGTTACACAGAGACTTTCATTATATATGTATGGTATGTATACACACATACATATATATTGAAGTGTATATGTGTGTATATATAAATACACATAACATACATATATATCATATACATATCTGTATACACCATATACATATACATACATATACACATATATACCATACACACATATATATACATCATATACATACACACCATATGCATACACATCATATACATATACATTATATGCATACACATCATATGCCTATATATCATATACATATATGATATCATATACATATACATCATATACTTAAACCTATACATATACACATGAACTTGGGTATTTAAGCCTGTATATGTCATTGATTTTTCTTTAATGAGCACAGATCATTATGGTAATAGTCATAAATATTACCCAGAGAGCTTTCTTTCAAGCCACATGTCCTGCCAAGAGTTCAATGGAGATACCACCACGAGCTAAATGGCTCTTGGACTTACTGCCGTTCCCTGTTTACTGACAGAGAAATGATAAGCAAGAGTCAGCCTGCTAGAAGAGGAAAGACCCAGAGTGGGATCCAAGTGGCCCCGGAGCCCACTGTCTCTCCTACAGACTGTCCTTAGGACACATGTCGTCGGAGGGTTTGTTAATAACTTCCCTTTGCTATTAGGGTCTGTTACTATGGAGAAGAGTCCGTGTGTGTATCCTTGGTCTGAGTTTCTATTCTGTGAACTGTCCCCGAAGCCCTGGCTCATCCTCAGTGGCTCAGAGTGCTTTGTCACTTGAGCTAGGAGTCATCCAGCTGGCCAAATGTTTAAAGTATATATAAATATACATTATATATATATTAATTACTTTAATGAACACTGGAATATTCCGTAGACATTTGGAAAATATTCTGTCCTCACCTAAAGGACTGAGTTTATAATTTAAAGGTGTGTCTCAGTGGTTAGAGTGCCCTCCCTACTATCCTCAAGGCCCTGGCTTCAAGCTGTAGCAGCCAAAAGAAATAATAAAATAAAGAACAGAGTTTCAGTTTCTATGTGTTGTCCTTTACACAAGGTCTGCCCTGCGTCAGGAGAGTGCATCCTTTTAAGAAGGGAGTCCACAGCCCTACATTGTTAGAGCAAAGCACCTTCTCTGTCCTGCCTTAGCTTCCCCTCACGCCTCACCTCTCCCTCCAGTCACGTCCCTCTGGCCTCTCCACCCAGTCCTCCTCAGCACCAAGAGCTCTGTGAATGTGTCAATTTTTTTTTTTTTTTGGTTCTTTTTTTCGGAGCTGGGGACCGAACCCAGGGCCTTGCGCTTCCTAGGTAAGCGCTCTACCACTGAGCTAAATCCCCAGCCCCGAATGTGTCAATTTGGGCAGGGAGAAGATTCCCCTGTTGGGAAAGAACCCTTGAATGCCTCAGCCTCCTGATCTGATGGTACCTTTCTTTGCTGCCATCTGGTGTGTGAGTGAATTAGATGATTTGGGGCACGAGGCCTTGGGAGGCAGACATTTTAAGTTACTCCCATTATTCAAGGTGGGCAGCATCAGGCAGAGCCTGTGCCCAAGGGAAGGAGAGGAAGAGTACACCTGCTGTGCGATGATTGAGAGTTGCGGCGTTATGAGTGTGCGCGATGGATGCCGAGGACAGACCAGACTCTTCTTAGAGGGGTGTTCTAGATCTCAGTGTAGAGATACAGACTGTGGCGCCTGACTTAGGAATTGAAGGATCCATTGTAAGAACAAGAGGCCATGGGGAAGTGCTGTGAATTGGGTGTCCTCTGGACACTGCAGGACCACAGCAGCCAAGGTTGCCAAGGCAACCAACATCCCAGCATGGATGGAGGGGGGACTTAGCTGAGGTGCTGTGGCAATTGTTGGCTGTTGTTGGGGGAAGAGTCATTGTTGGGGTTTTTTTTTCCCTCCAGGGATGTGGTCTTCAATATATTGACCATTAGTGAATGTCCCACACTCATGCATACACTGGGAACACTAATCAGACTCAGCGGGTTATTAACAAAATAAAAACCATCCAAGTAAGAGGGGTGTGGGGGGAAGAATGAGGGTGGATTTGGCAGGGGTTGGAAGTGACTCTGATCAAAAGAACTCACTGTGTTTGTGAGTGAAGCCCTCAAAGAAGACCTAAAGCAATCTTACAAAAACATCCCAGTTGCTTCCGTGTGGGAGATTCTAAGAGCATCATTGCGTGGGAGGAGCCTCTCGTTGACTCGGTGTGCCCCACTCTCCCTTCATGTGTGCTTATGTAGGATAGGACCTGGGCTGTGCGTGGGGAACATCTGCAAAGACTTGGAACCATGTTACATATATGTGACTTTTTTTCCTGCACAAGGTATCCGGTATGTTCATTTCCTGTTTCCCGGTCCCTCCGATCCACCCAGAGATTGAAACTCTTGCTTTATCATGCTTAGTTAACTCTTTCTTCTTAAACCCAGAAACCTAATTCGAGGTTAGTGAACATGCTTGACACCTCCTGAATACGTCACCACTTCAAAGACGTTTAACTTGCAAGTGAGATAAATAACCCAGGCAACGTTGGTATCAGACCTGACTTGTGGGTGAATTGCAGGGGTGGGGGTGACTTAGGCCAGGCTTATTTACTCTTCAAAATTTTGTGACCACACACCAGCTAAGGAGGTTACCACAGACTTCATTCATTGTCACGTTTAATTGCTGACCAATGACCCAGGCCAAGATGGCTGCTGTTTCCATTTGGTCTCTGATGTCACAGCACCTTGGGATATAATCAGGGATATAATCAATACATATATTGACTATCTTGGTGACAGATAACTATTCGTCTGTGACAACAAGAAATGAACAGAGATGGGAAGAACTGCCACTTTATACATTGGTTAAGACCCTAGTATGGCTGAACTTTCAATCTAGCCACCTACTGTGACAAGTTTATAGTCATTGAAATCTGTCACTGAGTTACCTCGAACTGCTTAAAAACTATACACCCTGCCTCTTAACTTAGATATTTTAATTTTGTGAAGATTTCACTGCTTGGGGTTTTGGTGACATTCCAAGGTAAAGTAGGGATGGTAGTCTACCTGACACCAGTCTACCGGGGCTTTGAGTTTTTACCCTAAATTTTTTAAATGAGGCCAGAGAGATGACTCCATGGGAAAAAGGGCTTGCAACTCAAGCATGAAGACCTCAGTTTGATTCCTGAGAACTCATGTGAGAAGCTGGGCATGGCTACTCCAGAGAGCTGCCTGACGGGTAGTGACTGGAGGCTCTCTGGAGCCTGTTGGCTGCCAGCTGAGGTCCAGAGAGAGATGAGGTCAGTGAGAGGTGCTGTCCCAAGGAAGTAAGGTGGGAAATGACAGGACAGGACACCTCACATTGTCCTCGGCTTCCACACATGCATGGGTAGATACACTTACACACACATATGTACATACATACATACCACACAAAATTTGTTTTAAATGGATGGACACCAAATATGCCATTTCACTTCAAGGCATTCTCTTCTTAAACACCAGTAATGCTCAGCATGGAGCCTTGTCAAGATGCGTACATCACAAATAAAAAGTCTCCTTGGGTTGCAGGATTGTTTGGCTTTTAAGAAATTGAAAACAAGTTTAATAAAAAAAATAAATTAAAAACAAATCTAATAAAAAAAAGTGGCCGGACCCAGCTTTTTATGTGAGTTCTCAGGAATCACAAACTGAGGTCTTTGTGCTTGGGTTGCAAGCCCTCTTTCCTGCAAGGGCCTCTGAGGGTGTGAAGTGTTGTGATCCTACGTGAGAAGTTCGATCTACTCTCTGATTTAAAGACAGAGAGGAGAAAAGGTCTGGGGATGGAGAGCTACAAAGGGGAGGAAGCAATTTAGGACAAAGCACCGGAGAAGAGAGGCTCAGAAGCAATTTGGAGACAGAGACCGTGGGTGGACTGTCAGGAGTCTGACAGTGAAAATGGATGCTCCCACAGGGAAAGCCACAACTGCAGGGCGGTAGGGGTGGGGGATCTCTAAAAATATTTTCTTTCTCGGAGAGATGCTAAAAGCGTGGTGTTCTCAGATGCAGGGGTGAACGTTCACAGGCGATTTGTGGAGAGATTGTCTTGTGTCCCTGAGCATGTTGTGCCTTGTGTGGTGGATATAGTGCTTGCGATTAATTTTAATACTTTATATCTCAAACTTCGGACCAGAAAATCCTCGAGGTGGCTTGTTATGGTTGCGGAGGGGACCAGAGAGCCTGACCTAACGGAGATGGCCACTGAGCAAATCAAATGAACTTCTTTGGTGCGTGGCTACTGCTATTCCAAAAGACCTTTCTTATTCTCTGTGAGAATGGCTGAGTGGGGCTGTGTCCAGCAATGTCACTACGAGGACAGCAGCATAGCGACTTGGCCAGGCAGGGAGGCATCCAGCGTTTTGCTTTGTACCTTCTTACATTCTCTCTCGTTTGACTTGAAAGAGAACTGTAGCCTGCACGTTTTTGACTGATGATGACTTTGGGAACGAAGGACCTTTTGATATAATTAAGTACATTTTATGCATAACCACAGGCATGGGTTTTGACATTGCTATTGGGAAGAAATGTGTCAAGCACGTCTTTATTATAACTACTGGGTTAATGTCTTTATTATTATTATTACCGTTATTATTATCATTATTATTTTATTGGGGGTTTTTTGTTTTATTTTAAGGCCCTGTTGTATAAAAACAAAATGAAACAAAACAAAAACAAATTCTTTTTGGACCATGTCCTTCAGGTCTAAACAGTAGTGTTGGTTTAAATTTGGTAAACTATAAAAGAGACAATGATACCATAGCTGTCTTAGGGTTTCTATCCCTGCACAAAACATCATGACCAAGAAGCAAGTTGGGGAGGAAAGGGTTTATTCAGCTTACACTTCCACATTGCTGTTCATCACCAAAGGAAGTCAGGACAGGAACTCACACAGGGCAGGAAACAGGAGCCGATGCAGAGGCCATGGAGGGATGTTTTCTTACAGAACCCAGGACCACCAGCCCAGGGATGGCACCAACCACCATGGGCTGGGCCCTCCCTCATTGATCACTAATTGAGAAAATGCCTTACAGCTGGGTCTCATGGAGGCATTTCCTCAAGGGAGGCTCCTTTCTCTGGGATAACTCCAGCTTGTGTCAAGTGAACACACAAAACCAGCCAGTACAGTAGTAAAAGTGGTTGGGACGAGGACTCTGGCCCCCCTCTGCTATCTGCCTTTAAACTACTTCTGAGCTACGGTTCTTTCCCACCTTCATGACCTTCTACTTTGTAAACTGGGACAAGCTAATAATTTTTGAATCAGAGGCTGCATGAGGAAGTCATATCAAGTGGCACTCGAATGTGTCACTTATCTTGGACAGAAGGTACTCCTGCCTTCAAAGTAATTAAAGTCGAATAAATTGAGCCATAATAACAAAAGGGAAATAAAAGGAAAAGCTGCTGTTAATATAAAGGATTTCCTTCATGTACTCGTCCTGCAGAATAGTGAACAGATTGGATATCCCCAGAGACGGACTGTGCTGCAGGATTCCAATTATGAGGAAAATATTAAACTTATAAAGCAATGGGAAGATTACATTTAATTTTCTCTTCTTGTCTTAACAATGCATTTTTTAAAAAATTTCTTTCTTTCTTCTTCTTTTTTTTAAAATTCTTTTTCAGTTTTCTTCAGTTGCTTGGACCCAAGCAATTGCTCCAAGTATCAAAAGGCGGCTTCTTTCAGAATTCTGCTTCCTTGAATTGTACAGTCTGATTATGTAGGCTTAATACAAGGAAAAGGAAAACTTCCCAATGTCCCGTGTTAGCCCACTGATTATCGCCGTAGTGAAATACTTGAGGCAAGATGTTTCCTAAAGAAAAGATATATTTTGGCCCCTGGTTCTTGAGATGCGACATCGGCACTCTACATCTGGCGATGCCTTCCTACTACCAGAACCTCCGATGTTCACGTGGCAAGAGATGGGGACTGTGCACGTCTGTGTATTCGGTTCTCTTTCCTTTCTTCTAAAAAGCCTCCAGTATTCGATCCTTTGGGCTCCACCCCCATAGCCTGAGCTATTATTCCTCATCGGTTTCCAACAGAGATCAAACTACAGCATGCGAACGCTAGGGGGCGTCACACTCGAGCCGTGCTCTATTATGCTCGGGTGCCTCTGCCTGAACTTTATCTTGGGAATCCCTTGGGCTCCATTGGTGATAAGGGTCTACAGCAAGTGGAGTTCCGGGATGAATGCTGGCTCTGCTGACCTGTCCCTCTCTCCCTCCCCTGTAACATCATCAAGCAGAAGCAGAAAGCCATTCTGCATTCATTCAAACTCCCCGGCAAGCCAGGCATGGCTGGCCCAGGAAATATAAATTAGCGGCAGGCGGTGTTGCCGTTCTTGAAATTAGCGGGCCAAAAAGAATAGAGAAAAGGAACCTAGGCACGCCAGGGAATTGTCCTTAATTTGATGACAGCAGCGATAAGTACACCTATGAAATGCTCTTTGGAAAAGGGATTTGCAAGTTAATTATTAAAGACAAGCCTTTGGGGGGTTTCCTTGGAACTTACAAGTAACGATTGCCTCCGTGCTGAAGGCTTGACTCTTGAGCTCTCTCTGCTCTACTTCATGGTGTAATTATATAATTGCAGGTGTATTATCTCAAAAATAAACAAACAAACAAACAAACAAAACCTCCCTCCAATCCTTTATGCTGGAATTTTTAGTAAGATTATAAGAGTTTCCTCTCTGAGTCGTCTTAAATATTACAACTGAATGGAATACTCCATACCTACATTATTGAGGTTGAGCATGACTGCCAGTCTGTGGCCTCAGCAGGAGCCCATGGGCATGCTGGGAAGTATTGCAGGCACTGAGCATTCTAAACTCTCTCAGTGCGCACAACCCAGCGGGTCAAAGGAAGGAACCAGAAACTGCTTCACCAACTCACATCTTTTCCGAGCACCTCGGTGTCTTCCCAGCATGCAGCTCTCAGTGAAACTTGGGAATCGGCTTGCTAGAACATTCCCTGGTGGCCCTTCTAGCAAGGACCACAGTGAGCTGAAATTTCCCAGAATCCAACAGGCATGAGCCTGAATACCAGACCAAGTATAAAGGACACAGGCACTGACGTATTGCTTTGGATTTCTAAAGCGCTTTATGAAACACCTGTAAAGTCTCTCTGGCCTTTCCTAGTCACCTTTGAAATGTAGATTTCGGTGAGCTCTCACTTCTGTCTCTGTCCAGGCGTGCAATGTGGTTTCCCACCTGAACTTGTACCCTCAGGGTTACTCATCTTCTACGTCACAACAAGACCATGAGGGTCTCAAGATGCTCCTCCCCTCCCCTCCAGAGAACCGTGCTCAGCTGGATGAATTGACATGTTAATGCTCCCCAACATGTAGGGATAGGCAGCGTCACATGCATGTTGAGACACACACAGCACTGTGGCACGTGGGCACTGGTAATATTCCTAGGTGAGGAAGTGAGGCACAGGAACCAAGTACTGGAAGGTCGGAAAGAGTGAAGCTGGGCTTTGACCCATGCACCTAGGTTCCCGGATTCTGTGCTTAGCCACCTGTGGCACGCACCCTGTGTGCAAGTTCTGTGAGCCTATGTTTGCCGGAAGACAACCCTCTCTCATCTCTCTGATTCCGTGGGAAACCCAGGAGGCGCAGGTTTTGGCTGGGCGAGGAGAGAGAAGAATGCAAACAGCGACTGACTGGAGCATTTACGGATAAGGTAGTGTGTGGTGTGTTTCTCATAAAGGCTTTCAGGCGCTTAAGCTTCTCATTCGTAGAGGAGTGTTTAGTGAACAGTCGGGTACCTGGGTTACGGTTAGGAAAGAGGCTCACAGATTTTACTGAGTCTAAGATGAAGGAACAAACAATAACGTACTTAGGTTCAACCTCACTGTGTCTGTCTTTCCTCCTCCTCCTCCTCCTCCTCCTCCTCCTCCTCCTCCTCCTCCTCCTCCTCCTCTTCCTCCTTTTCCTCCTCCTCTTCCTCCTCTTTTCTTCTTTCTCCTTCTTCTCTTCCTCCTCTTCCTCCTCCTCCTCTTTTCTTCTTTCTCCTTCTCCTCCTCCTCCTCTTCTTTTCTTCTTTCTCCTCCTCCTCCTCTTCCTCCTCTTCCTCCTCCTCTTTTCTTCTTTCTCCTTCTCCTCCTCTTCCTCCTCCTCTTCTTTTCTTCTTTCTCCTTCTCCTCCTCCTCTTCCTCCTCCTCCTCTTTTCTTCTTTCTCCTTCTCCTCCTCTTCCTCCTCCTTTTCTTCTTTCTCCTTCTCCTCCTCCTCTTCCTCCTTTTCCTCCTCCTCCTCTTTTCTTCTTTCCCCTTCTCCTCCTCCTCCTTCTCCTCTTCCTTCTTCCTCTTCTTCCTTTCTATCTCCTCCTTTCTAAATCAAACACGTCAATTTACATAATGACCCCCCCCTCAAATGTTTATTGTGTCCTTAGTCATCATACTTAAAAAATGGAAACCCATCCAAGTATCCATTAAGCAGATGAGTGGCTAAACACTATGCTGTCTGATCAGGGAGTACAACTCAGCAAGCCAGGTGGGGAGAAATCTCAAACATAAATACATCAACGCCAAGCGCACTCTGTTGAGTTAAAGTGTCAGGCAGCATAGAACACCAGAGAACTGTGTTTCTTGAAGCTGTAGAGGAGGGTCCATTGGTCTCCGTTCGATTGGTCAGATGGGTGAGGGCCTGAATGCGTGAGGTGAATTTGACTCTGGGAAAGAGGCAGACAGGCACTTCAGTGAACGCTGGTGGTGATCCTGTACCACATGGCATTTCTAGGATGTTTGGATCGCCACTGACTGGACCACTTAGACTCCATGTTTTATTTGAAGTCTGGTCAGATCGCAGTGTTTTTTTTTTTTTTTTTTTCTTTAAATGATGACGTTAGCTAACAAGGAACATGGAGGCCAAGAGGAATCTTTAATAAGTCACCTTTTCACTTGTACTCATTTTACCTGTGTATATGTGCACTACCTGTGTGCCTGACGCCCGAAGCGACCAGTATTGGGGTTGTGGATGGTTATAAGTTACCATGTGGAGGTAGGGAACTGAACTCAGGTCCTCTGCAGGAACACCAAATGCTCTTGACCTCTTAACTGCGAAGCCATCTCTTTACCTCTATTTTTTTTTTTTAAGTTTTAAACTTAAATTCTTTAAAAATCCATTTGCCAGGTAACAGGTTTCCTTCTGGTATTTTCATATATTCTAAGTTTTGGTTGGCCGTCTCCCTCCCCCTGCTCGTCTCCCCACTCCCCACACCCACGTGTACCCTTCTAACCTGAGCATTCCCACTTTTAGATCGTGTGCGTTATACCCTCCTCCCCAACCCCTTTCCTGGTACCCTCTTCGCTTCTCTGGATCCCCCACGCACTCACTCTCATAAAATACATATTTATAAAACTTAGGAGATACAGTATATATGTCTGAAAGAGTAATTGTAGTATAGTGTGTGTCTTTGTCTTGTTTGCCTAGTTTAATATGTTTTCCTGTTCCATTAATTTTTCTGCAAATCTTACGATTCAGGTTTTTTCTTTATGGCAGAGTAAAATTCCAGTGTGTATGAGTGCCTCGTTTTCATTCCTCATTCAACTCCCATGGAGAACAAGGCTGGTCGTGTTTCCTTACTGTGATGCAGATGTCTCTGCAGTAGAAATCTTTTTTTTTTTTAAAGATGGAAATATAGCGGTCTATAACAGTGGTTCTTAACCTTCCTAATATTTTAATACAGTTTCTCATGTTGCGGTGACCTCCCTCACACCAAAAAAATTATTTTCATTGCTACTTCGCAACTGTAATTTTGCTACTGTTACGAATTGTAATGTAAATATCTGTGTTTTCTGACGATCTTAGGCGACCCCTGTGAAAAGGTCATTTGATCCCCTAAAAGGGGTTGTGACCTGCAGGTTGTGAACCACTGGTTTATAGGCTAATTAATAATAGGAGATGGAAGGTACAGAATAGAAGGTGAATCGGCGAGGCTAGGGCACTTGACAGGGCAGCCGTAAGGGTGGATCCATGAATGAGGGAGAAGCTTCCTCACAGGGAGTGAGGCAGCGGGGTCCGGAGGTGGGAGCGAGGGAGGGCTAGTGACTGCGTTCAGACTGAGAACAAGCCTTCTGACTGGGACTTTTTACCAGAAGCAGGAAGCCAGGACCATAAACAGCCCAAGGTGAAGGGTGGAGGAGGTTTAGAAGACGAGAGGAAGTTGTAGAGCTGCGACCGCCAAGATGCTTCCTGCACCCAAAGAATGATCCATGTTCAAACAGATTTTCTGGCCTTCATCCCAGAGTTTTCTGGTTGAGCAGGACTAGGGGAAACCCCGAAATGGTGCCAACAGGTTCTTAGTGGATGCTGATCTAGACGAGACTCAGAACCGCTGGTATATAGTGCTCTTGCATTTGCAGTGAGGATGGCCATGCCTTGCATGACAGAGTGGGTGGGTGAAGCAGGTAGATCCGCACTCAGCTGTTGCTTCCGGCTATTGCTGAGTCAAGGAAGCTTCCAGAAGCGACCCGCCAGAGGAAGGGTGGGCACTAGGAGGGAGGGACCGGGGAGAGGGAACGCGAGTCACCTAAGAAGTATCTTGTCGGGGTCACCTTGGGTTTTCCTGCCGGGCTCCAGGATGAATAAAGGAGAGCCAGAATATGCGTGTGCTTTTTACAGGGTACCAGAGTAAGTTGGATGCAAGAAACTTTGCGTCCATTCTTGAGTGTTTCAGGGAAGGGTAACCGAACACGTTTTTTTTTTTTATTCTGGCTCCATTACGTGAGCTTATGTTGTTTATCCACTAAGTATTATCAATTTCTTGGGATTCTGGAGTCTGGCCATTGTTGAAGTTGCCATTCATTTCTAAAGTAGATGTTTGTACAGTACTCAAAATTTCAACTTGGAAATAATTTTTAAATTTATTTCGTAAGTAGAAAAAAATAACATGTAATATTCACTTCTGTTTGGAGTCTTCAAAGGTACCAGCAAAAATCATCAAAGGTCAAATCCTATCAAAGGAGATCCATTGTTCTATTTAAATGACTTAAGAGCCTCCAGTACATGGTGCATTTATCTGGAAGAAATGCAGGTTTTTATAGTCATCGTAAATCATGATTGATAAATATACTCTGTAGATGGGGCTGGGGATTTAGCTCAGTGGTAGAGCGCTTACCTAGGAAGCGCAAGGCTCTGGGTTTGGTCCCCAGCTCCGAAAAAAAGAACCAATATATATATATATATATATACTCTGTAGCAAGGAAAAGGGGTGGAGCAGGGATGCACTCAGAAGTGATCAACCGGCACACAAGAAAGCAGAGGGAAATGAGGGTTTGTGATCGCCTGGGAGTGATCAGTATTGCTAATGGGAATGAGACTTCATGGGTGATGAAATGTTTTAAAGAAATTGTGATGAGTCTTTCACGACCTTAAAATATACTAGAACGCATGTATAATATGCCTCAGGCAAACTGTATGATGTGTTTATTTTTGGCGTAAGCCTGTTAACAAAACCAAAACACATCTCTGTTTTGTTTTGAGATAGGATCTTCAGAATATATAGCCCAGGCTGAGCCAACCCAGAGATCCATCTGCCTCTGCCTACTGAGTGCTGGGATCAAAGGGGTGTGTCATCATGCCTAACTTTTTCCCCTCAGAATCATTCTTGTGTTCACCTCACCTGTGCTATGTGGCTCTTCTTTCTTCTCTTTCCCAGGTACCTGCGAATGCACCCAAGGGTTTATACTTGTTTGTCTGTTTCTTGAGAACAGAGTCTTACCCTGAAGCCTAGGCTGACCTGGAACTCAAAGTCTGCTAACCTCAACCTCTCCTAAGCATTGGGGCTTACAAGTCTGCTTCACCATGCCTAGCTTGAAGATTGATACTTTAAAGCAAGGGGAAAATCTTGCTTTAAGTGTTATATTATATTGAATTACCCTAGCAAGCTTAGCTGATGGAGAGAGGAATCCAGATGGCGTCTCCTATAGTTGAACCTTCCAAAAGTAGTTTCCAGTTCTCTGCCCCTTCCAGGCCTCTTTCTTCTGTACCTGACTTTGGGTATAGCAGAAAAAGGAACAAAACTGAATTCTCTTTGTAGGACAGTTGTTTCATTGTTTCTGTCAGGTGCCCAGGAATTCCAGATTCATGAATGGAATAAAGCTAGCCCAAAATACTTAACTTCTGAACCTACAAAACTCCAGTCTCCCCACGCTACTGAGATTCCGATCTATCCATTGGTCTTTGCAGACATAACCATGCCATCCAGGAGTTGTTTGTTCTGTTTCATTTTTTTGTTTGTTTGTTTATAGCCAGACAGAGAAATTTTCAGAATTTTGTTCATGAGTCATTTATTAAAAAGACCTTCAAGTGTAGATTTCCCAACACTTGTTCTATTTTCCATCTTTTCAAGATGCAAGCATTTATTTGTTTTTGATTTTGCATCATATGTATGTGTGCAAATACATACATGCACGTGCGTGTAGGTACCCAAGGAGGCCAGGACAGGGTGTGGAATCCCTAGCACTGGGGTTAAAGGTCACTGTGAACTGCCTGATGTGTGCTAGGAACTACCCTAGGGTTCTCTAGAAGAGAGACAAGCACCTTTAACAGCTGAGCTGCCTCTCCAGCCCCAGTATTTACTTTAGCTTCTTTTTCTCCAACTGCTGTTGGGAAGCAATACCTGTGGCCATTTTAAAAGTCAGCCTTGAGCAAAACCAGCATGGTGTTTTTTTACTAGTTCTTTTTAGTCTATGCTGCTCTAAGTACAGGCATGTGCCACATGACCTTCTGGTTAGCTGAATACCATGCATACAATGACTTGTATTGCATAGGGATATATAGTGTGTTGGCCTGATGCTGCTTGAATTCTAATGTTAATAATATTGGGTCCCCAAGACCTGAAAAGAAAGAATCTGAAGGTAGACCCAAGTGAGCTATGTGACCCTGCTCCCAAGTTATTTCTGATTGGTAAATAAAGATGCCCACAGCCAATAGCTGAACAGAAGAGACATAGGTGGGGTTTAAGATTTCCAGGCTTGAGGATCAGAGGAGAACCATGAAAAGGAGAAGGAGGTGAAGGAGGAGAAGCAGCCATGGAGTTAGGTGAGTCATGAAAAAAAGCAGCCCTGAGGGCTGGCCAATTGGAATTAAGAGCAGCCCAGATGAAACACAGTAATAACTCGGGGTTATCGATAGGAAAGTAGATTCTAATAGCATAGAGGGTAGATATCTATCTAGCCCAAGTGCTGATTAAAGCTTATTATGAATATAAAGGTTGTGTGTGTCTTTTATCTGGGAGAAATCCTGGATTGGGATTAAAATGTCTACAACAGGAGTGTAAAGGGCTATGTTGTCTGCACAATGGTGGTATCTGAGCTTTGCTGCTGGCACAATGACAACAGGGTCTGAGGACACCATCTCAGAAGGCTCCCCCCTCATTAAGTCACATACAGTGGCATAGGCCAACGCCCACAATATCTACAAGTGTCATTTGAAGGCAAGTGAGATAGTACAGCCTGTAAAAGCCCCTAGCACCCAGCCTAGTGACCTGAATGTGACTCTTAGAATCCCAGGGTGGAGTGACAAAAGCCTTAACATCTATAAATTGTCTTTCAAGAAAATAAGCAAAATGTCATTTTAAAAGGTCTTTTGAAAGTTTTCCTCATATATGCTATAGAAAGTGTGGGAGAACGTATGTCCTGGTGTTTCTATGAAAGTATAAATAAGCAGTTTTAGAATTAATTTCTTTTATAATATATTATTATTTTATTTCTTATGATGAGTCTGTGGAGCAGAGAGGTTTTTTTTAATTAAATTTATTCTTTGAGAATCTCATATATATGTACATATATATGTGTGTGTGTATATATATATGTATATACACAAACACACACACACACACATACACACACATAGTTTTTTTTTCCCCATCTCCCTCCTGCTTTAACCTCTCCCCTCAAGCCCCTTCCCTACACTAATGTCTTTGAAGGACTTTTTTCCTTTGAGGGAGTGTTTGAAACAGATTTTCTCCATGTAGCCCTGGCTGTCCTGGAACTTGCTGTGTACTGCAGGCTAACCTTGAACTCAGAGCTCCTCCTCCCGAGTGCTGGGATTAAAACACTACTGCCACTACCAGACTGGACATTTGAAAGACTAAAATATCGACTGCAGGTGGATTTGAATATGATCTAAGTTTTCCATTTGAAAGGCTTCATGTTAGAAAGCCTGGCCACACCCTTGTTCTGCAACTAGCCACACCTCTTAACCAGGGCTTAACGTTTGAGTTAGCATTACCAGGCACTGGTGTGGACTGTCCTTTGTACTGGTTAGTCAAGCTTGGGATCCTATGAAGGAATCATCTGGCTGTCTCTTCACTTCCTTGTCTCTGCCAGGAGCTCCAGTTGGAAGGTACCCAGGAGGGTGTGGCTAAGCCTCCTGCCAGTTGGTGCTCTTGAAGCATGGGTTCCTGAGGCAGGGAATCTCATTCTTTTGAGTCTTTTGCTTTCTAAATTGGTCCTCATTCTACTGGATCCTCTTCCCGGTTCCCTGACTCATACCCTTCCTTTTTCCTTCTGCATTTTACATTCTCGTAATTCTCCTTATTGTCTCTGTTTATCTCACGGGAGCCAGGGTCCCAAGTAGACTGCTTTAACATCCATAGCTGTGCACACAAGCCCGTCCCCCATGGACCATTTGTGTCCACATTTTCAGATTGTCACACGTTGTCAATAGTGCTCAGCAAACACGCTGAGTGTCCCCAGTGCTGTCTAAAAGCTGGAATGTACTGTGACTCAGGAAGCCCCAGGCTCACTTGGCTAATTATAAATCAGGGCAGAGACTCATTTCAAGGGCACTGAGAACTTGAAGCTGTGGACATTGAACCTACCCCAGAGAGCTCTGCTCTGGGGAGATTATCAGGATCTGTCCTGCCTCCTTCCTCCACTCTTAGGGAATCTGTGTCGCAGGTTGCTGGCCCCAGGATTTCATCTAATACTTCCATATACTAGCCTGACCACCTTGTTAAACTCTGTCCTGAGGACAGTCCCTTCCACATGACTGGGCATGATTCTGAAATTCCCTGCCTGCTTGTGTAGCTTCCCTCACATCCGATGAAAAAGGCCAGAAATAGACTGCTCTTCGCTGATCTGTTGTCAGTCAAGGTTGCTGAAACCCGGAACCTTCCTAAGATTGAAGGTGTCATATTCTGTGGTCAGCGCTGGGTTCCGGGACAGGTGTCAATATGAGGAGCAACAGGTGTCAGGGTCTGCAGCTTTCGGACCGCGAAACCTCAGGTGGCACGAGATAGGATCCAGTGTCGAGACTCGGGACTTCCGCCTGACTTGCCAGACTTTGGACAGTTGGAAGTTCATTTCAGTCCATTCCGGTGACCTCCTTGTTCTGGATGGAGTCCGGTGTGATATCTATTATAAAGCCTGTGACAATTATTAAGTTCCTTTGATCTTTTATGAGACCTGTCCCAAGATTTACTTAAATCGGCAATGATAGTTATAGAAAAGGTCAAGTTTAGGAATATAAAAAGGTGTTAACACACTTTAACTACAGGCATGCATGTGAGGGCAAGTCTATTGTAGGGAAAGGAAACCGGCCCTTCTGACATTTAATTGCTATTCATCTTTGATAACAAACCAACGATCAGTATCATCTGTGTCAGTGCCACACCCAGTGTGTGCTGCCCATCACTCATTTCATCTTTTTAACCTGTCTCTTCCTATAAAGTACATGAGTGCCAACTCCACCCATCCTAGTGCAGACTCCACCCATCCTAGTGCAGACCCCACCCATCCTAGTGCAGACTCCACCCATCCTAGTGCAGACCCCACCCATCCTAGTGCAGACTCCACCTATCCTAGTGCAGACCCCACCCATCCTAGTGCAGACTCCACCCATCCTAGTGCAGACCCCACCCATCCTAGTGCAGACCCCACCCATCCTAGTACTCACAAGTACTCTAGCATGCATCTCAGAAAGATGAGGACTCAGGGCCATAAGCTCCAAGAGTTCCCACTATTTAATCTGAAAAGTCTTTCAGCGCTGTCCAATTCCCCACTCACCTGAATTTCCCCAGTTATGAGAGCCAGAGTTCAGTCCGGATAATGTATATATGCTCACCTGGCTGTCTTTTATTTTTTAACCCGAGAAGTCATCACTGGCATCATGGCCTCTGATTTGTAAGCCTTTCTGGGACAAACATCTTCTCTACCCTCCCTGACGTTTTGTTTTGCTTAGCTCTCTTCTGACTTCACCCACCACAGATGCCTTTGAAAAAGTCTTATTTGATCCTGAGCTTTGGCATCTAACCATGAATTCTCTCCTCGCTTCTATCTTTCCCTGACATCTTGGTCCCGAGGATAGATGAGCAGAAGGAGGTTTCACTTACCTGGATCTCTGGTGAGAGGTACCTAGAAGGTTTCCAGGGCTGAAGGAAGAAGTCAGGAGACACTACTTAGACCTCTAAACCATCATGCCATTGGGGTATAGGCCTCCAAAATCAGTTCTGTGTTATTTTTAGATCGCTGTCAAATCAGAAGACAACTGAGTAGCTTCTGTACATGGGATATAAGAGCCAAACAGAGCCCACCAAATCAATGTTCTGCTCCGTTATCTTCCCCAGTCTTTTAAGGAATGATTGTGGAGAAAGAGAAAGAAAGCCAGTAGGGGAAGAGGCACATCCTGTTCTCCACAAGCTCACCCTTGGATGGGAAGGCCACCTACATAGTGAGGGTCACACAAGACACTGTGTGTAAAGGTATTTGGGGAATGTTGGTGTCTTGTTTAGTTTAGAATTAATTTTTGCCAAAGACGGGTTGTAGTCAGGAGTTTATCAGCTTACTGTGGATCCTCAGTTTCCTGTTTCAAGAATAAGCATTTTTCTGGTGCTACAAAGCCTGTTTTCAACCACAACTCCCTTTCACTCCCTGCTCAACCGCTATTCCAGTTTGCTTTCTCTTGGCAACTAGCAGAAGAGTTTATCTTAAATATCCATGTCAAAGTTCGTCACTGAAGGAAGCCAGGACAGGAACTCAAGCAGGAACCTGGAGGCAGAAGCTGATACAGAGACCATAGAAGAACGATGTTTCTCACAGCCTGGTCAGGCTGCTCTGATACAATCCAGGACCACCTGCCTCACAGAGTTCATAGAAGAACAATGTTTCTCACAGCTCTGATACAATCTAGGACCGCCTGTCCTGGGGTGGGGCCACTCACAGTGGGCTGGGCCCTCCCACAGCAGTCGTTAATCTATGAAATGTCACACAGGCTTGCTTGCACATGGGCCAATCTGATAGAAACATTTTCCCATTTGATGTCCATCTTCCCAGATGACTTTAGTGTCAAGTTGAACGGACCGACTCAGCCACTTACTGGTTTTCAGAACTAGCAAGATAAACAGTCTTACCGACTTTCAGCTCATTTATTTACAATTTTCAAGTGAAAACCTCTTTTAAGTTGCCGGAGGGATTAAATAGGATGATGACGATGACGATGACGATGACGATGACGATGACGATGACAATGATGGCAAACTGAGCACAGTTGTAGGCATCACAGACTATGCTGCGCCAGGTCCTTCCTTTGACACACTGCATTTGTTTGTTTGTTTTTTGATTTTTTTTCTTCATGGTTTTGGTTCAGTAAATACTCCTGAATATTCTTTTTGGCCTTAGGGTCTGAATTTTTTGGATAAAAGTCTTCAGGATTTTCTTTTTCTTTTCCTCTTTCTTTTTCGAATTTACTAGAGAAAATGGGTGTTGGCGAAGGGTGCTGTATTTATGTGGATCATATCTGAACACATGTGCGGATGCAATAAGGATCTTTACCGCCCCCCAACAGACACACACATGCGCACACACACACACACACAAATATACAGTTATGTTGGCAGTTTTATCCTTCAGAATTAGATGTGCTTCAATTAAATTTTGAGGATTAGAAGATGTGTTTCGATTAAATGTTGAGGGAATCAGGAAAGCCAGGATCATCTCGCTGGTCTCAGGCACTGAAAGTGTTCTAGCTACCAGTGTCACATGTTGCAAAGGAAGGGTTCAGGACAGGTAGTGGTGCAGAATCCTGCGGTCCAGTATCGAAGTCTGTCTAAGGCTTCTGGGTTGGAGTTGGGAATGGGGGAACACAGGCAGATGGCAGAAGGCTTGGTTTTCATAATCAGAGACAATATGGGGAGTGGGAGGCGAACACAGCATGAAGAACAGGGAAGGGAGTCGGCGCCAAGACCATAGCCTGACTCCTGCTTCTGGAAAATGCTAGGATTTCACGGTGTCCGCCATTGCCTCTGGGATGAGCATGCTTGAGGGAACATCTCAGAAGGGTGTGTGTTTCCTTCTTTAATCCAACTTCTGAAAAAACCCTAAGGTTCTGCAGGTCCTGGAACACCAAACAGTACATTTTACACCTACACTAGAACTACATCATGGCCTTTGTGACAGGACATTCAAGGATGCAACTTGTGTGTGTAGCCAATGGATCCAAGGAGTGTTGCTCCAATGCCAGGCAGCAGATGAAGTGCCAGAGGTCTGGGTATTGCCATGGTGACAGGTCTGATGACATTACTGCTAGGACAAGGGCTCAGGTCTGATGATATCATTTCTGGGACCAGGCTCGCTGTTCCCTTATGCCTGCCCTTCAGGAAGATTCCATAAAGCTTCACCCCTGGGGCTGGACATAACAGAAACACCAGCGTGTTGCAGGAAATTACTGGCTGTATGTTTTTTGGCAAACAGTACCTTCTGTTGCCTAGGCAAGGAAGGTCACTTTAACCTTTAAAGGAAAACTTCACAGTAACACATGAATAAACAAGGGACAGCATCTCAAAGGCCAACGGCTTGGGTGCTCAACAACATTGCTATTGACGTGGTCTACGAAGCAAATTTACAAGCTGAGGTGGGAGCAGACTTGGAGGTTGGGTTACATATGATCTGCCCAAAGGTCTATTTTGCCTCGTTTAGCAAAAGGGGCTCGACGGGATGGGAAGTGATTCGCTCATAAAGACATTTACCCCCTTTATTTTCTTTATGTGCACTGAGCGATTAGCAGAGCTATTCGTCAAGGCAGGTTAAAGAAGCAGGGATGTATATCTGTACCCTGTCTTTCTTCATTCTCAGATGTGATTTTTCTCATGTCATTAAAAGGTGAGTAAGCAGGGCAGTAATGGTGCACACCTTTGCTCTTAGCACTCAGAAGGCAGAGGCAGATGGATCTCTGATTTCAGGGCCAGCCTGGTGTATAGAGCAAATTCCAGGGCAGCCAGGGCTACACAGAGGAACCCTGTCTTGAAAAACGGGCTCGGAGAGATATTCATCGTTAATTCCATCTCAAGTCAATTGAAAACTTCGCTGTCAGTTTTGAAATGGAGTTACGGCAGCGACTTCACGACGCCTCATTCGCCACTCTGTACGGTTCTCATCTCTACTGTGACGTAAAACCCTCCCATGTATACTGAAAAATCCGCAGATCTTTTTCAGCATCGATGAAAAGGATGTGGCTCTTATAAACACTGTCAGCGAGAGTCAGAAACGGCAGATTTCTGCAGTCTGGACTCCATTGTCACCTGCAGGACCCCAGCGGACCAGAAGGAAGACAGGCTCAAGTGTGCTTGCTTGGAGTGTCCTGGGCTAGCGGCTCTCTCCTCCAGTGTTTCCCTCATGTCTCCTCACAGCAACAGTGCACATTTCTCTGCTAGGGAGTCCATTCCCCCCTGGCAGCCTTCCCCAAGTCACCACTGGAATTTCATGTCCCATTAAAGTACATTCCTATGAGTGACTGGTGACAGCTGATTCCGTGTTTGTGTTCTGACCAATGCATGGCCACCTGCCTTTGTCTTGTCCCAGACTTTCCTTTCCATGGACACTTCAGTCAGTCTCCTGCCAGCCTCTGCCTTCGCTTCATTCTCTGTACAGTGAGGAAAGAAAAAGAAACAAACAAAACAGGAAGCCAGTTTTCCCTGTGGTTTTTTCCAAACAATCACCCCCACTGTCTTTACTGACTCGATTCATTTTTGATGATTTTTGCGTGATGAGTTCTTGGGCTTTCTACATTGATTTTTAAAATTATTATTATTCTTTTATATTAGATGACCATGTTTGAGCTAAATTCAGTGTCGTAGTGTTCTTATTACTGGTAATGGCCTTTCATGGCTCTTGTGTGTGTGTGTGTGTGTATGTGTGTGTGTGTGTATGTGTGTGTGTGTGTGTGTGTGTATGCGTGTACATGAGCACATGCACACAGGCACACACACACATGTTCCTTTGAATTCAGCTGTGACTCCCTGTTTCTGCTGCATCCCAAGAAGGTTCATTGAGTAACAGGCTGAAAGGTTCCACAAAATACTCGTTTTGCTATCAAGGTGACTTATACCTAATGGTTGGCTGTCACTTCAATAATACTCTTACTGCCAGTATGGAAGTCACCTCTGTAAGCTTCATGGAAAGCATATAACGAGAACATACACATACCTTTTGGCAGTGCAGTGTAGTGAAAAAAAGCAGGTTAGCCACGGGTAGGACTTCGATGTTTTAAATGAAACTCTGTTTTATCTGGGACAGTCTCCGTGTAATTCTGACTGTTAATCATTCTCCAGGTTCAATCAGTCAAACTACTTAGTTATTTCGAGTAGGAAGTTAGTGATGCCCAGGAGAATCATGTTGCCATCGAGCCAATAAGAATGTAAGTGACATCATCAGGATGTCCCCACTGTCTCTAATTTCAGCACTGTGGGGGTCTCAAAGCTACCCCTCTCTTCTGCAAACCCTGTTTCCCTCCCTCCCTTCCTTTTACCTGACTGAACTCATTCTGGAGTCCGAATTCGGAGGTTCAGGTATGTCCTTTCTGTTTCTTTGGTTTGTTTTGGTTTTGGTTCTGAGACAGGGTTTCTCTGTGTAACAGTCTCGGCTGTCCTAGAACTGGCTTTGTAGACCAGGCTAGCCTCGAATTCACATAGATCAGCCTGCCTCCGCCTCCCAAGTGTTATTAAAGGTGGGAGTCATCACTGCCCAGCCGGTAAAATCCATTTTTAAAGGACATTCATTAAGCCTAGTAAAGACACGCACAGCTTCCGCTCAAAACTACAAGCCCACACCCGGAACCTGCATGTTTTTCGTTTTCCTTTTCTTAGCTTTGTTCCATTGTTCCTTTTATCTTTCCTCTCTGGGGTGAGGCTGAGAGGCAGTCTTGGTTTTATAAAACTCCAACTTTAAAAATGCCATTGATGCGCCGAACTGCAGGCCTGTTGCCTTCCTTGGTTGCTATGGAACCAAATCGTAGCAAAAGTAAATCATGCCAGAAGCGGGTTGGGAAGGTGGGGACAAGATGTGCCCAGGCATTTTGATGGTGTATGGGTAGAATCTCGGAGGACTGAAGACATTCTCAGCATGTAACTAGGAATGTTGGTCGCTTGCTGAAATTTCTGTCTTCGGTGAGGAAAAAAGAAATTTCGACAAGGCTCCACTGTGAGTGTGAAGGCTTCGTATGTAAATGACTCTGCAGGCCCTCTCCAGAGGGATTTGTTCAAATGCATTCGCTTGGGATAGGAGGGGGAGAAATGTACACAGTACAGGAATAAAAACACTTTCTGTCTTAAATGGGTGAGACCTCTTCTTGATTCTGGAACAAGGCCAGAACAGGTTTAGACAGCTCATGGGACACTGAAGTCAGAACACAGGCAAAAAAGAAAAAAATAAAATAAAAAGACGCTCTTGGGGCTGGGGATTTAGCTCAGTGGTAGAGCGCTTACCTAGGAAGCGCAAGGCCCTGGGTTCGGTCCCCAGCTCCGAAAAAAAGAACCAAAAAAAAAAAAAAAAAAAAAAGACGCTCTTATCTCTAATCAGTAACCATGGTTACAGCGGTTAATATTTTCAGCTTGGGTTTATATAAAGTGGCCATGCAGCCCAGCTGCTTGGCCTGCTGCAGTTGGTCACGTGTGTGTCTTTCCCCGAGGATTCTGTTGGTAGGTGGCCATTTTCTCTCATGATTGACGTTGAGGTCGCCTGGGTGTCACTGTCCTTTGGCATAGGACATGTGGGTGACTACACTGTGCTCGCTACTTTCTTCTCTTATTTTTTTAATGATTTATTATTTTTTTCAAGTGCATTGGTGTTTTGCCTGCGTGTGTGTCCGTGTGAGGGGGTTGGATCCCCTGGCGCTAGAGTTACGGACAGTTGTGAGCTGCCCCGTGGATGTTGGGAATTCACCTGGGTCCTCGGGAAAAGCAGCCGGTGCTCTTAAATACTGAGCTGTCTCTCCAGCCCTGCTATTTTCAATCTGCCTCTAGTTTTGTGAGGGCTTTTTTTTATTTGATTTTTTTTTTTAAGTCGACTTCAGTGGCAGCTCCTGAGTAACGTATACTTTCAGTAGGTCAGACTGGAAGCTTGGGGCTATGTGAGACCAGAGAGGAGTTCTCTTTCAGATAGTTTTAGTTATAAGAAGTTACAGAGTCGAATTACATATCAATGTGTATATTTTTTCCAACAAGTAAGAAGAATATTAGAGGAAGGAGTGAAAGGGTGGAGAAAAAAGGGAGAGAGGAAAGAGAGGCTTCCCCATCTCAAGGTGATAATGTAATCTTTTAAAACATATAATTGCATACTTATAGATTTTACATTTATACCAGATACTCCGATACCTATAACATACAGAGAGTCTTATTCAGGTAGGTTATTGATTTTAAAAGTTTTTTTTTTTTAATAGTCTAGGCCAAAGCAGGAATCTGTAGACCCTGTGATCGGCCCTCACACTCCCACAGGATATATCCCTAATGTTATGCATATGAAGTTGAGAAATGGTCTTTTCAGTTGCATCCACCATTCCTATCTCTCGCAGGCTAGCTTTTGGGTGGACACTGACCGCCTCTCACTCACTGGCTCTCTTTGACTTCATCCTCTTCTGAGGGACAGAAGTGAAAGAAATGCTGGCCCTCCCCTCTGGCATTAGTTGGCCTGTAGACACCCCTGTTCCCACAAAAGTAGTCTTCCCGACCCCACCTGTGTCTCTGGTAATGTGGGTTTTCTTCCCTTTCGACTTATGTTTGTGTACATGTGTGTGCATACAACATGCGTACAGGTGCTGTGAGTCACCTTGAGTCTCTGCTGACAAGGATGCTGGGAACAGACCCCAGGTCCCTTGGAAGAACAAGAAGCACTCTTACCTACTAAGGCCTCTCTCCCTCCCCCTCTCTCCAGCACTTTTATAATCTCCCAAAGGGTACTGAATTTCTGTCGGTCCCCAACTGTAGCACGGTTGAAACTACTATGTCACATCCGTTTTAAAGTTCACTTAGACTCCGTGTATTGTGTGCAGCACAGGTCTCTGTTTTCAGAGGAGCAGGAAATGCATTATGTCTCTGCTGCTCCCTCCCTCCCTAGTCTCTGCTGACTCAAGGAAGACGTCCGCATGTAAACATGGGTTTTAAAGACTACAGACATCTTGCCCTCTGGCATGATGGCGTGTGAACTTGAGGTCAAGAAGTCACCAAAGTCATCCATTCAGTCAAGTTGATGGCTTGGTGATTCCGGGTGATCATGGGAAGGTCATACCCATTCTTAAATGGATTGTCACAGTTTTGGGTGTGGTCAGCGTACGGTCCCGTCTGGTGACATCAGTTGGGTATCCTGGACTATGTTAGTCAATGCAGAAGGCACACGTTTGCATTCCGACCTAATCTGTATAGACAAAGAGCACATGCCTATCTGGAAAATGGAAGCTGGGAGAAAGGGGACTTAGTCTGTCTTCATGAAAATAAAATACGGAACATGCATGGTCTTGCCCTTAGATAGAAATCATTCTTGAGGCAGATTGGAGTATTTCATTTTAGAATGTTTTTCCATTCGAGTAACAGGAGTATGGATGTCTGTGGTATGTATAGACAAATCTGGAGGTGCTGCAAAACTGGAATCCTATTTGGGAATTTCACTCCTCAGTATTATTTTTGCGAGCATCTTTTGTGTCATTGGACATTCAGGTGTGTTAACAATGTCTTCTGTTGTGGCTTCTCTTGCTTATGATACATTACATTGTATCTTGTCGGCAGCTGCCGGGGTTGGGCTGCTCCAGGCCAATGCTCTTGCTTCCCACGTTGTGAAGTTGCTTCCCAAAGTTCAACATACAAGAGAGGTTGCTCATGTCTAAAAGGAATGCTACGTATTTTAGAATGTGGTGTAAGTCTACAGTCAGATTTATACCACTCAGTGAGTTATCTACTTACCAAATCTGTAGTGTTTCTCCTGTGCAACCCATGGCAGCATCCTTGACACAGGGCGCTCGCCTCACCTGCTCTGCTGAGTGTGACTGACAGCTTCTTATAGCATGAATAACAATTTAGGGGGAAGCACGGTCCTTGTTTCGATGTCCGTGAGGCGAGAGGGACTATCTCATTCTCACAGACAGAATTCTGAGGAGGCAGTAAAGAGAACTAGATGAATGCCCAAATTGGTTCATTAGACCCTTGCTCCTTGAACTTCCTACTTAGAGCAATCACTGTCCGCGCAGACTAGGGTTACCCCGAGTTGCCCCCGTGGTTCCGGCCCGTTGCTTTGCTCTGTGATTGTCTGCTGTGGGCCTAAGTTGTTAAGGGGAAAATGGGTGTGGATGATCCAAACAGCAATGGAGAGGCTATACTGGCCTGCGGAGGGATCAGTAAGGCTTGCCTTTCTTTCTTAGCCAATGTTGGGAAAACATCATGAGCCAAAAAAATCTTGAGCTATCAGAATCGAACTCAGAAAAGATAATCAACTGCCCATCCCTTAGGGTCCTAAGCTAGCCCTTCCAGAACCAAGACAACTGCGGTGGTCTCTGGATCATCCGTCCTTCAACCCGTTCAATCTTAGTGTACTTAGCGTTATGTCTTCAGTATAAAGAGACCCTCTTATGATGTAATTACAGAAGTGTGAAGAAAACCAAAGGCCACAGGGTGTGCCCTGTGGTATGGTGGAGGAGAAAGAGCCCTCAGCTTTAATACCTCCCATCTCTGCTGTTGAGTAGTCCCAGAATGCCTGTCACAGAAGAACTGCATGAAAGCTCTCCAGGATGGCCCCAGTTCTCCTCAACAGTTGATTCCATTAGAGCCAGCAGGACGATCGAACTTCACCAGTCTTCCAGGTGGCACGGCCCTCTAAGTCCTCTCTCATTTTGGTTTCCCTCAGGAGCGTTTCCATTATGAAAACATTTGGTCAAGTTTTACCGTCAAGTCCTAAAATTCCAGGGAGATTTTTTTTTCTTCACTCTTCTTCTGATGAAGGAAAGATTAGAGAAGTGTTTGGCTTAGGTGGCCAAGGTGTCCAGCCCCTCAGCCTCCCAGCCTCCCAGGTCCCCAGCCTCTATCTCACCACCCTGTTGTGCTGGAGAGACTTCCTCCTCTTGAAGGGAAGTGGAGAATTTCCCTCTTCTCATGCAGCTGTTTCTCATGAGATGGCCATAGTAAGGTGAGACTATCAGGGGTATGTTCACTTGTGCTCATTGCTGAATGTGGATGCATAAATGTACCCCTCGTTTCAAGCAGCTCGAAGCGCTAAGTGGCGCTTTGTTGTACAATGCGCATAAGAATTTCCACGGTCTAACAGGGTTCAGGAATTCAGGGTTGGTCCCCTGGGTGCACCCAGGGGTGATATTCTTCCAGACACCTCCTGGGATTTTATAACTCATTAGGAAAAATCCTCACAGGGGTCTCTGCAGTAAATTTTTTTTTCAATGCACGGGAATCTTCCTTTACCATAGAAACGCAGTCAGAAGACAAAATAGAGCTTTGGGAAGTTGGCCTTGGAAAGCCAGACAGAGGTAGCGTCTGGCTTGGCGATTTCCAGATACTGAATACGCTGGAACAGGCAGAGGGCTATTCTTTTTTTTTTTTTAATATATTTATTCATTATATATGAGTACACTGTAGCTGTCTTCAGACACACCAGAAGAGGGCATCAGATCTCATTACAGATGGTTGTGAGCCACCATGTGGTTGCTGGGATTTGAACTCAGGACCTCTGGAAGAGCAGTCAGTGCTCCTAACCACTGAGCCATCTCTCCAGCCCCCTTTTGTTTTTTTTTTTTTTTGTTGTTGTTGTTGTTTTTGTTTTGTTTTGTTTTTTTTTTGCAGAGGGCTATTCTTACCAGCACTGACTGTGTTTTTAAATTGTGGGTCCACATTCTGCATTTGTGACACAGGTATAAAATCCATTCTAGATTCTGTTAGTCTAGGGAGAGCGCCGGGGCATAGGGCAGGAGGACCTATGACCCAGCATGCATGTGAGAATTGACTCAGTGCTTCGGGCTCCCACAATCCTTCAGATCTGAGCAGATGGCTACACACTGGCAAGACTTACCTTGACGGTGCTGGGAAGGTAAGCCAGGGAATGGCCGGCACATGAGGAACAGGCCTGGAAAGCCAAGCAAGTTCAGAAGGAGAAAGAGAGGCTTGGCTGTAGACGTGAGGCCCTCGTATAGAACAGATTTTTTTTTTTTTTTTTTTGGCTCTGTTTCTACGTTATCTTCGGCTGGTAGGCACCTGAGGGGGCCTTTGGAAAATGTCCCTACCGAGGCACCGTGCCAGCCAATTAAATCGGAGTCTCTGGGGACGGAAGCCCAGGTTCGGTATGTTGAAATAAAATCTCCTTCCAAGGGGATTCGCTGTGCATCTGAGGCAGAAAACTCACTGATTTTGCTTTGCTGATCAGTTATAAACCTGATCAGAAACCAGCAGCCAGGCACGGGCTGAGGAGAAGGCTCAGTGATAGATGGCTTATCTGGCCTGAGTGAGGATCCTAGTTACACCCCAAAACAAGCAGCAGCAGCTTATTACACGAAGCTATAATTTCCTTCTTGGGGTACAGCATGGGAAAATAGAAATTCGGGGAGAATATGATGAAAACTATTGAGTGGTTCCGGGTCTTTGAGAGACGGTGGCTCCCTAGAGAGTATGGGTAGACAGCGGCAGGTGTCCCCTGTGAGGGAGCAGTGTTTAGCGTGCGGAGGGTGTATTCACAGTTTTTTTTTTTCAGAGAAAAAACCCTCAGGGGTTTGTACCAAATGGCAACTGCGATTGTCTCCTGTGAGTCCAAATATCACCAACCTTCCCAAGAGAAGCCATGGCCTTCTTGAAGAGAGTTTGATTGATGGGGAGAGGTGGGGGGTGTCTTTATAGTCTACGTGTGTACCAAGGTGTAAATATCAGCTTGTTTGGGGTGTGTGTGTGTGTGTGTGTGTGTGTGTGTGTGTGTGTGTGTGTGTGTAAGGTTGTCGAAGTGTCAACAGAATAGCCTGGAAAGGTATTTCATGGCCTTCCAATTGTGGGAAGCACTGGTCCTTAACTAAACTGTCCCATGATGCCCTTGTGAAGTACTGTTGTGAGCCTCCCCTCTCTTCACCACCCTCCTCAGACCAAGTTCTTGCCACAGGAGCAGCAGCCCTTTTATCCTCTGATTTCTTGGTGATCAGGCCAGAGGGAATTGTGTGAGAAGAGGTAATTTTCACCCAACCCCTCTCCTCTGTCGGGAGTCAGATGTGTGAATTTCTATTTGATTGTGTGATTCTCGACCTTGCCCGTCCCAGCCTACGAGGGAGTCACTCCCACAGCTTACCCTGATCACAACTGGCTGTTGTTAGACTTAGCTTGTTATTAACCTGTCCCAGAGTCCGCAGTTGGCCTTCCTGGAGGTCAGTCCCGCTGTAGATCTTCACGGGATGTACATTCAGACTGGGAAGCTCGACAAATTGTGTTGTAGATGGATAGAATTTACTTTAAACACTTGGGCCAGAGTCCCTACCTCTGTCATGTTTATGTGTCTGCACATAACTGTCATCCCTGAAGCCCGTGACTGGCACAGGGACCAACAACGTGTTTGCCCCATGGCAGTATCTTACTGAAGAGAGCTCCTCTAGCTGCCTCGCCTTATCCACCCCTCCCATCTCTTTTGTCTGGCAGTCTTGAACTTGTCTTTTTGTTACTGTCTCTGTGGTGAATGCTGTGTCATTAGAACCACACAGAATGCTTCCCGGCAGATGTGTGCACCCCCTTATCCGTCAGCAATCAGCCTGCGTGCTCAAAATACCATCCTCACCCAGATGTGTTAGTTTTGATAACTGTAACATATTATCGGAAATGTTATTTTAGTTGTGGTCTAGCAGGGTAATGAATGCCATGTGAACTAAGGGGGTTGCTGATGATACTTGGGTTTGGCGGGAGTGGCTCCCTTCAGACCTCCGTGTTTTGGAAAGGATGTTCACCCTAGGAGAAAGGATCAAAAGCCAGGGTCTTCGCCTGAAGGCAACGTATTCAGATGTATCCAGCCGTGTGACTATAGGGTGACACTGGATATCAAACCTAGGGACCATTCAGGAAAGATTCATACTCTCTCAAGCATGGGCTACTTTTGTAGGTTCTGGACCTTGTGCCTCAGGCTCACGCCTGCTTTGGCCAGTGGCTCCCGAGAGCCCTGAGTTGAGTGGACTCCAGTGTTTTCCTCTGTGGATTTGGAGAGTATTTACGTAAAATAACTGTGAAGATTCCCCCCCATCAGATCCTCCGTGGAATGATGCAGATTTTAAAGCCACACTTACTATGGTGTTGCACCGTAAGATGTGTATAAATAGCTTCTTAAGAGTTAGTAGACATTTCCACGGCCGTCCATACTTTAAGCCTCGCAGTTCCGCCTGCACTCCGGGGATGATGTCATCGCATGGACTATGTGAGACTGTAAGGAAGTCGTAGGGGTTACAGGTGATACGGGCCATGCAGCGCTATGACGGTTAGAAGACAAGCCCCTGGGCAGGCCTATGAGGGAATCTTCTAGAAGACCCACCTAACTCTTATCAGTGGACAGCAGCATCTCATAGGCTGGAATCCTGGACCAAAAATAAAGGAAAAGGCCAGCTAAGCACTAGAAGCTATATCTTTCTGCTTCCTGACATGGATTCGGTGGGGCTCCGGCTGCTGTGGCTTTCCCGTTCATGATGGGTGACACCACTGAACTGTGAGTCAACTCGAGCCCTTTCTTCCTGTTCCTTTGTCAGCACCGATGCCTGATGCGGGTCTGTCTCTCTTAAACAGGAGGACGAGTCTCTCCCCCTTACCCCGGCACACTCTCCAGACATCCCAAACAGTAGACTCTAACAGCAGGATAAATTCTAAATAGCACCCTTCAAAAAGGCTGGGAAACGCCGCCTGTCTTAACTTCAATCCCAGGTAGAGACAACATGTCACTTCTCGAACAGATAGTGAGGAGACTTGGGAAGATAAAAAGGTGCCTCTGATGGAACGGGGATGCCTGGCTCACGTTGCGCTGTGAGCAGCGGGCCTGGGCTCCTTCAGAACACCACCTTTAATTCTGACAAACCAGCTGACCATTGAGTATTGGTTGTTTCCACCCGGGACAGAGCAGGGTTTGGTGTTCACCGCTCTGCAGAGCAATCCTGAAGATGTTACCTTTTCTGGATATGTTTGACGGTTTCTTTTGTTTTGTTGTTTTTCCATTAGGGCACCCCCATAGTCACCTTCTTATGCCTTAAATCGCATAAAGGAGGACCATGAACGGTTGTTTCTTTTCGACTCTGGGTTTCAGGGTTGCCTGCTGTCTTAAACACTGCCTCTCTGACAGCTTCAGCTTGCTGAATCATTGTCTCTGCCTCTGGGAGGCAGGCCGCTGCTCCTTCCCAAGGGTTTGCTCCTAGAGACAAGCGATTACTTATGTATTAGCGGCTTAGGTGTTCCGTGGGTTGGCTTTTTTAGATAAACCCTTGTATTTGCAGAGGAAGTGTGCAGCTAAGCCCCGGAGCTGGGGACTTCCATGCCGGGTCTGCCTGGAGGAATTGCAATGTTCTGTGTTGAGTGGTGTGTGAGGATGAAGCCATCCACTGTTGATTCCTGAGCTGTGCTTTGAGCTCTCTCTGGCTCAGGTCTCAAAGCATTGACCCTAAATCAGAAGCGCTTGTCCGGGAGCTGTTGTCTATTTCAGAAAGACGAGCCCAGGGAACTTTATAGAGACGGAAGCAGGTGTGTCTAAGAGACTCGGGTAGATTTCTGAGGGAATGGCATACTCTGGGAGGCAGTTCAGGGTGAGGTCTCTTTGGTTAATTAAGGTCGGAGTCCGTAAAGTGGATACATTACAGTTGCTAGGAAAGAAAGACTGAGAAAGCTTTCCGGAAACAGTGTGAAATGCCATCATGTTTCATTAATTAGTGCCAGCGGGGAAGCCATCCTCCAGGACGGGAGCTCTAGGATGGCAGTTAGAGGTAGACGCAGGTGACAGTGAGGAAGCAGAAGAAGGATCCCGGGGTTGGGGATTTAGCTCAGCGGTAGAGCGCTTGCCTAGCAAGCGCAAGGCCCTGGGTTCGGTCCCCAGCTCCGAAAAAAAGAAAAGGAAAAAAAAAAAAAAAAGAAGGATCCCCATCAGGCACAGAAAGCAGCTCGGGTTGTAAGATCTACAAGATCCCCAGTGATACACCCGGGTGTTTGCCTGTCAGGTGGACGTTTCTAGTTAGTACAGGACCCAGAGAGATTTCCTCAACCCCTGTCAGATCTCCTGAGAGGATTTGGAAAGTATGGAAGTGTAGGCAGGTGTGTGGCTTATTACAGATGTGGACACCTTTCAGATAGAGACAGCCCTGAAAACGATGGCTCGGCTGTTAACATTCGGACTTAGAGACTGAAAGCTTTCAAGGCTCACCGGGACAGACTGTTCTGTTGTTTAACATCGTGTGGCTATCCTTTGAAAGTGGAATCTAATACTCCTGTAAAAGTTGTTTTGTTTTGTTTTTTTAACTTTTTGTCTATTGGTTATTTTCTGTATTTATATTTCAAATGTTATCCCCTTCCCCCCTCTCCAATCCCCCCTCCCCTTGGCTCCTACTCCCACCCACCCACTCCCACCTCAACACCTTGGCATCCCCCTACACTGGGGCATCGAGCCTTCACAGGGCCAAGGGCTTCACCGCCTCTTGATGCCAGACAATGCCATCCTCCAATACATATGTGGCTGGAGTCATGGGTCCCTCCATGTGTACCTACTGGTTGGTGGTTTAGTCTCTGGGAGCTCTGGTGGGGTTTGGTTGGTTAATGTTGTTCTAACTATGGTGTTGCAACTCCTTCAGTTCCTTCAGTCTTTTCTCCAACTCCTCCATTGGGGTTCCCTTGTTCAGTCCAATGGTTAGCTGCAAGCATCCTCATCTGTATCAGTAAGGCTCTACCAAAGCCTCTCAGGAGACAACCATATCAGGCTCCTGTCAGCAAACACTTCTTGGCATCAGCAATAGTAACTGGGATTGGTGGCTGCATATGGGATGGATCCCCAGGTGGGGCAGTCTCTAGATGGCCTTTCCTTCAGTCCTTGCTCCACTCCTTGTCCCTATATTTCCTCCTTTGAGTATTTTGGTCTTCCTTCTAAGAGGGACTGAAGCATCTGCACTTTGGTCTTCCTTCTTCTTGAGCTTAATGTGGTCTGTGAATTGTTTCTTTGGTATTCTGAGCTGATATCCACTTATCGGGGGGGGGGTGCTTATAGGCCAGACTTTTAAGGAATCTGCTGCTTCAAGAAAGGAGATCAACCAATTCCTGGTCTTTGGCTAGAAAAAAAAAAAAGAGAGCTCTGGATACAGCGGATAGTCAAAGATGTGAGCAGGCGAATCAGCACACGGACTAGGCTGTCGTCTGTGGTAGAGGGAATACCACCAGACAGCACACTGATGTTAGGCTTGGCGGCAGAAAGCAAAGATCTAATCTTAGAGATGGGGACTGGGGTGGCTGGTGACAGTCTTTGAATAGAGTCTTGGGGACAGGGTGTGAGCTCCAGAGAAACATGGACAGAGGATGACAGAGGACAGGTAATGTTGGCTGATGACGGTCAAGGTGTTGCAGGGACTGGTATAGGATCACACTAATGGTGACAGCCCCATGGGGACTCACAATGAGACCAACAGGTAGCCAAGATGACAGATGTTTCTATGGCTTTAAAGTGACCTTTTATAAATTATTATATAAAGTATAATAAAATATAAATGTTACCATTCAAAAAACCCCTCAGGCATCGACTTTCGTTGACTGCTCTTTGGCCTCTAGGTTAAAATTATGCTCTTTTTTTTTTTTTTTTATCATCTACGGTGAATTGAAGAGTCTCCTGACATGGCGGGGTGAGAAGGGCGTGGTTACTCTTCATAACTGCTTGCCTGTGTTGGGAATTTTCAATCCTCTGTAGCCAAAGCAGGGGCAAAATATAAGGCAATTATTATCTGTAACGTTCAGTTTGAAATTATGGGGTAAATTAAAGCAACCATTATTCTCGTTAATTAGTTTTATAGTGCGTAAGCCTTCTAGGATAATTGGATTGTATGCAGTATTTTTAATAATGAAAATCCTCTTTTATTCTGATTTTATGTATTAGGCTTTCTTCTTTCTTTCCTTTTTTTTTAATTTTATGTGCCTGGGTATTTTTTCCCCTGTGTGTACATCTGTGTACCATGTATGTGCAGTATCCATGGGAACCAGGGGCCTTGGAACTGGAGTTACAGATGCTTGTGAGCCACCACACAGGTACCAGGATTCGAACCTGGGTCATCTGCAGGAACAGCTGGTGCTCTTAACTGCTGAGCCACCTCTCCAGTCCTGAGCTGGGCTTTCTTATTAAGATTTGGTTCAAAGATATTTACACAATAGCAGCAGCAACAAAACCCATTTACACACACAACCCCAAGGGACAATCTCTCTTGCTGTGTTGTGGGACAGACGTAGTTTCTTGCTAACACACGACTTGTTTCTATGTAAGAATATGGTCACGTTTTCCTGACTTAGTCCTTTAGATGAGCGATTTAAAAACCATCTGGATGACTTCATTAGTTAAGGTGTAAGGTTTATTAACACCTTCTTTGGCTGTTTGTTGTTGTTTTAATTTAATTAATTAATTAATTAATTTAATTTATTTATTTTGGTAATAGCTCCTTCAATGTGTGCTTTAGGCACAGAAAGTCCCTGTGTGAGCTCCAGCAGTTCCAAGTAAGGCGAAATATCTCATTTCCCGGTTGGCCAGGCCAAGTTAAACTCCACAGAGGTAACTTTTGTTTGTCCATTGAAAGCATCGCCGGGGATGTCCTACTTCACGCCGAGCCAAAAGGTGACCTATTTTCGTCCCTGTGCTTTGAATGGGCCTTCTCTCTGACAGGAGTTGCCCCTTAAGCTGACCTCCCTGGCTTTTCTCCCTGTTGTAAAGGATATGTTCTTCCTGTCCTTATCAGTGGCATGTTCCAATTTCACGAGGCCCTAGTAGGCCACCCAGACCCAGGCAGTATCCTAAGAGGCTGTCGAGGCTGCCATTGATAGGAGCTGAAGGACCCATCTGCAAGATAAGAAAAATGTCATTCAAGTCCGACTCCTCTTCCTGTTTCCTTCCTGGGAGTGGTGTCCCCGGTGCCCCAAGTCTTATTTTCCTGTGGCTGCGAACTAACGTTTGAATGCCACGGAAAGCCGGAGAGGAGCGTCTTCACAAGATGCAGCCTCTCCTCCCGAGTTAGAACCAGAGTTTGCATCTTATCATCCAACAATTTGAGTTGGGACAAAAATACATCCGAGGCAGTCAGCTCCGTGTACGTGCTTTGAGAGAAGGGAAGAGAGAGGTGGGTAGGAACGATTTTAAATAGACCTCATTTGCACAGCAGAAAGACGAGCCCAGCTGTGTGCTGTTGCTGGGGCTTCAAATGATGACAAACTAGACCTGCGTGGGGAAGATGGCTCAGTCAGGAAAGGACCTGCCGCTGCACAAGTCAGGGGACCGACTTGAGCCTCAGTCCTTGCATCAAAAGCCCCATGTGGTGATGAGCACCTGCAGTCCCATCTCAGAGGAGGCGGAGACCTGAGGGTTCCTAGTGCTCATTGGCTAACCAGTCCGGCCAATTAGGCAAGCATCAGTACCCATCCAGAGACATCATCTCAAACACGCATGGCGCCTGAGGAGGAACAGCAATGGCGGATGTACATACCCCGCAAAGATGGGGGAAAAAAGAACATAAAGGAGTCATATTCACCCTGAATATATTTCTATTTTTGTTTGTTTGTTTGTTTTTCTTCTTCACTGTCCTGTTACCAAGCAGTGCCCAGGTTTAGATAAACCAGTACTGATGAGGCTCTCTGGCCTCGATGGGAACATTGTGACGTCACAATACTCCAGAAGCAATCACAGCCGGAGATTCCGTTCCTGTTTCCCAGTCCTTCCTTTCATCGCCTATTGAATTGGTCTAGTGACAGGAGAGGGTCCCTTTTCAGTGAGAGTCTGAGGGAAAAAGAAAAATTAACCCTTCGAGCTGTCTGTCTTGGGCTTGTCTTCTAGAACCTTCCAAAGCCCAAAGTCATTGCTGTTCCGCTTTGACATTTTCAAGACCCAGTTTGTCAGAGAGGACACTGATAAGCCAGAGGCTTTCCTCGAATATCCCTAGATAACAGAGTGCCAGGGACAAATTTTAAGTGGCTGGAAAGCGTCTTTATGTGAAACGCTAAATCCGAACTTGGGGGAGTTAGGGAGTTATGAAATTAGGCCACTGGTCTCGCTCTCCAAAGAACATCTGTGAACAAGGAGGGAGGGAGGAAGGGAGGGAGGGAGGGAGAGAGAGAGAGAGAGAGAGAGAGAGAGAGAGAGAGAGAGAGAGAGAGACATACTCTGTGCAATCAATCGATCCTCACAAGCACATTGTGGCTACATGTTATTACTATTGATTCCTGATGCAGGAGTAAGTGGGTTTGGAAGTGAAAAAGCCTGCTGAGGTAGCGTTGAAACCAAGATCAAATTACAATTGCTCCTTTTCTGAACATGCCTCTTGTGCCTTTTGCTCTTCCCCTAGACTTCATTTTGATGAGTTTTCTTGGAGGCAAACAGTAACTTTGGCTTGTAGGGGAGTCCAAGCCCCACTGCTGTGTGGAATGGAGGTTGACAGTTACCTTGCAGACCCTTGGGAATATCTCAGAATAGCCCAGATGGATGGGACAGCATCCTAGGCTCTGAGTGACTCCTCACCCTCAACTCTGCTCACAGGAAATTTGCTAAGAGCCCTTCCTTACAGAGTGAGTGAAAGGAATAATAAATTAGGACGCTGCAGACTCCCAAGTCTATAGGTAACTTGCCTGCAATTTAAATTATAGATATAAATTTAAATTATAGGTAGAAAATGTGATGTATATATATGGTATATATGTATATTGGGTAAGCTTGAATGTCAAGATTGAATTGGTAACATTTTTCTGGTAATATTTTGTGACAACTTCATTGGGGGATTCATTATCTTTGGTGAGGAGCAAACCAAGTACAAGGCTGTCTTTGCCCACTCTTCTTTGAAGGCTTTTAAAGACATTTATGACAGAAGAAGAAGAAGAAGAAGAAGGAGGAGGAGGAGGAGGAGGAGGAGGAGGAGGAAGAGGAGGAGGAGGGGGAGAGGGAGAGGGAGAGGGAGAGGGAGAGGGAGAGGGAGAGGGAGAGGGAGAGGAGGAAGAAGAAGAGGAAGAAGAGGAGGAGGAAGAGGAGGAAGAAGAGGAGGAGGGGGAGGAGGAGGAGGAGGAGGAGGAGGAGGAGTCTCCAGCTTGCCTTTCCAGTTCACTTGGGATGGGGCATGGAGGACCGGGGTAGGGTGGGGGTGGGGGGTGGGGGAGGTCAGTGGTACTGAAACTGCTGAGTCAGCACACCAGGTTGTTTTCCACTGAAACAATCCAGCGGAGGGACCAGGCTGGGACTCTGGTCATTGCTTCCTCCTTTGGGCGTGGCTCTGACATCTCTGGGACACCTCCCTGCCAGTGTTAGGTCGTACCCCTTGCCAAGTCTTCCATTAGAACACAGATCCATGGAGAGAGGACACCAAGGGCTGCCTGAACTTACGCCCATTGCTTAAGAACTCCTCAGAACCCTATGATCCCAGTTGGCTCTTAAAACTCAGCCACTGTGTGTTTATGCTCCAGAACCTCTGCCCCGAGGAGCAATGTCAGTTGTTCTGAGGAAACCACAGCACCCAGAGCCAATGGTGCCAAAGGCTACACACTGTGTGGTTAGACCAGAATCAATAAGGCTGCTTTGGGTGTAGGCAGCGGAGAGACAGTGCCTTGCAGTCTGTCCCTGGAATGGGATGGCTGGAGCATGCTCTAATGCTGGAAGCTTAACACTACGTTGCTCTGTCCCCCCCCCTGCTAGGGATCAATGTCACCATCTTACCTCCCAAAAGCTTGAGAAGTTTGGTAGATGCTAAGATAACACTGTTAATGGCTTTTGCAGACTCAGGCTCAGTTTAAGTTATTCTCCTCCTAAAGCAAAGTCCTTCTGCAGAATTCAGGGAGCAAATGCTTCAGGGACACGCCTGACTCACATGTGCTGGGGCGCGCCGACTTCACTGTGTGTTTTGACATGACCTTGCCTTGGGCGTTTCAGTGGATTTTTCAACACCTCAGAAGATGGTAGGAACCTTGGGGATATGCCTGTCAAGTCCTTCAGTGTTGGCAAAAGCCACTCGGTTTCTCAAGTGACTTTCCTTTTCTGGGCAAGGCTGAAGGGGGATGTCAGACACATCAGCCATCAGCCATCAGCCAGTCATCAGAGCAAACAGCCTACAGACACACACAAGTACTCAGAGGTGCTCAGAGGCCATGCAGTGGCATCACGCCAGTGGATATGACCCAGCACTAGCAGACTGGGAGAGTCTGGATATAACCCTTCATGGGAGCCTGGAGAGATGACGAGAACAAGGAGACTGTGCTCTCCCTGGTGCGTGCGGGGGTGGGGCTTCTGCTTTGCTTCTGCACCGTGACGTTCTGAACCACTCAGGTGGCTTCCATGGTATCTGAATGCCTAGTGTTTAAGAGACGTCTCTGTGGCAGTAGATGGGACACCGAAAAGGTGACTTGGATTTCCATTCTAGCTTGACCCAATTCTAGAACGACAACTTTGTCGAGTAACTGAAAAGTCCACCTTAGATGCTTCCTGGCCTGACTTTGTTTGACCAATTGTGCACGTTTGCTGGGAGCTGCTTCTGTGAACCACAGGTCGATTGCCTTAAACAGTAGATGTAGATTGATAGACGTACACTGATAGGCGTAGATTGGTCCCTTACGGTCCTCGAGGAGCTCACCAGTCTGGAAAGATGCTCAGCAGAGTCAGTCCCCTGCTTGTCACCTGGCTTGTGGAGGTTACGGCCTCCAGTGTACCATGGAGCTATCCCTACAGGCCATGTCTCTCTGACTCAGGGGGACATTCATCAGTTCGTGCAGGCGCCAGTCTTGTTCCAGGGCCTAGGAAGACGGCTTAATGGTTAAGATGCTTGCCATGTGAAAGGACCACAATTTGGATCCCAGAACTCATATAAAAGCTGGCCGTGCATGGTAACCTGCCTGAAGTTCTATCCTTAAGAGGAAAGGGGTCAGAGCAAGCTGTTCAGGGAAGACTAGCCTTAGTGGAGCATTCTGGGTTTGATTGACAGACCCCGTGTCAAAATAAATAAACAAACATATAAATAAATAAAGTGAAAGATAATTGAGGAGTTCTGTTGTCAACCTTGGCCTTCCACATGCACACACATACACACACACACACACACAAATGCACATACACACACATGCATACACACACACATATACACATACATATACATACAAATATGCACATAAATATACACATGTATACACACATATACATACACACATTCATACACATACATACACATATACACTCACATACATTCACATATACATAATAAATCATACATACATGCACACATGTACACATACACATGCACACACATGTACAACACATATACACACATGTACATGTACACACACATGCACATACATATATATCATACATATATATATGAGAAGGAAGGAAAAGGAAAGACAGACAGACAGACTTGTTCCAATCAGGTCCCACTGTGGCACTCATTGCACTGGCCTTTGGAAGGTTAGTATTTAACCCACCGTGAGTCTGGCAGTGCCCCTCTCCCTTATTTATGTCAGAATAAAGGGAACTTTTTAAAAAACTGCATGCATAAATGTTTTGTGAAATAGGATATACTCCATTTTTATTTTTGTGCCACTTTCCAAATCAGAGGGCTTTGAAAATGTATCCCATTTCTTTTTTTAAAACCCCTATGCTTGCCTCTGCTACCCCTGAAGTCCACCATGCTCTGAGCTCCAGCCATCTTTCCAGATGTTTCCTAATGTTTCCCTAAGGTACTGTTTGCTGTGGCCAAAGAGCTCATGGCTTCTGTATGCTTCTATCCTCCCATCCTCCTGCCTCTTCCTCGTCCTCTCCCACTTGCCTCTTCCTTTACCACTCGAGGCTGGGGATAGCCCCCTCTAACTAGCCTTCTCATAAGCTGACATTTTCCAAGGGTGAGCTGAAGCTAGCTCATACTGGCTAGGAGGAACTGTTGGTTGGCCATAGTCACTAATACCTCAAGCACTTTGAAACCATTTATAATTCTAGATACACCCTGGAAATCGACAAACACTGCACTCTCCTCTTTTAGTCTCTCCTCTCAAATTTTCCCTTCCCTCTACTCTCAGAAGACTGTGTTTACCTCTGTTTTCACACTTGAAACGATGTCTGTCGAATTTAGCTGTGAATGTAGCCATGACTTGTGCTGTGTTTTGAGTCCCTTCAAGCTGAAGGACCCTTGTACATTCAGCTAAAGGGTACAGAGCCGCCTTATTTCTTACGGTGTCTAAGTCAGAGAGGATGCCAGAGAGATGTGTGTTGTCCTGAGAAGAAAAACTTGACAAGTCACACTTACCGAGCCTGCTGGGGCCCAGGAGGTGTATGGTAAAGCCACTTTAGAGAGGGAAACACAGGCTCCACTTTACCAAAGCTGCACAGTTAGGAAGCAGATCCCAAGAGTCTTAACTCTATAACCTGAACTCTTAAACACTACGTGAATTATTTTACCCTAGGCTTTTTTGCCATCCAGTAAAACTGCCATGGTCGGCGAGTGCCTGTCGGGTGTGAGATATGCCTTGCGGGGCTGGCAAGACGGCTCAGCAGGTGCAAGTGCTCAGTCCACACAACCCTGGCGACCTGAGTCTGACTCCAAAAAGCTTATATAAAGGTATAAGAGGAAGAAAAACCACGCCCACAAAGATGTCCTTTGACATCAGAATATGTGAGAGAATATGTGTGTATATATGCACACACATACACATCTCTCTCTCTCTCTCTCTCTCTCACACACACACACACACACACACACACATTTAGTACTTAACACTCACCATATCTCAAAGACTTATTGTGACAAACCCAGTGTTAACTATCACTGTGACAGTTGATCTGTACTGAGCTGATGCCTGTCCTTAAATTTTCGTTTTTCTTTTGGAAGCTGAATTCTAGGAAGTGGTTGAACTCCTTTACACTTCAGACCAGTAGCATACTTCGATGACTAATCTAGATTTCCAACTTGATGGGATTTCGAATCACCCAGAAGATGAGCCTCTGGGTGTGTATGAGGTGGGGGATGTTTTCTTAGAGGTTTTGTTGGGAAGGGACGGCCTACTCAGGATGTTCGTAGCCCTGAGTGAAACAGAGGTGTGGGTCTGTTTGCTGACTGTGGATGCTACGTGAAAGCCTTGTGCATTCTCACTGCCACGGATTCCGTGTTGCGATGGGCCTCATCTTCATACAATGTGAGCCAAAGCAAATATCCCCTTTCTTAAGTTGTCATTCATCTCATGTAACTGGACCCTGTCCTCTTGGCCTGCTGTCCCGGGAGCAGTGTGTACACTCAGAGTCTCGTGTGGCAACAGCGTAGAACATCAAACACTTCCACAAGTCCCTGGCTTCCTCTAGTGCTAACTGTGAGGTTGGGCCTTTGTTACGGACAAACATCAACTCTTGGGTCAAACTGGCCATCCAGAGCATCATGGAACGAGGTTGGAGCCACTAGTCAAAACTGCGTCTCCCAATCAGCTGCGAATAGCAGTTACAATACACATGCGAACCCTCAGTTGGAGGTGGGCCATGGCTTAAAAGAAGAGATTTCAAAGGACTAGGTAATCAATTCTTCCCTTCCTCTAGGGTAGGAAGCAGCTTCCAGTAAACACCAAGTAGGCCATGCTGGGACCCCGCTGTTCTTTAAGGTCGGCTGACTGAGGTCACCGGAGGCAGAAGCCACCTCCCAACAACTCAGAGAAAAACACACAGGTCACTATCACTGAGCCATCCTGCCCCTGCCAGGCCGTCGGAGGAAGGAAGAGGCAAATGGGTCAAACATTTAATAAAATGGGAAACCAATAAATGTCAGTAACAGAACCGTCTCTCGGCTCCCCTGCCTGGCTCTTTGGTGCTGGAGTTGTTCTTACGCACTCTGTTCCTTCTGACTGGAGGCTGGAAGGCTGAGGGTCATAAACCTCCTGGCCTGCCGGCATAATGAGGAACTAAACTCTCAGTGTTGGTGTCTTATTTCTCCACCCGTGCAGGGTGGTCTCCTCTCACCTTTGGATACCGTGGGCTCCTCCAGTCCTCAGCTCCCGACAGTAGCAGGATTGTCTCCACTGGCTAGAAACACTGGCACCCAAGATAGGGTCTTGCTTTAAAATGTTCTCTCTTTACTTACCTTTGGGGAAGGGGCTCTCGTAAGCCACAGGGTGCATTTTGAAGGTCTAAGCACTACTAGTAAAGCCATGTTTCACCTATTGTGGTGCGAGTCCCAGGAATTGCTGGGCCATCTCTTATGTCCCCAAGATGGAGTCTTAATGAATAGTGGCCTTTCAGAGTGCAGCATGAGCTCCCTCTCGGCTGCGTGCCCTCTACACTGTGACATAAACGAATGAGCTTGGTGCAGGCTGTGCAGGGAGAGCTGGGTCTACCTGCTGCCGAGTTTGCTGAACATGGTGCTCTGTCTGACCATACTGTCGTCATTCCTCTTCTGGACAGAATAAAACCACGCAGTGTTGAGCTGGGATTCTTAAAATCTGGGACGGCTCCACAAGTTGCAGGTACAGCGGTGGAGACTTGTCCTTCCTGAGTTTGGGGAGGCGGAGATAGGCCAATAATCAGGGCCTACTTGATGAGTTTGAGGCTTCTTAAAAAAGCAAGGTGGGCAGTAACTGAGGAATGAGACTCAGGATTGACCTCTGGCCTTCCCATACATGTGAACAAACAAACACACATGTACACATGCATACACATATTACATATGCATGTGCACACATGCAAGTGCACACATGCCCATATACACAGGCACATACACACATACATGCATGTACACACACACATATATATGTACACACACTCATATATATACACCTGTATATATATATGCACACACATATACACATGGCTTGTACACACATGCACATACAACATTCACATACAAACATATATGCAAATGCATGCATGTATGCACACATATATACATGTACACACACTCATGCATGCACACACATATACACATGGCATGTAAACATGCACACGCATGCACACAAGCAGACATACATGCACATATACATGCACATACACATCCATACACATATATACATGCACACATACTGCACATGTACACACATATACACATGGCATGTAAACATGCACACACAGTACATACATGCACACACGTGCACATACAGTCCACACACATATATACATGTATACATACATGCACACATACATGCACACATGTACACAAGTAGACACGTGCACACACACACACACACACACACACACGCAAACACACTTGGCTACAAACTCTAGTTCAGCCTTCCTTTCAGCTTGTTTTACTGAATAATTTCCAACCCCCTCATTCTGTTCATAGTCACAAGGGTGACAAGAGCCTACTTTTACATCAAGATCAGGAGGGAGTGTTCCTTTCTGGCAGTAGCGGGGCAATGCATGTGCATGGTGCACTTTGTCCTGGGACCAAACACCTCAGCTTACAGTGACCTTGGAAATCCCTGCTTAGTCCTTTGCACACAGGATGTCAAAAGCTTGTATTCTTTTACAGAAACAGCAGAGGTTTCTCTCTTTGGCTAACCTGGGACAGATAAAAGACCTTTGCTATCTTTTAGAAGCCTGTCTCCTTGGGGAAAATGCTTCTATCTAAAATGGTCATAAAAGAAAACTTCTATTTCTGCCTTTTCTGCAAGGCTCTTCCCTCATCCCCATGACCCCATGTCACTGGCTGATGTTTTTAGAAGGCTTTAAAGCCCAAAGCCTACTTTTCCTGTACCTTTCCCGCATCTATTTGGGGGAAGTCCTTTAGTCTTTGAACATCCAAGTCTCCCTTTCTCGTGGAGTAGAAGTGGCTGTGAGGGTTGCCTGTGTGGAGTTTGGCAGAGCTTTGGGCCCTGGGACTATGCCCAGTCTCTCACTCCTGTGGTATTTCCTGCCGTTTGGTGGGGTTGTTTCCGATTACCTTGACTAACCGGTGAAGGTTTGTATTTTAGACAGATAACTTCCTGCTTCCGAAACATTTCTCATATGCAAGACCTAGAGCTGTCCAAGGATCAAGCTGAATTGCTCAATCCCTAAGTAAAGGCATCTAAGTGTCACTTGGCTGCCAGGTACTTCCTGGCTTCTGTTCCACCTTTTAAAAAGATGTTCTTATTGATGTTGCCCATGGCGACAGCAGGAGTGTCTGGTATCTTTCCTCTAGGTAACCCCCCCAAATCAACCTTTTGGTCGGGTCTGCCTTCAAAAAGAACTAGCTTGCCAATGCTGTTTGAGAGACTCAGTCAGCTGCAAGGTCTGTAATGCTGTTGCCCAAGGCTGCCTAGAATTCAGAAGAGCAAGCAAGGAGGGAGAGAAAGAAGGAGGGAGAGTGGGTGGGGAGGGGGGGATGTCAAAAATTGCATTTTGATAAAGCTGTCACTGTCCTTTTCAGCTGACAATTGTTGCCAGAAAGTCTCTGAATCCATCTTCAATCTGGGACTCCTACGAATCCACAGTAATCTTAGGAAGACACAGACAGACTGGTGGCTTTTGTGAAAAACACCAGGTGCTCCCAGATTGATGTTAACCTTGCCCCAGTGAAGTCTCTGGCCACGATGAGGAATGGGCATGACAGAGCCTGTTCTGAGAGGTGTTTGTTAAAAACTCATTGGACGTACATATTCCATTCTGATGGATGAGACAGTTTTCTGCTTGGGAAGAGACTTTTCCTCTTCTGTTCTTTAAGAAAGAGGAAAGGGGGGGTTGGGGATTTGGCTCAGTGGTAGAGCGCTTGCCTAGGAAGCGCAAGGTCCTGGGTTCTGTCCCCAGCCCCGGAAAGAAAAAAAAAAGAAAAGAATTAAAAACAAAAAGAAAGAGGAAAGGGAGAGAGAGAGAGAGAGAGAGAGAGAGAGAGAGAGAGAGAGCGCATGGGGGGGATGTCTTTAAAAAACCTGACCTCTTTATGTCAGAGAAGCAGAAAAACCCTTCATGTATTAAAACTCTAAATAAATAACTGAGTGTAGGAAGCACCAGGGAATAAAGACACTAAGGCCCTGGGTTTTGTGTGTTGGTGGAGTGGAGACTCAGCAGGTCCCAAGCTGCCTGACTGTGCCTTCCTGTTGCTCCTCTGTACAGAGGTTGTCCTTTTGAGACTGTCACTCACGGAGACCAACGCTGCTGATAAACACCAGTGATTGCATTACGTACTCTGAGAAAGCATCCTGTCCTGTATCTCCCAGTCCTCTTTTAGCTAGTGGTCACACCAGGGAGCTGCAGTCTATCTGTCTGTGTTCTGTCACTGACGGATGTGCTGGTGGCAGACCTAGGAGACAAGATTGACCCTCTCCTGGGTTCCTTTGGAAACTTCCCTCATGACTCAGTTGAGTTAAAAAGGCAGAGCGCTATGGTCTCCTTTGAGGCAACCTTGCAGCTGGGGGTTATGCATAAGTTCCCACCTGAGGGGGGATCTCTGCTGATGTATGTGACACCTGCCTCTCATGACAAATCTTATACAGATAGGAACTGTAGTTTTGTCAGTATGGTTGTAGGAACGAGGCTATGATGGAATGAACTCCATTTATTTATTTTATGCATGTGAGCACACTGTAGCTGTCTTCAGACACACCAGAAGAGGGCATCGGATATCATTATATGGAGTTGTGAGCCACCATGTGGTTGCTGGGAATTGAACTCAGGACCTGTGGAAGAGCAGTCAGTGCTGTCATCTCTCCAGCCCCTCCCCTGGAGATTTTAAATCCCTGTTATGGACTGAAGTCCTTACTAAAACCCTGTATGTTCCCATCGCTGTGTTCTGCCTTTTCTTAAATGTAAGCATTTCAGATGCAACTTCTCTTATGAGTTTAAAATATATAAGTGGGATCTTCCGACCTGCTTCAGAAGCAAAGCTGGTTACAGGATAAAGCCAGCTCTGAAACAGGGCCAGGTGTCTTCCTCTCACAGTTACATGGTTGTGACAATTGCAGACACCCATTTTTAAAACAGTTAAAATACGGGGTTGGGGATTTAGCTCAGTGGTAGAGCGCTTGTGCGCAAGGCCCTGGGTTCAGTCCCCAGCTCCAAAAAAAAAAAAAAAAAAAAAAAAAAAAAGAAAGAAAGAAAAAAGAAAAAAACAGTTAAAATACAAAAATGTGTCTACTTAGGTATGTGTGTGTGCACATGCATTTCCAACACTTCAGAAATTTGATGTATGGCCGTAAAAATGATCTATGCTAGCTTCCTGCAGAACAGCTATGTGATTGACTGGAACAACGTGAAATTAGGACTTTCAAGTGCTCCGTGGATGCCCACGACCTTTAGATGTTTACTTTTCAAAATTATGTTACACTAAGCCTCATAAAGAAAATCCAAGAATACTTTTCACAGCGTGCTCAAAGAGTAAAGGAACAACTGCTCCACCTAGTGGCCGATTATAAATTAGCAACAAGAAGAAATTGCACTTAAAATTCCAAACGCAGAGGGAAAAAACCCTTCATTCCACATGAAACACGGTCTAAGGCTAGAGTCCACAGAGAAGAACATGCGGGCACTGGGATATAGACTTTGTGCCTCCGTGTATTTCCAAGAAGTTCTTGCCCAACCTACTTCTCCTTGTCTGTCGTTGGAAATGTGACGTACAAGCTTGTGGTTGATTTTAAGGCATCAGGATTTTTAAACATTTTGTGTAACAAGAGTGCACATTTTTGTTATGATCCTTTGACACGGGGTAGTCTCCATGCTCTTGGAACACAACAAATAGATGTGAATACTGTCTCCTCAATGTAGGATAAAGAACCCCTGGTCCAACAGAGAAAGCGCCAGTGCGTCCACTGTGGTAAACCTGAGACACTCAACTGGTGGGAGCAGGTGACTACAGCTTCACAGCTCTGCAGAGCCCAGTCTGCAGTCACTGTTCCTCTGGCGTCTGAAGCCTGTTTGGGCGTGGCACCTCCTATTGGGGTGCATTGCAGACAGGAACTGGTCCCCTCATCCTAAGAGGCAGCCTAAGGAGACTGGGTTCCCGCAGTCCATTGCCTGGGCACATTCCCGGGTACCTGAGATACCCACCCTCAACCCCCAATGTGCTCTGTGTCCTAAAGGTTTGAAGAAGCTCCAGATACGGCTACCCCAAGGTCCAAGCCTCCTCATAGGGACCATACACATCCAAATCTCTCTCTCTCTCTCTCTCTCTCTCTCTCTCTCTCTCTCTCTCTCTCTCTCTCTCTCTCTCTCTCTCTGTGTGTGTGTGTGTGTACGTGTGTGTACCAGCCTTTAGCGCTGTATTCTTTGGGAGCCTTCCATCTTGATTTCTGGGCTGTGGTTTCTCACTGACCTAGGGCTTGTGGACGGCTGGCTCCAGGGTTGTACCCTTTCTGCTTCTCTGGGGCTGGCTAGGTGCTTCTTAAGTCATGTGGTAGCCTCCATTACTCGGGACCCAAGCTTTTATAAGGAGCACTTTGTTGATGGAACCATCTTCCCAGCCCCTCCCGCAGTTGTTGTTTTCCTCCCCTGAAGTTGTTTTAGATCCATTGTTTTTCCTAACGTAGTATTTAATACAATGTCAGCAGTGACTATATGGGACACTTTTCTATTGAAGTGTTTCTTGCTTAAAACGGGGCACTCAGGCCTAGAAAGTCATTGCAAGTGGAAACTTTCTAATTAATACATTTTTAGACACGTCTCTGCAGATTTTTTTTCTGAATGAGAATGAACCAGTGGCCACAAAAGACAAGAAAAGAGAGTAAATCTCATGACAGAGAAAGCAAAAGTGGGCGTATCACCATGCCTGCTTAGACCTTTAAGTTTGCCCAATACAGTTCAGAGCTAGCAAGTCGTTGGTTCAGTCATGTACTTTTTCAAACGCTAGGGGGCAGTGTTACAACAAGCGGGGAAACTGGACTGAACAGGAATGAAGATTTCTTGCCTCGCTTAACAAACCGGTACTTTCACTTACGCGCTGTAGCTCCCCCTACTTTCTCTCTGTTAAACACTGAACATACTTTAATAGGAGTTTTGCCCAGAGAAGGAGAGAGACAGAGAGAGAGGGAGAAAGAGAGGGAGAGGGAGAGGGAGAAACATAGAGGGGGAAGGAGGGAAGAAGAGAGAGAAACATTGAGGGGGGAGGAGGGAAGAAGAGAGAGAAACATAGAGGGGGGAGGAGGGAGGAAGAGAGAGAACAGAGAGAGGGGGAGGAGTGGGAGGAGAGGAAGGGGGAGGGGAGAGGGAGAGGAAGAGAGAGAGAGAAGAGAGAAGAGAGGGGGAGGGAAAGACAGACACCTGAATCCAGGCCACACTGCAGAAATTCTTATCTGTTAGAGAGCCGTTTGTACTGTGTGAATTCAGAGTACTGTTTTATGCCGTGGAACCCATTCGTTGCACATCAGTTAAAGAACTCAAGACGCACTCAAGCACAACCATCCTAGGTGTTCCAGGCTCTCCCAAGCTTTCAACAGTCTTCCTCGTGTCTGGTACCGGAAGTGGAGGGACGTTTTGGTTGATGGTTGAAATGGTAATGCCGAAAAGAATGCCTGGACAAGGCAGAGGGATGGCTCTGTAGAGACGGCAGAAATGGCGGGCCTGCCGCACAACGGATTATGTGTCTGGTGACGAAGTAGAGGGAAGCAGAGTTTCCCAACACCCACCCTCACGGGACACAACCGCTATCAATGGCGGATCTTTTGAACTCTTTCCTTCTTCTGTCTCTACCCCTCCCATTGCTGCATTCAGACTGAATCAGTATCTATGGCTCTGGTCCTTTGGTTCTTTCACATGCTCTACCAGCTCCGGGAACTCACCACTATTTTAAACTGTTTGGAGCTTGTAACCCCAGAGCCGGAGATGCGCACACAGGCAGTTCTCAGAAGCTCACTGTCCAACCTGTCTGGCAAGATCAAAAACTTCACTTTCATCCTTGTCTTAGTTAGGGTTTTACTATTGTGAACAGACACCATGACCAAGCCAACTCTTATAAGGACATTTAATTGGAGCTGGCTTACAGATTCAGAGGTCCAGTCCATTATCATCAGGGTGGGAACACGGCAGCATCTAGGCAGACATGGTGCAGGAGAAGCTGAGAGTTCTACTTCTTCATCTAAAGGCAGCTAGTGGAAGACTGACTTCCTGGCAGTTAGGGTGAGGGTTTGAAGCCCACGCACACATGGATACTCCCACTCCAACAAGGCCACACCCACTCCAACAAGGCCACACCCACTCCAACAAGGCCATGCCCACACTAACAAGGCCACACCCACTCTAATAAGGCCACACCTAAGAGGGCCACTCCGTGGGCCACGCATATATATAAACCATCACAGCCTCTTATTCTCATACAAATATAGACCCAAGTGCACATGTGTACACACACACTTAAAAGAATTTTTTTGCTAGATTTCTATTGGCCCTGCCTGTAACTTAGTGCTTCACCTGCATTCATTGAAATGGGGGATGAAATGGTGTCTACCTTTTTCCCGATGAAATATCAACGGATCAAGGAAAGTTATCCCCCAGGAGTCTGACAGGAGTGCGTATTCCTGGTCCACCCCCCCCCCCACATCCCGGAGTCCCTGACTCACAGATGCCCCTCACGGCCTTTCGAGAACCCACTCTGCTTCCCACACCAGCCCTTGTCCCCTGGGTTCCTGTGCTCACTTCTCTGAGACCCCACCCATCTTCAAGGACAAGAAGGTGAACGTTGATAAAACCCTCTCTTCCATTCCTGACCTCTCCCTCTCACCCGAGCTGACCGACATTATTTATTTACTTTGCATGAAGCTTCTCAGCAAGCAGAATTGTGAAGACGGTGACCGTTAAAAGTGTTCTGCGTGCCGTGGGAGGCTCCTGGGGCACTCGGCAGGGGAGGACATATCGAAGTGTATTTTCTACAGACTGGAAAAGCCTGTGCACTGGTGTTAATTAACTTGATTTCTTTCTGCAGAAGTGAAAATTACTTCAGTGTATTTAGAGTCTCACAAGAGTTGTTGAGCCCTGGGAAGGAAGGATGCCTGGCGAAGCGGGGAATTTAGGAAGATATTGAAATCCAGTTATGAAGCGTCAGAGCTGAGTGTGAGGACTTTTGAGGTCACTAGAAGTGGGGTTGCCATTTTCTGCAGAGGAGAAATGAAGCACGGGGAGAGACCACGGCCCTGAACCATGCAGCCAGGCATCCCATCATCCTAAGAGTCAGCTCCTCTTGGAGGATTGACTCAACTCCGTCTCGGCTTTTCAGTAGAACTTGTGTGTGTGTGTGTGTGTGTGTGTGTGTGTGTGTGTGTGTGTGTGACAGGTGTGTGTGTGTGTGTGTGACAGGCATGTGTGTGCACATGTGGCAGGCAGGTGTGCTTCCCACGTGTGGATGTCATTTGGTTTGGAAACAGGGTCTCAACCTCAGCCTAGGCTGGCCTGGAACTTACAGCAATCCTCCTGCCTCAGCCACCCAAGTTCTAGAATTACAAACATGAGACACCGTGCCTCCGTAGAGAGCCAGCTTTGTCTGGAACTCGCTTTTAGCCCCAGACTGGATGACATCCCTGAAGCTCACAGGGGCCTCCACGGTCCCTCCTTCCATTGCTGAAGGACTGCAAATAAAAGTTCTCCAAAAACAAGACAAACACAAGCAAACAAACACCGGTCTCTTTTCTCCCGTTTGCATAACAGAATCATTCTGCCAGTTTCAAGTCTCACTGCATGTGAGAATCTCATGATAAGAAAAGTCACATGTTCATTAACGCAATCACCGTGTCTCCTACAACCTGGATATCCTGAGGTGGTCTGAGGAGATCGCAAAGCCTGCTCCTGTTGTTCTGGGGATCTTCAAAGACACTTTCCTTTTGTGGAACAGCTGAAGTGATTTTTTCCCCCAGCATAAAAACCCGTATGCCTCTTACTCTTGTGTCTCTCTCATTTATAGCAGCAAATTATGAACCGTTACCCCGGAGTATAAAGGCAGTGGGGCAAAGACCCTCAACTCTGCTGCATTTCTCCACCTTCTAAACTGCTGAGAGCTCCATCTTCCTTCCTGCTGCGTTTACCGCCAGGCTCCTGAGATGCCGTAGAGCCTTGTCCAGGTCTTTCGCTCTGTCTTATAAAGAAGCCATTTGGGGGACTTGTCTCGATTTTTCCCCCCTTTCCCCCACTGAACATCCAGTTGGCACTATTGTGAGGTTCTTCATGGCTCAAAATGGTTTGTGGGTTAGCATTTCCATGTTCTGTACACCCCCTGCTTTAGCTTTAGCTCAAGTACTAGGGTACCAGATGTTGGGGCTGCAAGAACTGGTAGTGGAGACTTGATTGGAGGAGTGAATTTCAGCCTAAGCTGTGCACCTTGTCCTTAGCAGGCAGGGTTGACTCTCTAAATACAAATCTTGCTTTTCTGTGTGTTGGGATATCCAGTATTTGCTTTGGTGGGAGAGCTGGGCTCTGATGATGCCATGTAGTCTTGGTTTCTGTTGCTTAGGTCCCTGCGCTTGCCTTTCGCCATCTGGTCGTCTCTGCTGTTAGCTGGTCCTGCTGTCTTTGACAGTGGCTTGACCTCCTGTAAGCCTGTGTGTCAGCACTCCTGGAGTCCAGCTTTCTCCACATGGGATCTGGGTACAGAGAGCTGTGACACAGGGTCAACTCCAGAGGCAGGCAGAAATCGAAAGGATCCTGTCCTGACCGTTCCTGGGCTCCCATGTCCTGAGGGCTCTAGGTGGGTTCCTCTTGGGCTAGGAAAGTGAGCAGAAGTGGTGGTCTCCTCTAAACTCTCAGGATTATCCACACTTCTGAGTGTCCAAGCTGTTTCCCCTATGGGATTTGGGTACAGAGCAGAATTGACTCCCTAGACCAGTGGTTCTCGACCTTCCTAACTCTTTGACCCTTTAATACAGTTCCTTATGTGGTGACCTCCCAACCATAACATTATTTTCATTTCTACTTCCTAACTGTAATCCTGCTACTGTTATGAATTGTAATGTAAATACTTTTGGAGATAGAAATTTCACAAAAAGGTCATAACCCAGAGGTTGAGAACCCCAGCCCTAGACAGTCACTTGCATTTGTGGAAGCACCAAGCTAGGCCTGTGGTATTTTATGTAAGAGTAGTTGTTGAGCCCACCCTTAGGGCAAGCCAAGATACCTTCCTATCAAAGTCAAGGCCAATACCTGTAGCGTCTGTCCCTGACCCCTCCCCTGTGCAGCAGTACCAGTTCCTTGGGCAAGCAACTCTTTACCTAAATGAGGACGTCTCAAATGCCACCTCTTGTCTTCCTTTGAAGAACTCCATTCACCCATGCCATCCTGGTCCTGCCCACCACTGCCAGGTGGATTTCTGTTTTCAATTGTTTCTTAAAACATTACACTCAGTTCCCATTGGTTCTCTGGCCAGTGCCAGATTCTTTAATGATCTGACTCTTCTTAGGAACATCTACTGACAAGAACACAAACTGTGATTGTGTTTGCGTCCAGTCACCTGCACACAATGGTAGCAGATTCTGGCTACTGGAACAACTGGTGTGCATGCTGTAGGGAGGCTTCGGCTCTGTGAAACAGTGGTTTTACAGACCAAAACGTGTTCAGGGGAGGGAAAGAAAACTGTACAAAGTCAGTCACAGGAATGGAATTCAGCAGACCGTGATGCACGCTGGGTACTCTGCCCCCAGTGTGCCTGCACCTGTCTGGATGGAGCGGAGACAGGTAGCAAACTAATTCTTTACTCACCACAGTGCTTGCACAGTGTGGCTGGACTTGCTATAACACCAAAAATATGAGTTAAATGTTAAGAGGTAATTCCATGTGCACCCGGGGCTGCCATCAAGTGAAGAGGTCGTCTATAGACTAAGAGACCTATCTGGAAATCATCTGTCTGGCACAGGACTTTTATCTCTGATTGTCTTTAAAGTCTTAGAACCTGAGGCTGCTCTTTCAGAGGTCCCGAGTTCAATTCCCAGCACCCACATGGTGGCTCACAACCATCTGTAATGGGATCGGATGCCCTCTTCTGGTATGTCTGAAGACAGCTACAATGTACTCAAATAAATGAATAAATAAATATTTTTAAAAAATCTTAGCAGTTCACGTTTTCTTTCTGTGGCTGACAAACCTCATGAACAGAAGAAGAAACCTAGGCTTCCACTTCCAGCTCACTGTCCATCATGAAGTGAGGGCAGAAACAATGGAGGAATCCTGTTTCCTAGCTTACTTGCTCAAGCATTTATTATTAACTCTGTCATTTATCCCCAGAGCGCCTGCCTAGGGACGCCATTGCCGCACTCCCCCAAGCTCGCCTACATTAATTAACAGCCAAGACATACTCCCACAGACATACATGGAGGTGAGCAGTCACCCTGCCCTTCTGCTGCTCCATGGGATGGGAGCAGACAGGAGGTCCCTCCTTCTGCTAAGAAAGGAGTAGGTGTCGCTGGTGACCTACGACTCTCCCAGCTGCTTCAGTTTCTTTTTGGGAGTTTCGCACGCAATACCCCTTAAAGATAAACACGCTCTGAAAAGAACAGGGGTTCACCCTGGAACTGGAATGTTAGTGACGTCTGTCAATGGAGAGCACTCTGCCAGAATCCTCGCGGGCGGATGAATTCTGAACTCCTTTCTCTGGGGCTTCTTTGTAAAGGTTGGAGCTGTTCTAGGGGCATCTAAGGCTTTGGGGTAGGCTGGGCACAGTCCCAAGATGCTTTCCGGTGAGCTGGCTGTTCTGCTCGAGTGTTCCACAAGGGGGCAGTGCAGGAAAGCCAGCAACTGTTCTGAGGAGGCTTTCCAGAGAATGCTATGCTCCCTCCCTTCTGAAAGAGGTTGTTTCCTGGTCTTGCGATTGAGGGTAAACTGAATTTGAGCTCCTAAGAAATAAACACAATACGGAATGTGATAGCACTGTTTTTATTCACGATATTCCGTGACCAGCGAGTTCATGTGCACTGCTCAAATAGTGATTGTATAATGCAGATACAAGGTGCGGAATGAAAACTATAAATATGTATGTGTGTGTGTGCGCGCGCATGTGTGTGTGTGTATGCATGTGTGTGTATGGAGAATATATATATATATATATATATATATATATATATATATATATATATAGAGAGAGAGAGAGAGAGAGAGAGAGAGACTGTGATACAGGCTTTCATATGCACATGAACATCTAATTCATGTGTATATGTGTGTGAGCGCGCATGCATGCAAACACACATGCACAAAAAGTAAAAATTAATAAAAGAAACTTGAGATCATCACAGTGTTTTAAAGGTTTACTTCATCCCACGTTTTAACACAAAGTGACAAATATGAATAATGCTAATAATAGCGTGTTTGCACATAGAACCCCTTCTTGTTCTACAAAGGAGTTTCACGTCTACTATCTTACTTGAACCTATAACCCTTGTGTGATGGATGCAGGGCAGGCAATTATAGCTGGTTTTATTTTATAGAGAAGGCGTCTGAGCTATGGCAGCCTGAGTGATTTCTAACAAAAGAGGTTGGAGAGATGACTCAGCAGCTAAGGAGTAGCTGCTCTTCCAGAGGGCCAGACTTGGGTTCCTAGCACCCACATTGGATAGCTAACTGCTACCTGTTACTCCCTATTCTGACCTCTGTTAGCAGACAAGCACACTCACTTACACATAATAAAGCCTGAGGAAAAAGAGGAGAGGAAAAAAAGGAAATCAAGCCAATATGGAAGCCAGGAACTCTCTCCTCAAGTCAGTGCTCCACTGTTCCAAAGACTTGATTGGACATCTCCTTTTCACCCCCAAATTTATCCTACTTATGGGGTCAGGTATGTGGGTCCGAGGGCATAGTGCACCAGGATCCAAGTCCCAAGACCCGCACTTTATTTGACTCAAAGGAAGATGTCTTACTTGATAGCCATAAGGGGTAAAAACAATGTTTACCCTACACAGAAAGAGTAAATCCTATAAAATCACATGAGGCTTCATCTTTAAAAATATAAAAATAAAACAGCAAGCCATTTGTTACAGAAAGCTGATCTGACTATGGTCAAATAGCTTGGATAACTAACTTAAAAAGAAAGATGTTGATGGTGGTTTATAGTTTTGGAAATTTCAGTCCTGGCTTAGGTGGCCCTGTTGCTAGGAGCCCTGGGCCAAGGAAGATCCTGGGGTCAGGAAGTAAGGTCTGGGTTAGAGTCTCAGCTTGCCACCTGATGGCTAGAAAGCAAAATTTAAAAGAGGAAGAGACCAGGACCTCACAGTTCCTTTCAAGGGCAGGCTTCCAATGAGCTAGAATCTCCCAATAGTGACACCCCTCCCCACAATCTCTTAATAGTGACATAGGATAGGACCAGCCTTGGGTATGAGTCACTGGGCAGGGTATTGTAGACCTAATCAATCAAGGATGCTAGGCAGATGCAATGGTCAGAAAATTGTAATGAAGTCAAGGCAGGAATCTCAAGCAGGGAGACCAGGGAGAAGGCCCTTACTCACTCCCTGTCCTAGCTGTCTCCTACACTCAGTTTTAACTTTTCTCCCCCATTCAGGAACCCCTGCTCAGGAAATGGAGCTGGTGACAACCGGCTGAGACTTCTTATATCCATTAATAACCGAGACAGTCTCCCACAGACATGGCCACATGACTTAGATAATTCCTCAATGAAGATACTCTTTTCTTGTGATTATAGACTATGGTAAGTTGGCATAACAGTTCAGCATTCTGGGGGGCTGGAGAGGTGGCTCAGTGGTTAAGAGCACTGACTGCTCTTCCAGAGGTCCTGAGTTCAGTTCCCAGCAGCCACATGGTGGCTCACAACCATGTATAATGGGATCTGATGCCCTCTTCTGGTGTGTCTGAAGAGGACAACAGCATATTCACATATATAAAATAGGCAAATAAATCTTTAAAAACGGTTAGCTGTGTGGAGTCTTAGATGATTTCAATAGCCTAGGGTCTGGTGGGGTTGTAATACTTTGCTCTCTGGGTGATGTCATTTTTCTTACTGTGAGACTTGAGGAAACGGTATCCAAAAGAGAGAGAGAGAGAGAGAGAGAGAGAGAGAGAGAGAGAGAGAGAGAGAGAGAAGCACTGAAGGCACTCTCAGTAGCAAAGGAGATAGGCTATGTTCTCCTGTCTTAGATAAACAGCTTTTTACAGCTCGCTTAGCACAAAATCAAAATGCAACACACTGGAAGATTAAGAACTAGCTGTGTGCCCTGCTGACAATAATCTTAGAGTCTAGCAATGTTTATATATATGTGAGGGTGTCAGACACCCTAAAACTGGAGATACAGATAGTTGTAAGCTGCCTTGTAGGTGCTGGGAATTGAACTCATGTCCTCTGGGCAAGCAGTCAGTACTCTTAACCACTGAACCATCTCTCCAGCCCCTTTGTTGGACTGTCTTGTTCCTGCGCTTGGCTATGATCCAGACTACCCCATGGCTTGCCCTTTGTTTTTTAGTGTTCTTATCTAATTCAGTGATGGCCCAAACAGTTCTTGATTTTGATTGGTGGATTGTTTGTATGTGTGTTATATGAATATGGACACCTCTCTGTGTGTTGAATAAATGTGCACATTTTAATATATGCACACGTATGTGTGGGGGCTGTGTGCTTGCAGAGGTCGAGTTTGATGCTTGGTGTCTTCTTCAAAAGGGTCTCTCACCTGATCATGAGCTCATGGATTAGCTAGGCTGGCCGGTCAGCAAACCCCAGAGATTCTCCTGTCCTCCTGACTTCTGTCCTCATGGGCATTATTGCCGTCTACCCAACTTTTCATTAATGTAGTACAGAGGACCTGAATTCAGCAACCCGTTCTTGTGTGGCAAGCACTCTACGGAATAGGCTATCTCCCCAGCCCTACAAACAGAGTTCTGAGGGTCTCCATAAATGACTGTGAAGCGGTCACTGTCTAGACTTACTACACGGAAAGGTAATTTAATTAACAGTATTTGGCTGCATCGTAGAGGAGATGAAGCCATTGGAGAAAGGCGTACACCCTTGTAGATGGCTGAGGCTTCTTCTGGGAGGCACAGAAGCCCAGCCTGCATCTGCATCAAATGGTGATCACCTCCGGAAAGGGGAAATGATGGTAGGAGGACCCCAATGTCACTTCCCTGCATACCTCAGTGTGCTCTTCCCAGAGAGGTGTGAGTGGGAAGCACCACCCGTCCCATACACCCTCAAATCAGAGTCCTACTTGAGCCCTCTGTGAACCTCCAAGTCACCTGGGGACCCAGGAAAGTCGCTTTGTCTCTTTGGACACGATGCCCGGAAACTCTGCATTTTATTTTCTTTGTTAGCCTATCCACCCTTGTACCATCTCATATACCCTTCAGTATGATTTCAGAATTTTCAAGGAGTCCATGGTGGCAACTCTCTTGGTATTGACTCTTTGTCTTATCTACATATATATGTGTGTGCGGTACATGTGTTTGCATGTGTGGAGTTGCACATGTGGGCATGGGTGAACATCTGCATGCATGTGGAAGCCAGAGGTTGACATCGTGTGTTTTCTTTGATGACTCTCTGCTTTATTTACTCACAGGGTCTCGGGAAGCCAGAGTTCCCCATTCCGTTATTTTAGTTAGCCAGCTTGTCCTGGAATCTTCATCTGCCTCAGTTCCCTGAGTGTGGGGATTCCAGGCAGACTCCTTGCCTGCCCCACTTCTGTAGGAGGTGCTTAGCCATCTTCCCGGTACCCGCTACACTGACTCTTCTGTTGGATCGAAGCCTGACCCCAAAGGGAACTGACACACCATTCTTCCATTTTCTTAGCCTGCAGTATTGTGATTTTCCGGGAGCTTTAATGCTCTCCATCCCGACTTATAGGAGAGACTAGTTCATGGCCAAATAAAAACCACTTTCTAGTTTTATTTCTAGAGTTCTCCAAGAAGGATTTCAGGACTGCCCATTTGACTCCAAATTTTTAGGAGTTCTGAACTGACCTGAGTCTTCCTATCTGATTCCCTCGTATGTATATGCAGAAGACAGTGTGTGTCTGTTTACCCCAGTGCCATTCCGTGGTCAGTTTAGGTAAGAAGGGAATATGACTGACTGATGGTGTTTTCTGTTGTTCGTTTTGATTTTCACACAGCATTTGATTGACCAGCCTATTGCAATTGGGATGTTGGGGTTATGTCTCACGGAGCTTCTGCAGACCTACACTTGGTGCTTGGTTCCCACGTGGTGATTGTGTTCATCATAGGTCGCTTCTCTAGCTCCCTCCCTCCTATATAGTGTAAAAGCAGGAAAGGAGTTCAGAGCCTCCGATTTGACACTTACATCTCCTAAGACAAGATAATGGATGCTTTAAGTTCGCTGTCACTGTGTTTTGCCAGCATCGGTCTTTATGATTCTGCTTAAACTTTGACCCCTTCCTTAAGACACTTACAGGATGCATTCAGATGTTCCTAGATGTCCCCGCCACCATTTATCCTTTACTCATAGACTTCCGTGCTTCATAAACCTGGAACTTGGGTGACTGGAGTTTTTTTGCTTTCCTAAGAGTATTCTCTCGGATTAACAGGGTTTTCCTCTTACAAGAGCTAAAAGCCCTCCTCGCATAACACCCTGCTTCCCGTCAGCATCCCCAAGGAGCTGCAGGCTCACAGCGGATCTCTGGATGATTCAACCTAGCTTTGAAGAAGGACTCGCTCAGTGGCCTGATGTGTGTCCTGCCCATGAGCTAACTCTAAATTCTGGGGATTAAAGGATTTATGAGACAGTCGGACTTCTGCTTCGATGTCTTTATATGTAACTTAGGTGAGGCAAGCGGGAGAACGTTGGCTTTGGATTGGTCACTGAAGTGTGGGATGTAAGAAGTGGGAAGTCATAACTCGAAGCGAAGCTAACTGTCGGGGCACGAAGGCCTTGTGAACAGGGAACAGAGTTCTGCAGCAGGAAAGAGTCCAGCTAAAAGACAGTTAGGTTCATAATAAATGACATCTGGTATACCTAAGGAAGCTTGTTAACATTTTTTCTTTATTGATGTGTGTGTATGTAGGGGGGTGGGTTTCCAGGGAAGGCTATATATATGGGGCCAGAGGAATGTATAGTTTCCAGCCAACCTGTGTAGATCTTGTCTGCTAGACCTGGGATCTAAGGACCTGAAAGAATGGGTCAGACGGGGCTGGAGAGATGGCTCAGTGGTTAAGAGCACCGACTGCTCTTCCTGAGGTCCTGAGTTCAATTCCCAGCAACCACATGGTGGCTCACAACCATCTGTAATGGGATCCGATGCCCTCTTCTGGTGTGTCTGAAGACAGCGACAGTGTACTCATATAAATAAAATAAATAAATCTTTAAAAAAAAAAAGAATGGGTCAGACTAGAATCTGATGTTGTAGATAACCTTATGTCAGTTCCGGTGTACCTTGGTACATGAATGTTAACAAAGAAAGCAGTGATCCAACGATGGTTGAGTTCAGAAAAACTTGATCAGAAAAACATGTAAATAAACTCCAGGAAACACAAACTAAATCAGAACAGAGCAGCCCTTTCCCAGAACTTTCTCAGGACAGACCTGTTTTAACACACAGTTCTCCCCTGGCACCTACTATAGATTATATCTCGGAAAACACAAGAGCCAAGGCAGAAGGCCATATTCAGATTCTGAGTACACTGACCAGATTGGGTTCTATAGCTTTGTTCTGACATCCAACAAGAACAAACATATTTTATAAACGGAATGTAAGTGTTTGTCGCAGGAAGCACAAGATCACGTCCAAGAGCAAATCAGGGAACAAAGTGCACCTGAGGTCAAAGGCCCTCTCTGCCTTTTCTCCTGGAGCCTCTCTCACAGGTCCCCCAAGGCACTGTTCACCATGAGTCATGCTTTTGACCTTGTTCTGATGGAGGACAACCTCAGGTGCCTTTCTTCACCTCTTTGTGGAGACAGGTGTCTTTCACTCACTCGGCTGGAACTCACTAAAAAAAGCTAAGCTGCCAGTCCAGGGATCCCCAGGGACCCATTCATCTCTGTTTCTTTAGGCTGGCATTGCAAGCTGCCATGAGGCACCATGAGGTCTACAAGGGTCTAGAGATGGTTTGTAGGTCCTTGTGCTTGAAGGGGAGCACTTTGTTGACCTAACTATCTCCCCAGCCCCCTCAAGTTTGTTCTTCATCTAACACACTCCCCTTCTTCCTCTTCTCTCCCTCTCTCCTCTCTCTCTCTCTCTCTCTGGTTATTTTATTTATTTACATTTCAAATGTCACCTCCTTCCTGGATTCCCCTCCATAAAACCCACAGTCTATCCTTGCTCCCATTTTGCCTCTATGAAGCTGCTCCCCCTCCTACCCACCCACTCCTGCCACACCGCTCTAGCATTCCCTTATGGTGGGGCATCAAGCCTCCACAGGACCAAGAACCTCCCCTCCCATTGATGCCACATAAGTAAATCCTCTGCTACCTATGTAGCTAGAGACATGGGTCCCTCCATGTGTACTCTTTGGTTGGTAGTTTAGTCCCTTGGAGCTCTGGGTGGCCCATTAGTTGATATTGTTCTTCCTATGGGGTTATAATCCCTTCAGCTCCTTCAGTCCTTCCCTTAACTCTTCCACTGGGGTCCCGGGCTCAATCTGATGGTTGGCTGTGAGTATCTGCATCTGTATTGATGAGAGTCCTGGCAGACTCTCTCAGGGGACAGCTTCCTCTTCTCTTTGGTCATCCTCCTGCATGGGAACAAGGGTGACCAGTGTTCTATCCATCCTAAGATATAGGAAATTGGAGCCTAGAGAAGATACTGGGCTATCTCAGACCACATGATAGATAGCAATGCATGAGCCTGTATCAACTGAGCCTCTGATAACTCTCATTTCTTACTCTCTCGTAGTTGAGATTCTTTTTAACTGAAACCCGAGACCTACTCTCCTATGTAGCTTTGACTAACTTACCTTAGCCATTCCATCATGTGTCAGAAGGGCCCACCGTCCTGTCACTGATCTTTTAGAATGTGCTCCCCATTCCTGCCTTGGGAGAAACGTCTGGTGTTTGACTGGATTGTTGAGCCTGGCTGTTTATTCAAGGACGGTCTTGGGCCAAAATGAAAGGCATGTGATGGATAAAGGCATTGATAAATGAACTTGACATTCAGAGGTTAAACCAAAGACAGACATTCCCTGCTTCCTTAGGGCCCTTAACTGCTGCAAAGACTCTGTTGTTTAAACATAGACCTGGCAGGCAAAATGAGAAACAGAGGTGCCACTTGCTGTAATGTGTCTACTGGTTTCTTATGGCATCAGGAATGTGATGTCCTCCCAACTGTTTCCTAACCTTGTCTTTATCTTTTAGACTCAGGTCCATCTTTCAAGTGACTTCAGAGCTGGAATAAACCTTGTCTGACTTTATCACCCTTCAGTTGCTCCCACTGGCCAAAAGGGAAGAGCATAGTATTCTTATTTAGACACACAGATGTCCTCATCTTCTCGTCCATCCTTCCTCTGAAATGTGTTACCACCTCCCTGTATGCCCACAAGCATTCTAGGAGTGTCCCCCTTCTCCTTTTCCTGCTCTGTCCCCATGCCTGTCTCTCTTTCTTGTCTATCATTAACCTGTCCAACTGTTCCTCAGAAATGAGGTTCAGTTCGGATCTAAGGGTACATCCCATCTTGGCCTGAGCTGTGTATCCCTCTGTGTGGACTTTAATCAAAAGAATATGTGAAATGCAAAACAAGGTCTTGAATTTATTGTTTACCCCGTGGTATCAATTCATTCATGTTACTTAATCCCACTCATACATGAGGCTCCTCCAGTCGCAAGGCAAGGTCCACTCAGTGGAGTCTATCGGAGATGTCTCAGCATTTAGATCCTTCATATCATAAAGCTTATTTCCAGAGCAGTTCATTAATAGTACCAAGATCTAAAATTAGGGCATGAGGGGAGGTGATTATCTGAACAAAACAAAACAAAACAAAACTGTTTCACTTTCTGTCCTTTTCACCAAATTGTAGAAGAAATCAAGATAAAGTCAGCAAGATCAGTTCTCTGGATACCCTTTTCCGATTATTTTTCTCTAGAGTCTATCTCTGCTTTTGTTAACCTTTGAAGACATATGGAGGAGTCAGTATTTACATGATTACACTGCTGCTGGATTTTAAAAACAAGCTAAATCTTTTTGTTCCTTGAGTTATGTTATACACCCATTATCAATTAGCTTATCGAGCATTTCTCAGAGACGATTGGAGTGACAAGGGTCAACCACATGACCTGTCACACTGGGGTATGTGGGAGTGGAAGGCGTGTCCTGGAGAGAGCAGTTATGCCTGGAACACAGAACTAGAACTTGTGTCACCCGAAGTACAGTGAACCCAGTCCATACACTAAGTTTCCTTGTCTTCTGTTCCTGTGGTGATTATGCACCAAGGATCCACCACACCTTTCCAGGACAGAAAATACCGACAAGAAATACCAAAAGTCCAAGGAATGTGATGTATTGTTGATAGTGATATGCTTATATGAACCTCCCCACCCCCCCGTGTGTGTGTGTGTGTGTGTGTGTGTGTGTGTGTGTGTGTGTGTGTATGTTTGTGTGCATGCACACATGTGCTCATGCCCGCACACACATGCATGTTTATCACTGGGGATCAAACCCAGAGCCTGTGCTTGCAAAGCAAATGCTACCACTAAGCCATATCTGCGGCCGTCTGATTACTCTTTATTTAAAATTTGAGACAGCCCCACTAATTTCCCTAGGATGGTCCTGAACTCTCCCTGTGGCCCAGACAGGTGAATCATGTGATACTACTGTTACAGCCTTCTGAGTAGCTGGATTATGTGCCTAAGTCACTAGTCCCCAGTCAGTCTGTCAGTCTCTCTCTCTCTCTCTCTCTCTCTCTCTCTCTCTCTCTCTCTCTCTTTCTCTCAAGCCATCATTAGAAGTCATTTTTCTGCAAGAATGGGAGGAGAGCTGTTCGCAAGCGTGCCTTAGGTACCACAAGTTACTGTAAACACCAGGTCTGTGTGTAATGTCTACATTCTAGGCTTTCCTGCTGTTGACAGAGTGCTTATAGTGTCTATAGGTGCCAAGAGGCTTAGCGTGAAGCACAGTTGAGAGTGAGAACAAGTTGCTCTTTGGAGGAAACATGTTAGGCCTCCTGCAGTTCCTGGTATGCACGGCGTTTGTTGCTGAGATGCAGGAAGTTTGTTTTATTGGCACATGAAAACTGCAGCCAATGCCATTACCCTGAAACGAACTGTGGTCCTGAGGTTGTTCACACGGACAGCAGCAGCTATGGACACTTGATGTGACCTGATAGAATCCCTGTGGTAAATACAGTCTAAGCGTGTGCCACAAAGACAAATGGATTGAGAATCCAGATCCCACACTAAGATGCTTTTTTTTTTCATTTTATAGGCATCTTTTCCTTTATCTTTTCTCTTTTGCCTTTTCCTCCCCATCCCCTCTCTCAATTACCTATTTTATGTATGTTGAGTACACTGTCGCTTTCTTCAGACACACCAGAAGACGGCATCGGATCCCACTACAGATGGTTGTGAGCCACCATGTGGTTGCTGGGAGTTGAACTCAGGACCTTTGGAAGAGTGAGTCAGTGCTCCTAACCGCTGAGCCATCTCTCCAGCCCTCTCTCTCTTTCTTAACCACAGTACCAATAAATGGAAGTTACGAAGAAGTCGTTGGAAGTTGAAAATAGACCACAGAGAAGATACTTTTTTGAAAGCAATTATTTTTATGGCCTGTTTCCCTTCTTATTCTATCTATATACACATAGGAGATTGAGCTGGGAAAATCCTACTGGACCAATTTTCATACGGATCAGTTCTCCCTCTTCAGGAGTCTTCTGGAATTATTTGGAGATTTTTCAGTGGCTGTAGTGGCCCATGTGGTATTAGCAGGTAGCAATGGGGATTAGAGATGTACCTTTCCTTGTTAGGATGGTATTTTCCCAACTATCTGAGGTGCCCTGTGATGAAGGGCGTTGGGAGCGACTGCTCAGTTCAGATGGTATGTATTGCCTTCTCCCTGTATATGAAAGTCAAAGGGAAACCTTCATGTTCAAAGCTACTGAAATCCATTCCTCAGCGTGACTGCAGGACAGAGAACAATTTATAAAAGTCATTCCGGAGCGTTCTCTTCATTAGCTTGTGGAGTCTACCTACCACCAATTTGCATTTTTAAATCTTTCTTTGCCGCATCTGCCACACAAAAGACTCTATCCAGCATGGGTGGGAGTGGGGGTGGGTAGGCAGTAATTTACAAAGTGGAATGACGAAAGGTAAGAGGGGAAAGAGACTTGCTCGAGCTTTGAGATCTAGAAATGAATAAATGAACGGCTGAATCCAAATTAAACTGAAAACCAGATCAGAACTTTAATACTCTCTCTTCCCTAGAAATTAAACTTTGGATATTTAGGGTAAATATTCGTGATTATTTGAGACAACTGGCGTATTAGTTAGGGGCTTGGAACTCCTGGCAATTCAAAAGTGTAGAGTAGTCTTTTGTCAATGATAACTTACATTGTAAGTCACCTGTGAATATGGGGTATTTTGGTCTTAAGACTAGACAATGCTCAGCAGATATTTTGTAGTTGTAAGAATGGAAAAGTAAATGGAAGAATGAATGAATAAAAAATAATCCTCGTGGCTGGTTAGTAGTATATGCCTTTTAGTTGCTGATAAAATGCCCCGACAAAAAGGAATTTGGGGAAGAAAATGCTCCTTTTAATTTTCTGCTTCAAAAGATGAAGGTATAGCACCGGGAATGCAAACCTGTCCCAGCAGTCAGGAAACAGAATGATCACATGACAGGAAGCTGAGATAACAAGACCAGGAAGTAGAGCCAGGCTAGAAAGCCTCCAATCCCTCCCAAGTGACGTACTTCCTCCAGCAAGGCTCCACCTCCTAAAGGTTCCATCCATCACCTTTCCAAACAGTACGACCCACTGTGGGCCAGCTTCGAACACAATGACCTGGGGTAATCTGAAAATGTACTTCCGGTTGTTTCTACTCGTCTCAGCTACTGTGCGCTTGTGCTTCCGCTTGTTTGCGTCCACCTGCAATGGCTGTGTCGGACCCATTAGCTACAGTCATTCATTGTTACTTAGTGAAAAGTTGGTAACAAGTTAATTGCAGTTGAGATTGAGGTCCTAATAGGAAAGTAAAGGGGAGAGATGCTGGAAGGCGTACCCCACGATGCCAGGAGGGAAAGCAAGGCTCAGAGAGGTTAGGGATAGAAACTTGTACAGCCGAGCACTCCAGTTACCCTCTTGTGTTCCAGCACTGTTATTTTACTAAGGATTACATCCGTGTGACAGTATGGCCTTAACGGAAGATGGCAGTTCGGGTCCAGCAGGAAGGCAAAACCACAAGGTAGACTCATCCAGTCAGAAGAGCAGTCTCGGTTTCCTCCTTCCTGGGGCAGGTGCAAACTGCACCCCACTCATTGTCGCAAACTCTTATGGTTCTTCACTCTCTTGACTTTAGTGATATCTAACTTCAGCCAGTGAGGTGAACCTCAGCGGGAGTTCAAGACCCCAGAGTCTCGGGAGTAGCCTCATGGACACTTTGCAGCAGACAGGGAAGTAGAGTCAAGTTTGCCGCCTCAGAACCTCTGCCCGTCCCATAGGAACCAAGACTTTTGCTTTGCAAAGTTAAGAACTTCTAGAATTGGAGAAGGGGCCTCTATGACCCTCTACAACTTCTCCTCATATCATATATAAATATGAAGGACGAGTGACCTGCTGTCCCCAAGTTCTTACTTTAAACTAATAATGGAATTGAAGCTTACAAACTCTGGCTTAGTATTATCTTTGTACTAAAGTTGTTTCTTATTTTCTGCTGAGATAATTCTAAGTGTTTCCAAAACTTTTTAAAAGATTTATTTATTTATTTATTTATTTATTTATTGTATGTGAGTGGTCTGTCTGCATGTACACTTGCAGGCCAGAAGAGGGCATTAGATCCCATTACAGATGGTTGTGAGCCACCACATGGTTGTTGGGACTTGAACTCAGGACCATATCTCCAGCCCCTTTAAAACTTTAATCATCATTTTAAATCTCATCTGTTTATATTTTACAGATGACTGAATTCATCTTATCTCTTTCAGACAATCAAAACAGTTGTAAAGGCAGGGTCTCACTATGCAATGCTAGCTAGCCTAGAAATCACTGTGTAATGGTCTATATAGTGGCCTTGAACTCATAAGATATCCAACTACTTCTGCCTCCTGGGTGCTGGGATTAAAGGCCTGTGCCACTACATCAGGCTAACTTTTATTTCAATCTAAAACATGCGGTTTTTCAGAGCCTGTGGTACGGCTCCAAGATAGCTACTTGCTGTCAAACCTGACTACCAGAGTTTGATCTCTGACACATGAGAGAAGAAAGGAACCACCTTCTGAAAGTTGTCCTCTGGCCTCCATACTTGCACTGTGGCAGACATGCCCATCTCCCCACAAAATAAATAGAACCAATGTCAAAAATTAAGATTAAAACTTACGATTTATTTTCCTAATTGAAAACACTGTGAGAGGAGAATTTTTTTCCTGATAGAGGTTAGAAAGTTATAACTACAGCTTTAACAGTCTTTCCTTGAAAGGATTAAGAAAAAACCCCCAACTTTAGAATCTGAGTTGTCATAAGGTTAAGTGAGAGGAACAATTAGTCAGGCCTCTTCGGACCCTTGGAGGAGTCAGCAAAGAGAACATGTCCATCATCTTAAATGACCTAAACATTTTTGTTTAGGGTTGCCAGGCAACACGTAAGATACCCAGTTAAATAAGAAGTGTTGTCAGAATTTTAGGCAAATACTGTTTTTCTAGTGTAAATACACACTATGTCTTTCAAATTTAAACTCTGAAAGACTCACTCCTGACTGGAGAGAAGCCTCAGAGGTTGTGCTCACTGACACTTCCTGCAGGGACTGGCTTTGGTTCCGAGCGTCCACACGGTAGCTCACAACTGCCTGTAACCCCTGCTCCCGGGGCCTCTGATGCCTTCTTCTCATTTCCGTGGGCCCCTGCACTTGCGTGATGCACACACGTATAAGAATAGACGTTAAAATCCCCCATTTACTTAACATATAGATTTACTCGAATCCTGAATTTTCTTTGCCATTGAGCCTTCCTTATACTTAATGTTCCCTATACTTTTCATAGGAAGTAAAATTCAATATATTCATACCTTTTGGGTTTTACTGCACCACCACCCTGATGGCCACACGGCCCTCCTTCAACAGTGTTGACTAAATTTCAATAAAAACTACCAATGCCCTTAAAGTTATCTGTCCATTCTTTTTGTGGAGGTTGACCATTGCTTACAATGGATATTATTACATATCTATTACACATATATACATATGTGAAATGTATAGGTATATATGTGTAATATATGTATATCTAATATATGTGATATGTTATGCAATACATGCATAATGTTCATATATGTATATGATCATATATGTTCATATATATGATCATATGTTATACATATTCATATGCATATTCATATGTATTTCAGGATCCACTGTTTAGTCCCCGCCTCCTCATTCTTGGCAATATTATTTTTAGGTTTAATTCATCAACAATTTGGGTGCTAGGAGTTATGGGTACACACGAAATATAAAACTTGCCTTTTCAGGCTCAGGCCTATGACGTAAAGGATCTGGCAAGCGCAGCAAAAGAACAAAGAGAAGGAGCAAGAATCTGTGGGCAGCTAGATACTGGGGTGCAGGGGGCTCCCACAGGAATGCTGTGTGGGCTGGCATGTAATGCATGAGGGTACATTAACTAATGAGAGAGAAACGAAGCGTCCAGGCTGAGTAGAGGAGACTGCAGAGGCCCTGAAGTGTGATTCAGTGTGGTTGAAGCTTGCTGAGATCCTGCAGAGATCTGGCGAGGGAAAAGCTTTTTGAGCGTGGTTCTGATTGACCTTAGATCGGCCAGGCTGGTACTGACCTGTCCCTTGCATTTCGAGAGGACAGGAACACAGGGGTTCTCAACCTGTGGGTCGCGACCCCCATGGGACTTGCATATCAGAGACCTTGCTTGTGTGTGAGATATTTACATTAGTATGCATAACAATAGCAAGATTAAAGTCCTGAAGTAGCAACTAAAATAATTTTAGGAACATGAGGAACTGTATTAAAGAGCCGCAATATTAGAAAGGTTGAGAACCTCTGGGTTAGAGTTAGGGAAATCGGCTTAAAGACCGCTATAATAATCTTCCCGCGCAGAAATGATAGCTGAAAGCTAGGGCTGCGATCTCTGAATCAACAAACAAAAACAAAACAAAAGCAAAAACAAAAAAAAAAACCAACAGCAACAAAACCCAGAGCTTGCAGAGCTAAAATAAAATTATGTCCCTCGGGGCTGGGGATTTAGCTCAGTGGTAGAGCGCTTACCTAGGAAGCGCAAGGCCCTGGGTTCGGTCCCCAGCTCCGAAAAAAAGAATCAAAAAAAAAAAAATTATGTCCCTCGTTGGTCAATTAGATGGTAGCTCACAAACACGGGGATGTGACTGTGTTCTACAAAGAACAGTAGAAGTGACTCGAGGGAAAGGTGCTTGCTGCATGAGTCCAGGGACCTGAGTTCAAGTCCTAGAGCCGGATAAATGTGGAAGGAAAGATCTGGTTCCACAGTGTTGTCCTCTGGGCCTTGGCATGTATCCTGGGCGTGTATCCATGGGATGCGTGACCACATACACACACACACACACACACACACACACATCATACATACATACAAACAATATTGAATAAATGAGATAGCAGAAATGTATGTGCATCTAAGTATGTATGTACATGAACGTACATATAATTGTTTGGGGGAAAGTTGCTTTATTTAAAAAGAGGCTAACAGGGTTCTTATATTAACCTTAGGGTCCCTTCCCCATGCTTCTTTTTAAATTTTTTTTCTTTTTTTTCGGAGCTGGGGACTGAACCCAGGGCCTTGCGCTTGCTAGGCAAGCGCTCTACCACTGAGCTAAATCCCCAACCCCCTTAAAATTTTAATTAAAGTCTAATTACTTCATTTCTCCTTCCCACTACTCTTTCCATGCCCTCCACTCTCCAAATTCATGACTTTTTCTTCAATTATTATTGTCTCACACACACACACATACATGTACACACACATAACATGTACACACACACATATGTACACATACACACATACACATATGTACACACACTTTTTTAAAGGACCTTCTCCTGCAGTGTTCAAACGCTAGTTTCTTTTGGGTGATTATTTTCCCAGTGTGTCTCCATGAATATCTGTTTATCAAAAGTCTAAGACTATTTCAGAGAAGTAATACTGGTTTTCTCAAATTCCTTCCTTCAAAATATTTCATAGGAAGTAAATGTATATTTATTCCTTTTGGTTCTGACTGCTCCATCCCCCGATGGCCACACTGCGCCTCCTTCAACAGTGGTGGCCAAGTTTCCGTGAAAACTCCCCATGTCCACATATTTCTCTATCCGTTCTTTCTGCAGGCTCTGACCACTACTCACACCTGCAGGATCCACTGTTCCGTCCCAGCCTTCTCCAAATATGATTGAGCATCAGTATCTAAGATCGAAACTATTGAGGGCTGGAGAGATGGCTCAGTGGTTAAGAGCACTGTCTGCCCTTCCAGAGGTCCTGAGTTCAATTCCCACATGGTAGTTCACAACCATGTGACAGGGATTTGATGCCCTCTTCTGACATGTAGATGTACATGTAGATAGAGCATCTACATACATAAAATAAATAAATAAATCTTTTTTAAAAAAAATCAAAACTATTGTGTAAAACGTCAAACCAAACCCGCGCAGTTCACTAGCTGGACACACAGATCAATTCCTGTATGTGTTTTCAATCCGACCCCAACCGCATTTGACTTCTCATTATCTTTACGGTGTGGGGATGGCCTTCTGTTCTGCTGGCCTCTCTGGAGTTGATGACCAACAACAATAATATGTTCCACTTTTCTTTCCGCTACATACAGCAGATGTGTTCCTTGGAAGTCGTCCTGTGCCTCGCCTCTTATACTGTGCTGTATTATGGCAGACGTCTATGGAGAGACATCTTGTTTGTTGTATTTCCCTGAAGATAGATCCATTTGGATCCAAAGAACCCGTGAGTGTTCCTGTGGGGGAACTCATGGATTCTGTGTGTCTCTATTACTCTCTGGAGTCTGTTCCATTGGAGTCCACACAAGGCAGCTAAGCGGGGCCTCCAGTCCATGCTGCCCTCAGCAAGGGGCAGATCGATGGTCAGGATAGAAGTAACTCATTGAGGAGAACAGCTCTCCCGTGAGTGTGCTTTAATAGGTAAATGTAAATGTTCCTAAATGAAAGGTGCAAGTGTTTCTGGGCAGTGGAAATATGTCTTACAATAGGAAACTTGTCTTACAAGTTATAGACATCTTGGGAACCAAGGACAAGACAATGACATCTGGCCCATCATGCCATCCTTCTCTTTTGTGCTTAGTTTCCATTGTAGGCTTACAGCACTGGGTATATCCTTTAGTTTTAGGGACTGGAGCTCCTATATGGCTGGAGCAATGGTGATAGGGTAAAGAACACACACTGGAGAAGGCTTGAGTCAGTTCCCAGAACCCATCATGTGTGACTCCAGTTGCCTGTGCCTCCAGCTCCAATAAAGCTGATGGACTCTTCTGGCCTCTGCAAACACCTGAACCCCTGTGTCGTATACATACTCGCATGCACACACAGACGCACATTTTTTTTTAAATCTTAAATAATCTAAAACAGGCTTTGCAATTGCCTATTTGTTGAGTTACCAGAAGCCTTCCAAGTGGACCGTTTGCAAGTCCCTTCTGTCTGAGGTAAAGGGCTGTACATCTGCAAAATCACACACTCGCATAGATGGGCTCGCCACAATTTCCCAAAGGCTAATCGGATCTGTGCCGTGGATGACTCTGCTCTAGAGTTCAACAGATGGAGCATAGAGATTTCCATCCGGGGAGTCTGAAGAAGATATCGGCACTATATTTGATCATCCTTTCAGACACTTCTTCCCCAGTTTACGCTGAGGCGCTTGGCAGAGATGATTTAACGGCAGTGATGTCATCTGACCAGGTGCTACTGGTTTCGTGCACCTCCTCTTTCACCTCATGAGTTCTTCAACAGCGAGCTAAGCACCAGAATGTCAGAAGAGGGAGCAGACTCCTTTTATGAGCTCATTATCTTCCCCCTTAGCATATTAGCCAAAATGAAGTCTTCATCCAAGATCATAAAACCTGAGACAGGAAGGACTGCTTGGTTTTGTTAACAATACCCTCTAATGAAAGGACTCAAGATTAGTGTCCTAGGAAGGTGATAATTACTTGGTACTTCATAGCGCAGCTCTGTAAAGTCAGGTTTTTACTATTTTACAAATTGGAGAGAAGGATTATTAACTAGCAGATTTAGACTGCAATCCATTCTTTCATCAATTCATTAACTCTCTTGGTTGTTTATTAAATCTTGATTATGCACAAAATAGCACGTTGGGAAGGACTAAACAGATTAAGGAGGTGTGGATGGGAACGGCTCTCTGGTGGCTTTGGAGAGAAATGGAAGATGTACCTGAAAGTAAGCACGGTCCTAAATAGACAGTCCTCACTACTGAGGGAAAATCAATCCCTCAAACACTGCACCTTTTCTAAGAACTGGATGAAGTGGCCATTTTGGCGACACAGTGGAAAGGGTGGACAGTGTTGATTCTTGGGTGCTCCCTTCCTTCAGGCTTTCCACTAGCTAGCTGGTGACTGACAGTGAGATTTCTCTAAAGGTTTGCATATTGCATAGCACATTGACCAGGTTTTCTAGAGAAACAGAACAACTGTGTGTGTTATGTGAAAGAGGTGGGGGGGAAGAATACAACACATTCAGAATTTGCCTCAGTCATGGCTGCTAAGCATCTGTGTCTATATGCTAAATAAATATACAGGGGAGTTGGCAGAGCCATGCAATCCAAAAGCCTGAGAATCTCAGGGAGCCATACTGTAGGTTCTTAGGATCTGAAGATCTGAAAACCCAGGGGGCCAGTCCTATTGGTTCATAGGATATGATAGTGGCCTGGAAACCAAGTTGGACAATCATATGCTAGTTCTGGCAAACAGGCAAGGAGAAGTAGGTGCCTTTGGTCCTATTGATTCTTGGGGAATGGGTGAGGTTCACTGTTTTAGTTGCTTTCGTTATTACTGTGATCAAATACCTAGAAAGAAGCACCTTAAGTGAGGGAGGATTTATCTTGGCTCATCCATTATGGTGGGGAAGACATGGTTGAACAAGCATATGGCTTGAATCCTTATGGCTTCACATCTCAAGAGAAGAGGAAACTGACCTAAGACAGGAAGCAGGGTGAACTGTGAAGTTCAAAGCGTTTGGGTCAGAAAGATGATCAGCAGTTAAGAGTGCTGGCTATTTTTCTAGAGGACCCAGGTTTAATTATTTTTGTCTGTATTGAAGCTCACAACTGTTTACAACCCTAATTCCAGTGGACTTTATGCCCTCTTCTGGTCTCCAGGGACACTGGATATATCATGCATGTAGGCAAAAGACTGATATCCTCATGTGTGCATATATGTACACACACAATAATAATTGTCATTATTATTAATAATACGTTTTTTTTTTCCGGAGCTGGGGACCGAACCCAGGGCCTTGCATTTGCCAGGCAAGCGCTCTACCACTGAGCTAAATCCCCAACCCCGGTTTTTTAAAAATCTGAAGTCTTGCCCATTTCCTCCAGAGAGGCTCTATCTCTTCATGGTTTTATACCCTGCTAATATAGCACCACCACCTGGCTTCTAAGTGCATAAACATATTGCATACAAGGAGGCATTTCACCATAAATTCATGTAGAGAAAACTAAATCAAACAACTGAAATATAAGCACTCTGAAGGCAAATGAAGAGTATAACATTTAGTCTGGGGAATGAGTATTCAGTCAGGGCAACCCACAGAATAACCCTCCTAACATTCTACCTGCTGGCTGCAAACCTCTCTAGATACTGCCTTAAAGTACTCAGTAAGGGGCAGCAATCTCCATCCTCATATACCTTCTATCAAGCCCTCTCAGGGCACATCATTCTTGTCCCATTTATTTTTTCCCTGCTATAGTACTCATAAAATTACTAGAAATGAACAGAACTTTTTCTTTAAGGAAACTCGCAGGACTATTACAAGTAACTGCCTTGTCTCTATTAGTTCTTGTTTGTTTTATACTGTTTAAACTTTAAATAAACATTTTATACAATGTATTTTGATCATATCCTATTTCCTGGGTCCTCTCAAATCCTCCCTATCTACCTAACTTGGTTCTCTTGATTCCCCTTCTGATTCTGGCTCTTTCTCCCCACCTCCACCATTTCTCTCTCAAAGGAAGGAATGAAGTAAAAATAAAACTAAGATGACAAAACTCTTAAATCATAAAGAAAGCACACACACACACACACACACACACACACACACACACACACACACACACCCTAAAACAAACAAACAAAACCATGGGGTCTATTTTATTTTACCCAACTACTCCTGTCCACAGGTGCTGATCTGGAGTGTGGTTTGAATACACAGTGTCACTCTATTGGATAAAATTTATTTCCCCTCTCCCAGTAGGTATAAACTGCAAATAGCTTCTAGATTATAGATGTAATTTTGTTTCCTCTTTTGCCTCTGTATATTAGAATTTTATCTGGCTTCAATATGTGCATGTCTTGTGCATGTTCTCAAGTGTCTTTTGAAGGGCTGGAATTGTGGACAGAAGTTGTTTAAATTTGTTTTTATTTGTAGATTTTTTTTCTCCTTTGATTATGGTTGATATTTTTGCTGGGTATAGTAGTCTGGACTAGTTTTTCTGGGTATAATAAATAGCCTAGGCTAGCATCTGTGATTTCTCAGAGCCTATGGAAATCTGTCCTTGGTCTTCTGGGTTTTCCATTGAGAAGTCAAGTGCTATTCTAAAGGCCCTCCCTTTGTATGTTACTTGATATTTTTCCTTGCACCTTTTAATATTCTCTTTTTTCTGTACAGTTAGTGTTTTAGCTATTATGTGTCATGAGGAATTTCCTTTCTGTCCCTATCTGTTTTGTGTTCTATATGCCTCTTACATATTGATAGGCACCTTCTTTAGGTCAGGGAAATTTTCTTCTATGATTTTTGTTAAAAATTTTTTTTCTGTGCCTCTGCCCTGGATTTCTTCTCCTTCCTCCTTTTGTAGGTTTGGTGTTTTCATAATGTCCCAGACTTCCTGGATATTTTCTGCCTGGATTTTTTAAAAAAAAAAAGATTTAATATCTTCTTTGACTGGGCTATTCATTTCTTCTACTTTATTTTCAAGACCTGAAATTCTTTCTTTCACTTTTTCTCAATCTGTTAAATGAGGCTTGCCTCTGAGCTCTTTGTTTCACTTGCTGAGGTTTTTATTTTTGGTTTCATTTCATTTTGGTTTCTCTTTCCCAATTCTATTTCCTTTTTATGTTCTACTATCATATATTGTATCGTTTTCCTTATCTCCTTCCACTGTTTGTGGTTTTCCAGTCTTCACCGAGGCATGTGTTCATATCCTTTTAAAGGCATTTGAATATATTCATAATTGCTCTTTCAAATTCCTTGTCTTGTGCTTCAGCTAAACTGCCTTTCCTGGAGAACATTACAATGGCATTGTTCTTCTGGAGGAGGCATATTATTTTGTCTGTTCACATTTGTGTTTCTGCACTGGAATCTAGACCTCTTGGGTTATGACATCTGTTGTGTTTCTTGGTGTGGTCACCTGGTCCCACCTTTGTTGAGTAAGTGTTTTGTTCTTTGGTTGCTGTTACCTCTGGTTGTAAACCAGAAGAATGGTGCTTGGGTTCAGAGTTGGGGCTACTTTGGGTTTTAGAGTTCGGACTCTGGTTGGACCCAGATCTGAAATTCTGTTTGCAACTCTAGATGGAGTGGATAACAGGGTAACAGGGGAAGGAACCTGATCTAACAGTCTCTTAAATAGGACTTAGGGTCCAGCTCCACAAGGGAAGGAAGAAGCAAAGGTGCTGTTCGTACCCTAGACCTAGTCTAGTATGACAGCAGGTCCTACATAAATGGATACAGATTAGGAGGAGGTACTAAGGCAACCAGCTGTGGCATCAATAGGAATATCCTATGAAGAACAAAATGAAGAAGGGGAAGGTGAACCCTGGTAGCCTTGGTCCTCACTGTATGTGATGACTGTGGAGTCCCTGGTAGAGAGCAGTTCTACATGTTGTTGGGAGTTTCAAACTAATGGAGGTAAGCTAGGTGTGGCAACAAGGAAATAGTGGGACCCCAGATTTGTGCTATAAGGTAGAGTTCCAAGGGCCTTATTTATTTTAAAATATAATAGTTATGTTAATTTCCTAAGAATTTTATATATGTATGCAATCTAGTTTTACCATATTTATCCCCACTTTCCTCTCCAGCTCCTCCTGGATCCAATCTCCCATGTTCCCTTTTTAATTTCATGTGTGTGTGTTTTTTTTTTTAAAAATTCCCCACTGAGTTTAATTTATACTGCCCATATGTACATGCATACTTGGTGGATGAAGCAAGCTCCGATGAGCAATTTCCAACAACTTTACATACATACATACATACATACATACATACATACATACATACATATTTGATGGATGGAGCAAAGTCTCAATAACTTCACACATAGACAGACAGACAGACTTTCACACATTGCATGGGTGGAGTTACTTTACATATATAGACATATATACATTTTTGGTGGATGGAGCAGATTCCTAAGAGCTGGCTCCAACCATATTCCATATACATACACACACGTTTAGTGACTTCCATTTTGGGATGCCACTAGCACCTTTTAAGGGCCAACCCCAGGGATGCCACAGATCATACCCACTTACTTGCCTTTCCTTCCTCAGTCACCTGGCTTCACTCACACACAAGGACATTGAGAAATGTGATGGAGGTGCATGCCCATTGGGCACAGGGATCATGTATGGAGAATACCGATGTAGTTTGCTTACTAATGTCTTTTGTCCCCTCCTCCTGCCTTTCCTGATAGCGCTGTTGTGAGACACTAAGAAAAACTATAATAAAGCTGCCATTTCTTATCTATCTGATCCAAACCGGCAAAGTTCATGTTTGGGTCAGGCTAGTTTCATGACCATGCTCTCAAACATTGCAAAAGGATGTTGTATGGTTAGAGCTCTAAAGGAAGACTCGTATTTTCAGCAAATTAAAGAAGAGGAGGAGGAGGAGGAGGAGGAGGAGGAACAACTCCGGTTTCATTGTCTCTCTGGAGGTTGCCATTTTATGTTTAGTAAGCATCATTTATTAGTTTAGTAAGAACCATTTGTTAGCCAGGCAGTTATGGTGCACACTGTTAATCCCAGCATCGGGAGGCAGAGGCAGTTGGGAGGCAGAGGTGGGTAGATCTCTGAGTTCGAGGCTAGCCTGCTCTAGAGAGCGAGTTTCAGAATAGCCAGAGCTGCACAGAGAATCCCTGTCTCAAAAAAAAAATCATTTTTTTAAAGTGTCAAGCAATCTAAGTTCTATGGGATATATTTGAGAACGAACCCAAAGATGATGCCTATTTTACCTGGAACCTGAAACCCTGCAAGGGGGCCAGGTGCTGAAGAGAGGGCTGTGAACCCTGAGAGACTGCAACCCTGTCTTGTGCTTCTAAACATGGCGAGTAACACCACAGAATCCACACCATCAAGAGTTACTAAGTTACCAGTTAAATTATCCAAAATACAATAGTTGAACAGGCTCCAAAAGGTTGAAGTGGCATTATGTGGGTGCAGAGACAGGAGCAGGGGTGAGGGTGGGGGGCGCTCTGGCACAAGACCAGAGTGGATGGAGCGTGTGTGGACAGGTGACTGTGTTCTGGGTGACACGAAAGAACCCTGGGGTCACATCACAAGGGCTCGTGGTGAAAGGGAGATGGGAGAGAATATGCTTCCCCAGAGTTTGAAGCAGTGGTAGACGAGTAGGAGGTACATCTTATGTATATTTTTGGATACTGAATTTGATCTATCCAAAAGGAGACATCGAATAGGCAGTTGAATTTCTGGGTCAGGAGCTCCAAGGAGGGTCCGGGCTGTGAGTCATCCCAAGTGGGAGATAATTGACGCTGTGGGTGTGGATGAGGTGGCTTCAGCTTGGAGAGCATTGAGTGGGAAGAAAAGGCTCAAGATGGAGACTGGCTTTTCGCGGTCCATGGGAAAGCGGGCTGCTTCTGGGAAGGGAGCAGATAAGCAATGACCCCTATACAGGTGGGGTCCTCGGCAAGGTCCTCTATGGGGTCCTCTGTGGTGTCCTCAGCAAGTTCTCCTGCCGGGTCCTCTGAGAATCTGCTTTCTGAACGTCTATTGTTTTTGTTGTTGTGTTTTAATTTTTGCTGTTATAGTTAGTTGGTTGTCTTGTGTTGCCGCGGGATCTCACATGTTCCGGGCTGGTCTTGATCTTGATCTAGAGCCACAGATGACCCTGAACCGATCCTAATGGCTACACTTCCCAAATGCTGGGGTTACAGGTGTATGCCACTATGCCTGATTTATCCAGCCTTGTAAATACTAGGTAAGCATTTCCCAGCTGAGTCAAACCCCGATCTTCCTGCTTTTAGTTTCTTCACAAATAAAACACATTGGCATTTTATTTACCAGAAATAATCTTAGCCTAACCATAAAAAACCTCCATGCAAGCCCATTGATAGTCTCTGTGGTAAAACCGGAGTAGCTCCTTATCCTCTTGTCAGAGTAGAACCACTGACAACAAACCATGAGCCCTATTCTGATAAAGCTGTTTTTTTCCTATCTGTCTGTCTCAATCTGTATAGGTTAATGTTCGAGCCAGGAGGTAAGTTTCACTGACCAAATTCTCCAGTGTGCAAAAGGATGTCATAGATAGTTGGGGCTCTGGGGGAGGGGAAGAAGACTTGTGTTTTAAGCAAATAATAAAAAATAAATAAATAAAAGCCAAGATTCACCTTCTGTGGGAGTGCCGATCTTAATACACCTCAGCAGGTGGCACTCCAGCAAGGTCCTCTCACAGCACTCTCTGAATACATCCAGATTACTGCCGAGGACAGCCCCAGCTGAGGACAGCCCCGCGAGGCACAAGCCACATAATGAGAACACAGTGGCAATGCCTGTTTGTTTTCCAAATGCCTTACTCTTGCTAATTAGTTAAACGCACCAGTGTTATTAGCTGATCTCAGATGCTTGTCTTCACTGGGAGGATGTGAGTTAGTTCGGGATGTACAGAAGCCTGGTGGGGGGTGAGGTGGGGGGTTGGGGAAGTGGCGGGGATGGGGAGGTTGCAGAATCCTTCCACCACACCACGCTCCAGTGGATGTGCGTGATATATGCGCTGGGAGTATGCGTCCCTTCTTCACATTGCCCGTTATTCCCCGGTGGAACTGAGGGATTGCCGCTCTCTTTTTAATCTCTGGGTCTCTTGTCACTCAAGTCCCATTGGTCAGAGGGACAGGAGTCATCACCCCGCAGAAGAACTAACTAATAATGCGTGGTTCCCAAGTCCGCAGCGGAGAGATGGTTTCCAAGGACAGGGAGTGCCTGCTTTTATTGCCTCCTACAGATTTATTCCAGAGAATCCAGGAATAAAATGGGAAACATTGTGTGGCTGGGTGTGCTAGGATATAAGTTGCCTGAGCAGATGGCTGTGGGGGTAGGGGCAGGAATAATCAAAAGCCATCGGTTTCCCTCCGCAATGCAGCACGAGGGTGACAGGCTAGGGACGGTCTGAGGGAGAACAGCTCCAGGTCCTTTCCTTCACCTGCAATACCTAGGCGACAGAGATAGGGCATGGGTACGCATAAAAGCAAATCGATGCAGAAATGCGTTTTAAAGGTGGCATACACGAACCCCACGGTTTTTTGGGGTTTGGGGGGGGTTGTTTTTGTGTTTTGTTTTTCAGTCTTCAGAGTAATTGCTGGACCTGGTGTGCCACTCTTAACGCAACATGACCTTTTCAGGCATTTAATCGTGTCTGAGTCTCGATACACCTAAGACGGGATTTCTAATACCCACCTTGCAGGATTTGGGCACACGTTCAATAGATAATTTATGCAAATCCCAGGACTTAGCAGGTATTCCATATTAATGAGGGAGTGAGCAGATGTGTGAATTACCTAGCCTAGTGCCTGCCACCTAATAGCTGCTCACTAAAGATGTCTTTTGCTTGTTGAGGTGGGTGTTCCTTTTGAAGCCATTCAGGAAGAGAGGGAGTTATCTTTTGCCTTGTAGACAGAAGCTGGGGACTTCCCTCACGAGTCTACCTATAGCTGGTTAGAGGCTGGGGAGATGGGCACACAAACGTGAAGGCCTGAGATGAGATCCCCAATACCTACTCTAGCATCTCGGAGACAGGCAGCCCAAAACAATATATATTTTCAGTGCTGGCATGACTGTTTTCCACAAGCATTTCATCTGATAGCCACTGGGTCCTAGGATACAGAATCTGCAGATAAGACTGACTATGTTTACCTCCTCCTCCTCTTTCTCCTCTTTCCCCTCCTCCTCCTGCTCCTGCTTCTTCTTTCTCCTTCTCCTCCTCCTCCTCCTCCTCTTCCTCCTCCTCCTCTCAATTTACATAAAGTGTAATTGTTAGCATTCTAGCTAAGCTCCACCCCCACGGTTACCTGGCAACAACCAGGTATGCTCCGCCCCACAGTTAGCTGGCAACAGCCAGGTATGCCTAACACTATAAAGGGGGCTGCTTGCCCCCTCCTCACTCTCTTGCTCTTACCCTCTTCCTCCTTTGTCCCTTCTCTCCCCATTCCCCTCTCCCTTCTCTCCACATGCTTATGGCCAGCCTCTACTCCTCTATTCTTCTATTTCTCTCTCTCTCTCTCTCTCTCTCTCTCTCTCTCTCTCTCTCTCTCTCTCTCCTTCTCCCCTACTACCCTCTTAGCTCCCCTCCCCACGCCCTAAATAAACTCTATTCTATACTATACCATCCTGTGGCTGGTCCCTCAGGGGGAAGGGATGTCTCAGCATGGGCTCACTGAGGCACCCCCTCCCCCCAGACCTCTATAGAACATAATCCCCCCCCCTCTTTTTTAAAACACAACAGGAATGAATGAAATTTAAATGTACCATTTGGAGCTGGGAAGGCGTCAAAGTTGGTCAAGCATTTGCCTTCCAAATGTGATACCCTGATGTTGATCCCCAGGACCCAGAAATGCTGGGTGCATTTGCAGTCCTAGTGCTGGGAACTCAGAGAGATTTTTTGCTAGCCAGCCAGCATAGCCTAATTGGTGAACTCTGAGCCAATGAGAGACCCTGTATCCAAAGAATCAGACAGCGTTCTTGAGGGTCACACCTAGGTGGTCCTCAGGCCTCCCAAGTCACATGTTTATCATCTTCCTTCTGTTGCATGAAGGAGAATAATTACATAAAAACCCGTTTGGCTTATCTGTTCACCTGCTAACAGACGTCCTAAGATTTGTTGCTACATAACGCCGGCGTGAACACTCTTCTACAAGACTCTCTTGGACATAAGTTTCTAACGTCTGCTGACAGCACTTAAGGATGGGGTTGCTCCGTTACAAGGGTAGGGCTTACTTTTTTAAATAAGAAATCCCTGAGCTCTTTCCAAAGCAATTGTACAGTTGTACCAACGTGTTAAGGTTGTGGCCTTCATATTCTTGCCAGAATTTGGTATTTTCCGTCTTTAAGATTTTATTTTTAACTATGTGTCAGTGTGCGGGTATATGGACTTGAGTCAAGATCTCCTCAGAGGCCAAAGGCATCAAATTCTCTGGAGCTGGAGTTACAGGCAATCGGGAGCCACCCAGCCTGGGTTTAGAGAACCAAAACTAGGTCCTCTGGAAGCAAGCTGGGCACTCTTAACCCTGAGCACTCTGCAGTCCTGTGTTGTCAGTGGTAACGTAGTCTTTCTGGTAGACGGTGGTAGTTCATCCAACATGTCGCTTGCAATTCTCCCTTATCACTGATAATGAGGAGCAAAGTTACACTCATCAACAGACCATGAGTATCCAACATGGCGCCTTTGCCTCTGAAGTGCGGGGAGGTAACTCCCAGGCACATGGGCAAATGTGGCCTCTGTGCCTCCCTCCCAGGACCCACAGTGTCCCCACAAACCCCTTCCCCTGTAAGTTTGGCTTATCAGGCTCACCCGAATTTTCTAGATGCTGACCATTTGTTTGGTAGAGCTTCGAAAACGTTCTCCCACAGTTGAGGCCTGCGCCCCATTAATTTCATCTCTTATTAATTACAGTAATCTGTAGGCTATAAGTTAGTATCATTTTGATACAATATCAATCGATTGGGTGAAGCTGATTATCACGTCCCCAACTACGAATGTTTAATGCTTTGAACATGTTCAGATTCAGTCTCTCTCAGCGTGTTCTCTTCATACATGTTTGCTAAGTCTGTGTTTGTGTGCCTTATGTATGTGGACATATTCCCGAGTATGTGCACAGATGCGCACATGTATGTAGAGGCCAGAAGTTAGTGCCAAATGTCTTCATTTATCACTCAGAAACTTAGTTTTGGGCATGGGAGTCTCTTACTGAACCTAGTGATCACCAGTTTAGCGAGACTGGTAGCCAGGGAACCTCCAGGATCCTGCCATCTCTGTCTCTCCAGGGCTGAAACTATATAGCATGTTCTACTACTCTGCCTGGCATTTTAGAGAGCCAGGGATCTGAACACAGGTCCTCAAGTTTATGTGTTAAGCAGTTTATAGACTAAGCTCTCCTGATAGCCTCTATACATATCCTTTAAAATCTTCCTTCCTTCCTTCCTTCCTTCCTTCCTTCTTTCCTTCCTATCTCTGTTTCTTCCCCTGTCTCTTTTTTTTTTCTTTTTTTTGGAGCTGGGGACTGAACCCAGGGCCTTGCGCTTCCTAGGTAAGCGCTCTACCACTGAGCTAAATCCCCAGCCCCTCTTCCCCTGTCTCTTCTGAAGTGCTGGCAATTGTTTGCAGAGCCTTGGCATCCAGGACAAGTGTTCTACTGAGCTGTAGCCCCAGGCCCGACTCTTAGTAAAAATAAATGTACAATTCTGAATTCACCCTATTTACTGCTGATCTTGTGAGACCCGTGTACAGCTGAGCTTAAAGATTATATTAAAAAGAAAGGAAGGAAAACAATAAAGCCATCCCTCCAACTGCCTGGGGCACGTGGCTTCTTTGCCAGCGTGGCTGGGTTTGCAGTCACCCAGGAGAGCCATCTCGGAGGGTGTCTTTGTGGGAATTTCCGTAGATGTTTAATGAGAAGGAAAGACCCACCCTGAGTGCAGGTGACTCCGTCCTGTGGGCTGGGGAAACGAATGGAACTAAAATGGGGGATAGAGAAAGCAGGATGAGCAAGGGTATCTCCTCCCCATTGCTTCTGTCCTCTAAGCACAGACTGATCATATATACTCTGTGGAAATTAACTGAAGCTTTTGAAAAGCAGAAACTTTAGATTCTGATGAAATAATTCTCCTTACATTTACTTGCTTGTTTATTTAGTATGCGTGCGCCCACCCTGGCTCCATTACACGTGAGGTGAACACGTGGAGGTCAGAGGCCAACTTGTGGGACTCAGTTTTCCATCGCCCCACCATGTGGGTCCCAGCACTTACGAAGCAGTGAGACTCCTTGGCATCAGGGCAAAAGCAACCGTTAACCCCTAATTTGTGAGGAAACTGGAGTTGCTAACATTTTTGTTTTCTAAATCATTCCGTGTTCTAAATAGTCATGCAATCCGGCTAGTCATATTCCAAGGCACCTTTTGACCTGTTTGTGGTTTAACATGCCACAGAATATAAAGCAGAATAATCCAGAATGAAGCAGTGTAGCCATGAAAATGCTAACTTTGAACTTAACAAAACAAAACAACAATTTAGAGTTTAGGACTTTAGGTTGTATTTTAAAATTTTTATTTTTATCTGTATAGCTGGGTTTTTTTTTTTTTTGTCTTTGTTTTTGTTTTGTTTTGTTTTGCGCGTGTGTATGTATGTGTATATGTGTTCAGTGCTCTTGGAGGCCAGGAGAGGGTGTTGAGTTCTTAGGAAATGAAATTAAAGATGGTCGTGAACCACCATGTTGATTCTGGGAACTGAACCCAAGTTCAACCCAAGAGCAACAAATGCTCCTTGCTGGCTGGACAGCTCTCCAGCCCCTACAGTCAGGACTTTGGTGGTTTCGAGCTATTGACAAACTGTAGGCAAAACAGAGAGTGAGCCATTAACCTCAGCCCAGACCATACATCCAGCTAGATTCTGGTTCTGCCTTCAGACAGAATCATTTCTCTATACAGAAAATACAGCTCGTGACCGCGAACCATGCTGGGGTGTATTTGGAAGAGATCTTTGTAGTAGAAGCAAGACTCCAGGCTCAGGCCTTGGTGTCCCAGAAACTACATAGGTGCACATAAAGTAAATGAATGGAGTTGGGAGCAAAGTGAGAGTGGGGTGATCAAATTCCACCAGCCCAAGCCTGGCTTCACTGGTCGGTTGGCGTTCCTTTTCAAACTCTGACTCCAGAAATGTCCTCTTACTTACAGGTATGTGAATTCATTGGGCGATACGGGATTGCTTGTAGCTTTTGAGAAAAACTTGGAGGTAACGTGAACACTTCCTAAGAGACCGGTTATAAATACTACCCATTCCCGCACAATAGTCACATGACCACTTAAACGTTATAGAGGAGGGGATGGAGAGATGCAGGCAGGTAAAGAATACTGGCTATTCTTGCAGAGGTCCTGAGTTAAAAAAAATCTCAGGACCCAAGTCGAGTGGCTCATAATAGCCTATGTATCTACCATCAAGGCATCTGGCACCCTCTTCTGGCCTCCACTGGTACTGCACCCACATGTGCATACATACACTCGCACACACACAAAATTAGACAGAAAAAATAAATCTTTAAAAAGCCCCAGTCGTTGTGAGAGAAACTTGTACAGAGGCTCTGGTAAACAGCACAGCATCATCTGCATTTTTATTTTATCTCATAACTGAGTAGCCGTGGGGTCTGAAGTTAAATTGAATTGGCTAAAAATTGTCCCCACAAATTGTTGTAACCTTGGATGTGATTCTGGCTGCTCATCAACCTAGTCTAATGGACACACACACCAAGTCTCACACATTTAAGTCTGTACTGAAGTAATTCATTGGTAGGTCCCATTACTCTTTTTTTGTTCCCCTATGTGGAAAGGTTTAATGAGAGAAGAAGCATAGAAGAGGAGGGGGGTAGAGGCTGGCCATGAGCACGTGAAGGGAAGGGGGAGGGGAGTGGGGGGAGAAGGGACAGAGGAGAAGGGGCCAAGAGCAAGAAAGCAAAGAATAACTTTTTTTATTTTTTTTTATTATGAATATTCTCTCTACATGTACACCCGCATATCAGAAGAAGGCATCAGACTCCTTTATAGATGGTTGTGAGCCACCATGTGGTTGCTGGGAATTGAACTCAGGACCTCTGGAAGAGCAGCCAGTACTCTTAACCACTGAGCCCTCTCTCCAGCCCCAGCCCCATTACTCTTGTTGGCAGACTATAGACCGTGACCCAAACCCTATTAGACAGTGGTGCCGTCCAACCAAAGCAAACTGAACCATAAATTGTAACATACAGTTTATTCTGGCTGGCTTGGTTGTCCCAACTACTTTCAGTGCAGTAAATGGTCAGCAAAATGTCCAGTGTGGTAGAAGCCTGTCTACATGTGAGTACTGATACGGGACCCCGTATCAGATGGGGTGTGGATTTGGATCCCTCTGCACATCAGGTTTAAGGTGGAAGGGTACATGGTAAAACCATCACCTATGAGAGTCGCCCCTCCTGTTTTAAACTTGCACGGTGGACGGGTAACGTGATATGTGCGCAGAGCTGAACTGAGCTGAGGCATGTTGAGCGCACCCACAGCCCTCCATGATGCAGGCAGCCTTTTCCGTGTCAACACCTGCTCATTAGGAACCGGACCAAGACTCCCAAGGGCTCTCAGATGGCCTTGCTCCTGTCTCTGCCAATCTGCCTCAGAGTTTAAAAAATCAACCTTGAGATGCAACTCCGGCCTTTCCTCGTAGCTAATCCACCGAGCCATCTGGCCCTGTGGTTTCTTGAACACCATCTAGTGCATGTGGAAAAGCGGTACTGGGTAAGGATTAAGAGAGAGCAGAGCAGACCTGAGTACATTTCTCAAAGGCCAATGCACTGGCACTGGAGTGGTTTGGATGGAATTCGACTTAGAACATAAGCCCAAGTTTGTCTTTCCGGAGTTTGTCTTTAGTTACAAGATATCTACTTGAAACTCACCCTGCTGGGGAGCTGTGGGCATGTGTCCAACTTTAGTCCTTTTAATAAAACAAAGGAGCATAATTATGATTTTTAAAAGAGATTTTTACCCCCTTAATTTCCTATTAGGTTTAATACATTATCACATGGGAAAGACTTTTCTGAATATGTATTGCCTTGCTCCCCGAAGTAATTGAATGACTTAGTAAGGCATGTATAGAATGTCGTATTAATTCAGGCGCCCTGGGCATTCGTTAAACTTGGGTGTCTTCAACGCACACATGAATTATCCTGCTTAAGCAGAGGCTGTACCTAATGCAAACCCTTTCAGTAAAGAAATTGTAATGATTCTATCGATGTGCTTATGAGTCCCACTCAAGTCAACAGGATAGATTCTATGTGTCGTCTGTCTATCCACGTGTGTGTATGCGCACACATAGGCCTTGTGTATATGCACAGAAATAAATGTTCATGGATGTACAGATGCTATAGGCTTCAGGTTGTACCTCAGTGTCCCTCCTTCCTCCTCCAAGATCTTACAAATGTAATTGTAATTGTGTGGAGTCTGAGAGCTCAGCCAGTCACGGGCCCTGAGCCAACTCCAGCCTTGCTTCCAAATAAAGTCTGAACATGAAGAATAGTATTCGCTTTATCAGTGGTTAGGAACAGATCACAAAGTAATACTAGTGACATGGGACACGTTTGTGTCCGTGGGATTTGATTGGGTCCAAGCCAAACCTACCACTTATTACCTCTGGCTGTGTTGCATCAGCAGCAGAGTCCATCAGGGCTCCAAGTCCATCTGCCTAGCAGAGACGAGGCCTGCCTAGCCCTTAGGGAATGTGTTTGCTGACCTTCCTAAAAGAGTCCAATATTAAGTCCTACAAAAATCCCCTCGAGTCAAACAAGAGCACCTCATGGTTGAACTGACTCCGTTCATTTGACCTCCTTGGGAAGGTGGTGCTCCAGAGGACCGGAAATTCAAAGTTATCCTTGGTTACAGAGCAAATGCCTTGGGCTACATGAAATTCTGCCTCAATAAAAAGCCTCTAATAATTTTTTCTTCATAACATGTTGTCACATAAAGTCAAGTAAGAAGCTAGAAAGTTATAGGGGGTGTCATATGAGTCTTAGAGATTTATTTTTATTGTTCTTTTTTTTAAATTTGGGGTGTGTGTGTGTGTGTGTGTGTGTGTGTGTGTGTATGTGTGTGTACCCACAGTGTCCAAAAGAGAATGTCAGATCTATCTGGATCTGGTGTTACAAGTGGTTGTAAACTGCCATGCAGGTGCTGAGTTCTGACTCTGGCCCCCTGCAAGAGTCAGGAGAGGTCTTAACCATGGAGTCATGCCCAGACCCCATCACGTGACTCTTAATTGGACTGGTTAACAGTGTGGTAACATGGGATAGAAAACCTCCTGAGACGTGCCGGTTCATGGGATGCATGGGAGCCTTGAGTGTGCTAGCCTAAGTGTGCTAGGGATGAAGCATCCGCTCATGTCAGCGTCAGCCAGGGCACGTCCGTATCCGTACAAGGTTTGCTTTCTGTGACACTCAGGGTTATCGGCTTCGGAAGCTTGCTTACCAGCGACAGGAAAGTCCCAAGTTTCTACTTCTTAGATTAAAGCTGTAACCTCTGCCAATAATGCTTCCTCGGACTGTGAGTGTTCTAGCTAAGAAAATGGGAAGCTTTGTTCGTTTGTTGACAGACGATCTTTACAGGCTGACTTGAAATGTGTTTGTGGTTAGGGATGGTTTTGAACTCCTGATTTTCTAGCCTTCACCTTCTGAGTATTGGGGTGCCAGGTATATACCAACACGTTTAGCCTATTGGGTGGTGGGGATCAAAGCCAGGACCTTATGCATGCTAGGCAAGCACCCTACTACTTGCTCTATATACCCAGTTTCAGCATTCACAAATCCATGTGTCTCACACCTTGATAGAGACTTGTGCCTAGGTTTCAGTGTGACATTTGACTGCCTTTATGTGATATGGCATAGTGTTTTTCTCTTATTCTTATTCATCACTATAAGTACAGACTTGTCGATCAATTGATTAATCATTCTATTGTCTAGAAGCAGAACCCCTTCCTCGCAGTGGATCACCCCCTCTTCTACACCAGGTTGGGAAATGATCTCTGTTGTTTAGGGTTCAACCCAAGATTTTCTTCTTTGACCAAGCTCTCCTTACACTCACGAGCTCTCTATTGCCTCTGCCTCTGCCGTGCTGGCCTGGAAGGCATACGCCAATTCACCAACAGGCCGCCACCTTTCTGACTCTTCAAATCTGTCCCTACACACCTTTGCCATCAGCTGTGTCCTTAAATAATTCCCTTGAGAGTCAGCTGACCTTGCCTGTATCTCAACCAGAGAACAGGGAGTGGACACACAAGTCAGTTTTCAAATCTTCCTTGTACCAACATCTCATCCTTACCAAGTCCATAATGGGACAGGAACTTGACTGGGCCTTCCACTAAACAGCTAGGAAGTCAGTAAGTGAGGTGCACAGAGGGTGTACCCCTCACATCTCACAGTTACTTGGGACAAAGTGCAGGGGAGATAGTGTTTTGGTTACATTCATGGCCTTTCCTATGGATTTATTGTATGAACATTAAAGAACTCAGAGTTTGGTGGGGGGAGAAATACCAAAGAGATCTCATACTGGGTCACGTTTGGCTACAAAGGAGACACGTTTCCACAAGCACACGGGAAATGCATTGTGTGGCTCAATGGTTCTGTTCCGTCAATGTCTGGAATTGTGACTGAAGGGTCAGTGGATGAGAGCGATGTCTCTCACTGTCTGGGTGGGTTAGCTGGTCCGATGTCTATCTTCTATAACAACATAAGGACAAAACACGTGACCTGAAAAGCCATCAATTTACTATCAAATAATTTTCTCCATGGGATGATTTCCTGGTGAATTACCACCTGGATGGGGTAGAAGGCTTAGTAAATTGGCATTCGCCGCCATCTTGGCTTGTTTCTGTTGGGAATCTAAAGAGGGCAGGGGGCAGGGAGCAGGTCTATGAACAGTTCTCTGGCCGGGCACTTATTTGATATTGTTTCAGTGTCTTCTTGCTCAGCACCCCCCCCCCCACCGACCACTTAGTTTACTGGGGTGTGAAGGGTTAACTCATAGCCTTGTGACTAGAGAAAAGCCTGCATTCCTGACCTAGACAGTAATGCTCAGAGAGGTGGCCCGTGATTCTGTCCTGTGACCCCCTCTGCTTCCACAGCACCTCACTGTGTGCTACCTTTTAAAATTCCGGTTTATTTATTTCATCTTTCTCTCTCACTGATACTCAAGAGGAGGGACCAAGTCTCATTCTGTGTATATGACCTGGGGACCAGACACAGGGCCAGCACAGTGTGACTAGGGGGTTGGGGGTGTATCACACAAACAGTGTTTGAGCAGTAGGCAGTTAGCCAAGCGCTTGGAAGCCAGGATATGAGTTTGACTCAAGAACTTCTTAGTGTCTGCTCTTGTGTTCTTGGTCACTTCTCACGATATACTGATACTGTTAGCCACCATCCGTGTGAAACAAACCAGTTAAATGCCCCATTCTCCAGAGACAAAAGCCTCCTCTTTCTATGTGTTCACACTTACAGAGCAGGGCCAGTTACGTTTTATTTCTTTATTTCCTTATTTAGGTTTTAGAACAGGGTCCAGGCTGATATCATACTCAACGTTCGTCTTCTCCCTGGTCCCTGAGTTCTGGGATAACACCGTTTTATAGAGTGAACACGCGTTCCCTTCTTGAGAGAGTGTGTAATGACAGCTGAGTGTCCTTTGATGCTTGTTTTTGGGTCATGTCTACTCATAGGAGTACAACTTCTGGCAAATCAGGTCCTTTCTTTGTAGATACAAATGAATTGCTTACGTAAACTACTTCTGCCCCGGAGAGATAGAATTTCCCATACAAGTCATTTCTCAGTGGTACATTTTTAAAGGGAGAAATTATACTTTGCTTAACTGGCTTAACTCAAAGAATTGTGAGGGCAACCTAGACCAGTGGGGACCATTATTTTGATAATTTACATTTTCTTAAGCCTGAGCCTTAAAACACGGGTGGGTCTGTATTTAATTTCATGAAACTTAAGAAGAATGGATTGGCGTGCAAAAATTGTCCCAAATACGCTCGGATGTGTTAAAGTCCCTGAATTGAGTATAGTCCTTGAACTTTTTTTAAGTAAATTAAAAATTGCCTTCTCTAGCTCTTCCAGAACCACATCAGGCCCAGGCCCACCTATGTGTTCAGACAGCCGGTGAGCTCAGGTTAGAACGTCTGCTTAAATAGACCATCCCTAGATAGCTTCTTTTATTTAAAACGCCCAGTGACTTCTGTCACCTAAGCGGAGAGCATTCAGGAGTAGTGAGTGGGTATCTTCTGCTTCCTCCTCCTTCCTTCCCAGAGAAGCAAAGGCTGTCAGATTGGTTTTGTTTGCACACCACCCCTCTCGCCCGCCGAGCATTCATTGCCCTGCCTGGCACTACCAGCATCCTCTTTCAAGTGGGCAGACACCAAGGGTGTGGCTTCAGTGCCTTCCTCTTGCATTTAAGATCCCCCCATCCCCATGTGGGCCTGTGTGTCTGTCATGGGAAGACTATGAGGGACGCCATCCCCGGTGTATCTACCCCCATCAGCCTGTGTGAGGTCACTGAAGCAGCTGTCGTGCTTGGGACAGCTGGCTCTCTCTGCAGTGCTGAGATCAGCCCAGTGAGTTGAATGAACTGTCTTCTCAAGGGATGAAGGATAGAGCACGGAGTAAGACAGATGGTACTAAGGCCAGTGCCGGTGGACCCAGGAGGAACACAGCCGGGGAGTCCTTCAGAGTTCCCCAGCCTCACCTCTCACACCCTTTTACAGCACATAGCCTGTTTCATCTGCAAATCAGAATGAGCAAGGCTGAGTTTGGGATTTGCCAGGGTGTGTCTATCCATCCGTCCGCTCTCCTCCCTGCTTGACTTCTTGTTTCTCCACATTATTCAGAGCTTGCTCGGGGGCTCCTGTTATTGTCTCTATCTAAGAGGCCAAACTCAATGAAATAAAAATGGATCCATTTTTCTTTGTGAGGGAACAATATTTCGACCCTGTTAGGATGAGCCTGCACTATTTCTGAGAACAGGGACACGGATGCGGCAGGAAATGCTGTTCACACCATCCAAGCAGATACGTCACTGCGGACCACCGGAAGTCAAGCTGGGGGAAGCATAGCAAAACTATAGTCAGTTTTGAATTTGCTCTCCCTATAGTATAATATATAGAGTAGTGTATAGAGTCTATACACTGCCCGGTTTCCATACCTCCACTGTGCAATGTCTCTTTAAAGGGCAAGAATTGGAGACGCGGTTACTATCAAAATACACTGTACAAAACTCTCAAAAGAAATAGTTTTAAAAGGAGGCTGGGAAAATACACAGCTTTCCTAACTTCAACCAGCCAAACGGTCCTGTTATTCCCATAGAAATCACACACATCATCCTCTGTCTGTCGAACCAGCTCAACGATGCAGAAACACAATGTGGACCAAATGATAACCAGGAGAGGGCCAAGCGTCAACTGGATGAACTAGTGAAGTAATCGTAGTGGGCCTTGAGATAACAAGGGAGGTATACCAGAGTGGAAGGGGGGAGGGGGGGAGAAATCCTTGGCCATGAAACCTCTTGCAAATTCTCAAATCAATTGATTTGAGTTGTTTTTAGCGGAGCATTTCGTCCCAATTGTTAAGACCTTAATTGAGTATTATTTAAGGAATAGCTCGCACTCCATTTACCAATTCGGAAAGCAATTATCACTTTTATTTAGTAGTAGTTTCATGGTCTAATGCTACACGTACAGGAACTACTCTGAAAGAAAGTCGTTAGCTCTGGTAAGCAATCAGGAGTGACTTTTGGAATAGGAGTCACTTCCTGACATCGGTTGTGGTAACAGGTTGCACACAGGGAAAGACCAGGACTCTTGGTTGCCCCATGCTTGATTTTGGGGGCAAATCTGACTTCCAGAGGAAGGTGGAAAGAGCCGGAGGGAAGGTTGATGTTCTCTGCCTCTTTTCCGGATTCAGTCAAGCAGCTGGAGCCCGTACCCGTGACTTGTGCCTCTCCCATTGGAGTTACTTTGAAAAAACCCTCTCCGATTGGTAGACTTTGAACAATCATTCCTGCCCTGTATTTCACAGGGATGGATTAGGAATTCTTGCAAGTTGAGACTTTCACAAACTAAGAACAATTTTCTCTTCCTTGAGTGAAGTCCCTGGAGAGTTGGGACTACACTTTTTAATAGTTTCATCCTTTGCTCTCACCATGATTCTGTTAGGAGTGGGACTGACAAGGTTGCTCCTGATGTAAACGGCCACCCACCTGGCTTCTGTAGTTCCGCATCAGCAACCCATTCTTAGCGCTGTTAGGGACCCTCCAGATGTATGTGGTCTGTGGCCACCAGATCAGGGTCTGGTTTAGCGTCCATTGGAGCGGGATGGTTCAATGATGCTTTAGTTAACAAATAAAGAGACAGACTCTTTAGCAAAGCACTAGGAATGTAGGATCCACAGCGATGCCCTCCTTGGAAGACCCAATGTTTGGAGTTCAGGGCTATAAGCAGAGGATAGAATCACACATTCCTTCTAGGAAAAAGAGTCTCTACTAGGCTGTGCCTTAGAATTTATTTTTGATGTGTGCCTGGTTTACTAATACAAGGAAGTAGCCAGTAGATAGACTTTTTCTCATTACCGTGTCTTAAAGTCACACTCTAGCCTCAGCTTCTGGTCATTTTAGTAAAGCAAAGGATTCTCCCAGAGGGGAGCGTCCTGCTTCTTTTCTCATTATTACTGGTGGAGAACAATGCTACTGTATTGTTGCTTTGCCAGTCTCCCTTGGAAAAGTTACCTTGATCAAGGGTACACATAAGTGTGCTACATCTTAAAGTATCATCGGTGTCTATACAGGGAGGAAAACAGAGCCTGAAGCCAGTGGGAGAGGAGCCAGTTTAGTAGCTGGCTGCCCTCTTCAGCTGGCTGAAACTATGTGAGTCTTCCTCAAAAGTGTAGGACTTCGAGAGATGCCATTCAAATTTTGCACGTTAAACATTCTCCTGCCCCACTTAACGCTTTATGGAGGGAAGAATCCTGGTGGGAAAACCTAAAACCACTGATGCTTCCTACCAACCCAATTAGGGCTCGTCTGCTCCTGAATTCCAGTTAGATTTAACTCTGTACCTTCAGGGCCTTTGTCTGCTTCTTGTTAGATACAATGGTCTGATCGGCAATATACAATATAGAAACTCTGTGTGTGTGTATGTCTGCACGTCTGTGTGCATGTACATGTGTGTTTGTTTGCATGTGGACATGTGTGGATGTGTGTGTGTTTGTGTGTATATGTGTATATGTGTGTGTATGTGTGTGTATATGTGTGTATGTGTGTATGTGTGTATATGTGTGTGTATATGTGTGTGTGTATGTATATGTGTGTGTAGGTCTGTATATGTGTGTATGTGTGTGTGTCTATGTATGTGTGTGTATGTATGTGTGTGTGTATGTGTGTGTATGTGTGTATATGTGTGTGTATGTGTGTGAGTGTGTGTGTGTGTGTGTGTGTGCCTGTGGAACCACACGACAACCTCATGTATCATTTCTTAGGTAGCACTACCTCCCTTTTGTGTCTCTCATTGGCCTGGAGCTGACCAAGTACACTGAGCTGGCTGGCCAGTGAGCCCCTGGGGTTTGCTGTCTCTATGTCCCCAACACTGGGATGACAAGTGCGAGCCACCAAGTTTATCTACTTTGTATCCAGTGGGGGTTCTGGATACCGTAGTTAGCTTTTTATGATACCTGAAATGCTTTCTTTGTGAAGATACTTCTATGGGAATCAAGCCTGTATGAATAAGTGTACATAGTAGGCCCTCATCTCCTGCGTGACCGGGGTGCTTCTCATTGGATCTCAGGGACATGTGCCATCTACTTCTAATAAGAATGGCAGGCTGTGGGCCCTGCATCTTCCAGGTCTTTAACACTGCCTGCCAGGGCCTAGAGGACCTTCCACGGAAGAGAGAGACCTTAGATAGCTATAGCAAAAGCAGTCTGTGGATATTGCTGCTAAGAGTTCCCACTCAGTGCTCCAGACATACACCAGGTGAGAAACAGCTCTGTGGAAACCTAACTCAAGCCCCACAATGCCCTGGGCTTTTCCATCCAGATCCATCTGCTGTGTAGCTCAGAGCTCCCTCCTCAAAACCCGGTGTGTCCGCCTCTCAAGTTAAGGCCTGCCGTGCTCAGATCACACTGTGGAGCCCCTCTTTCCACTCCCCTTGCTTTCTGGTGACATCGAGACATCTTAACTTGAGCCCACAGGCTTTGGGCCCAGTCTAGCATTTCAGGTGTTTCCTGATAAAATTGTCAACGTCAGCACTGTGGTGTGTCTGTGTGTGTGTCACTCTCTTGTGTGTATGTGTATATGTATGTGTGTGTGTGTGTGTATGAATGTGTGTGTGTATGAATGTGTGTGTGTATGTGTGAGTGTATGAATGTGTATGAGTGTGTGTGTGTATATGTGTGAGTGTATGAATGTGTATGAGTGTGTGTGTGTGTGTGTGTGTGTGTGTGTGTGTGTGTGTATTTGATTCCCTACTTAGGAGATCTCTTCCCGTGCACATTCAGAAGACACCGGCCTCTCCGAACCATGCTGCTTCACTTCTCACAATGAATATTCAGAGGCTGCAGTCACGGAGGACTCAGGTCCTACTAATACTAGCGTGATGACAACGCGACCTAGCCCGAAAGCCACTCTGATGGAAACACTGATGATGGTCCCCCTGCCCCTCACACTGCAGTAGAGTCCCGGGGAACCTCTGAATTGGGCATCTGTCCTTCCCAACAGTGGGCTCACGCCTTTCTGGATAGTGTGTTGTCATGAGCATGTTGTTTTAAAAAGACAACAGACCCTTCTGTAGTCCTCTCCGCAAAATGTATCAGGACTAACTGGGCATAATGGATGCCCTGTTGAGACCAGCAATGCATGCATTGTTTGCCTGAAAATTCGCTCAGCGTCTCGCTGGGGGAAAGTGGCTGATTTATTTTATATATTTTGCCACCATCAGCAGTTGAACTCAAGCTGCTCCGTTCTCTGAAGGGTTAATTTTCGCTCCGTGCGGATCTAGGCTGATGGATAAATTGCAGCGCTCTCTCTCTCTCTCTCTCTCTCTCTCTCTCTCTCTCTCTCTCTCTCTCTCTCTCTCTCTGTCTCTTGTGGAGGATTCTGAAGTCGTTTCTTCAGGATTAGTGCTGGCTTCTCAGCTGCCGCCTGTGTGGTGACTCCGGGTCCTTCCCTTCTACAAGAGCCACCCTTCGCAGCGTTCCCCCTTCGAAGGAATCACTTAGACACTTCCAGCTGGTGGCAGGGGATGCGGCCATAACACAGCTCCTCCGGTCCCAGCTACGTCCACTACAGCCTCTGCATCAGGATGGCTGCCCTCTCCGCGAGAGGGGAAGGCTCAGCAAGGTGTAGGATGAAACCCGGCCCCTGCTGTGGTGGGTTTTGAAAGCTGCGGTTTCCTCAGCATCTCTGCCTCTCTGCCTCTTGGACGCTTCCTTGCCTTTCAGCTCAGGCTCCTCTCCTGTGAGGGCTATGCTGCTCTATGCCTGACTAGAGGTACTCAAGGAGATCACCTTTTCAGAGAAAGCTCTGCGTGCTTGACAGGGTCTTTTTTTCCATGCATTATGGCTCATGCCGCCTCCCAGTTAAAGAAAAACAGGGATTTAGAAATCAATGCGGAAGAAGAGACCGAGAAAAAAAAGAAGCACCGTAAACGGTCCCGGGATCGCAAGAAAAAGGTAGCTATGTGTGCCTCGGCCTCTCATCTTTGTGTATGAATCTCCTTCGACATCGGTGACAAGCATGGAGGGTTTTTTTCCCCCCACGTGCAGCATGGAGTGTAAATTGGGAGTAGAGATGGGGGGCTATCGGTAAAGCATGGTCACAGGCTGGGCTTGGGCCAGGGATGGCTTTCTCCTGGGGGGGCTGGGGGTGTGTGATTGCAGGTCTCTGCAGAAGGTGCGCCTCACTTTACAGAGGCTCCTGCACGTTCGTACAGCACACACCGGTGTTGCCAAGGAGTTAAAGTTACTTTTCTTTGCAGCTGGGTCAAGGTTAAATAGACTGCAGGTGACTGGGGTTTGCGGGAGAACCGGCCTTTGTACTTCTTAGAGGTCCGTGGTGCGGGGGAAAAAGAGCACTGTGTTGGAAGTGTGTCACATGCGTGCCCGACTTGGGCAGCTTTGTGACCTCAAGCTGGCTCCCGTTCTGCCTTCTCGCTGTCCTTGGGCCTCCTATCTCTACGAGGCATTTTCGGCTGGGGGGGTTCTGCAATGGAAATGAGCTACTAGAAATAACTTTTGTGTGTGTGGGGTTAAATCGAGCTGAGACCAGAGGTTTGAGTCTTACCTGCTGGGCGAGAGTTGATCCTAAATGCAGGAATTCCTGGGACTGGAGTGGAGGAGACAGCCCCACAGCCTTCATCACTGATGGCCTGCGATCAAAGCCCAGATGGGGCACTGTGTACCCCCTTCTGCTGTCTAGGACTAGGGGAGGGGGAGACACAGGAGAGAGGTTCTGGGCCAGTGGTATTTCACTGCAGCTAAAGACTTCTTACTCTTTGATAGCTTTGCCCTTTAAGATGACTCCTGGGTACCAGCTGCTCTGTGATGCACCGAAGGACTTTCCCCGCCTGGCAATTAATAACATTTGACCAAAACCCAGTGATCTGAATACGGAAGGCAGTCATAAAGCATTTTGATGTGTCTTTGTGTGAATGCCCCAAGGGAAGGAAGCTTTTCAATAGTTCTCTGCCTTGATCTGTCCGCTTTGCAAATGACATGCAAATTCCACCCATCTAATCTACCTCTTCCTAGGAGAGATGGCTCTGGGGTGGGGAGGGAGTAATCTTTCCTGGTTCCTCGGGGAGGAGGGGGTTAGGAGTAGGCCTTTTGCCTTTTGGGACAGAACACCCTGTAGGACATAGAATTTGGAGGGCTGCAGTGGTTTTGCGGCAAAATGTTGCATTCGCACAATTTCCCTTTGGGTACTGGTGCAAATAAACTTCTTAGATCTGTCTCTGTAAAAGTACAAACTTGGGGTAAAGAATTCTGTGACAGCTTCTTTCAAAACCTGGTATAGCAGAGTTGGGAGATGAGCATGTTTTGCTAGGCGCTAGTCTTGCTTTATTCTATGAGGTTTGGCTAGGAGAAGGTCAATACGGGTGGCCTCTTGCCAAATAGCCCTGCCTCCTCTCCCTGATGCTAACTGGCTGGCCTTCCATGACACCAAGGTACAGGAACATATATATTTATTTTATAAAGATTCAGTGTCATCCTGAAGGTTGATGGCAGGACCTGTGCGTCACAATGGCTGGCCTGGACCCCTGTCTGACTAGGAAGCCACATGGGGAAGGGTGAGGTAGAGTTGCTTCAGGACTCGCTGAGCTGGAGCAAAAGCTTCATGGACCAGAATGCTTTGCTAGAAGTGTGACAATCTGCCCCATGTAAATCTCTTAGCAACCGGAGGGCCACGCAGCGCAATATCAATACCGCCATTGTGGACAGGCAAGCCGACGTAGATACATTGTTCTCAGGATGCTCAAACAGGAGCTGCAGAAAGTGGCTCAGGAAGGACACCATCACATCACAGTGTCACAGATTGTCTTACCTGAAGAACAACATGCTATGGGAGATAGACCCCATGGTCAGATTGTTTTTTTTTTTTCAAGGATGGCTCTTAATATACAGAGTTACAGTTCAATTACTTTGAAGACAAACTCCCCACCCATTTTGTATCCAAATGTAACCTCCATTCCCTGAATTTGACTTTGAGCCTCTCCTGAACCTTTTCCTAGAATCCTAGTCAGGGCCGGTGTGCTACTTTGTTCCCTAGGACAAACTCTGTGCCAATAGAAGGGGAAGGGCTGTTTGTAACTATTGCTCTGTGTGGATAGTTTTTCATAAGCAGAACGATCCTCTACAATCTTCTAATTCCCTAAAAGTAACAGTGAACACCCGCAGACAACCCTTTCTAGAAGAGCTTAAGAAGGATCTAAGCTGCTGTTATATAAACAGCTCTGACTTGGAACCGGAAGACTTGGGTCCATGGACTGCAAGCCCAGGTTTGTGCAAGCCCAAGATGACCCTGTCTTGATTGGCTGACAGGGCAGCAAACATCATGGGATAAGATTAAATACTATAGTCTAATTAGCATGCCTAGGAACTGGAAGGCCAGACTGACCTCCACCGGGTTTCTCGAAGCCCGGTTTAACTGCACATTTATTTTGTCTTAGATAATATTAACTAGGAACAGGGACTGGCTCGCACTCACACACACGCTAAAAATGCTAATGAATTTGTAATTAGTTGGATTTTAATAAAGGTGTTTTATTTTTGGTTAACTTAAAGTCGTTTTAAGTGGGTTAAAAAAAGAAATGCATCTAAGAAGTGCTTCAAGCCTTTATTGAGGGTTGAAGGTGGGGGCTATTGGAGATGGACGCCAGGTCCCTGCGCATTCTCAGTGCCCACTCTCTCCAGCTGAGATCTATCCAGGCCCCTCATTCTGTTTGAAGTGGCTACAAGCAAAGCTTTAATGGATACTGGTTTAAAGGCAGATAGATTTTCCCGTACTTGCCCATGGATCCTTCTGACATAGTTCTGTTTCTCTGCACACACAGCTCCCCTAATGGCCTGCAGAGGCTTTCAGCAGAAGGCGGCAAGCCAAAGAGGCACGATGCCCTAACTGACGCCAGGTCTCTGTTCTTGGCAGCTTGCAGAGAGAAACTATGTCACGGGCCCATAGGTGTGTATGAGTAGATGGCCCAACCTGCCACAGACCCAGGGGGGCATGAACTCCCTCTGGCAGTGCCTGTGCAGTTTCTGCATGCTCCTCCCTGCCATTATCCATGCTCTCTGCATGCTCCGACCTTCCTCCCACCCCCATGAGCTATTAGTGCATTTCTGCATTAGAACCATCAAGGAAAAGAAACCTAAATTATGTGGTACCTTGTCTCTAGACATATGAATACCTGCTTGTTTCTATTTATGATATCTGGTAAAACAAAAATCAAACCGAAGCAAAACAAACAAAAACCTTGTTGGCTGCCTGAAGAAACCCCACACTCAGGTTCTATGGTGTTTCTTTATGTCTCTGGGTGTACACAGTGCTGGGTACCGGCATGAACTGGAAATCAAACGAGTAGTTCGGTGTTGCGAGTACCATCATTTCTGTTGGCTGGGTGTTGAATTTGAATAATCAATAGTGAAGTAGAAATAAATTTCCACTGTTTCATTCTCGCATTTGTTCATTCATTCAGTAATTATGCATGAGATGTGATCTACCAATCGGATTCGGCCGTGGATGTTTAGCTACAAAGTTAAAAAAAGAAACTAGTCATAACAGTATGATAATTCCCAAGAGAGATGAGAAGAGAGATAAACCACCTTCCATCATCCTCCTCAGGGTAGAAAATGCATCCCTAAGAGCTTTACAGAGACCTCCTTAGCTCAGTTGACTAGAACAGGTTCAGATAAGGATCTGAGCTTGGAGGACAAGACAGGATGATGGGACCCCAATGACCAAAATGGTGACTGCAGGAGAAACCTCTGGGCTACACAGAAAGCAGACAGTGTTTTAGAATGCTTTAGGGGGAATAGAGGTCTGAGGATCTGGCAGAAAAAGTCAGGAGGAAGCAGAATATGCAGACCTGTGTGTGTGCTATCCTACAGGGATTGGCCAGATTCCTCCTCCAAGGTGGCAGGGTGACTGTTCTGGAGAAGCGCTTGTCAGTATTGTAGACAGCAAGAGCGGAGCAGTCAGGAAGCTGGAATGGTGATCCAGGCAGGAGATGCTGGGAGCCCGACCAGGGGGAGGGCGGGGATCTGCCAACAGAGAGGGGGTGTGGCATGCGAGAGATATTTAAGGGAAGATGCAGTAGAACTTGGCAATGGCTTGTAGGTGGGAAGTGAGAAGAAATCAGATTCTAGGGAAGCTGCCAAGTTCCTGGCTCAAAGGGAGAACTCACATTTCCTGGATTCAAGTCTTCGCTCTCAGACCCATTTGCTGACCTGGGTACCATGCACCAGGTGGGGCTTTCTTTGCATTGCCTTGTGGGTGGAGGCCCATTTAACATTCTCGAGAACCCAGCGGAGAGTGTTTTTAGTACCTCCATATTGCAGATGAAGAAACTGAGTCATAAGCCACAGCTGGGTCTCAGGAAGCTCCAGGGTGGGCTCTCCTGTTCTCTTGACATGCTACTGCATGGATACTACATGACATCCATTCTGTCACTCCTGCACATACAATAGACTTGTAGGGGAGATGGCTCCATTGATAAAGCGCCTGTTGTATAAAGTGTGATGTGGGGTCCCCAGCACCCACATAAAAAAGGTGAGCATGCTATCATGCACCTGTAATCCCAGGGTCGGAGAGTTGGGGACAAGCAGATCACTGTGACTCTCTGGCTAGCTAGCCTGGCTAGGTGCCTCCCAGGCCACAGAAAGACTTTGAAAAGAACAAAAGATTGAGGGGCTCCTCAAGAATGACACGAGAGGTTGACCTCTGACCTCTATATGCACACACCTGCACACATGTGCACCCACTTGAACCCACGCAAACACAACAAGGGAAATTTTAAAAATTGCAAATTTGGTCTTCTTCAGAAAGTTTTATAAATGAATATTGCTTATATCAGAAATCTCAATTCATTGGGCATCTCGGAATAATTCAGCATTGTGGTGTGTCTGTCTGTCTGTCTTTCTTTCTTTCTCATCCTCTCAGTAATGTAATTCAAGGTTTTACTTGAAATTTCTGCCTTTCAATGTTAATTTTGAGGTACATGTATATCTGCATACCATGTGTGAGGCTAAAAGAGGGCCCTCAGATCCCCCGACCCCGGAACTGGAGTTACATAGAGTTAAGAGCCACCATATAGTTGATGGGAATGGAATCAGGGTCCTAGGGAAGAACACCCAGCTCTCATGACTTCTGAGCCATTTGAGCCCCAAGTTCTGTGTCCTTAAAATGTTTTTGAATGCTGCAAATGAAAATGACCAACACCAGGACTTCAAAGATACACCAGCTTAATGGCGTCTCAGGAGTGTGTGCATGTGTCTGTACCATGTCAGAGGGATTCTAAGAGATTAGTGCTTTATCTCCCTTCACGGCACGGACATTATTTTTTATCTCCATTTGTTCGCAAAAGGATTTGTCTAATGTCTTGTAACTAGTCTGTGGTGGACGTAAAACTTCTTGCGTAAGGTCAGAGCAACACAGGGCTGTGGGCGGACTTCAGCATACTTGAACCACAGCTCTTGCCGGGATGTTTCCTGCGTCTTGACAAGTGACCGCTTCCTTCATACCTGGTCAGCCAGGTATTTATGTGGTAAGCTGCTGGGCTGTGCATTCCTCCTGCAACTGGGCTTTTACAGGATGCCACTGCTCAGACCCTCGGGAGCTTCTTCTGTGCCCTGATTTATCAAGAGGAGAGATCCCAGGTCTCTGGGGGAGCCCATTCTCTCTGTTACTGGACTTGATAGGCTGAGCCATGAAACGTGTTTGCATGTCAAGTTCATCCAGGAGAACTTGGCCACGCCCATTGAGGCCAGGACATAATGATTGGCTATAAACGAACTGAATTGCTACATCAGAGGATGGGGTCTCTTGGCAGGTGGAGGATTGAATGGGTGGATGAAAGATAACCTGTGTATTGATTGTGACCACAGAACGGGGCCTAAGGTCATGTGAGGTTGGATGTTAGCATTATCCCTTGACTGCGTGACCTTGGAGGAGCTATTTGGCCTCTCTGGACCTCAACCTCTTCATCTGCAAATTGTCACTGAAGCGTGTGTGAGAGTCACAGGCCACAGGGAGAGTCAGCGAATGCCCGGCTATCCTGGAACTCATTTTGTAAACCTTGAACTCAGAGATCCACCTGCCTCTGCTTCCCGAGCGCGGAGATTAAAGGCGTGCACCACGATGCCCGGCTTTATTTTTTTTTATATTTGTTAAGAGGCCTTTTGTTACTTCTTTGGGGATTTGAGTTTTGAGCACATTCACCCCTCCCCCAGCTCATCCCCTATCTATTCTCCCCGCCCACCCAATTTTGTGACTTCTTTTGTCTTCCCCACCCATGAAGGCCAGCCCCTAGATGTGCGGCCTTCCGGTGGAGGGTGGTCAGCCTACCAGAGGCAACCCTCTTAGACACTGATGTCCCCTCTTCCAGCAGCTAGACAGACCGTCAGTAGCTCCTTGGCGAGGGGTGGGGCCTTTCTGCTCCATGCTAGGATTTGGCCTGAGATGGGCGTGGCTTGAGAATCCCATAATAGCCACTGTGAGTTCCCATGTGTGGCTGTCCCACTGTGTCCTGTACCCGTTCACTTCCTTTGGTTCTTACAGCCTTTGCGCACCCACCCCAGCCCCCACAATGGTCTCTGCGTCTTAGACGGTGCAGGATAAATGGTTAACTTACGGCAGAACGAACCACTATCTCTTCTTCTTTGTGCCTTGCCAAATCCAGGTCTTTGGGTTAATGGCCATCTACCGCAAAAAAAAGAGGCTCTCTGATGAGGGCTGAGCAGTGCATTCATCTGCAGGTATAGCAATGAGTCGGAGTAATTTTAATATTTTGCCCACTTAAAATAATGTTTGTAGGTTCTTCCTGAGACCGATGGCTTCTTTAGCTACATATTCTTGGCCCAACAGTGGTGCCAGGCATGGGTTTCATCCTGTGGAATGGAATTTAAGTCCAGTCAGAAGGTGGGTGGTTGCTACCGTGGTTTTCATGCCAGTATTGCACCCGTGAGTTTGTCTCGGCAGGCCAGTGTCATCCTAGCTCTGTAAGTCCCACTGTAGTTGTTGGATAACCTTTTTTTTTTTTTCATTCCCCTTCAGCCCCGTAATCTTTATTTTTTGTATGCTAATTTTCCTCTTTGCAAAGTGATCTGTGTATTTTACTTTCTGGAATCTCAACACAGAAAAAAAAGTTCACTTTGCATAAGTTTTCTTAGCGAGATTTCAGCAGCAGGTAAGTATGGTTTTGTTTGGTTGGTTTTTTTTTTTTTTTTTTCCGGAGCTGGGGACCGAACTCAGAGCCTTGCGCTTGCTAGGCAAGCGCTCGACACTGAGCTAAATCCCCAACCCCAGTAAGTGTGTTTTTTCACCTGCATCTTTCAATTCGAGTAATAAAACCATCCATGGAGTGTGGTGGCTCACACCTTTAACACCAGCACTCAAGAGGCAGAGGAGTGAGGTCCAGTGCAGCCAGGGCTACATAGTGAGACTGGGCTGTGTACTGGTATCGCAAAGGAGGGATTTCTAGGCACCCCCTTCTCCCATTTAGATAGCGCTTACCTTGATCTACACAGATAGATAAAGGATTAGAAACAAACAAAGAAATAAGTATTTTTGTGGATTCCCTGTGTGCTCGTGGCCTTTGGAATTCTTCATAGTCTTCATGTTTGGGTCAGGGCTGTAAGAACACAGTGGGATCCATGTATTCAGAGGTCAACACTTTTGCAGACTGCCCTGGGTCTGTACCATTCTCGGTCTCTTGTTAAGGCTGTTACAACCTCTTTTGATGTTTTCTTAGGGTCTCCGTTCATGGGTGTCCAAGGTGAACCCAACGTCAAGAAAATAATGATCCCTTTTTGAGAAACTAAAATTTAAATGAGTTAGGAGTTGAAATTTGTATTTGTCGTTGATGTATAAACAACTGCCCTTCAGGTAATCCAGTTACACATTTAAAGTCGCTTTTTGAGTGGACTCTAGGCACTGAAAAGTGTTTATTTATAGATGTTGATGTATAGTTTCAACACGAAAGGGGAATGCCTGTATACATCACGATACCGCCTTAATTTCATTCTGAAGAACCGTTTGCCTAGAGAGAGAACTTTTGAAAACCAGTAGCTCCTGGTAGTTTTTGCTCAAATTGGAATTCTTCCAGTCTATATAAATTAAAAGAGCAGTAGGACCCCACTTTGGATCTTCAGCACCCAGTGAGGGTTTTATGCTGGGCCCTGTCTGATTCTCAGAAGACGTTGGGCTGTCTCGGAACCAGAGTAGCATCCTCCGGGATGTGAACTAGCTGTAGGAGGTGAAGCATCTAATCTACTATTTCTTCCTCACTAGTACTCTTCAAATAATTAGGATGGACCCAAGCCCGCCATTCTCATCGGACACACACAGACCACATAGCAAAGGAGGAGGAGGGGGATGGGGGCAGTAGGAAGGAATTAGTCTAGGGTGTTCTAGGTTCTGAAGGTAGAAATATCAACACATTTGCTATCCACATGGGGATGTCTCTACAGACCCTGTGTCTTCAATCGTCCAAACAGTAGTCTTTTATGCCAGTGAAATGGAGTTTTGTAAGACGTTTATGAAGGACAAGGGGGATGGTTCAGTGGGCAAAGCGCTTGCCTCACAAGTGGGAGAAGCTGAGTTTCTATACCCAGAATGCTCCAAGCACTCCCACAAAAGGAGGGGAGACAGAGACGAGCCCAGCAATTCGGGTCAGCTAGCATAGCATATGCAGTCAAGGGACCCTGACTTAAGCAAGGTCAAAGGAGAGAATGGATAGCCATGATCGTTCCATGACCTCCACACAGTAGCACATATGTGCTCATTCTCTCTCTCTCTCTCTCTCTCTCTCTCTCTCTCTCTCTCTCTCTCTCTCTAAAACCAGTAGTCCATACAGTTAAAGAAAGTATGACAGAGGGGTTGGGGATTTAGCTCAGTGGTAGAGCGCTTGCCTAGCAACCGCAAGGCCCTGGGTTCAGTCCCCAGCTCCGGAAAAAAAAAAAAAAGAAAGTATGACAGAACACTAAATTTTAAGAGGACCAGGACATCAATAAGGCATGTGAATGTGTGGTATAGAGAGGTGCGGGAATGGGGGTGAGTGTCACACACTGTGACCGAGGCTGGATGTTAGCTCACAGTGAAGCTGCTATCGATTGGTGACGAGGCCTGGAAAGGCACCTCTTTGGGTGTCAGTTCCCGTATTGATCAACAGGGATATTTATTATTTTAGTGGAGACACAGTGAAGCAGCTCATCTCGCCATCTTCCTGGAATCCAGGGAGCTGCTTAGCAAGGTTCCCAGCCTCCCTTCCTGTCACATGGTCTTAAATGGAGTTGAGCAGCTACAGCCAAAGAGAAGGGGGAGGAGCTCCAAGCTTTTCCGTAGCTCCCAAGCAGTTGCTAATTACTGATATTACTCACTGAAATGATGAATGACACTGTACAAATACATCACTGACCCCACATAGCATTTGAGTTAGCTTCCCGGACACTCTCCCTCAACCCTTGGGGAATTAAATCCACCATTCTGAGAACTGCTCCCAAAGACTCTTGGGTTAACTACACTTTGCATTCATTAACACCATTGTTAATTAGTTTCTCATTTCCTGCATGATCACCTACGTAGACATTCAAGAATGCTCAAACCCATATGAAGAGGGACTGGCAATATGGCTCCCCAGGTAAAGGCACTTGCCTCCAAGCCTGACAATGTGGGTTCAATCCTTGGGACCTTGGGACCCGTATGATAGAAGAAGAGAAAACTGACTCCTGCAAGTTGTCTTTTGACCTACACAAATGTGCTGTGGTACATCCCCTATACAGAAATTAAGAACTGTGTTCATAGGCGCATGATTCCCTGAACAAGTGGTCTTAATTTTGCAAATCGAGCCAGAAACGTTGGTGTATTTATTTGGCAAAAGGTATCTCCTTGGGCTGTGAGACCCTTCACTATCTACAAGATGTGTAATGCATATGTGTGTATGTGTGTGCATACATTTGCACATGCATATCTACATGTATAGGAGTCATTGCTAGTTTTTCACCCCCTGTACAGTGGCCACAGTAGAGGTATATAACAGTTTTGTGCTCACTGAAAACTGAAGGGAGAATGAACGTTCTGGCCAGTATATCATGCCTACCTCTAGAACTCATAGTAATCCCTCGGCTGTACTCATCAATATAACCACTTCTGCCAAATTTCTAAGTTACTGCGCTCTACATCTTCTGTTTTAGTCAAGTGTTTGTTGCTACATGATCAAAAGCAACACAGGAAAGAAAAGGTTTACTCTTACAACCCTCAGGTCACTGTCCATAAGTGAGGGAAGTCAGGGTGGGAACTCAGGGCAGGAACCTGGCGGCAGGAACTGAAGCAGAGGCCATGGGAGAACGATGCTTACAGGCTTGATCCTCAACACTTGTCTGGCTTGCTTTCTTACATGATCTAGGACCACCTGTCCAGGAATGGGCCCTACCACATCAATTAGTAATTACGATAATACCGCAAAGACTTGCCTACAGGCCAGTCTTACGAAGACATTTTCTTAATTAAGGGTCCCTCCTTTCCGGATAACATAGTTTTATCACTGTCCACCCATGGTTACACCACACACACACACACACACACACACACACACACACACACACTCACACTTAGAGGGTGCATGTGGCATAGAAAGTACCCCTTCCTTTATTAAGGAATCCCTAATTGGTTGACCTAAGAAGGCCAGACACTCTGTCGGGAGTGTGGAGTGAATCAATGTGTGGAGTTCTCATGACCATGAAGGCTACAATTTCCTGTTTAGCAAACTTGGGCTTAGAATGTTCCAGCATGTTACCTAATGTGCCATAGCTCACTGGTGTGAAGGGGAACTTCAAGGCCAGCTCAGTCCCTCTTCCCATCCTGTGCCTTTTCACGACCCTACTAGAGTGGTCTTTGCATCAGTCTTGGGAGCACCTTTTCCCAACAGTGAACCACGGTGTGCCATGCTGGGGGCCCTTGCAGAAGACCCCCACTTGCTTTTTGTCCCCATCAACTGAGACACTGTGAATGAAGGTTAACAAGTTGACTCTACTTCAAATCATCTTCACTTCATTCTTTGGATATCCATCTTCTCTTAAGAAGGCCATATTCTTAACAATGATAAAGAACTTTACGTGTAATGAATCCCTAAAATGTATTTTTGAAGAGTAGTAGCCAATAGTTTTGCATAGCTGACAGGCCCTTTCAGTTCTTCCTTAATAAGTCTTATTTCAGTGTTTCATGGCCTTCCATTTTACCCTCATCATTTGATGAAACCACTGGAGTCCGTAGTAGCTTACTCAACACAGGCCAGTTTCTAGAGAGTAGAAATCCAAATGCGGGCTGGAGAGATGGCTCAGTGGTTAAGAGCACTGACTGCTCTTCTGTAGGTCCTGAGTTCAAATCCCAGCAACCACATGGTGGCTCACAACCATCTGTAATGAGTTCTGATGTCCTCTTCTGGTGTGCCTGAAGACAGCGACAGTGTACTTATATACATAAAATAAATAAATAAATCTTTAAAAAAGAGAAATCCAGGGGCTGGGGATTTAGCTCAGTGGTAGAGCGCTTACCTAGGAAGCGCAAGGCCCTGGGTTCGGTCCGCAGCTCCGGAAAAAAAGAACCAAAAAAAAAAAAAAAAAAAGAGAGAAATCCAAATGCATTGAATAGAAAGGTAAGAAGCTAACATCAACATCAGAGAGCTATTTGAAAAGATGACAGAATGATAAACCGAATCCCGGTAGGGATTATCAGAAACATTCCTGGTTTTCAACATTAAAAAAAAAAAAATCTGGCCTTACCAGTGGTCTTGACTTTCCCTTAACTGTGAAACAGTTTAATTTTAGGGAAGGAAATTAGCTAAGACAGTTAATGTAAATACTCCAAATGAAACGTTTTTAGGTTGTGTTAGCAAACTCAGCTTGAAATCTTAGGAAACCCACTAGCAAATGTTAGGTTCGATTTATTGTAATATGATTGACAGGGACCAAAGACTGTTGTTTTCCATTGATGCTTGAGAAAATCTTTCAAGAAAGCTGGAGCTAGTCCCATTTTGTCCGTGGAAGAGAAAGGAAGAAAAACTGAGACTCGGAAACTGAATTTATCAACGGCTGACCAAAAATCGTGGCAGAACTCAATCCCGCGGCCATGAGAATATAGAGCAACCATCGGGGCTCTATCTCGCTAATCTAGGGACAAGATTTTTCACATACATTGGAGGCTTTAGGCCTGGGGAAATGCTTCAGTTTGGTTGTTTAGGGTTTTGTTTCCTAATCAGTTTCAGGGCATTCCTATGCCTCTCAGCATCAATGATGACTCGTCACACAATAGATATCGCCAAAGGTGCCTCTTAAATGGCCCATGGCAGGAGCTTCGGGTTTGCAATCTGCAGTTGCAAAAGGGACATTAAACGTTATTGCCAAGAGCAGAGCAATTGGAATTGGGGGATGGAGGGGGAGGGGAGAAAAGGCAAATGCCAGTTGGACAAATGCCAGCTGGTGTTAAAAGCCTGGGGTTCTGATCTAGGGGACACTGAGAATAAATCCGCGAGGTTGTTCGTAATAAATTTCCCTACTTCTCTTCTCCCTCCTTTCGGCCACATAATCTCATATTGGGTCAGCAGTATGGAGACAGGATGTGCTTGAAGCGAGCTGGGCTTCTGAAGTCACCGGGCTTCCTCACTGTGCACCGCTCCGTCCTTCTCCCTGAGGACCTGCCCTGCTGTCCCCAGGATCAGTGGTGCAGCCACCACAACCTGATTCAATAGGGCTTCAGCGTATCTGCTTAAACCTGTCCGTGCAGTAGCCTGCCTTTCAGTAACAGGAAGATAACTGTATCGATGTTGAAAACTGCTAAATGTAATTAATGCCTGCCCTTTGAAGCGCGGCCTTTATTAAGGACCCCTGCTTACCATGCTGGTTCCGCTGGAGTCACTCTCTGCCATAGCACACATGTTTCTGTTATGCACATTTATTCCAAATAGCGCTGATGTGTTAATGCCGGGAACCTGGCTCGAGAGGGTCACACGGTCACTTGTCTTTATTACTGGAGAACCGGTGATCCGGATAATCTTCCTCAGTTCCGCTCAGTGATTCGGTTCAAAGGGCTCTGAATGTGCCTTGTCTTGTCTGAAATTGGATCTTGGATCAGGAAGGCATTTCGAAAATGTGTTTGGGGGCTAGAGATGTAGTTCAGTGACAGAATATTCGCTCACCATGCACAAGGCCCTAGGTTTGAACCCACAATCTACAAAAAAAGTGTGTGTGTGTGTGTGTGCATATGTGTGTGTACATGCATGTGTGTGCATGTAGTGCACAAGTATGTTTGCATGTGTGTATGTATGTGTGTATGAATGTGTGTATATGTATATATGTGTATGTGTGTATATATGTGTGCATGCATGTGTGTACATGTGTGTACATGTATGTGTGCGTGCATGTGTGCATGTATGTTTGCATGTGTATATGTAGGTGTGTATGCATGTGTGTATATGTATATATGTGTATGTGTGTTTGTGTGTCTTCATTCCCTGCTGACTCTGTTAGGACCTGGCCAATGGGAGCCACAGTCTTCCTTCCCCACAATACTGCCACAGACATAGCGTGACTTCCTTTCCATACCAGGTGTGTCAGCCCAGATCTCTGTCTTTGTCTCGCTTCCTGTGGAAGGGCCTCGTCTTTCAAAGCTGACGACTAGATTTCATACACGATCTCCCAGTGCATTTCCACAATAAAAAGGAATTACAATGTAGGCATCTGCTTGGTGCGTGATAGGCATTCTGGTTTTAGGTCCTCTGGTGGATTACTCAGGATTTGGCTTGTGGCGGAGACAGGGAGAGCACTCTTACATTCATTTGCCATTCTGGGCTTTGACCTGTTTTCCTGAAGCTTCATTTTGGCTTTAGGGGAACCTAAATTATTAATACAATCCGGGCTCCACCTGTTGAGACAGCTTAATCTGCCCTGTTTTTATTTTTTTGTTGTTGTTATTGGTGGTGGGTTTTTTCATTTTTGGGGTGTGTGTGTGTGTGTGTGTGTGTGTTTGAGGGGGGTTTTGTTTTTGTTTTTTTTTTAAGAGGTTGGGTGGTTTTGGTTTTTTGTTTGTTTATTTGTTTGCTTGTTTTTGTGTGTTTTGTTTTGCTGTTAGAACCTCTGTAATAATAAGAAAAGTAACTTTTGGAGTCTCCATGAGACGAGAACCAGGGTCAGGTAGAACCTGTGGACCTAGGTCTGGAATTGAAGCTCACCCCAGTTCTTCCTTCCTTCTCTGTGGCACCTGAGGACAACAGCTAAGCCTTCCTGAGCCTCTGTGGCCTCAGCCTACCCACCTACCTAACACCTATCACATAGGGATGCTACAGAGACTAAATTGAACCTGAAGTGGCCAGCACAAGGTGGTGACTCACAATGCTAATCCCTCCCACGACCCACTCACTCCTTGCTCCCCACTGCCCCCAACCCCCATGCACATCAGAGAGATGAGACCTTGTTTTCTACCAAGCATATTTAGTGGGGGTTATCTGTTAACGTGGGAAAGGACATTTGCTGGAGCGAATTCGAGCAGGAGACCAATAAATAGTAACTGAGGAGAGTAGGTGTCGGTGTTTGGGGGGGCTATTCCAAATAGGGCAGCTTAAGCAATGGTAGCAGTGTGAACTGTGGACACATCCACTTTGGTTCCAAAGAGGTTCTTAACTTTTCATGACACCCAGAGTCACTGTTGATCCTTGTCCACAGTCTTGGCCTCTAGCAGAGGTACCTCTCCCTGCTGAGTGGATAGTGCCAATTCCCCTTGCCCTCTGCAGACCTTTGGGGTTTCCCGTCCAGCTCCTCCTGAGAGCCTACCTCGCCGTGGCCATTGCTCAGGATCCAGAGTAAAGCCCACTTGCAGGAACACACCTGCTTAGTTAACTCTATTGATTCTCAGTAGAGCTTTGGAGGTTGAATCTCTTATGTGGTTTTCAGGGACTGTTCAGGGGACATATGCAACCCTCAGAGGGATGGGATTTCTTGCTAAACAATAACTGTCCATCAAAGAAAACTTGTGTGAAATGCCCAACAGCCTCTAGTACCTGTTGGACCACTTCTCTTTGCTGCTCAATTCGCTATGGTTTGAGAGAGGGCTCCATCCTGTGACAGACTTCCAAAGGAGAAATAACAGGAGAATGGCTGTTAAATATTGTCAGCGCAACCTTTTTGCACATGCATCCGCAGACCCCTGAAGTCGACCTTGGTCTTACACATTGTCCACTGTGGTTTTTTTTGAGCCAGGGTTTCTCCTTGGCCTGAGGCTTGCTGATTGAGCTAGACTTGGTGGCCAGTGAACCCCAGAGGTTCTCCTTCCTCAGCCTCCACAGCTCTGGGATTGCAAGCATGTGCAATTTTTCCTGGCTTTTAAAAACATGGGTTCCAGGAAAAATGTAGGCCCTCATGCTTAGGTGGCACACCTGTGTCAATGTGTACTTGCGCAAGCTCTCTCTCTTCTCTTTTCTTCATCATCCCTCCCTGACTCAAATGACCAGATGTGTGGTTACACTGGCACCTGTGTTCAATTTCTACTCAGAATATCTCTTGAACAGAATTCATGAACGTACATTCATTTCACTGAATGTGCTTCTCCAAATCATTAATGGGGCTATAGCATTGCACTTCACTAATGCACAGAGATGAATCCAGTTCACTTCCTCCTCCCTTTCCTCCTCCTCTCCCTCCTCCCACCCTTCCTCCTCTTCTCCCTCCTCCCCCTCCTCTTTCTTCCCCTCCTCCCCCTCCTCCCCTTCTCATTTTCTCCCTCCTTCCGCTCCTCCTACCCCCTCTCCTCATCTTCCCCCTCCTCCTCCTCATCTTCCTCCTCCTCTTCCCAAATCTTCCTTTGCCTTCTCTTTCTCTGTACTTAATGGATTCTATGTTTCCTCACTGCAGAAAAATACCACCCAGGACAATGGCATTCCAATGTTCCCTTAAGCTGTGGGTCTCTCCTTCCACTCTGCTGATTCCTGCTGGCACTTTGCTGATGGTCAAGGCTGGATTCTGAAGCCAGACCTAGCACTAATGGCCTCATCGCCACACGTCCACTAATGGTCCCAATGCCCCCACTGCTGCTACGTTCTTAAACTGTGCCCTATCTGCTTTACCTGAACTCCTCCCCAAACCCTGACCTCTGCCCCAACCCCACCCCTTCCTGTTCGCTATTCCAGGTCTTAGCGTTCACCTCCAATCCCATCTTCGGAGGTGGACTTCACACATCTGTTCCTTCTCTTAGCTGTGACCCAACAACTGCTTAGACTTCTCAGAAAAGGTAACAGATTTTTTTAAGGAGTTACAGTTTCCAGAGACAAAGCCTAAAGGAAAAGGTCCTGCCTTCATCTTGAATCTTGGCAAAGCCCCTCAATGTAAACCGAGCTTTTATATTTTTTTTTTCCTTACCAACTTAACATTGAAGACCCAGGCACAATGGTCCCAGAGTCCTGAAGAACAGCTCCAGTGTACCACATCCTCCTGCTGTACCATGCACGCCTTGGGCAGGGCCAGGCCCTTTCCAAAACCTACCTGGCATGACCAGGCTGAACGAATGAAGGGGGTGAAGCGTCCTCTCATGCTCTCTTCAGCTCAGATAAGGATCTTTCAGGACAAGGGAACTGCTGGTGACAGAAAAGGCTGCATGCACCCTAACCTCCTGAGGTAGTGTGACAGCCTAGCCTGGCTCTCCCAAGCTAACTTTCCCAGGATGTGGGAGTTTGTGCAGAAATTGCAATGGCTGCGCCATTCTCCCAATCCCCCCCTTATAAGGGGAGGAGCCAATCCAAGATCCCCAATGGACAGTTGAAACCACAGATAGTATCAAACCCATATGCATACTGTAACGTTCTGACACATGCCTACCTATGTTAAAACTCATGGTTTGAATACAGTAAGATGGACAGTAAATGAGATAGAATTACACAACATAATGTGCCAGCATCCTCCCCGTACCAAACATGCAGCACTTAACACGATGCCTGATGCCTGAGAATGGGCCGTATCGATGGCAGGTAGGCAATACAAGGTGGGGATACACTCCATGAGCGAAGAGTCTCCCCATTGGCAGGCAGGGCAGCACTAGGCATGGTCCTCAGCTAAAACAGGGCGGCCTGAGATCTCACCACACTTAGAGCTCTCCACGGTTTACAGTGCATGGGATGTTTTTGTGCGGACCTGTTTAGTGTTATTTCAGCTTGGGATGCACGGCAGGCAAATGAAGGCACCGAAAATTAAGACCAGATTTGCCCAGTACAACTGAATGAACTACAGAGTGAGAGTGGGATTTGCACATCTCACCTGCCTTTGCAGCCCTGGGCTCTGCCTCCGTGACCACCACCCACCCCTTCTGCCTTTGACCACAGGCTGCTGTCCCCTTCCCTCCGATGGTCTAGCTAATTATCACCACTGAATATTATTTCTTCCAACTTCTCTACCATCTCTTGATTGTTTATACACAAACACTTCTGCCCTGACCCTCTGTCTCTCCAGCTTTGCTTTTACCCTGACTCCTTGAGTCTCACCTGCTGCCCCCCCCCCCCCCCCCGTTTTTGATTTCTTTGAACTTTGACCTTCCTACTGCCCGCCCTCTCCTTAGCCATAGGAAGTATACTTAAACCTCCTAAACTCACAGCCTTACAAGGCCTGGCTGGCATTTCCTACCAATCAATGAGGTATTTGATTCAAAGACTTGGGCTCTGTGAGCGCTTTCGAATTTAATTATTAGGGCAAGTAAATTTAAATTTGTTTTGATTGTTTTGCTTTGCCCCACCCCCTTCTGAATGATAGGCCAGGGATGAACCCCTTGGTAGGTTATTAAATCCCAAGTGGTCAATGTATTCCTACTTGAAATCTCATGGCCCACCCAGAAAGCATTAGCCACTCTTTGTTTGGGGAGCAGAGTACCGGAACCACTACTGTGTTTTTACATCACTGACACAACAAACACGATTTCAGTCTGTTTTGTAGTGAACGCTGGGTTTTCAATCTCCATGGCAGGCAGGCAGGCAGGCATCCCACAAATTCCATAAATGTATCCGTGATGGTTTTCATGGAGTGCGGACTGAAATCGATTGCTCGGTTACTTCATTAGGGCGGGAAAATGGATAACTTCATTTATTTTATGTGGGTGGAGGGGGGCTAGCTTCGAATTGTACAGGATTCACACAAAGAACAAGCGCATCTGCCCGTGAAGGAGAGAGTTGCATGGAAAATCCCCAGTCTCTGGAGTCAGAGAACCGTAGAGGGAGGAGGCAGCCTCAGGGTCAGTCAACTGGGGCCTCTCCTTGACGAAAGCTTGGGGAATCTTTCATTAACTCTGCATCTTCCGCGAGCGGGAAGTGCCCTACTCTAACACAGTCCACCTCTGAGAAACTTGCTGTTACAATGTGCTCTCTTATTCAAGACTAAAACCAAGTACTTAGTTACATCCACCGGTTTGCTGATGTTTACCTAGCTGAGGGCAGTTACGTATGCGTGCCGCTGTCTCTCCAGGCTGAACATCCCTTATAGCTTTAGACACAGTCACATGACTCTCCCTCGCTCCCTGACCCCACCCAGCCATGATGTGATCCATGGAACTGAGAACAATATCTCAAGTGCAGGCTCTGAGCCTATGACGGATTGAGGCTTCACAGCCTTAATGGCCGCTGCTTTCCCTAGAGGGGACCAAGAGCCCAGTCCTTTGCAGGGGGCAGGGGGCAACAATTGAGAACCCTTTTGGTCCACTTTCCCCTGAGATGTGTTTCCATTACATTTCGCAGGTAAGATTTACCCTCTCCCCTTAAAGCTTAGATTGGGTTGTTTTGTTTTGTTTTGTTTGTTTTGTTTTTTCCTCTTTTGTAGAAATAATTTTTCTAAATAATTATTAGGAGCCAACCATACACCTCCCATTGTTTTGCCCCCTTTCTCTCCCTACTGGGCTTCTGTTCCCACTTCCATTTTTCTTTCGGCTCCCACCCCTCGCTGTCGGTATCACAGGAGTGTTCGCTGGAACAGATGGACACATTTAGTATCAGTTGGATACCAGAGAGAAACAGATTATATCATGTGTTACAATTTACCAAGGCTGATTTTCATAGACTGAGGACTAACCCATTTAATAGGTAGACAATTGGCTCTCTGAGAGGCTAGAGTGTAGGGGTGGAGACTTTAAAAACGAGCAAGGATAGGGAATTGTTTTGACACAAACAAGTAGGAATGAGAAGGGCATAAATGAATCATTTTCAGTGATGAATATCAAACTGTTTTAACTCTGCAACATTTCAGCAAGGTAGATCTTTCTATGTCCTGGGGATTCCAGAAGAAATGAACCGTGTGTAGCCGTTTGGGGATTCGTGGCCCTGTAAGGGAGTCAGACAGGTATAGAAGACAGAAGATGCTGTTTACGATTAATACAGGCAATAGAGGAAGTAAGTAGGCATTTATAATGACATAGGACTTAGAGCCACTTGGAGACTGAAGGGAGTCCTCAAGGCCAGTCATGTGAGAACATAGAGAACAAAGGTAGAACCTGGTTGGCACGTGGGCTCCCTGAATATGGGGAGGAAGAGAAAGGTCTGGGCAGAGGACGGAAGGAGCGGCCAAAAAGTGCCCTGGGAGAGGATACAGAGGGTTGGCTCATTTGATGGGACAGGGGCATCTCTTCCTGCTTTCCCCTGCTCGAAACACTTGCAAAGAATGATCAGGAGGTCAGAAGTGCTCTGTGGTACCAGGAGCTCAGTGTTAATTGGGCTTTCGGTCGTATGACTTCTCAAATGTCAGTCCATGCTCAGGAGTTGCAATAAAAGCCAGAACCTTTCTGAGGAATTAACCAGTAACCTGGACAGTAACTGGACTGAGTTGTTCTGAGGCACACTGAAGTGATAGATGTTTGACTGAGCGTGACGAGTGGACGGCGTCATAATACTGATTATGATAGTCATCTTCGGCCTTCCTCTTCTTCCTCCACCTCCTCCTCTTCCTCCTCTTTTCTTCTTTTTCCTCCTTTTCTTCTTTTCTTCTCCCTTCTCCTCTTCCTCCCCCTCTGCCTTCTCCTCCTACTCCTCCTTGTGTAGCCCTGGCTGACCTAGACCTTGCTATGTAGACCAGGCTAACCTGGAACTCACAGAGATTCACCAACTGTGGCATCCAGAGAGCTGGAACTAAAGGCATGTGTCACCAAGCACATCCTAGTTTATGTCTTTTAGATGTAGTGACAGAAGTGAAAAGAAAGGATCAATCTTTGAAAACACAATTCAGTGCAGTGCCCCTTAGGACTCTGATAGCCATAGTGAACATGGGTGTGGGAGAGACAGCCATCGCTCTGGGAATTCACCTTCCTCGCTAGACCGAGCTCCTGTGAAGTCAGTGTGCATTCTGAGTGTCTAGTTCAAGTTCGAAGCCGCGCTTTAAGGATTCTAGTCAAAAACATTAATACGTGCTCAGTAGACCTTCATATAAGACATTTTTAGGCAAGCATACCTAGAACTTTAAACAAAAAATTGAAGTTGTGTGTGTGTATATATATATGTATACATATATTTGTGTATATACATAAATATAAGTATATATATAAATATATATTGTGAATATACATACATATAAGTATATATAAATATATATTATGTATATACATGCATATATAATATATCATGTATATGCATATATAATATATTGTGTATATGCATATATGTATTTATAATATCTATGTGTATATATTATATATGTATATATAAGATATTTTAATTTATATATATGGATATCCATATATATATCCATATATATCCATATATATCCACATATATATATATATCCATATATATGGTCCTAATTACAGAAATGAATTCTGTGACCCAGACTTTATGAGGTTGACTTGTTTCTCTAGTTCTTCCTGTTTTCCTATGTGCTCGTGTTTATTCACGAGCACGAGAGCTATTTATCATCATTCTTCATAGCTATTAGTTCTGTCGGAAATCGACAGATAGATATGTGAGATATATGATCTGGTAAAAACCCTTAACTGGAAGTTTGTGCATGTGCACTCATGCGTGTGTGTGTGTGTGTGTGTGTGTGTGTGTGTGTGTGTGTGTGTGGTGTATGAATACATATGCACTTGCTGTAGATGAGTACAGGTGTGTGCATGCCACGTGTATGGAGACCAATTTGGCGTTGGCGTTGCTTCCACCTTGTTTGACAATGAATGCTTTGTTAACCCCCACTGTCTGCCAGCCTTGCTGGCCCTAGAAGTTCTCCTGCCTCCCATCTTTCTGTAACAGCACCGGGAACACAGATGCCCATGACCCCTCGCTTTATTCGGGCTCTGAAGATCTGAACTAGGTTCCCTGCTGACACAGTGAACACTTTACATGCTGAGCTATCTCCCTAGCCCCGTAGTTCTAAGATAGATAACCACCATACTGCAGAACATAGTTATGTTGAGGAAATCCTGTGGATGAAATGATTATAAGGCATGAGATGGCTCCTGGCAGATATAAATAACTTATTTACACTAACTGTGTGTTTTGGACAATTGAGGACAACCGTTCACAAGAGATTCACAAGAGAGCAGAATGTCCTGACTCGACCTTTCTCACTGTAGAACACAGCTAGGCCATGAGCCTCCCGTGTGAGGGAAACCCCCTGTTCCCTGCTGCGGCACAGAGAAGAGTGTGTCAGGAATGCCTAGACAGGCACTTTTAGCTTATACTCGCAGTCCACCACGACGGTAATCACATCATAGCAATATTTACTTTCCTCTCATAAGAATAAAGCACAATGTCCTAGGAATCGTGCCGTGAAGGTTCTCTCTGCTCCCATGTAACATTCAGCCCAAAATGGGTGCCATTTCTGTATTTGCTTGGCTAGCAGTTCCATGTCCAGAACTGCTGGACCAGGACTGTCCTTAGAGTTGTATCATTAATGTTGAGAGACTTTTTTTTTTAAATCGAAGGGTAACTTACAGACTTCCAAATACACTGGTTCTAAATGTAAATTGATTTTGACAAACCCACCCCCAGAACACACCAGAAAACATCTCTTTCCCTACCCTGCCAGTCTCAAGTCTCTCCTCCACTGAAAGCAGCCATTGGGGGTTTCAGCTTGGCTTAGAATCCAAGTGTTCATTCTTAGAAGTTCATCAGAAAGATGCGTCACAGGAGAATCTTTACATCTGGGTATTTTCAAAAGAGATATTAAGACTGATTCAGACTGGGTGCTGGTGGCTCAGGCCTTTACTCCCAGCACTCAGGAGGCAGAGGCAGTAGATCTCTTGAGTTCGAGGCCAGCCTGGTCTACAGAGCAAGTTCCAGGACAGCCAAAGCTACGCAGAGAAATTCTGTGATCTGTCCATGCCCAGAACCTGCTTACAAAAGCCCAGAACCCAGCCCTTCTATGAGGAGATGGGATGTGGAGACCAGAAGATCCGTGAGTTTGCTACTTAACCAGTCTAGCCAATCAGTGAGGGCCAGATTCAGTGAGTAACACTGCCTCGATAAATAAGCCAAACACGGAGGGAGATTGAAGACACCTAGCCTCAAGCTCTAACTTTCACATATGTGCGTGTACACAAACAAACATGCTGGCACACATGCTATGCATTCATACATACAAAAAGTGAGTTTACAAGATGACTGAGCTAATGTCCCTTTCGTAAGATCAATAACAGCCACGGCTTCAGCCGTATAACCTAGGACCCTCCAAGGGTCCAAGGAGCAGGGCCTGCCTGGGCCTCCTACCAGCCTCTCTCTGGTAAAAGGACACCATTCAAACCCTGTTTACATATCCACGCACACATAGGCTCCCTATGTGCCTGCAGGCTGCTGCAGAAAATGCCGGGATCCGCCCCTGAACTCATGATGACCAGAGGACACTGCGTCTTCTGTCTGCATTCCATGTTTTGTCATTAGAGACCTGCCCATCCTGTTTCCAGCCAGTGTGATGATGTTCTTGGGAAGTCACCATGAGGCTTGGAGTAAGCTCACAATGCAGAGAGAGGGGAGCCCGGGACAGAGGGCTACTTTGATTTCATTACTATAGCACTTGGGGTAGGGAATGAAATCACACTGCTGCTGTAATTTATTCTCTTCATTAAAATAGAAAAGCAACCGACAAGCCATAAAATTCCCATCTGCACTCCCGGCAGGCTCTCACCATCTGAAACACACGTGCCTTCCCCCCTTGCTTTGAAAGCCCAGAGGACAGAAACATTTAGTATCGAGGGGTTGGCAGAATCCTAATATTTAAGTCTGAAAAGTCCTGGGCCCTCTCCTCTGCCCCTTGGAGGGCTGCATCCTTTGGCGAGTGATTGCAGGTCTAGATTTTAAATGTCACAGGGGACAAGGGAGCTGGGTCGGAGACCTCCCACAGTGTAGCAGCCTAGAATGAATGGATGGACCCGCAGCCTGTAATTGATCAGGCTTCTGCCACCTCGAGAAATAGTCATCTTGGAAAAGAAACTAAGGACCTTTCATGGTATGGAAATAGAAATTCCTAAACCCGGACACACAGTCATTCCTACAGCCCAAAAGACAGAGCCTTCTTAATATTGAGAAATCACCGTCTAAGGTGTGTAAACTCTGCAGCACGGAGAATTCACTGTTGTTGTTTTTTTTTCCCCCTCATGTAGAGTCCAGTGCTTGGTTGATATTTTAGGCTTTGGAAACCCAGCCCCACAAAAGATGGTTTCTGAAGTAATTGTAAGCCCTTGTCTCATTTCTACCAAGCCTTTCCTCTACCCCGAGACGACATATTCTGTTTCAATTTTTTATAAAGGCGTCTGATGAAAAATTTAAACAAACTCTTTTAGAGCAGGTCCTTTGTCAGATGTCGCGAGAGGCCTGCATTTAGTAGGGCAGTTATGTAAGGATCTGTGTGCTGTCTATCTCATAAGCAGGTCCTTGCCGTGACTCCAGGGTCTCTGAGGCTCTGGGGTCTGTCCCTGGGAGAACTTCCTGTTGGTGATTTTTGTGCCTTGGTTAACTTAAGAGTAGTGGTGGGAGATTTTTAGCGTTGTTACCCGTTTGAAGTGCGGAAAGATGGAATGGCTGTCCTTGTGGGGGTGGGGCAGTAAAAGGACCACATAAATGTATAAGTGGTTCCAGGTGATGAGAGATCGATGCTAATGTTACGTGGGGACTTTTTTTGTGTATTCTATCACACTGGACCCTTACAACACTGTGCAAAGGATCTTCTTGCTGTCACAGAAGTTACACTTCTGGCTCAAGGTCAGTCAGCTGCTATGCTCCGAACTTCTGGGTGATTTCCTTCGTCTCCTCACCCTGCCCCCCCTCCCAACCCCCAAACATGTCAGCTGTCAGAAGTCTGCAGAGTACCAGCTCAGGCTTGACCCTGCCGAAGCAATGGCAAGGCCATTTCTTGTTAGCATGGCATCCCAGACGCCAGGAGCGAGGCTGGCAGCTCTTTCTTCCTGGCAGGATCACGCACAGCAAGGTAAAGAAAGAGCGAAATTGCCCGGTCTCTGACAGGATCTCTAAGCGCTGTGATTTAACACATCATCCAAAAAAGCAAGTATATCTTGCCCTTGGCAGGAGAGAGACATAAGGAGGATTTTGCATACTCACAGAGATCGAATATATGGAGTGGTTTCGGCAGTATGTTGCAGTTTTTTTTTTTAATTGTATTTATGTTATATGTACGGGTGTTTTCCCTACATGTATGTCTATGTACTATTCGTGCACCTGGTTACAAGCCATTGGGAGCCACCATATGGCAGCTGGGAACTGAACCCCAGTATTTTGGAAGAGCAATGAGAACTCTTAACCACTGAGCCATCCCTCCAGCGCTGCCTCGTTTTATTTTTCCAGCAAGCAGTATACATTCATTTTCACTGTCTCTCATGAGATTCCCGTTTTACAGCTTTTCCCATCACTTTGACAGCCGGAGATAATAAGCCCTTTTGATAGGGCCATTGGGCCAAGATATATGAAGATTGTCAGGTATGCCCAGCCTCGGACATCGTAACACAACACTGTTATCTACAAGATTTTGCTATGAACCATGCAAATAATGGCAGAGAGAGGAGGGAAAGAAGGAAGGAGGAAGGAAGAGGAGGGAGTAATATAATTTGCTCCGGTGTGCACGCATGCGATGTGTGCCTACGTGAGTGCGTCGTGTCAGTGTGGGTAAACGGATAATACATCATGCTTGTGGAAGTCAGGAGACAACCTTGGCCATTACTCCTTACCTTTGAGCCTGCCAAAGACAGGACAATTCCAGGCTGGCTTGCTCACAAGCTTTCAGGGACGGTCTCCTGTCTGAGGCCAGCTTCTGGCCAGAGGAGAGCCAATGTTACAGATGCTCACACTACTGCATCTAGGTTTGCCGTGGCTTCACAGGATTCAAACTCACCCTCCTAGTCCCAAAGCAAGTGCTTTTGCTCACTGAGCCATTTTTCCAGGAAGCTGATGGTTTTGTATTGCGCCTCAGTCATGGCTGTCCTACAGTGCTCATGACCCTATGGAAACAGGTTGGACACACCTATTTTCTTCTCTCTCTCTCTCTCTCTCTTTCTCTCTCAAAAACAAATGTTTTCATTCCCTTCAACTCCAGTAGGTTTGTAGCAGCTTTAAAAATGGGCCTGCTATTTTCGATCCCCACTGCCTGGCCTCTCTGCCTATTTGACCGTCATGTTATATGTCTATGCTACATTCTTTAATCATACGATTCGGGTTGTGTTAACATCCGTTTGTGCTTTCTTGAAGTAGTTACATCTCAAGAGGATGACGTTCTCTCCTATCCGTTACTGGTCAGGGTCAACATAATTGTTTCTACCTTAAATTTAGTCTTTGGTCCTTGAAGCTTTCATACCAGGAATAAACACTTCCTCCAATCCTTGGCCTTGCCCCACGGTAAGAGTATAAGATAGATATTTAAGCAGGCAGTTGGAACCCAGGAGCAAGTTCTCCCTATCTTTCTCTGTCTTGGCCCCTCTTATTCCAGTCCTATCTTCTTACCTCTCTTTAGACCCCCATGTTGGTCAGAGAGGTGATGCTTTAGTAAGGAATGTCTTTAGCTCTGCTCCAGGTACTCTAGTGGGCTGACAACTGGTTAAACAAAGGCACAACTTCTCACCATCCAGGCAGAGTGAGGGTAGACAGCTGCTGATCAAGGGGAAGGACTTGTATGATGTTGGCTTCATTCCCTCGCTGTCTGGATTCCTGTCTCAGTCTGTGTTCCAGGCAGAGGTAAAACCCAGGGTTCTCTACTTCATTTCCTTTATGTAAAGATGGGGTGGCTTCCCAGAAGCCAATAGCCAAGCTAGGTTACTGGCCAGAACTGTATCTGATACCTCATCCTGACCAACCACTGGAAAATTTTATCGGTAAGGCATCTTTTTGTACAGATAGCAAAAGAGAGAGGGTGTTGGGAATATCCAGTGTATAATTAGAGGTTAGGTCCATGATGGCCCCTTTCCATTCCTGCCTCCCCACCACCTGTCTGATATCCCTCTGGCGAAGCCTTCCCAAAATGCTCACATGAAGCTCACATCATGACGATAACGATCCTGAAATCACAGCCAACCAGACGGGTACCTCCGCGCCCATGGGACAGAGGTCAGTGGGTCTTGCTGAAAGAATGAATTGAATGGCCATGTGGGTGTGCCTCTTGTGAAGAGTGCCCGAAGCCAGCTGCTGGAGGCAAGTGAGGAGTGCTGAGTAAGGCTGTCTCCTGTCCACCTGGCACCCCGTTCCTGTCCACGGGCATTCCCCTGGTGAAATTTGAAACCACAGCCTTGACCACTTGGATTCATTAAAGCACATTGGGGAGCCTTGTGCCAAAGCCCTACATCTCACCTGTGCCAGGAAGGCATGAGTGTGGGGTGGTAGCTTTCTGTCTTCCTAAACTTTGTATGTGTGCCTTTTAGATAGTCATGGTCATTTGGTCATTTCGGATACAACTCTTAACCCAGTATAAAAACATGGACATGTATTTGTTTGTTCATTTATTTGGTTCTTTTCAAGACAAGCCTTCTCTGCGTAGCCCTGGCTGTCTTATAGACCAGGCTGGCCTTGAACTCAGAGATCCATTTACTTTTGCCACCCCAAGCACTGGGATTAAAGGCAGGAACTAGTATCACGCACTTTAATACATACGGTTCTTAAAGTGAGCAAGACATTCCTTCAAAAGAGTTTTTCTTGGTTACGCATAACTGAACACTCAATTCAAAATACAGCTTATACTTTTGGGATTTTAGCCTAAAAAGATGTTTCAATGCATATGCAAAGAGGTATATAGAAAGTTTTAATATCCATGTTTATTTTTTAAAAAAATTCTATGATCCTGTAGGAGTTAAGTAGGAGATGAAACACTATGGAAACACGTGCACACATGCACACACACACACACACACACACACACACACACACGGCGGCACAGAAATGTCACTGGTGTGTCAGGCAGACCCTGTCTGGGTCATAAATTGCTACCTTCCAGTTGTCAAAGTTGAGGTTATTCATGTGCACAGAAAAGCTTACCAAAATGGCAGACCATGGCTGGCTCTCGATTCTTCTCATTTTCCCGCATTGTTTGATGTTTTAACCAACGTGTATGTGCATTTCTTTTATGCTCAGAGGAAAAACCATTTTAACGAGAGTCATTGTACACACATATGCATTAGGCTCGTGGAGAAACAAAATGGGGAATCCCTTATGGAACTCCAGCTTCTAGAATCTGCATCACCCATCTTTTCCTCCTTGCTTGTGGTGAGGGGAATGAGAAACCAGGATGAACACTCATGGGATCACATTGTTACTAACCGTCTTCAGACTTGCACTCCAGCACATCTCCCCTGCTTGCCCAAACCTAAGCCCACTACAGTGAGTGACAGTAAAGGGTACGGACTCTTCCCATGCCACTGAGTAAAGGGAGCAGTGAGATAGATGTGCAGGCTGACTGGTGTGTTTAGGAAAACCTTTTGACCTCAAAGACTAAGCAAAGAGTATTTTCTGCAAAGTCCTGAGTAGAACCAAAAATTGAACGCAGTCTAGACTCTGAACATCCTAGTGAATGAAACACAGCACGGAAACCTGAAAGAACTGATTTTTATTTTTAGTTCCTCTTTGAATTTTGGATTTCAAAGAATAAGTATGAAAGACACGGGTGCAAGTGCATCCCAGAGAGATGGTCATTGATGTGGGGTATTGCTCTGGCTTTGTTTTTTTGTTTTGTTTTGTTTTTGTAGACAACATGATGGTTAGAAGTGAAATTCCACTGGACTTAAGTGACAATTATATTCGAAAACGTAAGAGTCAGAGCCCAGTGCTACAGAATATCACACAGCCTCCTGTACAGCCGACCAAGTAAACAGGGTCCTGGAAGGAATATTGGAGAACACTGAACCTGCCTTGCCTGGCGAGTAGACCTGTGTAATAGGTCTGTGTCATGAATCTTGTTCATAGATGCCTCTGGATAAAGAGTTTTCGGGCTTAAATAAAGATTTAAAGATACGTGTTAGTTTAAAAGTTAGATGTGTCTGGGCTCCAGTTCATACTGGTTTACCTAGGGCACTTTATATTTTCACTGACCTTACTTAGAAAGAACCACTGATCTGTAGATCTCAGCGTTTTCTCCCCTCCCACCCCCCGTGTTTTCTTTTATGGCTATATCATACAGAGAAACCACAAAAACGTAGTTGAGTTTCTCTTTTGTAGATAAAGTTCTGCAATAGTAAATTGAAAGATAAAAGTGATTTTCCTTTGAGAGGCGGTTCTGTTGAACTTTCAGGATTTAACTCTGGTGCCTGGTTCCTTGGATCTCCTGCCACTAAAAAAGAAATCGAGGATATTGAGAGTGTGGACTGTTTAATTTTTTCTTTGTGTAGTGAGATATATTTCACACCCACTTTTATTAAAAACAAAAGGAAACAAATGTCACTGTCCTCATTAAGTTTCTTGCTGTCTCAGCAGAATGTTCTTGTTCGCCCATCTCTCTAGAATAAAACAGTAGTTGTGGGTGAAGCTGGACCAACACTGATTCCCTTAAGATCTCCATCAGAACATGAATTCAGCAGTTCTATCTCTCCTCCCATGCATCCATGCATACAGAAGGTGACGCATTGAGATTTGAAACTCCAATGTCAAAGCACTCTGTCAGAGCCACCTCTTATGTTGGAAAACTTGGGGATCTTAGACTTTTTCAGAAATAGCCAGTTTAACTTTTTTCCCCTCCATGGTCAGGGTTAAGAAGTCTGGAAAGAATTCCAGATGACGGGTCAGAGTTTTAGAAAGAAGCACTAGAATCTCCGTTAACCCCGGTGCCAGCAAAGCATAAATCATACTAATAAGATAAAGGGCAGAGGTTAAGAATTTGGGTCACATGCTGGGGAGATGGCTCAGCAGAGGCAAAAGGACTAGAGTTAGGGTTTCTGGTGCCTACATAAATGCCAATGGGAGTGGCAGCTAGCCTACAGTTCCAGCCTGGGACAAGAAGACAGGATCTATGGAACTGGCTAGAAATACTACTCTATCAGTGACATCTGGGTTTGATTGAGAGACCCTGCCTCATCGAATAAGACGGAAGAACAATTGAGAAAGATTCCTGACAGCATCCTTGGGTCTCACATAAACACACACATACACACACACACACACACACACATACACACACACACACACACACATTTTCTCCCTCTCTCACCTCCTCTTTCTTCTCCCCCAACCCCTCTTATTTTCTTGCCCTCTCCCTCTTAGAAAAAAGAAGAAAGAATGCATGTCATGAGAACTTCTTGTCACACATTGTGACCTTCTTTCCATTTGAGGCTGTCCCTACTCTCCAGTTGCAGTGGCTTCTGATGTCACTAGGTGGAAAAAAAAAAAAAAGATTAGTCTAAAGAACTCTGGTCACCAGCATGTTACTCTTCATGACCAATCCTGTTGACCTAAGTATGCGATCACCATGTTTTTCTGAAACCATATCCCTTGTCTGAGACACCCCCCCCCCCCAGACACAGCAGTGAACAAGAGGCTGTGGCTTCAAAGGTTGAAGCTCATTCTAGTGGAGAACAGCAATACATTGAAGAAGAGATGAGTGTTATGGGCATGGCCCTTGTGCCTACAGTTGGGAGACAGTGACCAGGCAACATTTCCATTGTGATCTGAGCTTCTAACAGGAGGACAATATTTCCAACAGCTTACCAAGAAGAGAGAGTAGACAGAGTAAAGACCCTTGGGGTAGCCTAAGACAAGAATGTGTCTCTTAGGCTCAGAAGGACCCAATGTGGTCTAGGAGAGGGGTGGAAAAAGATTATGTTTATTGCTAAACATAACCTAGCCAAAAGGAGGGTCTCACACTGTGGTAGAGGAAGAAGACGACTTTCCAAGGAGGAGGAGCTGGGTGTGCACTATATGGGATGCTCTGTGGTGTCCATAGGATATGGACAACTGGTTTTGGGAACCATGGGTTACTGGGGATCTTACTAAGGAGCTTTGAGATGAGAGAGTGGGAAAGAATTACAAGACAACATGCTAGCGCCTTTTCTCTATTTTCTGTGTGTAAGTGTTTTCCCAGATCCATGTCTGTGGACCACATGTATGCTCAGTACCTGTAGGAGCCAGGGTAGAGAGCTGAAGCTAAAAATGGTTGTGAACTACGATGTGGGTCTTGGGAACTGAACCCGAGTATTCTGCAAGAGCGAACGGCTGGTGTTCTTAACTGCTGAGCCATCTCTACGGACCCATGCTGCTGGGACATTTTATGATGGAGAACAAATGAATGAGTATGTAGCTAAAGTGAGATCAAGAGAGAGGATGGGGGGTTCATAGAAAAGATGCATAAGGCATCTCTTTGATGGGAAAGGTATTTGAAGGACACAGCAGTTGGTGAGGCAAAGGAAAAACAGGGTAACGGGAGAAGATGAGTTCTCGAGGCAGGAGAAGGCTGGATGGTGTGAAAAACTGATGCACTCATGGAAGGGTTATCCTCAGTGACAGTAGGGGCATGCCTTCCATTATAGAGAGAGCAGAGTACCTGACGCCAGTACTAGAAGTTGCTCTCTGGTCTGAAGGTGAAGTAGAACTCATCCCATCTGATATGTTTTATCCATGATGAGTAGGAGGCAGATGAAAATGAGGTACAGAGGTATTGGAGAGCAAGGGGGAGGGTAACATCATATCACAACACTGTAACATCATAACATCGCAACTCTGTAACATTGTAGCATCACAACACTGTAACATTGTGACATCGCAACACTAACATTGTAACATCACAACACTGTAGCATTGTGACATCAAAACACTGTAACATTATAACATCACAACACTGTAACATTGTGCCATCGGAACACTGTGGCATTGTAACATTGCAATACTGTAACATTGTGACATCGCAACACTGAAACATTGCAACACTGTAACATTGTGACATCACAACACTGTAACATTGTAACATCACAACACTGTAACATTGTGCCATCACAACACTGTAACATTGTAACATTGTGGCCTCGCAACACTGTAACATTGCGACACTGTAACATTGTGACATCACAACACTAACATTGTAACATCTCAACACTGTAACATTATAACATTGCAACATTACGACACTGCAACATTGTAACTCTGTAACATTATAGTCTTCCTTGCTCCAGAAAGCAAGTTCACTGGGGAGATTTCACCTTCTAACCCTGGTTGAGTGCCCATTCAAGATTTATGCTAAATACTGGGGAAAGTCTTTAGCTGCTTACCTTTCTCTGAGAGTTTTCAAATGATCAGATTCAGGGAGAGTTATTAAAACATATTCAGCGGCTTTTTCCTCATGATTAAAAGGTAAGGGCAGACTATATACAATTTGAGTGGTTGTGGTGCTAGAGCTTAGAACAGAGTGGGCTTGCCCATGGTGATCCCCTAGAGTTCAGAGCAGCTAGTATAGCAAAGCACAGGTGTCCTTCTGCTTCCCAGCCACTGGGTGTGAGGGATGGACAGAGGTTTCTTTTTTTGGGGGGGGGAGGGTTCTTTTTTTTCGGAGCTGGGGACCGAACCCAGGGCCTTGCGCTTCCTAGGTAAGAGCTCTACCACTGAGCTAAATCCCCAGCCCCCAGAGGTTTCTTAACTGCCTGTCAGCTTCCTGACATGTGGGCTCTCTGGGAGATACCTCCTGTGGTCATCTGCTCAACATCCAGAATGCTAATGCTGCACACATGAATATTTATAGGCCGAGTCCCGTGTGGAAATGCAAGGTCATGTGCAACAGCCACATCCCAAAGAATCACAGAGATTCATACACTATATATGTGCATTTGCAGTGCATTTTCTTGTATTACTTGGGCTGTGACAGTGGAGAGAAACATTTTGTCTATGAAGGGCATGAGACAGTGGATGACCCAAAGGTCAGCAGAGACTATGGTCTAGACCAATCCTTTTGGCCATTTCTGGCCGAGTATGTCTCAGTTCTCATTCATGCTCTTCCCATCAGCAACCAGGTATGTTGCCTTTTTATAACTTTTTATCTTCGTTATGTTTGTTGGCTATTGGGTTGGAGAAATTTTAAAGGCAGGGTTACGTCCGGGGTCCTGTCTCAACATGCACTTTAAGGTATTCTGGAAAACACCTTGGAATATCTGTTTCTGTGTCTTCTGTGTCCTTTCTTTTGGGGGAGGGGTGGGGACTAAGGACAAGGCAAGAGAAGACAAAGTAAAGGAAGGAAGAAGACCCACACTGGCTTCACATTGATGCCGCTTTCATCTGAAGTGTGCAGCTCTCTTTGAAGCTCCCAGACAGTGAGGAGACACTAAGTTTAGTCACATTCAGAAAGGAGCCAAGAGACCAGTGTCTCAAGTGGTCTAGTGTGCACCTGCAACCCATGCTCAGGAGAACATCGCGCACGTACCTTGGAGGCCAAAACTTTGAGGTGTTCAGAGGTATTGATAATGGAACCCTCAGTGTCTAAACCTTGTCTTTTCCTCACTGGGTCTTTGGCTTCAGGTCCCTTCCAGAGACTAAAACAATCAAGGGACCGTGGGAAGGACCTTGTGCTCTCTCTCCATTTTACCATCTGTCTTTCTTGAAAACTAAGCAAGGGCTAGCTATCCACTTGGCAGGTCACCTATCAGGATCCAGGGATCTGTCACCCTCTTCTGGCCTCTCCGGGCACCTGCACTCAGGAGTACATACATGCAATCAGGAGTACATACATAGGTTCCCCTACAGATAATTAAAAATAAGTTTTTCCAAAGAAAAGTACATGTCTAGCTGTAGTGGTGGGGTTAGAAATGAAGACCTCCCATGCCAGGCAGGTCCTGTGCTACTGAGCTACAGATGGAGCCCAGTAATGTTGACTTCTTGTCAAGATTTTTCTTTAACTGAACTCCTTGCCGAAGGCAGTTGTTGTTCATTTATATATTCTTTGAAAATGACAATTCTTTAAGAATTATGAAGATTGCTAGTGATAAAAGAAATCCAATCCCTTTATTCTTCTTGTGTAAAAACCCTAAAATGGTGGCCCCAGCTGGAACCTGGAGGCTCTGAACCAAGACTCCAGCATCAGTTTTCACAAGATGGTCAGTCAATTCCTGCCAAGGACGCTTGGTGAATATAGTCTCTTTCCAGAGGTCAGGGGTCAAGTAACTGTAGGTCTTAGAGATGGCATCAAAGGCAGCCTTGACAAAGCTACCCAGGATGGCAGTGTAGTCCCTGGCTGATATTTAGCAGTCATCAGTACCAGTCACCAGCAGCAGCTTCTTGGGGACAGGAGCAGAGATGATGCCAGTCCCTCTGGGGGCAGGGATGAGATTCGCTAAAAAGCGGCCACAGCTGCCTCTCATCTTTCATTGGATAATGTGGGGCTTGCCAATCTTATTCCCCCAGTAGCCTCTTCACATAGGCATAATGGGAAGCTTGGCCAATATGATGGCTTCTTGGGTAGCAGTGACTATCTCCTTGGAGCAGCACATAACACCAACACCATTGTGACCATTGTAGTTCCCAATAGCAACGAAGGCCTTGAACATGGTCCTCTGGCCAGCCTGAGTTTGCTTCTGCAGTGTCAGGATCTTTAGAACCTCATCTCCCAGAAAACAGTCAATAACCTTGGAGTCCTTCATAGACAGGGAAAACTGATAGATCCCCTCCAGGGACTTAATCTTCATGTCCTTGACCCCGTGGCCATGCATGGTGATGGGGATCTACTCCTTGCCTTCAGCTTTCCCTCTCCAAGCCATCTCCATACCCTTGACCACGCCAAGTCCCTTTACACGGATGCTAAATCCTCTGCAGAAGCAGCCGAGCCTCCAAAGTCCAAGCACCGACCCGAGTCGTCCTGGTCCTCAGAGCCTCCCGCTGCACCATTCAATGTTTTACTGAAGAGGAAGCACTAGTCATTTTTCCATATATAATTTTTAAATCACCAAGGTATATTCTATATGGAAAATTTGTCATCTGTTTTTAAGTGAAGCTAAAAAAAGAAAAATAGAAGGAGCCATTGTTATACAATCAGTTATGAAGAATTTCAGTTTTGGGGCTGTCTCTTTAGTCGTAATGGTGAAGGTAGAATTCTCTGTTGGGAAAACACAAAGCCACCAGCATCTTAGATGTAACTCAGAAGGAAGAATCTTTTTTAATGTACGATCCATAGACTCAGATTATACATGGCCACAAGTTTTCCTATTTTATATCACCACATTTTTGAGGAGATGCTAAGGGACCCTTTTTTTTCTTTGCTAGAATAAGAGAAAAAAATTAACATTAGACACTCAGCTTACATTCTAGTCCTGTTCCTTAAACAGTATCTAAGCAAGAGCCAAGAAATCTAGGGCAAAGGCTATTTTTAAGGCATTCTTTAAGTTCTTTATTTGGGGGATTTGCAAGCAAAATGGTGTGAAGATTTGCCTGACTGCGGTTGTTAATTCTGCCAGATTTGGAAAGCGGTGCGAAAATAATATTGATTCCACTTATTATTTCCTATTAAGAATTTACCAAGTCTTATCAGTGTGCATCCATGTCCAACCCCACATGCATTTGTGCCTGGAGATAAGACTGGTGAGGTTCTGTTGCAGTAAAAATTTCCTGCCTAGAAGAGCAATCAAGTGTGCCTTTTCTTGAAAGTCATAACTCCAGTGAGATATCTGCAGGGCCTGAAGTCCTGAGCCCTACAGGGATCTCAAATCTTCTCTCTCATTTCTTGCAACAAGTGTATCCTCTGTCTTGGGGGAAAGAGAGAGGAGCATCAACCCCGACCCTGTCTTTTCATAGTCATGGAACAATTGGCAATTCACAAAGCATGCTGGGGACTCATCAAGCTGACTGTGTCATAGGAGGTGGATGGGGCCAGGAAAATGAGCTGTTTGAGACCTTGATCCGTGGTGGCAGTGCCCCGTGGAGACAACACACTGCCTCCATGACATCATGGCCATGGAGACACAGAAGCTAAACAGTTTTTCTGTGCTGGTCCCTGTGTTCAGTAGTTGCCAACTGCCCCTTGCCCTACCACTCTTAGGAGAGGTATGGCTCTGTCCTCAGTCTGCCAGGCTGCTGCAATGGGTCACAGACCTTAGTCCCACACAGGCTCACTCTCAGACAACCCATTGGCCTCCACCTGTGCCAGTCACTTAACAAGACATGTGACGAAAGGATGATACTCTGTCACAGGGTCCTGTGGATTCAAGGCAGTAGGAGAAGCCAAAGGAAGACGATGGTATGAGCTAGAACATTTACTCAGAGCGTCTGAAAACAAATGTTCTAGGAGATACGGGAACACAGATCTAAGATATGAGGCCAGAAGTTGCCATTTTGGGCTCCTTTGTTCATAGACTCTTTCTCTTTACCCTTTCCCCCATCGTTCCTTCTCTCTCTATTGAGTCCACTAGGATTAGTCCAACCAAACTGTGATTTAGCTCACCAGACTGGTATGCACACAACAGCACAGTGGTAGCCATCCTAGGGTCTTAGAAAGCTTGTTAGACTCAGAAAAGCAAATGGTTTGTTCGTTCGCTTATGTGTCCTGCTTGTTAAGAGGTCCCAGGTTCTCTTTTGGAGCCATGATGGGGAGGGGAAATGCACATTCCTCTGAGGGTGCAGTCACCTCACCTGTGTGTGCCACTCGGTCACTTGAACTTCTGAGTACTGAGAACTTGGCCTAAGCTTTCTCCAGCTCTTCCTTAGCCAGCCCAGGACATCATCTCTGTCTCTTTTGATCTTTCTTCTTTCTGTCTACTCCTTCCTCCCCATCCCCATCCCCATCCCCATCCCCCGTCTCTGACCCTCCCTCTTTTTCTCCCTCCCTCCCTGCTCCTTTCTTTCTTCCAAAAGCAAAGCTTTAGGTAGGACTTTATTGTGAGAAGTGTCCTTTTCAGACTTCATTTAAAACTTGGGACTAATTGCAATTCACGGTTCACATAAGGAGAAGAAATAAATGACCATAATATACCCATATTTTACCTTTAAATGGGGCCCTTTTAACCCTAAATTCATTTTGGAAGACATTTCATGTGTTGTTAATTGAGCTCTTGGTTTTGCAACCCTTATCAGAAACCAATTTTGTAACTCTAGAAACATACCTTTACACACACACACACACACACACACACACACACACACACACACACACTACACCCCCCATACACACACATAAACTTCTAGAACAATCCCATGAGACCCTGAGACTGCTAACAGTTCATCCTCTGTCCTCCGTGGCTGCTCAGTCCTCTCTTAAGGTCCCTGGGTCTCATTCATGTTCTTTCGGGACTTCAGTGGTCGATGGGCACTTCCTTATCTGAGCCTACAGTTTTTTTCCCGAAGTCTGAGACACCGATGTTCCACTAGAACTGAGCTGAGCACTCTGACCTGGCCAGTCAGGCAAATACTGCAAGCAAGTGTCGTTTTATTTTCTCACCTCACAGAGGGACCTTCCCACACACTTCTGCCCCTGGACAGAGTGCTGTGTGACTGAATTACTCACTGGGGTGAATAATTCTGTATTTGGCAATCCTATGTCAAAACGAGTCCCGTGAACACAACAGATGCACATTCTGGGTGGCTGCCATCAGTGTGCAGCTGGGGAGTTATTTACTGGTTATTGGCAGATTCGGTGGGAGGGGAATGGGGAAGGCAGAGGAACCAAGGACTCTGCTCTCCTCCTTTCTTTTCCCAACGATTGTCCCAGGACAGAATCTTCTCAGTCTGAACCCTTCCATGGATCTCTTAGACAGAAACGTCTGTGCTCCTGGTTTTACCCTGAAATGGGAGATGTGGTCCCTGCCCTGGCCATTGTATAAATCCCAGTCGATCACAGGAAAATGGTTGAGGCCAAGCTCTGTGTCCTCTGTGTGGCATTTGTCTGACTTTACACAGGTGAATGTTGGGGATCTTCTCCCTGAAACTTGGAGAGCACCTTAAGTAATTAAAGCTAAATTATTCTTCCTGGAGCCCCACAAGGTCAGGAACCCTGATAAAGCATGGAAGAATACAGGAAACCCAAATGGGGCGTGGGGGCACACCATCATACCTTTGTCTTTGTCCAGACACTGCAGGACTGCGTGCCTGTTGTCTGCCACACCTGGATTCCTCACACCGAAGTCTCCCTTCCTGCATGCCTGTCTTCCTGTATCTCTTTGATCACATTAAGACTGACACGCAGTCACAACATTCTCCTGTATTATAACATCAGGTGTCTGCTCCTTTGCTGGTGAGGGCAACAGGAAGCAGCTTTGCCTTATCTGGAGGCTGCAAAGCGCAATCCTTTGAAGTCATGACTCTCTTTGGCTATGCCGTTGTGCCGTTGTGATTGCTCCTTTGTCCCTCGTCTCCTACTTGCCCTAGCTTGCTTTCTGTTACTATAATAAAGACCACAGCCAAAGCAACATTTGGGGAAAAGGATCAGAGTCCATCATTGAGGGAGGTCAAGGCAGGAACTCAAACAGGGCAGGAACCTGGAAGCAGAAACTCTGGGGGGCGGGGGGGGGAACGGTGCTCACTGGTTTGCTCTCCAGGGCCATGCAGCTTTCTTACTTCTACCACCCCAGACTACCTGCCCAGGGGTGATGCTGTCAATCAAGAAAATGCCCCACAAATTTCACCACAGGCAGGTCTCTCAATTGAGGTTCATCACCACAGGCAGTCTCTCAATTGAGGTTCATCACCACAGGCAGTCTCTCAATTGAGGTTCCATCTTTCCAGACGACTCCAACTTATGTCAAGGTGCCAACCGACTGCATTCAAAAAATAGATAAAAATCAAGCCCTTCTGGGAAGCATGCATCCAGCCATGCTCTGAGGCCCAGAACTGACAGCCTACACTCACTTGTTTGGTCAGGAGAGATAGATAGATAGATAGATAGATAGATAGATAGATAGATAGATAGATAGATAGATACATACATACATACATACATACATACATACTTACATACATACATACATACATACATACATACATACATACATACATACACCATCGTCTTCTTGCCTTGTCCATCCCTAATCATCAATGACAAAGCATCATGTACCTTTGACTCTCTTTACCATATTACTCTGTATATAATAAGCCCCACATCCAGCCCTCTGAGTACCACTCACAGGTGACATACATACATAGTAAATCCCTTGGCAGTCAGCTGTGTAGCCACAGCCCAGTGGCTGCCACTTCCACTTCCGGTCCTTTCTTAGAAGATGCTTGGTGACTAGACCACACCTTTTCCCCTCTCCCTCTTTCTTGCCTGTTATTTTCTTACTGTTTCCCCTCTAATTCTCCACCTGCCATGAGACTTGTCTAGAGACCCTTGCTGTTCAGAACTTTCTCCTTTCTGCTTACAATCCCGGTAAGCATTTTTACATCCCCCTCATCCTCGCTCTGACTCAAACGACGGGTATTTTTATATTTTTTCCCGTTTCTTTGTATTCAGAAAGAATTAAGGTGGCTTTTAACAGTCATTCGCATTCAGAGAGCGAAGTTATTTTTGAGTCCGTCTTTAGGAGAGGCATGGGTTTTGTGCCAAGAGTTAAGGATTGGGATTTTATGTAATGGGAAGGAGTGTGTGTGTGTGTGTGTGTGTGTGTGTGTGTGTGTGTGTGTGTGTGTTTGAAAAAAATATGATTCTAGACCAAGTCCTTCATGAATGCATCTCCCAAGCTGTTGTCTTTGAGACATCAAACAGCCCTTCCTGACTAACCTTTGCTTGTTCCTGACGTGAATGTGTCTTTCTTTTGTGAGTTGCCTGCCAGAGTCCCAACACTGGAGGTCTTTGTACTCCGCCTGAAGTCGATGGGATCAGGCTGTCTGAATGGACAGACATCTTGCAGAATACAATCTGTTTTTCCAGTTCTTCGGGTTGAGTTCATGAGATCATGGCTTACACGAAAGGGTGAAGTTCAAGTAGCTGTGAAAAGCCTTGTGGGACCGCCAACAGTCTATACCCATCATGCTTTGCTCTTCTTACCTTCTGGGAGCAGCTGTGCTGCTCAGCTGTGAGGGGTGGTGTTCGCCCTCTCATCTGCTTCTCTCCTGAGTCACCACATTTCCACTTGCTCAGTGGTCACAGAGTGTGGCTGCCACAAGTTCAACATCATGCTGGAGCAGGAGATAGATAGGAATTTGTGGGTGCGATATGCACAGTGGCTAGGAGTGTGTGTGTGTGTGTGTTTATGTGTGTGTGCGTGTGTGCACATGTGTGTGCATGTGTGTGCCTCTGTGTAATTGTGTCTGTTTGTGTGTCTGTGTGTGTGCATCTGTATGTGTGTGTGTATCTGTGTTAGTCTGTGTACATGTGTATCTGTACATGTGTGCATGTCTGTGTTAGTCTGTGTGCATGTGTGTCTGTACATGTGTGTGTACCTGTGTTAGTCTGTGTGCATGTATGTATGTCTGTTCATGTGTCTTGGTATGTGTGAGTGTGCCTCTGTATATGGTGTGTCTGTGTGCATGTGTGTCTGCACACATGTGTGTTTCTGTGTTAGTCTGTGTGCATGTATGTATGCCTGTTCGTGTGTCTTGGTATGTGTGAGTGTGCCTCTGTATATGGTGTGTCTGTGTGCATGTGTGTCTGTACATGTGTGTGTATCTGTGTTAGTCTGTGTGCATGTATGTATGCCTGTTCATGTGTCTTGGTATGTGTGAGTATGCCTCTGTGTGTGGTATGTCTGTGTGTGTGTGTCTGTGGTGTGTATGTATGTGCCTCTGGGTATGTGTTGTATCTATATTTGTCTGCATGTGTGTATGTGCACGCACATGTGTCTATGTGTCTCTGTATGTATCTGTGTTGTGTATTTCTGTATACATGTATCTGTATGTGTGAATGTGTGTGTCTATGTGTTTGTATGTGCATGTATGTATGTGTGTATGGGGGGGGAGGCTGTGTGCATGAGACATTAGGTATCCTACTTTATAACCCCCTTTTGCCTTATCCCTTTGAAGCCTGGTTTTTTAGTGAACCTGAGATTTACAGGACTCTTGCCTAGGCTGGCTGGCCAGCAGGCCCCGACATCCCCCTTGTCTCCCTCCTGCTCAGCCAAATGCACAGCCACCACCCAGCTTTAGGTATAGATGTTGGGACTTTGAGCTGAGGACTTCATGCTCATGCAGCAAATGTTCTGACTCACTGAGCCACCTCTCCAGCCTCCTCTGTCTTTCAAAGCTGTTCACCATCTTTCAGCGAGTAAAGAGTGTCTGACTTTCCGCTCTTATTACTGGTAGGGTCGACCCATCCTATACATGGCTGTGTACTATGCATATTGGGCCTGCCTGACCTGGATGAGTCTAATGTGAGTTAGTTTCCTGTGTGGCTTTTGAAGTCTTTACATCTTCTTTTAAGGGTAACTTTCTATAAAATAAAAAATGCAACATCGCACAAGGGTACCAAGGAAAAATTTACTCTATTACCTTCCCCGCCGTGGCCTGGAAGTTTCCAGACCCAGGGTCTCTATTCTGTATGAAGCCCTTCGAGTATAATATCCTATGGAGGTGACTCAGCCCTCGGACGTGAGTAACATGTTCTTATTTAACATCAAATGTAACACTTCTATGTGGCAGACCAAAAAAGGTTAAAAAAGGAAGAAACTGGAAGGAGTATGTGCAACTGTTAAAAGAGCCTGCAGCTTTTAAACACTAAATCCCTAGTCCCTGATAATTTGTTAATGTGCTTCTGAGCTAGAACGCAAACCCAAGGCTGTCTTAATGCAGTGTGCCCTCAGTCACTTTCTCCCTCGGAAGTGCTGACAGACGACAGTACTTCCAGAAACAGAGACAGTCAGTTAATCATGTCTTTCCTGTGTGTTCGTGTGTGTGTGTGTGTGTGTGTGTGTGTGTGTGTGTGTGTGTGTGAGAGAGAGAGAGAGACAGAGAGAGACAGAGAGAGAGACAGAGAGAGACAGAGACAGAGAGACAGAGACAGACAGAGACAGAGAGACAGAGAGACAGAGAGACAGAGAGACAGAGACAGAGAGACAGAGAGACAGAGACAGAGAGACAGAGAGACAGAGACAGAGAGACAGAGAGACAGAGACAGAGAGAGAGACAGAGAGAGAGAGAGAGAGAGAGAGAGAGAGCATGCTAATGCAGTTACCTTCCACTTTTGTTGTGGACAAAAACCTGCACAGTGGGCTGGCTGGCCTGCAAGCTCTTAAGGATGTTCCTGCCTCTACCTGCCACCTTGGCAGGAACACTGGGATTCTAGACTCTCCTTTCACATGCCCCACCTTTGTATATGGCCTTTCAGGATTTAAACGCAGCCTCACACTTCACACTTGTGTATCAAGAGCGTCTACCAACTTAGCCATCTTCTGGCTCACTTTAATGACAGAGTCTCACAGCAGGACCCTAGATGCAAGGACTGAAGCAGAGGCCATAAAAACAATGCTCCTTACCGGCTTGCTCTCCATGGCTTGCTCACCTTGCTCTTTTATAGAAACCTGCCTAGGGGTGGTACCGCCCACAGTGGGCTGAGACCTCCCACAGTCATCATTAATAAAGAACATGAACTCAAAGGCTTGCCCACAAGCGATACAATGGAGGTATTTTTTCCACTGGAGTCTCTCTTGTCAGAAGACCCAAGCCGTGTAAAGTTGACCAAAAACAAAACAAAACAAAACAAAACAAACAAACAAACAAACAAAAAAGCGTAAACCAACACACCTCTCTTTGGATCTGACCATGTTTCTGGGATGAAGTCTAAGAATTAGACAAGATATCCAGTCCCACAGAACTGCTCCCAGTCCATCAGGGCAGTTAGCCAAGCAAAGAGTAGGAAACCCTCTTTGTGGGAAAATTTAATTTTTTTCTAAATAAATACTCTTCCTCCTGCATATGTTCATACTTCTCTTTATGAAAACTCAACCAACTGACATTTCCCTACCAAGGATTCACACACATCTTTCGTACTGAACTTAGGTGAGATTAAGCATGTGTCCTTCTGTGTAGAGTGACAGCCTGAAAGGCTCTCCCTGAAATCCGTGAGACATTTGCACACCTGCCAGTGTGCAGGGAACTTGGAAGATACTTCTCTTATGTGCCTAGGGTGCCATGTCTGTTGTTGGAAGGGAAATACTGGAAAATAATAGATGGTCTTAAGTCATTCCAAAGAACAGTTATCGTGAAACTATTCGAAAGCAGGAGAAGCCGGAGCAGGAGGGCTAAGACACATGAAGCAGCAGAGACTGAATCAAGGGAAAGTGCCCTGAGGGTCAGAAGATAAATTCTGGATAGTTCAAACCACCAGTATTTTCCAGGAGAATAAGCATCTGTAATCAGTAAGTGGGAGCAGTTCCTCTGGCCTAGGGCAAGAAACATGAAACATGAGGCTCAGCTCACCGTGTGTGTGTGTGTGTGTGTGTGTGTGTGTGTGTGTGTGTGTATGTGGGTGCACGTGGGTGTATGTTGTGTGTCTTTGTATACATATTTCCAAACTATGAGTGGTTCGGTGCATTTAAATTTCCAGTCATAATTGTTAAGCAAATATTTTCATATATAGTAAGACAGTCATCTTTCTCTTGGTGATTATCAGTGTTTTAACCTCTACTAGTTTGGGGCGGGGGATGGGATATTCCATAGGTTTTATATGCAACCATTTCAAATTTAAGAATAACTTCTCATGCTTCACTAGTTTCCACCCTTCACCTGTTATTTTTACTTGGAGGATCACACAGGTTGTACTGTGTGACTTGTGCTGTGTCCATTGTACTGTGTGGATTGTACTGTGTGAATTGCATTGTGTGAATTGTACTATGTGGGTGGCACTGTATGGATTATACTTTGTGAATTTCAACCTCTAGTTATGAGTTGCATGGGTTTTTTTCCCTCCTGTTGATTCTTTCTTAACCTATTCTGTGAGCTATATAGAAACATTATGTTTTTATATGCATAAAGCTATACCTGAATTCTGAATGAACTTTGGACTTAGCCCCTAACTAGACTTCCCTGATTCAGGGCTGGAGAGATGGCTCAGCAGTTTAGAGCACTAGCTAGCTCTTCCAGAGGACTTGGGTTCATTTCCCAGCACCTATGTGGCAATTCAGAACTGTCTGTGGCTCCAGTTCCAGGGGCTCCAACCGTCTCCCAAAGACATACATACAGGCAAAACACCAACGTACTTAAAATAAAAGAAATAGTAACTTAAAACAAAAAAAGAATTCCCTTATTCAAAACTGTAAAAATTTTCGTCTTTGTTTTCATGTGTCTGCTTTCTGATTTTATTTTATACTGAATTTTTAAAAATTAGTTGTGTTGTTATGTGAATGTCTGATATGTGTACACGTACACGCACGTGCGTGCGCATGCGCGCGCACACACACACACACACACACACACACACACACACACGCCGTACAGCATGTGTGTAGGTTAAGTAATAATTTTCAGGAGTCCCTTCTATCCTCTATATGAACCCTAGGAACCGAACTCATGCCTGTAGGATCAGATTGTAAGTGACCTTACCCATTGGGCTATCTCGCCAATTCTCAAATAACTTCATTTGTCTCAAGGACAGCCACCCACAGTCACAGGCTCCAGGCACAATCACTGTAAATGAGTCCCCTTATCCTGCTGATTCCAAATAACCAGTTCTCTTACCTATTAAACCGTCAATGTCTTGATTTAATTATTCCTGAACTAGAGATTAGATCTTTCTGGCATTTCCCCCTGATCAGTTCACATGATACTACATTTCTCAAAACATCTTTCCATGAACCATAGGAAAGGGGTGAAAAGGGGTTGGGATTTAGCTCATCGGTAGAGCGCTTGCCTAGCAAGCACAAGGCCCTGGGTTCGGTCCCCAGCTCCGAGAAAAAAAAGAAAGAAAGAAGAGAAAAGAAAAGAAAAAAGGAAAGGGGTGAAAGTCATTTGGAAAAGATATTTGTGTCAAGAATACAAGATGGTCTGGGTAGGGGGGACCTCACAGTGGAGTGTTTGACCAGCAGACTCAAAGGCCTGGATTTCATCTGCAGGACGGGTAGGTGTGTGACTGTACATTCCTTTAATCCTAACACTGAGAAGGGTCGGGGGCCGAGGCAGGGGGATCTCCATGGTTTTGAGGCCAGTTAGGTTTGCATAGTGACTTCCAGGCCAGCCCCAAAATTAAGACCCAGTCTCAAAACAGAACAGAAAACGAACAAAAAAAAATCCTCAGCATAAATGTATACGTAGTATATCATTATGTATGATACAGTATGTAGGTACATTTACATCTCTCTGAATATATATTTTGTGCTTTCAATGATGCATTCACAAAATGCTTAAATTCCATAGGTGCCTAGGGAAAAAAGTTGTTAATATATACAAATTAAGTAAATTAATTCATATAGTGTGACTTTTCATTCTATATATTTTATACCCTTGTGTATATGATATATATATATACATATATATATATGTGTATATATATATATATATATTTCAGTATCCCTCCAAAGGCAACTAATCAGAAGAGGGAACATTCTTCTTTTTTTTTTTCTTTTCTTTTTTTCGGAGCTGGGGACCAAACCCTTGGCCTTGTGCTTGCTAGGCAAGTGCTCGACCACTGAGCTAAATCCCCAACCAGGGGAACATTCTTCTTATAGAAAATTCTTCTTCTAGATCAGCAAGATGCCAGTAGCAAGTACCATTAAGATGCATTGCTAGAAAAGAACTTATTAGGAAAATACAGAAATTAGTGCTATGTTAACAATGTGGTGTGTGTGTGTGTGTGGTGTGTGTGTGTGTGTGTGTGTGTGTGTGTGTGTGTGTCCATTTATGGGGAGAAAAGCCAGAATAAATTGCAGGAAAGATAAGCTCAGCTGGGACGTTAGGATTCTTCTCATTTTCGGGATGTTGGTCATGATAGCTTTCTGCTTCCGCAACAATAAAATAAATCACACCATAAATCGAATTTAATGTTCGCTTGAGGCAGGAGTGTGCAGCGCAGCCCCGATGGTAAAGATTGCATCCCTAGTGTCTGCTGCTGAGTCAGTGTTTTGAGCACCACGAGGGGAAGAGACAAAGCAGGGACTTCGGCAGCCTTCTTTGTTCCAGACTTTACCTCAGAGGTTTTGCTGGCTTTGGAGAAAGAGAAACCTGTATCTATTTTCCGATCTCTGTGAGCAAACACGACCGTCTCTTGAATTCCTTTAGCTCCTTTCCAGTTGACCAAGTGTCTGTCGGTAGCTCCTTCTGTGTTAGCAAAAGAAGGGCAGACATGGGCATTGCCTTTAAAGGATTTGCCACTGATTAAGTTTAGCATCCGAAGCCAAAGGTTTCGCTACACCACACTGTCCTGCAAACTGGTTCGTTACTTGTTCCATTTTTATTATCGTAAGTGCCTAGCGATAGAGCACTGTGTGTGATGGAATTTTTTTTGAGACTTTTTAGGGTTCTCCACTTTGCTTAAAGGTGTGTTCAGGGTGGTTATGGGTAGCCGCTGAGAGAAGCAATCTTTATAGTGCACTATGTCCACAGGAGTCTGGTGGGGTGCTGAATTCTTTGTCTCTTTGCTGTCTTTCTGGTTCTTTAAGTGTATGTCTTTGTTCCTCTAAGCTCACCTGAAGTCTAGTAATACTTGGGTAGGGGGTGGAGCCTGGTTAGTAAACAGTGATATTACTGGCCTGGAATTCCAGCACTTGGGAGAATAAAACAGAGGATCAGACATTCAAGGTCATTCTTAGGTGGAAGCCAGCCTGGGATATATAAGACCGTAAGACTCTGTCTAAAATGAGGATGGTGATGATGATGATGATGATGATGATGATGATGGTGGTGGTGGTATGATGGATGATGATGATGATATTAATAATAGCTATGATAAATAGTAGTAACGATGACTTATTCTCTGGATCTCTGGCATTTAATAAGCTGCCTTAATCACTGTCTCGTGGTTTTTTTGTTTTTTGTTTTTTGAAGCAATGAAAATATCTCTCTAGATGGTTTTTGTCTTGGCTTCCTCGCAGAATGTGAAGTGTCTATAGGCATACTAGACACTCCTAACTAGACTCCAGGTGACTCTCAATGAGTGTTTCTTCCCCTTTGTTACGGCTGGATTTGGGTGTTGGAAACATGTCCCTTGCACAGACGTGGCAGTGATGGCCACGCAGCGCCTGTTTTTATGGAATGCGTTTAATGTTAACTACTTGGACTATCAGCACCAACATCGACTGAAAGTATCATTTGCATTGAGACGTACAGGTGCCAGGAGCATCTCACTGATCCTCCCTCCTTCGTGATTATGCGATGCCTTCGAGTGTGTGGATGTGTTCTCCCCCCAACCCCCCTCATGATGCATAAACCCAATTTTCGATTTAAAAGCAAAGGCCCTCCTAGGTGAACCTCAAGTCTCACCACTCAGATGAAGTATTTTCAGTCATTTCTGGATTTCGATACCTTTGATAGCTTTCCCTACTCTAAAAGTATATCCCAGGGACCTAGAGAGATCACTAACAGCACTGGCTACTCTTCAGAAGACCCAGGTTAAAGTCCCAGCACCCATATGTTGGCCATCCTATCCTAGGGGATCTGACACTGGCTTTTGGCTCCCACAGGTGCCAGGCATGTGTGGTACATAGACCACATACAGGCAAAATACTCATATACATAAAATAAAGATAAATAAATCTTGTTAAAAATATATGTAACAGTAAACCTTTAATCCCGGACCTTGGGAGGCAGAGACAGGTGAAGTTATATGAGTCAAAGGCTAGCCTTGTCTTCATAGTGGGTTCTAGGCCAGCCAAGGCTACATAGTAAGACCCTGTTTCAGACACACACGAACCCACACCGGAAGCATTCATTTCTTTTCTGAAATAAATTTTAATTCCTTGAACATTTTACATCTTGATAATATTCAGCTCCCTCTCCCCAAATTTTGATTGTTAGTGCAGTTATCGTACTACAATAAATCACTCGATAATATGTTGCCTCTTAAAGTTGTGAGCAGAGGTTCTGTCAGGGTGGTTGGCCCAGGATCCAGTGCCTCTGAAGAGGGATGGGACTGACTGGAGCTTTGATGCCTCCCATATTGTCTACTCTGCCCTGCGATCGCTTGCCTGGGCCTGGCTCATGGCCTCTGAACTGCATGATGAGTTCCCTGAAGAATTTTCCCATAGATGTTAACGGGAACGCAGTGCTCTGCGATCAGGGATCGCTGGAATCTAAGATGCTCTGGGATGCTTCATATTCCGAGAGACATTGATCTCTGACTGAAGGGTGGGGACTTAGGATTCGCTGGACTCATAGGCCAGGAAACTTCTTTCGCGTAAGTTCTTCCTCAGATTTTGTCATGCACAGAACTTACCCTTGGGGAACGCTGTCCGTCAGGATGACTGATGATCTCATTCTTCCTCCATTCTGCTGGGAGCTGGCTACCTACATCAGCTGATGCACCGTTCAGCCTTAACCAGTGTGATATCTGAAGTTCCTTTCTTTCAGGAAAACAAAAACTCAGCCATCTAGTGATTTTCATAAAACACTCTTTTAATGATGAGGAAAACCCCCAGAAATACATTCCTGCCTGATCCTTAAGGCTCACAATTCAGTACTCAGGTTTCTATCTGCTGAAACAAAAGGCCTGTTTGGAGGTAACTAGCTTTGAAATACTGTGGTATAAGAGAACGTTTGGTTTCCATATGATTACTGTTTCTAAGGAATCAATTTTGCTTTACACATCTCCCCTTCTTTGGCAGTGCTAGAGGCTATAAATTCACAGCCTTACACATGCTGGGCAAATGCTTCACCACTGAGCTCCACCAAGGCCCAAACATTGAGTTGTTGAGGATGAACCACCCTATTTCAACATAGTGCAGATTGTAGCAGGCACCGTATATGCATATAGAGTGGATAATGAACAAAGAAATTTATTAGCTTATTTTGACCAAGGGAACATTTCCTTGATTTCATCCGAAAACTTGAGTTCCTGCGTCTGCTCCTCCCCAGCACTTCTTAGGGATTCCTGTTTTGTCAGCAGAAGGAAACAGGTCTACATTTGTCTTTCTGGGCTTCAATCCTGGCTGAGCCGCCTCTGAGACACTCTCATTTATAAAGACGATTGCCACACCAGGAACCTGACACTGAATGAAACCCGTGTCTCACGTGAGGAGATCATGGGACCCTTAAACCAACCTAGATATTAAAAAACTTAAGATTTGGAGGCTTCCTGTCTCCTTTAGATAAGCCATAGTTTATGTAATCGTTCACACAACAATCCAACCAGGGGTAGAAAAGATGGCTCCGTGGGCAACAGTACACACTGTTTGCTGTGTAAGCTTGAGCACCCGAGTTAGCACCCATGTAACAAGCTAGCTGTGGCCACACTGTGTGCCGATAACCCCAATTCCCCCTGTGGTGGTGGTGGGGGCAGGGGGGAGGGTCGCAGGGTTATCACCATGCACACTCGGAGTGCACACACTCACCCACTCGTGCACCTGTAAGCCCCCTCCTCTGCCCTGCCCCTCACCACATCCAGAGCCTTGTCTATTTTAAGTGATTTGCACTGCTCAGAAAGCATAGGAAGGGATAAGACGTAACCACCCCTTAGATGCCTACTCTGTGAAAGAATGTAAGAGGCTGGTAGTGTGCAGTGTGTAAGGCACAAAGACGATTATACTGTGCCCAAGAACATTCTTATTTTGGAGTCCTCTAAATAAAAAAATAATGATATTTAGAGCCAAGTGGTGGTGGCAAATACCTTTAATCCTGGCATTTCGGAGGCAGAGGAAGACGGATCTCTGTGTGTTCAGCGACTACAGAGCTAGTTTGTGGGTAGCCAGGGCTACACGGAGAAACACTATCTTCGAAAACCAAAATAATAATAGTAGTAGGAATAGTATTTGTAAGAGCAGGAACAGGAGCAGGAGCAGGAGCAGGAGCAGGAGCAGGAGCAGAAACAGAAGCAGAGGAGAGGAGAGGAGAGGGGAGGGGAGGGGAGGGGGAAGGAGGGGAGGGGAGGGGAAAGGAGAGGAGAGAAGAGGAGAGGAGAGGAGGAAGAAGAGAAGAAGTTGTTGTTATTATTATTGTTGTTGTTGTTGTTGTTATTATTATTATAATGAAGCCTCCTCTAATAGTATCTACTCGTGCCTGCTAATTATGAATGCTAACTGGTAGATTCCGGGATATCTGAATGTACCCTTATGTGTGCCCTTGAGACCCTGAACATGAAGCTAGACATGAGTAAAGCTATTCAGATCATATTCAAAGAAGCAAAAGTTATAAAAAGGAGATGTGTGAGCCATCACAGAGCAGAATGTGATTATCACCAAATAAGTATATCATCATTTCTAAAACCCTTCCTGAGGGCACCCCTGGTGTCTTAGACTCTGTCAGGAAATAGAAATGTCCAGATGTCTGCCAGTGACAGGACATAGAGCCAAGCAGCCTGTGTTGAGGTGAGAGAAAAAAAAAGGTCACATTTCTCAGCTGCAGGACTGGTGTGTAAGGAAGAGTTATGACCAGGCAGAGTAGGTCCGAGTCCTGGTTAGTCTTCCCTGCCAACTTGATAGAGAGGAGAAGCCTCACTTGAGGAATTGCCTAAATCAGTCTGGCCTGTGGGCAGGTCTGTAAGAGATTGTCTTGATTGTCAATTTATGTAGGAAGGCCCAGCCCACTGTGGGTGGCACCATCCCTAGGCAGGTGGTCTTGGGCTACATAAGGCTAAGTATGGTCTTAATGGTGAACCAGCAGTTAGTATTGCCTCATGGTGTCTGCTTCAAGTTCTTGCTGCCTTCCTTCTAGGATGAATTGTGACCTGGAAGTGTAAGCCAAATAAATACTTCCCTCATTTAAGCTGCTTAGAGTCATGGTGTTTGTCACAGCAACAGAATAAACCAGGGCAGTGTGAAAGGGGACAAGAGGCAGATGATGCAAGATAAAAGTTCAGCTTTTCTGCTTCCAGCCAAAGAACCCTGCATCTCAGCATGAGATCTAGGCTGCTCCTGTTGACCATGAGGGGGATAACTTTCCTCATCTCTCTAACTTTCAGTGTTCTTACCAGCAAATGAAAATCATTGTAGATTTTGTAGAATTGTGACAATAAGTGCAATTATGCCCAGAAGCCCATCGAGAGAGGCTTATAGAGATTAAAGCCATGCGAAGGGGTTGGGGATTTAGCTCAGTGGTAGAGCGCTTGCCTAGCATGCGCAAGGCCCTGAGTTCGGTCCCCAGCTCTGGGGGGGGGGGGGGGCGGGGGGGAAAGCCATGCGAGCTGGCTATTCAGAATTAGTGTCCCTAACCTTTCCTTTGATCCCTAGAAGGGAAAAACCAATCTCCTTCTGGCCTATTTTTTTAAAGTAAGAATTAAATGAAATAAAGCACGTTGAAAGGCTGTACTAGGTATGTAGTTTTTAGGTCTGGGACATTTCCAGGTGGGTATCAGTCCCATCCCAGTTATCAGGAGAAACAATTGCTTGGGGCAGACATCAACACATCTGCTGCCAATGGGCCCTAAGTTTCTGTGAGCACCTCAGAGTTAGTACGGTTGGACCCCTTGGACTCTCAGCTCGGGTCCTTTCCTTCCCTATACCCAAAGGCCTCAGCCCAGGTGAGCGTCCTCTTCACAGATCAGCAGACCCAGTCTGACATTTCATATCTTTGTATCTGTGGAAGAGGAGACCTAGCACTTGGCTTGAGTGACAGCATATGAATATAGACAGACAGACAGATGATAAATAGGACTGTGTGATTGTGGTATGTACAGTGTATACACGTGCATGTGTACACATGCATGCTAGTGTGTATGTGCATGTGTGTCAGAGGAGGACCTATGGTGCTATCACTCTCCACCTTATTCTTTTGATCAGGGTCTTTCGCTGAACCTGGCTAGAGCTAGGCTAGCGGTCAGTAAGATCCAACAGCCCTTCTGTCTCTGGCCTCACAGCACTGTGCTTACAAGCATATATGGCCACACCCAGTAATCTGATCTTTCTTAAAAATCAATAGGTTCACCAGACAAAGGGCCCATTATTGTTTTAAATGATAAGGAGAGCTGACTCACAGATCACATTGTGGGGCAGGGATTACTGTCAGTGGCGTGTTCATGAGTAACTGGAGCCACCGAGAAATTCCCACTAGCATTTATCCATAAAGAAGACAAGGTCTTCTTTCCCTTCCTCAGAGGACAGTCTAAGAAGACTCACTGCTATTAGATTCTGTGCTGATGTATTCATCTCATTCCACATTGCCAAAATATTCTTGGTCTCTAGACTGTATTTCCCTAGCCTTGTGAAGGGTTCAACTCCCACAGATGTTAATGGAAGCCATAGAGCTATACAACACTTGGAAAATGTACCACTTAGTGTCTGAGCCTTTGAATCATGCTAGAACTATTTTTTTTCCCAGCGAATAAATACAGATCTATTTTAGGACTAACAAAGAAATCAACAAGAACCCATTCTGCTTTGCTCAGCTCCCGGAGTATATTCTGATCCTTTCTTTGGACAGTCACCAAATATCTGTAAGGGCTTCCTCTGCACCCGGTGGCTTCTCAACTTAAATGTGACTCCCACTTGCTGGGTGGGGGGAAAATAAAAAACCAAGAAAAACCTTCAAGGAAATAATTTTTCTGTATTAAAATTTAAGAGAGAAGAAAATAATTGTAGATGTACACACACACACACACACACACACATACACACACACGTACATGCTAGCGAGGCTATCTGCCATTCATTTAGAAAGTTAACAATGATTTTATGAGACTAAGGGGCATTTTCCTTTATAGCCTCTTCCTCTCCTTCTGAGTCAACTATAGAAGATAATGAAGTGTCAGAAGCTTTCACAGTGCTGGGACAGACCGCCTTCTCTTAGGAATGGAGGCTTATCTTCTGAGACTCAGCTACACGTTAGCAGTCGGAGTTGCTCAGTCTCCAAACGCAGTCAGAACTGTCACAAACCCAGTTGTGTTCCTTTTGCTTGGCCCATGTTGACACATCAGGAATGTACCCTGATGTTGTGGACATTATAAACACAGTAACTGTTAAGGCATTCTAACCAGGCGAACACTCCTTTAATCCCAGGATGTAGGAGACAGAAGCAGGGAGATCTTTGTGAGTTTGAGGCCAATCTGGTCTACTTGGTGGGTTTCGTGCCATCCATGGCTACGTAATGACACCCTGATGAAGAAAGGGGGGGTGTATTCTATTTTGTTGTTGTTGTTGTTGTTTTGTTGTTACTAGTGTCTGTGATCACAGGCAGGCACTGGTGTGCTCACCTAAGAGTCGACATTATGTTCTTTCTGAGAAACGAGTTTTGGCCTGTGGCTGTACTATGCTGAATGACCTTGGAAGCTGAGCAGAGTTGGGCCTCGTTGGCACGCGGGCATGAGACATGGAGCCCTTGTATTGAGCTACTGTGCTATCCGTAGCTGCTCTGTAATGGCAGTCCTTGGGGAGGGTTGCAACTTCGAAATACCCATTAAGAGTGGTAATACATGCTGTGGCCCCAAGTCACACACACCTCTGCAGGTGGCCTGGCAACCGCAGAGTGAACCCCATTGCTGAAACCTGCCTAACCTTTAATGGCCACTAGTCTAAGGACCGGCCTAGGTGTCGCAACTAATCAGTTCTATGTGCTGGATGATAGAGGCTCTTCCTAGTCTACTGTTTGCCCTCTCTGCTGCCCCCTAGTTCACTTTATGTCACTGCACACTCCTGCTGTGCAGAACCTCTGTGTACACAAAAATGGGACCCAAGATGTAGAGGGAAATCAAAGATAAAGCAAGAAATAGGAACCCAGATGTGTAGCCTCGGGTTGTTTCCTATATCATTTTACACACACACACACATATACACACATACAAACACACTCACACACATAAACACACATACATACACACACACATACACATATACACACACATACACACACATACATACACACACATACATTCACACTCACACACACATATACACACATACATACACACTCACACACACATACACATACACACACATACATACACACTCACACACATACACACACATACACACACATACATACACACTCACACACATATACACACATACATACACACTCACACACACACATACACACACACATACATACACACACACATACATACACACACACAAACACACATTGTTTTTCCTGCATCCCCTTAGTATATATAGAGTGAATATGTATATATACTACACGTATAGTGCATATAATATACATACTATATCTAAGTGAATATATTATATATTAAGTATATAATATATATTATATATTAAGTATATAATATATTATATAATAAGTATAATAATATTAAGTATATAATATATCATGTTACATAATGATATATTTGATATGTAATATATTATATATTTTATATTTTATTATATTATTATATATTATAATCACTGTGTTATAATATATAATTATATTATAATTGTAATATATGTTATAATTGTATTGATATATAATATATTATATACTAATATATTATATAATATATATATAGGATCCTATAGTACTAGTATATAAAGTATACTATGGGATACTATAATACTAGTATATAGGATATAGAAAAAAAATGGAATTTACACAAAGTATCATGGGAAAGTCAAATGTAAAGCTCAAAGGATGGGATAAGGCAGCTCTACAATTGATTTCTCATGCATCAGTCCAAGATAAAGACTTCTTCAGTGTCCCTCACTGAGGCGCTCAAAGACCACCCAATGGCTTGCACACATTCCTCAACAACTGCAGGGAACCCGAGCTCATCCACCTTCAGGATGTTTTATTGAGCACTTCTGAGTATTGGATGAGTTACCGAGTAACTGTGCGCTTGCTGCTTAGAAGAAAATAGAGCCATCCCCGAGAGTGAAGGGGGCTGAGCGGAGAGGACCAACTCAGGAAAAGTCGACGAGAGTGCGCGGTTGGAGAGAAGTCTAGATTAAGAGTGGAAAATATTCTTTCAGTTTGTTTATATAATGGATCACGTTGATGGTTTTCCGTATATTAAACCATCCCTGCATGCCTGGGATGAAGCCTACTTGATCATGGTGGATGATTGTTTTGATGTGCTCTTGAATTCGGTTTGCCAGAATTCATTAGATGCTGAGAAAGCATTTGACAAAATTCAACACCCCTTCATGATAAAAGTCCTGGAAAGAATAGGAATTCAAGGCCCATACCTAAACATAGTAAAAGCCATATACAGCAAACCAGTTGCTAACATTAAACTAAATGGAGAGAAAATTGAAGCAATCCCACTAAAATCAGGGACTAGACAAGGCTGCCCACTCTCTCCCTACTTATTCAATATAGTTCTTGAAGTTCTAGCCAGAGCAATCAGACAACAAAAGGAGATCAAGGGGATACAGATCGGAAAAGAAGAGATCAAAATATCACTATTTGCAGATGACATGATAGTATATTTAAGTGATCCCAAAAGTTCCACCAGAGAACTACTAAAGCTGATAAACAACTTCAGCAAAGTGGCTGGGTATAAAATTAACTCAAATAAATCAGTTGCCTTCCTCTATACAAAAGAGAAACAAGCCGAGAAAGAAATTAGGGAAACGACACCCTTCATAATAGACCCAAATAATATAAAGTACCTCGGTGTGACTTTAACCAAGCAAGTAAAAGATCTGTACAATAAGAACTTCAAGACACTGAGGAAAGAAATTGAAGAAGACCTCAGAAGATGGAAAGATCTCCCATGCTCATGGATTGGCAGGATTAATATAGTAAAAATGGCCATTTTACCAAAAGCAATCTACAGATTCAATGCAATCCCCATCAAAATACCAATCCAATTCTTCAAAGAGTTAGACAGAACAATTTGCAAATTCATCTGGAATAACAAAAAACCCAGGATAGCTAAAGCTATCCTCAACAATAAAAGGACTTCAGGGGGAATCACTATCCCTGAACTCAAGCAGTATTACAGAGCAATAGTGATAAAAACTGCATGGTATTGGTACAGAGACAGACAGATAGACCAATGGAATAGAATTGAAGACCCAGAAATGAACCCACACACCTATGGTCACTTGATTTTTGACAAAGGAGCCAAAACCATCCAATGGAAAAAAGATAGCATTTTCAGCAAATGGTGCTGGTTCAACTGGAGGGCAACATGTAGAAGAATGCAGATCGATCCATGCTTATCACCCTGTACAAAGCTTAAGTCCAAGTGGATCAAGGACCTCCACATCAAACCAGACACACTCAAACTAATAGAAGAAAAACTAGGGAAGCATCTGGAACACATAGGCACTGGAAAAAATTTCCTGAACAAAACACCAATGGCTTATGCTCTAAGATCAAGAATCGACAAATGGGATCTCATAAAACTGCAAAGCTTCTGTAAGGCAAAGGACACTGTGGTTAGGACAAAACAGCAACCAACAGATTGGGAAAAGATCTTTACCAATCCTACAACAGATAGAGGCCTTATATCCAAAATATACAAAGAACTCAAGAAGTTAGACCGCAGGGAAACAAATAACCCTATTAAAAAATGGGGTTCAGAGCTAAACAAAGAATTCACAGCTGAGGAATGCCGAATGGCTGAGAAACACCTAAAGAAATGTTCAACATCTTTAGTCATAAGGGAAATGCAAATCAAAACAACCCTGAGATTTCACCTCACACCAGTGAGAATGGCTAAGATCAAAAACTCAGGTGACAGCAGATGCTGGCGAGGATGTGGAGAAAGAGGAACACTCCTCCATTGTTGGTGGGATTGCAGACTGGTAAAACCATTCTGGAAATCAGTCTGGAGGTTCCTCAGAAAATTGGACATTGAACTGCCTGAGGATCCAGCTATACCTCTCTTGGGCATATACCCAAAAGATGCCTCAACATATAAAAGAGACACGTGCTCCACTATGTTCATCGCAGCCTTATTTATAATAGCCAGAAGCTGGAAAGAACCCAGATGCCCTTCAACAGAGGAATGGATACAGAAAATGTGGTACATCTACACAATGGAATATTACTCAGCTATCAAAAACAACGAGTTTATGAAATTCGTAGGCAAATGGTTGGAACTGGAAAATATCATCCTGAGTGAGCTAACCCAATCACAGAAAGACATACATGGTATGCACTCATTGATAAGTGGCTATTAGCCCAAATGCTTGAATTACCCTAGATCCCTAGAACAAACGAAACTCAAGACGGATGATCTAAGACTGAACCCCCAGTGAACTAGTCTATGGGGGGAGGGCGGCAATGGGGGGAGGGTTGGGAGGGGAACACCCATAAGGAAGGGGAGGGGGGAGGGGGATGTTTGCCCGGAAACCGGGAAAGGGAATAACACTCGAAATGTATATAAGAAATACTCAAGTTAATAAAAAAAAAATGTAAAAAAAAAAAAAACAAAGAGTGGAAAATATTCCGTGGGAGCCTGATAAGAGAAAGGGCTGTGGCTGAGGAAAGAAAGGAAACCGTGGAGAGGACGGATGGGTGCTTGGAAGAAAACAAAAAGGGTTGTGTGTAACCCAGGAGAGCATCCATGTAGGGTTCGGAATGAAAGAGGATGCTGTGGGCGAGGAGAAAGATAAAAAGCGTGGGGGAGGGGCGGCGTCTAACATCGGATTTGCTCACTGGGCTGAAGGGCTTCAAGGCCCCTTGTTGTCTTATCATTTTGTCATCAAAGTAAAGTTCCCTCCACAATGACTAGCTTTGTGTCTTCACAAGCGCCCCGGTCCCCCTCCGAGAGCCACTGCTGTGTATTTTAGCCCTTGCCCACACTATCCAACCTCTGTTGTCAGCTCTATAGGCTTCCTCCTGATGACAGCCACTGGGCGCCAGTTTCTTTGCAGCCTGAAGAACAAGAGTGCAGTGGCCAGTACTCACCCACCTGACCAGGAGAAGAGCTGATGGTATAAAGCAGAAGGGTCCCCGGAAGGGACCCTCTCTTTACGGCATAGGGCTCTGTGCTGTTGCCTGGTTGTTGCCAATTCAGCTGGACATGAGCTCTGGGGTCAAAAGGTCAAAGGCACAGGGTGCTATCGATAAAACACACAGCTAGCCATTCGTTTCGGGAAATGCATTTTTAACTTCTTCACGAATAAACCATGCTACTTTTTCCTCTCAAAATGCATAAAACCCTTAAAAAAAAGAGAAACCATTAAAATAAAATAGGCAACATAAAGATCTCTCCACGTTCAACCCAACAAATCTTATCACCAGCTTCCTTTCCAGTACGTGGGCATCCTCAGGAGTCAGGAACACCAGGGACAGGCTCTTAAAAAGGCATGGTTAGGTGAGGTCATCAAGAGAACACCTCAGATACATAGATGTAAAGTACAATGCCACCAGGGCGTCCCTAGGCAGCAGAATGTTCTGGAACCTCTATCAGAATTGGTGCATCATGAGCTAAGATGCCCTTACACAACCTGCGACGGTGTCTGTCTTCTCCCAGGAAAGAGTCCTTCAGCATCAACGATGTAGAAGGTTGGCAGGGCGGTCTTAGAGCTTACACCCGACCCGATGCAAGCAACAGAGTTCCGTGATTGGTCGAGCTGACAGAAGCATCAGAGTTATAGGGGGTGTGGTCCCATCGGTTTCTCAAACTTATTTCTTAAGCTTCGCTCCTTCCCAAGTGTCTCACATCCTCACGCCTGTTTCTCAACCAGCCCCTCCCCCAAGCCCCACACTGTCTTGGTGGCCCAGGCTCCCCATGGAGGCTGCTCTCTGCTTTTGCTCTCTTTGTCAGGACAACTTAGGGCTCTGAGATGACCCAGCAGGGAACGCACTGCCTGTGTAACCTGACAACCTGTGCTCGATCCCTGGAGCTCCTGTAGAAGGTGGAAGAGGAGAAAAAAAATTTTCCCCAGCATTGTCTCTGACACACATGCACACACATGCACGTACACACGCACAAACACGCACACACGCACACACACATTAATAAGTTAACTAAATTAATGAATAAAATTTTAAAAGAGTATCTTAGTTACAGCCTTTGCTGTTTAACCTGCCCCAGAATGACTTTTACCTGCTCCTTACAAGGGGGTTCCCCTTTCCCACAACTGGATTTTAAATGTTTTCAGTGACCACTAGTGATCACAAATTTTCAAAACCCAAAGACTGTACTTTGGGGTTTTGTTTGTTTGTTTGTTTGTTTGTTTGTTTGTTTTGGGTTTGGGTTTTTTTTTTCCCCTTACTGGGCTTTTTTATGTTGTCATTGTCCGTTAAGGGTTATTGGGCCTTGAAAAAAATCAAGAATTCTAGTCCTGTGGCTCCTGTGACCCAAGCTGGGTTGACATTTTCTCTCTTTGCTACCCAAGCAGCTATGCAACTGTGGGCAGTGTCTGGGACGTGTCTGATGTGCTCACTGAAATGCTGGTCTGTTGACTCGAACTTTTGCTTTGTTGCTTCCATTGCTCAGAATTCCAACGTTTGAGGGACCTCTTCGCTGTGGGCATTTGTAGCTCGGGACTTTGCCCTTGTTTGCCGTTCTGTAATTCGACGTCGTGGCTGAAATACAACCGAATGTGCTTCCTCCATGCCACCCAACAGTGGCACTGTCTAGACCTAGCACTTCTCGTTTGAAGATGACAGGAGTTTTGCAGATTGTCTGGAAGAGAACACTTTGAGCCTATCTGGTATAAAATAAGAAAAAGAATCTCTGTACTATTCATTGTATCAAGACGTACTGTGTCTTGGCGTGCCGTTATTACTTGGACACAACAAACCCTTTTCTGACCTCTGGAAAGATGAAAACAAAGCATTTAAAGCTTGCCCTTAAAGACCCATTGGTCGTCCTCCCTACAGACACTCATTCCTGGCCACACGGATACTCCCGCTGTCCCTCTGAGAGACAGTGTGCACCCAGGCTGTGCTCTCCTAACCCTATAATATATGTCTCCCAAAGTCCCATTTCTCCAAGCGACATAGACTTTGACTGAGTCCCAGGACTTAGAGCAGCAATCCAGAAGCCAGGTGCAATGGCTTTAAACCTGTAACCCCAGAACTCGGAAAGCTGAGACAGGAGGATTGCCCTGAAGTTAAGGTCTGCCTGCACTGCAGAGTAACCCTGATTGGAAAAAAAAAATCCAAAGGACTCCTTTAAAGTGACATGGTAATTTGAATTTAATGGCACATAAAACCAGAATGTCATACCCCGGAAATCCAATGAGAACGGTTGATTTCCCAGATGGACATTCCTTTCCTTTGATGGACAGAGGAACATCAAAGGACATTTCGGGAATACCTGGATTTGGTCCAAGTCCAAACTAATGAGCCCAGGTTCATGTACTACCTATGCCTATTATGTGAAGATTCCTAACACTAAAGGGGTCTAACCTTGGCTCATATTCTCACTCTAGGACAAAGCAGCTCCAACAGTCCTTACTACAGTCAGATTAAAAATTACCCCGTTACCAAAGACCCCAGACACCCTTTGTCTTACATTAGCAACAGGGGCCAGGGAGCTGGAGAGCTGACTCAGCAGCTAAGAACACTTGCTGCTCTTACCAAAGACCAGAGAGCAGTTTCCAGCACCCAGGTCAGGTGGCTTACCTGTAACTCCAGCTCTGGTGATCCGACACCCTCCTACTGCCCACCTCTGGTAGCCGCACACAGCTCAGGCGGCATACACACACACAGACATATATACACACATACAAATGCAAATAAGAACCCTCTTCTATTTTTTTTTAAAAAAGAGTCAACAATATTGGCCAGCCAGTGAAGGAGCTTACCAGTAAGCTTGACCTGGGTTCAATTCCCAGGACCCACATGGTAGAAAGAGAGGACTTACTCCAAAGTTGTCTTCTGACTATACATATGTCTTTGCACACACAGGCACATGCACACCCCCCCACACACACACACACAGATTGGTATATGGAATTAAGGTGTTGCTAAGTACCCAAGCCAACCCTTTCCTCTCATACCTCCTAACAAATTTGAACAAGCTATAAAACGTACCAGGAAACACTGCAGCTTCCCGCTCGGTGACACAGGCTGAGCTCCTTGGAATCTTCACATCCACTGAGGTGGGGCTGGGAGACGGGATGGCTGAGAAGGAACCAGTGTAACTGTAGCAGCAGATGCTTTCCGAAGTGGCAAGAAAGGTTAACATTGTCGTGAACCTTGTATGCTGTGCTATGGACCATTGTGAGCAGGGGATGCACGTTTTCCAGAACTACACTTTCAAATTAAATAAACAGTAAGAAGCATTCGGTGTGGCCAAGCTGTAGACACGTGAAGCCCGTGTTAATGGCATTGAACGGTAAATCTTTATTAGTTGAACACACATTTGGCAATTGGTGCCCGGCGTATCCGAGACATCAAACGCAGTGCATGAGGCACAAACAATAACCAAAATTGTTTGAATTCCTGTCATCTGTTCTTTTTTTAACCTTCTATCCCTTATTGTTAATTTCTCCCCAGTGAGAAGCCAGGGAAAATTCTCAAAATTAAGGAAGGGGTGTGTGTGTGTGTGTGTGTGTGTGTGTGTGTGTGTGTGTGTATGCGTGTGTGCGCGTGTGTGTATGTGTGTGTGCGTGTGTATGTATGTGTGTGTATGTGTGTGCGTGTGCATGTGTGTGTATATGCGTGTGTGTGTGTATGTGTGTGTGTGTGTATGTGTGTCCTCTGTGGACAGCTAACAGAAATAGAGAGGGCAGTATCAGTAAGTATCCTCAGTCCCAGATGCATGATGTGTGTATAACTGATGCTTTTCTAGAAAAAGAAAAGTCACTTTAAAATCACTGTGGGAATTTGGGGACATCAGATACATATGCTCGGGTCCCATTGAAGGTCTTGATCAGAATTTGAAAGCTTCAAGGAGCCTTATTAAAACCCATCAGTTTAGGGATAGAAATGTAGCTAAGTAGGTAGAACGCATATTGCCCAGGCTCAAGGCCCTGGGTTCAGTGTTCTGCAGTGTAAAGACTTGTACGGTGGCCTGTGTGTGTATTCTTAGCACCCTGAGATGGAAGCAAGGGGATCAGATATTCAGGGCCAGCCTGGGCTACATGAGGACTCTATTACAAAAGAAAACAATGTCTAAAGTTGTATGTCTATCTAAAAGGGGAGTCATTCAGACTCACGTTCTCCCTGCCTGGAGGTGGTTTAATTTGTAACTCTGTTATAACATAGTCTGTTCTCCCGTGATCCTCCTAACCAGTCTCCCATCACAGCCATGCACCCGGGTTGGCTGGATGTCTCATCCCATCTAAAAGGTTTGACTCTTCGAATAATCAAAATTCAGTCAGCCTTAGAAACCCCAGAGGTAGCCATTTCCCAGTGTCTGCCACAGACTAATCACCACAGACCATTGTCAAGCTATTCCAATGCCTTTGTTCTTCAGGGCTTGGGCCTCAGAGCCTGGTGCTAGCACATGTGTTTATTTTGGCCCTCCCTGCGTGTCTGTCTTGTTCCGTTTGCTCTCTTTCAGCAGCTATTGCCAAGCAAATATGTAGTAACAGTGACAGTTGCCATGCTGAAGCAGCCCCTGCTGTCCCTTCCATGTGTCCCCAAACGGGGCCAATCGTGAGGCGACTTCAAGGGGTTACAACTTCCAGACATCAAGAAATATTGAAAAGGAAAGCTATGTGTTTGGTGCTGACATGAGACCAAGGGTGACAACACCCCAGAGCTCAGCCCTGGGCCAAGTTCGCACTGCACTGGGTGAGCGCGAACCTGAGCGTCTGGTTCCATTTTTCTCCGTATAGTGGATTCGGATATTTTGCATATAAATGAGCCACATATGTTTTCGACAGGAAATATCATTCCGAACAGAGCCCGGAATGGCTTCTCTCTACCCTTCTCAATTTCAAAAACAGAACATTAAGGAAATGTGCTCATTTGTGGGTGCTGGTAATGGGGGAATGTCTTAATTGGTTTTAATCAGGAAGAGAATGGTAACTTGCTGATGTCCCTGGATGCTGAGATCAGCACAATGCAAAAACGACCCTAGAGTGGAACAAAAAAAAAAAAAAGAGTTCCTCATGTGGGTACATTTCCTGATGCTATGAGTCTCTGACAACTTAATAAGAGAGGAGAGAGGTGGCTCCTTAAAAATGGCTGTACCCTCCTTGATGACCTCTGGTCTCCATGTGTAGGGGTGCAAGCGCGTGCGCGTACACACACACATAAATGTGAGCATCTTTCCCCCAACATACACATACACAGAAGACGCTAAATCCGATGAAATAAAAACAAAGCCGTGATGCTACCTGTCAGAAACGGACGTGAAAACTCTATTCGATCTGTCAAATGGTTTCTCTGAATTGGTAAATGACACCCGATTTCATTCCTTCATGAATGAAGCGAGGTCCTCAGTCCCAACTGTTTGGTTCTTGGTGCAAATTGTGTCTTAGTTTGAAATAATGAAGTGTTTATATTTTTAAATCTGGGGGGAAGTGAGCTTGGTTTGTTGCCAGGTCTTAGCAGGAGGAGAGAGGCTAATGTGTTGATTGGGGGCGGAGCTGCTCTGGTGGGTTTGCAGTGAGGAATGATGGGTAGACACTGAGCTCCGCTGATGTTGGTGAGTGACAGGCAGGTCAGCTACCAAAGCCCTGCTTTAAGTCTTTGTATCTTTAACGAATGTGCTCTAATTTTGCAGGGTTTCCTTCCTCCTCATTTCCTTCTTCACTTTTAGAAATGTTGTAAGACTAGTAGAATCTCACTATGAAAATTTAAAAATAAATAAAGTGTGACCTGGGGACTGAGAGATGGTTCGTTGACCCAAATGCTCACTGCACAAGCATGAGGGCTGAGTATGAATCCCCCGGCACCCATATTTACATCCGGGACATTTTGTCGCGCTGTAATCCTAGACCTGGGGAGTAGGGGCAGACAGATCCTAGAGGCTTGTTGGCTGGTTAATCTTTCGAAATCAGAAAGCTCTGCGTTCCGTGAGAGAAAGTGGCTCAAAAAATAAAGTGGAGTGATAGAGGAAGACACTTGACGGCAACCTCTAGCCTCCACAACACAAGCAGATGACACACAAGTGCACACACACCGTGCACACACACCGCACACACACACATACATAGAGCGCACATGCAGGAACTGCCAATCAGAGAGAGAAAAGATTTCCATTTGCTGAACCGCCTAATTTTTTGTTTTCTGTGCTTAATACTTGGACATACAGTTTATAAAATAATTATCACTGTAAATACAAATATGTACTACATTAATAAATATATTGCATATCAATAAATATATAATATGTTAATTCATTACTATATTATATATGATATGTTACAATATTAATTTATATTAATAAATATATATTATATTGTTACATAATTATAACCTTAATTCCAGAGCCTTTCTTTTACTTAACATTGCATTTAAGCATTTCACGAGACCATTTAATGTTATTTATAAATATTGACATAATGCCTGCAGGGATTTTGTGCCTTGGCGCAGACTTATTTTATCCTCTGTTCCGCTAGCGTTGGCTCCAATCACTCCTAAAAAATAAACAGGCAGTGGGCACTCACCGATAAATCTTCATCCAAACCTAACATTTTTTTAGCAACAGCTCCTGTAACCTCATCAACTTTGATTTATTGTCTAATATCAGTATCACTATATAGAAGATAAAGGACTAGAGAGATAGCTCAGTGGTTAAGAGCACTGCTCTTCCAAGGGACCCATGTAAAAGACCACAATTGTCTGTAACTCCATTTCCGGGAGAATCTGCTGCCCTCTTCTGGTCTACACAAGCACTGCAGGCACGCAGTATACACACTCTCAACCACAACCCGACTCAACCATACAAAATGGTTTCATGAACTTCCATAATTCAATAGATGTGAGTCAGTACTGCGAAGCTTTCCTTTCTGGTTGTGTTAGCTTACATTTTTTTAGTTTCTTCTCAGGGCCGTTACCACTGACAGGCTCTAGGTCTTGAGGTGACTCAACCTTAAATTTGAATAGAAAGACAGAACAAGGCATATTTGAAGATGATTTTCAGTCCTTTTAGGAAGGCTTCCTTCGTGGGAAAGATTCAATGAAAAGTTTGTTTGGTGATTGGAGTGTTTGGTTCTGTCAGCTTGAAGAGTATAATCCAGTCCTGTCGACTTGACACTGTGAGGAACCACCTGAGAAGAGAGAGTCTCAGTGAGGAATGAGCTAGATCAGATCGGTCTGTGAGAATGTCTGTGTGGAGCTATCTTGGTTACTTTACCTAACATGGGATAATCTGCCCACTGTGGTGGGGGGTACCATTCCCTAAGCTTGGGGTCCTGGACTGACTGGCTGTAAAGGGGAGTTGGAGGCTAGCCTGGGCTGCCCTGTGATACTTTAGCAGGCCCAGTAAGTCAGAATCCTTGAGGGCTGCTGCTGGAAAGATGGGGTTTTTCACCTGTCTGGTTGACTCCAGTGATCCTTCAGTTGGGGAACTGGAGAGCCCGGTGTCTGTCTCTTAGCCTTTATCCTGTGAGTCCGAGAAGATGTGGAAGAGCTGGAGGACTCTTATTAGCTTAAGCCACACAACACTTGAACTTTTCCTGGGGTTCAACAGTCCCCATAACACTGCCCCATGAGCCCATCCTCTTCCTGTTACAGATCATCAAAGGAGATAATGGGGGACTTTGGATCTAGAAAATGATGTCATTGTTATGGGCTATTTTGCTTTGGTATAAGGAAAGGAAGGATTAATAGAGTGTGGGAGTCGAGTCGGTGCAGAAGGACAGAAAGCTTGCCTAAGGCAGTATTTAGCAACATCATCTCGTTCTAAATTTACACATTAATACGTATTGTATCTGTCTACTTAGAAAAAGAAACAAAAGCCAAGCCTGCTGTCTTAACAAAGCAGAAAATTCTGTTTGCCTCCTCCTATGATATGGCCTGAGTTCTGGCAGTTCTAGAACCTTCTGAAGCACAGGCATAGAAGGTAGAATGCTTACATTGGACACCTCACTCCATCAGTGCTACCAACGAGCGGGGCCACTTGCTCCTCCCCACTGCCCCTCTCCCACCATGGCTGTTGGACTCAAAGCCACGTGCTCAGGTACAAACAAATATATGGCCAGTTAATAAACCTGTTCCCTGCCCTACAGAGCTACTCTCTAAAAGGAGCAGGGTCCAACAATCCATATCCACCTATCACCCCAAATATTGGGACTATATCAGTAGGAGGGTCTGTGGAGAAAATATGGCTGTGTCTGGGGCTGGTGCTGCTGTCATAATGGTCAGAGAACACTTCCAGGGCAAACTGATCCTCGACCTAAAGGAGAAGAGGGGTGAGATGCTTGAATCCAGAGTGGGTATATCTGAAAGTCTGAACACTTAGGTACAGAAAGGTGGATAAAATGAGAATAGAAGTCAATGTCTAAGCCCCCCCACCCACCCAAATTAAAAAGGGCAGGCATCATTTTAAGACACTTATTTGGAAATTTACCCCATCTTTTGTGTGCCAGGGTCACACCAGCATTAGCGTTCTTAAGAAAACTGACAAAAGGACACAGCAGGAAGCCCCTAAGAGGAAACAGGAAAGCCAGGGTTAGAAAGCAGCAGAGAGTGTGCAAAAGTCTATGTTACTTGTATGCTCGTCAGAGGCGTGGTGTGTGAAAACGTAACTCCTCATGGTTCAATCCCTATCCTCAACGTTATAGCCATCACATAAGACAAGGAAGCCCTTGACAACCACCTCCAGACATCATGACTCCACCAATGTTGCCTGAAAAGTTCAAACTCAAGACCTTTCAGTTGGGAAAACCATCTCGATGTTTTCAGTAATTTTTGATTGTACGTTGGTCTACATCCATAGCTTTCCTCCTTTTCAAAAAGTCACATATGGCCCAGGGCTACTGGCTGGGTGGACCTTGCAGAATCGCATACCAGCAAGCAAAGGCTTCTACCTGAGAAATGCCATCTTTCAGCTATGACCCAGTGGCCAAAATAGTTCGTTTGTCTTCTCTCAGCCTCAGGGATAGCTTAACCTTCCCATGGGGACAGAAAGAGAAAAAAAGCCATGTGGGTGAGCACTCATAAGGGATGCGTGTACACGCAGCTCTGAAGAGAACGTTTATGATCTCTTCTCAGTGTTCATGCTGGAGGAGACGAAGTCAAATCACATGCAAAGAATCCACCTACCCCTGTCTTTCCACTTCAACATACAACACGTGTGTGTGTGTGTGTGTGTGTGCCCATGCCTGTGTGTATGTGTGTGCACATGGGTGTATGTGTGTATGTGTGTATGCACATGTGTGTATGTGTGTGCATGTTTGTATGTGTGTGTATATGTCCATGCCTGCCTGCGTATGTGTATACCTGTGCCTTTGTGTGTATGTGTGTGTGCACATGTGTGTATGTGTGTACATGTTTGTATGCTTGTGTGCATATGTCCATGCTTGTGTGTATTTATGCATGTGTGTGCCCATAGTTGTATGCATGTGTACTCATACCTATGAGTATGTATGCGTGTATGCATATGTGTTTATGCATGTGTGAACATGTGTGTGCATGTTTGTATGTGTGTGTCCATGCCTGTGTTTGTGTGTATGTGTATATGCATGCATGCATGCATGTGTGTGTACCCATACCTGTGAGTATGTGTGTGTGTGCATGTGCATGTGTATGTGCATGCACTTAGCTTCAAATACCTCCTGTTGTGCTCAACAGGGGTTGAACTAAAAGAAAAGTGGGGTACTATGGCTGAAGCAACCTAAGGGGTTCTGCCAATAACAGCAGAACCATCCATCTGGGCTGAGAGGCAGTGGGGGAAGAGCCTCCTTCTTTTAGAATGCACTGAATATGAAGCTCCTACTGTGTACACTTCTATGCAGGAGGAGAGAAGAGTGGACACGGGAAAATGTTGCCTGTGGACAAGCTTACCGTCCCAAGGTGCTCTAGGATACAGATGCTCTCAGGGAACACTCGCTAAGTGTCATATGAATGCACAAATAAGTTTCTAGTTAATGGAAGTGTTAGGGTGATGGAACAGTATAGAAGGCGACAAAGGGCAGAGAGTGTCCCACATCAACCATCTTTGTTGTTCTTGTTCATCCATTGATTGGGGGAGAAAATCTTGGGTTTACTGATCCATTAAAGGAATGTGACAGTACACATGGAACACTTACATCCCAGACAGGAGGGATGGTAATATCCTGATGGCCCAATGAAGTAAACCCAGGCATCCTCAGAAACAATGCCCGCCTCTTCACAAAGTCCGCCTGCCCGAAGAGGGTGTGCGGATTCAATGGTTAAGTTAAATTATCAGCAAAGCAAGGGGGCCCTAGAAAACACAATCACCCCTCCTGTAGATGTCTGCCCACCATTAGAATCCGCCCTGCGTTTGTGAAAGAAAGAAAGGAATGGGTTTCACAGACCAGTAACAATCTACTGTCAGTCGTTTACATTAAAAACACCAGCTTCCCCAGCCTACCTGTCCTCTGGGAACACAGGGAGAAGCCCTGATTATCTCACACACAGGATGCTGGGCGCTTCTGTGGAGTGTTCTTCATGATATAGTGACATCATGTGTTTTCCTACCTATAATCAAACTGATCTTAAACACCACAGGCCCTGGGGTTAATCCATCAATCATCAGATTGATGAGCACTGTCTTCTCCAACCTGTCTGGGTATTAGGTAATCTTTGAAACTGCATATTTAAACATCTGGTCTGTATTAGCATTGAAAGAACAGTTTTGAAAAGTGTGTACCATGGGGAAGAGTCCCTCTCAGTGTTCTGGAGTGACGGTTCTTAATTTTTGGAGTTGTAAATCCTGCTTCTGTCTCTCATGCTGCCACACACAAAGGGGGTCATCTGTAATTTCTTGTCCTGAGTTCAGAGTCACGTTGTGAAGTCCTCTTACTTCGAGCATATTTTAGAGTGTTTTTCTCTGACTCAGTTTGTGTGCTGTTTTGCCCAAAGTATGCCAAGCTGAGTTGCTTCTAGCTCAGGACACAAAGTCAGTCTCGTCCTAGCCATTGGTTGAGGGTCAGACCTAGGCAGAGCATTTATCTGAAGCTGTCTAAGTCTGTGAAGAAATACTGCACAGCCTAGATATAATCTAAGAAAAGTACAATGTGAACTTAAAGGTGTTTCATGGATGCTTTTAAAAACTGGGTCTCCCACACATGACAAAAAATTAGTATTTAAAAGTGTGAAATGGTTATAGATAGTCCTGTAAATGGCACACGGTAAAAACATTTGTGTGTTGTTTTGTGGTTTTGAGTTGCCGTGGGGCTGGTGATGTATTTCATACAGTCTTTCTGGTTTCGCTTTACTCATTTGTCCGACGAATTTATAAAACCCATTTTTTTTATGTGAGTCAGCTTTCTGTTGCTATGACAACATACCCGAGGCAGACAATGAAAGAAATTAAGGAACGCTAAGGTTTGATCATGTCAGAAGTTTCTGTCCAGGCTCTGGTGGCTTCTTGGCAGAGCATGGGGAAAGGGTCTGGTCATCTCTTAGTGGCCAAGAAGCAAAAGCATAAAGAAGGGATGTTGGCCCCAACAGTCCCTTCAAAGCCACACCATCAATTCCTTCCCTTAGGTCTGACCTCCATCATGTTCCAACAGCACCACAGGCTGATGCCTACGTCTTCAGCAAGTGGCATCTATGACCCAAATGGGGTACTCCCTAAAAATCAGTATTGAGTGAGATTTCCTTTGTTCATGGGAGTCATGCCATATGGTAGAAGGTGATGGCTGTCACAATGGAGTCTTGACTGAAGAAAGTCGGGATAGCATGCTGAGTTTGCACCATAAATGACACTAATGAAGTATTCAGCAAAGATTAACATGTGGACACAGATGGACTGTGTGACCTTATTGGGGAGTTCTAAATCCGTACGATAGACAGCGCACAAATAGTTAAGCAAATCCCAGCTATGACATAGATATATGCGACACACACAGAGGGAGCCGGAGAAACAGCTCAGTTGTTAAGAGCACTTGGTGCTCTTGGTTAGGACCCAGGTTCAATTCCCAGGACCCACATGGTGGCTCATGACTGTAACTCCAGTTAGAGGAGACACAATGCCTTCTTCTGGCTGACATGGGCAGCAGGCACACATTGGTGCACACATGCACATGCAGACAAACACTCACACACATAAAATATAAATAAACCTAAAAACGATGTTTAAAAAATATGTGTGTGGGTTGGGGATTTAGCTCAGTGGTAGGCCCTGGGTTCGGTCCCCAGCTCCGGAAAAAAAAAAAAGAAAAAAAAAGAAAAAAGATATGTGTGTGTGCATGCATGCGTGGGTGCGTGCACATGTGTGCGTGCGTGCACCTGCCTGCTTATCAATCTGTGCATCAGGTATGCACAGATTCCCACAGAAGCCAGATGTGAGGATGTCAGAACCCTTGATACTGGTATAAGGTGTGAGGCATCTAACGCAAGTGCTGGGCGCTGAACCTAGGTCCCCTGTATGCACAGCACGTGCTCTTATCCACTGAGCCATCCTTTCGGGTCCATATTTTTTTCTTTCATATAGCAATGGTAATTGTGGGGTTCCTCCTTTACATGTACTGACCTCACTGTTTATGGACACATGTCCATTTGCGTGAGTCGATTCCCTGTAAGATTCTGTAAAATAAAACGATTACCTTCTCCTAAAGGTGAGGGAACTAAGAAGAAAGGGAAGTTGAGTCACTTGCTGGAGACTAAAAGCTCCAACCAGGAAGAGAAAAACAGCTGACTTCAACCCAAGTAATTGGGCCCCATCTCCTTTCTAACGCACTGAACTTGAGTGCTCCCACGGTCGGTGTGGCCTCCCATGGTCGGTGTGGAAGCCGTGGCATTTGGTTTGCTAAAGGACGCTCTATTTCCGCTTTTCCAGCTCTGTTTCTACTTATTCTCCTTTTTTGTCAGCTTGTCCTCGAGAGGCTCACCTTGAGTGCAGCTCACTGCTCTTGCCTGTCGTTGTAAGGAAGATGCAACCTGGGGTACTTTCAATTCAGAAGACTTGGAGCTAAGAGAACTCAAAGTCTGGAATATCTCTCTCTGCTGGGGTGACTTGAATAAACTGGCAAATCAAAAGCATGCCTTGACCGGTCTCTCTTTGGAATTAGTCGCCCTCGCACACAGAGAGCCTTGGGGGAAGATTCCACATACCCCAGAGTGTACTGCGTTACCGGTTGCTCACAGGGGCCACTGGTGGAATCGCCCTGTAACACTTTGTCTTTTTTTCTGTTCCTTCTGACAAAAGTAACTTAAGGGAGAAGGGTTTCTTGTGGCTCACAGTTCAGGAGTGCAGTCCTTCAAGGCTGGAAAGTCAAAACAGCGGGAGCTTAAAGCGGCACCACATCGCATCAAGAACTGACACGGATACACGCATGCGCGGTTTAGCTTTCCTTCTCTGTTCTGTATGACGCAGGATCTCCTGCCCACAGTACTCGGTTAATGTAATCAGGATGATCCTTCACAGATATTCGCAGAGGCTAGATAAATCCCTCACCGGCATGCACCACCTGACTCTACGGTCTGGCTACCAGACATTTCACACTTATCGCAGAATCAAATTCTTACCCTGGTAGTTAGCGAGGGTAAGCCAAAAGGGGCCTGCTCCCCCAACACCCTGGAAAACGTCTGTGCATAGCTAAACTTCAGAGGCTGATGGAGAGAGGGCAAGGTTCCGTTGTTTTTATTTTTAAGCCTTCCCAAACCCCGTGGGAAATAATTAATCCAAAGCAACTGAGTCTCCAAATTAAAATTTCCAGTAGTTTTCTTCAGTGTGACTGGAAAAAAGAATAGACTATTTTCTGGGTCATTTACATTTGAGTTATTGGATGTTAGATTTTTTTAAATAAATGTTTCATCTGTAACCCCGATTTTAGCTGCATTACATCTATCAGAGAATCTCATTTTCCTTCTTATTTGATATGTGCTTGGAATCATTACAACCATGGCCGCTCTAACAGGACTGGTGCTGTGGCCTTCCTTTAGGCTAAAACTCCTTGAGTTACACTCAGTGGTCTGCATCTACATTCATTTTTATTCTCCAATTAAAAAAAAATAAAGATTTTAAAAAACAAAGCATAAAAAACACTTTCAGGGAAAATTTCAATTAAGACATAAGCATGAAATTATCCTAAAACCAGTGTCAGAGCTGGTGGCCCCCTGAGGTGGGCATTGGAGAAGCTGAGGCAGGAGGAATTGTAGGCTCGAGGTTAGCCTGGGCTAAACAGTTACAGCCTGTCTCAAAAACGAACCCAAACCAAACATGTTCACTTGGGGGTCCATTCTGTTTATCAGAGAAAATACTCTGGAGTGGGCATAATAATGCCTACACTCAGTCAGAGGCAGGGGAATTACTACTAGTTCAACAGTTTAAGGGTCTATTCAGGGCTCAAAGAAAAATATAATAGACAATAATGATGATAGATAGATAGATAGATAGATAGATAGATAGATAGATAGATAGATAGATGATAGGTATATACATTCATATATTCATAAATGATAGATGATAGATGATAGGTAATATATACATGATAGATGATAGATTCATACATGCATTCATACATACATTCATACATGATAGAAGATAGATACATTCATACATACATACATATGTAGATGATAGATGGTGGATAGATGATAGACAGACAGACAGACAGACATGATAGGAAAAAGAAAGATTAGATAGAAATAGATATGATAGATTGATAATAGATAGATGATAGGAAAAAGAAAGATTAGATAGAAATAGATATGATAGATTGATGATAGATAGATAGACAGATAGATAGATAGACAGACAGACAGACAGACAGACAGACAGACAGACAGATAGATAGATAGATACCTCCATGCTGCTGTTGATTTTGTGCGTGCGTGTGTGTGTGTGTGTGTGTGTGTGTGTGTGTGTGTACCTTGTACCTTACCCCTATCCCTGTCCAGAGGGATTCTGAAATTCCCCCCAAATCCCTAGCATTCTGTACAGTAGCAAGCCACTCGAGGAAATGAAGAGAGGGTAGAAAATGGATGTTGTTAACCAGAAAGCTCTTCACTGATTCAGAATTCTTTTCAGGTGATTTCTGGCATTGTCCCGCATCTGTAACTGTGGCTGGGAAAGTCCAGCCCAAGACTTTTAGATTTCAAGTCATGTTGATTTCAACCATAGCCTCTGGCTGGAAGCCCTGTTGTCATCCCTTAGGCCTGTTCTCCACAGAACACTGACAGTGTTCTAATGAGTTAGCAACACTATTTTTTTTTTCATGGAAATGGATATTATTATACTTCTTCTGAAGGGGGAATCTACCTTCTTGTCCTTGTGGCCTTTATAAGTGAGCCCCAGCCACCTCAAACACCAGCTGATCCTCCAGTCAGCAGGTCTACTCTTCTCCATAAAATGCTCTCGGCCCCTGAAGAGGAGGACTTGGGTTTTCAGTCCAGAGAATCTCGTATGTTTTTGTAGCCATGTGATGGGTTTATGGGAATATGCTTGTTGTTTTCCCAGAGACTCATAGCTTGCTCTCAGATGCATAGTCTCAGGAGTGAACCCTCACCAGCATGTCATGGCTGGACCAGACCTAGCTCTGTTTACATAATACACTTGAAAGAACGTCACTTTGGGGGAAAATGTGGTCAACCTGTTAGGGGTAATGTTTGGTAGGTTAGTATAATGGTGTTGGACAGTTTGCTTGTAAAATGAATAACAGTAAACTCATATATTATAAAAACTATCTAGGGAAAAGATGTAACGTGCTTATCCTAGTGACTCGAACAGATTATCAGTATCCAGTTAATATCACCAGTATTATAAAATTTTGTTTATATTAGACATGGTGAGTAGGTACCAGTTGGCGGAAGGTATGTCATTTAAAATCTGGGGCTTGTAAACTTGGTTCTCTGAAAGCATCCTAATTAGAATCTTCTGTTGAAAGTGTTACTTATTCAGTCAGCCACTCAAAACGACGTATTGAACACTGCTCTAGATGGAAGGAACACTCCTGTAAGTAACAGAGACCTGACTTTAGAGGAAGTCATTCTAGAGCAGGCAAACACTAAGGTAACCGACAAGCGTGCCACCCCACATAGAGGCGCTGCAAGGGGGAAACAGAGTCAGAGGTTGAAAGAAGGGCAAATCCTGCTGGAAAGTCTAGTCTCTCCCACTCCCTCTCCTTCCCCCCACTCCCCTGCCCCCCCTCTACACACACACACACACACACACACACACACACACACACACGTGGGGGGAGACTCATTGACATCTGAGAGGGTCTGATCAATCAAAGATGGTTTATAAATTTTGTCCAATGTCACCTGCTATACCATTTATTCTTTGGTCTCATCTGAGACTTCTTTTTCCTTGCGAACGTCTTCCTTATGAACAGCAAACACATCAGGGGACTGGTTCTCAACTAGAAGACAGGACAGTTTCTGCAAATGCTGCTTATTGGGGAAGAACTCAAGGTCAGAAAAAGAACCGGAAGACTGTAGGAAGTAGTGACTGAAGGGTGGCTACGTTCAGGAGGAAAGGGAGCTGAGAGTGGCCGAGGTAAGCTCCGCCCCCTGAAGCAGGCTATCTTCCTGCTCATGCGCTGCTCGCCTGCAATGAAGGCAGAGTGATGGAGTCAAGTCAGCACTTGCTCCCTTCTCCACACAGTTATCCTCCTGACTAACGGGAGGCTCATTAGCCTCTCATCCCTGTTAATGCTTTTAGGACCCAACTCCTATGACTGTTCACTGGCCATGCTTACTCCTTTTCCTGTGACTCATGAGTTGCTCAGAAGTCACTGACTTCCTGTGACTCAGAACCTCCAGTCTCTTGAGGGTCTGTCTTCAAGTGATGTTTTGACCTTGATGAAGCTTCGCTGATGCTGCCGCTGGCGTCCTGGAAGCGAGGGTCATTTGCCCAACAGGATATATTCTGTCTTCTTCCGCTTAGTGTGACAGACATCTCTAACGTATCCCGATGAGTGAAAGAGGTACCAAGGTGCATGGACACAGTTACCAGAGCGACCGTCCCAATTTGACCTTAGTACCCTGCCCCCTCCCCCGACCCCCCATCTGGCCTGCTATGGAGGACCCACCTGACCAGTCAGAGTTATTCATGAATGGGGAGGCTGTGAGGTCACTATCTGCTAAGGCTGGATTGGATAACTAAGCAGAGGAGAGGGGCTGCTGCATAGAAGTGAGGGGCTTGTATTGCTTCAAGTATCTGGTGGTTCTTATTGTTGGCTTCTTCCTTTCGGATGCTCGAAGTGCAGAGAAAGCTTTAAGAGCTGTAGGTATTGAATCCCGCCTCCCCCACCCCACCCCAACTCCACCCTGCCCCCCCCCCCCCGTGAATTTTCCTTCCGAGTAACCATCAGGCAGTGTTAGCTTCCAGAGTGTGGGCGGGGCTACCGGCAGAGAATTAGCATCCAGAGTGTGGGCGGGGCTACGGGGCGCAAGTCTTTGCAGCCTTCCTAATCCTCTTCTGAGCTGTGTGGTGATGTCTTTTCTCAGGATGTGCTCCTGGAGTCACGTGTCGATGTAAGAAGCACAAGTGTGAGCTCAGCCTGTCATCTCTAAAAGCATGTGGTGGGCCTAATCAAAGCTCACAGAGCACTGCCTTCTCCACATCCGCATCCTCAAGCCCCGATTAGGCCGGACAACAGAAACGTAGCCAATGACAGCTAGTGAGCAATCTTATCATTCACCAGAGACCCCCTGGGAAAAAGGGAAGTGGTCATTTTGTAATAATCGTGAATTAGGTCTGTGAAATGAGAAAGAAACCGTTCGGCGTTCCATCTCAACACAGCCTTGGCAGTTCAGAAATGGCCTGGCTCTTCCGAGGCTATCCATGCTAATAACAGGCATGCACCTCCATACTTAGTGGGACACACTTCCGATGTTTTCATTAGCTGTGAAAATACGGGAGCGGCTGCTGGACAAGGCACACATGTGAAAGGCCTGCAGGTGTTATCTTTTGCTCTGTGTGTTGACCCTATCCGTCAGCCCAGTGACGGTCAGAAAAACATGTGTGTTGAATCAGGAGTTAAGAGCACCCGTGGCTCTTCAGGAGAACCATAATTCAGTTCTCAGCACCTATCTACGCAGGGCAGCTCACAGGCACTTATACACATCCAAGAAGCTCTCTCCTGTGTATGTGAGTGTATCCACACACACAGACACATAAGTAAAATATAAAAATCTCTTAGAGAGAGGGGGGGGAGAGAGAGAGAGAGAGAGAGAGAGAGAGAGAGAGAGAGAGAGAGAGAGAGAGGGAGGGAGAGGGAGGAAGAGGGAGGAAGAGGGAGGGAGAGGGAGAGGGAGAACACAATAGTAGAGTGTGAGGGCGGGATTATTAAAGCTGAGGACTGGAACCGCTGACCCTAGTAAGAGGATCAGCTCTCAAAGGAGCAGGTCCCCAAGATACACATGTGGTCATTCAGATCCACACTGTCAGGAGCAATCCAGGCTCCCTGAAGGACGGTCCACCTTTGAGTCTGGAAGAAATAGTTTCTTATTAGATTAGGGAAAATAAATGACCCCCCCCCCCAGGTTACTGGCATGTGCTCCTGACCGGGCAGTGTGTCAGGTTTTAGACCAAGAAGGCTGAGGATACAACGAACTAGACAGAAACAGCCTCCTGCCTCCCCTCACTCTGACTGTGGCCATTCCCCCAGGTGACATTTCTAAGCTCCAGAGGTCTGTAGTATCCTGTCAGACTTACTCTCTGGGGTTTGCTTTTATTCTTGACCTTGTCCGTTATTTCTGTGTATAAAGGAGACTAGAACACGCTGGAAGGAAACTTGTGGGACAGACTGAGGACAGCCAGCCTGGCTTTGTGTGCTGTCTTCAAAGCTCCCTTGTGGATGACAACAGCTGCCCACTTGGAGTTCAGTGAGCTGAGTTTTTCCATGGGTTCCTATGAGTAATGTCCCAGCCATAGCCTCTGTCTGAAATGAGGAAGAAAACACCATAGAAGAGAGCATGGTCATCTGCAGGGGTTTTCAGTTGTCACATCAGTGAGGCCAGTGTTGCTGGAATTTTATTTCCTACTTCAGGAAAAACATGTCGTGTTTTGGCTGAATGATGAACAAAGAAAATTCTGTAGAAACCAGGCCCTGGTGCAGAGAGTCTGGTTTGGGACAATACTTGAGGGGATAGAGAATAGATTAATAGTTTACAAGATTTCGTGGGAAGACGGTGACTTTTAAAAATCTCACTTTATTTTTAATTTTTTTGGCTCTATAAGATACATAGATGAACAGATCCTGATGGGAGGGTGTAGAAATTCTGCTTTTTTTTTTTTTTGGTCAATATTGGAATTATCAGGAATCCACAGCCTTTCATTTAATTTAAAAGTGTGTCTCCCAAAGACACAGCGGTCACCTCCAGATAAATCTTTCTGGGACATATAAAAACTCAAGATTTTCTTTCTGTTGGCCATGTGATCTCACCCAAGCTCCAAGCACCATGTATCATGAAAGCAGCCACAGACAATTCCAAGATATGGGACTAAAGCTATCTTCAATGCAGTTTGACCTGTGACCTTTGGCATTTAAAGACTATAAAGCACTGTTCTTTTGTGAGGTATCCTCTCCACCCCTCCAACTGATTAAGACTGTGAAATCAAAGTTTGGCATGGTGGTACATGCTTTATAATCTCAGAACCTGGAGGGTAGAGACAAGAGAATCAGAAGTTCAAGGTTGTCCGAGCTAGGTAGTAAGTTTGAGGATCACCTAGACCATGGAAGCCCCTGCAGCACAGAATAAAACTTCCAAATGGTTGAGTTTGTTCCACAGGACGCAGGTAGCTGACCCTTGAGCTGGGCTAGCAGACATCTTGAGAAGCGATAACCTCCAGTTGCTGAACGTCCGCATAGAGAGGCTCATTCTTGGGATAGACAGGTTGGAAACATGAACAGAGCTCTGGATATTTGTCGTCTGGGCCTTCCAGGATTTGTGAATCCAGGAGCAACACAGAGAAGAACTCCCCTCCCCTCCTGCAAAGTAATGTCTGACACTGGAGAACATCCAGGGAACCGTTCGATACATGGAGTTTTCCTCTGATCTCCTCTGCCGCCATCCCCTCTCTTCCTCAAACATGTATGGAGTGTGTAACATAGGCTGCTCTTGGTTAGAGCTTGATAGTATGAATCCAAGGGCAACACATGCCTGCTCAAATCTGTCATCACTCGTAAGAGTGGAAGCCATGCTTGGGACCAGCAGGTGTTTAAAGGGGAGACAGTTTGCTGTGTCCCCAGCACCAGCCCCCAGCACCACCTACACCTCATCCTCTGCTTGATCAGATGATGCCCCTGATCTTTCCCAGCTAGAGTGACTCAGGACACCAAACGGTTGCCATGGTACCACCCTCCCTCATGAGTATCCTGTCCCACCATTGAACAGGTTAGGTGAACCTTGACTAGGATCTTGCTTTTGAAAACTCAATTTCTTCTTTTGTGTCTCTGTGCTCAAGATAGTGAGTCTCATTTTGTATTCTTGGCCCAGGGGTAGCAAGAATTCATGGTCATGGGAATGTTCTGGGCTTCTGTTTCTTCACCCTTAAAAAACAAATGGCTTTGGTGGCACGATCGGAGATTGCTTTTGGGAAAGTTGAATTTGTGTTTCTCTTCTTCGTTAACTACTTGACATCTTGGATTTTCTTCTAAGATAGGAAATGCTTTCTCTCCTAATAGGAGTAGAAAAGCCGCCATTTAAACCTCATGGTGGGATGGATGCCCGGCGTCTCCACTAGACCTCCAACGTTTACCTGAATCTCGACCATGCAGGGACATTGACCTCTGCCCACGCGCTTCCTCTCCAGCTGCAAGAGTTGCGAGATGAGCCACCAGCATTTGGGAAACAAGATGTCCTGGCCAGGGGGCGGGTTGGAAGACACAATTATAGGAATTATTATTTCTCTTATTTACTATAATTACAGACTGCTGCTCTCTGCAGAGCTTCAGAGAAAGGTTGACTCCGTTGGAGATATTTATCCTGGAGAGGAGATGCCTGGAGGAGATGGGGGGGGAGGTCAGGGGGGAGGGCAACCACGTTGAGTGTTTAAGAGATGAAAACCTGTCTCTTTTCCCCTGGTGAAGAGGGACGATGAAGACATTGGTTGGTTCAGGGAAGTGCAACACAGTGCGAAGAGGTTGGAAGGTGCTGCAGAACACCTCACTGGCCACAAGAGGGCGTTCCCCAGGAAACCGGCAGTGGATAGAGCTTTAGCGTCTGTCTCTCCCTCTGAGACGCCCACAGCAGGCACTAAAGACTGTACGGTCCACAGGACAGATCTGAAGGGCCTGGATTCCCAGCAGCATTACGGACTACCCTCCACATTTAGATAAAGCAGGTAGTTAGAGCAAAGGTGAAAGACAGAGGTGAAGAAGGCAGAACCATGCGGCAAGAACGTGTTTAGAATCAAGTCACCTGCATCCGGAGAACCAAGGGCTTCGGTGTGTGTCCTGAGATTTGATGAAAAGCACAGTTCACCCTCAATTGAAGGTGCCCAACCTGGGGACAGAGAGGGGTTTGGGGCCAGACTCAACTTCCCTGAGCATCCACAGAGGACACTGCCCGCTACTTCCCTACCAGCTTCACCCCCGCTGCAGACAGGCTGGTATCCTGTATCCCAGAGAAGATGCTGGGCTCCCGCATCCCCGAGAGGATGCTGGTATCCTGCATCCCAGAGAGGATGCTGGGCTCCTGCATCCCGTAGAGGATGCTGGCTCTCATCACTAGGTACCAGTTCTTACGCAGACACAAGGAAGAGGGGATGATGTATTCCCACTGCTCCTGTTCTAACACACTTTCTAGCATGTGGTATGCGCACTTCAGTGTAGAGGTTTTATTAATGAATGAATGAGACAGGATTATACACAGGGAAAGAGGCAATGTACTGCAATCTGGAACTAGAACTCCAGAGCTGATGACGTCTCCCCATTCTCCCATGGTGGCAACTAGTTACAATAGTCTCATCTGTAGTGAGGTATAATCGGGTGAGTGAATCCGTATGTACTTACAATGTAGATATTGAATGCTTTGCTATGCGTGTGCATTGGGGAAATGACCCTCTCTGCCTGACTAATTAACATAGTCACTACCTTTTGTATCAGTCATTTTCTTCTCTCTATGTGTGCACCCGCACTGGCCCCCTTGGCACGGTTCAGTTATACAGAAATCTCTCTCTCTCTCTCTCTCTCTCTCTCTCTCTCTCTCTCTCTCTCTCTCTTTCTCTCTCTCTGTGTGTGTGTGTGTGTGTGTGTGTGTGTGTGTGTGTGTGTAAGAGAGAGAGAGGAAGATAGAGAGGAAGGGAGAGAAAGGAGAAAGAGGAAGAGAGAGAGAGAGAAGAGAGAGGGGGAGAGAGAGAGAGGGCACACTTTTTGAACATCAGGTCCTCAGAACTCATTTTGTGTAGCACCTCTCTCTGAGTCCCCTTCAGCCCTGCAGTCCCTGCACACCACACCTCTATTTCTGTGGGTTCAGCATTGTAAATCTCACCTAGAGATGATGTGGTGTTTGTCTTTTTACCTCATCAAAATGGGAGACTGACGCTCTCCCTGTGTCTGATGAGTCCATATTCCACGTTCTATTTATCCACTCATCTGTCCTCAAAGCCTCTGGTTGCTCCGTAACTTGGCCATTATGAAGGATGCTGTACGGAGCAGGAACACACATCATCCAGGCATAGGTTTTATTTCTATGGCTGGACACCCAGGGAGGAGGGCAGGTTGCATCATAAAGTGGTCCTGGTTTTACTTTTCTGGGGAACTTCCATACGACTCTTCATAAATGGCTCCGTGTCTGGATCAGTGCTGCACCAGAATTCTCCCTTTTGATCCCTCCGTGTCTTCACCAACAATGTTACCTTCTGTCCCGTTGGTAAAGGCTGCTCTAAGAGATGTGAGAGGCCTCATTTAGAGGACCTCGTCATCCAAATGATTAGTGGTGAGCAGTGCTTTCCAATGCAATGGGCGGCCTTTCCGATATCTTCTTTGGAGAAATACCTGGGGAGCCTTCGCCGTTTTTAACTGGATTGTTTTGTTTCCAACCATATTCAACTAAGTGGGTTTCTTTCCCACTTTGAATGTTTGCTCCTTAACAGCTGCGGGGCTTCGAAACATGTTGACTGCTGTGCTCTGTGGCCTGCCAGTATATTGTTACACTGATTGATTTTGTTATCGGGCAGAAGGTGTCTAGGTTCGGGTGGTCCCATTTATCTCTTCGTCTTTGCGTTTGTGTCCTGAACTTTGGGTTGACCCAGTGATGTTTTTTGGTGTGTGTGTGTGTGTGTGTGTGTACACATATATATGTATATATGTATATAGGTGTATGTGTGTATATATATACATATATGTTTATATTATGTGTATATATGTATATAGGTGTATGTGTGTATATATACACATATATGTTTATATTGTGTGTATATATGTATATAGGTGTATGTGTGTATACATACACATATATGTTTATATTGTGTGTAGATATGTATATAGGTGTATGTGTGTATACATACACATATATGTTTATATTGTGTGTAGATATGTATATAGGTGTATGTGTATATATATACACATATATGTTTATATTGTGTGTAGATATGTATATAGGTGTATGTGTGTATATATACACATATATGTTTATATTGTGTGTAGATATGTATATAGGTGTATGTGTGTATATATACACATATATGTTTATATTGTGTGTAGATATGTATATAGGTGTATGTGTGTATATATACACATATATCTTTATATTATATGTAGATATGTATATAGGTGTATGTGTGTATATATACACATATATCTTTATATTATGTGTATATATGTATATGTATATGTGTTTGTATTATGTATGTATGCATATATGTATATGTTTGAATTATATGTGTGTACACACACACACACACACACACACACACACACACACATCAATGTGCTTGTCCCCAGTTGTTTTCTATCCACTCAGAGACTTGGGCTCCTTCTGAGCTAGCCTCACGTGCACACTCAGTTCTGTCAGTACCCTGCACTTGGAGACACATCCCTCTTCTATCGAATCAGTTGCCTCAGAGAAGTTGTTTTGGGTCTTCCAATTCTACTGTTCATCTGCAAGCCTGTTTTTGGGCGGGTGTCCTACTGTCTTGATGACTGTGGCTTTGTCACAACTTTTGGGGTCAAGTACTGTTATGACTTCAGCTTTGCCTCTGTCACTCAAGCCTCTTGATGCTCCCCCTGACCACCAAAGAGAGAGTGGGGTAGGGGGTGGCTAATGAGGACGTGTGAATGTCAGTCTTCAGAATCCTGTCCACTCAAGTCCCAACTCTGACCTAGTGACCTTTGAAAGCTATTTAGCTTCTCTCCTCTCTGGTTTTACCTGCAGATATGGGGGAAAGTTCTTCCTGGAGTTTCTCTGAAAGCTAGAGCAGTATACGTAAAGAAATTAAGAAAGGACAAATGCAGACCCGGGGTGAAAGCACTTACACTAAGACTGATGAGTTAGTTCTGATGCCTGGGACCCCAGTGGTGGAAGGAGAGGTTCAGGTTGTCCTCCGACCTCCACATGTGCAGTCTCCTGACTTACACTTACCTGTGCCCCTCTGCACGTGCGCCCCTCCGTCTCACACTATTTTTAGTGGCTAAGAAGACATTAACGTCATAGCTCGATGAGTCTTGGTAATTACTAGCTGTGGTTCTGTGATGCTGGACTGCATGAAGTTGCTAGAATACAGCCCCTGCATTGAGTTAATAAAAATGGAAACACACTGGGCATAGAGGAATTTTCCTGTGGCGTCAACTACCTGGGAAGCTGAGGCAGGAGGACAGTAGGTTTTAGGCCACTTCGTCAAGGCGGATTTTATTTTCTTTTGTTTTCTGATATTCTGTATCTAACCAAACCACCTTTTCATTTAAAATAATGTCTAGTTAGCACTTAGTAGGCTCTTAGTGAAAATGCTTCACATGAGTAGACCTACACTGGGCATTCCCAGAATCAGAGCCCACCAGACATTTTAACTTATTGCCTCAAAGAGGGAAGGAGGGGACCAAGTTAGAACTAGATAAAGCAGGGCCGTCCCTCTGATAACCAGAGACTTTTGAACCTCCTTGTACTAAAGTACACAGACAGTAAAATGTCACCTGTGCAATGTGTCCCCAAACCTAATAATCTGAATGGAATAGTTTACAAAGTGTCCCCCCACTCCAATTACCAGAGACTTGAGTCTGTATTCATCACCTAGGTTCACATGTTCTCGCACATCCGCTCATCCGTACAGGTCAGAGAGGGACAGAAAATAGAAGTTCAAGAAGAACTGCATAGCAACATGCAGGCTAATGGGACACCAGAGCCACAGAACGTGGTGACATTGCCTCTGGAAGGGACTTCAGAGCAGGGTGCAGAGATAGCTGGAGAGAAGCAGGCACCAGGAGCCAGTTCTGCGAGCGACTCCAGGCAGCCAGGGCACAGGACCCAGCTGATTAGCTTGCTATTTTCAGAATTCCACATATCAGGACTCTGGGCTTGGCTGCAAGCCACAGATATGGATAAGTCCTCAGTGAATTCTGGGAGATACTACGCTGCTTGCTTGTGAGGCTCCCTGGTCCTGTCTGACCCCACCCCTCCATTTAAATAGCTGCTTCTGGGCCAGCTCCTGTTTCCTTACTAGGAGGTCGGGAGACGTCTTTACATTTTCCAAGGCGGATATTTTTAGACGGGACGTTCTGCCCGAAGTGTTAACTAATTGAGTTATCGAGTTTCCTATTTGGCCTCAGAGAATGGCAGTGGAAGAACCAGAGGGCTTCCCAGAAGTAAGCATTTAACTGCTTCTATATTAGTGGGTTTTCCCCCACTTATGCAAGTGTTGCTGCTTTGCCCTAAATGACTGTATCTTTAAATATATATATGTATGTTACTGGGGAGGAGAGAGATGGATTTGTTACTACAAGGCGTGAGCTCAGGACATGTATGTAAGACGTCCATTCTATGTTGCTGGGATCTGGACCTGAGGTATGTTTTGCCCGTGATGGAATGTGGAGTGTGTCCCGGAGTGACCCTGCTTACGATGATGATGCTTAATCAGGTGAAAGGAGATGGTGTGTGGTTGGGGACAGGGAAAACCCGGTGAAGGAGAGAGTGTGAGAAACTCCTTAAGCCACACACCTCTCGGAAATAAATCTAAAGGCCCGTGAAGGTAGCTTTTGTGGTAGGATTGCAAGGGGGACTGTGAAACTTCGAAGTTGAGGGAGGGTAAAAGTTTGTTTGCGAACTCAAATGAATGCATGGCGAGGTCATCACTGAAGCCTGGAAACATATTTTATCTCCAATCTGGTTGGCAAACACCTCAATATATGTAAGTGATGTCGTTGACTGACATTCAAGAATGAACTTAATAAGCCATTTTCTCCTCACAGGATGCGACTCTGAAAAGGCAGGAGGGGGTGGGCGTTCGGTTTATGTGACTAAAACTTTGAGGTGTTTGTTTCTAGAAGGTGTATAGGATTACTAAGTTGGCAATGCCGTTGAAGGGTTGTGCGTGATATCCTGTGTCTACCCCTGCCCTTCCGTTATTATAAGTTTATTCGAGGACATTTGTGCTTCCAACAGAGGGGCTGCTTTCCTATAACACATCAAATCCTGAGCACAGAGTGAGCATGTCAGTTTTAACGACTATTAGAAAAATTATAAAAGCGAGAACACTGCTACTTATTCAGGAAGTCAGACACGCTGATGGTGTTGAGAGAAACTATCATTTCACAGTTTGAAGGGGGGGGGGGGAGGCAATCCAGAGAATCCTGCCACAGTTTTAAATGGATTCAGGTGTCATCTTGGTACGCTTAAAGACTGAGTTCTCTTCTCTGCAGTATTAACCCTCGGTGACCTTTGGGAAGTGTAACTACATTTTAACTTCTGAGGGCCTCGGCCAACATTCTGTGCGCCTCAGACAAAGGCCTTTTCAAGGGAAGCTTTGAAATCCGTAACATGGCTGTAACGCTCTAGGGACAGGAACGGACGGACAGAGCATCCTAAAAAACCGTGTCGCCCTAAAAGTAATCAACCTATTCACCAAAAATTATGAGCTACATTGTTAAATTCAGGTGTGTCTTCTGCTGCTTGGGGCTGACAGAACAGAAGTTTTACACAATCAGAAGTTAACTCAGCCCTGGCTTTGAGAAATACGAAATGCTCTGAATTGTTAGAGCTGAGCCCAGATATAGCCAAGTGTCAGAGAACGAGCCCGGAAAAAACACTGCTCTTTTATGAATTAATGGCCTTAAAATTAAAAATATCTGAGACCTAAGAGGAAGGCCAGGGCCAAGCAAGCATATCCATTCTGTTTCATGTCAGAATCTATCAGCTCAGCGGTGAAAGCACCCGACCCCAGCCCATATGCGCAGAGTTTTCTGTTTTGGTAGGCAGGCTGTTTTGAAAAAAAACGTGGAACAAAATGACAGGCTGAATTTGAAGTTCCCATGCCCTGAGCGGTGTCTCAGGAAGGGTACTGACCCGACACAGATCACAGAGAAGCCCTGTCAGAACAGAGCACAGATGATGCTGGACCCAGCCCCGATGGGAAATGAGAGGGAATCCTTCCTCTCCCGGCTTCCTGCCTGATGCGACTGGAAGCGTGAAGGGTCTGTCGGCCTGAGCTGCTCTATGGAGGTCCTTGCTAAGAGGGTACAGTAGATAATTTAGACGTCGTAAGTGTTTGCTGCCGGGCTCGCCGCTGATTCTGTTCCGTGTGTGGCCCCCGCTGGGGTGCGCAGAGGTTTTCCTGCCACAGCGTGGGGTTTATGCTGGGGTGATTTCATCTCGTGTTTATTGAGACATTCGCCACACGGGCATCGATGGGTGCGCTTTTACTTATTTTAGAAACAGCCTCTTCTGGTTTTGCTTTCAATCGAGTCCGTGTGGAAGAATTAATTAGCTCTGATGCTGACAACTGCTGGGAAGTTAAGTCTTAAACTTGAGCCCTCGAATAACGCTCAAGAATAAATGTTCTGAAATAAGAGGAATCCCAAGTGTAAAACCACTTGTAGTGTGGACGCTCAAAGCAGCTGCTGGTAAGAACCCTTTTAGGAATTCTTTCAAAAACCCTAGGGAAGTACCCTGCGACATCAAATGGAAGGTTTTAGCATTATTTGGTCGTATGTCTTCCAGCTGGGATTTCTTCCGTTTTGTGTCTGGCTTTTCAGTCATCCATAGAATAACGAAGGCATGTTCGGCTGGTGATGGGAATCTCATTTTACTGTTAATGGTTTTTTTACTTCAGTAAATCAGAGACTGGTTTGATGATGTAGGTAATCGTATAAGATCTTCAAGGACCTTCCTTGATCCATTTCAAGGAAGGTACCTGAAACTTGCCTTTTGCTGATGAGACTAGAGTTTGTTGTTTCGAGGTGAAGGCATTTAGTGACATAGGAGGCCCGACATTTATTTGTCGTCAAATAAGTTTATTTTGATGATGCTATGATAGTGCTATAGATTTGCTTAATAATGCTTAATTCCTTTTTTATTTTTATTTTTTTTTTATTTTATTTTATTTTTTGGAGCTGGGGACCGAACCCAGGGCCTTGCACTTGCTAGGCAAGCGCTCTACCACTGAGCTAAATCCCCAACCTAATGCTTAATTTCTTAATTTGCTTAATAAACTAATATTCATAAACCAAAATAGAACTGAAAACAACCTTTTTTTAACCTTCTCTGTGCTTTTTTTTTTTTTTTCTTTTTAAATTTTTGGGCATGAAGCAAAAGAGGCACTTGCAAAACTTTTTATTCAAATGCAAAATATTTGTGTTTATGTTTTCTTTGTGCCAGCCAGAGCTGGAAATCATCATTAAACTGTGCCACCCAGTTAAAGAGTGTGGATAAACAGATGTCAGGAGATTACGTAACATCAATTTCAGTGTTTACCAAGCAAATATCTACAGCGACCAATGACCCACACGAATCTGTAGAGAATAAGTCCCTTTAGGAGTCTCTCTACCCTTGTGGTAGCATTCATTTGGGCTTGTCGGTTCCATGGTGATTTTTTTGGTTTGCTTGTTTCGCTTTTCCTTTAACCAAGGGATATGTAGCTTTCGACAAGTGCCAATCAGTAGTGTCAAAGCCACTTTGCAAAACCAGGACGTGCTTCCAAATTCAGTTCAGAATTCTAGAACGTTTCATACCTTGAGCTCACTATTCTCGTATCCTATCGACTCACACATTTCTATAAACCTGTCGTGTTTATGTTGTTAAGATAAGTTATTGTTAAACACAGACCCCATCTTGGTCGTCCCTCGATCGCCACAGCAGACTCATATTAAATTCTCAGGCTGTGCTTGGGGACTTTCACAGGGCCTCATCTTCGAAGAGTACACGCTCTCATTCAAGAGACTAGACTTTTAAATATTTGTAAATGATTTAAAGAGGAAAATCTACCAGGCAAGGGTCCACCTCAGTGACCAAAGCCAGACTGTTAGTTCCAGTCTGGAAGTTTCCAACTGCAGGATTAGTGAGGACAGTTGTGTTTTCGCATCAGTGGCCTGCACCAAGAATGGTTCATGCATTTCTCTGCAGAGGCAGCTCCTAAGAAGGGGAAATCGTAGCTATTCCCATATTCTCTCCAGGAACTTTGCAGGGGACATTCTGAAGACAGCGTTCTTTCCCTGGGAAGTGTGTAGAGTTTATGTTTTGGGAATCTGTGAGGAGGGATGGACTGACTGTCAAGGAGGAAGACAAACCCAGCTTGAGCAAGTACTCGGAAGGGAGCCTTCTGCCCTGTGCAGTGACGGCGACTCTGTTTAAGCTCCAGTTCGCTGGTTTGCCATGCCTGTCACTCTCTTCTGAGGTGATACAGCAATGGTAGTTGTAGAGAAACAGCGCTGTAGACACAGCACTTTCAAAGTGTGGCTGCAGAACCCGTGGAGGACGCCAAGACTTTCAAGAGGAAGGCTCTCCCCTTCTACTTGAATTGACAGCTTGAGGTTGGTACCCTTGCTTCTGCCACGGCAACACAAGTCGAATATGAGCCTCCCCCTGTCTTTTCCTGCCAGACCTTAGGACGCTCGCATACCCTTAAAATAAGAGCAGTCTTTCTGTTTTCTTTACTTCAGAAAAAAAAATTTGTTTTTTCCCATAACGTGCATTTGATGGTTCCAGGTAATAGAGTTGCTTTTGTTATTTGAAAATAAATTACCTTAAATTTTTTTCCAAGTTTCATTTTTCCTGGGTATAGGAAATGATGGTTGAGAATGGACAGGGCCCCCTGAGACAAGTAAGCCCGAGGGATGTGGCTGCAGATTCATTGCCCAGTCAGCAGTTGGCTGGTTTTTATGCTCAGCTCAGTTGCTAAAAAGCATTGTGCAAATTAGGTCAGGTTCATGGATTCAGTCCCTGGGTGGATAGTGGTATCTGCTTACTTTAACGGTCCCAACCAAACGACCTAGTGTGCAAACTGTAAGAGATGACTTTAAGGTGATCGTGGATGGCCATGGTAATCAGGGAGCCCTTCTGCACTGTTTCATTCGTCCCAGCCCTTTGAGGTTAGCAATCCTGGGAGCTGACTCTTACAGCTGTTCTGACTTTACAGTGAGGATCCGTTTATGGTTTGAATTCTCAGGTTTGTAAGATGACGTCGCTTGTGAGTTAAGGAGCCAGGTTTGAACCGAGGCATCATGGGTACAGAGCCTAAAGTCTGAAACAGCCAAGGAAGCAAATGGCGGATTAACCAAGCACTCAGCATACATTGTAGAGTACGTCTGAACTAGCTCATTTGTCTGCATACAAGCTCCTGAATGTTAGTCTTCACTCCCAGTACGTTTTAGAGTATATCTGTTAAAACTACGGTAACCCCAAAGTCACTGACCATCTTGTAACTTTCAACAACCAAGACGAACCACCTTAAGGATAGGATGAACTCTTCTCTAAAATGTTTTACTTTGTATAGCATATATATGTGTGTGTGTGTGTGTGTGTGTGTGTGTGTGTGTGTGTGTGTGTGTATCCTTAATCTATGTTTTCCTTAGACTTAAAAGAAGTGGTTGATCATCCCATACAATTTTTTTTTTACTCTAGTCGATGTAAAACTGGTAATGTTTCCTCTTCAAATTTTAACCAAGGAAAGAATGGATGGATCGATTAAGATACTCAAATCATTCCATGGTTCTGTCAGACTTTTGTCTGATTTCACTAACTGATTCTTGGAATCTGTGTTTATTCATAGCTCTTACTCAGTACATTATCACCCAATGAGAATTCATCAAGGGCTGTGGATGTCACCCAGGAGTCAAGTGCTAGGAGGAGTCCTGAGTTCAATCCCCACCACCACCGGAACAACAGCAGACCCATACTTTCCTCCCGGTGTCTTCAGCACAGACTTTTAAAACCAACCCTCTTATTAACCATAGGCTGACATGGAAATGACAAGTTTTATAGACATCCTGATCTGATCATCCAACACTGGGTCTGTATATTGAATTATCATGCTCAACCCCCAGGAATTACTAAAATTCATATGGGAAAAACTGTGGCATACCGAGTCTCCTCTCAACAGGCTTAGAAAAAAGGGGGATGGTTCCGTTTACCAACAGCTCCAGCTGCACCAGCTGCTGGGCACGGTTTAGCATCATCAGTTCAAGAAGCCTTCATCTCACCGGCTAACACCACCCCTCCCTCCGGTGCCGCGAGGCTCACCCTTCAATTCCTCCCGGCCTCTGGACTCCAGGCCTTTAATTATCTAACTAGAAATCCAAGTCCAGCATACTGTCATTTCCTGGCTGATCTTACCACAAAGAGTGTTATTTGTGGAGCGCAAGACAGTATTTTCCTTCACGATATTAAGCCTGACCACTTAACAAAGTGATCCACGACCAAAAAAAAAAAAAAAAAAAAAATTTGTTTTCAAAAAGAACTCAAGAAAATGTTCATCTACTCGAGTAAATGTTTCCTCCCCCCTCCGCCCCATCTCCGGCTACCTAGCCCAGTTTTACCTGTTCGCTGTTTTGAGTTGCTACATTTAAATTGGTCCCTGGATTAAATATTTTAGGACGCATGCCAAGAGCTCGCACTTAATAAGGATCCCGAGACTTGAGCTTTTCAACCTGGTTTTGATTCCCAATATGCTAAATAAATGGAAAAGTCCCAAGCGACGGACTTATTTATGTAACCCCACTCCACGGAACACCGGAAGTTGCTTCCACGCAGAATCTGAGCGCCTGCAGCGTCCAGTAGAGGGGGCATTTTCAAAGCCTCTGCTTTTGTTTAGCTAATCCATGGAATAAATTAGTATTTGTCTTGTTAATAAAGACCTCCAAGTTTTTATTGCATGATACTATCCTGCTTCCTTTTCTCTTTAAAAGGCAGACCTGTCCACCATTGTCATATTTTCACTCGAGGAGTAGATCCTATTTATACCTAGATAAGTGTGCTCTCTAGGACACGTGAAATAGCATGGATGGTCTTTTGCAGAAAGGGAGGTTGGATCAGTGGAATTTGAAAAGTGCATCCAAATTAGGGGCCCAAGTGGGGAATACAGGGGAAGGAGGAAGCCAGGAGGGGTGGGGATGGGGAGGTTCAGCCAAGCCACTCTACTAATTTACACTGTAATGTAGTGTAAATTCTTCTTGTAGCATGAAAGATGGAGAAAAGCATTAAATTCGTGTCGACTAGTTATTTCCTCCCGGCTGTGATTAAATACTTGACAAGAAGCAACTTGGAGGGGAAAGCAGGCAGCTTAAGCCTGAGGTGGCTGCACATGCTGGATGCACTAGATTTCTGCAGTCCAGAAACAGCCAGGAGGAGTGAGGACAGCCCTCTAGTGAGAGACCCACTTCCTCCACTTCGCAAAGGTCCCATGACCTTATGAAACAGTGCCACCTGCTGGAGACTAGGTGTTCAAGCACACGAGCCTGCTGGGGACATTTCATATTCAAATCACAGCACCACGGAACCCAAGGGCCATTTTGAATGGTTTTTCTTTCCTTCAGTTTTCTGGCCATACAAAAGACAAGGCATGGGGACCTTTACGTACCTCAAGAAATAAAATGTACTTAAAAAAAATAGAATCTTAGATTTTTTTGTTTGGTAATGACAAGCTATTGGCTGATACTGAATCATTAGTGTATCAAATCTACTGGTTTTAAGCTCTACACTCACAATTTAATAAACAATATTTAATATACTCGCTATTTAACATTTGCTATTTAATGTACTCACTGTTTAATAAACACATTTACTACACTCACTATTTAATATTTGCTATTTAGCACACTCACTATTTAATAAACATATTTAATATACTCACTATTTAATATTTGCTATTTAACACACTCGCTGTTTAATAAACAATATTTAATACACTCACTATTTAATATTTGCTATTTAACACACTCACTATTTAATAAACATATTTAATACACTCACTATTTAATATTTGCTATTTAACACACTCACTATTTAATAAACATATTTAATACACTCACTATTTAATATTTGCTATTTAACACACTGTTTAATAAACAATATTTAATACACTCACTATTTAATATTTGCTATTTAACACACTCACTATTTAATAAACATATTTAATACACTCACTATTTAATAAACAATATTGAAGTGAGTCAAGGCAGGTACATAAGGACCTAGTATATTAACCACATTGTAAATAAGGACTTCATGATAGACACCTAGTGTTCCTTGGGGGATGGCAGGGTCTGGCTGTTCCACACAGCCACATTCTCTGGTAGCCTCTGTATCTGATACATTGTAAGCTCCCTCCAAGTCACACGCAAACAGGCCATGACCATGTGAAAAAAACCAGAAACAAGGGCACCAGGTGATTACCATTGTAAGAATGAAGGAGGGACTGACTGACCATGAGAAAGATTAAGGTCCCATGGCTCTGCCGTTCCTCCTGACAGACAGGAAAGGATCTGGGTCTCCCATTAATATTGGGACCCCTATCGTTTACCTCATGTGTGGACTGTGTCAGTGTTAGCTGCTGTCTTCTTCCATTGCATTCTCACTTGGGAAAAAGAAATTCCCAGAAATAAATGCAGTCACCAAAAGTAATGAGCTTCCTTGAATGTGTGTTTAGATAAGGAAATTCTCCGCCTGCAATCGTTAATATCAATTGTCAACTAGAGGGATTGAAGACAAACCTCTAGGCGTGGCTATGAAGGAATTATCTAGATCAGGTTAATTGAGATGGGAGGAGCCACCTTAACTGTGGGAGGCACCATCCCATGGGCTGTGGTCCTGGGCTGAATAAAACAGAGAGCATGAGCTGGGCAGGCACTAATTCTCATCACCCTCAGGCTTCTGATGGTGGATACAATGTGACCAGCTGTCTGGAGTTCATGACCATGTCCCTAGGGTTCTAGTTTCATCCCAAAACAAAACTAACAAATAAAAAAAATGAACCAAAAAACTTAAGGGAGTAAAGGATTTATTTCACCTTCAGATTCCAAGCTACTGACTGTCATTGAGGGAAGTCAAGGCAGGAACCTGGTGGCAGCCCTGTTTGCTATTCACACATCCTTACCTCTGATGGAGGAGCACACAGCATCCCTGGAGGATGCTGCCTACTGGCCCACAGGCTGTTTTGTTCTCATCTAGCTTTCTAATACAGTTCGGCACCACCTGCCTAGGGCTTATACCGCCCACAGTGGACCCTCCAACCTCAACAATCAAGACCCCCCCCCAAAGACCAACCTAACCCATAGGCCAATCTGACCTAGGCAGCTGTCCGAGAAGTTGAGAGAGAAGTAAATAAGTGGACAGAGTTAAGGAAGATATCCACCATAATGGACTGAACCTTCAAACTGTGAGCCAAAGTAAACCATTTGTTCCTTAGGTTGCTTTTATCCGGGTATCTTATCACAGCAACAGGGAAGTAGCTAAGACGCCAGCACTGTTCACGAGCCAGGGCTCCTGAGCTCTGACAAGGCTGTGGAAGACACTTCTTCCATCGTGTGAGTTAGCACTTCTCTTGTATCTCCTTGTTCCCAGAGATAAAACATGCCCAAACACAAGTCTGGTAATAAATATATCTGCCAAGTATGCTTCCCAAAAGCATGATTTCTATGCCCGTGGTTACTTTTTAGACTATTGATATGACTGATTACATATCAAAATGACCCAAGATGAAGTGTAACGTTTAAGGTTAGTGTATCCCTTTTGTATGACTTCACCCTTATACAAGCACAGACAAGCGTGTCCCATGCAAAAATACCCTTTGGAATTCCACTAGCATAAATCAAGACAAAATGCTTCTGCATTGACCTCGCAAACCAGATCTCCCCCACCCCTCTTCTCTCTTTCTCTTTGTGTGTGTGTGTGTGTGTGTGTGTGTGTGTGTGTGTGTGTGTGTGTTGTTATTTGTTGGTTTTGAGACATGGTCTCACTAGGTACTCTTGACCTGGGGATGTCCTTCCCACCTCAGTCTCCCAAGAGTTATGACTACAGGAGTAAGGCTTCCTGCCCAGGCTGACACTTGGCTCCTTAATGCCACAGAAATTTTAAGATCAACTTGCAATCCTGTTCTGTAACCAGTATCAACTTATGTTGGAAAACCTTGGAAAATAGCTCTCCCTTTACCCTACCCACCCCCTCCCACACCCCAATGGTAAAAAATTAAAACCGTGTCTATATTTCTATTGCTAGTCTGGTTCCAGTTAAAAGCTCAGAGGTCAGCATACTGAGTGAGGCAAGAACCCACATGGGGCTCAGATATTGGCTTCCCCCTCTGAGGTAAACCAGATCATCGTAGGCAGAAGACAGTTGGGTCGATCAGAACGCAGCATGGTTGGGCCATCCCTTTAAAACACCACCTTTGCAAAAACAAAGACAAAGACCTCTACTAGTGCCTTATGTGCTTCTGACCTGCTCCCCACCCCTGCCTCCTAGGTTTAAAGATAACGGTGGGATGATGTTGTCTTGCATCCAGTTTGAGAGGAGATCCTCTGCACAGATGTTCGGCATGTTTGAAATGTACAACAGCAGGGCCGGCCTGGCTGGAGGTCCAGGGTGGAGCTAGTAGCCATGGCTAATGTGTGCTCATTTTAGGGAAGAATGGAGGTTACTTCCGGGCAGAATCCTAGTAGACAGGCAGCTGTTTGGCTGTCACACAAATGCAAGGATGCAACTTTAGATATGAGCTGGCTTGACAAAGATGATCGCTCACATAGAGAGCCTTCGGTAGCACTGCCCACACTCATTAAGTAACTACCGCTTCCTTCCCTTCCTCTTCTGACTGATTGATGGGTACAAAGTGCTGGCTTGTTTCCAGTTACTAGACAGCAATTAAACGGAGCAAAGCAGCCCCAATCATTCAAGGTTCCATCAAGCCCTTAACATGTGATGATACTTTAAAAGTTCTCCTGTATTGAAGGCCTGTACCCCACTTACAAACACATTCCTTACAAAGAATTCTCCTTCCTCAAAAGAAAGTGCCCCTTGAGTTGGCCAACAAGGCATTGGAAGACCAGGGCTTTATTAGCAGGCAGCACGTTGTAAGCATGAATGTCACACTTGTGCGACATTGTTCGAGATTGTGCAATTGTTGGCATTCTTTTGTACTTGGTGGAAGCTAAGACCACTGGGGGGGAGATATCTGGAAAATATCACGCAATGTTTTACACTCCAGCCTCTAGAGACTCTGAATGGTCACTGTGTCTGCTTGCGTTCCAGTGTGTGAGTCAGCTCCAGTCTTGTAGGGGGAGTAAATAATCGTTTAATTTTGGTGTTATCTTTGTTCTTTTGTGTCTTGGACCTCACCGTTTAACCCAAGCCAGTCTTGGATTTCCAAGCATCATGCTTCGAGTCTCCCAAGGGCAAGGGCTATAAGATCACAGGCTGTATCGTGGAAGATTCTATGTAACATTCTTTGTTTGATGTGCTTGGCAAGGGACGTGGATCCAAGCCTGACTCGAGCCTTGATCGCAGGGCAGAGTCTCAAATCGCTCAACTCCTCTTTGGTGAAGGGCATCACATTCTAAAGAACCGTTAGTCCATGCTGTAAATGACTTCCAAAGTTTTCCTAAGTAGGCTGCCCTACTCCGAAAGACTTGTCTTGAATGCAAACAATCTATACATCTGTTACCCTATTCATCAATAAAGTTTGGCACTATAAGGAAGGCCCATCTTTAGCATCTTGATGTAATTTTTGTCTTTGGAAAATGGGCCATGAAAGTGTGGGGGAAAGTGGGGATATGTAAAACTTGAAATATTTTAAAAAGCTAAATATTTATTTTGGGCTTAAGATTTAATACCTCTCTCTCTCTCTCTCTCTCTCTCTCTCTCTCTCTCTCTCTCTCTCTCTCTGCCTGCCAGAATGTGTATGTGTGTGTGTGTGTGTATGTGTGTGCATGAATGTATGTGTTTTGAGGCAGATCCTGAGTACTGAAATTAGAAGTGTGCACCACATCTAGCTAAGACATTAATACTCCTCTACATGTATTAAAAACATCTCCAAAATGCCTCTCGCACTCCTTGCTTTTCCATTCAGGTGCCTTCTCCCAGCTCTGCAGCCCACGTTAGCACACATAACCATAACTTTATTTCATTTTTTTGGTAGGCACATGGTTTCACACCTTTGATTAAGGTCTGTGTGTACATAGTCCTTATTCAATGCTACATTAGGATCACTGTTGTAGAAGCCATTTTAACCGTTCCTTATTTCTGTGGTGAGAACACACCTGCCCTCCCCTTCAGCCTTCTGGACACACAGGTCAGTGTGAGCGGCAGTCCCCTGCCTGTCCAGTAGCTCAGCAGAATGTGCTCTTTCCAACTGCTACGTGGCACTACTGGTTAACTTCGCCTTGTGCATTCATTCCCCGGCACTCCCCTCCTTCTCCTACCCAGCAGTTGACTTCCAACTTCTATAAGATCAGCTTCACATAAATCCACACGTGAGTGAGGCCATGTGGCGTGGATCTTTCTCCGCCTGTCATCTTTCATTTAACATCTCCCAGATTCATCGCCGTGCCTACACTGCAGTCTTTTTATGGCTCAGTAGGATCCCGTTGTGTATACCTACCGTGTTTCTTTAACCTGTTTCTCCACCGATGGACACTCGGGTTGATTTCGTGAATATGGACAAAGCAGTATTTGAATGATGAACTGATTCAGAGTCCCTGGTCCTAGGATGTACATTAGACTCAACTAAGCTATCTTTGTCAGAGCATCTCGTCTCAGAAAAATGGAGTCTCCATCTCTGGGGTGGGAAGTGTGTGTGTGTGTGTGTGTGTGTGTGTGTGTGTGTGTGTGTGTGTGTGTGTGTGTTGAGGGAACCCTCAAGGCATGGAAGGTTGGCAGTATGTCCTTTGTTGTTTGCTCTGTCAACGGGGATAATTCACAGACTGTATGCTGACTCTCCTCAGAACAGAACCAGCTCAGAACAGCTTCCTAGCTTCGAAATGAAGTTATATTGACTGTCTTAGGTACTGAAGCACTTCCCTGCATCTCCCTTTGCTTCGCTTCTCATCTTTCTGGAGACTTCTTTTCTAGAAAGATTGTCCTGTCTACTTCTGGAACCTAAGTAATCTTCCCTTCTTTTCTCTCTTCGCCAACCAAGCATTACTCCGAAGTCCTGCTTCCTCCTCTGCTTTTCCCCAGCTGCACATCTGAGTTGTACGAACAAGTCTGTTGTGGGAACTGGTCTTTCTTGGCCCATCACTGCAGGCTTAGTGTGGCTTCTCATTGTCTGTGTGACGGCACCCTCGAGCTAGAGGATAGGGACCAATTTTCAACAAGATTGCGGTCTCTCCTTATGGGATAGCCGCTAGTACTTAAGCAGAACAGGGAAAACACTCTAGGGGTCCAGCGAGAGCAAGGGGTCTTGTCTAGTGTTTATCTGAAATAGAAAATGCGGGGGCTTTGGGCTGGACCTAGGCTTTCATTTGTGAGTCTGCTGGCGAATCCTCTTGTGGAGGAACTATGCAGTCAACTGAAGAGCATCGTTAGGAGACAGATAGTTCTGGGCGTGGCCACAGTATTAGGGGACTGTGAGGGCCAGTCCAGGAATGATAAATTATCTAGGGTGCCTTCAAGATAAGTGTCCCTGTCTTTTCTCAGGTCAAAATATGTGTTTGGGGCAGGTTTTTTTTTTTTAAGGACCTTTGGAATTATTTCATTGAGTGGATAGAAAGCATTAAGTTAGAAGTGGATGCAGGGGTGTTGGGGATTTAGCTCAGTGGTAGAGTGCTTGCCTAGGAAGTGCAAGGCCCTGGGTTCAGTCCCCAGCTCCGAAGAAAAAAAGAAACAAAAAAAAAAAAAAAAAGAAGTGGATGCAGGAAAGATGCTGAGTTAGAAGCAGAGAGCTTTTGTCAAAGGAAGTGTTATCCTCCAATACCAATGTCGAAGCAGATACAAGCACATGGCCTTGGATTGAAGTTGGTGGGCGTGTAGAGTGGCTGAGCTTTGGTTCCGCCTGACCTCCATCAAGGTACGGAGTTCCCAATCTCAGAACCATGGGGATCCCAGTTTGAAAGCCACTGATGTGAACATCGTGGGCTTGTGATCCTATGTCTCCATCCTTGCTGATCGCTTATTGGCTGTGTTTCCTTGGACAACATACTCAACTTGTGAAACTTCTGCTTCTGTAGGAAAGATTCCTTTGTTTGCTAAATATGTAAGAAATGACTGGCAAGTCATTAAGGTAGCTGAGTGATGAACTGAGCTCAATTCCCAGAACCTATGTAAAACTGGAAGGAGAGAACCAACTCTACAAATATGTCCCTTGACCTTACACCCACACATCCTACCCTCTAACATCCCCACATACACATCATACAGACATACACTAAATACATAAATATTTTAAAATTTAAAGCAGAGTGACTGCAATATGTAATAATGTATTATAAGAATATGTAAAAAAAAAAAAGTGCTTCATAATGTCCTTGTCACAGAAAGCCTAGAAGGCCCACAGTAAATTGCAGCTGTTGACTCTGGTATGATTTGCTAAGAACTAGAAGTGATGTCCTGGGAATGTGTGAAGATTGTTCCACACTTCTGACAAATTAAATTATTGCACCTGGTGTTTTATTGGTTGGGTTGACTGGTTGACTGGTTGACTGGCTGACTGGCTGATTGGTTGGTTGGTTGGCTGGTTGGTTGGCTGGCTGGCTGGCTGGTTGGTTGGTTGGTTGGTTGGTTGGCTGGCTGGCTGGCTGGTTGACTGGCTGGCTGACTAGCTGACTGGCTGGCTGATTGGTTGGTTGATTGGTTGATTGGTCAACTACTTGGTTGGTTGGTTGGTTGGTTGGTTGGTTGGTTGGTTGGTTGGTTGATTGGTTGATTGGTCAACTGCTTGATTGGTTGGTTGGTTGGTTGGTTGGTTGGTTTGTTGGTTGATTGGTTGGCTGGTTGGTTGGTTAGTTGATTGGTTGGTTAGTTGGTTGGTTGATTAGTTTATTGGTTGGCTGATTGGTTTTTTGATTGATCGGTTGGTAGGTTGTTGGTTGGTTGGCTGGTTGACTGGCTGGCTGGCTGATTGGTTGGTTGATTGATTGATTGATTCGTTGATTGGTCAACTGGTTGGTTAGTTGGTTGGTTGGTTGGTTGGCTGGTTGGTTGGTTTGTTGGTTGATTGGTTGGCTGGTTGGTTAGTTGATTGGTTGGTTGGTAAGTTTATTGGTTGGCTGATTGGTTTTTTGGTTGATTGGTTGGTAGGTTGTTGGTTGGTTGCTTGGTTGATTAGCTGGTTGGTTAGTTGATTGGTTGGTTGGTTGGTTGATTAGCTGGTTGGTTTGTTGGTTGGTTGGTTTGTTAATTGGTTGGTTGCTTGGTTGTTGATGTTTGTGATCAGGTTATCCTATACCAAACACCTGACTAGCCAAGCAGCAGAGTACATGGAGGACAGGAAGGAGTTGAGTTTATTTTCAGCTGTAGAGAAAGTCCAGACTTGGGGGGGGGGGGAATCAGCCTTTTGAAGAACTGCAGATGTCAAACATTACATGTAGTTGATGAACACAATTCGGGGGACAAAGCATAGGATATGTCCAGGGCCCCTGCTCTATGAGAAGCCCCACAGCACTTGTCCTGAATAGCAGTGGCAAAGTGGACTTGTTAAAGAAGAAGAGCCTGCCTGGCTCCATTTTACATAAGACAAAAGGGAAAGAACGTCTCCCTGAGGATTGCAACCCTTGAGACTCTCTCCTATCATTACCAGATTGAGATAAAAATTCACATGCATATCCAGAAAATGAGCAACCCTAAAGGCAAGCATTTGTTTCCTAACTCCCCTTGGATGGGTAGAGCCTGGCAGAAGTGAGCTCAGCTTCCTCTTGAGCATTGGCAGCATTGGCAGATGTGCTAAATAAAATATCACCATGGGGTGATGGAGCGATGGCTCAGTGGTTAAGAGCACTGACTGCTCTTCCAGAGGTCCTGAGTTCAATTCCCAGCAACCACAGGATGGCTCACAACCATCTGTAATGGGATCTGATGCCCTCTCCTGGTGTGTCTGAAGAGAGTGACAGTGTACTCACATACATAAAATAAATTTATCTTTTTTTAAAAAATATATCACCAGGATCCATTTCAAAGAAATATGGGTTCCCACTCAATAATTTCAAATTGGTATGTCAGTATATTTGCTTTGTTTGTTTAATTTTGTTTTGTTGAGATTGTTGTTGTTGTCGTCATTGTTTGGGTATTTTGTCTTTGGTTTGTTTTGGGGGGGTTGTTTTGTTTTTTTGTGATAAGGTCTCACTCTATATCCTTGGCTTGACTCAAACCTAGAGAATTCCTCCTATCTGAGCCTCCCAAGTGCTGGGATTATGGGCAGGGACCACCCCACACAGTTCATAATTAGCTAGGAGAGTTGAAGCCCACTTTTTTTTTTTTTTTTGGTTCTTTTTTTTCAGAGCTGGGGACCGAACCCAGGGCCTTGCGCCTCCTAGGTAAGCGCTCTACCACTGAGCTAAATCCCCAGCCCCTGAAGCCCACTTTTAGGACAGTGATTCACAGCCTAGACCCCAGTATGAGAATGAATGCTAGATGGTTTTTAACCCTTACTGACACACCACGTGCCATGGGAGGTTACCTGTCCTTACCTCTGCCCTGTGTGCCTCTGCAAAGTGTGGCTAGTCATTCAACCTACTGGGCTTATCTTCCAGGATGGACAGTCAAAGTGAAGTCAGACGGTTGTTAGGAGAGATGCTTTCCTGGGGACTGCTGGTGGCTCTCCTTTCTGCCTGTCCTTGAATGGCTGTCTCTTGCTCATCAGTGTGTGTCCTCACCATATAAAGATTCTAATAATAATAATAATAATAATAATAATAATAATAATAATAATAATAAGTCAGAACTCATTCTGACTGAGTCCTTATCAAACCAGACTTATCTCCACGTTTCCTACTTCCCAATAAGGTCATATGCTGAGAACACGGTGGACATGAATCTTGTGTGGCCTTCGTTAGCACCTCATGGAAGCATTACAAGAATATGAATCAGTTACACAAATTGCCCATGTAACAGTAGTTTGCAATGATGTAACTGAGTTAGCATGACCACTCGCAAGGTGCTTTGTATATCGTCAGGGGTATGAAGTGTCACACACTACTGAAACTGTCGCTCAGCAAACTGTCATTCTTTGCAGCCACTGGACTCTACTAAATACTGTAACTATCCTGGGGTAGGTGAGGAGGCCTAACTAATTCATACTAATGTGTGTTTCTAGCCCTGCAGCTAGTTCCTTGACAGGAGACACCTTATTCCCTTCCTGTCCAAAAGGATGGCCAAGGAAACGAGATCTTAAACCACTGTCAAAAGAGATTTTCAGCTTCACGTTGTCCCTCTGGGTGGCTGAGGGGAAGCCGGCACTGCCTGCCCGTTTGCTTTCAGCTCTGATCCCTGTCCCTATGAGCAGCGCTGTCACCTGTGTAGCTCTCTCTGCAGGAGACCCGAGTTTCTCTTTCTGCCTGAATTTCCTGCGTGGATATTGTGCGCTGCCATCTTTAGATCCTGTTTAAATATAACACATGATGGGGTGTTGTTCAGATTGGATAATCAAGAGAGAGAGAGAGAGAGAGAGAGAGAGAGACAGAGACAGAGAGAGAGACAGAGACAGAGAGAGAGAGAAAGGAAAGGAGGGAGAGAAGGAGGGAGGGAGGGAGGGAGGGAGGGAGCCTGCAGCCCATGTTAAGGATAAGCCTGGGTTATTTGAGGAGACAAGAGTTTAAATGACATAGCAAGCCTATGATAGAATGGTATGAGCTTCTTAATGTTAAGAAAACAATAATACAGAGGCATGACCGAAGATCCAGACTTAATAATTTAATGCCATTTTTCCTGTCTATGAGGCTACAGAAAGCTACCTACAATCAGCCTAAAGGATAGTCACAGTGTTTAACTTGGGTCTTTTCCTGGGCTAGCCACGTGCACGTTCTTAAAACATACCAGCAGGTCCCCCTCAGCCACTTGATCACAAGGGTGAACCGCTGGGAATTCTCCAGGACACTGTGTTGCTAGGAGACTGTGTTGCTAGGATACCATCCTGCTAAACCCAGGATGTATGGTAGGCTACATAGATCCTTTCCAACTTAACAATTTTTTTGGCTTAGGATGGGTTTGCCAGGCCGTGGTGTCAAGTTCAGGGCTAGCTGTTCTATCCTGCTGCCTATACAAGGTGATTTGGATGAGAACAAAAGATACCGAGATGAAGGTAAATGTACCCTCCTTTGGACACGCCAGGACGTGGTGTGGCAATCAGTGCTCGCATGCAATCAGTGCTCCCTACATACGTGAGGCAGGAGGATACGCTGAGTCGCTTTCAGATGGTTGAGAGGAGAAAACTGAGACACTCCTCGAACTTATCAAAGTCTATGTCCTGAGTTACCATTTTCCTTCAGGGCTGTCTTTGTTTCTGTTTTCTGACTTCTCCCCTCATTAACCATCCCCTCCAAGCTGGCTGCTCTCCTGCGACAGTAGTAAGGCCATGACCAAGTGCTTGGAACAGAGAAGATCTCTGTTGTCCATTCTTGACCCTCCTGATGTTCTGAGGCTATGAGTAAGCGGACTCAGAGAACCGGGGTCAGTTCCAGGATGTCGGTAAAAGAAGCCGTCGGAAGATGGGCGCTGGACGGGTTTTATTTTACGTTTATCTGCTTAGCTGAGGTGGAGTCACGCCTGCCACTGTGTATGTGTGGAAGTCAGACAACAACTGCCAGGAGTTGGTATTGAACTCGTGTTGTCAGGCTTGGTTGCAAATCCACCGAACTGTCTCACCGGCCCTGTCGTCGATATGGTATAATTTTCTTCAATAGGAAACCAAAGCCTAGCCTCCTGAGAGACATAAAATGGGGTATAAATCGCATATGCATATGCAACATGGATAGCCTTCTCATGGTGTCCAAAGAGCATCATTTCCAAGATACTTACCCCCCTCCTCTTCCAAGATCCCTGGTACTCAGGACCCTTATACAAAACGGTATAGTATTTGAATAGAACCAATACACGACATCCACATGCTCCAAGAAAGACTACGTATCACTAACGTCACATAAATGCTGTGTAAATAACGTTTTACATTAGAGAATCATGATATGCCCAACCCACAAACACGATCCTGCACACACCGTGCAAAATAATATGGAACCCTTCTAACAGAGGCTAACCCCGTGCATTATCTGAAGGAAAATATTTACTAGTCTCATGAGAATCCACACCTCAGATAGGTTAAACTAAAAGAAACCCAGGATTAGAAGAGTCATCTCAAACCAGTTGTGTGTGTGTTTTGCTTTAGAATCTTGGGAAGACTTTTTTTTTTTTTTTTAAGGAAAATGGGCCACGTACAGAATTGCCAGATCCTTTTTAAATCTGGAATGGGCTCGGAGGCTCTTTTTCTTGGATTATCACACCTCCTTTTAGCCTCCTTAGCTGCAGTTTTTACATACCCGAGTCAGAATCCAAACGCAGAGCTCACAGTCCCTGCCTCTGGCAGTTGAGCTGCGCAGGCCGGCTGCTGGCATTCCTGTGTCAGTCCAACAGTACAGCCTTTCCATGCGCACACACTGATAAGCCAGCAAGCGGGCACAAGGGTCAGAGGTTATTGGACAGCGCCGAGCCGTCCCTGCCCAGCTGGCTCTGTCTGGACTTCAAAAGCCCACCTCCCACAGTACAAGAGCTCCTTACACATTGGGGTTCTTCCTTGAATCCCTGGGAACTGTTTGACTGATCTGAATTCTAACACACATATTCTCTCCCTCCCCTTATCTATCCTGTGTAAATGGCTTACACACTTAATGCAAAATCTGGGTTTATTTTATCTCAGTATTGAACTAGTATCAAGTAAATTCAATGAAAGTAGTTGTTACATAGTACTGTTTAAGAGTAAAGACAACCCACAGAATAAATAAGTAAGCCCTCCCTTATATACCTGTTCAGGCCTCTTTTTTAAATTATTCTTTATTTCCAGCTACATAAGTCCATCTATGTGGATGAAGAGGACAGATCCATATATCTTAGGATGGACAGGGTCAACATGTGTCTTAGGGTTTATATGACTAAAACGAAACACCATGACTTGGTAAAGCAAGTTGGGGATGAATGGGCTTTTGGGCTTACATTTCCAGATCATAGTCCTTCACTGGAGGGAGCTAGGACAGGAATGAAGCAGGGCAGGAACCTAGAAGGCAGGAGCTGATGCAGAGGCCATGGAGGGGTGCTGCTTATCGGTGTCTTAATCAGGGTTTCTATTCCTGCACAAACATCATGACCAAGAAGCAAGTTGGGGAGGAAAGGGTGTATTCAGCTTACACTTCCACATGGCTGTTCATCACCAAAGAAAGTCAGGACTGGAACTCAAGCAGGTCAGGAAGCAGGAGCTGATGCAGAGGCCATGGAGGGATGTTACTGACTGCCTTACTCAGCTTGCTCTCTTATAGAACCCAAGACCACCAGCCCAGGGATGGCACCGCCCACAATGGGCTGGGTCCTCCTCCCTTGATCACTAGTTGATAAAATGCCTTACAGCTGGATCTCATGAAGGCATTTCCTCAACTGAGGCTCCTTTCTCTGTGATAACTTCAGCTTGTGTCAAGACCAGCCAGTACAACCGTCTAGCTTCACATGTCTTACTTAGCCTGCTTTCTCATGGAATCCAGGACCACCAGCCCAGGGATGGCACCACCCACAATGGGCTGAGCCCTTCCCCCACTTGATCGCTAATTGAGCTTTACAGCTGGATCTTGTGGAAGCATTTTCTCAATTAAGGTTTCCAATTTTGGGTAACAAGTTGACATCGTAGTAGCCAGACCATCATGTGACAGTTGAAAGGAGAATATTAATTTATAACTTTCACTCATCATCGAAGAAGCCAACTGTGGTGGTTTAATCGGAAAGGCCCCTATAGACTCACGTGTTTGAATGCTTAGCTATAGGAAGTGTCACTATTAGGAGGTGTCCCCTGGTTGGAGGAAGCGTGTCACCGTGGCGGTGGGCTTTGAGGTCATATATGCTCAAGCTATTCCCAGTGTGGCACACGGTCTCCTCCTTCCTGCCTGTGGATCTGGATGGAGAACTCTCAGCTCCTCCAGCGCCATGTCTGCCTGCATGCTGCCATGCTCGCCACAATGGACTGAACCTCTGAAGCTGTAAACCAGCCCCAGTGAAATGTTTTCCTTTATAAGAGTTGCTGTGGTCATGGTATCTCTTAGTAGCAATAGAACCCTAAGGCATCAACCTTCTGATAGTACTACAGTGTTCTCTGAATGCCCTGGCTCCGTCACAATGTTTCATTTCTGGTATCCATCTTTGTGTCCGTGGCAGAGTCTCAAGCCAAATTGGGTAACTGCAGCTGTTACCGCCACAGAAGCCTCTTCTCTTGTTCGAAAAATAAAGTTGATTATTAGTTACTTCTATACAATGTATGTATTGATTGATTCAGTCACAAAACCTTTACAGGCACCTGTACATCCGGATTGTCGTTAGTTAAAGGGAAATAAGAAGACAGACATCACACACAGGGTCTCTTCCTTGCATGTGGCAACCCAAGAGGGCCCAAGATTGACAACCTCCTTAAGGTTATAGTTTTGAAATAAGTTTTCTTTAGTGGCAACTGCTTTTTCTGAGAGGGGGTGGCCCTCTGGGTGGATGGCAGTTCTGGGGACATGTTTAGTCATCACAAAGGGGTGTCAGTGACAGAGCACCAAAGGTGGTGTGACTGGACATTGAGCAGAGTGGGCCCCACAGAAGGGCCACTCAAATCAAAACGTTACTAGTGCTATGACTTCTAAGAAGATGGCATATAAGGGATATTCTCAAAGAGAGAGGCATAGAGGAGGGTGCTAGGGACCCTGGGGGGGGGGGCTCTCCTTGGGAAGTCCCCAACAAATCAATGTTTTCCTATCTGCACCCCAGAACCAAATACCCTTTGGCAGGTGGGAACTTCCTTCATCTTGTCTACCGTACCAAGCATGAATGGGTGCTCCTGAAAGACCACCATCTTGGTGGCTTTCCAGATTCATGGTTCCTTATCTGACCCTGCTTGTTCCAGAGGGGTTTATGGTTCTGTGAGGGAAAAGAATGGGTATTTGAAAGCCTATGCTTTTGTGTCATGAGTGCCCAGCATTAGGTGGAATGGATGTGTCTGTTGGGAGCCCCAAGGGCCTTTGAAGGAGATGGTCCCTATGCGGTTAGGAGACATAGTCTTCGTAGAAGCCTTTTCATACATGGTTGTGTTTTAAACTGGTGGGGAGATGTTTCTGGATGCAGTTTTCAGAAAACCTGCTCTGGCTTGCAGTGCCCTGGACAGGCTCTCTCCTACACTTTTCAGGCCTATCTTTTCTATCCACCACTATGCTGTCGTCTTTCGTTGCTGGGAAGCTTCCCAGCCTCTGTTGATGTTAGAAATAGGTAGCGTTCAGAGCCGCAAATTTTCAGAGATGCATAAGATGTCTGTCTTGGTTTTTGTTGTGTTTAGATGTTGGATGCTGCTCCTGAGAGAGTTCTCCAGGACACAGCCTCAACTTAGCTTGAAAACATGTAGGAAATTCACGTCTTGGCTGCATGGTTTTCATATGGAAAAAACACGCCCTTAATATGGGATGGGGTCCCATTAGCATCATGGCAGGAAGTTAGCAACTGAAAACTTAGCAGCCCGCTGAGGCAGTGTGAGAATAGGAAACGTGCCCTTGGCTTAGGGAAGACCGGCTTTGAGGAGTCTGTGAATATGGAATCTGTGGTGAATTTCTGGTACGGAGCAGCTGGGTTTTTATAATGTGTTGATGGAGCAGTTTCCCCGGGGATTGTATATTGATTTAAGATGGTCACATTTCATGAGAAATTACCAATCTCAATGCAGAATAAGCTGGGATATCTCAAAATGTATAAATTGGTGTGCTTGGACCTTTTTTTAATGAGTATGTGTGAGCGTTTGCCTGCTTGTCATTATGTGTGTATGCTTCATTTGTGCCTGGTGCCCACAGAGGCCAGAAGAAGGCATTGGATCCCCTAAAACTGTTACAGATGGTTGTGAAGCCACCTTGCGGGTGCTGAAAATCAAACCTGGGTCCTCTGAAAGAACAGCCAGTGCTCTTAATTTGTGGGCCAAAGAGTTTGCCCTATTCCTCTTGACTTATTAGAAAAATGTTATCATGTTTTCATACAAAAAAGTCCAATGCTTTCCTCTTGTTTTGTACCATTGGCTGGGTACCTGTCCGCGGGCACATTAGCCAGCTTTGCCACCACAATGCTTTTTCTTCTTTCTTCCTAGTCGGATGCCAATGCAAGTTACTTGAGAGCAGCTCGGGCGGGGCACCTGGAAAAGGCCCTTGACTACATCAAAAATGGAGTGGACGTCAACATCTGTAACCAGGTCGGTTGTGGTTGTTATTGTTCTGGTTTGGTATTTTCATTAAAACTCTCAAATTTCTTTCTTTTTTTTTCCTTTTTTTCGGAGCTGGGGACCGAACCCGGTCTACCACTGAGCTAAATCCCCAACCCCTCAAATTTCTTAAGGTTAGTGTTAGCTATCGGCAGGCTCTTCCTCCACTTGACAGGAGGTTGGTTTTGTTGTTAAATGTCGTTTGCCCAACCTTGTCCGATTAGTCTCCGTCAAAGGGATGCCATGTAGTGACTAACGGCTGATAGTAACAGGCCACCCTCCCTAGTTTTCACATTTTAGTTCCACTCCACATTCCCGTGCTGTGCACACAAGGGGGATTCTGGTAGGGCATTAACTGAGGAGTATGTGGCAGGCTGGTGAGAACCCTGTTTTCAGTTCACTCTCCTTTCTCTTGCCCTCAGAATGGGTTGAATGCGCTCCATCTTGCTTCCAAAGAAGGCCATGTGGAAGTGGTCTCCGAGCTGCTGCAGAGAGAAGCCAACGTCGATGCAGCCACAAAGGTCAGTGTCATGGGCTTGGTGCCTTTGGTGACACTTGTCACGTTCTGTAAAGGGTCAACTCTCCATTAGAAGAAGGGCGCCATTCTCGTGAGCTGTTCATCACCCTCGTCATCTGTGCGTCACAGAGGCACTGAACAATGGGCTGTGAGCTCATGTGTCTTCCCTCTCATTTAACAGAAAGGAAACACAGCCTTACACATCGCATCCTTGGCTGGACAAGCGGAAGTGGTCAAGGTCTTGGTTACGAACGGAGCGAACGTCAACGCACAGTCTCAGGTGAACTTAACAACCGTATTGCAAAGCACTTTGCCTGTTATTTCCCAATAAGACCTATGGACCAAGCGTTTGCTTGAGTTACACGTCAGCTAAGGGCACATCCCTGGCACGCCTCTTTTATCAAGTAGTTATCAGAGTTCCTAGAGTTTAAAATGTTTCAAATATTTGCGCTGAATATACATCCTCCTGTCACTTAGGGCATAGACAGTCATATGAAGTCCTAGAAAAAGCCCCATAGACTACCTACTATCTTAATCTTTGAATCTAAAAATAAATTAGCTTTTGAACATACAGTACTGGTTTAAAATTCAAGTACTCGTCATCCAGTCATTGACATGAGTGTAGTGTCCATCAAAGGCCGTGCAGCAAAACAGACATCTTGTAAAGCTGCAGTGTCCATAAAGGACTGTTGTAGACATTTTTAATTCCAATCCAGGGTTTCTTCTACTCCACCTTTGACCATTTAGTTCCCGAATAAAAGACACACACAGCCTTTATATCTACAATAAGCCTTGATCAGCACTAGAGCTGGACAGACATCTAGCCTCTATGCTATTTAAATCTATTTCCTATCCATAACCCCAAGTTACTTACTATGTTTTTTATCTGGCCTGCTCTGAACTCCAACTGGTCAACCCTCAGGGCCATGCTTTCTTGACTCCTAGTCTTTGTCTCCTCCTCCTCCTCCTCCTCCTCCTCCTCCTCCTCCTCCTCCTCCTCCTCTCCCTCCTCTTCCTCTTCCTCCTTTTCTTCCCCCTCTTCTTCCTCCTCTCCCTCCTCTTCCTCTTCCTCCTCTTCTTCCCCCTCTTCTTCCTCCTCCCCCTCCTCTTCCTCTTCCTCCTCTTCTTCCCCCTCTTCTTCCTCCTCTTCTTCCTCCTGCTCTTCCTCTTCTTTCCCCTCCTCTTCCCCTCCTCTTCCTCCTCCTCTTCCCTTCCTCCTCTTCCCCTCCTCTTCCCCTCCTCTTCTTCCTCATCTTCTTCCTCCTCCTCTTCCTCTTCTTTCCCCTCCCCTTCCTCTTCCTCCTCTTCTTCCTCCTCCTCTTCTTCCTCCTCCTCTTCCTCCTCTTTCCCCTCCTCTTCCCTTCCTCCTCTTCCCCTCCTCTTTCCCCTCCTCTTCTTCCCCTCCTTCTCCTCCTCTTCCTCTTTTACCTAAACTTCTTCATGGTTCTCTGATCCCAGGCTCAAGAACCCTAAACCTGGCCTATATTTCTTCTGCCCAGCTATTGGCTGATGACATCTTGATTCACCAATCAGAAATAACTTGGGGGACAAGGTCTCACTTGTGATCTGTGTGGGGACTGTCTCACCTCTAGCTCAACCTGGCCTTGTGCCCCCACCCGCCCCTACACTTGGCATTACAATACATAACAACAGACCAAACTTAGCAGAGGACAGCCTCTTTTGTCCCGTTTCAAGTTGAAGCATCTCTCGAATGTCAGTGGCTCCCCCTGGGTGAAAGGCATTGAACATACTGACCACAGAACAAACCTGTGATTTAGCCAAAAATGAAGAATTTAGTGAAGTTGGGAAAGGTGATATCAGGGGACCATGAAGCCCGTGGTTATAATGTGACATTGGGATTCTCCAGCAACCTTGGGATCAGAGTCATGGGAAGTATTACAGTGGGTGTTTGATGATGAATAATCTGAAAACCAAAAGATTAAGTGAAAAAAAAAGTGAGATATTTGAATTCTCAAGTGTTCCTTGTGAAATTGATGCTGTACAGAATTGAAAGCCGCAAGGGAAGTGGTGTCTTCCTTTTATTGCAAAAACTCAACCTTGTCAACCCCACTCCTACCCTCACACAAAATCACATTTCAATTAGTCTTAAACCCCGATGCCCTGTACATGTCTGGCAAGAACTCTGGGGATGAGCGCTGGCCACTGGCCCTTTATTCAGTCTTTCTTTGCGTTCTGAAAACATCTCATGATTATTGTCAGTTTTAAAAGTCTGTCTTTGACCTTTGAGAAAACGTCTCAACACAGTTGTAAAAAATAAATTTAAAGCTGTGTGGTGGGGCACATGCCTTTAATCTACCAGCACTCAGGAGGTAGAGGAAAGTGGATATATCTATGAATTCGAGGCCAGCCTGGTCTGCAGAGGGAGTTCTAGGACAGCCAAGACTACACAGAGAAACCCTATCTTGAAGAAAAAGAACAAACAACACAAACAAAATAAAATAGAACAAAATGAAAACATTATTAGACTTACTTATCACGTGTGTGTGTGTGTGTGTGTGTGTGTGTGTGTGTGTGTGTGTGTGTGTGTGTGTGTGTGTGTTTGCTCTCTGGTAGAGGCCAGAGGATAACTTGGGGGAATCAGATCTCTCCCTTCACCCTGGAGGTCCTGAAGCTTGAACTCTGGTCATCAACCTTGTTTCACTCAGTCTTCCAATGACCCAAAGCACACTTTATTTTTTATTTAGTTACCCCATGGCCTTTTGGTCTCTCTGTTAAATGCGCTTGGCTCATTGTCTTTGAGTATCTTTGGCTGATGAATCTCTTCCACATGTGAGACTGCAGATTCACGATGACTAACAGTCTCAGTGTAAAAGCTTTGGCCCTAGTGACCATCAACGTCAGAGAAGTCAACACACTCCGCTCACAACTGCAGGGTCCCTCGATCATTCACTCCCCTTTCTTGTTACTTCCTGGATCTGGGCTCTTGTTCCATTGTCTGTGAGAAGTATGCTTTGAATAAGAAAATGCTTTTCCAGAAAGGAACAATATAAAATTAAAGTTTAGCAGATACACTCTCAGATATTAACCGACTACAAAAGAAAACGGGAAACGTGTGCTTTAAATATTTTCTTTTAGTTATGCTTATTTTCGTGGGCGGCAAGGCCACGTGTGAGCTAGCAGTGCACACACATGTTAGTCAGATGACAACTGGCCAAGTCAGTACTTTCCTCCCACCATGTGGGTCCCAGGGATCCAACTCAGGTTGTCAGGATTGACAGCGAACACTTTTACCTGCTGAGCCATCTTAACGGCCTACGTCACACTTCCCCCCAAAAAGAACATCGCCTCAGTTTTGTCCACTGAAAAACAGTGAGTGGTGATCACGGAGCCATGAGTTAGCAGGACGAGCCTTGAATCCGTTTCCAATCAGAACATCTCCTTCAGATCTTGCACACATTCCTGATTATGTCCGAGGGCAACCATAGCTATAAACCTGCCTGCCGTCAGTAAGTGGGAAAGCCATGGTTGAGATGAATGAAGCCCAAATCCGTTTTAATTTCAATTTATACACGTTCCACACTGATGAGGCCGTAAGAGAAAGAATGGAGCCTGTGAAGTCCCTCTCCTCGCAGCTGTGCCTGGGGATCCCTGTCACACACACACACACACACACACAATTTCCTCTTCCATCTGGAAACCTGGCCTCATGTGCCTCCTGAGCCGTGCTGTGACCAGAAGGAACAGTGAGGTGACCGTGCTTCAGAACCAGAAATTTGTGCAACTCTAAGGCAGGAATTTTACATAGACCAAAAGGCAACCATGGCCTGGAAGACGGCGCTGTAGCTCAATGGGCAGAGCGTTTGCTAAGCATGCGCAGAGCCCCGCGTTGGATCCCAGCATCACGTAAACTGTGCATGGCGATTCGTGGTTCTGATCCCGGCATTTGGGAAGTAGAGGCAGAAGGATCAGAAGTTCAAGGTCACCTTTGTTAATACAGCAAGTGCAAGGCCAGCACGGACTATATAAAACTCTGTCTTAAAATAAATAGAATGGTTCTTTAAGTGGAGATTTTATTCATGCACTAACACGTAAAACATGGAAATGTTCACACTCAAGAGAGATAGATCAGTGTGCAGGAACACGCCTGTAATCTCAGCACATGGGATCATGAGTTCTAGATTGGGGAGGGAGGAAGGGAGAATGGTAGGTCTCTAAGTGAGATTTCACCTAGAAACTCTTTCTTCTTCAATTGTAAAAAATAGTTAAGAAAGTACTGGTGAGGTGATTCAGTCATAAAGGTACCTCCTGCTGAAGGTGAGGACCTCAGTTCAACCCCAGGACCCTCATGGTTGAAAGAGAGAACTTGCCTCTTACAATTGTCCCTCAACTTTCACCTGTACACACACAAGTATGAGCACATGTATGTGTGCACACACACTAATAGTAATATGAACATTTCCTTACAATTTTTAAAAAGAAATATTTGAGAATCCCTTTCCCCTTCCTTGATTCCTTTTCATTTATTTATTTGCATCCCGAATGCTGTCCTCTCCACTCCTCGAACCTTAATAACACAAGCCAGCATTTAGATCCCGTTCTTGTGCATTTGGGCATTATAAACACAAGATTAGGGTTTTTACTTTATTCTGGTTCTGAGCTTAGCTTTTCCTGACCGAGCCATCTCTCCAACCCTACGTTTTATTTTGTTGTTGTTTAGGAGGGTTTTGTTTGCTTGTTTACTTTTAATGAGTATTTAATTAAAGAATTAACAATTCTTTAATTCTTTAGTAAAAGACTTTATATTCCCATAACCTCTTTGCTATACCTTAGGGGGAAAAAATGGACCATGGAGATGACTCAGCAGGGAAAGGGTCAGATTCTCAGCACCTACATAAAAGCCAGGCTGGAATGATCGCCTGCCTGGAATCCCAGCACACAGGAGGGGTGGCATCGAATCCCCAGAACAAGCTGGTTAACTAAGCTAGCCTAAACATACACACACACACAGACACACACACACAGACACACACACACAGACACACACACACACACACACACACACACACACACACGTCATTGGCTAACCGAATTGTAATTGTAAAGAACTCATTTCTTTTTAATCCCTTAGCGTTTTGCACTCGGTGTAACAGTAATACACTGTATTTACCACTTAAGACAAAGAAACTGCTCAGGTAAAATCTCGATTTTCCTTGTCTTCCTTGATTGCATCCAAAGGCATAGCTGACTGTGTTTATACAGGCAGCATCTGTCTCTGGTAGTATTTTTGGCTATGGCTATGTTTTGAACAAACAAGTTTTCTTACTTGTTTTAACAAAGGGCAAAATACCGCAAGTCAAATGTCATCTTTCGGGTACCCTTGAGGGTTTACCCCTCATCCAGACGTCCTTTGTGTTAGAAGAACCAGATTCTCACAGTCAGCGAGGTAGGTCTAGACGCCCTCTGACTTTTGACCTTTAATCTGACTTTCACAGAACTTAGTGTCACACGGGCTTCGGTGAAATACTTTACCGTGTGTTGTCATTGGCCATGACAAGGAACGCATAGGAAGGGACACCCCTCAGACATGAGGTAGTTTTGTGGAGTTTGGTTGGTTGTTTTTTTTTTTTTGTTTTGTTTTGTTTTGTTTTTCTTTTCCTCTGCCTGGCTGGGTCTCCACGATCCGCAAAGTTCTTAGTCTGCAGATTTACATGCGTCTAATAGCCCCACTGTAAACACTGAGAGAAGAAGGTATTGAAGACAGTAGATAAAATCAGATTTTTAATAAGACACTGACTGTGTCTTAAGCTGCCCTTCCCTGGGGAACCTCAAGCTACTGTTGCCACAGAGAAGAAAATGTAAAATGACTCCAGTATCTTCCTGTCTTAACAGGCTCTGTTTTGATGGTTTCCTAATTTTTTAAGTGAATACGAAAATGGAGAAGAAACATCTTTCTCAAATCTGGCCATTCCCAGGGTCCAAGTGCCTTCTCACCAACAAGTGTGATGGTTATAGGCTGCCCCATGGTAATGCCATGAATTGTGGGAGGTGCCTTATGCCTCTGGGCTAGTCTAGTGGCAAGATTTTTTTTAGTCAGTCTCTTCCAAAGATATTTGTAGATTCTTTATTGATAGATAATATGTATATTATATAATTGGGCTTATTTGGATTAAAAGAGCAAAAGAAGTTTCCAAAGAGTTTATTGGCTTTGGGTTGGAGACACTTGAGAACAGAAAGCTAAAGAGAAACAGAAAGTTCTGGAAAGTTGATGATTGGAGTAGAGGGCGGGAGAACCTCATCAGAGCCAAAGAGTAAGGAGAGCCCTTTGATGACATCCCTTGAGGTTGCTGATGGGAACTGGGGAAGAACACAGTTCAGGAGAGAAAATTAAAAGCTAAGCAAAGAAGCTTGTCCACATGTCTATGCTGTCATCAGAGAGGCGCAGGCCCATTTATCTCAGTGTCCAGCCAAGGCAAATCCCAGCTGCTAACCTCAAGGTTATCATTAAGCAGAAGAAAATTAGAAAGAGCCAATGATACCCCTCCAATGTCCTGCTTCCTCTCACCAGACCCTGTTAGCATTCCTTCTAGACTCCGCCCAATGGTTACCTGTCAAAAGCCGGGTAGACCTGGCTTGTTATAAAACACAACAGACCCTTCCCCCATACTCTCCACCACCTCCCAAGAATGCTGTCAAATACAGATCTGTAATGGGTCATCCATTGATTACATTAGCGCTCGCAATCCAACCTCTTCCCAAGGCCCTCTGAATATTTAAATAGGAACCAAGTCTTTAAGCATAATCCCTGAGGGGGCATTTGGTACTGAAACTGGAACATTCTTGTAAGGGAGGGAAGCACAAAAACATTTCATCAGCATGGATAGCAGAGAATAAGACCCTTCTGGGCTACACACTGCGTGATCTCATTCATATGAAATGTCTGAAGTAAACAAAGCCATAGACACAGGACAGAGACGGGTGGTTGCCAAGGTTATAGAAAAAGGCAGATGTGGAAAATTGGTACCAACAGGTGCAGGGTGTGATATTAGTAGGCAGCATCTCTCAGTGGTTCTTGCCCGGCAAGTCTCCCGTCCCAGTTCTGTGAGCACATAGCCCCCACCGAACTGTATATTTCATGAGTTTTATGGAGTGAGAATTCAGTGTCAATAAACATATTTTTAGAAATCAAAAAAAAAATGTGAACAGGAATGTGACTTTTGGAAAAGACCAATTTCTCTGGTCTTAGTGCTAGAAAGGCAAGAAGCCCTGTTTTAGTTAGGTTTTACTGCTGTGAGCAGACACCATGACCAATGCAAGTCTTAGAAATAGGACAACATTTAATTGGGGCTGGCTTACAGGTCAGAGGTTCAGTCCATTATCATCAAGACAGGAGCATGGCAGCATCCAGGCAGGCATGGTGCAGGAGGGGCTGAGAGCTCTACATCTTCATCTGAAGGCTGCTAGCAGAAGCCTGGCTTCCAGGCAGCTAGGATGAGGGTCTTAAGCCCATGCCCACAGTGACACACCTACTCCAACAAGGCCACACCCACTCCAACAAAGCCACACCTTCTAATAATGCCACTCCCTAGGCCACGCATATACAAACCATCACAACCCTTAAACCAAAGCAGGAGCCAGGCACAGTGGGATTACAACCTGTGACCTCAGCACTCTGGAGGTAAAGGATCAAAAGTTTAAGGCTAGCCTCTGCTATATAGTAGATTGTAGGCCAACCTAGGGTATATGAGACCTTGTCTCCAAAGAAAAGGAAGCAGGGAAGCAGTTATGCTCCGCCACATGCATGTGAGTCCTTCTCTGATCTGTGAAATAACATCTGTCATCTGTTTGAAGTAATTTGAAGTTAAAACAATTCCCTTCCCAAGCTGGAACTCTCTGAAATGCCTGCTTCATATGAAAACATACACCTTTGTTTGCAATAAGGAATGCAAGAAAAATCTGATCGATGCTTGGGAGGTAACAGCTGAATCCATTTTCCTCTGTATCCTTGCAGCAGCTAGTCAAACATTTCATTCACCGTAGTACCTCAAATGTGGTTGACGATACACAAGTCTGCTTGTTCACAGTGCATAAATTGCTAGAAGTTTCTTTAAGACTATCGACTGTGGGGGTTGGGGATTTAGCTCAGTGGTAGAGCGCTTGCCTAGGAAGCGCAAGGTCCTGGGTTCGGTCCCCAGCTCCGAAAAAAAGAACAAAAAAAAAAAAAAAAAAAAAAAGACTATCGACTGTGAATACTAGCTCTACCCTTCTGTGACAAGCCGTCTAATTGTGATTATGATCATGAATTACATACGCTTAAACAATGACCATGGTACGGGGCTGCTGCGTGTGGTTCTCTAATGATTATAAACGTTTGCAAAGAAGGATCATCGAAGCCATTTTATTCGAGCACTCCTCGGAACGTGCACGTTTGGCCCCAGCTCAGCTGGAGCAACTGACAGGACTCTTGTATTCTTCTTTTGCAGAATGGCTTCACGCCGCTGTATATGGCGGCCCAGGAGAACCACCTGGAAGTCGTCAGGTTTCTTCTGGACAATGGTGCCAGCCAAAGCCTGGCTACAGAGGTGAGGCAGCTTCTGTTCTGCCATAGCTAAGTGCACGTGTTCAAAAGGCTTTCATGTGAGCCTAGAGCTAAGAATGTTCTCACTAGGCTTTCAACCGCTGCTGTTGGGTGTTTAACGTGTTGACTTTTTTTTTTATGAGATGCCCTAGAAACTCTATTTTTAATCTTTGAAAAGTCTCTCACTGTACAGATATTCTTTATCTGCTCAAGTTCCTGGTCTACCCTATAATTAAGCTATCGTTTTAATTCTTAATGTATTTTATTAATAATAATTTTTACTTCTTAATAATCTCGCCTCCAAGGCAACCATTTAGTGAATATTAACCATAAATGTGGTTTTTTCTAGATTAGTGTTAAGCTAATTAAAATAATTGAATACATATATATATATACACACACACACATATATATGAAGTTAACTAACTAATTATACTTAATCCATACTTCCAAATAAGACTATTATACACATTTTACTACCCAATAACAGTGGTATTTGTTGGGGGGAATGTCTTCTACAGTCTTTAATAAAAAAATTACTTTTAAAATAAAAATGATTTAAGCCTCTGGTACTGTTTTAGGAAATGTAGATTTTTTTTAAATCTGTCAATGGGCACTGTCATCACTGATCAAACATGTCCCTCAAATTTTGTTTGCCAATAGTAAAGAACTGAGCCTTACACATGCTTCAGTTTTAATTCAGTAGTGAACTCTAGTAGATAGTTGGTTAGCTCGCCACAAAGTCACCGCTCTGGCCAGGAGGCTGGCGCGACTTCTAAGTGATGCAGGAAGGAAGGGTATGCGAGACTGGATGTTTCTCACCCAGTCTTTGACTTTATGCCTTCCTGAAAGCCCAACAAATGAACAAAGAGACAGTTCATATAGAAGACGGCCAGTGGGACATGAATTCTTATCGGGTGGAAGAAGGAGATTCAGTCTTTGGGCCTTGAGTTTAAACGGGAAAGGTAGTGGAGAGGAAACGAGCTACCTACAACATTGTTGCAACCAATAAGCAGGCCCAAGGTGCTGAGTACCTGGTGACCTCCAAAAAGTTAATGAATTTGTCATTTGAGGAAAAGACTTTCTGCTACAGATAAAGAATATAGAAATAGTATCCAGGACTGTTAGTGGAACTCACAGTAACAGTTTCTAAAAACTGAACCAGGCCTAAATATGCACCCATGGAGCACTCATCAGTAAATGTTGGTGTGCCCTTCTGACGGTATGCTACCCAGCATTATTGAGAATGAAAAAGACCATGTGTACTGATGGAGCGATAATGTCCACAGTGGGCATCTTCTTATCACTGCCTCCAACCTCACTTCGGACCCTTCCCTTCTGTCTGGGATTTCATCATGAGAATCTATTGTCTACCTGAGACTATTCTTCAGTCTAGTGAAGGAATGGTTACTTTGAGCTGCAGAGATGGCTGAGTGGTTAATATCACTGGCCTGCTCTTTGGGAAGACCCGGGTAATATTCCCAGCACCCACAAAGTGACTCACAATTACCTATAACTCCAATTTCAGGGGGATCTGATGCCCCCTACTGACTTTTGTGGGCACTGCATGCACATGGTAGATAATACATATGCAAACAGAACAGACATTACACCTAAATTTAAAAGCAATATACCTTTTTCAAGAAAATAATAAAGGTGTAGAAAGTGTTATCTTTTAGTAATTTAACTTTGTTTTAGATTTTTTTCTTTCTGCATTTAAAGACCGTGGCCAAAAACAATGTAAGGAGAACAGAGTATACTTCACCTAATACATACAGTCCGTCATAAAGGAAAGTCAGGGCAGGAAGCTGGAGGCAGGAACTGAGTCAGAGGCCATGGAAGAAAACTGATAGCTGGCTTACTCCCCAGGGCTTGCTCAACCTACTTCCTTATACAACCCAGCCCACCAGCCTAGGGTGGTACCATCCACAGTAATCACTAACCAAGAAGATGCTCGCACAGACTTGTCCATAGGTCAACCTGACGAAGGCACTTCTCAGTGGAGCCTTCTCTTCTCTCAGACGACGTTTGCTTGTGTCAACTTGACAAAGGAAACCTAACCAACGCAGATTTTATATCATTGTTTATAGGGTTTTTCTTTTAATGTTATAGCAGGGTTTATTAAGATTAAATTAGTGAGAATAGTTATAAAAAAGCAAACACTAGAATTTCCATATCTTTGCACGAAGAAGCATGATTACAGGACTAAGAATATCTCAAATTAGAGGTCCTGTCTCCATGGAAAGCAAACCTGCTCTGTGCAGAAGAGCTGGACAAAGCAACGTGAAGCAACCGAAAAGGCACTTGTGTGCCGTGACAGCCAGTTAAATAGACTATGAGCACACATTTGGAGGCTGAGTTCAGTCAGGGGACTTATCTGCCTTTGGGCAAACAGCTGACTACTGCCCAAGGCTCTTTCCTACTAGGCCATTTTTTAGTTTTATGGAGCAGGCAGTAGAGGAGAGACCCCTATCTTTTTTGTAATTGTTTTATTATAAATAAGTACCCTGTCGCTGTCTTCAGACACACCAGAAGAGGGCATCGGATCCCATTACAGATGGTTGTGAGCCACCATGCAGTTGCTGGGATTTGAACTCAGGACCTCTGGAAGAGCAGTCAGCGCTCTTAACCACTGAGCCACCTCTCCAGTCCTACCCCTATCTTTTAACACAAGTCACGCCCATGTCTTTATGGGGATTGCTCACACAGTCTACATAGATAAGATCTGACTCACCACAGACAGCCGATCCTTCAGGTGACTACTTTCTTCCTATCCTTTTAGTATTGGAGACCCAAAGAAAATCAATACAAGTAAACTCTTTTGCTCGTAAGCCATTCAAAATGGAGTGTTGCTTTCTAATTAGCTATTCTTTTAGCACCCTTTAGACAGAGCTCTCTGTAGGGAGGGCAGCTGAAGGCTACATTAAATAGCAGATTTTTAAACAGGATTTTATAATTACTAAGGGACGGGATGGGCCCAATTTCTTTTCCTCTTTTTTCTTCTTGGTGATGCTAAGCATCCAATTCGGGGCCGGACGCCATGCCAAACACCCACTCTACTGCTGAGCCACCCCTCAAGGGTTTGAGGTGGCTGTGCCCAGGAAGCAGTCTTCTCATTTCTGCGCTCGGCATATGTTGCTCCCTTGTGCGTTTTGCCAGATGAGGTGAACTTAGCTTGTTTCGCTACAAGCAATCGTAAAACCCTTGGTGCCCGTCACTCCTACCGTGACGGTGATGCTGTAGCCAATACCCAAGGGCCAAGCTCCGCCCCCAAGAAGTCCTTTCTGACTTGACTTCTCTTAAGAAATCAAGCAAAACCAGAGCTGCAAAGTTTAGCAATTAACACCTCAAATCGGGGGTAGGGGGGCCGCCGGGTCCTTAATTGGCTTGTTCTAGAAGCGTGTTCTTATTGGTCCTAATCGGATTATCTGCCGTGCGTTTTCTGGTGCCCGAGCTCTGTGGTTCACAGTTCGTACCAGTGAAGACGGAACTCTTTGTTATGGTTCAAAGCAGACCTAGGCTGTCAATGCTACTCTGACCCTGCTTCAAGGTTTTCAACGGGGTGCAGAGTTGACGCTCCACACGGATTTTCTGTAATCACATGCACCTACAAAAAAAAATGCATGGGATTCCTGGAGAGAGCACACAATAGTAGCGTGCTTGCCGGGCATGCGCTGGACCTCAAGTTTAACTCACCTGTACTGTTTCGATCACAAATTGCAATGAAAAGAAAAAATCTAAATGTTCTCTAGAGATAATGCTTGGTTCGTCTAATCATATCTTTATATAGATGACGTACTGGGATGTTTATGAAAATGACTCTTGCATTGGCCCTCGTATATATAATAAGTAATCATATATATATGTGCATATATACATTAATGTATATAAAATCTTGTGTTAAAAGATTAAGAAGTAAGCTTTTGAATTATATTTTTTTTCTTTTCTTTTTTTCGGAGCTGGGGACCAAACCCAGGGCCTTGCGCTTGCTAGGCAAGTGCTCTACCGCTGAGCTGAATCCCCAACCCGCTTTTGAATTATATTATGCTGTATTCTACACACCATGTGTATAAGGGTGAAGTTATGATTTTATCTTGCTGTTATCTTGGTTCGGTCCTGCTTGGTGTCTCACTAAAAATTATAGAAGAATCCTTTTCCTTCTTATTTTCTTGGGTAGTATAATTGAGAGAAATGAGTAGCCAGATCCTACAGAAGGGAGTAGAGGTGGGAACCAAATACAGGGAGGAGAGACAGGCCATCTCCTTGCCTCCTGATTTGATAATGGAATCACAAGAAAGTTCTATCTTCAGAAGGGAGAGAGCAAGTAGGAATTCCTGCACACACCTTCCATTAGTGGTGAAACTCGTGGATGGGATCTACACAGGAAGAAACCAGGCAGAATTGTCCCTGATGGTCCTTGTCTGGTATTGTGCAATCCTTGAATATAAACATGGTGGCGTGTACCCAGTCCAGCGAGGATGGAGGCTTTTATCAATTTTCCTGCAAATGACAAATGTCTTCGTTAGCTTTCAGATACCCAGGTCCCTCCTGGGCCTCGCTGATACTCTACTGACACATTTGTACCAGAGGACTACAGAAATAACCATGACCACAGTAAAAAATAAATAAATAAGAAAGCTTGCCCATCTATTCGCCAGTGAAAGTCATTTTTAGCATTTCCTTGGATATATAAAAATGAAGCCGTGGCAGAAGTGACTTGTACGACATTGTTGGGGTGTTTCCTCCTGTGTTTGTTCCGTTTTTTTCCTCTGCTCAACAACACACCAGGCGAGATTTAATGAAGCTCTGTGGAATCTATAACTGTCTCTAGTTGGTCACGTCCCAGGGAGCCTCAGATCGTATACGCACAATGTACAGAATATGCATTACCTCCAGAGAGATTCTGAAATTCCATTTCAGTGAACTCCTGGAAGCACAGGCACCCTCAGTTCAGCCGTGGGGAATACTGGGACATAATGGACAAAGAGTCCATGTGTCATACAGAAGGCTTACCGCGTGTGGGGATCTGTCACCTTGGCCTGGCTCTGTAGTCGTAGCATTTGTGTAGACCAGAATTGTGGAAGAATACATTTCTAATGTTCTTGCCGTGAGAATCTTAGGCATTTGAAATGGCAAGTGTGCTTAGTGACTTAATTTTGAGATTCCATTGTATTCGTAAGTCACATCCTATCCTCCCTGTAAATACACACAGTTGAGATAACTGTTAAAGCCAGAGACCACGTGATTGCTCTGTAATCACCCTCACTGCTTAGAGAGGCCAAGAGCCTCTCACACAGGCCTTTCTTAATACGGTGACGTCCACACTCTCTCCCAGACATAGGCTACGTCATGGGTCCTCACCCCATCGTTAACGTATCAGGAAGTTTACAACTCATTTAAAGTTTCCTTTGAAAGCTTTGCCTAGATCGAAGTTAGCAACACTATTTCACGAGATTGCTTTGTGTATACTGACATTTGGACATCATTTCTGTTGACATAGCTAGCACCTTTCCATATTTTTAATTCTTTCCAATTAGTGTGTAATTAGTAGCCTTGGATAGGAAAAAAGTTCACAAACAGAAACTTCTTGGTTTTTTTTTTAACTTGAGTATGTATACATGTGTTATTATAGAAGTAATTAAGTCATGGGTATGATGTGCTTAGTGCTTTTAAAATCTGCTAAACCCTAAGCAAACACTGGTCCTCGGCCATCCCTGATTTGATACTGGAATCCTAAGAATATACCTACTTGGCTGATCTTGACACATCCTTCTGTCTGCAGGATGGCTTCACGCCATTGGCCGTGGCTCTTCAACAAGGTCACGACCAAGTCGTATCCCTCCTGCTCGAGAACGACACGAAGGGAAAAGTGCGCCTCCCAGCCCTCCACATCGCGGCCCGGAAAGATGACACCAAAGCGGCAGCTCTGCTCCTACAGAACGACACCAATGCAGACATAGAGTCAAAGGTAGGGCCCAGATCACACCAGCCTCACACATCCCTGTCTCAAGTCACGTGGGCAACCTTCGGGAACACACGGTCTCCCTCCTGGCAAACTTGTGCCAAAAGAAATAGGGCATCACTAAAAGGGATGAGAACACATTTCCCCGTGCCAGCCGCCTCTGTCACCCCCGCCTCAGCCTGAGAAGCCAGAGAATGCTGTCCGTGCCGTGTCGTCCTATGCATGCCGAAAGGGAGGCACCTTCCAAGGAAAAGGATTTCCATGCTTCCACAGTTTCCTCCCTTCCCGTTTCAGGAAGGGGGGGGGGACATATTAAACAGTGCAGCTCAAACATGAGAAGCACGCTACAAAATGCTAGCGAGCGTGTGTGCAAACTTCCAAGCGGTTGACCGCCATCGCTGTGGTGATAGGCAGGGTAGCCAGGGCTGTTGAGCTGTGGAGAGCATGCCTCATGGGAAAGAGCCACAGCCATAGACGCCTGTAGTCTTGCTTGGAAGCCAGTAGGGGGGCAAACGGGGCAACGGACTAAGTCTCTGTGTAGCCGTTCTTTGTGGAGTCTAGCTTTCTTCCTGCACCCGACCCCTTCCATCTTCATCCGGTAGCTGCCATGAGCTTCCTGCCGTCCACGTCACCGAGTGAACTAACCGTTCATTTTTTCCTCCTCTTTGCCTCCCAATGTGTTAACCTAGATGGTGGTGAATAGAGCAACTGAGGTATATAATATATATATCTATATGTATCTGTCTCCGTTTTTGTTTTTTTTGTTTTTTTTTTTTTGTTTTTTTTTTTTGTTCTTTCGGTTTTTTTGTATAATCGGGATCCGCTTCGACGCTTTTCCATTTCCTAGGTTTGCTGCCTCATCCCCCACCCCCACCCCTCCTTCTTTGCATTGCCTTCTGTAGGCTAGAATCCTGCTTCACCCATCCCCTGGCCCCGAAGGAGCATGTGCGAGAGCAGTCAGCAGGTTAATTGCCAGGGCTTTCTGCAGCTGAACTCTGGCATTGGGAAGGAAGACTTAGGACTCCTCGAAAATACCCATGAGTATTGTGACAGAGACAAAGGGCTCTGATACTTCTGATGCTTACCGGCTGTACCTAAAGCTGCAGACACCCCTGTCGCTCCACTCCTCCCGGACTCGGTCTTTAGGGTTCTGCATGACACTTAACCCTCCGCGGTGTCAGCAACAGGAGAGTTTCTCAGAACAGTGCAACCTGACCCACCTTCCATGAGAGGCAGTGACGGCTAGCATGGCTACGAAGCTCGCTAACGAACTAGACACGCATCACCTCCTTTAGGTTCCGATTTGGCGGGGGATGGGGGAGACGAATTGCTGCATGTTTGACTTGGTTTTTTTTATTTAAGGAAACAAAATGACCATGGCAGAAAAGTAGCCATAAAATTGTGTCGCTGAGCAGGGAGGTGCTAACAGAAAAGATGAGCATCTTGGTTCTTTGTAGAACACGATCTTCCTTGGTGTAAAAAAAAAAAATCACCTTATGGGACTAATACCTCTGCCCAACCCCAAATTGCTTCAGTCCTTAAGACTGACATTTACTGTTGGTTCACGTGAATTGTATAAGCCAATTGAATTTATTTTCAAGAGTCTCCAAGGCCAGTTTTTCTTTTACCTGCCTAAAACGGTGGTCGGAGCCACATAGCTGTGAACTAGAAGGGTTTTTGAGATGTTGGCCTCTGCACAGTTCTGCTAGTGGATTCCTTAAATTCATGTCTCCATCCCTGGGATTGTCCCGGCTCTCCCTCTGCCTGCGAGTGTGGGCTTCCTTAGCAACCCTACAAACCGTTGACCCTGGCCAAGGCCTAGCACAGACCGGAATGTGGATCCCAGCATATTTTGCTCCCTCATTTTTATCTGAGCATAGGAAGAGCTAGAAGGGACCAACCAACCATTTGTTATGTTTTCTTCACAGAGTGGCTTCACCCCACTCCACATAGCTGCCCACTACGGGAATATCAATGTGGCCACGTTGCTGTTAAACCGAGCGGCTGCCGTGGACTTCACCGCACGGGTGAGTACGTGGCAAAGTGCCGAATCTTCAAGGGATCTCAAATGGCTTTGATAGGTAGTATGACCTTCTAGCCACTGAGAAATCAGACTTGTTACCTTATCTGGCATACTTCTCGTTATTATATAAGGATGCTTGTTTCCTAAAAAAGGGAAGGTAAACAAAGATTGGGCGTGTATGTCAATGGGATGGATCACAGATAATACTCTTATAGAGAAAATACATGTAAGTAATTGTAAGTCCAACAGCCGGGAACTGTATGCAGTTGTCCGTGTGAGCTATTCTAGAAGTGTGAGAGATTATTTGGTTGCATGGGTATGGGAGGGGCCCCCCAAGGCCCCACTCCTGACCCTGTCAAAGAAGCTATTGGCAATTGATAGTGCCTAGAGGAAGAAGAGGCATTTGCAGCCATGAAGGGTTATCTGTGTTCCAGTGGATGACCCCAGACCTATGTGCAAGGTGGCACTAATTTGACTCAATGTGATATTTTTAAAGGAGCCAGGGACTAAGTTGGTGGAGGGACATATTGGAGGATCCAAGTAAAGTTGGAGAGAGGATATCGGAGGGTGGTTATGATCATGACCCATTGTGTACATGTGTGGAATTCTCTGCGTGTTGTAAGTTCAATATTTGTAAGACGAGTTCGTTGAAATGACAAAAGGAAACATCAACTCACTGTCACGTCACAGAAAGTTCAGGACAGAACACCATCACCATGGCACCCCCACATCTGACCACCACAGCCTCTAAGGCATTATCTTTGAGGCAAGAGCATCTTCTAGAAAGATGGGCGGAGGTGAGATGGGCCGGGCTGTGTGGCAGTAAAAGTAAAATGATCTTTGAAATCATTGGTAGTTGGGCAGGACTAGGCCAAGCATCTTATTTCCAGAAGAAAACTTAAATTCACCCTTAGTTAAACAGGCAAGGTAGGCTTAGCCCTGATCTTGGAGCCAGTGGTTAAGAGGAAGCAGGATTTCAGACTCAAAGAACTAAGTTGTATCATCTCCATTATCTTAAGGCGGTTGGCCAGCCCTCTTATGGCTCATTAATTCTAGAGAAAATTCATGAGCACTCAGGTGGCACCATGGTGAATCGTCACTGTGGCCATCCATGTATTGAAAAGCTTTGCTGGTTTGAGTGGCGAGAGAGAACAACTTCTCATTTGGAAATCCGCTAGTACCTCCATTTAGCTCCGAGTCTACCTTTGACTCTCAGAAGGGCAACCTCGGAACTCTTCCACAAGCCTGCATTAGCACTGAAGTCCAGATTCGGCCTTCTGGGTTTGTCTGTATAATTCACAGTGTAGTCAAAACCTAAGGTCTTGCCTTAGGGTTTCTATTCCTGCACAAAACACCATGACCAAGAAGCAAGTTGGGGAGGAGAGGGTTATTCAGCTTACACTTCCACATTGCTGTTCATCACCAAAGGAAGTCAGGACAGGAACTCACACAGGGCAGGAAGCAGGAGCTGATGCAGAGGCCGTGGAGGGATGTTTCTTACTGGCTTGCTCCCCCTGGTTTGCTCAGCTTGCTCTCTTATAGAACCCAAGACCACCAGCCTAGGGATGGCACCGCCCACAATGGGCCCTCCCATTCTCGATCACTAACTGAGAAAATGTCTTACAGCTGGGTCTCATGGAGGCATTTCCTCAAGGGAGGCTCCTTTCTCTGTGATAATTCCAGCTTGTGTCAAGTTGACACACAAAACCAGCCAGCACAGGTCTTTTAATTAAGACATTTGGAAAGTCCATGTCTGGATGTCTTTGAAGCTGGCCTCTGCCCTTATTGAGAAAGTGCCAGTTGCTGCTGAGAATAAGTTCAGATTTGAGGGGATGCTGAAGCGAGCGAAGAGAGAGTGACACTATTGTCACACTCCTTTAGGTAGTTCGAGCGTGTCCATTTCCCTCCCAACAATGACTGCACTCTCATGATGAGCGCTGATCCTTTGTTGATTAAAGGTCGATGGAAACCTCAGACCTGTGCATGTTTAACCTCGCCTGCATCACCCAGAAGTGATGTAAAACAAGATGCCAACTTGTGTTGCCATAAAACATACCCATTTGCTGCTTTTTTGCTAGATCCAAAGATCATCCACCCCTAGCCTGTCCCAGTTGACAAGGCCTCTCAACACTGTGTGGGTCAGGCTGAAGTGCAGTTGGGTCATATTTTAGGCATAGGAGCCTTACACTCTAGCTGCCACCCAACAGCCTCTACTTCTCTTTGTGGGTGGTGATGGATGACTGACTGCCTTTAGGGTGTCAGAGGAGACTCTTTAGAAGAAGCTTGCCCATCTAAATTCTAAATTCCCAATAACTCCATTATCAGCAATCTGTCATTTGCCCTAGGGTAGTACAGAGGCCTCTCCCGCAACACAAAGGCATATTTGGTCATGGTTTCTCTCTGGAAAGGAGCAGGTTAGCTTTGCAATTAGCGTCACATTCACGCTGCTCAGGACAACGAAGGCTTCGGAAGCTGGTTGATTTCGTGTGCTAAGAACCAGCCGCAAATTATAACCACAAGCCACAGATTTGAGAACCAGGTGTGGATGGTGGCGTAGGAGACATTTAGGGTCAACTACCGAACAGCAGAAAGCAGCCTTTGTCTTTCGGGAGGGGAGGCGTGGGGGTTCCACCTGCTTACCGTGCCTGGGTTTGAAGGAGGACTGAACTGTTGAAGACTTAGGTGGGCGGCGGTGGCAGTGCTGTGGGCTGGAGAAGGACAGAGAGTGGATACTAACCAGCCAAAGTCAGATGAGTAGGAACCAGGATAGCAACTGCAGGTGTAGGTGTTTCTGAAACCGACAGTGGGGAGACACAAACCAGTACGACCAAGGGGAGCCAAATGGAGCCTCCCCGAGACACTCTGATACCCAGTGGGCAAGACAACGCCATATTTCATCATCACATTTCCCAGACTTGCATCCTAACAGTTTTGATCTTCGCATTGTGACCTTGCCCTGTATTGGTCAAGTGCCCCAGGGGACACCTTCAGTATGTCTTCTTGTATTAGCTACGCAGTTAACCGGCACCATCCCCAGGTCCCCTATAGAACTGTTAAATGCTGCAGTGTGAGTGAGAGCTCTCTGAAGCCTGAACTGAGTCAGCTGTGACAGCCCTGAGGCCGTGCCTGACCCTCATTCTCATTGCAAATCCTCCCCCTCTTGGGGAAGGGAATATAACTGAGACACCTCGGAGGTCCTACCGATTGTCATTCCAGGAAGGAACACTTACAGGCTGGGGTGAGCAGAGGTCAAGTCACATCGGGTGGATATTTGTCAAGTCCCTCCTGTTGACTGAAGGGGACTCACCTGTCCTCCTGCTTAGCTTTTCCTAGTCTGACCCGTGAAAAGGTTAGAGGGTTTGTTCTAGAAGATTCCAGGTGGCTTACGGATGAAAACAGACAGAGCAGGTCTAGAAGGATGGAGCTGAAAGGAAGTGTTTGTTGGCAGGTGGCTGCGATGAATTGGGGAAAGACCTAATATAACATATAGATTTCAAACCTTTAATATATGTTCCCATGGGGGCTGGAGAGATGGCTCAGTGGTTAAGAGCACCGACTGCTCTTCCAGAGGTCCTGAGTTCAAATCCCAGCAACCACATGGTGGCTCACAACCATCTGTAAAGAGATCCGATGCCCTCTTCTGGTGTGTCTGAACACAGCTGTAGTATACTTATATATAATAAATGAATAAATCTTTTAAAAAAATATGTTCCCATGTATACATGGAATATATCAAGGAGTATAAATATTTCTATTTTACACACTTTATTGATTCGATGCCTTAACAATTTCATGCCTACATATATACCTACACATACATATAATGCACTGTAATGTTCTCAGTAAACACCGGTATCTAAGGATCTCTGGGGCCTTCTGAAATGAGTCCTGGTTATAAAGACCGACGCTGGTATAGCTGTGTCATGTGACAGATCTACTTTTCATTCCTTTGAGAACCCTTGGAACCCAAGTGAGAAGAGAGCTGCTGAATCATGCCCTTGCCACCTGAGCCATTCACGAGTGTGACTAATTTTAATTTTCAACTGAATGCACAATGTATATTCTTTGGACTGAGCATGGTAGCACAATAAACAGGCCGATCTCTGCAAGCCTGAGGCCACTGCAATCTACACGAGCAGTTCCAAGCCCGTCTGGGCTATACAGTAGGACCCTTAACGTTTCATGCCCTACCTTTCAAGAACATTCCAGGTGTTCAACATGTGCCTATAGCACGCAGCTTGTGTAGTACATGCATGCCACTGATATGTAACACGTTGGGACTGTCAGAGAAGATGAAATGTGTTCGACCTCGTTCTCACCCCTCCCCAACCCACCTCCCACATCCCAGGCCTGCCTTCCCTATGGTGGCACAGTGACCTCTGAATCTCACCTGCCTCTCAGGAAAGGTGTTTGCTCCCTGCCCTGTAGGTTTCCGCTCCTCACTAGTCTTTGAGCATCCTGTTAGCCCTGTTTTGTGCACCTCGCAACCCTGTTTGGCATGTACATCGTGCAGTATCTGCAGAGACCACTGATATGTGTAGCTTCCCAGACGTCGCTCCACATGGACCTCTGGGCTGTTGACTTTGACGTGAGCTTCATCCTCTGAGCCTTCCAGAGACCTCACTACGCAAAGTGAATACACTTCTTACAGCCTCAGCTCTTCGGAGATAAAAAGCCATATAGTTCAGAAAACCACTCCTCGCTGTTCCGAAAACAAGAAGGAAGTGTGTTTGTGTGACCAGAGAGTCCTTTGTCTCCCTGCCATGACCAGGCACCCTTGGCATACCAACGGAGTCACCAGAAGGCTCTGCAGCGTTCCATTTAACCGGAGTGCTGTCTCTAAGTGTGAACAGCATCAACAAGCCTCCCTGTTTCCCTCCCTTTCTCTCAGGCAGAACTTATGGTAACAGTGATTTAAAAGCTATGATTAATTAGGCATGTAATAAATTCCCGCTTCCACATTAGCCTTTCACACTTAATATCTCAATTATATGTGAGGACCGAAATGTGACAAAATACACTAACGCCCCCCCCATAGCCTGCTTTACATACAGGCGATTTTTAATTCCTCAAGGTCAAATCTGTGTCTTCTTGCACACTGCAGAGTCCACGGGGTTGAGAGCTTAGCACCTGGGAGAGACTGAGTCTGAGGTTACAGAGTTCAAAAGGGAACGACACCACCTCAGGGATTCCCTGCCTGTCACGTACGGGATCTCGTTCTCAAGCCTGGTTCTTTCCCAGCTCACCAAACTCTCATTGCTTTGGTCTGAAATGTGTTTAGACTTAAAAGCTGCTCCTCACCCAAGCTATACCGAGGAAGGAGCGACACCATGAGAGTCGGCGGAATCTGCCAAGCCATTCACCAACCCCAAGTGGTGAATGTTGGCTGCTGAAGGATGAGGAGGAACTCTGAACTTCTTTCCACTCCCATGTGGAGATGGCCCTGGGAGACAGGGCAGCCAAGCCGTGGGGGTTCAGGGTGTTAGCATCAGGACCTCAGACTCAGGATGTGAGAGCACAGTCAAGGCAAATTACAGAGGGTGTGTAGAGGGACACCAGCATGCCCCAATTAAGAAGAGTATGGCTGGAGCTGGCTCAGCGACTAAGAACACTGACTACTCCTCCAAAGGTCCTGAGTTCAATTTCCAGCAACTACAGGGTATCTATAATGGGATCTGATGCCCTTTTTTGTCATACAGGCATACATGCAAATAGAACACTCATATACATACATACATATATACATACATACATACATACATACATACATACATACATACATACTTTTAAAAAAAGAGTGTGGCTGAACCCCTAATTGACTATAGAATCAGAATTAATGAGACTAGACTTTGGTTTCTGGAACAGAATCTTTACATGCACAGGTTTAAAATGTGTCTCCCTCAAATTTCTGTTCATTTGTAAATCAAATAAAAGGAATTTAAAAAAAAACACACACACCTATAGCTTCTATTTATCAGCATTTTATCCATATAGACCTACCTGTTCTGGAAATTGGTTTATCTCCAAATGCAGGCTCTACCACATCAAATGTTAAAAAAAATAAAAACAGAAAATGAAGATGAGGATTTGAGAATGTTGGTAAAAGGATATGAGTTAAAGGAACATGGCTGCCTTACATAGTCCCTGCACCCACCACACTTTTTTTTTTTTATTGGATATTTTCTTATATTTCAAATGTTATCCTCTTTCCTGGTTTCCCCTCCAGAAACCCACTATCCCATCTTCCCTCCCCTGCTTCCATAAGGGTGCTTCCCCACCCACCTACCCGCTCTGACATTCCCCTACACTGGTGCATCAAGCCTACAGAACCAAGGGCCTCTCTTCCCATTGATGCTGGACAAGGCCATCCTCTGCTACATATGTGGCTGGAATCATGGGTCCTCCCATGTGTACTCTTTGGTTGGTGGTTTAGTCCCTGGGAGCTCTGGGGGTCTGGTTGGTTGATATTGTTGTTCTTATAGGGTTGCAAACCCCTTCAGCTCCTTCAATCTTTTCTCTAACTCCTCCATTGGGGATCCCATTCTCAGTCCAATGATTGGCTTGAGCATCCGCCTCTGTATTTGTCAGGCTCTGGCAGAACCTCTCAGGAGACAGCTATATCAGGCTCCTGTCAGCATTCACCTCTTGGCATTCTCAATAGTGACTTGGGTTTGGTGACTGCATGTGGGATGAATCCCCATGTCTGGCAGTCTCTGCATGGCCTTCAGTCCCTGCTCCACACTTTGTCTCCATATTTCCTCCTGTAAGTATTTTGTTTCCCCTTCTAAGAAGGACTGAAGCATCCACACTTTACTCTTCCTTTTTCTTGAGCTTCATGTGGTCTGTGAATTGTGTCTTGGGTGTTCCGCTCTTTTGGGCTAATATCCACGTGTGTTCTTTTGTGATTGGGTCCCACCATACTCTTGTTGCCATGGTCACAATACCATTTCTATCTTGGAAGGGACAAAATAAGTGAGTGTCTACGAGGTGGGAAGAGGAATCCACCCTTGTGTAGATTACTCTTCCAACTTGCATGCCATGTCAACATTTTTCTAAAGTCCACCCTCTTGGAGAATCTCCTGCATGTTTTCTTTGAAGAAATGTATGTGCCTTGGACCCACTCTTACACCTGAGCTCCATCGCTGTCCTTCCGTGTGGTGTGGGATTCACTTGTTCTTCACCTAAAGAGATGAGCGTCATGGTAGCACGCAACGTGAAGCAGAGAAAGGGGACACACAGGACCTGGGCAGACAGCGTTGCTTCACCGAGGCACTGGTCACTGACACGGTCTGGAGCGGCTCCCTTCATCCCCTATTTTAAAATAGGTCATCCACACTTTACTCTTCCTATTTTACTGACCTATTTTACTTTTGGAGGAAAAGGTTCACTATGGATTCCACTATGGTTTCCCTCACACTTCTGATTCTCCTGCCTTAGCTTCCCAAGAGGTTGAGCCAGTGGCATGTACGGCTTTCCCTAGCCTGACCTGCAATATTTTGGGGTTTGGTTTATCTTGTTTTGTTTTGAGACCAACTCACAGAGATCTGCCTATCTGTCTCCCAAGTGCTGGGGTGAAAGGTCTGCACCACCATACCCTTAGCACTGCAGCTCTTCTAAAGAACTCGTAGGGAGCTGACTATCAAACTCGGGCCCTTCTTCACTGTCCAGCCATCTTGTCTGATTTTCCTGACAAAACAAATCTTATTGAAGACACATTGGTAGATTCCCACAAGGCCTTGCAGTTCACCCCTCCACGCCCTTCCCAATGACAGCACTGTTGTACACACACTAATACATGGGAGCCTTCTGACACCTGAACAGCACTGCTCATGTCCATCTCACTTGAGATGCTCGGCCAAACTTTAGGAGCTCCTGACGCCTTTGTGGTGGAGGCTGTCCCTCCAGGGGATGCTCTCTCAGTCTTAGACAGACTTTCCTCCAAAGCATGGCACGTGTCCAGTAAGGTAGCATTGTGGCAGGTCTCTGGAGCACTCCCGATAATCAGAAATGTCATATCCAGAATGTCCTGCAGGACAGTTTGCTGTGGTTTAGGTCAGCAGTGCAAAGTTAGCCTTTAACAAGTGTTTAAGGGATGGGGCGAGATGGCTCTGCCGGTTAGAGCACTTCTGCTCTTGCAGAAGACTGGCACTTGGTTTCCAGTACCCATGTGAGGCAGCTCACAACTGAGGCACCAGGGGATCGGATGTCCCCTTCTGGCTTCCTTGGCACCCACGGACACACAGACGTGCACGTGATAAAGATAAAAACGAATCTTGAATAAAAAAGAAGTCAGTCGCATGGCATAGCGTGGAGAATGAGGAACTCCAGTAATTAACAAACAAACTGTGATAGACACCAGAAGGTACCTGTCCCTCTCCGGTTTCCCCTAGACTTCAATCCATGCTCTGAGAGCGGTTTTTCCGTGACCTGAATAAATCCTATTTTGAAATCCTGCAAGTCAAAAATTCTATTAAGGCCAGAGTCAGCAGAGCTTAGCTTTCTTCATTTGCACTTAAAAAAAAAAAAAAGCTTAGCGTCGTTTTCCTTCCCACCAGTTAGCTCCAGAAGCTGCACTGGGCTGCCATGACCTGGGCTGACCTCCCGCTGAACATTCCAGTACATTCCCCACACTGCCCATCTGAAGATACCACTTTTAGGTTACTCAGCCCTCAGCCACACCTCATCCCATCCTCTACAACTACTGGTATCTCCATACAAACTAGAAGGGAGGCAGAGTCCGGTGGCTGGAGGATGGTAGAAGGGCAGAGACGCCCATAAAGGGAAGGAGTTAGCACTTTGCAAACCTCGGGAGTCAAGGGGAAAGTGCCTCAGTGCACATGCGCAGTCCACTTTGAAGCAAGCGAGTCTGTGAAGACGCGTTCAGGAAGGAGACCTGTGTGGGTTAGCATAGGTGGAAAGCTGAGTGACACTTCATTAGAAACACAGTTATTGGAGTGGGCCAAGCTGAGAGAGCTCTGAGGTGGAGCATGCGCCGCACATGCGCAGTTTGAGGCACCTCAGGAAAGACGTACTCAAACAGGAGTGGAGAAGAGCAGCTGAAACTGCATCTCAGACACAAGTGTAAATGAGTCTGCAGAGGAATGATTGGGCCAATCAGGGCAGTGGAGGCCGGGCTGAGGGCACTGGCCTGAGCCGGCACAGAGACAGGTGTTATTGGCGGTCCACATGGAGATGCCCCTTGTTCATTGCAAGGTGTGTAGAAGTGAAGCCAGGCTCAGTTGGGAGCTCTTGCTGTCCCTGGTCACGTATGGAAGAAACTGTGGGTGAGGCATAGCCGATGCTGGTTTCTATGCTCTCCACAATCCTCTCAGAACCTCTCAAGGTGATAAGGGAGCATTATTCTCCTCAGAAGACTTCGTAATTGATAGAAGACTTTGTTTACTATTAGCATTTATTATGCATAACAGTGGGTTTCGTTATGGTAGCTCCCTGCTTATATATAATGTACTTTGATCTTTTGCACCCTAGAGGCATTTTTTTGGTTTTCATAAGACTTAGCATTCGATGAGAGTGGTCCTGAGTAGCTCAGCCTCTGTGCATAAGGAGGGAGGGTCTGCTTCAAACCCCCCACACAGTAAGTGATCCAGTGTCCACAACACAACTGTCCAAACACAGTGAACCAAGCATCTATATACAGCCATGTGATACAGCAGGGCCACATTCCAGGAAGAAGGGAAGCAGAAGTCTAGACCAGTAGTTCTCAACTCGTGTGTCTCAGTTATCAGAAAACACATATTTCCAATGGCCTTAGAAACCCCAACCATACGTGTATGTTTGTTGCCTCTCCATAACCATAAGACACACATGTGCACACACATGCACACATACACACATGCGCACACATACACGTGCACCACAAAAGAAACAAACACACATCATCCATGAAAGGTACCAATGAAGTGGGAAGATTCTGGCACCAGAGGTCCCATGTGTATGTACATATAAACTTCATGCCAGCTGCAGGGCAGAGAAACCTGATAGCTGACAGTTTGTTCTCTGGGAGTATCCAGGTACAGGATGAATTAAATCCATCCTTTATCCTTTAATAATCACTCTTTGGATATTTGGGATGAACTTTCCATGGCTTGGAATCTGGTGACCTCATAACAAAGACACGGAACACACATTCTTGGCAAGACAGACAAGGCAAGCCTTTCACCACAAGGAGTGAGGCCCAAGGAGTCTTGAGGTGGAGAACAAATTTCCCAATAGTTCATTAGTGAGGGCCTCTTGCTGACTCTCGAAGTCTGCAGTGCGCGCTTGGTCAGCACGTTTTTAACAAACACGTCCCGTGATTCTTCTGGTCAGACGAGATTAGGGAATATTTACCAAGGTCAAGCTGGGAGATTCATTGTCTACATGTTGCCCAAAGTTACATCATAGAAATCTTTTTAAATAATTTTTTAAATAAAAAGTCATCGGTTCTTAATCATTTTCATAATGTTTATAGCACTTTAATCTGGGTTTGCATTGCATCTTAACACTTACATAGGACCTGTATGTAGCCTTTCCTTCGAACCCCACAAGAACAACTACTTTACAGAGGGAAACATGGAGGTCACCAAGGAACTGATGGGCCCAGGCCTTTCCCAGGAATAAAGTGGCAGGGCAGGGATCTGAACTCGGGCCTGAAACACAGGAACCTAAGCACCAGAAACCAAGACTACTTGGCATCATCAGAGCCCAGTTTTGATGATGAAGTCTCGTGGCTTCAGTTCTGAACCATCAGAGCTAGGGCATCCACTAAACTGGAGGAACATGAGCTTCGTAGCTTCGTCTTGGTCCTTAGGAGAACATATCTGCTCCTTAGGACAAAGACCCTGCCCCTTTACAGGGGCATCTTCCTCTAGCCCTGTTTGCTTGGGCGCCTCAGAGGTGCAATGTTTATTCTGTCATGCGTCTACAACTTTAGTGAGTGCCCTGTCTATGTGAAGGCAGAGTGGAGGCCAATTACCCAAAAGGGGGAAAAAAACCCTACATTTCCAAAGATCTGGGATCCTGAAAATCTGCAAGAAATGATTTACTTCCTAGGGGGACTGAAAGGAAAAAAAAATCCCACATGGAAATAAGCTTCAGGTGTATCAATGTTGATTGAGTGGTAAGGAAGATGTACCATTCTGATGGCCCGCCCTGTTTTGGCTTTGTAGTTTGGGTGGTGTGGAATGTCAGGAAACTGGTTGGAATGGTTTACCGAAACCACTCTGTTTATGAGGAGCATCACTAGAAATCTAGACTTTCTCGACAACCTCACGTGACTTAAATCTTGAAATGACGGTCTTCAATACACAGAATGGAAGTTGGTTTTGCGTTTTTAAACTTTTTCAAATTTTGTTATTTTATTTTACATGTGTTTTGCTGCCTATGTGTGTCTGGGCACCGCCTGCAAACCTGGTGTCTGTGGAAACCATCAGAGAGAGTCAGATTCCCTGGAACTGGAGTTACAAATGGTTTTGAGTCAGGATAGGGAGCTGAGAATCAAACCTGGGTCCTCTGGAAGAGCGGTCATCGTTCATACCTGCTGAACCGTCTCTCCAGAGCCTAATTTACTATTTTATTCACTAATCACTAGGCCTCATTTCCCTACCCCACCCCCAAGTTAAAGTTATTTTTCTGTTAGTTTCATTTAACTATTATTTGAGAATTCCATACGTAGCACAATGTATTCTGACCGTATCCTCCCCATCCCCTCCAACTTCCTAAGAAACTTCCCTCACATCCTCCTCCCAACTCTGACTTCACATCCTCGTTTGTTGTTTGTTTGTTTGTTATCAGACCTCACTGAGTCCTGTTATAGCTGCCCTTGTGTGCATGGGCATAGGGGTCATCCACTGGAACATGAGCTACCTATGAGTCCCCACTTCCAAAGAACACTGCCTCTCTCCCCTATCAACTCTTAGCTCCCAGCAGCTCTTAGTTAGGCAGATGAATTCCTGAGCCCCCAATGGCTTATTTTTTAAGGCACAACTGAAATGCAATTTGAAATCTATATATTTAAAAAGCATATAGTTGGGTATCATGGCTGGCACCTGTAATCCTAGCATCTGGGAGGCTGAGACAGGAGCATCGCCATGAGTTCCCAGCCAGCCTGGTCTACACAAAGTGAGAGTCTGCCTCACACTTACCTCAGTGTTCTCAACCTGTGGGTCGTGACCCCTTGGATGGTCGACTGACCACTTCATGGGGGTAGCTCGTCAGCTATCCCACTTATCATTTGTTTGCATTACAATTTATAACCATAGCAACGTTACAATTATGAAGTAGCAAGGAAAGTAATTTTGTGGTTGCCAGTCACCACATCATGAGGAACTATAGTAAAGGGTCAAAGCCTTAGGAAGGCGGAGAATCACTGAGTTAAAACAAGAATAACGAAGAATCAATATTCTGTATTGATTGCCTATTGGGGCAGCAGCTTAGCTAAGACGAGCATTAGCAAGGGTTTGGAGACCAGGGAACTCTTACATACAGGACAGGAAAGTGAAATCGTCTGGCCACCATGAAGAGAGTTGAGTGTTTGTTTGCTTAGCAGAATTATTGTAAGGGGGCTGGAGAGATGGCTCAGTGGTTAAGAGCACTGGCTGTTCTTCCAGAGGTCCTGAGTTCAAGTCCCAGGAACCATGTGGTGACTCACAACCATCTCTGATGGGATCTGATGCCCTCTTCTGGCACACAGGTGTACATGCAGATAGAGCACAAATAAAATAAAATAAAATAAATAAATAAATAAATAAATAAATAAATAACTTTTTAAAAAGAGAGAGAAAAAACGCAAAAATTATCACAGACACAATTAATTGCACTTCTGGGTACACGCCCACCCCAAACCCACAAAAAGACAGCATTGTCGAGGGAGATTGTCCACCTGGATTCCTAGCAGCGTTTAGGAAATCCCAGAAGTGGAAGACCCCGATGTCCAGGGACAGGTCAGTGGATCAGCAGGAAGGCGTACACACATGCATTTAGACTACCACTCAACCTCAAGAAAGGCAGGAGAAACATACTACACACCAGATGTCCCACCAAGGAACCCAGCTCGGGTGAAATGAGCTGTCACAATAAAAGCAAACGCTGAGCAATCGCCTCCACGCAATGTCCAGGGCAGACACAGAAGCAGAAGCAGAAGGAACTCGCACGACGGATGTCGCGGTCTTAGGCGCAGTTCCACTGTTGAAGATGCTAAGAATTCTGGAGAGGTTGTGCCGCAGTGGGAGTCCCAGAAGGCTTACTCCACTGGGCACAGAGCGGCTAAAACAAAAACAAAACAAAAAGAAAATGTTAAGGCATACTAATCTACCACTATTATCAGTATTGAAAGCCGCCCCACTATGCCAGCTACACAAAAGTCCAGCCCACCGTGAAGCTGGGTGGGGGTGGGGAGGGCGGTGTTCAGAGCCAAGATGGCACCGGACACTCCTTCTCTTAGTGGTAACCCTTCCTACACATTTTCCTTCACCCAGTCATCATCTAGAGATGGTCTAGAAGGAACTCGAATTTTTATGGGAAAGCCAAGAGGGGAGAAGTAACTAGCGGTCCCTCAGCAGAGGGGACTGTTTATTCCAGATCTCTGGCTTTAACAGCCACAGGTAGGTACGACCCCGCCCCTTCCTGTGGAGGAATAGCGCAGCGCATTGTTAGTTACTATGTGTCCCTCCCCAGCCTGATGTCCCAGGTTTCTCTGCTGTGCTCACAGCAGTACAGTCTTGCCGTGGCCCTAAACATTCTTTTTCAGCAGCCCCCTGCATCCTGTCTTGAGAGCTGCCTCTTCTGGAACCTTCTGATTTCCCCAGGCGACTTCATGGCTGCATCACTGCAGTTTTTCTATCCCGAAATTATTTCGTAATGGCCATGAGAGGAGCAATGACCTCATATGCTTTGGTCACTGTCTATATAATAATGAAGTGTCCTGCCTAGCATGTGTATGCTTCTTTTTTTTTTTTTTTTTTTTTTTTTGGTTCTTTTTTTCGGAGCTGGGGACCGAACCCAGGGCCTTGCGCTTCCTAGGCAAGCGCTCTACCACTGAGCTAAATCCCCAGCCCCATGTGTATGCTTCTTAACTACCAGGTTCTATTCCTTTTTATTTCTTTTACTGCATTTAATTGTGTGCATGTGAGCACATGCATGCACTCTGTGTGTGTGTGTGTGTGTGTGTGTGTGTGTGTGTGTGTGTGTGTGTGTGTGTGTGCTCCCATGTACGCACTCGCACTTGCACACTTTAAGGCATGCACCCAAGCATGCTACAGGCACATGTGGAGGTCAGAGGACAAACTGCAGACACTCATTCTCTCCTCCCATCACTTGGGTCCCAGGGATTGAACTCAGGACATCAGGGTTGGCAGCAAGCTCTTTTACCCAGTGACCCATCTGACTTTGCCCCCTGAGTTCCGTGTTTAATCTTTGCACCTGCTATGCAAGCCTCTTAATGGCAGCTTCAATCCACCGCTGCTGTGGCCTTCTTCTAGATTCTCCACACTTCTCTAAGATTGAAAGCTCATTGTATGTCATTTCTCATCAGCACAGCACTAGTCTCGTGAAGGAAGTCTCAACCCGGAGTCAGGCAAACTGTGACAAATTACTTTGAGTCTTGGAAATCATTCATAAAATATGGATAAGCTTAAGCTCTCTTCCTGGGACCATCTTGTATTAAATGAGATAAAAATAAGGACTATTTTTTACTTTTCCTTCCTTGGGTTTTTTTTTTTTAACATGAATCTTCTGGCTTAGAACTCACTCTATAAACAAGCCTATAGAATTAAAGGTGTATTCTGCCACGGTTGTATCCCTTGCCAGCCCTGTGATCGAGGTAGGGGAGGTATTTGTCACATGGACGCACATATAAAATCACAGGATATGGGGTTGGGGATTTAGCTCAGTGGTAGAGCACTTGCCTAGCAAGCACAAGGCCCTGGGTTCAGTCATCAGCTCCAAAAAAAAAAAAAAAAGAAAAAAAAAATCACAGGATATGACACACTCCCTCCAGCCTCCAGCAAGAAAGCACATGTAGGAGGTTGGGTATCGGGCCTGTTCTCACGCTCCGTGAGTTGTACTTCTAAGTGGATGTACAAGGAATGCCTATAAACTTAAAACCAGCACAATTTCTTCCTTGTCCCAAACTCATTGTTTTTTGTGTTTTGGGTTTTTTTTTTTTTTTTTTTTTTTTTGGAGCTGAAGACCGACCCCAGGGCCTTGCACTTGCTAGGCAAGCGCTCTACCACTGAGCTAAATCCCCAATCCCCCAAACTCATTGTTAACAATCTTCTTTGTATTTCGAAACCAGTTTTAGAGTTGAAAATACACAGTACAGGTTCTTGCAGGGGGCCGAGGGCAGGGCTAAGCATCTTAATATAAACAGTGGCCACGCCCTGAGATGACTCAGAGGGAAACGTGTGTGCCCTGCAAGCCCCAGCAACCTGAGTTTTGATCCCTGGAACTTACAGAAAGGTGGAAGAAAGTGATCAACTCCACACACGCACCATGGTACACAGGCACCCATGCACATATCTTTTTTTTTTTTTTTCCGGAGCCGGGGACGGAACCCAGGGCCTTGCGCTCTCTAGGCAAGCGCTCTACCGCTGAGCTAAATCCCCAGCCCCCCATGCACATATCTTAAATACACGACAAGAGCAAATAGAATTATGGATTGGGGAAAAACGGCTCAGTGGTCAAGAGCCCTGCCACTCTTCCGGAGGACCCAAGTTCAGTTCCCAGTGCCAGCTGCCTATAGTTTCTGCTCCTCCCCAGGAGTTCAAGTCCCTTTGACCTCTTGGGCAGCGTCTTTATTCACGTGAGCATGCCTACACAGAGATACAGACACACGTGTGCAGCGAAAATAAAACGAAATCAAAAAATTTAAATAACCGTCCAACCGTCCAGATAAATGATCTGACACACTTGGACAAAGCCCAGGAGACAATTACTGAATTCTGGTGATGGTTGTTTCCCTTCATTAGAAGTAGGAGACAAAATATGACCTACAAAGTTAGGGTCTTAACTACAGTTTTACAGTTTGATGCCTTAAGAGGTAAAGGTGTTGGTGCGAAGGTCTGTCTGAAAGTCCGAGCGGCAGGTAGTTGAGGAATGGGCCAAGAAGCCCCCTGTAAGAGCGACTGCAGACCTTCCCAACAGGGAAAGAACTATGGTCTCTTTTTTGTTAGGAATTTGGCCAGATAATGGGCCCAGAAATTTGAAATAATTAAGCTTGCTCATTTTGTAATTTTTTCTCAATATTCTAAATAGTTATCCAGATCCTGTTAGTATCCTATGCAAATATGTATATAGCCCATTATTTTCATAGTATAGAAAGCATATTGTGGTGTGTATGAGTTCGACTTTGTGTGTTCGTGTAGCCACCATATGTAAAAATGATTGAGAAGTCAATAACAGGTAAGGAAGTCGTTGGGTAGGTTTATTAATGCTCTACTTTTCAGGTTGAGTAGTAATTACATCCAATAACATTATGGAAAAGTTAAATAAGATACTGTTTGTATCGGTGATGAAAGTGTGGCTTTTAAAGGAAACCCAAAGGGTTTGGTAAAATGGGAAGGACGATACCTGGGAATTGGGAGCTGTAGATCTTGGCCAGATCCAAGTTCTGTAAATGGCTTAACCACCCTGAGTTTTTTTCTCTCCTGGCCATTAGACCGAATAAATTCTGATGCCCTTATCTGTTAAACACATTGTTAAATGCTAATGTATTCCCTAACATTTTGAATGTACCGAGAAAAAAAAATTCTTTGGTAAAAGAGAGAAAAAAAACCACATTCCATTAATATGCTAATTCATACTAAAGCAAAATCTGCTTCAGATTGTTCAAAATTCCTATGGTGCCAGCGCTACCGGCCGCTACTGTGAACCCAGCACTTGGGAGGCAGGTAGGAAGGTGGAGAGTTCAAGGTCACCTTCTTCAGGTACATGGTAAAATGCCATGTCAAAGAAAATCACATCAGATTTATTTTTCTGTATCTTAATCCAGATTTCTCATCTCAATTAACATAGATCTTTTGCCACAGTGAATTTTAATGCGTTGAAGGCGGGGTGGGGTGGTGGGGGAGAGTAGCAATATACATACATATAGCTTCGGTAGCTATCTGGGCTGGGAGCCTCCCTCAAAGCTCAGATGTAAGGGTTGCTGCTGAGCAGGTAAAAGCTGATGTGTGCCTGTCAGAATAGGGAACACAGATGGTGTGTGCTGTGACCCAGGTGGGGTTGGCACGCCGCAGGTCGGGTTGTACTGAAAAGTACCCACTTCCCTACTGTGCCCTGGGCCAACATCCGTGACTGTTATTTTTAGAAAATTCGAGGGTACACAAGATGTCTACAAGCCTCCCATGAATGCCAAGTGAATTGTTGGCCCGACGAGTGTGTACCCCTTTTTAAATGCATGCATGTGCATATACAAATGTTGAGGGACTTCTGCTCTTCCCGTGTCTTCTGTATGGTGTAGTCACGCATCTTCCTTCCGATGGTATTAGTCTCTCAGTATCCGTTCAGACGTCTCTCACCTTACCTAGGACGTAAGAATCCTGTGACGGGAAAGCTCTGAGGCCTCCCTGTGACTACTCGAGTTTGTGGTGCACATTCTCGTATACACCATAAAACCCACAATCGTTCTCGATGTTTCTACTTTAGATGGTGACTTATCTCTTATATTTCTCTTCATTCCTGTCGTCTCCAGAGGCCTTCCTTCCTTCATGTAGGTCTAATTTTCTGCACAGTATCCACGCTCTTACTGTCTTGGGAATACCTTTATCTGTTAGCCTACTGGAGGTCTCTTAGTAGTGGGACTCACGGTTTGTTTGCATCTCCAGCAACCCGACTGTGTCCTGCTGTATGATTGGTTGGTACAGTGTTCAGATGGCGACCCTTCTGCCCCTAGAGCTTGTAGTGTTGTTTCTTACGGTGCTTTGGGTCCATTCTCCACCCATGAGTGTTCTCACATTCCTCGTGTCTGACTCTGTCCCTTCTCATGCAGCCCCTGGTGTTGCTCTCTCTTTATACCTTACTGTGAAAATTTTATTAACTCACGTATCTTTCAAGTTCCCTGGTCTTTTGCCCTGCTCTAAAGACATCCACTCATGAGCCTAATGAAGCAGTTCTTCATTTCTGAGATCATATATGTTTTATTATATATAATAATATGTATACTATAATATTTATTATACTATATAAAATATACTATATAGGGGTTGGGGATTTAGCTCAGTGGTAGAGCGCTTGCCTAGGAAGCGCAAGGCCCTGGGTTCGGTCCCCAGCTCCAAAAAAAAAGAACCAAAAAAAAAATATATATATATATACTATATAATATATAGTATATTCTATATGCTTCATATAGAATATCTATTTCTATCTCATATCATATTAGTAAATATTATATTATATGGCATACAGTATATATAGTACATTTTTCACAACATATAATACATACTACATATTATATGATATAGAAAATATACACTACATATAGCATATATAGTATATAGTATATATACATATGCTATAATAGATAATACATTTATATATAGTATATAGGATTATATAATATACTGTTTACTATATATGTTATCAAGCATTTTGTTAGGCTCTCTTGAGAACGCCATCTCTTGGCTGAAATCCCATCAGTCTCTTGTAATTAATTGTTTAAGTTCTATACAAAGTATGCTCTGTCTTCCTTTGCTCCCTTCCATCCCTCCCATGCGTTCTCTCTCCCTCAGGCTGGTTCCCTCTCAGTCCTCACTTCTTTATTTTTGCTCATGCGCCACAACAACCTCAATTCTCCACATCTATTAAGATCCCCTGCACCCCTTGAGGATGCCCTTCCTGAGTTCCTGATCTACATGCACATCCCCATGAGCACACACACTTTTAAATTTAGGTTCTGGGCACAGGAAAGCATGAGGTGTCCATCTCTCCGACTGTCCATCTTTTGGTTTGCAGGTTGCATCCATTTTTGTGAAATTGCCATGAGTTTATTTTTCTTTACTACTGTGTAAGATTCCACTGAGGGCTGGGGAGGTGGGTTACTGAGCAAAAGTTCAGCTCCTCAGTACCCACATAAGAGCCAAGCACAGTCACATATGAATCTCTCATCTAAGTGTATCCCTACAGGGAGGTGGGAGAAACAGGAGACTCCTCCTCAGAAGTTCACAGGTAGCCTGTGAGCTCACATGGTAGGGGTGGGAGTAGGGGTAGGGGAGCTATCTCAAACAAGGCAGAAGAGATAGGACCGACGTCTGAGTTCCATACTTTAACACACACACACACACACACACACATACACATACACTATACACACTACACACATACACACACATACACATGCACACACATATACATGCATACACACATACATACACATTCACATATGCATACACACATATACACACATACACACATGCATATACACATATACACACACATACATACATACATACATATACACACATGCACACACACACACATATGTGCGCACAAACACTCTCGAATCCACAGAGATGAACAAGCACATACTCCACAGACAGAAAAATGTCATCGTGCACACACCTTGTTTCCTGAAGCTATGCATCTGCTATGAATACCTAGCGGACTCTCCAACAAGGCTGTTGCGAGGGCAGCTATGTGCAGGATGTGCAAGTGTCTTGTAGCGCTTTGACTTCAGTCCATTGTTCTGAATCCTGATGGGTGCACCAGGACCATTTGGTAGTTCTGGTCTCTGATTTTTGAGAAACCTCCAAACCATTTTCCATAATTGATAAACAAGCTTACACTCCCTCCAGAGGTACATAAGGGTTCCTCTTTCCCCACATCGCACCAGCATTCCGTGCCATTCGTTTAGCAAAGATACCCATTCTGAGATAGGGTCCTAAAGCAGTTTGTGTTTTCCCTGCTGGCTAAGAATGTTGAACAGTGGGGCTGGACAGAGGACACAGAGGTTAAGAGTGGTTGTGAGAGACAGAACCTGGGCATCAGGGAGGAACCCAGCAAAGCTTTCGCTTCCTAGTCTTCAGATTCCTCCAATGGAGACTTTTCCTAGACTCAGAAACACCCCACTTGTGGTCAGCCTTCCCCTTCATCCCTCTCTAGATGCCAGCAGTCCAGCAGAATTCTCTCATGCTATTGGCTGCTGCTGCTTGTCGCTCTGAGCTAGGCTCCGCCCAGGGGGCTTCCGTGCTGGCGCAGGCTCTGGTAAGGAGTATGTCTGGCCTCAGGGCTGGTACATTTGGAGGCTTTTCCACCACAGCATCCAAACCCTCCCTCCTATCTGCAACCGCGGAGTCGAAGGCTCCTCACGCCATCTTGAATCCCAGCAAGCTCGTACCAACTGACACAATCCCAGTAGGAAGCAGGGGCTCTGAGAAACAAAGCTTCCAGTCTCTATGCCTTTTTCAATCTGCTGCTGTCCGCTTCACAATAGAAACCCAGTTCTGGTTCTGTGCGTGGGGAAGGCAACAGACCTTCTAACTGAAGAATCAATATGCAAAAATCTATCGATTCCTCCACAGGACCTCCTTCTGTCTTGATTTGCTCCCAGTTCTCAGGACCAGCTATTATGGGATGTAGGGAAGGGACCTAGGGCCTATCAGTATGAAGGTCAATTTAACACTTGAGAAGCAGAGTCTTTAGACAGAAGTATTCTGATCCCCACCTCAGAATAGCAGTTTAAGAGGGTCTGCGGGTAGAGTTGTCCTCCCAACCCTGCCACCAATGAACTCTTTCTCAATTGGCAAATTACAGAACAGTTCTATGTCTCATTTTAGTAGATGGAGTTATTTTTGTGCCATCCGTCGGATTGTTGCAAGGATAAAAATGGAGCTATAGATCTGCAAGCTGTATTTGTGTATGCGTGCACACACACTCGCATGGGCACGTGCACATTTATTGCATGTCCACGTATGCGTACGTGCAATGTATGTGCATGCTGTACATATCGAGGCCAGAGGTCAACCTCAAGTGTCGCTCCACAGAAACTATTCACCTTACTTGTTGGAGTCTGAGTTTCTCACTAAGATCTGGGAATTGCAAATTAGGCTTAGTATAAAGGAGTGGGAAGTATAGCGGGGTTGGAGCGGGTGTGGCCTTGTTGGAGGAGGTGTGGCCTTGTTAGAGGGGGTGTGGCCTTGTTGGAGGAGGTGTGGCCTTGTTAGAGGGGGTGTGGCTGTTGGAGGAGGTGTGTCACTGTGGGTTTGGGCTTTAAGACCCTCACCCTAGCTGCCTGGAAGTTAGTGTTCTGGCAGCCTTCAGATGGAGATGTAGAACTCTCAGCTCCTCCCGCACCAGGCCTGCCTGAATGCTACCATGCTCCTACCTTGATGATAATGGACTGAACCTCTGAACCTGTAAGCCAGCCCCAATTAAATGTCTGTTCACAGCAATACAGCCCTAAGACAGCTAGCTCATCTGGCCAGCAAACCCCAGAGGTCCGTCTGCCTCTGCCTCCCCAGTGCCGGGGATTATAAATGTGAAAGACAGTGCACCCAGCATGCACAACAAGCCCTTTACCACCTGAGCTCTCTCCTCAGTTCCTTTTATAATACTTTCTAAGAGATTTAGAAATGCAGAGCCTTCCTCGAAGGGAAGTCTAGGGCTTAGGCTTCAAATCCCCTTGGGCCATCTAACTTGTTTATGCGGAAGAGAACAGAATGCACAAGAAAACAGAGGAAGAAGATACTGCGGGTCTTCACCCTGCCAAGTGGCCTGTGTGACAAGGGTTAAGGAAGGCCTCAACCCTGGAAAATCCCTCTCCTTAAGGACCTATAGCGATAGCACAGGGATAGCACAGGAACGGAAGCCCAAGGCCTAAGCCAGGGTTCACCAAGCTCAGATGAACTGCTTCCTGGGTTCTCCCTAGCTCAGTGCTCCCCCTGCTGGCTCAATACTAGATTTGCCCACACAGTGCAGCTGCCTGGACTCAGAGCAGACCAATCAGAGGAACCTCAAGTCATCACAGCACATTCTGCCCCTCCCACTGCTGTCAATCCCAGCCTAGACCAAACAAAGCCCACTCTGAGCTTGTCACCGGATTCACAACCCGGCCCTCCCAGCTGAAGCCTTCGATCAGAAACTGGCAGACCTAAAGCAGAACCCAGCACTTGACGGCCCACAGAATAGCCATTCTTGCTTGTGGACCATGTGTGGCTGCTTCGTGCTACAGTGGCAGAGGTGAGCAGGTACCCCAGGGGTCGTGTGGCCTACAAAGTACAAGATTCTGCCATCTGGCTTTGTGCACAGAATGTTTACTAGGGGACTGGGAATGCAGCTCAGTAATAGATTGCTTGCCCAGCATTCATAAAGCCCTGGGATTTATATCATACACAAACAGACACACGTACGCACGCATGCACGCACATATACACATACACAGGCGTGCACACACACACGCATGCACGCGCACACACATGCACATATGCGCATACATGCATACACACACACGCATGCACACGTGCATGCACACATGCACCTATAGGCATTAGTTTTACCCACAATTTTTCCATTTATTGAAAATAGATTTTTTTCATAAAATGTATTCTAATTATAATTTTCCCTCCCCCAGTTCCTCCCCACTTCCCCTCCTACCAGGATGCACGTTCTTTCTGCCTCTCCTTAAAAAACAAACAGGCATGTGGAGAATAACAATAAAACAAGATAAAACAAAAAAAAAAACAAGTTGGAATAGGGAAAAGCAAACAAACAGAAAAGTTTTATAAAAGTCAAAGGAAATGTCAGGAGGAACGCATGTAGATGCAGAGACACACACATGTGCACACACAGGAATCGGGAACACATATAGATACAGAAACACACATGCACATACAGGAATCAGGAACACATATAGATGCAGAAACGTGCACACACATGAATCAGGAGCATATATAGATGCAGAGAGACATACATGCGGAGTCACACACATGTACACACACGGGAATCAGGAACACCTATAGATGCAGAGACACACATGCACACACATGAATCAGGAACATGTATAGATGCAGAGACACACACATGTGCACACACACATAGGAATTAGGAACACGTATAGACACAGAGACACACACACACATGCACACACACAGGAATCCCACAAAACATAAAACTGGAGGCCATAATATATACACAAAGGGCCTGAGACGTTTGAAATAATATAAAATAAAATAACCAACGTGGGCTGATGGCATTACGCGACAAGGAACCTTCGAAGTCCCCACAGAGTTCATTTGTGCTGGCTGCCTACTGCTGGGCACACAGCCTACCCTTAGGAGCAGTTTGTTTCCCCAGGGAGACTCCCTTGAAGAAAACTAATTTTTCCTTTGCCAGTGGTTATCAACTGATGGTAGCTTCTGGGTTAGGAATGGGGGGGGGGGGGGTGTCCTCCTCTCCTCCCAACCGTAGGACTCCCATCTAGCACAGACCCGTGAGGCCCTCCCTGAGCATGCTCCCTCAGTCTCTGTGAGTTCATACGTGAGTGGATCCTGCCCCATTTAAAAGGCCTTCTTGGTGACCTGCGTCCCTTCCGGCTTTTTCCACCTCTCATCTGCAGAGTTCTCGGAGCCCTGAGGGGAGGATTTGATTTATCCAGTTCTTGTAACACAGTTCCTTGGTTGTCAGCAATCTCTACCAGTACCACCACAACAAATTGTTTTTCCCCAAGCAGGTTTTATTCTTCTTTTATTTAATAAATGAATCACTGTTTTATACTTTGCTATCTAAGAGTAATAGATATAATCCATTACTCTTTAATTATTAATGATTATGAGAGCAAACCTTAATTTATTTTTTAGCTCCCAGGAATAATGAGAGAAAGGGGTTTTACAGTCTTCCCATTTGTAAGGGAATAATGTATAGCTATGGGGTGTTTGCTTGCTTTTGTTTTGTTTTTTTTTAAGTTCAAGGGAATGGAGAGATGGCTCCATGGTTAACAGTGCTTGCTGCTCTTTGAAAGGACCAAGTTTAGCTCTCAGCGCCCACAGCAAGACGTTCACAACCACCAGAACTCCAGCTCCAGGGATCCAACTCATCCTTCTGGCCTCCAAGGGCAACTGTTCACACATGTGTCACATATTCACAAAGGTACACATACACGTACACATAAAGATAGCTAGATGATGGATGGATGGATAGATAGATAGATAGATAGATAGATAGATAGATAGATAGATAGATAGATAAGAGATAATAATTTAGTTCAAGCATATACATTTACTGACAATATGGAGCAAAGTTCATGTTAGACAACACTCCCATGAAAATGCAGTCAGCCAGATAAAGGTGGTGGCAATTTTTATTAAGTATTGAATTTCTTCAATGAAGGAATAAACAGAGAGGAAACGGTAGTATGGTGAGCTTTGGGGAGTGGAAGGCTTGTGAAGGATCTGGGAACAAATGAAGCATCGAGATGAACCCAGACGCTCAGAAAGAAACTGTAAGAGTTTGAGCACAGGTGGAGGCTTAGACATTGTGGTTTTATTGCCACCGCTTTATTCATAAGAATAGTGCCGACATCTGTCTCTGTCTCTGTCTCTGTCTCTGTCTATATATATATATATCCTCTCCCTGCCTCTCTCCTCTCCCTGCCCTACTTAGCAAGACCCCCCATCTTGAAAGACTCTTTCTCCATTAAAGATGATTTCATTGAGCTATTTATTGGATTCCCTATCTCTTCTTGGTTCTTGCAGCAAGGGGACACCATGCAGTAGAAGCCAAAGGTTGATTAGTGTGGAGCAGGAACTGTGACTTGAACTAGGGGCCCTGCGTGTGCAAAGCAGGCTCTGTCTGTGCCCAGCTCCAAGGCTGATATTTATTGAACCTGGATACGGAGGATCTGGAATGTACTATAGGTCTTACCTCAGTCTTTGTGTTCAGAATTTTTTATTATAGGATGTTCTAACTTTTTTGTGTTTAAAGTTAGTCATTTCAGGAACCCTCCAGCCATGTTAGTTCATGCAAGAAACCCTAAATACAGCAGTTACCAAAAAAGACACGGAAGTAGAAGGGGGCCTTGTTAGGAAGAAGGGTTCACTGGGAGTAGGGTGGAGAAATGATGGGTATGATCAAAATGTGTACATGTTCATATATGTGTGCATGTTGTGTGTATGTGTGTATGTGTGTATGTGTGTATGTATGTATGTATATATGTGTAAATGTGTATGTATGTATTGTACATGTATGTGTGTATGTGTATATGTTTGTATGTGTGTATGTGTATGTGTTTGTATGTGTGTATATGTGTGTGCATATGTGAATATGCATGTGTATGTGTGTATGTATGTATGTATATATGTGTAAATGTGTATGTATGTATGTGTACATGTATGTGTGTATGTGTATATGTTTGTATGTGTGTATATGTGTGTGCATATGTGAATATGCATGTGTGCATATGTATATATGCGTGTATGTGTGCATTTATGTACACATGTGCATGCATGTGTGTACATATGTGTATATGCATGTATTTTGCATGTGTACGTACACATGTATATGCCTGTGTGCATGTACGTATATATGTCTATGTATGTGTACATGTGTATATATGCACATGTGTGCATGCATATGTACATGTATGTGTGTGTGAATGTGCTTGGAATCATCAAAAACTGGATTTTTTTAAAAGAGAAAATAAAAATATAAAAGATGTAAAGAAATTAAATCCCGATTCTGTCAGCCATTTCTGCTTGTAAAGACTGCAAGGCATGTTGTAAAACACTGTGAAAACTGACTGCAACACTAAGAGTTCAGGGACTGGAGTGAGTCCACATCACCACCCAAGCCAAGAGGGATCAGTCCAGTTCCTCAAGAGCAGGAAGTGGTCAGTACCTGGTAGTCTTTGCATGGGCTCTCAAACTCTGCATGTATGATTGCCCTGAGACCGATTAACATGTGACCTCACCAAATCTCTTTGTGAGCAATGAGACATAAACTCATGCTGTGGCACCCAGGAATAAGAAACCAACATCGGGGATTGTTTGCAGTGTCTACTTATGCTTCCTTGGTGGTTTCGAAGCAGAAGTCAGTGCAGGGGCAGTGGACTCTCTAATGATGCTTTCAGACACATGTAGGCACCAGCATGAAAGGCAAGGATCTGGATTCTCCACCTCAGTGAATACAGTCTTTCATTTACAACCCAAGACTCCTGCTGAGTCCAGGAGGAACTCTGGGTCCCAGGACACTCCTTCAGCTCAGTCTTCGGTGAGCCCTTTCATTAACCATTCCATGCTCAGCAGTGCAAGCGAGCAAACAAACGCAACACGTTGAATTAAGAATACAAGATTTGGGGCTGGAGAGATGGCTCAGTGGTTATGAGCACTGACTGCTCTTCCAGAGGTCTTGAGTTCAAATCCCAGCAACCACATGGTGGGTGGCTCACAACCATCTGTAATGGGATCTGGCGCCCTCTTCTGGCAATGCAGATAGAGTACTCCTATGCATAAAATAAAATAAATCTTTACGAAAAGAAAATGTAAGATTTGGACCATCCGGCATGTGCCGCGTGTCTTTGATCCCAGCACCTAGCTTTCTAAGGCAGACATAGCTTTGTGAGTTTGAGACTAGCCCATGCCACATAGTCATTGCTGTCTCAATGAAAACAAAAACTGAAATATAATAGAAGAAAACAAATAAGATTTGGGTAGTCAGTCACCAGCAGCAATAAAATAAAGCCGGACCTCATCTAATAGACTGCCTCTCTTGGAATTCCTGAGTCTGGTTTTGGAGGATGCTGTTAGAGAGAAGTTGAAATGTGTGACATCTATACCTTGAAAGGGGGAAATGGGGAGTGGAACAAGGCTAGTGTGGGAGAGGCCGGGGAACAGTGTCCTGCTTAGGCTGTGTGTGTCAAGCCTGTGACCTCGTCTCTGCTTCCTCTGCAGAATGACATCACTCCTTTGCATGTTGCCTCGAAACGGGGAAACGCAAATATGGTAAAGCTGTTGCTCGACCGGGGTGCGAAGATCGACGCCAAGACCAGGGTAAGTGAACCTCCCCGGCCCGGGCCTGTGTGACTCTCCCAGAGGTAGAAACCCACACCTGGCCCCTGGCCTATGGAGAAGTGCTATTTTATTTCTCTGCTTTGTTATTGTCTCTTGGGAAGTAATCGTCATTCCAATGTATACGGTACGCATCTAAATGGCTGTTTATGAAGTATAGCAGACCGTGTGTGAGCCTCTTGACTAGGGGTAGGCAAGTCGGCCACTAGAATTTTGTCATCTAAAGTTAAAAGAACAATACACCCTCCAGTGACCAAGGTCTTTGTCCACCGTGTCAGCCTGAAATCCCGTCAGGATGAGTATATCACAGAGCCCCAATTCATATTAAGATCACATTCAAGAGACAGCATCTTCCCGACTCTGCAAAACCGACACACGTATGAACGCGCAGAGACCGTGGCAGCGTGCACAGGGCTCATACAGATTCAGGCCAGACAGGGTCCCGGTGCTGAGAGGAAGAGTGGACAGGAGCTCCCGCCAAAAAAAAAAAAAAAAGATCTCCAATAGAGTCTCCCCAAACGTATTAACCACAGGGAAGGGCAGACCGCATGTCGGGCAGTTGATGGCCAAGACAAAATGAACTCAATGGTATTTCATAGACTTTTTAGCTCATCAATTTCTCCAGGCACTTTTTGGTCTTCCTGGTCTTTTGCTTGCGTATTCTGGTTTCCAATTTTGTGTTTTTATGGGGGTTTGTGTTTGCCTGTTTCTTGTTTGCTTTGCTTTCTGGCTTACTTTCCTTCCTTCCTTCTTTCTTTCTTTCCAATTATTTTGGTTTGCTTGCTTCTTTGTTGTTTGTTTGCCTGTTTTCTGAAGAGAGTGAAGAAGAAGGCATGCAGTTGGAAAGGTGGGGAGGATCTGGGAAAAGTCGGGGGAGGGGAAACCACGATCAGAATAGATTGTATGGGGGTGGGAGGAAGAACCTGAAGTTGACCAAATAAAGTACAAGTCACAGTTAAGAAAAACAGAGAAGGACTGGAGAGATGGTTTAGTGCTTGAGAGCACTGGTAGCTCTTCCAGAGGTCCTGAGTTCAAATCCCAGCACCCACATGGTGGCTCACAACCATCTGTAATGGGATCCGATGACCTCTTCTGGTGTGTCTGAAGACAGCTACAGTGTACTCATAATAAATAAATAAATACATACATACATACATACATACATACATACATATATACATACATACATCTTAACAAAAAGAAAGAAAAGAAAAATATACAAAGACTTTCGTTTTTCCAGGTTCATGTGTTTTTAGATCTGAACCAGAGGAAGTCTATTCAAAACCCAGTGTTGTCTGTTTAACCAAGCCTCATAAGCAGGGTCCCTGCCTTGTAACCAGTCCCCACTTCCAAAAGTCTTTATCTCCACGTCTCTGAACCTAGCCTGACAGACCAGCTCTATTCTGGTCACACTTCGATTTACTGTCTTATTGACTATTAGTGACATTGATTCACTCAACCAGTAAGTGACCATTGGGACCTTTGGAACTTGAGTTGATTGAAGATGACATTATTTCTGTCTCTGTTGGTAGTCTTTCCTCACAAAAAGAACAAATCGTTTCTCATCTTGCATCAGAGGCAAACACATAGGGCAGTGGTTCTCAATCTGTGGGTCGTGACCCCTTCGGATCTTCCCCACTCCCCCTTACTAGGATTGCGCAAGACCGTCTGCATTGCGGATGATGCTTACATTACGATTCACAACAGTAGCAAAATCACACTTATGGAGTAGCGATGAAATAACTGTCGTGGATCACTACAACATGAGGAACGGTATTACAGGGCCGCAGCCTCAGGAAGGCTGAGAGCCACTGCCATAGGAAGTTCAGATAGACGGACAATAGGTCTTCTTATATCTGTGACCAACTGCCTGGAAAAGGGCAGCTACAGGGAGGAAGAGTTCATTTAAGTTGGAGGGAATACAACCTAACAGAGAAGTCATGGCCGAGGGCAGCTACATTGTGGAAGGAGGCTTACGCGACCGTGACTCCACCCCTCAGATCTTAAAGGTACAGGAAGCTGAATGTGGACAGGAAGTAGTATAGGACCCTAAAGCTTCAAGGCCTGACCCACTTCCTTAAGTGAAGGCTCCTAAAGATTCCACAGCCTTCCCAGACAGCGCCGCTTTCTGAGGATCCGTTATTTTAACACATGAGCCCATAGGGGACATTGGGCATTCAAACCATGGTCAGATCACAGGGAGACAAGCATCAGAGTCCAGATGAACATCAGCGGCTAATTTGAGATGGGGATAGCATATTAGACAGCTTTCTTTCTGTGCCCCGGGCTTCTGGCTTAACGTCAATAAATGGGGGGAAGGGAACTCCTCACTACTACCTGTTCAGTGTTATCTAGAGTTATGTGCCTTCAGTCCTGTCAGGAAACAACGTGGATGTGAAGGAAGCATTACTAGATCAATGGTTCTTAACCTTCCTAATGCTACAACCCTTTAATACAGTTCCTCATGCTGTGCTGACCCCCAACCATAAAATTACATCATAACGATAATTTTGCTACTGTTGTGAACTGTGTTGTAAATATCTGATATGTGGGATAGTTGATATGTAACCCCCACCCCACAAGGGGTCTCAACTTTGAGAATGACTGGCCAGAGGAATCAGAAGAGGAAAACCCGTCTTGCTTTCTTACGTTCTGCTATGGAATGGGGTGGGGGTGGGGGATTTCTAATTTGGTGCAAACCAAATTCCTGCCTAAACGAATGGAAGAGAGATATATCCCTCAAACATGGCATTCTGTGCATGAATGATTCCCAACCATGACATGACCCTCCCCCACCCTCCTTCCCTTCCCAGGACAGTAAACTTCCTTGTCATCTTAAACATTTCTCCATAAGAAGAGCCATGGGCATTGTAACTTTAATATGGGGCTGGGGATGTTGACTCAGTGGGCAGAGTGTGTATCACACAAGTGTGAGGACGGGAGTTCAGATCCCCAGTACCCACGTAAATTCCAGATGGACACCACAGCTGGCCTGTAATCGGAGAACATGAAGGCATAGGCAGGGAAGCTTAGAGCAGGCTACCTCACTGGACTTAGAGGATCGAGCTCTGGATTCAACTGAGAAACCCTGCCTCGATATATAAAATAATATAAAATAAAGAGTGATCGAAGAATACATTCAGCATCAACCTCTCCTTCCACGACACGCATGTCCCTGCACACACATGAGCCACACATCACACACACATGCACACATGCACACACACACACACACACACACACACACACACACAGTGTAATTAGGGCTAAGACATAATTTTTGCATAGCATATAGAAATCTCTAGCTCCAATCCCCATGGGGATTAAAAAAAAAAAGGCGAGACATACTAGAAGTTTTGAGATGCTTACATATAAATCTTCCTGGAGTTTAAGAGAGCATGATGTTCCAGAGTATCTGTGTCTCTGCTTATTCAATTGCAAGGAAGCATTCCCCAAATCCCCTGTGCCATCAAGCTGAACTGATATTGCCTGGCCTGTTGGCTCATTCTAGCTCTTACCAATGCAGTGGCATGGCCTGCAGGTACTTATGTGTGAGTAGGTGGGGTGTGAGCACTCACCAGGGATGAAGGTGAGAGTGGGTAGGGTGTGAGTACTCACCAGGGATGACGGTGAGAGTGGGTGAGGTGTGAGCACTCACCAGGGATGACGGTGAGAGTGGGTGGGGTGTGAGCACTCACCAGGGATGACGGTGAGAGTGGGTAGGGTGTGAGCACTCACCAGGGATGACGGTGAGAGTGGGTGAGGTGTGAGCACTCACCAGGGATGACGGTGAGAGTGGGTGGGGTGTGAGCACTCACCAGGGATGATGGTGAGAGTGGGTGGGGTGTGAGCACTCACCAGGGATGATGATGAGAGTGGGTGGGGTGTGAGCACTCACCAGGGATGACGGTGAGAGTGGGTGGGGTGTGAACACTCACCAGAGATGACAATGAGAGTGGGTGGGGTGTGAGCACTCACCAGGGATGACGATGAGAGTGGGTGGGGTGTGAGCACTCACCAGGGATGACGGTGAGAATGGGTGAGGTGTGAGCACTCACCAGGGATGACGATGAGAGTGGGTGGGGTGTGAGCACTCACCAGGGATGACGATGAGAATGGGTGAGGTGTGAGCACTCACCAGAGATGACAATGAGAGTGGGTGGGGTGTGAGCACTCACCAGGGATGATGGTGAGAGTGGGTGGGGTGTGAGCACTCCCCAGGGATGACCGTGAGAGTGGGTAGGGTGTGAGCACTCACTAGGGATGACGATGAGAGTGGGTGGGCTGTGAGTACTCACCAGGGATGAGGGTGGGTGGGGTGTGAGCACTTACCAGGGATGATGGTGAGAGTGGGTGGGGTGTGAGCACTCACCAGGGATGATGGTGGGTGGAGTGTGAGCACTTACCAGGGATGATGGTGAGAGTGGGTGGGGTGTGAGCACTCCCCAGGGAAGTATTTTGGACCCGGTCTTAGATGCCACTCTTGACTCAAAGGCTTTGTGGAAGTTGCTATTTTCCAACAAGATCTCTGTGGCTGGGTTTCTTTATAGCCAACAATGCTCTGCCGGGGACTGCCTGCTGTTCTCGGCACTGAACTCTCACCAGCTTCCGAGCTAGCATGAATGTTTGGTACTTGTTGGGGGAAGACTCCCCGTGGCAGATGGTCTCTTACCATTTTTATTTCTTTTGCGTCAGTCCCCAGCCCAGTCAGAGACTCGATATAGTCCTTATTCTAGAACAATTCTAAATGTCGAGTTCCCCCTCTTGACTAGCTTCTTGCTGTTTACTAATGAGACTGCAGGCTTGCATTTCCTGGTCAGATGCATTGGGGGCTTTGAGAGCAGTGCTGCCTCCCAGGATGCTGGCACCAAGCCTCTAAGCCTGACCTGCCCTACAAGCTTTTCTGCAAGATGCCCAGTGCCCCATCCTCACATATCCCATTACACAGCATTGCACACTGAGCCACACCTTGGCACAGAGATACACATATCCGTCTCTGTAACCATAGGACATCGAGTACACTACATACTCCAAAACTACTCATTCACGGGACATACAAAGTAAGATGGACTCCCTAATGTTTGTCAAAAGGCCTTAAGGCACTTGGCTAGATGCTGGTCCTTCTGGGGTGTAACTTTTCTCCCCAACCTCAGTGGCATTCAAGTCTCATGTAAGAGTGAAAAGAAATGTACACACAGACAGAACACAGTCATGGCTCATATGTTTACCCTATACCCTCCCCACCCACACACACACCCCAGCCCTGGAATGTAACTGGTTGCATTTCTCAGTTTAAAACTAAGAAAAAGAAAACCAAACTTCTGCTTGCCTTTACAGTCTTGGGAGTGTGGTTGTCCCGGTTAAAAACAAATTCTTGCCAAAAACAAAGTCATAGAAAGGCCTCTCTTAAGAGAGGAGGTTTTAAAATACAGCTTCACATCAGAGTTCGAATCGTTGGCACAAACACTGGGCGACATGAAAGGTTCCAGGTTTGCCCACGACCAAGACTAGTTGAAAATGTTTCTTCGCGTCATACAAAATGGACTGATGGCTTCCATTTTCTGTCACAACTATTGGGAACTTAGCCCAGCGTGGTAATGCACTCCTAAACCTTGCAGAGGAGGGAGCCCAATGTCATGCATAAATACCGCATGCCTGCTTTTCTAGATGGATCTAACTAGCCAGCTCAAGTCAGTCGCTGCTTTTGTCACTGGTCAGGTCAGTCACAGGGGCAGGCACCCTACTTAATCTCTTGTCTCCCCTTAGTGTGCTTTGGTGGAATAGCTCAACCAGCTAGATGCCAAAGTACGCCACAGTGATCCGCTGTAAACATCCCGACGGAGCCCCTTTCTTAAAACAAAGCCTCAGCAAATAAATAACCCACTGTTGGAATTCGTGCTGAGCCTTAGTGTGGATTTTCAAGCGTAGAGCATTCTCTTGAGAAGTATTTGTGCATACCAAGTGTCTAATTTCAGAAAATTCATAATCGCATTGAACGTTCCCACTTAACAAATCAGTTCGTTTGGGAGATTTAGAATCCGTGAAGATCATGTCGTATTTATAACCCTCAAATCAAACCAAATAGTATGAATGGAATTACGTTACAGAACTCTCGTGCTATTCATAAAGTTAAGTATAATATTACTTCAGCACATAACAACCGTAAGATTGATATCGCTCTATCACACAATGAGACTTGGATTACGAGCATGTAGAGTGTGTATTATGGTCTTCTGACAGTCACTCCCATAAGAAGATTTAGCCAAAAAATCAAATGAGAAGACTAGAGAAAGAGTGGGGGGAAGGGAGGGAGAGAGGGAGGGAGAGGGAATATACAGGTGGCTGATAGGTAGATAATGAATGGAAGAATGGATTAATGAACATTCTTACAGCTTAGCATTCTACATGACACAACCTGAAGCAAGAGACACAAAGTTCACGAAACCAGGGTAGAAACACCAGATAATATAGGGTTGTCTTCTCTCCAAAAGCTGGAGTTTATAAGTAGAGAAAGGCCAAAGGGTTTCACACGCTTCTCTTTCAACTTTTTTTTAACACTCTCTTTTTACATCTGTGTGGGCACGCATGTGTGTACATGGACTACAGCTTGTGTGTGAGGCCAGGGGGCAGGTTGTACCTTTGCATGTTGCGTCTTCTCACCAGCTCCCATTTTCATTCTGACTGACTGAACAGTACCGCAATCAGGAAGAGAAAGAATTGATTCTCTGTCCATTTATAATGGCAGAGACGAAGTCTTGGTTGGAAAAGAGTACTAGATGCGTGGATTGATTAATATTTGACATAATCGATGAAACCTAGTGTTTCGGAGGCAAGGCCACACATAAACTCTCATCTCGACCCTTGACTTCCTGTGTGACCTTGGGTAGTTACCTCAAATCCCCAGAGCTGTTTTCTGATCTAAAAATAGAAAGACCTCCCCCATGGAGCAGTGGTCCAAATAAAATAAGACACCCCCCCCCCCAGTATAAATCTCCTGTAACAGAGGACATTAAAAATGGCGCTCCTTTTTCTCTTGGGTTAACCCTACAACTGCCTAAGATTTAAAGCAAGGGTCAGTCGAGTTTTGAGTGGGTGGAAATGCCGACATAAAGAATGAGCTTTTCTTTTAAACTCTAATCAGTGCTCACTCATGAATCTTGACTATCACAACTCTTCTTGGGTGAATTATTGTGTGTTACTTTTCTGCTCTCAGACACTTTGATACAATGTTCTACTTGACCCTCACATGTATCCCCCAGAGTTCTCCTGGTTCTGCTTCCTTCTCCACCTCTACAATGGGGCTTGGGATTGCTTAGGAAAAAAGAGAAGAGCCTAGAGAACACAAACCAAAATAAACACGCTACTTCTGGAAATTTCTCTCCCGGCCATGAATACGTGTCCCTCTAGCCTTGGCTTCGAGCAGAATCCAGATACTAAGGGTTCTGGGTAATATTCTCCCGGTGTGACACCCTACTGTCCCCAGCTTCTGGGTCCAAGTCCTGCTCTGTACTCTGCACAAAAGTCAGACTGTAGAAACGTTCTTTTAGCCTTTGTGTACCTAAAGCTTAGCTCTTTGTCTAACAGGAGAATGCATTCTGTTCAGCCAGCAGTGTGCGGCTCCCGCCTTGCTCATTACAGTCACCGAAATGAAATACAAGCCCAGGACCAGCCCGTCTGGGCAATTCTACCCAAGGGAAAACCATTCGTTACGTTAGTGCTTTAAAAAAAAAAATCTAGGGAATTGGAAAGAAAATTGCCAACCCCTTGCAATTCCATTTCCCGCCCATAACGCCGTCATGGTAACTTAGCATCCCACTCGATCCTGTCTAGTCTGCTATATACGTTGTGGTATTGAAGTGGGCTCCCTCACCTCCCCCAAAATTGCCTTTGCCAAGATTCTGCCAGATGGGAGTTAATGTTACATGAGGTTGGAGAACAGCTTTTTTTTTGGTCCAGGACATCTTGCAATTGACACTTTACATACATTACAAGTTTGCAAGAGTTGAAACGAATTCTTATGCCACAGAAACAAACAAACAAAAAAGACCCACCAACATTTGTGTCATTTGGAAAGAGAGGAACACGCAAGTGTTGTGTTGGCAAGCACATTATCCACAAAAGACGTGTATGCTTGCAGTGTCCTGGTTTACAAGAAAGGGAAATCTTATTAGAATGAATTCTGAGCGTTAACAGATTGAGTCATGCTCTCCAATCTAATCTTCACTGACAAACAGCTTCCCCCCGTGAGAATTTTAGGGGATTTGGGGGCGTGTGGGGGTTTTATTTTATTAATCCTTTTTGGTTTTGTTATTATTGTTGTTCTTTTTAAGGATGAGATCGTTCAATAGTGCTTCTGCAATAGATAAAAATGAATCCAAAACAGAAGGGGAAGCAAGACCTGTGAGAGGGCTCAGCGGGTAGAGGAGCTTGCTGCCAAGCAACCTCTGCTTGCTCCCCAGGACCCACATGGTAGGAGGAGAAACCCAGCCCCCGAAGTTGTCCCATGACCTCCACATACATGCCACGACACACACATGCACAAACAAATGAGTACAAAGCGCAAACATTTTTTTTTAAATCATAATCACCGAACTAGAAAACACTTGTGTAAAGAGTAGTTTGAGGTCTGGGGATGTGGCTCAGTTAGGCCTAGCATTTATGAAGCCCTGAGTTAGAGCCCCAGAATCACATAAAAGGGATGGGGGGGACATGATAATCTCAGTACCGAAAGGGGGAGACAGGAGGATTAGAAGTTCGAGGTCATCCCTCAGCCCTCATACCATGATAGAAGCCAGACTGAATTACCTGATACACTGACTCAAAAACAAACTAACGAGAAAACACCCTTGAAAAGACAGTCACTCATTCTGTTCATTAACTTAGTAATGGGGGGGGTATTTGTTTGTTTTGTTGGTTTTTTGTTTTGGTTTTAGTTTTCTGATATAAGGCCTTACTATGTAGTCTAGGATAGCCTCGAACTGCCTTTGTAGTTCAGGTTATCCCCATACTCCCCGTGTTCCCACTTCAGTCTCCCTGGCACAGGCAGAGTGTCCCATCATGCCGTGTTAGATTCAGTTACCCTGTCATTGCTTATCTTACCTTTGAGATTAGGGAAGACTAGATTAATGTTGAAGGAAAAAATATTCGTGATTCTTATTAAAGAATGCGTGGAAAGATGGCTCAGTGGTTAAGAGCACTTGCCGCTCTTCCAGAGAAACCATGTTTGATTTCCAGTACCTATAACCACCTGCAACTACAAGTATTTGGGAATCTAACATTCTCTTGTAGCCTCTGTGGATACCTGCATACATGTACATGTGGGTATACACATGTAACAGTAAAGATATGTCTTTTAAAAGTTGATAAGTCGGGGGACTGGTTCAGCAGTTAAGAGCACCGACTGCTCTTATAGAGGTCCTGAGTTCAATTCCCAGCAACCACATGGTGGCTCACAACCGTCTGTAATGGTCTGAAGGCAGCTACAGTGTACTCACATATATAAAATAAATCTTTATTTTAAAAGTTGATAAGTCAGGCAGATTTCTCTACTACAGAGCCTCACTGTACAAACCCAAGGGAAGAGAGAGCCCAGCTCAACTCTGAATACAAGGAAAGTTAAGGTATGATATGAAGCAGAGCTGGAAAAGTCACTAACAGGGAGCATCCTGGGGTAGAGGGATTATGGCCAGAGCATCATGACAGACAGAATCTTTTTCTGAAGGTAGATTGTGGTGCTAAGATGGTGGTGGGCGGAGTTAAGGGATTGTAGCAGATCAAGGATTGCGGAGTTTCTCTGAGTTGACCTTGCAAGGTTCCCTTCCAGAGGAAGCAGAGGTGAAAGAGCAGAACCCCCACAGCTGGGACACTGATAGGCGACATCTGTAGAAGCAAGTTCAAGTTAGATGTTTCCCTAAAGAGGTGCAGAAAAGAAGACAGAAATATCAGAGGTAGGAAGGTTATGTGGAGTTTTTAGAGAGCCTTCTAAGATACACCACAGTACAGCAGTTCGCAACCTATGGGGTCAAATTTCCTTGGGAGTTGAACGATCCTTTCGCAAGGGTTCTTGTATCAGATATCCCACATTTCAGATATTTACATTATGATTCACAACAGTAACAGAATTACATTTATGAAGTGGCAACAGCAATAATTTTATTGTTGGGGGTGACCACAACGTGAGGAACTGTATTAAAGGGCTGCGGCCTTAGGAAGGCTGAGAAGCACCGCCGTAGTGGATTGATTCTGATCCTGTCACCAGCACTGGGTAAACTGGGCATGGTGGTGCACACCTAGAACCCCAGCACTCAGGAGGTAGAGGCAGGAGAATTTAGAGTTCAGGGTCATCCTGGGGCAGCATAGTGAGTTTGAGGCTAGCCTGGCCTACACGAGATGCTGTCTCAAGGAAATTAAAAAGAGAGTAAGGGAGAAGTGCTGTAGTGCTAAGACAACAAGGATTTGGATGTTGGAAAGAGTGTCTCTCAAAACCTTGAGGCAGGGGCGACCACGGGTGTGCTAACTGGACAAGGGAAGGGAGCAGAGAAAGCCAGGATGAAGCCAAGATAGATGTTAAAAGGTTTGAAATGCCTCCCTGAAGAACTGTTTTAATTTTGTGCATGTAGATGTTGGTATGTGCAGGGGCGTGCTCCTGGGCAGAGGCCAGTGTGGAAACTAATTTTTGGAGAGCCTTATCAAGTGTGGTCCTCTATTATTCTCTGCCATGTTGCCTTGAGATGAGGGTCCCCCCTGAACTTGGAGCTTCTTCCTGCCTGCCCCACATTCCAACACTCCACCATCAGCACCTGCAGCATTGAGGCAGAGGCCATGCATGACTGTGACCAGTTTCTTACCTGGATGCAGAGGATTCGAACTGGGGTCCTCAAGCTTGCTCACCAGCACTCTTTATCAACTAAGCTTCCTCCCCAGTGCCACCCTGAAGAACTTAAAGTTCACAGGGAAGTGAATGGCAGATACTGGGCTCCTTCCTAAACAAAGCTCTGTGCAGGGGGACTGTGCTAGGGAAAGTAAGGCACCATTGAGCAATAAAGCCAGAAAACTTCAAAGTGCATACCATTTCCTGCCTTCCTGCCTGCCTTCCTGCCTGCCTTCCTTCCTGCCTTCTCTCTCTCTCTCTCTCTCTCTCTCTCTCTCTCTCTCTCTCTCTCTCTCTCTCTCTCTCTCTCTCTCTCTTTCTTTTTGTCCAAAAGATATAAAGTATCTGCCATTTTTCTTGACTGGATCAAGTATGGCTTGTTGAGTGTAGACATCTTAAGTCTTAGCTGGGCAACCTTGGTGTCCTTGTTTGTTAAAATCTGGGCTTCTCTAAGGACTATACATGGACTGACCCTGGGCTCCGACCTCATAGGTAGCAATGAATATCCTAGTAAGAGTACCAGTGGAAGGGGAAGCCCTGGGTCCTGCTAAGACTGAACCCCCAGTGAACTAGATTGTTGGGGGGAGGGCGGCAATGGGGGGAGGATGGGGAGGGGAACACCCATAAAGAAGGGGAGGGGGAGGGATTAGGGGGATGTTTGCCCGGAAACCGGGAAAGGGAATAACACTCGAAATGTATATAAGAAATACTCAAGTTAATAAAAAAAAATAAAATAAAATAAAATAAAAATCTGGGCTTCTCACTCAGGATCTTACCTTAACTTGGTGCTGGTTTCTATTGACCTCCCAATGTCCCTAGAAGCTGAGCCAGCCCCACCTGTACAGCTGGTCCTCATGACAGGATACCCAGCTTCCTTGTGGGGCATCTCTCCTGCGGGGACTGTCCTTGAAAGCTCTCTAATTTGAAAAGTGCCGGGTCACCTTTGCAGCTGATGGACTGAAGCCAACATCAAAAGCATTCGAGGACTCTCCTGTTGGCCTCTCTTTGCAGTGTAGGGGGACTGATGAATCTGACCTTGGGAAACAGCTGACTGCGTCACTAAAGCACTGTGATTGAGGGAGCAGAGGCTGCAAGAGTGCCAGGGCCCTGCTCTCCCTCTGAGGAGAAAGAAATCTTCCTATCTTGAGTCTGCAGGGTCCACTTATTTGCAGTAGACAGCAGATATGTAAGCATTAGGCCATAGCAGAAAGAAGGGTGGATGTTGAAAAATCTGAGCTTGGGGATGGGCCTTCCCTGCCCCTTGGTTGTCTTGAGTAGTTATTATTAATAGCTTTAATCTCCCTGGGCAAACCTCCTTGCAGAGCTGGGAATAAACCTAGAGTCTCATACCTGCTGTGCTCAGCACCTGAGCTGTGCCCACGTCCCCTCTGATCCTGAATTCAGCCTGTACATCCATGGGAGGATAATCTCTTTAAAGTGAAAGAGTTTAACGTTTTTTATTAATTGTTATTTGTGCACATATGCTATACATGTGCAGGTTCATGTCACCGTGAACATATCAGAGGACAATGTTGGGGAGTCAGTTACCTCTTGGCATGGGTTCCAGGGAGGGAACTCAGGTCTCCAGGTCTATGTGACAAGTATCTTTATGCACTGTGCCGTCTCTCTGGCCCTCCCAAGAGTCTTCATTTTAGTGAAGAACATTTTTCCATGTAGGAATGATTGTGGGGATAAAATTGTGTGTGGTGTCTTCAGAAAAAAACATATATATATAGGGATGGCAAAGTCTAAATAGAGATAAATCACACTTGACTATGAAGCAAAAAACTGGCTTCCTGAAGCCTAAAATATGTTCTTTTTTTTTTTCCAGAATAAAAACTTAGTTTTAAAGGTAGACTCACAAAAACAATGTCCACGTGTTGGGGCGTGTGCCTAAAACTATTTAGAGTCAGTACTTGGATTTGATTTTGTTGTGGTGGCCACATATGATACTTGTGGCATGTAGTGTGTTCTGCTGAGGTGGCCACCCATGATCATGGGGTGTGTCACGTGTTCAGCTAAGAGAGCCACATTTGGTGATATGGTGAGCAGTGTGGTGGTGTTGAGGGTAACTTCTCAGGATGAAGGAGAACTGGGGTGCCTCTCTATCTGCAGGGCGTTAGCTTGTAATTTTCTGTACATGATGAGTCTCTGCAATCTGGCATTTTCATCCACCGATGGCAGTCACTGAATGGCAGGGTGTGTGTGTGTGTGTGTGTGTGTGTGTGTGTGTGTGTGTGTGGTGTGATGTAGGGATATGCACAGTGTGCGTGTGGTTTGCGTGTGATGTGTGTGATATGGGGGGAGTATGTATGTGGTATAGACAAGTGTGTGATGTATGTGGTGGTGTGTATATGTGTGTACATGTATGTTTGTGTGTGTATGTGTGTGTGTCTCATCTGTGAAAATGTATGAACATTTCTCAAAGCCATCACACATGTTGTGGCTTCTGTATGGCCTTCATTCCTTAGTTTATCAGTTTCCTACAATAGGAATATCTTGTGTCTGCCAAGGATAACTGATGAACTGTGACTTCTCCATTCTCTCTCCATCTGTCTATCATTTGTCTCTATTTCTCGGTGTCTGCATGTCTGTGTGTGTATGCATTTATATGTGTTTATGTGTTTGTGTGTCTATGTGTATATATGTGTTTGTGTGTATGTGTATATGTGTGTTTGTGGGGGAACTATTGTGTGTACATGTATGAGTGTGTGGTATGTGTGGTGTGTGTGTGGTGTGTGTGTTTGTGTGTGGTGTGTGTGTGCTTTGTGTATCTGTGTGTGTTTGTGAGGGAACTGTTGTGTGTGCATGTATAAGTGTGCGGTGTGTGTGTGGTGTGTGTTTGTGGAGGGATTTTATGTGTGCATGTGTGTGTGGTATATAATGTGTATGTGTGGTGTGTGTGTGTAGTTTCTGTGTGTATGTATGTTTGTATGTGTTTTGTGTGTTTGTGGGGGAGTGCTGTGTGTGCATGTATGTGTGGTGTGTATTTGTGGTATGTGTGTGTAGTATATGGGTATTGTGTGTGCATGTGAGTATGTGGTGTATGGTGTATATTTGTGTGCATGTGGTGTATACGTGTGGTATGTGTGACTTTGTGGTGTGGTGTGTGTGTGTGCTTTGTGTATGTGTTTATGTGTGAGGGGGTGTTGTGTGTGCATGTGGTATGTGTTTGTGTGCATGTGGTATGTATTGTGGTGTGTGTGAGTTTGTGGTATGGTGTGTGTGTGTGTGTGGTATGTATGTGGTGTGTGTGTGTGGTATGTGGGTGTTGTGTGTGCATGTGAGTGTGTGGTGTGGTATGATGTGTGTGTGTGTGTGTGGTGTGATGTGGTGTGTGTGTGGTATGATGTGTGTATGAATTGTCTCAGTGAGCCAGTGTGAGGGCAGAGTCCCTGCTGCTCTGTTTCTCCTTACACATGCTCAGGTGCTTCGTTACTAGGAAACCACCAGGACTTGCTGGTGGGTTTGTTTTGGTTGCTGTTGGTCTGTTTGGTTGTTGTTCGGAGGTTCCATGTTCTGCTTTTATCCATGGCTTCCTCCTGAAAGACGGCGTTGCTCTGATTTAATAAGCAAACACTTGACATCAGCATGACAGGGAGGATAGTTAGACATCCCTGGAGAGTGCTCCAGTTGGCTCGTGCACTGTTCTCTATTGGAATCCAGTTTTAAGGACACGGATGCTCCTTAGAGTTGCGGTCGTTGTCCCACATGGCGGCGCCTGCTTGCTTACACATCACAGTCGCCAACCTCGCCTTACACCTCGGCCTTACTCCTCAGATCTGCCCAGCTAGAAAGTGGATCCAGGATGCTGGGTCAAACGCTGGCACTGGTAGGCTTGACTGTCTCTAGGGTAGGTTTCATCACATGCAGAGATCTTCACACCGGACAGCACAGAGGCCAGCATGTCTGAAAACTCAGGAGGCTGGGGGCACTTGGGCAACTTCGAGTGAGCGACTTTCTGCTCACCCAGCTCCCTGCTGAGTCTCTTTGCTTAATTATCCCTTAGCAGATGGTCCTTGTCTATGAGAACTGAAGGAAGGCCCACTGGGTCCAAGGGTGCAAGGCTCTGGGAGGCGAGGAATGTAAGGGAGAAGGCTGTGGAGAGCTTGTGACTCTAAATAAGTGGAAAATGAATTTTTGTGCCTACCAGAAGAGTTGTCAGAACGAGTCATAGAGCTATTGCTGTTGACGGGACTGACAGACTCGGGGTGCTAAAAGGATAGCTCGGCAGCTAAAGGCGCTTGCTGCCTTTTCAAAGAACAGAAGTTTGGCTCCCGCACACGTGATAGAGGGCTCACAATCTCCTGTAGCTCTGGCTCCAGCAGATATGACAGCCTCTTCTGGCTTCCAAGGGCACCCACATACGCATGGCATACACTCACACAGAAACATACACATAAATAAAAATAAAATAAAACGAAATAATTTTAATTATAAAAATAAAATAAAAAATTTAGAAACTGAAAAAAAAAGAACCAATGAAACATTAGAAAAAAAATTGCTCAAATATTGAGTGTACTTAGATTCCCAGCATTGCCAGAGCTTGTACCGTAGCTGTTACTAGTCAGTCTACTCTGAAAACAAAATTTCTTATCACTAACATCTGTAGAAGCCAAAATTAGACATGGGGTTTATCGTCTGGAGCACGTCTCCTCCTACCAGCAAGTCATGCTTAGTAGCAGACAGGGGACTGACTGTGAGGATACTTAATTCCTTAAAAAGGGTTTTTAACAAATCATTTAATAATCACAAAATTGTTAATAGGTTTCATATTTTGATCGGTCATATTTGAACAGTTAGATTAATCGTCCCAGTCAGATCTATTTCAATATTCAGAGGCTGTGTTCTCAAGAAATCAGGAAAGCTCTCTTAAATTTAAATTTATATATGCTCACACCAGAGGATATGGTGGATTAATCAATACACACGGAAGTAAAACATTGAGGTAATGTATTGAAGAAAAAAGCATTCAGGGCGTATGGTGCAAAGACATTTAAGAGGAGGAAGGGTAACTATATGATTCCCTTCATAATTCCTTTTGAAAGGTTTAGGCCTGAGGAAATAATTCAATTGGCAGAGTACCTGCTGTGCAAATTTGGGGACCTGACTCCAATCCCCAGAACCCACAGAAAGCGCAGGGCTTCATTTACAAAAATATAATTCCAGGTTTTAAAGTATAAAATTCCTTTACGAAATCCACGAGCAAATCTTTGAATTCTGCCTGGCCCACAGCATATACCGTGAGGGGACATAAACAACACACCGCGTTTCCGAAACGTGCTGACTTCCGGTATCGCCTTTGTTCCACAGGACGGTCTGACCCCGCTGCACTGCGGGGCGAGAAGTGGCCACGAGCAGGTGGTAGAGATGTTGCTGGACAGAGCCGCCCCCATCCTTTCGAAAACCAAGGTAAGGTCTTCGGTTCCCGAACATTGTATTATGCTCAGATCTGACTCTTGAGAGGAGAGAGCACAGCCACCAGTGCTGCTAAATGGAACGAGAGATCGCCACTTCTTTAGGGGAACCGTAATCAGCTTCGGACTGAGGGAATGTCTCAGAGGATTAAGGCTTGCTCTGTAGACATGAGGACTGTGCTTCAGGTCGCCAGCACCCACACTGAGGCTGTAAAAAGGAGTGGACACCTATACTCCCAGCACTGGAAAAGCGAAACAGAAGAAGCCCTGTGAGTCTGCTAGCTAAAGGAGACAGAACCAGTAAGAAGAGGGTTCAAGCAAGAGACCCTTTCTCAATAGATAAAGTGGAAGGTGGTCGGGGCAGACTATATCCACCTCCGTCCCGGCATCTGCATGCACACATGCATGTATGCTTGCACACCTAAGTATGCACATACACATGCAAGCATACGCACACGCAAAATAAGGTTAGGGTTATGAAGTCCTTAAGGATGAGGTATTCTATGGCAAAGCCGGGTGTTTGTTTGTTTTTGTTACTTTGGTCTACAGAGCGAGGCTTTCAGTACTCAGCCGGCTACTGCTTTGAAGAAACTAAAATCTCTACTTTCTGGCTTGGTTCTGAGTCTTTTTCTACACCCCCCAGCCCCAGTTTATTTCTTGAGAGTTCATAGACTGGGGCTAGGGGTGCAGTTTAATGGTAGAGCATTTGCCTGTCCACACACTGAACCCTCAGTTTGCGTAAATTTAAAACATTAAAACTCTGCTTATGCATTCCGGCCACTGTGTAAGATTTGAGGGATAAGCCTGCCTGCCTGCCCTTCCCAGCAGTCTAGGGGAACCCCGTGTCAGCTCACAAGACCAAACGTGCACCTGTCTCCCTGCTTCCATGTTTAACAGTGACAAGGGCAACTTGCAACTGGTCATAGCAAGGAGCCTACACACCGTAGGCGTTGGGATCTGGGGTGCATTGAGAGCCTTGTCATTTCAGGCTGTTAAACCTCACTCAGCATGTTCACAGACGGGTGTGTGTGTGCTCAGAATCCCTCAAGGAGCCTGAAGCTCATCCCTGAAGCTAGGCTGGGTAGAACATCTCATCTATCCCAGCAGTGCTATGCCAGGCACATGCTGCCATGCCTGGCATTTTATGAGGGTTCCAAGGGGATCAAACTCCTGAAAGTCGTACGGCAAGCAGTTTGCCAACTCCGCCACATCCCTGGCCTGCCAAACAGACCTTTTTGACTGTCTGCCCTACCTGTGTTCACCAGGTCTTTAAGTCAGCGTCATCTGGGCAGAGTTCATTCCCCCCTCAATGCTCCTTACACCGTTTAGAAAGAACCAAGAACTTGAAGCAGAAACCAGGAATGAACACCACTTGCTTGCTGTCTCAGCGCCATGTATACCTAGCCCACCTGCCCAGGGAATGGCACCACCCACAGTGGGCTACGACTTCCTACATCAGTTGCCAATCAATACAATCCCTTATACACATGCCGGCAGGCTGAGCTGATTTGGGCAGTCCTACAATTAAGAAGTCCTGCCCAGGCGACTCTAGGTATATCAAATTGGTTAAATCTCACCGGGATAGGACCTCTTTCTGCTTACGACACTGCTTCCTACTTAGAGACTCCAGGAAGTCCTGTGTTCTCTGAGATTTGTTTACTTTGCACTTCCTCTAAGACTACAGGAAAACATAAGCAAAGGAGGATTTGGAAAAGGGAGGGAAGACATGTGAGGAGCAGTGTCAGATAGGAAGTGCCCCAGGCCTTGGTGACACCGTTAGTGTCTACTTTGGTTCAGAATATTGGCGGGGAATGCTCTAGGCAGGGCCATTCCAGTTCCCCAACGGCTGACCAAGTATTTAAATTCATTTCAATGTTTATTACACTTTTATCTTCTTTTTTTATCTCCAGAACTTTCTGCTAGGCAGTCTGGGGAAGTGCTATCATACATTTCTTGCCTTTGAGAAGCAGGGATATCTGAAATATGTGGCCATCAGTGGTAACAGAATGGCCGAATGGTTTCACATTGCTTTGCCTAAGAATTTTTCATGCCATGCTACAATGAATGTAGGGGGAATAACTGGTCGTAGAGAAGTCATGTGTTCCTGGGTCCCCTGGGGAACACGTCCCAGGTCTTCAAGCACTATTGATGACTACATTTTTGAAAACAGAATTTGCTGTTATCATAGAGAAAATGGCTTGCCTGCCCCATTTAATGTGTTAAAATATACTGTCAGCAGTTTAGACCTCCCTGTGGTGAATGAGCCTGCTGGGAACCTCCAGGCTCTCCCACTTGGCTTCCACACTGAACGGAAGCTTGAAAGGACTAACATTGGCCTGCTCGGCCTTGATTCACTTCTCCAACCACTGAGGAGTGACTGTCACACTAAACATTTTCCCTTCAGTGCTGGAGACCGAACCTAAGGGCTCCTAGATTCATTTCTTTTCTGAGATCTTGAAATAAATCTTCAATTTCTTCCCATTGCACGTGATTACTATTAAGCCCGGATGATTCGATGGTCAGTAGCTTCCTTTGATTGATCGACACACGGGGGCGCCAGACTTCGAGAAATGAACGAAGGTTTCCCTGCCACTTCCGGTGTTGTATCTGGTGCTCCTTACTTTTCAGGTCATCTGCAAGGGCAAAACCAGCAACAGTCCAGTGGTTACAAGTCGGCTCTCACTTTTTTCCCCTTGTAGCTTTAAATGATAAGTCCTACAGAGAATTTAGTAACTTCTAGCCCCTGGTACAAACCATATAAGTTTCAAACCGGGGAAAGAAATTACCCTTGACAATTTGGTTTATTTCTTTGATGCGAGAAAGGAAAGTTTTGTTTTGTTTTGTTTTAAAGCAGGAGCCGTTCAAAAGGATGGTCGGCGCCTTTTAAAAACATAAGGAATTTCCAAATGAGGAATCGGAGTTTTTAAACACGCTCCTGATTGTTCTGCTATTCGGCTCATTTGAGATTAAAAGGAAAAAATCAAAAAACAAGCAAACAAAAACAATGAGTCCTCTTCTTCTGTGTTCCAGAATGGACTGTCCCCACTGCACATGGCCACACAAGGAGACCATTTAAACTGCGTCCAACTCCTCCTCCAGCACAACGTGCCCGTGGATGACGTCACCAACGACTACCTGACCGCCCTCCACGTGGCGGCCCACTGCGGCCATTACAAAGTTGCCAAGGTTCTTTTGGATAAGAAAGCTAACCCCAATGCCAAAGCTCTGGTGAGTTGTCCTGCCTTCCGGCCCGAGCGCGAGCGTCTCTCCCGGAGCCCTTGGGGCCCTGCATGCGGAGGGATTGCCCACAGAGTGTCCCTTCAATCATGCTACTTTGTTAATCTTTCCAAACGTCCTTGGGAGGAGACAAAGCCTCCTGTGCTGATGAGAATCAAGCTGCCGATGCAAAATAGCTCTTTCTTCAGGGTCCCACTCAGGCTCCTCTTACCCGAGAGGAAGCCTGACATTAAATGGTTATAAAAGGACCCACCTGACCAGCTTCGTTCACCTCGCTGCGGTAGTGTTATGATTCCTCGGGTTAGAAATTTGAGGGGCTTTGTAGTTTTCTTTCTGACATGTAGAATCTTGAAGCAAACTAGACATGACAGCCTAAACCTCTTATCCCAGCCCCTGGAAGGCTGAGACAGGAGGATTATTATGAGTTCAAAACTAGCCTGATCTATAGGAGACTTTGTTTCAGATAAAAATAATAATGTATGTATGTACATACATACATATACATATAAGTATACATACATACATATACATATATATATATGTACACACACACATGTGCACCTCTGGGCATAATAGCAGAAGCTGAAGAGCTCCAAGTTCGAGGCCAGCCAGGTCTAATAACAAGTCCCAGGCTAGCCAGAGTTACACAGTGAGACCCTGTCTTAAAAATACTAATATTTGTCCAAGAACTCGTGAACTGAAAGGATGTTAACCTTCAGTTTTCTTGATAAGAGAATGCTTGCTATTGTTAAAGCAAATAACCCTTAGTGAAGTGTTGACATTTCATTCCGACCAAGCCCGGGTGCTCAGGGAAAGAACGAAAATGCCCACCTACAGGGAAGACGTTAATTTACTAGTAATTTTGAGGTAAAGGTCGAATCCAACCAACCCTTCCTGGCTGGTTTCTGCTTCCCTCGGTCCCTTCGGAACCTCTGTGCCTCTGCCTCAGGGGGACCTGAAATTCAGTGGAGAGGAGGGAGCTCTGCATTGTGAACACAGCCGGCAACGCCTTTGTCTTTGTAACACCAACGGCTTCTACCAAAAAAGTATTTTAGGAGCTGCTGGCCTGCCCAGTGTGTCAGGAGCCTCTGCCTTCTGAGAAGGGAGGAGACGGCTGAATGACCATGACTCACTCTTTTTCCATAGGAGAAAAAAAAAAAAAAAAAAGGACCTAAAGCAGGGTGTGGGACTTAACTTTCATTTTCCTATGACTAAAGTTTTCCCAACAGAGAGACATTGTAGACAGTTACCCTGGGATGGATTCTAGCCAAAAAAAAAAAAAAAAAAAAGTGTTCCCAGAACCCGTTCGGTAGCACCTGCTATAGCTTGACTTTAGCCTGTGTGGTGGACTCCGTGTTTGTACAGTTCCCTACTGACTGCTGTAGGCAGCCCCGTCTCAGCTAGGGAACAGTTCTGTGGGTAATTTGTTTCAAAGCCGAATCTTTGATGAGATTAAGCCTTTGAGCAAACGATCTACATGCAGTTGACTCACCTAAGTTCTGTGTCTTTAGAGTAAGCTCCCGTTCCAACTCTTTTGGTTCGGTTTGGTTTGGTTTTTGGTTTTGCTTTTTGAGATAGGGTTTCTCTGAGAGTCCCGGCTCTCCTGGCATGCACTATGGAGAACTGGCTGGCCTCTAACACAGAGGTCCGCCTGCCTCTGCTGGATGAAGGGCCCGCCCCATCACTGCTCTGCTGCTGCCTGCCCTGTGAGTCTTAAAGTTGCAGTGTAAAGGAAACTCTCTAGGGCCTGTAAATACAAGTGTCCTGTCACATGGGACAAGTCCGAGCAGGCCCTGGCAAAGGTTGACTGTGCAAACAAACTTAGCACTCTTTATGCTGGTGGTTTTTTCCCAGCTGTTTTTGAATTTGAACTAAGGCAAAGGGGAACATTAGCTTCTTAATTCAATACATAGAGGAGTGGAAAGTGCTCAGTAAATATACTCTGATCCCTTCCTACCAAGTCTCAGAAGGATCAGTCTAAATGCCTGGGAACCCAGGTACAAGGCAGGACACTAACACCTCTCTGGAAGGCAAGTCCATCCTCTCCGAATTTGGGAGTTCAATGTTCCAACTTTACAAATCCGGACAGTGGGGGTTTATGAGGCTGTGTTTCTTGTACAGAGTTGTCCAGAGGCAGGAAGAGAGTGGGTGTTTTGAATGAAATAAAGGAAATAAAAAGGGAAGGAAGGGATATGACGGCTCCTAGGTGTGGTGCAGGAGAAAGTTTCTTATAGATGTAAGGGAGACATAGAGGCAGACTTGTCTGGGAGAGTCTTGAATGGTCATGACCCGAACCATGTGGGAGAGGGAGGAGGAAAGGGAGAGAAGGGAGCCAAGTACAGCAGCAGCCAGAGGTCAAAGGTGCAAAAGGAGCAAAGGTGGGCACAGAGACAGAGGGGGGTGGATTATACAGGGAAGAGCCTCTGGGGGAAGGGTAGCCCAGCCCAGGAATGTTCAGGATAGAGGAAGGAGTATGTTAGCCATACCTTGAAAAGGGTAGAGACTGAGGAATGCTGGGAGAACCTGGAGGCCAGGTCCACTTTGATATGTTAAATCCTTGGTTTGAAACTTAACACCCGTTTGCATCATAGCAATCAAGATCCTAAGAAGGATCAACTGGCCTGAGTGGGGGAGGGGGGGGTCAGTGGTGGCTCAACCATTTAGAGCCGCAGCCCGTCCCCCAAAGAGGCAAATGACATCAGCTAGGGTAATGGCTCATGTCTGTGGGCCAGACCATCCAAAGTAAAAAGTAGAAGGGCTAGAACACTGGCTGCTGTCTTAGAGGACTCAGGTTCAATTCCCAGCACCCACACGGGAGTTTACAACTGTAACTCCAGTTCCAAGGGATCTGAGTTCCACGGGGCATTGCGCATACCTCATGGGCATCCATAGCATCTATACACGTAAAATAATCACTTAAGGGCTGGAGAGATGGCTCAGTGGTTAAGAGCACCATCTGCTCCTCCAGAGGCCCTGAGTTCAAATCCCAGCAACCACATGGCGGCTCACAGCCCTCTGTAATGGGATCCAATACCCTCTTCTGATGTGTCTGAAGACAGCGACACTGTGCTCACATACATAAAATAAATAAATATTTGAAGTAATAATAATAATTTAAAAAAGAAGAAGAAAACCAGAAGGCACATTTCTGAGTTCTTGGCTTCACATAGTGAGACTCTGAGTCAAAAATCAAGATGAGATTTTCTTAAGATCATTTGGAACAGCGAACTCTAAAATAAAGTAAGAATGTGTATACACATGTTGCCTTTCCCTACAAGGGGCTTACAACCTGGGAACCTTGCTAGGAACCGGTCCAGACCCCTTTTCCTTCCTGGAAAGGAAAGGCATGTGTCTAACTGCTTGTGGTTCTGAAGCTGCTTGGCACCTTACCGTACGAGTCGTCTTTGCCCACGCACAGTGGAAACTGACTCCCGTGGACTGAAGTTAAGTAGATACATGCGTTTGCCCCTTACAGAATGGCTTCACCCCTCTCCATATCGCCTGCAAAAAGAACCGAATCCGAGTAATGGAACTCCTTTTGAAGCACGGTGCATCTATTCAAGCCGTAACCGAGGTAAGAGTACTTGCAAGACTTAGGGGGACAGCTTTGGCAGCCATGGGTTTCCATCTAGGGAAGCAGCTGTGTCAGCTTGGGTTATCGTCCCAAGCCACCTTCTCTACTCTTCCCTGAAGGGACTCTCAAGATTAGGAGGAGCAGATGCAGGTGTGAGTAAGTGGGTTCATTAAATACAGAAATACAGTGCAGAACACACACAGTCGCAGTGCGGGTTCCTGCTGAAAGGTGGCCGGTAGTCAACCTTACATGTGCTGTTTCTCTAGTGGAGGCCAGTTTGTCTCCTGTGGGCATCTCGTTGGCATACTGCCTTCCCTTGAGTAGAGGCTAGCTGTGCTACCGAAGGGTCCACACCTGGCTGCAAGTGACTGGCTGAAAGACTGAGAGACCTGTTCCTGTGGTGAGAGAAAGGACTGTTTTGTGTGGACGTTTGCAGCGAACGGAGTATTGGGAGTGCTTTAGGAGCAGGGAAGAAGCCCTGTGTACTTTTCCTTGGAACCCACCAAGAGAATCTGTCCTTGTGAGTCAGCGCTGGGTCCCCACATAGCAATCAGGCCTGTGCGGCCCACTCCAGAACTGCCCCACCCCACTCCGCCTCTCCACCCTCCCAACTCTAGGAGCTCTCTCTGCGAATTGGAGCATTGGCTCTTCTCCTAGAGCAAGCATGTGCGTCTCTTTCATTTGCCAGGCTGGTGCTGCACATCTGGACCACGGGAAATCTGCCCTTACTGCCTGCCTAACCCTGGGTGCTCTCCAGGGGACAGACACAAGCATATTTCTAGCTATGTTTCTATCCAGTTATTAACCTATGACGCTGTGACCCCAGAACCCACAGACCTAGCCCTCCTGTCCTCACATGCTCACAGTTCAGGAAGTGTCTTATTAAATGCTCGACTCTGGGCACACAAGCTTCCGTACTATTCCTTGTATGTGGCATGCTTGCCTTGCCTGGAAATGCTTCTAAACTCTCAACACACAGCGGTTAGAAATACCTGAGAAAGGACGTTTCCTGAGACTCGTGTCTGCGTGTGAGGTGCCCTGGTGTTTCTTGTATAGGGCAGTGATTTTTATCTCAGAGCAGGGAAACCCTTTACGGGTCAGAATGGACTCTGAGACAAAGGTTGGACCGAAGTTGTCTAAGTGTTCAGGGATGTTTGCCAGAGCTGAGACGCCTCTACCAGACTCCAGCTCCCTGAGGACTTGAGAGGGCATGACACCTCACTCTCCTGTTGCTGGGACAAGATGGCAAGCCCAAGCAAAATGTGCTCTGTCCTCCTTTGCTTGTCTTCATTTTTGGGAGGTCCTCAGGCAGACTTTCTCTTCTTTCAGCATATACTTTACTTTTATGGGTAGAATTTGTCATATGTGTACATGTATGTATGTGTGTGTGTGTGTGTATTCTATGTATACCTATAGTGTACCATTGTATACATATATTTTTCTCATCTATATGAGAACCTTTAGCCTTACCTACACTAGGCAATACTCTACCACTGAACTTCAGAACTAGCCCTGCCATTCAGATAGATGGATGGATAGATAGATAGATAGATAGATAGATAGATAGATAGATAGATAGATATGAATTATAGACCTATCTCAAATTTATATAGAGATTCTCTACACCCTTCTCTCTCTTTAAAGACCAAGGTCAATTTTTTCTCTTCCTGTTATTTGTATCAGGTTCATGTTGCAAAGTAATTAAATTCTGAACATGTAAAACATGGAGTAAAGGGGATGGAGGGATGGGATCTGATGCCCTCTTCTGGTGTGTCTGAAGATAGCGACAGTGTACTCACATGCAGAAATATATAAATCTTAAAACTAAAACACAACACAGTTATATGGGCAGCAAAAGGAAACTGAGCTCCTTCACGTGGTTCTCGAGAGTTTAAATTCTCTTCTTGGCTCCTCTATTTATGCCTGCCGTCCATGATCATATTCAGTATAAAATGACCTTGGACCTCTCAGTCCTGCTTCACACAGACACAGCATTCAGGGAAGGCGCTGTGCTGGCGTCCGTGGGTTCAGAGCGAGCATGCTCTCGTTCTCAGCGAGCATTCAATGCACTTCACTCATTTACAGCGCTTGTAGAGTTAACAAGTTGGATCACTAGAATGCCTCAGACTGCTTTCTTCCTCATTGGAGGGATGGTTTGCGTTGGCTGCTTCATGTATCGTAGGTCCCATTTATTCAGAGTTCATGGGAATTCCAGGTTCAGAATAATAATATTGAACTAGTAGTCAGCATTTTACTCAAATGTGTGTTATTGCTGTGTTCCACGTACAAACACACGCATGGGCACAAGGAAAGTTCCGCGGTAAGGGGAAAACTATTTCCTTCCCAACTTTTTCTTAAATTTCTATCAAAAATATAAAATAAATGTTTCTTTTTTAATAGAGGTGACATTAAGTCTTTCATAATCGTGGGTTTTACTTTAAGGAAGTGACAATTGTGTTGATATAGTCACCTTATAGAATCTGTGATATAACGACATAATCTTGATGGCTTCTCATTGACCCCTGAGCTGGTTAAGATGGATGTATGGATTGTGGGTGAATGGACGGACGGACGGACGGACGGACGGACGGACGGATGGATGGATGGATGGATGGGTGGATGGATAGATGAATAGATGGATGGATAGATAGATTGATAGATGAATGGGTAGATGAATAGATGGATAGATAGGTGGATGGCTGGGTGATGGATGGATGGGTGCGTGGATGGATGGATAGATGGATGGATAGATGTTTGGGTGAGTGGATGGATGGATAGATAGGTGGATGGGTGGATAGATGGATGGATGAATGGATGGATGGATAGGTGGATGGATGGGTGGATGGGTGATGGATAGATAGGTAGATGGATGGATAGATGGTGGATAGACATGTAGGTAGAGATACAAGTAGATGGCTAGAAGCAGGCAGTCAGGCAGATACATAATCAAGCCTCTTGGATCATAACCCAACAACCAACATTTTCTTCCTTCCCCTTTAGTCGGGCCTTACCCCAATCCATGTCGCTGCCTTCATGGGACATGTAAATATCGTGTCACAGCTAATGCATCATGGAGCCTCCCCAAACACCACCAACGTGGTAAGTAGCTTCAACAAAGAAGATCAGATGTGGGTTTTTAAGATGCTGGGAAAAGTGGCTTTTCTGTACTTAATGTATTTACTATAAGTAAGCTGTATTTACTATAAGTTGCTATGTAATTTTATTACTTCAGATACAGAATTTGGCTTTTCAGATATAGATTATAAGGACATCTCTGGTTTCCTTCACTTTGAAAGCAAGGTCCTATCAGTATCCAGTTGGCTAAAAACTGTTCAGACTTAAGGAATGTGTCCGTTAACATTGGAAGAGCATCACTCTTGGGCACCAGAGTAGGAATGAGGTGCTGTGGAGTTCTCTGACAGAATCCATCAAAAGCACTTCCTGGCGAGGGTGCAGCTCACACAGTGTCATCAAATGTGAAGTGCTTTCATGTGACTTCAAAGGTCTCCTCTTTAAGAGTGTTCTACAGTGTTGTAGCAAAACCATGGACATCTCAGTGAGCAGCTCACCAGACAGTATTTCCCCAAGCTGAGTCTCGCCATCGATTCCATGAGGTGATTTAGCATAGTTACCTGAGCAGTAGCTGTGCCATCGGACACTGTTTTACAGTCTTTCAAATTTGACATCGTGTTTTCAGCACAATGGGCCACAAGTATAAGACCTCCGGTTTAACTCACGTGCGATAACGAAGCAAAGACAAGCAGTAGTAATCACAGAGGTGGTGAACCGAGTGGTCCTGCACGTGCACTTGTGTAGGGTTAAAACCAGATGTTATTTTTTCTTCATGAAAAACAGTGTGTAATAAAACACACCACAACCTCAGGGTCTTTCCAGTGAGCACAAGGCGTGTCTCCCGTGAGGCCACCTTCCAGTCCATCCATTCAGATAGAATGCTTGTTGGGAAAAGCTTATATTATAAAAGTCACTCCAGTGAGGATTTTGCTTGTGCGAGCAAATGTATTTGGTTTTTATTATGTTTATATCTCAGTGTATACTCTTGTCATGTTGGCATTTTGTGAATGAATGAATGAATGAATGAATGATAGAAGTTAGAGCCTATTGAGTGAAAGGGTAAGGTGGAGGTGGGAGAAGGCAGTGCCCCTCATGATGGTATCAAGAAATGGGATCCATGGGGCTGGGGATTTAGCTCAGTGGTAGAGCGCTTACCTAGGAAGCACAAGGCCCTGGGTTCGGTCCCCAGCTCCGAAAAAAAGAACCAAAAAAAAAAAAAAAGAAAAAGAAATGGGATCTGATCTATTGAGGTCACTGGGGGAGGGCCACATGGGACTCCAGTGTGGTTTTGGTGCCCCTGGGCAGGTTTATGTTTAATCCCAATTTCATAGTCAATGTCTAAGAACTGGTAAACTGACCCTAGTCAAGATGGCCTGTTCTCTGAAAACAGGACAGTGTGTCATGGGGAGGCTTGCATCTGTCATAGATTATAGCAGCAGCAATCTGCAAGCTCAGGTCAGGTAGGTATGGGCGTCTCCCTTTGCTCTGCTCTGGCTTACCGCCGTATCTCACCGTTCATGCCCTCTCCACACTGGGAGTGTCGATACTGTCTCAACCCTAAGGAAGCCTTGCCATAGATTCCTGAGTTGTGCTTCTCATAGCATCAGTGGCTGGACTCCTCAGGGTTACACCGTGTCCTTGCCAGCCTGGGAAAGTTTTCATGGGTTTATTTGCCTCTATTTCCAGCAAGGAGGTACTCAGGGCACTATTTTTTGTTTGTTTAAAAAAAAATGCTCACTATAACTTCATGCCAACAAAGCATGCCAGTTGTCTTGAGAATTGCCCTTAACTGACTTCACCTTACATTCCCCAGAGAGGAGAAACAGCATTGCATATGGCGGCTCGGTCGGGGCAAGCAGAAGTGGTGCGGTATTTGGTACAAGATGGAGCTCAGGTAGAAGCAAAAGCTAAGGTAAGGGCATGATGTGGGACCTTAAAACTAAAACAGAGGCTGAAGTCTGGGGTTCAGCAAACCTTTAGGTGAACGCCTCCTGCCTCTCAAAAGCAGGGCTTTATTAATCAGACCTTCCAGGGATGAAGGTCTCTACCCAAGAATCGCATACAAACACTCTGCTTCGTAGCCATTCAGCTGTGGTAGCACAGCTACATAGAGTAAGGAACTGCCCTAGGCATGTCGAGAAGCCCTAACAGGTTAGAAACTGGATCTAGGCAGGTCCAGAGTTCATTATACTGAGAAGATTTTAGGGAGAAAGTTTCTAGAACAATCTCGGCCTATAAACATGACTCTGCATTTGGGGCTGACTTATACATCTGTCACCTGGCACAGCCTCAAAGGGAAAAAGGATGCAGTTTTCCTTCCCCTCTAGAAAATACCATACCATAATGCCCCAGATTCAGACGTAGGCTTGGACAGACTGGCTCAACACAGAAGTGCAAACATTTGGGAGGCCGAGCTGCCCCACCCGACTGAATGACTTCTTAACGTGATGACTTTCCCTGCAGTGGTAGCTGTGTGGAGATCCTAAAGTGTATCTGGCAGACCCCTGGTCTAAAAGATCTCAGCTATGCCTCTAACTTGATAAAATGGAATAACCAGAGAGGCAGTATTCCATTACTGTTAATAAGCCCTCATATTCATGAGTGTTGATTATGAACAGAGTATCTAATCGATACTGAAGATGGCACTTACGTTTTGAATTTCACGAAGGGAGGTCTCACCCACTGGCTGAGATCTCCTCCCTGACTGCCTGCAGTAGACTCTTGGGCAGCTGAGTGACCTCCAGCACTTCCTTTTCTAGAGCAGAACTTTTTCAGAGTTGTCATTTGTTATCCCAGGTATAAAGGTATATAAGGCGTACACAACACAAACTCTGCATTTACTAGGATAGGTCATAAATGTATACTTTAAGTCAACTCTGTGACATACACAGAACCTTGGCATTGTAAAAAGTGAAAGCAAATCTATGCTAATGATGGGTGTGTCCATTTATCCTTTCACAAAGGACAGCATCTGGGCGGATACTCCAGGATGTAGAACATCTTCATTCAGTTTCTCAGGGTTCATCTAAACTTTGATTTCATAATTGCCAATGCCGAGCCTGCTGCTTTGCATAAATATGTATATATAAAATGCCAAGGGCTATTTCAGAATTCATTAGGAATCCTGTTTGAATTGAGACAAAATTCATTTAATAAGTATTTGTGAAGTCAGAAACTCAAACATTTATTTTAAAACACTAGCAACTCTGCCCACTTCCCCTCAGTGAGGCTGTAGTTCCTAAGGGTTCCCCAACCTTCCCAGTCAGTGCCACCAGCCATGGAGCGAGCACTCAAACACAGGAGCACTTCACAGCCCACCCACAACACTCCCCCATGCTTCCTACTGATCCTGTAGCCCCTCTGGCCTTGATCTCGACCTACATGCAAAGAAACAGCCACATTCTGGTCTACCCTTCTCTCTGCCTCTCCTATCTGGGGTATTTAAAGAAACTGACACATTTTAGTGGGTATTTCACTTGGAGGAAAGACATGGGACATTTTGGGGTACCTATCTGGTCAGATTAGGAAAGGGTATCCTCCCAGTTGTCTCATGCTCCCTCATGTGCAGGACTCAGGGTGAGCTTCACACCTTCGAGTGAGACTGTAATAAATTATTCCTTTATTGTAGGTCAGTGCAGCCCTGGCTGCCAGGAAGCAGGACCCCTGCATGGCTCCCCTGCCCTCTCTAGCTTTTGACTGTGGGAGAACATGGCACACACAGAGCAATACAGTCACGTTCAGATGGCTTGTAGACGTAAATATAACTCCCAGGCATGAGTTTTATTAAGATTGTTCTCATCCCCTCAATCCCCCAGCCCCACCCCCAAGAAAAGGGTCTAAAGATTACAATGGATGGATGCCCTGTGGCAGCCGATGAAGAGATAAGATTCAGGTAGAACAGCCTTTCATACTCTTATGCAAAGAGTCCAAGGGTCTTTAAGATCTTCTACCCTCACATGTCCAAACCTTGTAGAAGAAGAGAAATGAGGTTCCCTTTAGCATTGAATTAGAACTGCACCCATTTCTGACTTGGGGCAGCTAATGTCCCCTGCATTTCTCATCCAACACCATTGCCTTGCGAGCTCTTGAGCCTTGTGTTTCTCTGCCTTGCCTCTAGGATGACCAGACCCCACTCCACATTTCAGCCCGACTCGGGAAGGCTGACATAGTGCAACAACTGTTACAGCAAGGAGCGTCCCCGAATGCAGCAACAACTTCCGGGTACACCCCCCTTCACCTTTCGGCCAGAGAGGGGCATGAGGATGTAGCTGCCTTCCTTCTGGACCATGGAGCATCTTTATCCATAACAACAAAGGTGTGAAGACTTGGCTCCCAAAGCTCCCCTCCTTAGATCTCCCACAGTGATGACCATGGGTTAAGAGGCTGTGGTTCTAGATCTTCAGGGCAGCCCCAGGCTAATCATGGCCCTAGCCAGCAGAGTCTTGCACAGCAGGGAAGTAGCTATTTGTACTTGAGGAACTTTTTTTGGTCTTAAGTTTCTCAATATGTCACCTTCTAAGGACATCTTAATGACATCTGGAATTAGAGTAACTACTTGAGAGACTTTGAAGTAAGCCTGCCAATTTCCTTTGTGAGAGTTGGTTGATTGACCTATGATTTGATTAATTCCATTTCTGGTGTCTTCAAGTAATATCTTCTCATGGCCAGAATGTGCACACAGAATGCATAATTGGTTGTTTGTCTGTCTGTTTTATCTAATTTTACGAGAATTCTGTGGGTGTAACAAGTGTAAAAGCAAGACAAATTGGCCTATAGCATGTCCTGAGAAGAGACTGTTGGATACTGTAGTTCTCTTTCTGGCTATAGATAAGAAGGACTAGTATATAACTGATTGTTTTAAAATGATTTTACATACTGTCTTAGTTAGGGTTTCCATTGCTGTGAACAGACACCATGACCAAGACAACTCTTGTAAGGACATCAATTCATTGGGGGTGCCTTACAGGTTCAGAGGTTCAGTCTATTATCATCAAGGTGGGAACATGGCAGAATTCAGGCAGGCATAGCAACTGGGGGAGCTAAAAATTCTACATCTTGATCTGAAGGCAGCCGTAGGAAGACTGCCTTCCAGGCAGCTAAGAGGAGGGTCTCAAAGCCTACTCCCACAGTGACACACTTCCTCCAACAAGGCCACACCTCCCAATAGTGCCACTTCCTGGGCCAAGCATATTCAAAACACCACACGTACTTATAGAAAAAACATCCGAATAAACTTCATCTCCCATGATTCCTTGGGCTGTTTGGAGAGTCAAGTTATAAGTTTCTGGATGTCATTTAGAATGTGAGACAGAATAATGGGTGATGGGGATCACCCCTAGCCCTTCTGGATCTTAGCCACCTGCTGGTTCTAGTTGGCAATAGTCTTGTCAGGTGGTATGTGTTGGCCCTGATCCAGTCCCTGATGAAAGCTTAGGACCCTCCCTAATGTTGTGTGTTGACTGACTTGTTGATACCCAGATCCTTGCAGGCTCTGGAATCATGGGAGAACATCCAGGAATTCTAAGCCTCCAAGTCTTGCATGTGTCACTATTCAGTTCACCTCAGGGAGCAAAGGTGAAAGGACTTCTAACTTCTTCTGAAGGCAGGCATGTGCCTGAAGACATTGTGTGCATTTGTAGGGGAGGGGAGCAAAAAGAGAAAGGCATCACCTCTGCTGATGTGAACTCACAGAGGGGTTTCCCAAGTACACCAACACGGGCCTGCAGTGAGACTCATGGAAGCCATTTTTCTCACAGTCTGACACCTCCAAATGGTCCTGGAATTATGTTCAGATCCAGCTAATAGTGTTGTTTGAGGGAGGCATCTGATTAGTATTCAAATAAGTGACCAGCGTGGTTCAGTCAGCAGAGGGGAAAATAGTCTTTCTCTTCAGAGATGCCTAGTCTTTTGACACTGTTTCACAACCCCATGGTCTCCAACTGTGTTAGGCCACAGTCCCAGCTACCGTGAGAACCTATGGCCTCTTAGGCTGCGGGCTGCTGGTAGGTAGAGTCTGCCTATCTCTAAGGACTAGAAAAGTCTTCAGTTGTTATGTGCTACCTTGAACCTTACATGTTAACTCCTCTTCATCATCAGCCCTGAGAAGCCCTGCCCTGGGTAACCTCCCTTCATGATGTTTTTACATTTTCCTCTTCAGAAGGGATTCACGCCTCTGCACGTGGCTGCAAAATATGGGAAGCTTGAAGTGGCAAGTCTCCTGCTGCAGAAGAGTGCGTCTCCTGATGCCGCTGGGAAGGTATGACATCATCGGCCACCTGTAGCAAGCCACTTCCACAATAACAAACCAGCACTTGCTAATACCACCCCCCCCACACACACACACACAGACACCCAGCCCCTCTGATGGTGCCTCCCCCACCCACACACACCCACTCCCTTTGATGGTGCCTAAACCATATTGAAGTCTCACTAGGGTGAAGAATATTCGGGATCGGGTGAATGCTGGCTCACACACAATGGAACCTGACAGTGTATGATACTGTCTGTTGTATCCAATCTAATCCCATTTCCTAAAGCTAAGACTCTCCTACTAAGACACTTTTGACCCTGGTTGTTGTCTCTGCACGTGTTTTCAGAGCGGGCTAACTCCACTGCATGTAGCAGCACATTACGATAATCAGAAAGTGGCCCTTCTGCTTTTGGACCAGGGAGCCTCACCCCACGCAGCTGCAAAGGTATTTGTAACTCAATAAGTAAGGACTGAGTGTGTATCATCCATCTGTCTCTATACAAGCATCCCCTCCTGTTAACCGTGTAGTGTTCTCATGGGTTAGACCCGGCTTATAAAAGTTACAGACAGAACGGCCAGAGAGGTGTATGCCTTCCGGTGTTTAGTCACCTCCAGTACCAGATGCTCAATAAATATGTACTTGTCAGTTGAATTCCTGGGGTCACCAGGGCATCCTGGGGAGGAAACGGAGCTCAAATATGCCACAGCCAGACTGAAAACGTCCACAGAGCCTATACAAAAGCTCTAACTTGTGAGACCCAGGAGATATCTGAGTTTGGTAAAGGGCTTAAGGACCTGAATACAGCTCCCCAGCTCCCATGCAAAAAGTCCGGCATAAAGACATACATCCGCAGAGACAGAAGGATCGGTGGGGAATGCTGGAAGCCCGGCTAGTCGAATCATCAAACTACAGATTCACTGAGAGACTCTGTCTCAAAAGATAAAGGGGAGTAGCATCCGGGGAAGACGCCCAACATCAGCCTCTGGCCTACACACTCATATGCGCATGCGCACAAAACGCATAGTGCACACCTGTGCGCATGCGCGCGCACGCACGCACATACGCACACACGCACACACGCAGAAAATCCCTGATTTATCAAAACTTATAAAAACACACTCGGATTTCATTTTTCTCAGAAAAACGCTGCCTGTACGGGCCTTGTGTTCCACAGAACAGCCTAAAGAGTTTCTCATGTGAGTTTCTTACAGTCAAGGGGACTGTTATGTTATTCTTGTTGTTGGGGAATTTTTGAGCAGGGGACATCTTAAATTTCTGAGAAATAAACACGAAGTATAGGGCATCCAGCTCTCGTGTCGCCCCACTATTCTGACCTGACATGTCACAGCGCATCCTCCTTAAAAACGCCCGGTGGCTGTGTGGGCGGCTGTGACAACACCAAACCAGAATTTTCTAAAACTCTTCTCTGACTCTTTTAATGTGTTTTATTGGTCCAAGAACCCTTTGGTGTCCCTAATGCTTTTGAGCTGTGCCTTGAGTGTTCTTCAGGGTTGTGTCAAGTTCATCACACTGCAGCTCAAGGAGCCTGGGCTGTTCTAGGTATCGGTACTGTAAGAGAGAATGTTCTGGATTCTCCATTAGAGAAGATGTTGCCATTGTTGTCAAGGGGTTCTGTTGTTGTTGTTTGTTTTCTGTGTGTGTATGTGTGTATGTGTATGTGTGTGTGTGTGTGTGTGTGTGTGTGTGTGTGTGCGTGTGTGTACATGTGGGGGGGGCGCAGGAGAAATTTTGCAGAAGTTGTTTCTCTCCCATCACGAAGATTCCAGAATCATAGGTTTGGCACCCAGTGTCTTTATCTGATATTCCCTCCCTTCTCCCACCAGTGCAGGCTTATCCTCAGAATCTCCTTCCCAAGTTTTCAAGTCGGTGAAATCTGCTCAAAAATTAAATTCTAAATACTTTCCCCCAGAGTATCAACCTTGGCATTGGCTCAGCTGTAAAAAAAAAAAAAAAAAAAAAAAAAAAAAACCTTTCTTGGCGATACCTTTGCAAAAAATAAAAACAAAACAATCAAAAAAGTCAACTTTATTCTCGATTGAATTGCAGTATGAACCTCAGAGAGTGGAGCTTAAAAATAAGGCAGACTAAAGTCTCACATAATAGCCAGTTTTATTCAGAGCATCAGACAATTTATATTCTGAGGGTTAAGAGTTACCTGACTAGGGGCTGGGGATTTGGCTCAGTGGTAGAGCGCTTACCTAGGAAGCGCAAGGCCCTGGGTTCGGTCCCCAGCTCCGAAAAAAAGAACCAAAAAAAAAAAAAAAAGTTACCTGACTAAAATCTCCAATCACTAGGATAAGTTGCCAGTGATGGGTAACCATCATACGGCAAAAACATATTTTTTTCTTAGTGACATATAAAGAAATATCAACAGTCAGTTTTAATGAATAATCTAACTTAACTTGGTCCACTACACAGGGGAGGGGCACACAAGCACATTCCAAGAACGAGAAACTGAGGTCACAAAACTCTTGTCTTGTTTTCTTAGAGTTTTCTCAGAACCAATCAGAATTCTCCTCCCACAACTCCATCCTTAGACAAAAACAACATCTTTAGAAGAAAAAAGATTAAGGCATAGAATCATTAGTCAACATCCCATAGAGTGAGGCATCCAGTATCATCAATGTATGCACAAGTAAAGAACATGTAGGCTGTATACATGTGTGAGGGTGTTTCAGTCCAGAAAGAAAAGGACTTTCTTTGGGCTTTTTTGTTATTGTTGTTGCCGTTGCCTCCCCCTGCTCCTCCCCCTCCTCCTCCTCCCCCTCCTCCTCTTCCTCCTCCTCCTCCCTTGCTCTTGTTGGAGGCAGGGTCTCACTGTGTATCCCTAGCTGGCCTGGAACTCACTGTGTAGAGTACTAGGACTTAAGGCATGCTCTACCATGCCTGGCCCAGAAGGGCTGCCTTTACTGTGATTTTATTATACATACGTTACACAGAATAACCAGTGTTGGTGTTGTCATCCATGGTAAACAGAAGAGAGGGAGCCAAGCAGGAATCTCTACTTCCCTCCAATGAGGTTAGAGAACAAGAGCGATCGGTCCCCAGGGTGGGAGGGAGAGCATTGGAAAGAAGCTTCATTGGTGGTGGTGGGGAGACAGCCGAGAGAGAGAGGGAGAGAGAGAGAGAGAGAGAGAGAGAGAGAGAGAGAGAGAGAGAGAGGAGAAAGAGACAAACACAGAGAGAGACAGAGCACACAGCCATGAGAAGGAGAGAGGCAGAGAAAGAGCGCAGCCGTGAGAGGGATGATGAGGGGTGGCTGGAGAAGCTTCTTCAGGCCAGTTTTCCCAGCAAACCTCCATGAGGATTCTCCAGATCAATCCCTAAAACAGAGAACAGCCCTGCCTCTTTATTACCTGTTAGGGACAGCAGGAAACTTTACACCATGTGACCTAGTTCAGCCCAGAGTATATGACATGGAGCAGAGAGGAACCAGGTACTGAGTAGGCCAATAAATCAGGAGGCTTCAGCTGATCCAAAGCATAAACACTGTTTTAGCTCTCTGTCCTAGAGAGAGCTGCAGAGGGATGGATGTGGTCTGATTCAGGCTGTGGAATCTGTCCTACAGGTACAGGCCTGTGTTTTCAACAACTGTGAAGTGTCTTTACATGTATACAAAACTGTGGCCATAGTCACTTACCCATGACTCTCTCTTATCCTCCATTTCCCTTCCTATTGACTAGTTTCCTCACGTGAGAGAAAATGTATACCTGTCTTTCCATGTCCGTCACATTGCACTTTAAAGAGAGAGAATCTGACACACACCCGCAGGAAGGACCCTTAAGGCTGTAGGCTGCCTATAAGCAGCCAATCACAGAAGAGCATGTGCTACCCACTTAGAATGACAGCATCGTCTTGAGAGATCGATGGAGAAGTGGCTAGGGGTGGAGAGCTGGGTTAGTGGACACAGTGTTCACCTGAGGAAGATGGGGACTTTCTAGAAAGGGAGGATGGTGACAGGTGGCCACTGTGTGACTGACACCATGTGCTGATTATCAACCTTAAAACCTCTTTAAGTAGGAAAGTTTGTTGCGTGTTTCACTAAGTGGTAGTGGTAATGTAATATCCATCTATTTTCCCTTCACTGCATGTTAACACCTGTGGTAGATTGAGAATGGTTCCACAGGCTCCTACACTGGAATGTTTGGTTCCTAGTCGGTAGAACTGTTTGGGGAAGATCTGGGAGGTGTGGCCTTGTTGGAGGAGCTGTGTCACTGGAGGACTGGAGGTAGGCTTTGAGGTTTGAAAAGCCCACATGGCCAGTCTCCCTCTCCCTCCCCTCCCTCTCCCCCTCCCCTCCCTGCCTCTCCCACTCCCCCTTCCTTCCCCTCCCACTCCTCCCTCTTTCTATATGTCTGTCTGTCTGTCTGTCTCTCTCCCTCCCTCCCTCCCTCTCTCCTACCTTTCTCCCTCTCTACCTTCCTGTCTCTCCCTCTCTCCCCCACCTCTCTCTCTTTCCCTCACTCTTTCTCTCTCTCTCTCTCTCTCTCTCTCTCTCTCTCTCTCTCTCTCTCTCTCTCTGCTTCCAACTTGATGACAAGATGGAAGCTCTTAGCTACTGCTCCAGAGCCAAGCCTGCATGTCTGTATGATGTCATGCCATAACCCTCCCTCCATTTATACCCTCCCATGATGACCATGGTCTCTCATTCTCTGAAACTATAACCAAGCTCCCAATTAAATGTTTTCTTTTCTAAGTTGACTTGACCATGGTGTGTCTTCACGGCAATAGAGAAGTAACTAAGACAATGTCTTTGTGCTCATGGGCCTGTTTCTAAGTAGCGCCAGAGTCTTGGTCAGCAATGAGTGTACAGGGAGTCGGTAATCTTGCTGTTCTCCCAAGTGGGTAATAATGCTGACACAGTAGTGCCAACCAGGCAGGAAATAGCAGTACTTATGGAATGATATTCGTGGAGAGAATTGAGCCTGGTGTATTTTTATGTCCATAAATAAAGAGGTCAGAGACTTGGGGTGGGGCTCAGTGGTGGAGTGTGGAGCACACGCACAGCTCTGGCTTTGATCTCACGCACACATAAACCAAGCACGCCTGTAATCCCAGCACTCTGGAGACAGAGGCAAAGAATAAGTTCGAGGGCTCCCTACCCTTGGACACATAGTGGAGTATAAGGCCAGCCTAGAATACCCGAGACCCTATTTCAATAAAATAAAATAAAGTAAAAAGTAAGTAATCGATATCCAGCTTTGCATCTATCAAATAAAATTTAGAATGAATGTTTCCAATTTTACAAACTCATTGAACAGTAGTTGAAGATCAGGACCAGTAAATAATAACTCTGTTATGTCCCATTAACCTGAGGCCATAGTCAGTTAGCATCAACTTTTCTAGTCGCACATGGCTTGGACCAATGTTTATGCCCTGACATGCCTGTAACACCATCTTCAGATCAGCCCTGCTCATTGTACACTTTGGTCCTGACAGACCAGTTATCTCAGTTACAAACTGGCTTATCTGCTAGGGAAACAATCCTCCACACAGTGATTTCAACAGCTATATTCCCTCTCCAGGACCAAGGGAGCAAACACAAAGCTCACTTCTGCCTCTCTGAAGTAGCAGAAGTTCTCCACTGCAGAGCTTCCCCAGAAAGCCCACCCACCTCTGATCTTAATATTTCACTGGCTACCTTTTGGCGCAAGAGATGCTAGGAAATGTAGTTTTCAGCTGGGCAAGTTTTTCATTCAATAAGTAGAATTCATACAGACTCTACTGCTTTCACTCCCACAAGGTTAGTTTCTCAATGCCAGTAGCCAGAGCTGCAGAGGGTGCCATTAGCGCCACAACTGCACCTTCTATGCACGCCCTTCTGTACCCCTTTTCAAAATCGCTGGTGCCTTATACGCATCCTGGAAACATGATGGTGGCTGAGATGCTAAACAGTGCTAAGGGACAATGGGATGCTAAGGTCTATTTTTACCCGATCTGTCTCCAGAGACAGGATGCTGTGCTATAAAGAGGCTTGGCTCAGTTGCTGGCAAAATGGAGAGGCCTATTGGAAAGCAACACTTGAGTCTGCACTAACCGATCATACTTGTGTGTGTGTGTGTGTGTGTGTGTGTGTGTGTGTGTGTGTGTGTGTGTACAGGCTGTGGGGGCCGTCTCTTGCTTTTGAGAACTGTTTTCAGTGTGATACGGATAGGTCCAAGTGACAGATACTTTGTCTTCAACAAGAATGTCAGGAAGTGAGGCTTGAGGGATGCTGAAGCAGTCATGGTGTCATGGACTCTTGCAGAGGACCTGGGCTCAGTTCCTAGCACCCACACGATAACTAACAACCACGTATAACTCCGGTTTCAGGGATCGGTGCCTTCTGAGCACACAGGCATGTACACGGTACACATACATGCAAGAAAACACTGACACGCATAAAACAAAAGCACACATTTTGTTTCAGAGTATGAGAAAGGAAAGCTGTAAGATTATGCTCTGTTTGGGCTGCAGAGATGCCCCAGCGGTTTGAAGCATACTGCTCTCGCAGAGGCCAGAGTTTGGGACCCAGCACCCACGCCAGGAAGCTCAAACCCCTTATAACCCTGAATTCAACATATCCCAGAGCAGCTTCAGGTCTTTGTGGGTACCTGGGCTCACATATACACATAATTAAAATCTTTTTTGAGAAGCTCAAAACATTTTAAAAGATTATTCTGTCAAATGATGATATCACCTAAAATAGCTGGAATTACTGGCAGATTACTAGTGGTGAGCCTACGATTTCCTGAAGAAAAAAAACGATTATTTTGTAATTGACTCTCCCTGGTTGGTTTATCAAATTAATATATCTTCCTTGAGTGTAGGAATCAAGTTCTGTTTTGCTTTCCTGAAAATAGAGCTTAGGAAGCTCAGAATTTTATTTTGGGTCTCCAGATAAATTCTTTGCCTCTTTCCAGAGAGTCTCTTAAATGATCTTGGTTCTCTTACCTTAGACTATAATTTGTACCTCAGAAGGAGCTAGGATGAGACTTTAAAACTGTGGTTCTCAACCTGTGGGTAGCGGCCCCTGGTGGTCGCACATCAGATATCCTGCACATGAGATGTTTACGTTACCATTCATAACAGTAGCAAAATTATAGCCATGAAGTAGCAATAAAAATAATTTTATGTTTGAAGGGGGCGGGGTCACAACATGAACAACTGTATCACAAGGTCTCAGCTTTAGGATGGTTGAGAACCACAGTATAAAGAATACTGTGTTTCTTGTCTAGACTTCAGCTTTAGGACAGTTGAGAACCATGAAGAACAATGTGTGTCTTGTTTAGACCTGACACACATTGTAGACATGCTAGAACTTTTTTGACAATTGTTCCTTAGGGCCTAGAATTTGTGGGATGTGTTAGAAGACAGCAAGATTGTCCTATCTGAGAGGCTAGCAAACTCTTTCCTGCTTAGGGGTAGAAAGTGACTAACATATGATTTTTCTTTTTCCTCTCTTTCATTGATGCCGTTTGGTTTTTGAGACAGCATCTCACCGTGTAGCCCAGGCAGGCCTCAGCTTCCCAAATGCTGGACTTACACACATACAACAGCACACCCAGGTTCAACTGAATGTTCTGTCCCTTATAAACGTGTCCCTTATAAACACAGAAGATACCTGATAAAGACTTCTCCATGTCTTTACTGCCCACACTGTTAGTGTTAGGCACGTTGACTAATCCTGCTTCCTCTTTTTTGTGCTGCTTTTTTGAATTTTCTCTTTTATGGAGGGATGGGGGGTGGTGAGCTGTCCCCTGCCCTTGTGTCTTACACTGTAGCCTTGGGCAAAGCCCAGTGCTCCTCTGGGCTGCGGAGACATAGGTCTCTGAAGGGTGTGTCCGAGTTTTGGTCAGAGGGCCAAACGCTTCTCAGGGTAAGCTGGTGTTTCCACGTAGCATAGGTCAAGACTAAAAATAGGAAGATAAAACCTCCTTCTGGCTTAGCGAGTCAGAGGAGTCTAGAGGTGACATTTCCACTCTTCACTTCCACTCGCTACAGTCAAGTTCATGTCCGTATAACAGTGCAATCTTGACTTTCTTGTGGATGGTAAAGTCCCAGAAAGCATTTTTGAAGGTCAGACACTCAAGGCTCCTGAGGCCCAATAATTAACAGGGGTCTTTGTCTACAGCAGGGTATCAAGAACCCACTGAGGAAAGGCTGGCTGAATATTCCAAGATTAGAGCATCTAGTTCTCAGTGCAGAGGCTTCCTTTAATCGACACATGTCTGTTACTTTGACACAGCCTGTGCCCTCCATAGCTTCAAACTGGGGCAAGAAGAGACAAATACGTAAATGAGAGTGTCACTAAATATCCAGTAGTACTGGAGTCAAAGACAAAGTGGTCTGGGTGTTGGAAATCGAGAGGCAAAAGGAGGCAGCCGAGTTCCCTGAGGGGTGGCCCCTGGGTTGAGTTTTCAGCTGCCACGTGCTGTCTTCATAGCAGACTTGGAAGCATTCTTGGGGGAGCAAGGCAAGCCAGGGAAACCTGAAACAATAATCTATCTACACGGTGATGGGTCTGGCTATGGAGGACAGAGGGACAGACAGACCATCAGGAATCAATGAGAGAAAAAAAAGTAACCAAGTCCCGTGAAGATTAAAGATTATATCCTGCAGTACACGGTGTCTTCTGTCTTCCTTCTTCGGGGGCTGCTCTGACATCGTGTTGATAAGGAACAGAGGATTTCTCACTGTTCTGGAAGCTGGGAAGGCCACGATTAAGGAGTTCACATCTTGCTAGGGACTTGGGTGTCATCCCATGGCAGACAGTAGAAGGATAAAGAGAGAGAGAGAGTGGCAGGGAGCTAAACTCATTTTCTCAGAGGCTGATTCTCTCTGCAGTCCCCTCCCTGCACAGCCCCCTCCCTCCCTCTCAGCTCCAAGGGCCTCTTGGAGGACAAATCCCCTGCCTCCTCACCATCGCTACGGGTCGTAGTTCCCAACACCATTGCACAGGGTACAGAGGACACCTTTCAAACCATAACAGACAGACAGTAAACCTATTTGAGGAATGGAGTTTTGAATGGTTCTGAGAATGCCCCCTTGATAGCATATGGCTTACTCCTGTAGCCCCAGTTAAATACGGTAATATTTATTGAGCACCTACTGCCATAGATGTCCTTTCTGGAAACCAGTGGCATGCCAACTCTGTTATTTTAAATGGCCGTTTTCCCCACCCGGAACTGCACTAATGATACTATTTGGTTTAGCACAGTTTCTTTACTTCATCGTGTTTCCCCGCCCAGAGAGAGAGCCATTAGAAAGGGAAGCATGCTGTCTGAGTGCATTGCACGCATCTGTTCTTGGTACTAGACGTGACCGAGTGATTGGTTTTGACAGAACGGTTATACGCCACTGCACATCGCCGCCAAGAAGAACCAGATGGACATAGCCACGTCCCTGCTGGAGTACGGAGCTGATGCAAACGCCGTTACCCGGCAAGGGATTGCGTCCGTCCACCTTGCAGCGCAGGAAGGGCACGTGGACATGGTGTCGCTGCTCCTCAGTAGAAATGCGAACGTCAACTTGAGCAATAAGGTGACTCCCTTCTTGCCCTTCTACAGAGCATGCCACAGCAGTCAGAAAAGCCTGAAAGTTGATCAAAAGTTTCAGTTCAGATAGAAATATTTATGCAGGGCTGACAAGATGGCTTAGCAGGTTAAGGAATTGTTAACCAGCCTGGCAACCCAAGTTCGATCCCTCAAACTCACAAGATAGATGAAGAGAACTAACTCACACAAGTTCATTAATGAGCAAGACCATTACCATGATATAGCACTATATTATTAAAATACATCTAGTATTGTAATAGCATGTATTAATATTAAATTAATTAAATCAATTTATTTTATTAATTGCTTATTATTTATTAATAAGTAATTCATAAAATTAATTAAATTTAATATTATGTGTTAATGTTAAATTAATATTAATTAATATTAATTAAATATATGCAGTATTTTAATCATTGTCAGTGACTTTTTGCTGAAGTTAATGCCACTGGTAACGTATTAAGTGCCCCCTGCGTGGGGGTTGGGGATTTAGCTCAGTGGTAGAGCGCTTGCCTAGCAAGCGCAAGGCCCTGGGTTCGGTCCTCAGCTCCGAAAAAAAAGAAAAAAGAAAAAGAAAGAACCCCAGCGTGGTTTTGATTGTAGAGTCTCTGATGTACAGTGCTGATCACCCACATATGTTGTTAGGGGAATACAATATGATTGCTTCTCTTGGCTTAAAAATATTATTACAAAGAAGTGGATGAGAAGGAACGGGGCCCAGATGGATCAAATATCACCGTCTGGAGCAATACCGAGTCTGTGGTGAACACCCCCGCCACTCCAGGGTACACCTGGAATATTTTTATGAAGCCTGTGGTCAGCAGGGCTAATGCAGGGCTCACACAGAGCGGTACATGCCCTCGCTCTGTGGGTTTTTCTTTTATGGGTCAATGCTACTCTCCTAGAACTCACAAACACAGCCACATGCATGCGCTCGCCCTAGCTGTGACTGACGGCCATGCCCTTGGAATCTCTTGCAGAGCGGCCTCACCCCACTCCACCTGGCGGCTCAAGAAGACCGAGTGAACGTGGCTGAGGTCCTTGTCAACCAAGGGGCCCACGTGGATGCACAGACAAAGGTATATCTCCTTTCTCATTCAACCAGGGAGGACCTGACCTAGTGCCCTGGAGTGACCAGCCTCAGTAGGAAAGGTGCAGCTGTGGCTGTACGGGTGGAAAACTATCCCGATCCTGTCAGCCATGGCTATAGTTGTAGGTGGAGATGTCCCTGGAGAAGATGGTGTTCAGTGCAAAGAAAGCCCAGGGCTGACCCCTCAGAGCCACCAATCTTAAGCATACGAAAAAGTGGGGATTTCATTCTATGATGGAGTCATGTTACATGGGAGGTGCATGGTGATATTAAATGTAAATCTTAAAGTAACAGAGATTCCAGCCAGAGCCTTCCACCTGAGCCTGTCACCTCCTTATGCACGCTCATGTGTGGGGCAGAGGGGGGTATATTCATGTGTGGTGTGTATGCCTACATGTTGGTGTGAATGCCTGTACATACATGGGTGGAGGCCAGAGGAAAGCATTAGGAATCTTCTCTACCATTCTCCCTACCCCCACCCTAAACCTAAAGCTTGCCTTTTGAGCTAGGCTGGCTGGCCAGCAGGTTCCCAGGATCCCCCTGTCCCTGCCCCGCAGCCCTGAGATCTCAAGCACAATGGCTATGCCTGACCCCTGACACTTCTTGCACAATGCTATCTGTCAAGTCCAGCAAATGTGACAGTCAGCCTTCGATTGCGTCCCTCTTTCCAATCCCTTATTTGACAAAGATTTTAAACTATTTGCTGGGCACCTGTGATGTGTAGCAATGAGAGCGAACACAGTACACCCAGCACATTCCAAAGCTGCTTACTGCTAGCTGGAGAGACTCTCTCGACTTGTGCGATGTCTTTGAACAGCGCCATCTTATCTGGGAACGCTGTGATCCAAAGATTCCCATCTCCGTGGGTACCAGGTGACTCTTCTTGGCTGGGCACACAGTTGGAAAAAGTATTTCTTATTGTGCATGTGAGAGTGCGGGCTATGCATCACAGTACACATGTGGACATTAGAAGGCTTTTACAAGTCAGTTCTCTCCTCCTCTCACGGGTTCCAGAGATAGAACTTGAACTCAGGCCATTAGGCGTGACACCACCATTCAAACCTGGTGAGCCGTCTCTCCAGCCCCCACACACACTTGTTTTTAGCAGATGCTTTAGGACACCAGGAAGGCTCAGAGGACAGACAACAGAGGTGACCTCAGTTCATAGGCAGGAAGGGGCACAGGGAAAGACCACAGTCACCTAAGCCCATCAATGCATTATAACAATTTAGTGTTTTACCCAGAGCGAGGTGGGAAACTAACTATATATTTAAATGGAGTATTTAAATATTCCTTCTCTCAACATACTACATTTGACCCAAGAACCTTGGAGACTGTTACGTTATTATTGCAAGTTAAATACTTGAAGAACGCTTTAATATTTATATTAGTGAAACACGCATATCAGTTTGACCTCTTTACCACTGAACTTGGAATAAAGGTTTTTTTTAAGATGACTAAATTGACCGTGCTAAGAACTGAGCAGATGCTACACACAAACCTTCTGTACTATATGCAGGATTCTGACCATGGGCACCATCTCTGATTCCTCAGCGCTGAGGGGGAGGGGCCCCAGCAAGCAGGCCAGTACATTCTGAGTACCACACAGGGAGATCTACCCTCACTCAGTAAAGGTTCCAGGGCTAAACCAAAGGCCAGGGATTCTAGTGACCGTACCAAGAACATCTAATCAGTCTGGCTGGGCTCACGGATGGTTTATGGAACGAAGTGTGACCAGAGCCAGTCAGCATGTCCATCAGAATGTGCTTTTACCTTCCACGGCCAACTGAGCTCAAGGCATGTCCTTTTCATGTGTGTGGGTGTTTAGCCTACTTGTATGTCTCTGCACCATGCACATGCCTGGTACATCAGACCTTCATGAGCTGGAACTGCATACAGTCGTGAGCCACTATGTGAGTGCTGGGAACCAAACCCAGTCCTCTAGAAGAAGACGCAGCTCTCCTTACCTCTGAGCCGTCCCTCTAGCCATTGGGCCTTCCCTTTTCAATGAAAGGTCTCAGTTTGCTGGGGACACCCTACTGACACACGCATGTCTTCAGCAGGAGAATCAGACCTGACAGCTAGGGGTAATCTTTTCAGTGTGTAGCTGGAAACGTTGTGAGCAGTGTCAGTACTCACTTTCAGCGTTGTCAACAGAGATGGGGCACGGACCCTGAAAATGATTGTGTCACCTTCTTGAGAAGGCTGTACAGCATGTGGGCTGCATATCTGTGTTTGTGTATGTCCAGCTGAACCTGTACTTGTGAGTGCGTGTGTGTGTGTGACACACTTCAGGGATTAAACTCAAGTTCTCCTGTTTGCAATGCAACTGCTTTATTGACTGAGCCATCTCCCGCGTGTCACTACTTTGGAAATAATATTTTAAATTATATGTATGGGTATATATTTTTAGACAGAAGAATAGACAGGGGCCGAGAGAGAGAGAGAGAGAGAGAGAGAGAGAGAGAGAGAGAGATATGAATTGACAATCCCTGAGAGTCATTGGCTGTCAGTCTAAGAAAGGAGGATTGGTTGCTTCGTGTCAGTCATTGGTTTGGAACATGCTCCAGGGAGAAAGTAGATAGATTTTCTCTAACTTGAGCAACTCTACCAAGGTTCAAGTTTATCCTTTGACAACAGGAGCTCACACTGGGCTGCTTCACTATTTCCCTGCCTAGCTGAGGGGGGCTGGTTTTGGTTTTATCTTTTGTTTGTTTTTGTTTGTTTGTTTTGTTTTTTGGTTAGTTGGTTGGTTTTGTTTGTTTTTTCCTTGAGGTCTCAGTAATTCGAACCTGGACGGCCTGGAACTCACATAGGTTTGCCTGTCTCTGCCTCTAGAGTCCTGAAATTAAGTCTCTCCCCCTTCTCACCCCCATCCAAACCCCAAGCTTGTCACTTAGCCATTTTGTTAGAGAACAGAGTATCCAATCAACACTAACCCAGTCTGTCCATATAACGCTCTCTGACCTCACCAATCAGTTACAGACCCTACCTGTCTGGGCTGCTGACCTCACCAATCAGTTACAGACCCTACTTGTCTGGGCTGCTGATTGGTCCATCTTTCCTTCCTGTCCTGAACAGCTATGGAGAGAATAAAGAGCTGATGTAAAAGGGGAAGTTAAATACCTATTTTTATACCTATATTTTTAACTAGATATATTAAGACTAACTCTGAAAAGGGCTTTCTTTTTAATGGAGAAGAGGGTTTTTTTAATCTGTTTTCCAGTTCAAAAGGAAAGTTAAGTAATACTTTTACTTCCGCTCAGCACAGCTGTTACTAAAAATGTACTTACAATGTTTCTTTTTTTTTTTTCTGAAATGTAATTACAGATGGGCTACACGCCGCTCCATGTGGGCTGTCACTATGGAAACATCAAAATAGTCAATTTTCTGCTGCAGCATTCTGCGAAAGTTAATGCCAAGACAAAGGTAGGGGCCCTCCCCCTCCGTCCCCAGCAAAGTCCTTGGTTTTGTAATCCAGGAAGTGCATGCTACCTCTCTGTTCTTTCTTCTGCAGAATGGATACACGCCACTGCACCAGGCAGCCCAGCAGGGCCACACACACATCATCAACGTCCTGCTCCAGAACAACGCTTCCCCCAATGAACTCACTGTGGTGAGCTGTGGGCCAGCACAGTGGGAATAGGGGGGTGGGGGAGGGTACTCCAAAGTCTTCCCACATTTTGATCACACACCAGTTGCTTATTATCTTAGATAAATTACGTAGAGCCTTCAAGGAAAACAGTATGAACAGCCCACTGACTGTTCCCGTAGATTCTATGTCGTAGAACCACATGTAGCTGCCCAGACATGGACTAGTAGGAGCAGGTGAGCGGAGCTTTTACAAACCATGTCTATTAGCTCTCTTTCTGTTACTATGACAAAACACCGGAGGCAAAGCAACTTAATAGAAAGAAAATCTCTCTTTCTTTGACTGTTGCACTGGTCCATATCCCTTGACCCCAAGAGTCTGTAGGGAAGTTGGCCATTTTGACAGGGACTGCTTACTGAAACTCATATCATAGCCACTAGGAAGCAAGTGAGGCAGGGGAAGGCTAGAGTCCCAGTACACCCTTGAGGACACACCCTAGTGGCAACCCCCCCCCCCATCAGTCCCAACCTGACAGTAGCCACAGCATCTTTGAACACAGGACCTTTGAACATGTGACATTTGGGATCCAAACTATAACATTACAACATTTACACATTTGCATATAATAGTTGGGTTGGTATGATGAGAGATTGGCCTTGCATTGGTTTACAGGCTGAGTGACTTTGTCTACATTTCCCTGCTTCCAGAATGGGAACACAGCCCTGGCCATCGCCCGACGCCTTGGCTACATCTCGGTGGTTGACACCCTAAAGGTCGTGACAGAGGAAATTATGACCACCACTGTGAGTAATAGATGTTGAACTTCCTTACTCTGAAAGCCAAGTTGCCCTGGGCTTTTCTAGAATGTTCCTTCTTCCTCCATGTTTTAAAAATACAGTCAATGTAACAAACCCCTAATTTCTGACATGAACAAAATTCGAAATACTGAAAATATATATCTGTGAAAGTTGCAGACAGAGCTGAAGAGGTGGCTTCGTGTAGCCCAGCACCAATTGGCCCTGCACAATTTCCATCTACTCCGACTCAAGGGATCTTACGCCCTCTTCTGGCCTCTGTGGGCACTGCACTCATGTGCTCATACACCTAGACACACAATCACATAAATAATAAAATAAAGCTTAGGAAAAAATGGTTATGCAAGTGGATAAAGAGTATTTGATTCGGGGTTGGGGATTTAGCTCAGTGGTAGAGCGCTTGCCTAGCAAACGCAAGGCCCTGGGTTCGGTCCCCAGCTCCGAAAAAAGAAAAAGAAAAAAAAAAGGAGTATTTGATTCCACGTTCTGTCTTGGCATTGTAAAGACTTCGAAGACTTCATGTTGACCCGTATTGAGCAGATGACCCTCTTCCACTACATACCTTTTTAAGAAGTTTTACTACATTTCATTGTGTGTGTTGGGGGTATACACATGGCATGGCATGAGTGTGGAAGTCAGAGGATAATTTGTGGGAGTCCGTTCTCTCTTCCTACCAGGAAGAGGTTCTGGGGATTGAGCACAGGTCATCCAACAGGATTGGCAGCAAGTGTCTTTCCACAACGAACTATCATCCCCGTCCCTACATAGAAATACACACACACACACACACACACACACACACACACACACACACACAGAGAGAGAGAGAGAGAGAGAGAGAGAGAGAGAGAGAGAGAGAGAGTGAGAGAGCGCGTCAAATCATTTTAACCCCGTCTAGTGTCTTTGGGATCGAGAGACACTAGAAGAGTGGGATTTGGGGATAATGTCATCATTTCCCTTTACCACCTCCCGATCTGAAGGAAGGCATAGGTACTGTGTGTAACTTCTTCATATAGGCAGCACCTTATATAGAAACCCGTGGGCTCGGGCTGTCTGCAGCCATGTGCCTGCTGAGTAAGATGACAGTTCACGGGTTTTAGAAATTAGGAAATAAATCTGCTGAGTAGAAGGAATTGCATGACTTACCAGACAGGAAGTGCTCACTAACCAGGATCTATTTCTATCATAACCATAAAGTTTAGGAGAAAAGTCGTACTCAGCAATATACAGCCTTTAAAATCCAAAATCTGTTAGTAGGTTCTGTTGGAGTTTTTGTTACTGTTTTGTTTTGAGACAGAGCCATGCTGTGTAGAGCAGGCTGGCATCAAACTCAGAGAGATCAGCCTGGTACTCTCTCCAGAGTAAAGATGTCCACCCATGCCAGGCTGTTAGTAAATTCTTAGAGAAAGGCTATGCGTATAATGCTTTTCCAGCCTTAGTCTTCTGAAATTCCCATGAAGATCCTTCTAGAAGACAAAGGAAAAGGAAAGCAAGTTGTTTAACAGTAGCCGAGTGTTCCGATGCTACAAATATTTGCGTGATGACAATGAATACATTAGACAGCTGTTCTACTGTTAGAGGACAACACTTGTCTAATAGTTCAAAATACAAATCATAATTGAATTCCTCACCCAATTTCACAATGTTTTTGTGAGATAAAACTAAAGGTTTGTGCCGGGGAGGTGGCTTAGCAGTTAGGGGCTCCAGCTGTTCTCCCAGAGGACCAGGGTTCAGTTCCCAGCGCCTACACTGGTGGCTCCCATTATCTTTGGCCTTAGGGTATTCAGTGCCCTCTTTACCTGTTCACTCACACACACACACACACACACACACACACACACACACACACACACACACACACACACCAGCACACATGTGCTTATGCATGCACACAGGCACATTAATAAAATGTTTTTTAAAAGTGAAATACTCAAAGCATTAAGCTAAACTAGGAGTCCGAGCATGTATCTCATTGGTAAAACACCAACAAGGCTGTCGGTCGGATTCTCAATGCATCGCAGCAACCCCCAGCCTGGAGTTTCAGAACTGGAAGACAGCGCTGCAGCTTTGGGAAAGGCTCAGGCTCCTACCCGAGTCTGTGACAGTGGAACCACTTCATGTTTGTGTCATCACTAAGCTTGGTTGGCAGAAGATAGTGCTTGCTAAAAGCAAGGTCCAGACTGCGGGGGAAGCCAACATGGCCTCCTTACAAACTAAATGCTCACCATCCAGAGCAGAGAAGCCAGTCCTGAGGAATTAGTCCAACCTCCTGGTACTTGAGACTTCATTGCAAACTGAGACAGCACCTTCTCAGCCCTGCCCTAGTGCTTACAATATATTCACATCTATAATATAGAAGGAATATAAATTCCTTTAGATGGGAGGGATGCAATTTGGTTTAGTGTCTATAATCTTAAATAGCATAGCTCAAACCTCACCACACTCAGCCTCTTGGTCCAGAAGGTTACCTTTCTGCAGCCATTGTTTCTATAAATGGATTCTCCTACACAGGGACAGTGTACGATGTAGCAACCCTGAGAAAGAAAGTTACTAAGTTCCTCTGTTGTCACAGCAGCCGGAGGAAGCCAGCAGAGAGTAGCAAAGCTTCAAGAGGGATGACTCCTCCTTTAATGGCCTTGAAGTTGCATTTCTCTTGATTGTGCTGCTTAAAATACTCAGTGTCTCGGGAAGCCACCATCAGGGCAGGTCGAGCATCCAGTTGTCAGTTGCTAACACCTCCTTTGGCATAAAGGAGCCAAGACTCCTATGAGAAATAACTGAATATAGGACTAGAGTAGGAATGTCAGGGTGAGCCTGGACTGTCTTCTGTGACTCCAAAATAAGTGTTTTAGTTTGCTATCTGCTGCTGTGATGAAACCTGGACCAGAAGCAACTTTTGGAGCAGTCATCTCAGCATATAGATTATTCCTATAACATGGACATGTTGCACTCCATCACTGAGAAAAGCCAGGACAGGAAGTTGTGACAGGAACCTGGAGGCAGGAACTGAAGCACAGGCCGTGGAGGAGTGCTGCTTACTGACTCACCCCCCCCCCCCGACTTGCACAGGGCCACCTGCCCAGGAGGGGCATCATCCCCAGTGAGCTGGGCCCCTTCCGATAAAAGTAATTTTCCAACTGAGGTTCTGTCTTTCCTGGTGACTCTGGTTTCTGTCAAGTTGATGGAAACGAACCAGCCCAGCAGGGACATGTACTGCCATCACTGGCAAAGTTCAATAACATATGTGAATACAATGAAGGGTCAGGGGGTCACACACAAATCAGTAGAAAAAGTCCATGGTGCCCAAGGCTGGAGCAATTTGACCACAACTAAATCAAAGACGATTAGCGCATAGTTTAAAATAGGGAGCAAATATCTCTAAGCCCATACCGGTGCAAGCAAGCAGCTGGATATGTGGGACAGAATGCCCAGGCCGCTGAGGGAAAAGAGTTACAGAAAGTACATAGGGTGTGTGGTTCATCATCAGAACACTGCCTTAGGGCCTGTGTTCAATCCTGAGACCGGCAGCGGGGGCAAATTCTCCCCTGGCAAAGGATTCCAAATGACTTGCAAAACTCCTTCACTCTCGAGGAAGCATTGAACCTAGTTCCCTACAGCCCAAATATGAGCTGACATGGCGGTCTCCTTCCAAAACACGGACGCAGGAGAGTAGTATCCGAGCAAGGCTACAAAGGAGAAAACCGGCAAATACTGCCTCGGTCAGAAGGTGAAAAGCCACGTTTGGTATCTTGGTGGACAAGAAAGGGAGCTTTACCCCCACAGCCTTCCTTCTCCAGAGTAATCACAAAAGGAAACAGGAGGCGGATGCCTCTTAAACAACTGACTGATCCAGCTCAGAACCTCAAGGTCCTCCGGGCCAAAGAAAGGTCGAGACTCCTCTAACAGCCAGGACAGCCCAGAGAGCCATTTTGACTACGTACAATGTCTGCAGTGTGGGGTACAAGTCATGGAAATGCCAATGTAACCCCAGTGCAAACTTCAGTAACGACGTGTCGCTATTGGTGTACAATGACAAAGTTCTGTATTAACAAACTATCCGATGAGAGAACTAAAGGGGATTTTCTGAATGATTTTAGAGTCTATAAAACTAACTGAAAGTTTATTTTAATGACCTGATCGATTTCACTATTATATACTGCAAAAGGCACAAAAATGTTTTATTTCCACATAACAATTGAACATAGGAGTGTTACTTACCAAAGAAAAATTACCAATAAGAAACCGAATTGATAGCCTTTCTTAGTTTCAACTTCGGGATGCTTTTAGTTTTGTGGGGTTTTTTTAAGACTTATGTTTACTGTGTGTGTGTGTGTGTGTGTGTGTGTGTGTGTGTGTGTGTGTGTGTGTGTTTGCTTTGCTTAAATACATATCTGTGTGCTAGCCAGAAGAGAGCTTCTGATGCCCTGGAACTGGAGTTAGTGTCATGAGCTGCCGTTGGGTGCTGGGGGCCTAACCCAGGTCCTTCGCTAGAGGAGCAAGTCGTCTTAACCACTAGGGATTTCTCCAACCCCTGCTTTCAGCTTTTTTAACTGAGATGATACAAATGCTGAGTTTTGAAGGGACAGACATAAAGTTAGAAAGTCACCAGTTAGTAAACTAGAGTCAGAAAGGCCCTGTAGCACGCTGGACTTGATGAAAATTTTTGGAAGCTAAAATGATCCTCCAAACACATTGCCTCTAAAATGTTTTGGATGAATATAATTATAAAATATGCATAACTTATATCACTTTAGTAAGTTTCCTGTATCCTATCCATGGAGTGGACACACAGTGGGGAAAACAAAGGAAGTGAGCGGCTTGGCACCAGGGATAATGGCAGATCCCTTGCTGTTGTTTTGGGCTACCTTCGCCCATGACCCTGCTGGAATGTGATGTTTGGTTCTTCTGGCTCGGATAAGCACCCAATGCTCTCCTCTCGTCCTCTGAAAAGCCTTCTTAGCTTTGCCCCTGGAGTCTTCCACCTTGTACTAATCTGAAGGGCATTTCCGAGGACTTCCCCACCCCATGCTGCTCAAGAGAGGTGCACGCTGTACATAAAGTCTTCTAAGTTCTCCACCCTGAAGTCCCATAGGATATAAATCAATCAATTCAGAAAGAAATGACTAGACTCCTTAAAACGTCCTTTCACACTGAAGCAACTCCTTTTTTTGTTGTTGTTATTGTTTCCAGACCATCACGGAGAAGCACAAAATGAATGTCCCAGAAACGATGAATGAAGTCCTCGACATGTCAGACGATGAAGGTATGGCACTGTCCTGGAGGGGTTGCCATGGTGATGACTGACCGTGTCTCTGTTGCTTCAAGAAGACAGTCCGTTACAAACATGTTTGGGAGGGGGGATGTTTAGATGCTGGGTTGTGTCATTGGGGATGAGTATTTTCATACACTCTTATTATCACTTAAATCATGCAGTTGGTAAAGCCAGCGCCCCCGAAAAGCTCAGTGATGGGGAATATATCTCAGATGGTGAAGAAGGTATTTGCACCTCTCTCTTGCAATGAGACTTATCTCCCCACTCCAACTCTCATTTCTTATCTCTGAAAAGTAACGCTTCCTCGAGTTACTAACTTCTCAGTCATCACGGGAATTAATTTGGGGGTCATTTAAAGGCTCGCCTGGGGTCTATCTATCCTCTTGCAGACCTGATTTCTTAAGCCCACTTCCCACCATGACGCAGAAAATAATGTCACTAATTGTAACGGTTACCCTGTCTGCTGTCACTATCGAGCAGAAAACTGAAGCTTTATTGTTCATGTCTGAATCTAAAAAGGGGCAGCTTACTGTCTATAGTTGTCTCGTTTGGTTTTTTCCTTAGTATAGAAGGCTTCCTTACAGGTTGTGGGGCGAAGGCCCACTCGGTAGTGCGCTTTCTACAGTAAAATCAGGTTTTGACCTTGGGACTAAGCACAAGAATTCAACCTAAGTAAAACCACCCTTAACTCTGGACTTGCAACAGGGACTTGATAAAGAGACTGACATACAATACAGCTGTTTGTCACATGCTCAATAAAGCTAATGTTTTCTGCTTCATTCAAAAGAATGGTACTCTTGACCATGTCCTTCACATATATATGTATGTGTGTATATGTACATACACACACATACACATATACAGGTGCATATGACATGTTTGAAAGGTCTGTTGGAAAAGTAAATAAATATTGGAAGGATGGCAAATTCTGGAGCTTCACTGAAATAATGAAATGCTTACTGTATCCAGTGTATGTGTACTGATTTATTTTGTTGTTTGTTTGTTTGTTGAGAGAGGGTTTCTCTGTGTAGCCTTTCCTGGCTGTCCTGAGCTCACTCTGTAGACCAGGTTGGACTCAGGCTCAGAGATGCATTTGCCTCTGCCTCCCGAGTGTGCCATACTGCCTAGTTTGTATGTTCAGTTTTTTAACGTTTGAGACAGTCTAGCCTTGGCTGTCCTGGAACTTCTCCTGTAGACCAGGCTGACCTTGAACTTAAAAGATCAACTTGCCTCTGCCTACCCAGTACTGACATTAATGGCATGTCCTTCCCTGCCCTTGACTTTTTAATTTGATTGATTGATTGATTGACTGATTGATTGAATCAGTTTATCTTCTAAAATAATTGTCTTCCTCACTACTCCCCAACACACCCCCTTGCCAAGCATTTTCACACACACACACACCCCTGCTAGTATCAGTCTTAGAAGGATTTTAATTATTGGTTCCTTATTTGACTTGCATAAATTCACTGGGCGTAAGTAGTGGGATGGACAATCTACCTGATGCCAAGTAGCCGTAACCTTGGTGATGTCCACTAGCCACTTTGACTGGCAGCACAGAGACGCTGGTGACTGGAGGGGCACACGTACAGGCAGAGCAACCTGAAGTTGTGTCAAGACTCTTGACTGTCTAGCACAATTGGTTTTAACACTTGCATTCTTCCAGGCTTTTGTCTCAGTTGTGTGTCTTCCACACAATGATACCGGTTATATCCTTGTAAGAGATCTCATGTCTCTCCGTCCATCACATGCTATCACAGCACATTTTCTTGTCACATTTCAGAATAATTTCTCACGTGTACATAATGGGGTTTTAAAAAACAAAAGAGCAATGTGCTCCCTGTGTACAAAACAGGATTCAAGTTTGTCTTCTTAATGAAATTCACGTGAAATACAATCAGTGAGAACCATTTTTCTGCTCTTTCAACAAAATATCCAAGGTTATCACCCTGATGAGAGGCTGGGTTTGAATGGACTGTCTAATGGCTTTGTGTATATGGATCAGCTATCAAATAGTTTCAAAGCATGAGAAAATGGAAACTCCCAACTTTAATTCACTCAATAAAGTAGAAATGACAGTCATTTCCTTTAGATTTGCAAACTTGAAATTCAGAGTGGCTTATCCTTATCACTTTGTCTTTCTTTAAACTCTGTGTTCTGTCCTCTGAGGGGATGTGATTGAATCGCTGGAGTTACCTGGGGTTTAATTTTATAATGTTGTAGAACCAGCTATTGCAGAAGGTCCTGAAGGTCAGTCTCCTAGAACATCTCTGTAGCTAGAGCTTTTGCTAGAACATTCTTTGCCCAAACGACTCAAATTGCCCCTCTTCAATGTGAATTTCTTCTTTAAAAGTCTCCCACCTCGGGGTTGGGGATTTGGCTCAATGGTAGAGCGCTTGCCTAGCAAACGCAAGGCCCTGGGTTCAGTCCCCAGCTCCGAAAAAAAGAAAAAAAAAGTCTCCCACCTCAACTGCCTTCAGTCCTTAGCACTCAGGAGGCATAGTGGGATTTCTGTGAGTTCAAGGCCAGCCTGGGACAAGTTCCGGGACAGCCAGGGATACACAGAGAAACCTTGTCACGAAAAACCAAAACCAAACAAACAAATAAAAATCAAAGCTTAAATAAAATAAAAGTTCCCCACTTCCTTGAATCCCTCTGACTTCTATCTAGCAATTCTGGCTCTGATGTATTTGGCCAGGCTGATGTGTATGTTGGGTTTCGTTAATTATTTACAATTAAAACCTACTGTCCCATGTCCTAGACCTTGAAGGATTTGAGATATTGATATTTTAAAAATTATATTCAATTATTGTAGTTGTGGGAGGGATGTGACACAGACATGGAGAAGTGTCTCCATGGGGGAGAGGGGGGGTAGGATGGGGGAGGGGGGGTGTGACAGAGGGTATGTACTGTGCAGAGGTCTGAGGACTACGTGTGAATAAGTTCTGTCCTTGTACCTTGTAGGACCTGAGGGACCAGCCTCTCGGGCCGGCCAGTTCAGGCACCTTTGCATGCAGAGTCAGCCTTCCTTCAGGTGCTGGAAAGTATTTCCAAGTTCTCAGCTTTGTCACCAGTCAGGACAGTCACAGGCACTTCCTGTAACTGCTCCCCTCCTCAACAAGGTCATTCTCCTGCATCCGCTTTCACTTGCATATGTCTGTCAGGAATTCCTGTTTCTAAAGTGGAGCACAAGGCTCGAGCTGTAGTCCGATCAATACAGAACTACATAGCAAGGCAAGTGTGCTCACTTTCTCCAGGGAGAGGATGACATTGTGTCATTGAGCCAGGTCTGGTGGCTCGCACCTTTAATCCCAGCACTCGGAGGCAGAGGCAGGAGAATCTCTGTGAGTTTGAGTGAGTTCCAGGACAGCCAGGGCTACACAGAGAAACCCTTTCTCAAGACAAACAGAGAGAGAGAGAGACAGACAGATGGACATACAGACAGACAGACATTGGTAATTCAGCCACTAGCTGGATATGGTTGTACATGCCTTTAATGCCTTTACCCCTTGGAGTTTGAGGCCTGGTCAGTGCCATTTATAATCAACACATATTGGCAGTTTATCTCAAGACAAGGATGGGTCTGTGCTATGAGAAGTAGTATAAACCCTAAATTAGGAAGAAATAGATGTTAAAGGGTTAACATCAGGCAGTTTCTCCCTTCACCATCTTCTCTTTTGCTTCTTTCTCTTTCTTCTGGTCTTCTTGGAGAAATTAGTTATAGGTAAGACACATTTGTTTAACGTTTGGGTTAGTTAGTTAATGCCCCAGGAGGACAATGGAGCAGCGATACAGAGAACAAAGATGGCGGCGTGAACAGAACCAAGGCTACAGGAGACAGCTTATGCAGAGCAGGGAGACCTGGGGGAGTGCACTCTGCAGGAGGCCCCGCCCCCACCCCGCGCCATATCCATTGCATACACAGACCCTTCCGGTACAGAGGAACTATCATCTTTATTCTACTGCCATTCCCATTCCTATATTTTGCAAATGAGTCTGTAGTTGAAAATAAAGAAAGAGAAAGAACAAGGAAGGAAAGCAAAGGGGAATGACAGAGGGGGAGAAGGAGAAAGAGAGATGGTGGAGGGAAAGAAGGGAGAGGGGATGATGGAAGGTAGGAAAAATGTTGAGGTCAAAATCAAGGTCCAAGGTGTTTTCTTGTTTGGGTCAGGTGGAGCTGTCACAAGGGGTGGAGCTGTCACAAGGGGTGGAGCTGTCACAAGGGGTGGAGCTGTCACAAGGGGTGGAGCACTCGAAGGGTGGAGCAGTCATAAGGGGTGGAGCTGTCATGGGGGTGGAGCTGTCATAGGGGTGGAGCTGTCATGGGGGTGGAGCTGTCAGGGAATGGAGGGTCAATCATAGGAGGTGGAGCTGTCATAGGGGGTGGGGCTGTCAGGGGTGGAGCCGTCATAGGGGGTGGAGCTGTCCCAATGGGTGGAACTGTCACAGGGGGTGGAGCTGTCACAAGGGGTGGAGCGTTCACAGGGGGTGGAGTACTCACAGGATGGGGCTGTCCCTGTGAGTGGAGTGGTTATAGAGGGAGGAGTGGGGTTAGGGTGGGGCTCCATAGTAGCTCTGGCTAATCTTGGACCTTAATTGTAAATTCCTACAATGTGTATATTTTTACAAATTGGAAAACAAAGTGCCAATGTTATTTTAGCTTGCCAAATTCTAGTGGGATGGAGTATAATGACATTTAAAGAACAATAAAGGGTACACAATGGGAAATGGAACGAAGCCATGCAAAATAGAAACCAGACTGCAGCGTGCAGAGAAACTGATCCAGGTCAGGAGGCCATAGCCCTGGATGGAAGGAGGATCTAGTCTGAAGTTGCTTAAATTTTGATTGAGCTGTGAAATCTCTGCTGGGATTGAATGCAGACAGTAAATACTAAAAGAAAAAGAAAAGCTAAGTGCATATGTGGTAGAAATAGTTACCAAAAAGGGATGAGGGTAAGATATAATAACGCTATACCAGCACTTGGTAGGCAGAGGCAGGTGAACCTCTGTGAGGTCAAGTTCAAGGCCAGCCTGGTCTACGTAGACATCCAGCAGAGTCAGAGCTACCTGTCCCAGAAAAACAGCAATAGAAAGACACAATGAAGCAATAAAATTTAGGAAGTGATACCTTAGTCAGTAAGGAAATGATTAAGTTCATTCTTGAGCCAGGAACATTCAACAAATTAAAGTCTGGGATATTCACACCATGTGTAGTGATGACGAACAGCCATTCTGAGAAAGACCCATTCCATGCGAGGACCTGGAATTTGGGTCTCTAGAACCCCATGAATGCCAAGTGGACCTGGCATCTTCCTGTAATCTCAGACCTGACTAGAGCGTCAGATACATGGCATCCCCTGGGCAAGCAGGCTGGCTGTATTAGACGTGCCAAAGACCTCTGATTTCTGTTGAGTCCTTGCCTCAGTGAATCAGGTGGGAGCAACTCAGGAAGACTTCTGATATCTCTCTGAGAGCTACACACACATGCGAACCCCCCCCACACACAAATACATGCAAAACCAAGTGTGTATTTAAGAGAAAGAACCAATCATGTTCCCCAAAAAGTAGTCATATTATGGGCTAGGGAGATGGTTTAGCAGTTAAATTGTTTGCCCATGTGCCTGAAGGTTTGCCTAGTTAGATCTCCAGAGCTCACAAGTAAGTGTGAGGGCCTAACTGTGATTCCAGGGCTTAAGGGACAGAGTCAAGCGATCCCACAAGTCAACTGGACAACTGGGCCACCTCACTTTACAACAATAAATAAAGTGACCAGGGTACAAAGAAGACTCCTGGTGCCTCCAGGCACATTTACACACACACACACACACACACACACACACATTCACCCACAGCACACATCACACATACCCCTCACACCATCCACACCGCATATACCATGCACACATACACATTAACACACAGCGCACACACCAGACACACACACACCCCACATTGACACACCTGTGGCAAAGATAATATCACAAGGAAATAATATTTTAAAGAATTTAATGACATGACAGTAGAAATAAGCCTCTTTCAGACTATCTCAGTATGAGGACTAAGCAGGCCAAGGCACATGGTCAAAGACAGTTAAGTGTAGACATAGTTTTGGATAGATTTTAAGAACTCAGCAAAGGTTTTTCTAAAATTTGTAGTGTGTGGGTTATGGGGGAGGCTTGAGCAGCAATCACCTTTACCCATTTAGCCATGACTCTGGCCCTCAGAGAGAGGACTTTTTGTAAACCTACTAGAGGAGTCTCAGTCAGGAAAAAGTAAATATTATTTGACTTGGCATAATTCAAAATGAAGGGGAGTCTGAAGGACCGGTCCGGGAAGTATGAAGCTGGCTCTTGGCCTACCAGGAACGGTCCTGCTTGCCCAATCTTTTGGTAATCATAACGAAGATACAGAACCATTAGGTAAGTGGCTTTCTGAGCCTGGAAGGAAGCCAGGAAGATTAGCTAACTTTGGGGGAAGCAGAAGGAGGGCGGCGTATGGTGTCACTGTTGATAAGACCAGCAGGAACTGTTCCTACTCAAACTTTTAGCATTTTGGGAATACCTCGTGGGCAGTGTCCCTCCACATTTTTCCTGCTCACTTTTCAAATGGACATTTATTAGCTGCTCCAGTGTCCCAGATGTGAGCTCAAAATGATAACTTTGAACTCCTAGGAGGAAAGACCCTGTCTCCACTTCATTTCGGTTGCTGTGATAAAAATTACTCTTGCAAAAGTAACGTTAGGGTGGCAGGGTTTGCTTGGCTGGTAGTTTCAGGTTTCAGTCTGCCGAGCCAAGCTGTCAGGGGCTTGAAGCAGCCGGTCCGCTTCCTTCAGAAGGTCAGAAGAACAGAGCGACGCCCACATACACACGAGCGCTCAATGGTCCTCTTCCTCAGTGCTTTTAAAGATTCATTTGGCTTTGCACTGTGTGTATATTCATGTGTTAGCATGAACCCACAGTGGCCAGAGGAGAACTTTGATTGCCCTGGAGCTGGAATAACAGATAGTTATGAGCTGCCTAGCATGGGTGCTGGGATCCAAAGCTGGGCCCTGTGCTAGAGCAGCCAGTGCCCTTAACCTCCGAGCTATCTCTCCAGCCCCTGAATCCTGTCATAGAACTAGGATTATTGATTGATTTTATTTTTAACCTATACTATCTGGTCTTCCAACTCCGTGTCTTTCCACTTAGACACTCTCAGATAATTAACCCTTCATGCCCTAAGTGAACCCCTCCAGAACATCGTAAGCTTCTACCAAGTAGCCCACCACCGATGCAGAAGCTTTCGAGTCTCCCTTTTCTCATGTTCATATCCAACTTACCAGGAACTCATACCCACTCTGTTTCTGCATCCACAGTGCCTTGCAAGTCTGCCTTCTCCTCTCCATTGTCACTGGGTGGGGCATCCTGTGGCAGGATCCAGCAGTTCTTGTGTAGCTGTTGTCTGATCTTACCCCAGAGATTTAGCTGTAAATTAATATATTTATGTCAATTCTTTTGGAAGCTAGATTGAAGGAGACTGAGGCTAAGACTTACTTCAGCTTTGGCACAATTACTGGAGGAGTTATGTCACTATCTTCAGACTCACCAGAAGAGGGCATCGGATCCCATTACAGATGGTTGTGAGCCACCATGTAGGTGCTGGGAATTGAACTCAGGACCTCTGGAAGAGCAGTCAGTGCTTCTAACCACCGAGCCATCTCTCCAGCCCCTCTAATCTATCTTCTAACACTAAACTGGCTACTTCCCTAGCTGTGGTCCCCAAGTACTTGTTTGAGTCTCACATCAGTTATTTATCCTCCATCACTTAGGCACCTGCTCTTGGTCCACTATATCTAATGGAGACTTTGTGTTTCCTCTTCTTCCTCCTCCTTCCTTCTCTCTCCTCCTCCCTCTTCCTACTCTCTTTCCCTTTTTCTTCTCTACTTGTGACCCAGTAACAGAAGCCCCGCCTACCTCTGTCCTCCCCCAATAATTAGCTGTAGCCATTTTTATTTAACCAATAGCTTTAAATTGGGGAGCAAGGTTTACACAACAAAGGTAATGTGTATGTGAGAATTTGGGGGCCACCAGATCTTGGGGTACAGAATTTTGAATACATAGCATCAGACCAACCCCCAACACTCATCTGTGCGCCCAGCTTCTAGAGAGGTCCTTACGAGTGTATGGGTGCAACATTTCCTCTGCTTCCCAGCTGGGCCCTCCTGGGCTTACATTCCTGTTGTTGGGTAACTGTAACCTGTAACGTGTTTATTTTCATGTTTGTGTAACAACCCACCAGGTACTTAAAACAACCTAAGGTCTCTGCCCTCCTGTCGATGGCAATGTGGGTTCTTTCCAGCTTGAAGCTATTGCAAGGTATTCTGTTTACAGATAGCCTCTTGGTATCCATAGGTGTTTGCCACGGAAGAGAATAGATCTGTAGGTCCAGCTGTGGAATTGTAGGTTATAGAAAGGCAACAGAGCACACACACACACACACACACACACACACACACACACACACACACACACACATCAACAAGCCAGTATTGTAAAGTTACATAGTGAGATAATAACAGAGGAAGAGGAAGGTGAGGAAAAGGAAAAAGAAGGGGAAAAGGAGAAGATGAAGAAGAGGAAGAGAAGGAAAAGGAAGAGGAAAAAGGGGAAGAAGATGAAGATGAGGAAGAGGAGGAAGAAGGGGAAGAGGAAAAGGGGAAAGCAGAGGAGGAAGATGAGGAAAGGAGGAAGATGAGGAAAGGAGGAAGAAGATGAGGAAGAGGAGGATGACAACAACGAGGACAGCAACGACAAGAAAATGCTGGATGTGGGGACACACGCACTACACCTGTAATCCCAGCACACAGAAAGCAGGGGCAGAAAGGACCCAAGCCAAAACAATGACAGAAACAAAAACCACAAAGGGGAGGCTATTTTAAAGCAAGTGGAAGCACTAGAGGGAAGGATGGGCCAGGATAGCGGAGAGATTAATGATCTGTTTCTTGGCCCAGATGGCGTTTATTTTACGACAGTGTGCTGATGTGCACTTTTGTGCACGTGTACAAGCGTTGTACCTCACAGTAAAAGTAGCCGTGGCTCCCTCCCAATGCAAACGCATTCCAGAAGAATAATGCAGAGACAAACAGGTAACACAAACTTCCCAGCATCCTTTGTGCTTAGGCTCACCTAAGTCTCTGCCTAAAGTCTACAGATCTGCCTCTCTTGACTTGCATTGACTCTTGTTGCAGTTTTGAGCCCCTCCTGGTTCTGCCTCCTGACAGAATCAGTCATTTGTTTCAGGCACAGAAGTATAGAGAGGTTCTGTACGTGGTTGGTGATAAATAGTTTCAGAGTTCAGCTGTCTAGGCGCCATCATAGTTCTCTCCATGCACATAAACGGCCTGAAAATTTTGCTCGTACACCCAGGTGTGGCTGTGGGACTCTGAAAATATTTATGGAAATAGGCAAGAGGCTAGATTTCATCCACAACCTGTAATTTTCTAGCCTTTGATTCGTTTTGTTTATTTCTTTCAAACTGGAAAACCTGCTATATAGGACTAGATCTGGCCTGGCTACTGCTGCAGTCTGGGGACCCCGTCACAGCTGTCCTTGTTTGTTTAAAGGCATCTACCCCCTTAGCTTCCCGTAGCTGTGTCACAGATCCAGCAAGGCTCCAATCGAGGAACACCGATTAAAATCACACACACACACACACACACACACACACACACACACACACACACACACACGTACGTCTGCCTGATACTCAAAGCCTTTGCTCTCAACCTCTAACGTGACTAGAAACCCGAGTGCATGGATCGTTTAGGTTTTGGGGAATAGAGGATACAGCCTAAAATCGCAAGTAGTAAAATCTCGCTGAGTGTCCTTTACTGACTCTGTCATGGCTAAGTCGCTCACAGTAACTTCAGGCTATTATTCTTATCACTATTATTCTCCCAAGTTATCGTCAGTCACAGTTACAACCAGCACCGAATGTGTTCTGAGTCCTAATTTACTCTCGGCATCACGCTAGGAAGGTGTATGGTGCTTCAGCTTCGCATCACCCAGAGGACTGGCATTTGGATTTAGGCCTCTTGGTGAGGCTTCCTACTCACTGGGGCATCATAGAAGAGGAGATCAGAGAGTAGGCAGGGAAATTAAAGAGATTCCTAACAACCTCCAAAGGACCCTGGGAAAAAACATGTTGAAGAATAGCTGGAATTTGGATCAGCAGAGGTTGTAGGGGAGGTAGACGGGTAGGAATAGGGCACAAATATTCCAAGTCCCCAAATTACATTCGTCTGTGCTGAGGGTCCTGCACACAGAAACGGAAGCAGGGTGGTAATGCCAGGCACTGGTAGATGAGGTCATCAGGACAGGGCCCAGAGAGAAACCCAGGTCAAGAAACTTCTACGAATACTGATGTAGAAGAGGAAGAAGAATGCTAAAGTGTAAGTGGAGGGTGTGATAAGGGATGGAGGGAAGAATCTGGGAGAGCAGGTCCCAGTGGAAATGTTGGAGAAACTTTCTCTGAAAGCAGGGATCAGTTGGGTGGTGGTGGTGTACGCCTTTGATACAGCACTCAGGGGGCAGAAGCAGACAGATCTCTGTGAGGTAGAGACCAGCCTCGACTACAGAGCAAATTCCAGATAGAGTTACACACAGGAAATTCTGTCTCAAAAAATGAGGAAGAAAGAGAGAGGGAGAGGGGGAGAGAGAGGGAGGGGGAGGGAGGGGGAAGGAGAGAGAGAATGAATCAGGGGAGCACAAGTACTGGGGAGGTAGCTCAACACCAAACCACATCCACCCATGGTGTTGAGAAGGGAGTTGCAGATTTGAGCTCAGCCCTGTAATGTAAGAGAGGAAAGACACAGAGTGTTTCTCCCTGTAAAGCGAGATAGAATGCGGTGCCGGAACCACTGTGCACTGCCTGATGGATGATAGCCTGAAGCTGTGTGTCTGCACTGCAGACAGTTAATTACTGGCCCGAATAAACTATAACGTTGGAGACTCTTCCACTCCTTTTTTTCCTTCCCTGTCCGTCCACCCGAGCATCCTGACCTGATGACCTGTGCAGTAGTAGTGCCCAGGCTGCCCGCTCCTCCCACTGTTGGCATCCTCACTGCTGAGAAGTTGGATGCTGAACCCAGGGAGCAGCGAGAATGATCAGGCAAGGGCAGGGCAGAGAGGTGAGCATCCGGGAGCAAGGGACGGTGAGAGAAACAATGACGGTGCTAATCCTGTGACTTCCCTCGACTTGGCTCCTTTAAAATAGAGGCCACATGGTGTGGCCTTGTATGTGTAGACCTTCGAGGAATAAGCTTGAAACAGACCAACAGGTGTGTGTGTTTTCACCTGGGTCAGTGGTGACAGTTTAGGTACATGAAGAGATCTCAGGTTTGGGTGACACGGTGGGCCCTTTGTATGCCTGGACCTCCCTTACCTGATAGGTTCTCATGCTTTATACCCAGATAATGAGAACACTGAGATGAAGGAGGACTGGGGAGGGTTTGATGTAGAATGGATAGCTAAGAAAGAATGCGTGGACAAGACCGGACAGGTAGCTCACCTAAAGAGGACCTGTGTTTGATACCCAGAAGCCACATTAAAAAACGGGATGGTGGTGTACACTTGAAATCCCATGGTATAGGCAGCGACAAGGTGGGCTTGGGGCTTGCTGGCCAGCCAGTCAGACCAGTGAGCTCTGAGCCAGCCTGGGGAGGGGTGGGGGGAATGGAGGACAGCATCTGAGGCATGATGTCATCGCCTGTCTTCTGGGCTGCAGGACATCTTTACACATACAGGCTTTGTACACATGAGGACACACAAGCACACGAAGAGAGCAAGTTGGCACGACACTGCTACATGGAGTTTAGCATGCGGTAGCCAGCATTCCAGTCCCAATTCATAGGGCGAGTTTGTAAGTGGCAGCTAAGGCATTGTCTAGTCATCTTTACTTGTGGCTTAGGTTTGACGCAATGGGAACGGGAAAGTGACCTCGAACTCCCTTCTACCCAGACTCCATCTTCAGCTTAAAAGTTTGTGCCCAAGTCAGCGTGACAGCTAGTCCTAACGAAGGTAACCCTGGGAATTTCTACATCAAGGTCAAGCATTGCAACCATGAGAAAATGACAGGCTCTTCCTCCACTTGCTCTCCTCACCTCTCTGTAGAAGACACACTGAATCTCTTCTGCCTTCTGGGATGGGTTTGTTTATTAACTCAAGCAAGATCACAGGGGACATTCTCAATGCCCCATCTAGAGAGCTTCCTGCCCTGAGTCACGTGTGCCAACCTCAGACACCCTGCAGCCTGGATTAGGGAGCAATGAACGGGTGCATGGTTTTAAAAGAGAAACACACCCGGGCTACAAGGAACAGAATCCTTAAAAACAAAGAAAGGAGTTGACTTTGTACTCTTAAAAAAAAAAAGTTGATCACCAGAACAGAGTCATTTATTCCGTGAGGTAATGGCAATGCACTGTTTCAGAGGGGTGTGACCTTGGCTGGTCAAACCCCATTCTTCGTCTATGGCCACCTACAAAGCCAGAATCTTTAGCCAAGACCTAGGAAAAAGTTGAGTGCAACAGGTGGTCCTCCCTGCTGATGACACAGTTCTTCAGGCTTCTAAAATCACCTGTTTAGTCTGTCACTCATTTAGCCAGTAGCTGCCCCCTGTTTTGAGATACACAATGAAAAGGTTTACTCTATTGCCCCATTTACTTTATAGTCTCAGTGGCTGACTCACCTGCCAAGAGATGACAGAAGCCAAGGTTCAAGGAAAGTCACTCCCATTTGCTCATCTGCAGTAGAGGGGACAGATGAAGAAGAAGCAGCAGAAGGCAGAGATACTCAGCCCCTCCCCCTTCTGCTTCTAGCCATGCCTCTGACCTCGTTACAGGGTCCTCAATTAGTGTGCTTGATGGTGCCCGCCTTCTTGAAGGGCCTGGAACACAGACACCACTTAAAAGCTGAAAGTATACTCCACCCACCTCCATTCCCCGCTGGTCTTCTCCTCTGAGTACAGCAGCCTTGCAGGAGTGAGCACAGGCTCTAGCTTCAAACTGAAGAACAGAAAGGAGAGAGAGAGCTGGACTCAGTAGCTTCTTACCTGCTGTTGCTTAACTACAATGGAGTTAGCATTCGGAACAAAAGTGTGGGTGCATCCGGGCCCGTTTTCCTGTCTTCCTCTTCTATGCTTGCTTGTTCGTCTTTCTGCTCGCTTGCTTGCTTGTTTTGTTTGGTTTTGCAGCAAGATCTTACCATGTCTATTTGGCTGCTCTGGAACTTTGTAGACTGGGCTGATGTTGAACTTACAAAGCTCTGCCTACCTCGGGCTCTGAGTGCTGGGATTAAAGACATGCACCGGCACACCAGGCTTCCTCCCTGCTTTCTTGATTATTAAGAATGAAAGCAGTAGAAATAAAGGAGGGCATCATATGAATATCTATTGTTTGGATTTTCTAAGTCATAAATTCATTATTTATTTATATATTGAGATGGGACCTTTAGGTAACCAAGGTCAGTATTTTTTTTTTACAGATAGATTTATTTTTACTTTATGTAGTAAGGTGTTTTTCTTACATATGTGTCCGTTCACATGCATGCCTGGTATCCACAGAGACCAGAATCGGACATTGAACCCCCTGAAACTGAAGTTACAGATGGTTGTCAGGTGCCGTGCAGGTGCTAGGAATGCAACCCAGGTCCTCTGGAAAAGCAGCCAGTGCTCTTAACTGCTAGACCCGTCCCCCAGCCCCTCAGGCCTGTCTTGAGCTCACTATATAGTTAAGGATGACTTGGAACTTCTGACCCTTCTGCCTTCCAGCACCTACTGAGTGCTAGAATTACAGCCTTGTGCCACAACACCCAGTTTATTTGCTGAATGGAGGTGGGAGATAGACCCCAGGACTCTGCCTACTGAACTGCATCCTAAACCCTAGGCCAAACTGCCTTCTCTGAAAGATGAGACTATAAATCTTTAGATACGGTTTGCTTTAATGAGCAGTGCTAAAATATAATCTATATTTTATAGCCCTTATTTGAATCATAAGCAAAAAATACATAACAGATCTTGTTTCTTATTACATTTGTGTGTGTGTGTGTGTGTGTGTGCGCGTGTGCGCGCGCGCGCGCGCGCATGCGCACATGTACATAATCAGGACAACTAGCAGAAATCAGCTTTTTTCTCACAGTGTGGGTCTGAGTTAAAACTGAGGTCATGAGGCTTGGTGGCAAGTGCCGTTACCCATTAACCCATCTCACTAGACAAGAGATCTTCTAAGAGTTTAGTAACATCTCGCGTAGTTGCCGTAAAGACAGACAGAAATGCCGTAAAGACAGAAATGCCGTAAAGGCAGTGTGGTAGAATACGCTGGCATTGACCAACTTCCTGTCACATGGTACTTCCTGCTCTCGTCAGATGGCCTCACCAGCATCCATCCTGCTTCTGCCTCGGGGTTAGAATTGGTCTTAGAGACGGGGCAGTGAGGACCTGGGTGGGGGTGGTTGGTGCCTGTGAGTTTTCAGTCTAAAAAGAGAAGCGTCTCAACAAAATAACTGCATGTGCACTGATGGATAGATGTTGCCTGCTAGCAACAGTTACTCTAAAACCCTAGTCCAGGAACCTTAAACTCTGGCCCAACCAGTGTCTCCCTGCCCAATTGTCCGTGGCTTCCACCAAGCTTGCACCCAAGGTCCTCGGGACACGCCCACACTTGCCATCCTGTGCTGGGATCTCTACCCGGGAGAGGTCAGCTTCTCTGTGCCCTCTTCATGGACACACACCCCGTCAACCCTGGCAGACTTCTCTGTCAGATGTGGCACCCTCCTTTGAGCACCCGTGGGTGATCTGCAGTTCTCTTGTTTCCCCTCTGCAATTGTATGCATAGAGAAAAAGATTCCAGCCCAGACGCTGCACGGCTCAACATGAGAGCTCCAGGAGGTGAGCTAATGCATTTACATGTCACTCAGGAAAGGGGGAAAGACTGGGCTGGAGAGGTGGTTAAGAATCCTTTCTGTTGGGGTTGGGGATTTAGCTCAGCGGTAGAGTGCTTGCCTAGCAACCGCAAGGCCCTGGGTTCGGTCCCCAGCTCCGGGGGGAAAAAAAAAAAAAAGAATCCTTTCTGCTCTTCCAGAGGACCTGAGTTCAGTTCCTACCACTCGGATCGCATGGCTCAAACCACCTATAGCCAGCGCCTTCTTCTGGACTCCAAAGACCCTCTCACACATACAGGCATTAAAAAAAAAACATAAATAAAAACAAGTGTTTTGTTTTAAAAAGGAGCTGTGGTTAAATGACGCACACTGTGATGTAAAACGCGCTCAGTCTGTCAGGTGGGCAGGCACCAAACACGGGCAGTATGGTATCTATACCACAATCCGTGTCCTGGCGCTCTGTATTGGAGACTGGGTGCCTTCAGGACTATAGTTGGCTCTAGTACTTGGATATTCGGTGTGATTGGTTCACAGACCAGTGACATCACAGCTAGGCCAGAGAGCCTGCTGTATCTGCTGAAACTTGACGTAAACAGTAGAAACCCTGCACTTAACAGAAGGCTGCTATTTCTGAAGTTGGTATGTTCACGATTCCAGAATTCCCACCTAGGAAAGAGACCATGTGTTGGCAAGCCTGTCACATGGCTGTATTGACTGGTAAAATGGGGTTTTCCAAACTGAGCTCTGGGCCTGCAGAATCACTTGGGGATTTGTGGCCAGTTCATACTCTCCCCCCACCCCCCAATTCCTCCTGATACAAAGTAGCATGCCCATAATGTGTTTCTGTCTTCCTGTGTTCTTTCTTTCTCTCTGGGTGTCCCTTTTCTTTCAGAAGCAAGTGAAGGGGGAGAGCTTCTTCTCCATGTTTGCTTGGGTGTCCACTGGTCCACCCTGATGCCTGCCTGGCAGGCTGTATCTGCCACATAGGTGCTAGTAGTGGAAGGAACATGTGGCCCATATGACTGATCAGCAGTGCCTGTGTTCTGTTTTGTTTTAGTGACTCTATGCATTTTTTTGACTAGGTGATAAAAGCACATGGTTCAAAATTCCCAAAGTGCAGGAGGTTTTGGTGAAAAGTAAGTCTCCTTCCCCTCTGCTCTGAAACTGTAGCTCACCTCTTCAGAGGCTACCCCGATCTGTCAGTCATTCCTCATGTTTATTGAGTACCCACGCTGTGCTGGGCAGTGTTCTGGAAACCACACAGGGAGCAAGGCGGACACCTGCGGCCTTCCGGGAGCTTTGCTTATCACCGCCGTCCGCTGTGGACTTTGAGTTTCCAGGGGAGAAGTCAGAACAAGGGCCTCAGCGCCTAATCTCCAGCCTTTGAGATCCCATCTTTCTCAAATGCTCAGTGGCCTTGGATTACTTGCCTCCATTGTGGCGAAGTGGCCTCCTGGGTCCTGACACAGAGATAGTAGGTGGGGACGATTAAATGAGATACTATGGAAAGCGCCAAGCACGCACCCAGAACACAGTAAATGCTCAATAAATAGAAGCGTTGATTCTAGTGATCTGATCGTGCCTTCCTGTCCTGCAGCGACGGCTGATAATGGGGAAAAGGCTCCCCATTCAGCACTTTTCGTTGTCTCTCTGCTGTGATCAAAAAGCCACATTTTACAGCTCAGCTGAAGCTGTCTGAGGTTGAGTGCTGCGTGCGGTGTGTAAGGCAGTCAGCTCCTGGTTAGTCAGTGGGCTGCACAAATTACACCCCTCCTGATTGCTCATCTGTCTGCTTTGGATCTCCTCATCTGGAGGCTTTGGGGCTGTTGTTTACTTGAAGGGGCTTTGGGCTATTTCACCTTTTAATGTTACAGAAAGCAATCTCTTGGTGGTGGTGGTGGTGGTGGTGGTGGTGGTGGTGGTGGTGGTGGTGGTGGTGGTTGGGTGGACTCTGCATTTCCAAGACAGGAATTAAGGCCTTCTGGGTAAAATATCTAACTATAGTTCGGTTTAGCTATTTTAGGTTGTTCCTCCAGGACTTACGTCTGTCGGGTCTCTAGAAAAGCAACAAATGGGTGTTGTGGTAGTGAGGTGGAAAAAGTTACAAGAAAGTTACACATGGAGGCAAGGGGGAGGGGAAGATGGCAGAGAAGGAGAGGGGAGAGAGAAAGAAAAGGGGAGAGGGTAGAAGAGAGGGGAGGAGGGAAAGGAGAGAGGAGGGGAGGGGCCAAGCCAGGACCAGAAAATTTGTTCCCACATTAGGTCAAGAGCTGTTTCTTTCTGCAGCGCAGAAAGGGTTGCTGAGGGCATGGTGAAGTCAGGATGCAGGATGGGTTAACATGATCCAAGGAGATGTGCGTGCACCTGTTGGTTCCTCTGAACATCATTTAGCCCAGTTTCTTTTCCTTTCAGCCCTGCTGTCTGAGGCTGCCCTCTCTTGTTTTCCAGGCAGACAGAGTTTACAACTCTATGTGTAGTCAGTCCTCTCTGGCACAGGGGTGCTTCTCTCCATGGTGAGAACGGGGATGGCCGGGCATGGTGGTGAAATGCAGCCAGTGACACGGGTCACTTGAAGGATGATGGTTGTTCCAAGGTTTGGGTTGTATTGACAACATTCCCTGCGTCCTGGTGGAATACTGACAGAGATGGATTAGTAGTAAGATCAGTGGTGCCCAGATACCAATGCGTAGAAAGGCAGCAAGGCAGCAGTGCATGATGGGAGCTCACCTGATGCAATCGGCCACCCCCCTTGCTTGAGGTCATTGTCTGTACTGGTCCTGTGCTCACAGCTGAGGTGCAGAGCTGAGGAGGCCAGGGGCACTCTGGTCAAGCACCGTGCGGTGTGACCTCTGGACCTTGTTTCTCCTTCCCATCTTAGTCACCTGTTAGGAAATAGCAGCCTCCGCCCTCACTCAGCCTCTTGATGCCTGCATTCCATCCTTCTGTGGGCCAGCTGAGCTCGGGGATTGCCCTCCCTGCGCATGGGCTCACGAGGCAGCACCAGAAAGCGGCTGAGGCAGGAGTCACGTGACCAGGTGTGCACGTGAGTGTCATTCAAAGATGGCTTCTTCAGGTAGGACGTCTAGAAGTGCAGAGAGCTAGCCAGCACTGCCTCCTTCCCTTCCCCTCCCCTCTCCCTCTCTCCCTCCCCTTCCTCGACTTTTCTCTTTCCCCTCTTCTCTCACCTCCTTCTCTGTGTGTGTCTCTCCCCTCTCTTTCTCGCTTCCTTTCTCTGATCCCTCTCTCTCCCTCCCACCACCCTCTGCCTCCCTGTATATAAACCTCAAACTTCGTTATTACTGTTAAGACTGTGATGGTTGAACGTTAATCACGTTTCTTACATCAGCCTGACCAGGGACAGACAAACATTTCCAAGAGGTTCACTGAGAACCTGCGAGCGGGGTTTCTTCCTCTCAAACCTAGAGACCCTGCAAAGTCACCTTCCCAGGATTTTACGGTTCAAAGCTCTAGGCAAGCAGATTCAATAAGGGCCCAAGCCATCATAGGCCTAGACAGGCAGAGGACAGCAGAGTTCAGTGAAGCCCGGGTGGGGAAGGTAACTGGAGAGACAAACAGCCTCCCTGCCAGAACATAGTCAAACCTATTTATAACATGACTGACGATCCAGCCATTAATCCTAGCGCTCTCACTAAGGCTTTCACGCTGCCAGTCAAGTGTGGAGCCAGGCTCTTCTTGGGAAGTGAAAATTTAGGGCCCTTGCTGCTTTATACATATTTACCACAGCGCTCTCAGAAATACATAGGGATTTTCAATAACATAAATATGAATAATACTATATAAATATTAAACCACACAGTTTAATATTAAACCATTACCTTTGCTGGCTTGTAAATATTTGAACGCAGGAAGCAGCTGATGCTGGCCAATTTTGTTTTATTATAAAGAGGATTAGACCAGTCATGAAATTGAATACAGTCCGTCTCACTCGGAGCTTGGTGTGACCTGGTGCTGTGCTAGGTGATAATTATGGAATGTTTGACATGGGAAGGTGGGTTGTTTTATTGTTACCATTTAATCACTTATTTGTAGCATAGACATTCGATATCTGTGCTGTGTCTGTTGATTCTGCCTTTATGGTAACTGTAGACCTTCATGGCACAAAACCTGTTGTAGGCCAGAAGTCCCAGCAGGGTGCCATCGTCACTTTGCTCATGGTTTTAGTTCATTTTCCAGGAAGTTGTAGGGAAGCCCTAGTTCGAATCACCTTTCGTAAAGGTCCAAACCGTGACTCAGAGGTGTCAAATGACACTTCAAAGGGTCTCTGTTCATAACTGCTAGAGCTTGACTCTGAACCCCTACCAGACAGAGTGAATTAAAATGATAGTTTTACAAGTCCCACATTTCGAAGGAGATGTTTGCACTGTGCTCAGATGTGAGGACCTGTTTATTGTCCTGCGGATCAGGTCATCGTATCTTAATTCATCTGTAACAAGTGTGCACAGCTCCCATGCTTCTCATGGTTTTGTGGAGTCCGTTCTGAAATCTGAGGACAAGAAAATAGAAACATGGACTTACCATGTTTGTCCTCCGTCAAGCTTAATCCCAGAACACTAAGTCATGCTAGCATGCAGATTTGGAAATAACAACACAACTACCCTCTTCATTCGTTATTAATCACCAATTCCAAAACTATAGGGCACTTCGAATGTACAGTCCAGCTGAGAGACCTCCCCAGGCCACGTGAGAGCCTAGACACCCCGGGTGGGGACACCCCTCTCAGACTGTGAGCAGAAAGTAAGAGAGGAAGAAATTAGTCACGTGAGAAAGAACATTCACCCTGCCCAGGCTCAAAGTCTGAGTTTAAGAATCTGCAGACTGAAGGAACTAACTCCCTGACAAGTGGACGGTCTGGGATGCTGGGGAGTGGGGGAGGGGCACTCCACATCCCAGGCTCGTGGGAAGCAAGCCTTGTGTAAAATGCCTTACAAAACACATTGGCTTGTGGTTTTTAGATATGGAAAAAAAAGGAAAAAAAAAAAAAAAGCCTAGCATTCTCTTCCCGAAGTCTGGCTTCCCTCCCACTCCTGTAGTTTTCGTGTGGCTTGCGGCCGGACTGAGCGGATTAAAACATTGAGGAGTCATGTCCATTTACTCAATTCACGAGATCCCCACTTGCCCCGTACAGATTTCAATCTCTCTCTACTTAGGCAACAGGCCAAGAGGGTGGACGGAGGCATGGGGAAGGGCTCGTCGAGGCCCCACCCCTAACTGGGGAACTATTGGCTGTAGATAGCAGCTGGTCAGGGAGAGTCACTCTTCTCTGGGGGTGTGGCCGGGGGTGTGGCCACAGGTAAATTACTTCTGCCCCATTGGATAGCTGCACAACCTGGTAGTTGTGGGCTGCACTGATGAGACACTGGGTTTTTAAAAAACCAAGCTGTGAGAGGACAAGGAGGGGTTGCAATAGGGACTTGGCGGGCGAGGGGGCGGCGGATATGATCATATTGCCTTGTGCATATGAAATTCTCAAAAAGTAAATTTAAAGAACTTAAAAAAAAAAAAGACATGCTGGGCACAACGACTTAGGTTTCAAAACACCTTGCTGACATCCTAGACTAACTACCCAGCTAGTCTGGCGTGTACATCAGAGGGTGCCATTGAAATGGCCTCTCAGATGGACCCAGGAGGAACCTGCAGAGAGCTGGCTATCTCCTTACTGCTCACAGAAACAGGACACTTTGCCATAGGAGAGAGGCCCCATGCTTCAGAGGAGAGACATTTTAATAGGAAAGTGGCAGGGTCACCTCCTGGGCCCTGTCTTCTCCTCCTGGTCACTGTCAGCCCACTCTTCGTACCATCTCAAGAGTGAGAAGCAGTAAACACAGACTGACTAGGAGTGTTCAAGAATGGAGAGAACTCTTGCCCCAAACTCCAGCAGAATACTTCCCCAGTTCTCTCTCTCTCTCTCTCTCTCTCTCTCTCTCTCTCCACCCACTCCAGCATAGCAGAATACTTCCCCAGTTTTCTCTCTCTCTCTCTCTCCCTCTCTCTCTCTCTCTCTCTCTCTCTCTCTCTCTCTCTCTCTCTCTCTCCACCCCCCCCCCCGATCTGTGTGTTTGATCTGAGGCGTCCCTAGGAACTCTAGTGTCACAGCTGCTTCCCTAGGCCCGCAGTTTCCCAACCTCCACCCAAGGGCAGGCCCTCCCTTCTTTCCTGCCCGCCTTCCACCTGACAGGGACCATAAATAACAGAGGCTCCCGGTGTTCCCAGCCGAGAACAAAGTTGAAAGTTTGCCTGCAGCTCCCGGCCACTCCTGCTCTCAGCCCTTCTTTGTTTTCTCCCTGGGTTTTTTTTTTTTTTTTTTTTTTTTTTTCTTCTACCTGGCTTGGCTGTTTCTTCATTCACTTTAGAGAAGAGCCCGTCTCCAAGTCTCCTAGTTGCACAAGTGCCCGAGGCTCTCTGGACTTGTGAGGGTCCCAGCTACTCGGGCTGCACTGGTATCAAGTTACTGAAAGTCTACACCCAGGCAGTCCTCATATTTACATACAAATAACTCCTGGGTTTGCATTTATGTCACTATTGGGTCCTGTGAGAGGCTTGCCAGTGCGTCCTTAATCCAATCAGAAGGCGCTTTGAAAGGATGTCTGCGAAGCGGTCAGAAGGATGTTCCTCGCTATTAAGTGTTGCCACACAAAATTTTTTGAATGTTTTGGTCTGAGATTCTTTTTTTTTTTTAATCTTCGGAGTTTAAAAGTGAGGAATGATGTGCATTTGCTCAGTTGCTTGTGACGACTTGGAGATGCTGAGGGAAACGGTGCAGCCCTGGTGAAGAAGATCTGAGTAGGGAAGGGTTTGGATCTGCACCAGACTGGTGTGGATTGGGGCTGGTGTGGACGGCTTCCTCTAAACCCCTGCTTAAGGAATTCCTGGAAGTCTCCGGAAAGCATTCCTCAACCCAGCGTGGTGGAAATGGCTTTGCCACACAGTAAGATCTTGCTTTAATTCCTGCTTGGTGGGTACTGGTTTGGAGAAATATGCAAATACCCCTCCCTTTCGAATACCTAAAGTCCTGCAGTACGGTGTAGAGTAGCCTAGCCGCGGGAAAACGGTCTGTTTAGCTTTTAACATTTGAGAAAAGAAAGTAGTTGCCCGTGTGCTTCAAGACCTGATTGGCTGCTAAAAAGTTGAGCTCCCGTGGTTTCAAGCGAGTTGAAATGAATGAGAATTGTAAACTGTAGTGAATGGAGTATTGAGCTGTGAATCACTTGCCTCTGGGAGAGCCTAGCATATACACATTTAAGAATCTCTTTGGGCCAGCCAGCTTGTATGTAGAAAGGGAAGAAAAGTAATTTTAAGAGAGACCGGGTTTGGGCCAGCCAGCTTGTATGTAGAAAGGGAAGAAAAGTAATTTTAAGAGAGATCGGGTTTACCCATGTGGAGGGAACTTGCTATACTTTGGGAGGGGTGGGAACCATCCCAGAGGGCAAAAGACAATTGAGAAACCTGCCCCGTTGCTCTTGGAATGTGGTTTTCCCTGTGAGCTCACAAGGCACACAGAACTCGGGCGAGCATTCTGCATGCATTAACTCTTTGTGTGGATCTCGCACTGCCACTGGTTCCCCTTTCTGGCTACAGAAGCCCCTAGCTCAAGGCGTCTGTAAAAGGCAGAGTTAGTTGCTTTGCAAGTTCATCTGAGAAGTTTAAAAACAGTTCAAAATTAATGTGCTCCGAGGTCTCCCAGGCAGGTGGGTACGACTTCCACCATTAACTCACAAAACTCAGAAGAGATGTGCCCCAGCCTGAAATCCTAAGAGTAAAACGGTTTAAAGAACAGACACCAGTTTCATTCCCAGGCAGGTGATTTAGCTCAGTTGGTTTAAAAGCCCTTGCTAAGCCTGACTAAGTTTGATCCCGGAACCCACATCGTGGAGGCAGAGAACTGACTCACACGGTTGCCCTCTGACCTCACAGGTGCACTTTGCATGTTCACACGAACGAGCACAAGTTGTCAACTAAATAAAACTGTTCCCTTTCCTCGCTCTAAGGACAGAATTAGTGACATGGGCCTTACTGTGTCCTTTCAAACAAGATGTCGTCACCAGGGGTGGTAAAGAGGAAAACTCACCTGAGAGATTAGCTCCAGTCTATCTAACTGAACCTGGCGGGCAGGAACGGGTCAGGGGTCATGCTTACATTGATCATTAACACTAACTGAGCTTGCTACTTTGGTCAGCCCCTGCAATGGGGAACTAACCTCTCCCTTCACTGTTTCTTTCTGGATGGCAGTTAAATAAAAATCTACAGGGGCACCGGGAAAGGAGATAAGACCGTGAGCGTCAGTTTTCTCCCTGATTGCCACATAGTCGAGAGGGAGGGCTCCTGACTGGCTTGTTCTCCACCTGCAGGTGAAGATGCCATCACAGGGGACACTGACAAGTATCTCGGGCCACAGGACCTCAAGGAGCTGGGCGATGACTCCCTGCCTGCCGAGGGCTATGTGGGCTTCAGTCTCGGAGCCCGTTCTGCCAGGTACTGTTCTTATTGCGGGGGATTGTGTTTTTCTTTTTCAGAGTTTGCTTACAACCACCATGATCTGTCCTGAGTCAGCATCATTTCCATCTCCCCCATGACGCCAGAATGCGCTCTTTGGATGCAATGTGAATCCTGTGGAATGCTCTTGATGTGAACACACGCTCGCACACGCTCGCACACGTGCACACACGCGTGTGCACACCACACAGTTTTGTTTTTTCCATTATTTGCAATGTGTAGTCTCCTGTGCTAGAACAAGTCAATCTTTGCTCCTTTTCTTCCTGCCACTTCGCAGTCGGTTTCCAACATGGAACCGCACAAGCTCCCTGATAAATGGGCAAAAACCATCCCCCAGTCTCATGTTTCAAGAGCAGCTTGCTCCAGACTGGAAGACCTTTCTAGTTACGATATGTAAGAAATTTCTATACAGATCATTAGGCATATAGGTTAGTGAAGAATTAATTCGTGGTTGCTAGGCAGCACCCTTGACGATAAGAACAAACTGTAAACTGTCTGCCATGCATGGCAACGGAGGTTGTGCCTTTCCAGTGTTGGCCAACGAGCCTGTTAGGACTGTGACTGTGACTTATGAAGAGTCCCAGTCAGCAATGGCGCGAATTCAGTTCTCACGGCTGAAGGGAGAAAGCCTTGACTTCCAAGTCACTCACTGTGTGAAGGAACAGGACCTTGTCTAAGAGACTGGGACTCCCTTTCCCCTGGTGTGGCTCAGCACCGTGTTTGCTGACTGTCAAGTTATTTTAAAGCTAATAATTAAACCTTCTAAGCGAGAGCCCTGAGGACATTTTCCTATGGTTTAGGAATCCGCTGTAAAAAGTGTCATTGTCTAATAATAAATGGAACTTCCCACAAAGTAAACCTCGGGGATTGTTCCCAGTGTGTTAGTGAAACCAGTGTAGATACTGCTGGCCTTTTCTTCAGAATCTCAACCTGAGCTAATAGAAGCGTTTCTTTATAGATACATTCCTAAAAGGTTTGCAGATCTGATTGGAACAGGTGTCACCACAAGAAGAGAAGGGGGAGGGGACTTTTAAAATGTGCAATATTTCAATCACAGATTCTGAAAAGTTATAAGGAAAACATCTGGGCCCTTCAAGCATCTCGATTTTGCCTTTTATATAGAATTGGGTACCATTTATGCTCCCACAGCAAGCCTCTTTCTCCTTCCTTGCTAGAAAATTCTAGCCATTTGCTTCCAGTGAGCTCTGAAACCCTAGTATTGCCTCTTGTGATTTTTTTTTCCTGTCTTAAGATAATTTTAAGGATTTCCTGCCTCTGATTTTGACTAAGCCATTACCGATCAGTGTTACGCAGACGCCATGTTTTTTCACATTGGTGATGCATGTTGTGGTCAGAGGCAAATATTTCTCATGGCGTGTGTGTATAGCGTATAGCTATCTCTTTTAAACAATAATTTAATGTTTCTAAAGCATATCGTTAGAGCATTATCAAGTCAGTTATTCTGAGTGTAACATTTAAAAGGACATCCACTGTATGATTCATTCAACTATAACATTTGTGTTTTTTTTTCTTTTTCCCCCTGTCTGATTTTATTTTATTTTTACATTCTGTTTCTCCTGGTTTTACGTTTGTTTTTTCCCTAAAAATACTTTAAAATAGTCCCAAGATAAGGTAAGAAATGTGCCGCTTTTGTAGTGTTCCTCTGCCTGTCCCCAGCCCAGATTGCCATATTTTGTTCCTTTGTTTTTTGTTTGGGGGCATTTGTGCTGTGCTGTGCTGTGCTGGCCTGCAATGTGCTTTTTTAAAAAATAAACAAACAAACAAAAAAAAAACCAAACTTTTTTTTTGGTTTTAGGGAATCAGTTATTCTTGGGAAAGGAAAAAAATTCAAATTTATGAAAAGGAATTTTACCTATACAGTAGTGAATGGATACTTAAGAAATGCTCCTTCCTTAACAAGTTTTGTAGAATGCCTGACCCAAGTGAAAGGGGTCTGTTGGTTCTAAAGAAAAAGTCTGTTCGCTGGTGGCTGCTTGTTTGAGCTGTCCTAGACATCCTAATAACGTTTTTTGCCCAAGGAAGCATGGTGTTCTAACTGGTCCTGCATCTAACACTTAAGTTACAACGATGGCTACAAATAATCTCTCTGACCTTAGTTTAAAAAAACAACTGCAAGGCGCATGCGTGGTGACTGTGCACACCTTTAGCCCCTGCCTCCAAACTCCTCTGAGTTTGAGGCTAGCCTGGTCTACAGAGCAACTTCCAGGTCAGCCAGGGAAGGCTAAGTAAGAAGCCCTGTCTTGAAAAAGCAAATCAAAATAACAACAAATCAACCTAAAGCTTTCTAGACGTCTTTGTGTAAATAGTCAACATTTTTCTGGTCCTGAGGTCCTGTGTGGTGAATCAGGGCCTTGGCTTAACGCTTGATAGGTTTCTTGGGTTCTATCTGCCCGATCAAAGCAGGTCTGGGATGATCATTAGCAATCACAACTTGAAGCAGTTCTGTGGCAAGGACCAAGTCTGAGCTCTGACCTGCAGCTGCCACTCACGGACAAACAGGGAGGTGAAGAATCCACAAATCTTAGGTTTGAAAGCCGAAAGGATCGCAATGATGTAAGCCATCTTAAAAGCTTTTAAATGTTTGCCTAGATAGGATACAGCTACGGTCCACCTCTGATGCATCATGGAATGCCGGTCCTGATTTGAAGAAATGTGGGGTTTAGAAAATAGAAGGACCATGTTGAAAGGAAGCGCTCAAGAGAAGTGTCTGCTGTGTTGAAGGGGAGCTAAGGGTCTAGAAAGAGGAGCAAAAGGAAGAAACAAAGATGAGAAAGGAAGCTTGGTCACGTGATCGGCATGACAGGGCAGCGGGGCAGCTTGCTGGGGAAGCGCCTCTATGCCTGGATGGTGCTGGACACAGTCAGTACATATTTGCTAAGCATGTTTGGTAACGGCCTTGGAATGAACGTTAGTTCTGAGTCAGAACCATGAGCATGAGATTCGGAGAGAGCTGAGACTCTAGTCCTGGAGCAACGACCCAGCCTCTGTGCAGCCCTTAGAATGATATGTGTGATGGCTGGTGATACTTCAGCTAGCAGGCACTAGCAGGGGAGAGAAATCCCTCTGTGCCAAGGGGGCACGCAATCCCTATTCTAGGCTTTTCTCGCTTCCCGTGTGCGCATGCGCACAAGACAAAGATGATGCCAAAATCTGACTGGGTCAACGGGCGGTGGCGACGATGCCAAGACTCTAGCTTAGACCCAGTTTATCAGTTAAGTGGGCAATATTAGAAGCAAGCTACTAATGTCCCATGGCCCTCATTCCCTATACCAATGAGGACCCCAAGATAGTTGGAGATATTCATGGCTGGGAGTCAAGTCTAGGCTTCACCTCAGTGCTTTCCCGTCCTGAAGCTCTGCTTCATGAATGGTCAGATGGGAAAGCTCGTCACAAAGAGGTGACAGGATATCCTTTTCTGAAAGCCTGCCAGTTAAGTAGGGTAGCGTGAGTGGAAACTCGAGCTGTTTCTCTAAGCCACCATCCTCGTTCTCCCCAGAGGATCATGAGAAAGCCATTACCGGAAGAGCCAGATTAGTGGTAACCCTGCTTCGCGGGACTTAGGTAGATATATGTCGCCTTAACCAAGATAATATTTTAGATCATCTCCCCATATCCTCATAATCTACTGGCTTTTAGTTTAAGGGTCCATACAGGCAGAGTGTGGGCTGCACCCTGGAAATTTAAAGACAGTCAATGGAAGTGTCTAGAAAGAATAAATAGCAAGAAAGAAAGAAAGAAAGAAAGAAAGAAAGAAAGAAAGAAAGGAAGGAAGGAAGGAAGGAAGGAAAAGAAAGAAAGAAAGAAAGGAGGAAGAGAAAGAAAGAAGGAAGAAAGAAAAAAGAAGTCAAACCAAGGAAAAACCAGGATATGAATACAGGGAATGAGGGAACATGACCAACAAACGCATGTGGCTACGTTTCTATTTCCCGTCTTGAAAGCGTCCCTGAGAGACAGCTACAACCAAAGCTCTTAGTATGCAAGGCCATAGCTGATAGTCAACGATCCACTCACTCACCCCACCTCAGCAGACATAGTTCCAGCTATGTGTGAAAAGCAGCGGACTTGGACTGGAAGAGGCACCTCTAACAAAGCCCTCCTCCTAAGAAGCACTCTCGTTGGGGCCAGAGAGATGGCTCAGTGGTTAAGAGCACTGGCTACTCTTCCAGAGGACGTGGGTTCAATTCCCAGCAACCACATGGCGGCTCACAGCTGTCTGTTCCTCCAGTTCTGGGGGATCTGGCATCTTCACGCAGACAAACATGCAGGCAAAACACCAATGCATATAAAATAAATAATCATTAAAAAAAGAAAGAAACTAGTGCTATCAGACAGGCTCTCCAACACCGTGCTGGTTCAGTGCCATAGTCACCGAAGTCACCATCTCAGATTTGATCAAATTGGCCACATTTTAAAATCTCAGTTGTGAAATTCAGTCCACCTAAAGAATTTAATTTTGATACCTTGAAGGAAAAAAAAAAAGCACATTTGTTGGTATTTTTAGCCATCTTGCCTGTTCTTAAAGTTGCATGCCTTTATTTTCTCGCATCTCATCGTCACCTCCCACCATCGAATGGGTGACTGTAAATACAACAGCCTTCGCTCCTTCAGTTCGGATAGGTCCTACACCCTGAACAGAAGCTCCTATGCGCGGGACAGCATGATGATCGAGGAGCTTCTGGTGCCATCCAAAGAGCAGGTAAGCGCTCAGTCCCATAGCAACAGCAGATGTCGATGTCGGTGTCTAAGTGTCTGTCCCTGTCTCTATATCCTCATCCATATCTATATCATCTATTGCTAATCTATACAGTCTATATCTAATCTATATATCTACATAATCTATATAACCATATCTATAGTCTATATCTTCATTTATATATGTATATCATCTATGTCTATATGTATCTATCTATATATATATATCTATACATCTATGCTACTTTTGATTTAGTGTTTGTAGATTTGCAAGTACTAGCCAGTTAAAGAAAACCATTAGCTGTACCATAATCTGAAATGGCTCTCTCTTTTGCAAGCAGTCCCCCCTCCCCACCACCCCCCATATCCCACAGAGGGAAACTTGTGGCCTCTTAGAAAGGACACCTATACCTTTCTTGTCTCTAACTCAAATGCGTTTGCTGTTCAGTCGGCCAACTCTATTCATGCGAATGGTGCCCAGGTGAAGTGTGCATGTCCACTGGAAGTATATGACAAGCTGTCATAGGTTACATCAGTCCTCCTTTGGATCTACTCAGTTCAGGGCTTCCCAAGCCGTGGTGGTGTTTCCCGTTGTCCCAGAATCTCTGTGGGCTCGTTCATTGCTTGTTTAGTTTCTTCTTTCTGGTTTTCTGGTTGACTGGGTCGTGCCTGCTATAAGAAGACCCAGGAACACAGTCCTGCTGCACATGGCTCGAGAATAGTTCTAGAAAAATGTGGAGATACACACAGTGCCTGGTTTGAATGATCACCGTGGGGTCCCAGTGACCTGTGCAGACCATAAACCAACCTGAAGTAGCTTGTGGTATCTGACAACGTAAGGTGATGACAGCCACCCACACCCAAGCTAGAGTTCAGCAATAGGTGGTCAGCCCTCGGGTTACGCCCACGTGTCTGGGCATGCCCATGTCATACCCACGGGTGTGTGTCGTACTTCACAATGACCTGCAGTGACCGCCACATTACACTGGCTAGAGTGTTCCTAATGAGCAGGTCTTCCAAAGGGAAGTACAGAGGCTTTTGAGTGTCCAACATGAAGGAAAAATAACCTTTGTATAATGATTTTAGGTGTGGCCTATGTCATGGGTTTTAGGTGGGCGTAAGTCCGAGACAGCCTGTGGTAATAAACTAGTAATTGACTAGGCTCTCCTGGGTGCCTGGTGTCACCAGTTGTTGACAGAGACTTTCTAAAGGGCCTACTATGCTCACCCTGGTTTTTGCATGTTTCCAGTTACATGAGGTGTTAGACAATATACTGATGTCATTCTCTGGGTTTTAATGGAACCCCACAAAACTCACACAAGACCCATTGTGGACTCCTCATTAAGCAGAACTATGTATGGCCGTCATTTCTTACTAGCTGTTTGTTTCAGAGCAAAGGTGTGAAATTGAGATCCCCCCCCCCCCCCCGCCATCAGCACCACACCATATCTGTGGAGAGACACCATGGCCAAGGCAACTTATAAAAGGAAGCATGTGATTGAGAATTTGCGTCCGTTTTCAGAGAGTTAGTCCATGACCATCATGGCTGGCATCATGGCGGCAGACATGGTCCTGGAGCAGTAGTTGAGAGCTTACAGGCTGATCCACAAGCAGGAGAGAGAGAGAGAGAGAGAGAGAGAGAGAGAGAGAGAGAGAGAGAGAGAGAGAGAGAGAGAGAGAGAGAGAGAGAGAGACAGACACTAGACATGGCAGGCAGGCAGGCAGGCAGACAGACAGACAGACAGACACTAGACCTGGCATGGGTTTTTGAAACCTCAATGACCACATCAGAATCAAAGTAGAAATCAAAACTAAGTGTTCTCCATGTTCCTTGCGTCCCTGGCTTGGTTGGTAGCTGTTACCCAGACAGGGCGGACTTAGGACTAATGATCTGTGGAAAGATGGAGGTCGTTAGCATCTTCAGTCTTAGAAAAAGCTATGGCAGTGGCTCTCAACCTTCCTAACAGTGCAACCCCTTAATAGACTGGATGATGTGGTGACCGCCAATCTTAAAATTATTTTCATTGCTACCTCATAACTGTAGTTTGGCTACTATTATGAATCACAATGTAAATATCTGTTCTCTAATGGTATTGGAGCATTATGCATCATGGCTGAGAGCATGGTGCCAGGCAGGCAGGCATGGTGCTGGAGCAGCAACTGAGGGCTTAAATCTGATCCACAAGCAGAATCGCAAAGCTACCTACCCCCAGTCACACCTTCTTCCAACAAGGCCATACCCCCAATCCTAATTCTTCTCAAGTAGTCCTACCATCAGTGGACCCAGCATTCAAATATATGAACCTGTGTGTGTGTGTGTGTGTGTGTGTGTGTGTGTGTGTGTGTGTCCGTCCACACACGCGCACACACATGTACTTACAGAGGTCTGAAGTCGGTATCGTCTGTCTTTCTTGATTACTCTCCTCCTTAGTCATTGACCCAGAGTCCCTCTTGGAACCAGAGCTAACTAATATCACTAGTCTGGCTTGTCTACTTGTTCCAGGGACACTTGTCTCTGCCTTCCAAGTGCTGGCATTGCACATGGCCACCATTCATCCATGGAGCTATCTACCCGACTACTTCCCCTCTGTTCAGGCTTTCCAAACGGTGACTGTTGGATTTGGGTGCCACAGTATCTGGCTATTCCATGTAGCTTTTTTTTTTTTTATTTTCCACTTTGTTCGTATGAACACCTTTAACTTTTAAAAGAGAGAAACAAAATTTTGAGAAGGTGTGTTAACTGTGGAGGATGAGAGAAGCAGGAGATTCTGGGAAGAGCAAATGGCAGAAAAGTACCTCCTGTTGCCCTGGGAGAGCCTAAGAAGAAATGTTTGCTGAAGGTCTTGGGTGCCTTCTATCAAAAATGAAGGGTCTGGGGCTGGATAGAAGGTTCAGCTATTAAAAGCACTGGCTGTGGGGTTGGGGATTTAGCTCAGTGGTAGAGCGCTTGCCTAGCAAGCGCAAGGCCCTGGGTTCGGTCCCCAGCTCCGAAAAAAAGAAGAGAAAAAAAAAAAAAAAAAAAGCACTGGATGCTTTTGCTGAGGACCCAGCTCCAATCCCTACTACCCACATGATGGCTCACAACGTCTGTAAGTTCAGTCCCAGTGCCTCCAGTGCCACCTTCAGGTCTCCCAGGAGCCTGGCACACCAGCGGTACACATGCATGCACACAGGGAATGCACCCACACACACAGACAATACAAAGACAACGGGTAGTCTGTCTTTCCCCCTTATATCTGTGCTTACAGATTTCACAAGATCCCTTCTCCGGGGTGCCGTTGAGTTGGGAAGCATGGCATATATTTTGAACGTTAAGCATTCCCAAAACTACTGGTCTCTGGCTTGCTTTTAGGTTCAAAGCTACACATCACTGTCCAGCCAGAATTGCTCTGACAAATTCAGGGTAGGGAATGGACACAAATGAACTCTGTGAGCTTTCTTCTACAGAGCAGGCCCTGCCCTCTCTGAGAATGGCCTCTGCTTCATCATCCTGCTGACTAATCTGTTTGTACATTAACCATAATTAACGTACAGTTGAGATACAAGGTGATCAGCCTGGGCCTCCACCCCCTAACCCCAAGATCTTAGCTTCTTTTCCTGTTGCTTTCGCGAAATGGCCTGACAATAACAACTTAAGGATTGATTTTAGGCTACAGTTCAGGACAAAGTCTGTCCAGTCTGTCTGTCCTTGCAGGAAAGTCAAAGCTTTGAAGCAGCTGATCTCACTGCTTCCATGGTCGGTCACTGAGTGCAGTCAGTGTTGCTAGTACAAGATGCACGTTCTCCACTGACAAGCAAGGTCCTGGGTCCCTGCCCTAGGAAATGGTCCTACCCACAATTAACCTTAATTAAGATGCATCTTCCCACATTAACTAATTGAGTCAAGATAGCCTCGGCCTCCCAGTCATTGCTCGAGGCCCATCCCCATCAATTCTTGATCAGTCAAGTTGACATTTAACATTAGCAGTCATACTGTGCCATCCCAGGATCTCGGGCTGAGTAAAGACACGTGGATGCCAGAGCCTGAGGGGACACGAGAGGTTAGCATCCCTGTCCACCCCTACCAGGTCTCAGTCACGGTCAGTCTGTGAACCACTTCCTTCTTTCCCCATCATTCCCTTTCAGCGATGCCCCATAGTCATCCGTGAGCCCCATTTGGGCATAGGAGTAGAATGGTAACTTCATCTGTCAGCTCCTTCCAGACAGTTTTCCCACCCGTGAGAACTTTTAACGCCAGGATGGCTCAGTCCCTGACTCAGTTGGCCTGGGCAGGACCAGGCATGGGAATTTCAATGTACCTGTGAGTTGAATTGTATTGCATGCCGCTGACTCAGAGGTCTTAACTGCAGGTGCACAAACGAATCCCTTACGGTTCTTTTCTAAACAAAAGATGTCCACAGAGAGACTTGCCCATTAAGCATGGAGGTTGGGGGATGGGAGTGAGAAGGGGTGAGTTTCTAAAGCTCCAGAGGTGATTTTCAGATGTCCATCTAGCTAGGAAACACTGGTCAGGACATCTCTGACTGCAGCCCGTTGTCTCTGCCCCATGCTCCTCCACACCACACCCCTGACTCGGATCGCATCAGTGCCGAGCATGTGCTGACCTCTGTCATTGCTCCCTGTATAAAGCAATGTGACTGTAGTAACTGCAGTTGGTACTGTACATGTCCAGGAGTGGTCTAAGTGTATGGGAGGGTATGTGTAGATTTGATGGTGATGATTCTGCAATCTTATGTCATGGACTTGGGCATCCGAAGATGAGAGAATTGGGTGGGGCAGGAATCCTGGATGTCATCATTTAGTGTATTTGGGGTTTTTTTTTCTTTCTTTTTCTTTTTTTCGGAACTGGGGACAGAACCCAGGGCCTTGCGCTTATTAGGCAAGCGCTCTACCACTGAGCTAAATCCCCAACCCCTAGTGTATTTGTTTTTAAGCCCCGTGTGTCAGGTTGTCTTGGAGTGGCATCTGTGTCCCAGGCTGGATGTAGCCCCAGTTGGTCCAAGTGCCTAGCTAGCATTCATGGGCCCTGGGTTTAGTCCCCAGTGCTACATAAACCTAGGCATGGTGGCATAGCCCCTGAGAGGTGAAGGCAGGAATTCAAAGGCATCCTTTACTGCAACAGGGAGTTCAAGGCCAGCCCAGGTCCGTGAGATCCTATAGCAGAACAGCCAAGCAGGAAGAGTTGGGGAGACAGTTCAGTGGGTAAAGGTAGCTCATGCCACCAGGCCTGCTGACCTGCTGACCTACATTCAATCCCCCAGAACTCACATGGCAGAAGTAGAAAACAGACTCCTGCAAGCTGCCCTGTGACCTCCACACATACTGTATGTCATATGTGCTCATACATGTATAGATGTGTCTTTCTAAATAGATGTTAATGAAGAGAAGGGAGGAGGAGGAGCCTCAAAGGAAGCCTGGCTGTCTTAAAGGAAATCAGTGGGTATTGCCATTTCTTCTGTTAGAGTTATTGAGAGCAGCTCTCTTAAGTGTGGCTTATGAAATGACCGCACATAGTCCGCATTGGCCATCCCCAGGCTTCTACAAAGAATGGAATTCGCCCTCCCTGCACCTTAAGTGTCGAGGATATTCATGGCGATAGTAACCGTGGTCCCCTGAGCACCTGCAATTGTTCTACGCTTCTTGGCAGCCTTAGTTTACCCGTCCTTCACATCAGCCATGGGAGATGATGTCTTGGCCTCATTAAAGGCTGAGTCCACATGACTGGACTAACTCACCCCTGTGGGCACAACTTGGAATGGCAGAGTCACTGCCATCCCGGCTGCCTCTCTTCAGCAACTGCAGTATCCATCACCCGTGCTCGATGGGGGAAAGGCCAGGAAGGAGCCCAGAGATCTGAGACCTGTTCTCAGGTCACTTCCACGGCTGTCACGTGTCTCTCTGGCCCACTGTTCCGCACAGGAATGCCCATGGTTCTCATTTCTAACAATTTTTAATAATGCACTTTCAAAAGGAATAACGTATAACATCCGGCAACAGGTATGAAATGTGAAGAGCTGAGGCTTATGGCAGGCAAGTTAAGCACCATGGGAGGAATGGAAATATTTGACCTTTGGCTGGGTTTCTGCTTACACTCCTGTGAACAGCAGTGGCAGACTCTGATGGCGGATTCTGCCTGCCTTACCCACTTCTCTGTCAGATCACTTTAAGGAATAGAATCTCCTTCTCCCCTCTGAGGACGAGACCCAAATATGGCTATCGGGATTTTTCCTCTTGCAGGGAGCCTTAACAGCAAATGCTTATCCGCCCCCTCCAAAAAAAAGTAAAATTGGAGCCTTGTGCACGTACCCTCCACGTGCTCACCCATGTGAGCCTTAACAGCAAATGCTTCCCTGTCACCCCCTAACCCCCAAAATAGTGAAATTGGAGCCAACCTAGTAAGACTCAAATTTGCATAGGCCTTTATAAAAGGTGTGTGTGTGCGTGCGTACATGTGCATGTGCAAGCATGTTGTGCATACATGTAGAGGTTAGGGGACAGCTTGGGTTGCCAGGCCTGGTTGCAAGCTTTGTTACCCACTGAGCCCTCTCACAGGCACTTCTAGCCTTTGGAGAAATAGGCTGAACCATACAGATGACGACCACCAAGGTCTCTGGGAGTAGAACACTAGACGGGCTAGATGCAACCTACCTGCAGCAAGAACCACTGAGATGTTCACTGACACCAGTGATGCCATTCAACCTGCCCATGTCCCAAGTGGACTCTGGGTCCCTGTCTTTACTCATATTCCAGCTGCAGGTGGCAAGGGAATCTGATGTAAACACCCAAGTGTCCATAGCAACACTGGAAGGCTCCTGGCATCTATTATTCCAGGCTTCCTGTCTTGGAATAGATTGATCGAACTTTAGCAAAATAAAAGGAAGGTAAGCTGAGCTTTCAATCCTTTAAGAGAATAGCTATAAAGAAGTGAGCATCCCTTGCACTTCTGCCCAATTAGGGACAGTGTGAAGAGAGAAGTGGGACAGATGCTCCGCCCCCAACAGATGCCCCTCCCCCTTCACTGCTTGGATTGCCTTCCTACTGCAAACTTCATTTTTTTTTTAGCCTGTTAGCTTTGATTTCATAAACATTGTAGTTTTCTCTCAACCCAGTGAGCTCCCAAATGAGTGATGCGGGACTATTTAACAGCTTTAAGGCACAAAAACTGAGCAGTATTAATCTATTTTAATCCTCTAAAATAATCTGGCTACCTCCCGGCCAAAATCCCCAAGATACTGGCTTTTTTTTCTGCTCCAACTGTTTTCTTCTGGTGTCTCCTGAGCCCTCTCCTCTGGCTAAATCCCCACTTTCTCTCTTTTCCTGCCCCTCCCCAGGCTGGGAGGAAGCTACCCCTATTCCCTCCCTCCCCTGCTCAATCACTGGCTGATCAGCTTCTTTATTGACCAATCAGGGAAAAATTGGGGAACAATGTTTACACAACACTGAGAGACTCTCAGAATAATAATTATAACGAGGCATGGGGGCACAGAAACCAGCATTTGAATAATGCAAGGATAATCTTTACACAGTGTACAATAATATCATATCCACATCAGTCCACATTTTGCCCTCATGACTTTTGTTTGCCTAAGGATGCAGGGCAGACCTTCCAATAGTAACCTGTTTTCAAGGATTAACTAAAGTGCTTTCTAATCAGTTGCCTGCCTGAACGCTGACTGTGGAGATGATTCTGCAAACACTGTTGGAGGCTGTCACAGGTGTGCAGGCATTGGTCACGTCTTCCAGCCTGGCACTCTCTCCGGGATCTCACAACCTGAGATTAAATTTAGGGTTTTTGTTTGTTTGTTTGTTTGTTTTTGGGGTTTTTGGGGTTTTTTTTTTTGTTTTGGTTTTTTTTGAGACTATTATGATTTGTGTGTCATATGATGCATTATGGGCTACTGGACTATTTGATGTCTTAGCCCATAATATGCAAACTGGAGGGTCCTCCAGCACAAAGTGCGCTTGCTTTCTCAAAACCTTGACATTTTCACCAAGTGGTGGTAGCACGTGACTTTCATCCCAGCACCGGAGAGCCAAAGGTAGGCAGATCTGAGTTGGAAGCCAGCCTGGTCTACAAAGCGAGTTCAGGATAGCCCAGTCTACATAGAGAAACCCAGTCTCAATGGTGCTACGCCAATCATTTCATCAACAGGAGGAAAAGCTTACAGGCTTGCTTCTTCTGTGTCTCGCTGCAGCGAACCCCTCTCCCACCATACTTGCTAACTCTGCTATTTCTTCTGCTTATGCAGCCTCTAAGTGGGACTCAGAAAAGGGACATAGTGGCAGAAGAGAGTCAGCTTCAAAGGAAAGATTTGCTAGATAGTCCCCAGGGAGATAAGCACCTGGCCTGGTGATATTTAATACACTGCTTTCTTCCTGGAAGTGCTTGGCCAGCAGTACCTGGGGAATCCATTCAACACCTCACAAAGATGGCTCGGTAAGATTACGGGTCTGTTTTAAGGCAGAGAGGCTGGCATTATGAGTTTAAGTCTGTGGGGTTAGTTAGAGGTGACGTGCTGACGGCTCGGCTTTCAGGCCGGCCTTGGTTAACCTTCTTCTGTTGGACACAGCTAAATTAGATAGAAATCAATCAGATTTGGAAGTCTAAATGAACCATGCTTCATTATAGCTTAAATTCTAGCCTCAGTGTAAGCTTTAGCAGGGCATGGCAGCACACACTTGTCATCCCAGCTACTGGGGAGGCTGAGGCAGGGAAATCACAAGTTTGAGGTCAACCTGGTCTTCAAAATGACAAGCAAAAAGAAGCCAAAGATTTAGCTCAATGGTAAAGAACATCCCTAGCATGTTCTAGGTCCTAAGTTCAATCCCAGTACCAGAAAAAGAAGGGAGAAAAGGCCTTAGAAGGCAGTAGTCATTGATATCAGGAAAAGAAATGCTTTCGGGAGAAGAGAAGGCCTGCTCTGATTTTTACATTCCTGGGTCAGTTCTGTTCCTGCTTTTCATGTTGTGCAGGCTGGACTCAAAATCACTGGGCACCTGAGAATGGCTGAGTTTGAGATCCTCCTGCCTCAGCCTCTTGAGGACAGGATTAGAGAATGCACCACCATCCTTGGCTTGAATCAGGTTTCCTTTTATGGAGTCCACCTCTGCAGTTCCTTTGTTTGCTTTGGTTTTTAAAGCAGGAACCAACATAACCCAGATAAACTCACCGTGTAGCCACCTTGAACTTCGGATCTTCCTGCCCCTTTCTGTCTTTCTTGGGCTGGTATAATAGGATGAGCCACCATCCCTGAAGGATTCCATTTCATAAAAGATTTCATGCTGTTTGTGCTTACTTCCCCCTCTCATGCTCCCAAGCCACCCCTGTGAGTGTCTTTCCCATTGCTATGATAAAACGTTGTGAACAAAAGCAACGATAAAGAGTTTTGTTTGGCTTTCCGAGGTTTCAGAGAGTAAAACCCATTGTGGTGGTTGGGGGCAATGGGGCAGGAGGTAGAGGGGTTGGGGAAGCCACAGTCAGCAGGCATGGTGGCAGGAATTGAAAGCTGGGGAATCACATCTTTAGCCGCAAACACAAAACAGAGAGCAAACAGGAGGTGGGACAAAGCTAGACTGAAGGTTTCCCCAAGAGTTGTAGGGACCTGAGTTCCAGCCACACCAGGAATGGGGACATTGATACCATGAAGAATGTCAGGACCAGCCAGCCTGTGAAGCATAGCTGGCGATTTTATGGAAGACGTTGTTAAATTCAGGCCTAACCACGGGGTTGAGTATGAGCCCAAGCTCATCATTTGCATAGCAACAGTCGAGAAGAAGGATGCAGTGGACTTGACAGCACTGTCTTATCACGGGGAGGTTGCTGAGGGCACCTGATAGGGTCACAGCTGGTGGGGCAAAAAGGCTCACCCACCCACCCGGAGTCTTTTTGTGTGAGAGACTCAGGCTCGATCTGGGGAAACTGATGAAGTCCTCCTGCCCAAGGTCATAGACACCCACGCCTCCTACCTGAGCCACTGCTAATCATCATCTACATGATATCTATGAAAAAATAACAATGTCACAGTCGTTTACAGGCAACCTTGATTATTCTGGGATTCTTTGGAGCTTGGGGAGGCTTTGGGTCCTTTTCCTTCTCACGTCTCTGAAATTTTGCTCCTCCTGTCCTGCCTCAGAAAGGCTCAGGATACAGATGTGTACAGATGTGTACAGATGTATCTGGCTTTCTACATGGGCTTCAGGGGCCAAACTTAGGTCACCTCTAACACCTGTCTCTGCCTCCTGAGTGCTTGGGTTACAGCCAAAGCCTACCACACTCTGCTGAGAGAGGTGTTATCTGCACTTTACAAACAGAAGCCTGGGGCTGGGGAAGAGCTGAGACTTGAGCCTCCATCTGTTGGGTGCCTGGAGCTCAAGTCCTGACTCCTCTGAGGCAGCCAGGTTACCCTGACCCAGTGTAGGGCCTATCTTGAAGCACACTGGGCAGTGGGAGAGAGGGAGGGGAGGAGAGAGGTTCCACCTGACACCAGATTATTTTGTCATCTTGCTACTTGGAAGGCAAGTGCTCTAAACTGAGCAATCTCTGTAGGCTCAGTTTCCACTTAGCCAATGTTGTTCAAACCAGTGGTTGCTCTCCCCTCCCTTTCCCCATGATCTGGAGCGTGCCCAGACCTAAAGTTCGCACAGAGAGATGCAACATTATGTCAGTGTAAGGAGCAATGCTCTTCTGCTATTTATGCCTTGGTGCATTAGGCTACCATGAATTTAAAATTGATGTTATTCTTCACCAGTGGAATGAGTCCATCCAAGCCAAATTAAAATATATAAAGGCAGGCTTATTGGGAAGCTGTTTTGGGGCAGGTTCAATGTTCCCAAGGGACAAGGTCAGGGGAGTTGCCATGGGCAGGAAGAGAGGGGAAGAAGAAGAAAAAGAGCATGTTTGCAGAGGGAGAGAGAAAATTCAGAAATGCAGAGAGACAGGGAGAGACCAAAATGTCTGCATTATATAGAGAAGAGGTTCTAAGAGACGGGTAGCCCAGCCACTGCAAAGTCCCATATAAGGACTGAGGGATGCCGGGAGAACCTGGAAACCAGGTCTGCTCTCGTATGTTAACTATGCACCTCAGCTGCTCGTGTCAGGTCAGAGTCCCCCCAAAAAATAATGATTCTTCCCAAGTTTAAGAGAAATGAGCTGAGACAGATATCAGATAATCAATCCGGGCCTTTGATTAAAGGTTTATTTTTTAATTAGGGGTGTGTGTTTGTGTGTAAGTATATGCGTGTGCATCATTTGGGTGTCCACAGAGGCCAGAGGCATCAGATCCCCTGGAGCTGGTGTTAAAAGCATATATGACTGTATGAGGGTGTTGGATCTCCTGGAACTGGAGTTACAGAGCGCCGTGAGCTGTCATGTGGGTGCTAGGAATTGAACCTGGATCCTCTGGAAAAATAGTCAGTGCTCTTAACCACTGGGCCATGTCTCCAGCCCCATAACTTTTTTCCCCCCTGGGTATTTTTTTTTTTTGGTTTGGTTTGGGTTTTTTCAAGGTAGGGCTTCTCTGGGTAGCCCTGGCAGCTCTGGAACTTGCTCTATAGACCAGGCTAGATCTGTCTCTGCCTCCTGAGTGGTAGGGTTAAAGGCATGTACCACCACCACCTGGTTTCCCCTCCCTGTAGGCCAGCCACTGGAAGTAGGGAAGCTGGAATGGGGTGGAGACCTTAGCAGCAACCTATAGCAGAGAGGAAATCTGTACGTTTGTAGACTTTAGAGCCGCATTCTCAACCTGTGGGTCACGACCCCCTCGGGGATCTCATGTCAGGTAATCACATTACAATTTATGACAGTAGCAAAATTACAGTTACAAAGCAATAATGAGATAACGTCATGGTTGGGGGGGGGGGTCACCACAACATGAGGAACTGTATTAAAGGATTACAGCATTAGGAAAGCTGAGAACCACTGCTTTAAGGGTAGCATTCTCTCTCCTCCGCCCCTCCCCTCTCCGCCCCCCAAGCTCAGAATGGAACGGTCTCAGGGCATAGCAGATCACTGAAGGTACTGAGTAAGACTTAAAACAGCGTTGTGGAAAGCTAATCCTACTGTCCTTTGCTACCTCAGGCCTGGTATATCCTCGGAGTTTGACAACTTTAGGAAGTCTGTAGATAGGATGTAAAGTAAAACTGACCTCCCTAGGGCTAGCCTCCGAAGTGCTAACTCCAGAACCAGCTTTGTTAATGGTTTGCTTAACAATGCACTCCTTTCAAAGCATTACTCGTGATCACGGGGAAATCGGAACATTAGTATTACCTACTCCCTGCCCTACCGTACACACAGGCACAGGGAAATTTTGACCTGTATTGCTGCTGTGAAGTGGAGTATCCAGCCCTGCTCAAGGCCTGGTCCTTGTGTTCTTTGAGGAAAGAGACAGCCTCATGGCTTCCCCCATCCCACCCCCATGCTGGACACCGTCTAGTCTGCTTTGAGGAGGAGGCTCTCCTTGACATGCATTGGTTTAGTGGCCTCATCTGGCTGCTCCCCCAGAAAATCACACTTGCCTTTCCTGAGATTAGAGGCCCTGAGTTTTGGGTGTGGCCTGTTGCTAGGTGACCCATTGGACACTGGTGACACTGGTCTCTCAGAGTAGCAGAGCTAACCGTCCTGGAGAGGAGACTTGATACCCACTCTGGCAGTATGGTAGAAAGCTAATCTTAGACTACCCTACACTACCTCGGGTCTGTTATACACTAGCAGCTGGTCTATACCAGGAATATATACTATACTAGGGTCTGGGATATACTAGGAGTATACACTATATACTTCTGGCACTGAGGGCTAACAGTCAGCACTTGGGAGTGACTGGACGATACAGCCAACTAGATCTCACTCTCTCTCTATCTCTCTTCTTCCTTTTTCTTCCCCTCCCCCCTTTCCTCCCTCTCTTCATCCGTCTCTTCCTTTCTTTCTTCTCTCTATCCCCCCTCTTCCTGCCCCTTCTTCTATACTTAATATTTATTCCCAGATTTGGGCTTTCTGGGCGTGTCCTGGTTTGTAAGACCGACGTGTTCTGTTTATTTCCAGACCTGAGCTTCAGGGTGTGTCCTGGTTAATAAGGCCAGTGTGTTCTTACGCTCTACTCTCCTCTGATGTGGAGGGCGGCCGGGATACTATTTTTGGAAAATATTAAGCTCTTGGAGACAGTGACCTCATCATTTAGTCAGGCTCTGGACTCCCTTGAACAGTGTGTGATTGTAATAACGTCCGAAGATGAAGATGAAGAAGATGATGATGATGTGTTGTTGGTCCCTTTGACAAGGAAGCAAATGTCCCTATGAAATTGGTGTGGAGTTTTTAATGCACTGTCCTGCCACTGTGTGCCAGCCATGACTTTGTGTTGCCAGATTTTTTTTTTAAGTCTCTGAGAGCCTCCCTTTCCTTAACTGTAAAATGAGTGTAATCAAGGTCTATAAGGTTCTGGGGACTTGGAGAACCTAAGGTAGGCAGTCTTCACTTAAGGTACCATGGATTGTCGGAGCACTGTTCAAAAGACGGAAACCAAGGGGATAACTTACTCCTGTCATCCCAGCACCCAGGAAGCTAAGGCAGGAGGATTGCCATGAGTGTGAAGCCAGCCTGGACCATATCGTTTCCGACATAGCAGCTCTGGCTGCAGAGCAAGAATCTGTCTCAGAAACAAAACAAAACTTTTAAGAAGTTAGCACTTTTTGAGAGAACAAACCAGACCTCGGTTCTGGTCAGATGTGTGCGAATACTGAAGGGAGCTGTCTGCTGGTACGACATCCCGTGGAAATGTCTGGAAAGTCCCAGGGGTTGGCCTGAAACTGAAACGTTTTGGGTTTTGTTCTTTCCCTCAATAAATCATCATCTTTGAACAAATAACCTCACATTAATCAAAGTCCTCTGGAGAGAGTAGGCAGCACTTCGCATTTAAAGACGCCGCATTGTAGTTTTACAGTAATATGGCGTTGGTGCCAGGCCATGATTTACAGTCCTGCCAAGTCTCTTATCAACCAGTGAAAGACAAAGACACTGGGAAGATGGGGAAACATGCCAAGGACCACAGGCTGGCGGCTGTTGCCATGGAAACGATACAGTGCAAAGGCGTCCCCCTGAGCTCATTGGGGGTCAGTTGCTGGATGTTGGCTTTGTCTGTACCAAGTGGGCATGCAAACTAATCCCCTAAATACAGGCGCCCTCTGTGCCCAAGGCCAGGAGTGTCCATAGGGTCGTCAGTACCCTCGAAGCAGCAGATGCTGTCGTGAGAAGAGTTGCTGTTTCTACTCGAAGACGCAGGCCTTAGCACAGGACTGTGGATGCTGGACCCCAGCTGTCCCTTCTAACTCCTTTCCTGAAATCAAAAAGCTCAGATAATGACCCCACATTTCCAGAGATGTTGTGAAAACTGGGCCTGGAAAGGTCACAGTCACCTTTGTGTCACCTCCAATAAGTTAGCAGTAGCAAGGGTGGTCTCCCATAGGAGGTGCCAAGAGGAGTTGCCAAATCTAGCTATATGTGGCTCAGTCCCAAAGCTGAATTTTTTCATTTGGCACCACGTTGGTCCTATGAGACCTAGAAGCCGAGGCTCATGTGGCCCCTGCTAGCGTGGGGCTCACTTCCTGTTTGTGGTTGACCTTGAACTCCTATACAGGTGTGTGCTGTTACGTCACGTATATTGTGCTGGGGGGGGTCAGACCCAGAGCTTCGCGCATGCTCGGCAAGGACTCTGCCAACTGGGCTGCATCCCCAGCCAACTGCTTCCGGTTTAGTGGTCACCCAGCAGGTGCTCAGCTTAGCCCTTTACATGGTTCTTGCTGGAGCTAAGGCTGTGCTGGAGCCATGGTGTCCCTACACATAGGTGCTGAGGACATTCTGAAATGGTGCTGGCATGTCTCGGCTCAGTTTTACCGAAACTCTAGCTGTACAAAGTGTGTGGAGACGGTTGGAAAGGAAATTACCAATTCGCGATCTGCCTATAAAACCGCAGGTTTGACAGAGTTGCTAGTATTTTGCTGAGGAAACTTCCCCCGTTGTAAGAACTTTCTGGCGGCTCATATTTAAGTTATTCAGACTCAGAACCACTCGTAAACCAACCTCCATGAAAGGGAAAAGCGGACTCTGAGAAGAAATTATTCTGGTACCCAATATTGGACTGAAACGCTGCCTTTCAGAGGCACGTCAGCACGGGCTCCCCGGTGATGGTCAGCTGTGTTGTGACTGGACTCTGATGGGCGACAGAGCTACAAGAGGCGAGGAGAGGAAGCAGATCTAAGGGAGTGTAGGATCCTGGCAAGTTGGCACATCCCGCCTCGTGAATATTACATGGTGGTGGGATACCTTTCTGTGTGGCATAATTCCTGGTTTTAATTATTAATGTCACCAGTAAGTTTCTCAGAGTACGGAAGGTAAATAATTTACTGTAATTAACAAAGAGGTGAAAGATTATTAATTTATCAGACTAAAAAAAAAAGTCCAAATGGAAAATAACCGAAGGGCCTCAGATATACAATTGTAATTGTCTCCGCGATCCATTCTCCCACCCCGACTCACTTACATCACCAAAAATACTAAAGTGGCTTTGCATTCAGTCCCTGGTCCCTCTCTGACTGTTGGCTGCTGTTATCTCTAAAAGCTGGTCTAAGAGGTTAGTAGATACGGCCAGACTGAAAGTGAGGTTCTCCAGGGGTTCATTGCTCTCCAAGGTCAATCTCAGTTCTGTCCAGTTGTGTAAGATTATTTGTTTCTAAGGTTTATGTTAGCTGTGTGTTCCTGAGTGTGAGTACCTGTACCACATATGTACAGAGTCTTGGGAGGCCAGAAGAGGGTGTCGGAGCCTCTGGAACCAGAGTTACTGATAGTTTCAAGCCCCTGTGTGGATGTTGGGAATCAAACCTGGGCCCTCTGTAAGAACAGCCAGTGCTCTTAACCACTGCCGCCATAGCTTCATCAAATTCTTAACACACACACACACACACACACACACACACACACACACACATGATATGTCTTCTCTTATTAAACGCAGTGCTAGACATTCCTCATTCATTTTTTCATTTTCCTAGGGCCTAAACCCTAACGTACATAGAACCAATTGCTCTACGGAGTATCTGTTCTAAATGTCAGCTCTGTTGTCTTCGAAGGCTGAGGACGTAGCTTGCCATGCAAGTGGTGAGAACCTGAGCCCCAGCCCCAGAACCACATAAAGAGTGAGGCTTGGCATCGCGCTTGTATTCCCAGTGCTGAGGGAGTCAAGAGGAAAGATCCAGAAGGCTTGCCGTCAGCCAGCCCAATCAAATCGGTGATCTCCACTCAGCAAGATACTTGTTTTCAGCTCAAAATCATTTACTATACAGCAAAAGACGACCTTGAGGCCCTGACCATCCTCTGGTGCAGTGGTTCTCAATCTTCCTTATGCCGAGACCCCTTAATACAGTTCATGTGGTGACCAAGCCCCCCACACACACCATGAAATTATTTTTGTTGCTACTTCCTAACTGTCAGTTTGCTACTGTTGAATTGTAATGTAAATATCCGTGTTTGCTGACAGTCTTAGGGGACCCTTGTGAAATGGTTGTTTGACAATCCCCTCCCCAACATACATACACACCCTGGTTCCCTACGGGGTGTGTGGCCATCTCTGTCTCTAGGTTCTGAAATTTCATGCGGATGCAGCTTCGTGGGCACAGTGGTGTCTCTCACTCCTTGTCACACAGTGGATCCTTTTACTCTGAGAACACAAACTTCAGATCTGGAAAAGGACCTTGAGTTGTTTCTTTATTATCTTGTTTCAATTTCCTTCTTTCTTTCCTTCCTTCCTTCCTTCCTTTCTTCCTTTCTTTCTTTCTAGAAGTGTTGGTTGGTCAGTTTGTAGAGCAGGATTTCAACCTCTAGTGTTGATCTTTGATTTCTTATATTTTTTCTTGGCCTCTTAATTTTAATATTCTTTTGGTGTGTGTGTGTGTGTGTGTGTTGCGTGTGTACATGTGAACATGTGGAGCCTCTTTCTGCCTCTGATTTCTTTGTGAGAAGGCCGGGATTACAGATGTGTGTATTGCAGCCTGCTTTTTATGTGGGTTCCAGTCGTTGAGCTCTGGTCAGCAGGCTTGCATAGAAGTTGTTCTACTACTGAGCCATGAGTCCTACCCTGGATGGCCATTTTAATTCAATCAAGTTTTTGTTGCACTGAGGGAAGTACTTTGGAGCCTCCTGAATCTCTGTTTGAAATGCTGGCATGATCTTTGGGCCCATTTTCCAGTATACATTCTATGACTTCATCTACTTTCTCGTGAAACTGTTGACAAGCTCCCACAAGCTCCGTGGGATTTTTCTGGGTAGGCTTTCCACCTCCCCCCTGCACGGTCCCACAGTTCAGCTTCTGTCTGAAGAAGACCGTATGTAGCATGCTTGAGGCTGCCCAACTGTCTGTCAAAACCTTAGTGGGCTTTGTCTCCTTCAGCAGCTGTCTCTGTAGACATAAACACTCATTCTGTCTACAATTGCAATGGTCAAATATTCCCAAGGTAAACATGACAGTCAAGTGCCAGCTTCCTGATCTCCGACTCTCTGGCGTTTCTCTCTCTGTGCACGCTGCCCCCTGATACCTCAGAGTGTCTATGTTCTAATCAGGCTTTCTTGCTGGGGGAGAGACTGTTGTCAGCCACAGGATCCATGGGTATCAGAGTCATCAGGATTGTATTTTGAGAAGCGGGAAGAGATTTTAATTTGTTGGATTAATTTGGGCCGGAATCGAACTGCTGAAAAGCATGTAAATTAATTTCTCAATGTTTCCTTTATCATGCAGACGACACCAGACTGCTTTCTTAGTATTTCCACATGCAGTATTTCATCGGTACACTATATTGATTTTTTTTAAAAATGTTCTTCTCGGGGTTGGGGATTTAGCTCAGTGGTAGAGCACTTGCAAGCACAAGGCCCTGGGTTCGGTCCCCAGCTCCGAAAAAAAAGAAAAAAAAATGTTGTTCTAAGCAGACCCTGGTGTAGACCTCATGAGCAGGATTCCCAAATTTATTATATCAACTGTTTATCCGGACTTCTGAAGAAATGCAGACGTGTCTTGTGTGTCAGAGAAGCCCAGTGTGCCGTGTGGATCGTTGATGTCATGAGCCGCTTTGTTTTCCAGCACCTTCCATTCACGAGGGAGTTTGACTCCGACTCCCTCAGACACTACAGTTGGGCAGCAGACACACTGGACAATGTGAACCTGGTCTCCAGCCCTGTGCATTCTGGGTAAGTGCCCGCACGTCGCTCCTCTTCATTCCATTAGACTCCACTGCATTTATTGTTTAGTGTTCCGTGCATATCGAACACCTTCGTACCTGCGAATACATTCACCTGTGAAATACATGCTCATCAGTGAGTGTGTGGTTTGCATTTGTAAATCATGCAAAAGTATTTTGGGGACAAGTCTGGTTTTATTCCTGAAAGTGGAGCATCAGAAAAACCACTGATTGTTGATACAGCAAAATTTCCTGGCTGTCGTGGTCTTTGAGTCTTTAACATTTCTTTTCAATGGAAAAGATTTAACGCGAAGTTATTTTTCTTAATTTTTTTCTCAAATGAGGCTTTTTTTCTCCATATGCATCTGATTTTTTTCTTCACTCTAAAACTTAAATACAGAGCTCGGGAAGTGGCTCAGTTGGTAAAGTGCTTGCCATATGAGTATGGGGACCTGGGTTTGAGTCCCCAGTACTGTGTGTAATCCCAGAGCTGGAGAGGCAGTGCAGACTCTCGGATCACTGGGTCTGCAGGCCAGCTCTCCCAGCCTAACGGATAAATGCCAAGTCAGTGAGAGACTCTTGAACCAAAAACCAAGATAAACATGGCCGGGGAAACAGCACACAAAGTTGGTCTCTAGCTTCTACATGCAAATACACACAGGAACATGCTCAGCCACCTATGACAACATGCATCTACATACTACACACATGCGCACGCGCACACACACACACACACACACACACACACACACACACACATCAACCGTGTTATTGATTTGCCTCACTGATTCGGTGTCCCCTGTAAACAGGACTCTGCTGTTGGTATCTAGTTCCTATTGTTCGGCATCAGCCCGTGTTTAATAGATGGTTTGTTTTATGCCATGCCATTTTTTTTAAAAAAAGGAACTATAAACTAGAAAGCTTCCAATTGACTTTTGGCACCTTTGGCATTCCCAAAGTAAAGTTGCAATTACATTGTGTTACATTATAACTAGAAAACAATGACTCTTTAAAAATAAATAAATCTACTTTTAAAATGTCACATGCCAATCTGTGTACCCCAGATGTGCTGATAAGAACCACATTAAAGAGTTCCTCATCCCGGTCTCCTATCAGAAGCCTGAATAGTGGCCAACTGTGACAAGTGATCGGTAATCAATGCTCTTTTAGATGCTGGAGTCTTTATAGGTAATTTACTTGTGAGATAATGGATAACCATATCAATGGAGAAGAACAATTGTTAAAATGGTAACTAGTGGTCTGGGAAGACAGCTTAGTGGATACAGCACTCGGGCAAATATGAGAACTGGAGCTCAGATCCACACAATCCTGTGTAAAGCCCGCCACATCAGCAGTGCCTGTCATCCCAGCATCCCTGAAGAGAGATGGGAGACAGAGACTGGAGAATCCCTGGAAGCTGGCTGGCCAGCCAGCCTGGAGTTTGCAGTAGTGAACAACAGACCTTACTTCAAATAGGGTGGAAACTGAGGATTGGAGTGCACTATGGCACAGGCACATACACACAAGAAATACACACACACACACACACACACACACACACACACACACACACACGGGAAGTATACACACACATATATGTATATATGTTATACATAGCATATACACACAGGAAATATATACATACACATACATACATACAAGATATATATATACACACGCAGGAAATATATGTATGTATGTGTATATATATACATATATACACACAAGAAATATATATTCACATATATACACACACGAGAATTATATATACACACAAGAAATATATATACATATATATACACACACATGCAGGTAATATATATATATGTGTGTATATATATATATACAAGAAATATATATACACATATGTAAATACACACCCACAGGAAATATATAATATATATATATGTATACACATACACATATACCCAGGAAGTATACACACATACATGTATATATGTTATATGCATTATATATACACATGATACTAATAAATACATCAGGACCCTTTTCTTTAGCTTCTCTTGGAAACAGGCATTTACACAGCACACATAATGACAGCCAGAGAAGTCCCACTTGGGACCGAAACCCCTGGTGCCAGGCCTGAGGACGGCACTCTGAGCTCCCAAGGCAAACCTTGCTCCCAGGCTGTCCCACAAATGCTAAGTGCCGTGGTTCTGTTTTCTGAGGTTTCTCCATTTGCTCATCATTGACATTGTCTGTTGCTTGCTTCTAATGACCGTACATTAATTTCTCCCATTTGCTTTCTAAATTATTTTGCAGCTACTCGTCTCCGCTGCCTCAGTATGACTCAAGGTGATAACCGTGCCCTTTGTGTTTTTCCTTTGTGTGGCATCCCTCAGTTTAGATGGCGTCCGTGTCTGTAGTGTGTCCGCACCCGTCACCCTGCCATTTGCGAAACTAGACGCCTCCGCATAGCAGCTGTAGGGTTGCGTGTGGGGCTCATTACGTGATCTGAACAGCAGCACGGATAGAGAGGTTTTGAAGCATCACCTTTGTGTGTTTCTCTCTGTTTCTACGACACATGCTGTGTGTCCTTGGGTTTTGCTCAGCTCTCGTCCAGACTGAGTCACAGTGCATCTCACGGTGTCTTTGCACACTCGTGTCCTGCTTCATCTACCCCCATCTTCCCTTGATCTGTTAACGCTATAAAATTCAAGATTTTAGGATGCTAAATGGTTGCAAGCATCAACCATGCGCCATGTACTCTGAACCACCGGGTAGGAGGTTTGGCCATTCAGATCGTCTTAGGCATTCACTCTGTTTATTCTGGTAGTGTTCAGGGACGCCACAGCCTTACATTGGCCCGAGTCACCTTTGTACGCTACCTTGAGAGAGCACTCAGCTAAATGTTACCCTGGATTTCCATCTGCCCATCCACTATTTAGCAAAGTCTTCCCTGTGCCGTTTCTAAGCACACAAAGTTCTGCTCATGGATTGATTCAGCTGACATTGGTCATGTGTTGGCCGTGTGCTGGGATTCTCCTAGGCCCTGCGGGTGCTGTCTGGAGTGTTTTGGCCCAGCTGTAGTCAGCGTGACATCCCTGATCTGGGCAAACACTGCAGTGTGCACTTGTACTCACACAAGTAAGATTTCAAGCCCAGAGTTTGAAGTGAGCCCTCCAGACACCTAGAGATAACTGATTCACCACTAATCACAGAGAGAACCAAGACTCTTCTCCCTGGCTGCTTTCTTATCTCGTTAAAGTGCCTCTGTTGTTGATGAAGTAAGGTTTATCACGGTTTATAATGAGTGTGTATCTAAGCAGATGATTGATCCTTGGAACAGAGAAGGAAAGAGTATTTTTATCGTCTCCTTGTTTTTGAGACGGTCTTTCCCTCTCCTGATTTGAATATTCTAGAGGCAAAAAAAAAAAATCTCTCACGATTACTAGAGTAAAAAGTAGCAAGCACACAAAATAAAGGAGAGAAAAATAGTTAATCCAAAAATGTAAGCAAAAGGTGAGTCCGTTCACTGACGGGCAGTTGGATCTGGAAACAATCAACCAAAGGGCTCTCTCCACCTCATTGGCTCGCCATGGGGATGGCAGGCCAGTTTGCCTGAAGAAGTCTCCCTTGCCAGGAAACCAACAGATCACTCAGGGGCTTCAGATCGGTTGATGGGATGTTAGTTAGCACAAAGCTTAGACAATTATATAGAAAAGAATTTTGATGGATAGGATTATCTTTTCCTTAAAATAACATGATAGAGAACTGTAGTTCTTTCTGATGCTCACTCTCTGGTGCTATGGGAATCCTGTGTATAAAAATCAGCTGTAAAAATCAGCGTGTAAGGATGTGTTTGTCGCCCTCTATTTGTTCGTTGGTGTTTACCAAAGTGCCTGTCACTGACAGAGGAGGCGTTCCCTCGACATAGCCACACCCAGAAAAACACTTTCCTTATTCGCCCTGACACGGAGGCAGATGACAAACATAGACCCTCTCAAAAATAACATCTAAGCTCCATTTCTATTACCACGTGGCATATTGAGATAAAGGTAATGTTTTAATAGCCCCTTAGCCTCTATATTTTCTAATGGACGTTGAGCAAAGTTAACCCCTTTCCATCAAAATCTTAGCAAGCCTAGTCACCTGCTCGCATTTTTGTATTGTTTCATCTCAATAAACGTCAAGAGTGTTGGTATGGGTGACTGTCCCTTTGTCTCACAAGTCATGTGTTCTATGCTACGCTGTGGAGTTTCATCCTATGTGTACTGGGGTGAGGTCCCATAAATAAGTTAGGGGAGAATCTAGTTCGAGTAAAAATGACCTTTGATTGTCCTCTAAGCCATCCTCAAAGTCTACAGAGAATGGTGGGCTTTCTTTTTTTCTTTTTCTTTTTTTTTTTTTTTTTTTTGCATCTGTATTCCTTTCATAGATACCGTTAGTTCCAATGAATATCACCGTCCCCTCTCTGTATGCCTCCGCTGACTTCCCCGCCTCCTGGGCGGGGCTTCCTTCCACCGGAAACCCATCTCTGCCCTGAGATTGAGTCCCGTGCATGCCTGATGTGACTCCACTAGTAACTTGCAACTGTCGTTCCAGGGAGGGCATGGCAGCTGCCTTGTCCCGTACTTTGACGTTGAATTTCAAGCTCTGTGCAGATTGCTACTTCCGTCCCTGACGCTGTCTGATCTTCTCCCTACAGGTTTCTGGTTAGCTTTATGGTGGACGCGAGAGGGGGCTCCATGCGAGGAAGCCGCCACCACGGGATGCGGATCATCATCCCTCCGCGCAAGTGTACGGCCCCCACCCGCATCACTTGCCGCCTGGTAAAGAGACATAAACTGGCCAACCCACCCCCCATGGTGGAAGGAGAGGGATTAGCCAGTAGGCTGGTAGAAATGGGTCCTGCGGGGGCACAATTTTTAGGGTAAGTTTCCCCAAGTTTTCGCTTTGGCCCTCTGACCACATATTTGATTTTTTTTTTTCTTTTGTCCTTGTAAACTCAAGACATCAACTCTGAAAATGGCTTGTTGGACCCCACTGGGGACTCGGGTGTGGTGCCAAAGGTCACCAAGCTGCTGCTTTAATAGGCTGCGGGTTCCTTAGCTCGGCCACTGACCAATGCACTTACTAACCGAGAAGCATGCTTTCTGCCCATGGGTGCGTGGATATCCCCCACAGTCTCCGTGGAAGTCAAGGAGCCATCCTTAGGAAGCCTTAGGAAGATGTCACCTCCCTGCATAAATAGCTACCGTGGGGACATGTCTCTTTAACGATAACTGTTAAGGATATAATCCACTGGGGTAGGGTATCTTCCAAGAAGGAAAACTAAATTTGCTTCATTGTCCGAGGTGGTCCTTGGCAAGGCATGTCAGGCTCTGTCATGACGGACAGTGTGTTCACCGTCTCCCCTTCTCGTTTCTCTTCCTGCTGCATGGATGTCACTCAGTAAACTGCACCTTCCCACCCATCCTCCCCCTGTAAATGAGGGCGAGGGCTTGGTTAGCCGAATCCTGCAGCTTGGGCCTCAAGGAACAAAATTTATTGGGTAGGATCTTCATAGACAAGATCAGAATGTGTACAGTTCTCTTTTCCATTGTCAATTCTTTTCTGTCACGCCCATGGTCTTATTCTCGTCCTAAGTTTGTTCTTCTTTCTTTAGTTTCCTCTCTTCTGCTTTCAGTCGATGTGTGTCGCTGAAAGAGACACCCATAGTGGCCTGACTTAATGTGGCACTGCCCCATCCTGTGCTTTCGAAGCATGTGGGACTGACTCACCGCAAGCATTCCTGCTGGCTTGTGCATCTGTCCACCCTCCTTTAATTTGAAATGTTCCTTCTCTGTGTACTTACTAGAACTACACCAACCGTCTCATTTAACCAGTGTAAGAGAAGGTATATGCAGACTTTGAGTCAATGTATGCCACAAACGCTCTGTGTGAGCATGTGCGTGTGTGTGTGTGAGTGTGTGGGTGAACGTGTGTGTGTGATTAGACTTGTGAATCACTGTTATAAAGTGTAATCTTTACAGGCTTTGAGAAGAAAAAAAGAATCAACCAATAAGTAAGATCATTTTGAACGTGTCAAGAATACAAGATATTTAAAGAAACGTGACTGGGGGCAGCCTAGACATTCTGTTGAGCTGTCGAATGTCTTTTGTCTCGCTTAAGTTGAAATGTATCATGTCTTTCTGCTTGTCTGACTGTTTTAGCCTTGGCATTCTGCATGAAAAGCCCGTTATGAGTTGTCCTGCTTGGCTGTCCCCTTGGTCAAAGATCCTGCCTATACCTTCTCTCCAGCATTGCCGAGTGTCCTACACAAAGCCACAGAGAGAGTTTCAGATACATTAACCCACAAAGATCGTATCTTGTTCTCAAAAAATGAAATGACACCTAATGTCCCTTTATAAAGTATGTTTTTAAATTATGGGAAATTTCAGAATGACACTGTTAACACTGTTTCTACTTGTTAAAGAATAAAGGCACTATAAAAACATTTTTTAACTTTGACTTTGTTTATAAGAATTTTGCCAAAAGTAAAATCCTGACATTTATCAGCCTCATTTTAGATGACTACTTTTATGAGTAATCAGCTATGCCTGTTTCATTTGTGGTTCTGATCTTTACGACAGCCTCTCTTTGAGCTGTGCCTTCTGAAGCCTGTATTTGTTGCTACGGTGTGTATGTAAACAGCTAGGTGAAGCCAGGTCATACACAGCCTCTCCAGAGAACAATGACACTGTCTGCTAAGCATCCACAGATATAGCTGCACAATCCAAGCACATGAACCGTGCGTGACTGTGGTCTGCTCGCTCCCGCCCATCTTCCGTGCTTATCCATAATTCTGTAAAACTTAAGAAAATGACTTAATTTGGTAATCTTCGACCTCCTAGCCATTCCCTTCCATCCGTTTGAGAAAGGACACTGTCAAGAGTTAACTTCTTCCTGTGACAATTTCAAACTTACATGGGCTCTTCCAGAATGTTCCAGCATCCCCGTGTAGGTGTCAGGTCAGGCAACGAAGCCACCCTTCACCTGTTTGCAAATGGGACAATCAAAAAAAAACTGTTTCAACTGCAAAGTCTTGCCAATCGTTGGAGGGTCTAGCTTATAGCAGGGTCTATTTTATTTCTGAGAGAAAAAAATAGAGAAATGATCTTCCAAATTAGGGTAAATTCCTTTTTTAAAGAAGTGACTGTGTCCTTTTAACTCATTAGCATCTTCTATAATGTAATGTTATTATGTTTTTTTTTTTTTAATTTTAAAACCTGAACCAACTTTCTTTCTTTATGGCCTATTTCAGTCATGTTTAATTTGAAATTTCCTATTCATATGTGTTTAATAACCGCCCCCACCCCCCCGCAATTTGATGCCTAACACATAGTAGGCCTTCAAGAAGTGTTTGTGAATGAATGATGGCATGTTACTGGGCTTGTAATATCATTTAACTAGCAATGACTCTGCAGCTTTGAGACCATCCCCAACCCAAATGGCACCTCTGACCTCCAGCTCGATCCTGTTGTTGAGACTTTATTTTTTAGTATTCTCCTACAGCTCTGTTTAACTTGCTACAAAAGAAACCATGTGGCTTTTGTTTTCTAGCCCGGTCATAGTGGAAATCCCTCATTTTGGGTCCATGAGAGGAAAGGAGAGGGAACTCATTGTCCTCCGGAGCGAGAACGGAGAGACCTGGAAGGAACACCAGTTTGACAGCAAAAACGAAGACCTCTCGGAGCTCCTCAATGGCATGGACGAAGGTACCGATGCCCCTCGGGTCCGTGGCCAGGGACAGGTGGAGAGCAAGGGACCGTGTGAGTGGGCGAGGTACTGCTCGCACATCCCATGATGCGGGACCCAGGGTCTTCAGCATCTTTTCATACCTAGGGCCTGATTTTACGGTGTCTCTGCTACACTCCAACACCACCACGGTTCAGATGAACGAACGCCCTCACAGTGCCTTAGTTTCTCTTTAGAAGACTTTTTTCTTTTCTTTTTATATGTGTGCGGGCATTCTGCCTGCATGCACTGGTACATGTACCACATGAATGCCTGGTGCCGTGATCCTCTGGTGCTGGGGTTATAGACAGTTGTGAGCTGCCATGCGGGGTCCTAGGAATCGAACCCAGGTCCTCTAGAGGAGCAGCCAGTGCTCTTAACTGCTGAGCCCTCTCTCCAGCCCCAGTTCTGTAATTTTCTAGCCAAATGTATCGATCTTTCCAAGACCTAAGAAGGCCTTTTTAGTAAAGAGAGAAACATGAGATAAAAACAAATAAGAACCAGTGGGAGTCTCTAACATCTGCCTACAGGGAGAGCATTTACAGTACATTTTGGGGATTTTCGTTCTATTTTCTCCTAGGTTACTTAAACATCTTTCATACATTTTTCATACGTTTGGGCCACAATGTTTTGTTTTGTTTTTTAAGTTTCCAAGCTGGTTGGAGTCTATGTATTTTACTGTCTTAGTCTTTGAGCCACTGAGGCTCGTGTGGGGCTGTTCGCTTCTTTCACACATATTTCCTTCTCGGGAGCATCAGGAGGTGTTAAGACAGGGTTTCATGGACCCCCTGTAGTAGCGGATGACCTTGAATACCTGATCCTTCTGTAGTGGATGACCTTGAATACCTGATCCTCCTGTCCTCGCCTCCTGGTGCCAGGACTATAGTGCTGATACACCTCCTTGAGGTTTTTGTAGTGCTTAGAACCGTTTCCCTTTTCCTTAGTAAACGGTGTTGTAGAAAGAAATCCCAGCTAACGGTCACTGTGACTTGACTTCCTAAATGGAGCAGATCCCACAGCTGTTTTCCCGGAACAGTGAAGGTCTGTTCCTTAAAACCAAAATCGGCTCTTTTATCATTTCCTTCTCCGTGTTTGGGACTCATCCACTGGGGCCTATTGTGGCTTCAGACTGTGGACTTCTCCCTCCAAGGAGGGAGACAGATCTGGGATGTTCAAGGAATGAGCGAGCCAGTGCCTAGGAGATGCAAACTGTTCTTTTTATTTCTATAGAGTTGCCATTAATATGAGTAAATGATTACGTGAAGCCCTTAGGAAGTATAGTTCTTAAGCTTTTAATGAATATCAGCTATTGTCACCATTGTTTTGGTCTGTAGAAAAAAAGCGTCATACCAAAAATTTGGTATGGGTTACCGTGCCCATCAACCGTGCAATTTAAAGATGCCTATACCTCAAGGTGGAAAGGACACTGTTTAGAGAGTACACTGGAAAATGCCTTTCATGTGGAAGTTTCTAGAGAAAGTAAAGCTCACAAGCTCAGCAATCTTATTCTGTGATGGATGATGATGGTGGTGGTGGTGATGATGATGATGATGGTGGTGGTGGTATGATGATGGTGGTGGTGGTGGTGGTGATGATGATGATGATGATGAGGTGGTGAGTGTTTTACCTGTGTGTACATCTTGGTCCCCGAGGAGGGAGTGAGCCTCCCTGTGGATGATGGGAATTAAACCCAGGCCGTGCCCTTAACCACTGAGCCAGCTCTCCAGCCCCATCTTATCCTGACGTACCAGACCACACAGCAGACATTCATAGATGCCAAGTGGATCTCCCAGTTTGCTTTGCTAAGCAGAGGGAGACAGCTGAAATCTAGAGTTATAGCTTTATTCCACTTGTTTTCGAAGTGCGTGTCCAATGAGTCATTGGTGGAAAGTTCTAGAAACTTTCAGATTTGGTCCAATGAGTTTTGGTCAAGGTTGAGTCCAGAAAAGTCCTTGTAGGTCAGATCCCTCCCATGGGTGCACATTAGCTAAGGCGTGCGTGCATATCACTGCTCGGCCGGGAGACTTTCTTACCTCCATTTTTAAAGACCAGGTCCCTTTTCCTTGAAGATTCAAATTCAAGTTCTCCCTCCTGTGGAGGAAGCGCTGAGCAGGGCTGGCAGAAGTCCATGTCTAGGAAGAACTCATCAACCCCCCACCTTCCCCGACCCCATTCCACCCCCACCCCGAGGAGGCAGCAGGGCATACCCTGTACTCAACCAGGTCTGGTCAACAACAACTGGACTCCATACATTGTTTATGGCCCCTAACACATGCTAATTATAAATGTCTCACATGTGCGTGCGCGCATGTTGTGTGTTTGGTTTTTCATAACAGGGTTTCTCTATGGAGCCCTTGCTGTCCTGGAACTCACTGTGTAGATCAGGCTGGCCTCGAACTCAGAGATCCACCTGTCTCCCAAGTGCTGGGCTCAAAGTCAGGCATCGCCCCCGCCCTGCTTAAGTGTCTGTTTCTAATGCTCCCTTCTCCACAAGTGCATTTCATGTATTAGTTTAGAGTCTGTAGTCAAATAAATTGGTCTTCCTCCATGTGCTTGCTGAAAATATTAATCCTCGGTGAATTTAGTGCTGTCTTAGTTAATATTTCAGTCTCCTGATTCTACTAAGCAGGACAGTTGTGGGGGTGGGGAGAGATGCCCAGTGGATAAAGCAAAGCATTTGCCATGCAAGCACGGCAGTGTCTGGGTCCCTAGAGCCCCACAAAACCTGCCCGGGCCTGCCAGCTGCCTGCAACCGGAGCACCCAGGAAGGCAGACTGACCAGCTAGACCAGCCAGAGTTTGCTAGCCCCAAGTTTAGCAAGACATCTTGCTTCAAGGAAGTAGGGTGACTAGGCCTGACCTCAGCTTCAGGCCTCTACATGCACACACACATAAACACATGTGCTCGCGCATGAGTATGCACACCCCAAAACAAAACAAAACAAAACAAAACAAAACAGTTATAAAGATCAGTGGCCTTTATTGTTTCAACACATGCCCACAAAATTAACTGCTAGAATAACTTCAAGGAACCACAGGTCCCAATAAAGGGCTAATTTACCCAGTGCAATACTGATGTTGGCATCCATCTGTGTGCCCTGCCACTGACGGTTGTGTGTGTTTGTAACCAGTCTCCTTACGGCTCATGCACCTTGTGAGGACGCCTTGCAGGTAGCTAATGGGCAGAGGAAGAGATGGGGATGTGGAGTCTGTACAGAAACGCCCGCTTCATAGAACCACGTGTTCACTCCATGTTCATAGTCACAGGCCTCGCCTAAGCCAGACATAAGAGTGCTGCAGTCTGAGACTGGTCTGAAGGCAAAGGGGGTGTTTCCGCCTAATTTGTTCAGGGCTACCATTTGTAGGTCAAGCTCTCCACCTGAATTAGCTGTATCTTCTCCAAGGGACCGTTTTCCAAATGCACACACCAGTCAAGCACTTAGCACGACCCAGTCCAGAAATAGCAAACAGAGGTCCATCTGCAAACCCTGGGCTCTCGCGCCCCCAGCTGCCTTTCTGTACTGTAGGCATTTGCCTCTGTATATGCTCGCCGTGGTGCTGGCTACAGGATTGGGAGTCACCCAGAGGCAAGCACCCAGGCATGCCTGGGAGGTATTATTTCTTTAGTCTTTGGGCTTACCTGTGAGAGAACCTCCCCCTTTAGGTAAACTGAAGTTTCCTCAAATTGAGTGGCGCTATTCCCTGTGCTCATAGGTTATATCAGAGGAGAAAGCTAGCAGAGCGCTAATATTCACTGTTCCCTGCTTCCTGACTGTATGCAGCTGCTTTAAACTCCTGTTACTATGAATTTCCTGTCATGATAAACGCTGCCCTTAAACCATAGGTTAACATAAACCTTACTTCTATGCTTGTGTGTATATGTGTCTGTGTCCAAGTGCCCTTGTGTGTCTTTGTGCGCACGCACACGTGTGTGTGTGTGTGTGTGTGTGTGTGTGTGTGTGTGTGTGTGTGTTTCCATGTGTCCTTGTGTGTGTCCGTGTGTGTCCATCCCAGACAAGTCCCTTGGGTATCCTGATCTATCATGCTACACCTTACTGCCTTGACACAGGGTCTTGCTGAAGTTTGAACTTTGCCTTTTCGCCTAGGCTGACTGACCAGCAAGCCCCAGCTCCCCTCCTGTCTCTACCTCTCACCCCACCTCCTGACACCCAGGACTGAGTTTGCACAGGCAGTGCCTGGACATGCCAGGCTTCCTAAGTGGGTACTGGAGAGCCCACCTCGGGTGGCCAAGCTTGCACAGCACCACCTTCCCTGGCCCCTGCCCCCATGATTGTTAAGTGAGCCAGAGTATCAGTGGTTGTGGCAGTTAAGCAGGCACGTTAGCCAAGCTGTAAGGAGGTAAACTAGACTGACACCGTGTCTGTCTGGGTGGAGCAAACCTGCCCTTAGCAACTCAAGTTTCAGGTGGCAAAGCAGTTTTCATCCCTGGCAGCAGACAGAGATCTTATCCAGGTCTTTGCAGAAGGAGAGATGCTACAGATGGGCAAACAAAAATTAACAGGCACACATCCGTCAGCAAGCACCATGCACTGTCAAGTTAATGAAAACCTTAATAAACTCAGCGCTTCCAAAGTCCGGTCCTAAGAGCTATTTGTAGTTCTGTCAGACCTGGGAGTCCGGGTTCCATGTCCCCTTCCTACTGTCCCTAACCTACATATCAAAGCAGTTTAGAAATGGTTCAACTCCCAGGGTCTCCTGCAGTAGCCAGTAGCTGTATTGAGTCTGATACAAATTAAAATGTGGTTACAGATGTAAACACTTAATAGAAAATGACTACCAGCTTCTAAATGTATTTGTGTCAACAGTGTATTAGAAATAGATGTGTTCCAAAATGGCACTTCTTTTCAATGCTTACCTTTATCAGGCCTAAGGTGATGGTAATTTTTAAAGTACCAAGTCATTGTTAAACAGAGAAGACAAATGGAGCTTTGTGTAGTGTACGTGGTACACAGCGCCATCTGCTAGAATCATCCGGTAGTAATGGTTCTGAAATTTTTTTCCAAATAGAAAAAAAGTTTCTCAAGATAGCGTTTAAAGTGCCCAAAGAATACATAACGATTTACTTTAAAATCCCCCAAAGAAATTATAACAGTATTTACATATTTTCAATCTGTTTCCATAAACTGGCATTTTAAATCAACCGAAGGAAGACTGAGGCAGAACAAAAGAAGAGGAAAATATTCCCAAAATAGGCTTTGAAACTTGATACTTAGGAAATAAAAATTGGGCCAAAGTAAACCAGTACTGATAATCCCCACCTCCCTATGGTCTCTGTGTATAGATTTGCCAGCAAGTTGATGTTCTGACCATAAAAGCGAGCTCAGGGAATGACCTCAGATATGTTGTTCCTGGGGTCAGACACAGTGCGTTAGCCCAGGCTTAGGAATCAGCATTAGCTTCCTTCGGGGTGCAGCACCTCAGAGGACAGTATGCCCAGCCCGGCAGCTCCTAGGTTCAATGCATGTGGCGGGCACCTCATGGATGGTGTGTATCCTGAAGGCACTCTCCCTGATCCAGCCTTGAGATGGGATCACACTGATTGGATTTCTCCATAAATGTAGGGGTAACCGTTTAAAGGTTTAAAGAGAGGCATCATAGAGTAATTTTTCTGAAAACTGTTTTCAGAAATGGTTAAGTAGACTGAGCAGAAATTGAACCCAAGCACAGAACTAGTCATTGGTGAAACATTGAGGCCTGTGTATTTCTTTCCTTAGACTTCACACTCACACCAACCGGGTCACAAGCAGTTCCGGAGAGCAAAGGCACCAGACACGCACAGGTGCCAGGAGCAGAACACAGATCCCCTGGAAGAGCAGGAAGTGCTCTTAAACCCTGAGCCATCTCTCCAGCTCCTGGGTTCTGAAGTTTTAAGGCCAGGTCTAGGTTGAGAGTTCACTTAGACCTTCGTTACCAAGAATGGCAAGTCTAAGTAGGAGAAGCCGGCTTTCAGGCTCCAGTACAGGACAATGAAGTCAGAGCATACACTGTTAACATACAGTGCTTGTTTCTTACGATGCGTAAATACCAGGGCAATGGTTCTCAACCCGTGAGTCACAACCCCTCTGGCAAACCTCTGTCCCATAAATATTTACATTAAAATTCTGAACAGTAGCAAAATTATGAAGCAACGAAATGAATTTATATGCATATATATCATTATGAAGTAACAAAAATAATTTTATAGTTGGGGTCAGCTCAACATGCAGAACTGTATTAAAGGGTCACAGCGTTAGGAAGGTTGAGAAGGACTGAACTGGGGATTCCAGCCTCTCTACTTCCCTATTCTTAAAAATAAATAAAGAAATAAATGGACCATTTAAAAATCTCAAAGCATATAATCCATCCTCCCCCTGCCCCAATTGGCATTGTCAGTCTTATTAATGGTTTGGTTTAGCCATCTGACTCATGTATTGGATTCTTCATATCCGGAATACAAAGCTTTGAGAAGGGCTCCATGTTCTCTTGAGTTCTTAATTCCCTTGGCCACTCCCCAAACAATAATTTGAATTATCAACACATGGATGTAAAAGACCTCCCTATGGATTAGCAGCTGGGAACACTAAGGCCTCTTAATTTTAAAAATCTTTTTAATTTTTTTTCGTGTGTGTGTGAATGTGCGCATGTCCGAGGAGGTCAGGGGACAACATTGAGGAGTGGGTTCTGTCCTTACCCAATTGATTCCATGGATGTCACTTGGGTCATTGAGCTTGTACCCACCCACTAAGCCATCTCGCTGGCCCTCAGAGCTCTTTATAAAAATTCTTAAAGGAGCACACGATAGCAACTACTTCCTTGTGCCTGCATCTGAAGTGCGGCCTAAAGGCTTCTCTCTAGACAGGAAATCATTTACACTTCTCTATCAACTCCCCCAGTTTCCTGGTTACCCCTTAAGCAACTGCTTAAGCCCTTCAGTGCCAGGCACTGCTTAGCTTAATGTGATTTCACAGTGGTTAGCTCATCTTTTGTGAGGAGAAAAATCAAACATTTAGGGCACACTGACTTCAGAGTCAAAAGCATCAAGAGAAGCTACCCTGGGGTCAGTCGATGTAGCTGTAAGTCATGGGAGAAGCTACCCCGGGGTCAGTCGATGTAGCTGTAAGTCATGGCATTGTGGAAATAAGAGTTTGTTTTCGGGTTGGGGATTTAGCTCAGTGGTAGAGCGCTTGCCTAGGAAGCGCAAGGCCCTGTTTTCTTCCCATCTGTAGGAATCTCCCACAGCTGGGTCTTTAGTAGCCTGCTTTCTTTTTTTTTTTTTTTTTGGTTCTTTTTTTCGGAGCTGGGGACTGGCCTGCTTTCTTTTTAATGTAATATTTTAATTAAGTCTTTGAGAGTCTCATGCAGTTGCTCCCTCCAGTTCCTCCTAGATCTGCCCTCCCCCTCCCCCCCTCCCCTCCCCCTCCCAACTTCATCCCTTAAACAACTCACAGAGCAGTTAGCCGGTTCCAAACATTCAGCTACCTCATTTTATTGTTGCTTAGCTCCTTAAGAACAATCCACAGCAAAATGTCATAGCCATAATATATATGTATATATATATACACACACACATACATACACACACACACACGCACACACACAATATATATATTTACTATTGTTACACATGTAGTAGACCATACTTTTTAAGTATTTTGTTTTATGGTTTTTAAGTAAATTTATTTATTTTATGTATATGTATAAAGACACCATCGCTGTCTTCAGACTCACCATAAGGCATTGAACCCCATTATAGATGGATGTGAGCCACCATGTGCTTGCTGGGAATTGAACTCAGAACTCAGGGCTCTTAACCTCTAAGCCATCTCTCCAGCCCCAAGTTTTACTCTATGTGTGTGTGTGTGTGTGTGTGTGTGTGTGTGTTGCACCCGAATACAGTGCCCACAGAACCCAGAAGAAGGCATCAGATACCACAGAGCTGGAGTTATAGGTCCTTGTGAGCCACCTGGTGAGGGTCCTAGAAACAGCACCCAGGTCCTCTGCATGAGCTGCAAACGCTCTTGACCAGCGCCATCTCTCCAGCCTCCTGCCTCCGTCCATTCTGTGTGGCACATCTTACAATTTTCCTCTTCCCCCCTCTCTCTCTTTACCCCCCTTACATGGCTAGGCAGATGGTTATATAAAAATGTGCTCAGTTGGTTGCTAGAAGGTAATGGGATTCTGCAGAATGATACATTGCTGTTGTAAAATTATTAAAAAAAAAAAAGACTTTTTTTTCCCCTCTAGATCCGGCACCACAGTGCCCCAAGGTATTTGCCAGATATCTTGCCAGAAACACACATCCCCACTCCATGGCAGCCCAATGTCTCTACCGCCACACACTCCCCCAAAGTCAAATCGCCACAAGAAAGAACACACACCCCAATAACTCTGATCCAGTTGATAAGATACACTTGCCCACCTAAACATACAAAGCCCTCGACACATTTATCCCTTAAGAACATTCATAACAACCTGTAAATGTGCAGAGTGGAATCTTAACATCAGCCTCCATGTTCTCCCCGTGGCAGCTTCTTCGTAGCCTTCTCCAGTCTTCTGGTTCCAGTCTCCTCCTCCTCCCTCAAACTTTTCTCCCACCCATCCTTCCTCCTCGTCCAATGACAGGCCCCATTCTATCCTGTACCCACCCTCACCTGTATGACATCATCCTACAATACATTGTTACATTTTATCCTGTTGCTGCTGAGGAAGATCTTGAGCTGAGAATTCCACCATGACGTGTATGCATGGCTGGTGGTCCCTCCCCTCCCTGGTCCTCCCTCCCCCACTTCCCATCCTTACTCTTGGGACCCCACCTTCACCTTCCTCTACACTGTCTAAGCATTGAGCAGCCTTCTCTTCAGTGGCTGCCCTTAGCTATTCCCTTTCTAACCCACTATATCACTAATTGTTTTGTTTTGTTTTGTTTTTGCATTTCTCTTGACTTCTTGATTCCTTTTGATTCTCTCGAGGAAACGCTGCACATATTTTAAACATACAAACACGATATAACCACACAAACATGATATAATCTGGTTACAAGGGGACTTGGAAAGATCTTGTTACTACGCTCATCTGCTGTGTCCTGGAAATCAGAGTACTCAAGGCTGTGTATATGATCCTATTGAAAGATGGTGCCTAGGGGTCATGTATATTACTGCTTGTCTGCAATTGTGGCAGTTCATGAGATGACCAAATCGGGTGTTTCTCTAAGTTGAGGCTTATCTGCAAACTATGTTAATGTGTATGTTGATGGTCAATTGTCATGTGCAGATTTTAACAGGGTCAGGAGATCTGCTAAAAGCTTTAACATAAGGGGCATACAATACAGGGCTCCTAAGGCCCCACCAACCCTTAAAATGTCAGGAGCTGCGGGCACTGAGCCTCCGGAACCTCCTGTGAACATGTCTGGCGTGTGGAAGGTGATGGAGAACGATCAGGAGTTCTACCCCCTTCTTGGCTGCAAGTTCAAGTCCAGCCTCGGCTAGATGAGACCCTATCTTAAGACCACAAATAGCCAGGCATGCTGGTACATTCCTTTAATTCCCTAGCCCCCAGCCCTCGGAAGACAGAGACAAGCAGATGTCTGTGAGTTCAAAGCCAGCTTGGTTTATATAGTGAACTCCAGGACAGCCAGGGCTATGCAGAGAGATCCTGTCTCAAAAATAACAAAGCAAACAAAACCACAAAATGACAAATAAACCTAGAAGAAAAAGGAAGCAGAGACGAGCTCTCCTTTAAGCGTACACGCACACATATGCTTGCTGTATGATACGTGCACACATTCAACTTAGATGGCGCGAATGCCTTTAAAGATGACGCCATAGCAATGTAAGCAGGTGGCCTGCCTTGCATAAAACAGGTCGCCCATTAGATCCCAGGATACAGCAGATTGTACATTAAATCCTTACCAATGTGTGCACATGTACCCAGCACATATGAATGCACACGTATACATACATAAACACAGGCACACAAGCACACATGCACACACACACACACACACACACACACACACACACACACGTGTACACATCCCGGCATGCACACACACACACAGGTTGTGGGCAGTAAATGTGTATTATTGCCCCTCTCCCAAAATACGCCTCCCCAGTGGGTCCAGGATGCCCTTGAACACTCAGAAGGCACAGGTCTTTCCTACCGGAATTAGGAAAAACTCGGAGATTTGAAAGCCAGTTCATGGTCATGGCAGTCTTCATGAACAGCTTGAGCCACTTTGTGGGACAACCCAAAGACAAATTGGTGACAAAGACAAAAGATCCCCATGGTGATAATGTGACATAGTCATTGGCACGGACGATCTGGACTTTCTCTGGTGGCTCCTGCACTTCTGCTGCCCCCCACCCCCGACTCCCCGACTCCCTCTATTAGAGTAATTCCCACCCAAGTGGTAACTTTAATTCCTGCGCATGTCCAGTAACTAAGGATGTATATGGCGGGCCTTCTGTGAACACTTGGTAGGTGAATGAATCCAGAGCTTTCTGCGCACCCACAGGACTGTATAGCATGTGGCTGAGTGGCACGTCCTGTTGATGGCCATGTGGCTGTCCACACTCACCTTTCAAGCAATGAAGCTTTGCATGAGCCTATGGGGAAAAAAACTATAAGAAAACAGGACTTCTAGGTTCAAGAGATTTCATTTTGAATGGAGGGTTCCCAATCATATTCTCCTGAATTTGTCATTTTATTTATTATTGTGGATGCTGTGGCACACATGTGGCGTTAGAAGGACAACTTTCAGGAGCTGACTCTGTCTGTCCCTGACATTGGGTTCAGGTTTCCCAGCAAACACCTTTACCTGCTGAGCCATCTCATGGGCCCTCAGTAACATTCCCAAAAGATCTTTACCAATTAACACACACCCGTGATGGACAGGACACAGTTTCCTATAATGCTCTGATTCTACTAAGTAGGGTCTTCGGGTCGACAAGACGACTCCATGGTTAAAGCTACTTGTTGCTAAGCCTGATGACCTGAGTTCGATTCCACGTGGTGGAAAGAGAGAACCAACTCCCACAGTTGTTCTCTGAGTTCCACATATGTTCACACACATGTTTAACATGTAAATAAATGAACATAACTAAAACGTACCTCCATTCAACCAGACTTTACATTTAAGTATGTTTTGGTGTGTGTGTGTGTGTGTGTGTGTGTGTGTGTGTGTGTGTGAGAGAGAGAGAGAGAGAGAGAGAGAGAGAGAGGCTCACAGAGGTCAAACAAGCATGTCAGATCCTCCAGGCCCAGAGTTACAGGTAGTTGTGAGTTGCCCAACATGAGTGTTAGGAACTGGACTGGGACCCTCTGGAAGAGTAGAAAACACCTTTAACCACTGAGCCATCTCTCCAGACCCACTTCAGATGGTTACTAAGGATTCTGGCTTTCTAGTTCGGGATAGCAAGGTTTGCTCTAACCCAAAGCTATGGGTGTGCTTGCTAGTGCTCACCAAGATCCCAGTGTTTAAAGACATTTGTTCCTCCAAGTAGAATCTATAAGTAGATTTGCAGTATCTTTGCAAAGTTTGATATTTTATGACCCCTATAGTTTTCTCTACATTAAAAATATATTTATTTATATATCTTTATTATATAATCTGTATATTTATAGTTATATTACTATAAAATATGTTATTTGTATAATATATATTTTTATTTACCATAGCTATTAAAGAGAAAGAAATCTGATTAGATTGGGAGTTAAACAAGGGACAAAAACCAAATATTGTGTGACCCCACATGAATAGGAGGAAACGAAGTTGGTCTCATCCACATTGAGGCTTGAATGATGGAAAGGAGGCGGGGAGGAGGGAGAGGAGGGAGAATAGGAGAGGGTAGGGGTGAGTAGGGGAGAGGAGGAGAGAGGTTGAGCATTAGGACAGAGCAAAGCGTTCTGCTGTGATACCGCACAATGAAGTGGGTGACTGCAGATGACATGGTGTACTGTACATTTCAAAAGGCTACAAGGAAAAATTTTGATTTTTTTTTTTTTACCAAAAGAAAAAATTTTTTGAGAAGATAGATATATGTGAACTGGTTCATGCATCAGAGTACATAATGAGCCAAAATGTCTCATGGTACTTCATAAGTATGTTCAATTTGCATGTTTTATTTTTTTTTAAGATTTATTTATTTCATGTATATGAGTACACTGTCGCTGTCTTCAGACACACCAGAAGAGGCCATCAGATCCCATTACAGATGGTTGTGAGCTACCATGTGGTTGCTGGGATTTGAACTCAGGACCTCTGGAAGAGCAGTCAGTGCTCTAACCACTGGGCCATTTCTCTCTCCTCCAATTTGAATATTTTAGAATATCAATTCAAATTTTAAAAATTACTTTCTAGGGCTAGGGGTTTGGCCCTGCTGTCAAAGTGCTTGACAGGTGTGTATGAAGCCCTGGGTTCAATCCTCAGCACCCCATAAAACTAGACCTCAGCACCCCATAAAACTAGACGTGCAGGCCTGTAATCTTAGAAAATGGGAGGCAGCGCTGGAGGATCAGAAGTTCAACTTATCCTCGGCTATCTAGCAAGTCTGAAGCCAGCCTGGGTTACATGAGACCTTGAGTCAGTGAACAGTTTTAAAGTTGTTTTCAATCCCAGTAGTTAGCAGGGTGCTCTGTGCAAAGGTACACGCTCACGACTTCTCAACCTCTCTCTTCTAGAACTTGACAGCCCAGAAGAGTTGGGCACAAAGCGCATCTGCAGAATCATCACGAAGGATTTCCCCCAGTATTTCGCTGTGGTTTCCCGGATTAAGCAGGAAAGCAACCAGATTGGTCCCGAAGGTGGGATTCTGAGCAGCACCACGGTCCCCCTCGTCCAGGCGTCTTTCCCAGAGGGTGCCTTAACCAAAAGGATCCGTGTGGGTCTGCAGGTACTAAGCATGTACTTTCCAAGTCCTCTGCGCATGTCCCCGACCCAGGGGCAGCACATCTGTCTCTGGAAACATCCCAGAAGTTCATCCTTAGTGATCTTGACAATTAGGCTGTTTGGGGGATTTTTACCTCATCTCAAATGCAAAGGGTAAAGTGTAAAGTCAGCTCACCGACCAGTCCGATGGAGTTCTGTGTTTTAGCAGTTTTCTGTTTAAGAGTCTCCGTTGGGGCTGGGGAGGTGACTCTTCTGGTAAACGCCTTCTGAGCAGAGAACTGGGGGTTTGATCCCCTGCTCCCATTTTTAAAAAAGCCAGGTGAGGTGGCATTCCCTGGGTATGAGGGAAGCTCTGACACAGGAGGATCCCAGGCAGTCCTGACAAACTGACAGCTCCATAGTCCATGAAAGACCTTCTCTCAGAAAAGAAGGCAGAGGGCAGGAGAAAGACCCTTTGGGACCTCCAGCCTCTGCATACAAGTACATACAAGTACATACATGCACAGCCTCTGTTGGTTTTGTATAGGGCAGTACACTGGAGTTTGATCTATAACACGTTGCTTCTGCACGGAAACCTGTTCACTATCGGGTTTAAGAACTTCGTAAATGCTGGACTTTGTCCAAACCAGTTGGAACTTGTTTGAGTTCAGAGAGCGGACTGGAAAGCTTGGCAAAAATGGTCCTTGCATTCGCTCGTTTCAATTAGTTTAGTCTTTGACATTTGTTTCCCTTTATTGAATAGAATAAACTGAAAGCAATGAAACGATCGTTTTATTGTTAATATAGTAATAAATGAGCATCAGCTTTTCTTTGTGACGCTGGAATGTCATGTCAAGGGGTAGGGGGTGGGGGACATTGTGGGTGGTTGGTAAAACACTGAGATGCAGAACCCCGTGTGTCGGTGAGGTCCCCTTCCTGACTCCTGTGTTGAACCACTTCCCCAGACTCCAAAGACACAGTGGAATTGGTTGGACCTGGTTGACTAGAATCCATACGTTCTGGGTTATATATGGGTCCTTACCTCTGAGAGTATTTATTTATTTATCTATTTTATTTATTTATTTATTTATTTATTTATTTATTTATTTATTTATTGCACATGGCAATTTTGTGAGTTTTTGTGGTACACTGATTGATTGATTGATTGATTGATTGATTGATTGCACAAGATGATTTTGTGAGTCTTTGTGATGCATATGCCGAGGTCGCTCCACTTTCTTTCTCTCTGCTCTGGGTTTTGGCTCCCTCTCCTTCCAGCAAGCTAGTAGGATCCATTCCCCTGAGGAAACCGTTCCCACTCTCCTGTATTTTCACTTCTCAGCCTTCTTGTTACACTGAGAAAAATGGATAAAGACAGACATGAATTTTCTCATCAAGTGTCCTCCAACGATTCTCAATTAAAAACTACATCTTGATTAAAAATTAAAACGAAATAATAACAATAAAGTCTCCTTTTATTTAAGGTACTTTTCCCCTTTTGTCTATAGGCTCAGCCCGTACCAGAGGAGACTGTGAAAAAGATCCTTGGAAACAAAGCAACGTTTAGCCCAATTGTCACGGTGGAGCCGAGGAGGAGGAAATTCCATAAGCCGATCACCATGACCATCCCGGTGCCCCCACCCTCGGGAGAAGGCGTGTCCAATGGGTACAAGGGGGACACCACGCCCAGCCTGCGACTCCTCTGCAGCATTACAGGTTTGGTCCCTTCCTGAGGGTCTACAGCATTACAGGTTTGGTCCCTTCCTGAGGGGACTCCTGTCTGTCAGCCCTGACGACTGCGCAGACACGGGGGAGAACAAGGAAGAAGTCCTGTATTTTCTTCCATTCTCTCCCCGGAAGAGTTTCCGTTAGGAACGGGGCTCCTGATATATCTGAAGCTCAGGGCTGTTTCCTGACATTAGTGTCATAGCAGGTCACCTCTCTTAATATCATGAGGTGTTTTCGACCCAGCTAGAGAACTCAGGGGACTGTCCTGGCAACCGTGACAGGCAAATTGGTCCAACACACACATACCACAACACACGTACAACATACACAGCAATGCAAACAGAACTTTAGAATGCAGACCTCCCTGGTTGGTCGCTGAGCTCATGTCAAAGGTGAACAAAGTTTTCATCTTCCTGGACTTACTCTTTGATGTCCAGTTCCCCCGACAATCCTAGAAAAGTGGTATTTCAGCCAGGGGCAAAATGAACAGCTTCTTAAACTTGATAATTTCCTACGCCACTTAAGGGGGGGGAGGCGATTTTAGAGACTTAAGGAGATGGTTCAGTTGTAAACATGATCCCCTCAACACACTTGTCTGTAATCCCGGCATTGGGGGGCAGGGAGAAAGGCAGGCAGATCCCTGCACCTAGGTGGACCAGCCTAGTTGAATGGTAGACATTGTTTCAAAAAATAATGTGAGGGGTTGGGGATTTAGCTCAGTGGTAGAGTGCTTGCCTAGGAAGTGCAAGGCCCTGGGTTCAGTCCCCAGCTCCGAAAAAAAGAAAAAAGAAAAAAAATGTAGATGATGAAGGAAGATACCCAATGTCTTCCTCTGTACTACAAAGACATGCACACACACACATACACACACACACACACACACACACACACACACACACACACACACACACACACACACACATGCCCCCCTGAAGCTACTAAGTCTTTACAGTGACACAGTGTAATGGTGATACACTTATCAAATTTACCCCAAATTCAAACCATCCCTTGTGATCCTGACAAAGAGAAAACAATTCGTGTATTTGTGAGTTCCGGCGAACCCCCAGTTGGCAGAAGAGGGTATATCGGAGTGCATTACTGCACTGCAGAACCGTTAGCCCTCTAGCTGCCAGTTAGTGGCTGCTAGGAGAGCAGCCTGGTGATGGGCAGTCAGTCAGCGGGGAGCTGCTTTGTGATAAAGTCACCCTGTCTGTGCTCTTCCCAGGAGGGACCTCGCCGGCTCAGTGGGAAGACATCACAGGCACAACCCCGCTGACCTTCATAAAGGACTGTGTGTCTTTCACAACCAATGTTTCAGCCAGGTATGGAAGTGAAAGTTCCAAGAGCACCATGGAATTCATTTTCTTACCTTTTGGGAAGTAAAAAATGTAACTTTCAATAAATATATATTATTTAACATATAATTAATATAATTTAAATTTTATATATTTAAAACATTTTCTCATATATTTTATATATAAATATTTTTACATATATTTAATATTATTTTTAATTTATGGGAAAGGACAGATCATTAATTTTTTTAGGAAAAGTATTACTGAGTAATACACTGCCTTTTGTTTGATACAGAGCAAATATCTTTGCTATTTAAATGAGCAAGTTTATAACGCTCAGTTTAGGCTCCATTAGACTCTGATGCTTTTCATCTTATTTCATGATTTGATTAGTTTTTGATGTTGGGGATAAACATGCTAAAAAAACCATTTGCTCTCCCAGGTGGTCACATCCCCAGCCCCTGATATCCTTCACTGTAAGAACTTTTGGGTTTATTTTAGTACCTTTGTTCATGTTGAGTTTTGTCTTGTTTGTTTGTTTTTCATTTTCACACTCACTGTGTGCTGTTTTATTCTCCTCAGGTTCTGGCTGGCGGACTGCCATCAGGTGTTAGAAACCGTAGGGCTAGCCTCGCAGCTGTACAGAGAGTTGATATGTGTCCCCTACATGGCCAAGTTTGTTGTTTTTGCCAAAACAAACGACCCAGTGGAATCCTCCCTAAGGTGCTTCTGTATGACAGACGACAGAGTGGACAAAACCCTGGAGCAGCAGGAGAATTTCGAGGAGGTTGCCAGAAGCAAAGACATCGAGGTAACCTGGGCTACAAGAATGAGCATCTGTCTGTGCATTCCCCAGAGATGGGTTTATCTGAGGGCTGTAGCAGCATACACTGTACAGAAGTGTCACAGGCACTCATGTTTTATCTTAAAACTTTGAAATGGCTTCATCCTCAAATGATTTAAAAGCTTTGAACTCACTCAGCTGATTAGGAGATAATGGGAGGAGCCTAAACTACTCTCCACTGTCCTAGGGCTGGCTGAATGCTTTTATTTTTGAGGTCACTTTCCCCACATAGGACCATAATTTTCCTTTTCCAGACCCCAGAGGTCATGTGAGTATTGGACAGCCAAAATAGAAAGATCTCAGTCTACGTAAGGCAGTGTTGTGAGGCATTTTCTCTGACATGTTTAGAATTGCTGGGAGAGGAAGCTAATCCTGTTGCATGCATGTTGGTTAAAATAGCTACTGATCATGGCTGCCAGATGGTGAGCGCTCAGACATACTTTCAAAGCAAAGGACCCCACAGTTGTAACTTCCTCAATGCTATGTCAGACTTTGAGGCTAATTTGACTTAAAACTCTCACCATCTTTCTAGGTCAAGTTAACATTAAATTGTGCGTTTCTTTTACTCTGGAAGGTTCTGGAAGGAAAGCCCATCTATGTTGATTGCTATGGAAACCTGGCTCCTCTGACCAAAGGAGGGCAGCAGCTTGTTTTTAACTTCTATTCTTTCAAAGAAAACAGACTGCCATTTTCCATCAAGGTAAATTCCCTTTAACACAGGCTCTGCATGTTTGTCTTTCAAAAGTCCCAAGAGAACCAACCTTTTAAAAAACGATGTATTCCGTTTGAATTATCCCACCAAATACCACTTAGAGAACAAGGTCAGATTCTGTTCTAATTCCAACAGGGTGAATTTTTCAAGCTAGTGAAGATTTAACATTGGCAAAGGAACATTCACATTTATACACACACACACACACACAACCCTGGAGGAGGCGGAGGCAGACAGGTCTTTGTGAGTTTAATGCCAACCTGCTCTACACAGTGAATTCTGGGCTAATCCAAGTCTGTATAGTGAGGTTCTGTCTCAGAATATACCAAAATAATAATAAAAATATAATAATTATTTTTAGGGAAGTGTTTATAAAGTAAAACGACCCAGAGCAGGATGGACCACGTTTAGTTACCTTGGATTTCCGTTTCCTCGGGGAGTTCAGGCTCGCTCAGGGGGCCCTCTTCCCCGTCTTTTGCTTTTTCAGTGTTTCAAACACTGAAGCGCTGAGAAATTAAATTAGTGGGAAGACAGAAGATGCACATAGCCTAGAATAGCTTGCCATGTGAAACAAGGCGAGTGGCCATCTTTATTGGTTAAACCCAGAATGGCTTGTCACGTGAGACAAGCAAGCGGCCACCCCATTGGTTAAGCCCAGAATGTCTTGTCACGTGAGATAAGTGAGTAGCCGTCCTATTGGTTAAGCCAGGAGCTGCGCCTCTGCTCTTTGCCAGGTTCATCCTGGGTTCCCATCCTTCTATGATCGCTTGATAAACCCCTGCAGGATGAGAACCAGTCTCTGTGTAACCATCAGTTATCCAAACTCTTCTAGGTTAGAGACACCAGCCAAGAGCCCTGCGGCCGTCTGTCTTTCCTGAAGGAGCCGAAAACAACAAAAGGATTACCCCAAACGGCTGTTTGCAACTTAAATATTACTCTACCGGCGCATAAAAAGGTATCTTTTAAAATGGTTTGTTTCCACTTCACCCCTGGTCTCGGGGCAGTGGGCCCTTGGTATGTAATTAAGGAATGCTTTGTGACACTCCAAAAGCCCCCGAAACTCGAGTCGTGTTAGTCTCAGTGTGTAGTTGCCGTCCTGTTGCTATGGTGTCCTGTTCCTATGAGTCTGTATGATGGCATCCTCTGTGGATTGCTTCTGCTGGTAGTCCGTAGATCTTTATGCTTCCAAATGATCGTCACGCATTAATTTGCCTTGGGTGTATGGTCCGCGCTGCTGTTTTTACTGGGCTCTCTTGCTTTTGCTTTGCTTTCTAAATCAGCTTGCGTTGTGTACTCCTACTCAGTCCTTCTCATATCCTGACACTGTTTTCCCTGCTGTCCATTATAATATTCCTTGTCTCTGCAATGCATCTTGGGACCAAAAGGAGACAGAGTCAGATCAAGATGATGAGGTAATATGAACACTTCTGTTCTTATTCTATCCAAGGTAGACTAGATACTAGATATGCGTGGAAAAGCTTTCTGCGGGCTCAGGTGTGGGAACAGCCAAAATGACCTCGTGCGTCTTAGCGGATCCTGAGGTGGAGTTAGCTTTCTTGAAGGTGGCTCACTCTTCCTCGCTGTGCATGAACGGGTGCTTCAGCGCATTCTGCAAAAGCCATAGCGAGTGAAAAGACCTGGAGCTGCTCACGCATTTTTAAACATGACAGATCGCCATGCAGCGAATTAATATTGTTTCTTGTTTCCCCGGGCGAATTTTACTCTCCACTGCCCTCTGCCCATTTTATCCTGTCACTTGTAACTCAAGACTTTGGTTATCATATGGAATTGTGTTGTACAAATCAACTATGTCTTACGTATGTAAAAATATTTTCTAACCGACTGTGGATAGATATTTTGCCATTCTGGCTAAAGAATTTGTCTTGGCCATTTTAAAAAAGGATTTTCTTTTTTAAACTATGTGTCTATGTGTTTATGTGTGGGTGTGCATACACGAGTGTAGTGCCTGTGGAAGCTAGGAGAGGACATCACACACACACACACACATACACACACACACAGACGCACGCATGCACACACACACGCATGCACGCACGAGATTGTAAGCTGTGTTTTAAAGAGTACCATTGTTCAGTTTTACAAGAGTTTTTCCCTGATACCTCCACATATTCCTGTAATTGGATTTTTTTAAAAGCCCATGTGCCAATAATAGTGGCCATTCAAGTCTCACAACGGCCGACAAGACCATCTACCTGTTTTTAGTCTTCTCATCTCTGCTACGTGCCTGTCCCCGGTCCCCACAATGGCTATTAGAATGATGCTTTCTGTACCTCGTAGTGAGCGTGCTCTGTGATATGTGTGTGTGCTTTCAAGGTAACGAGCCGGGGGAGGGTGGGGAGGGACTCACCTTGCGCCCTCTGAAGTCCTGTGTAGTCTGCTGTGTGTGTACCTCAACCTGCCGAGGTGCGGTCATGTGGTTGAGAGTTCAGGGTGGGATTGGGTAGAAGCCCAAGGGGGGTAATAAGAGGGCCTAAGGCTGGACAGGACATGGCCATCCCATCCAGTGAAATGTGTCAGGGCATAAAGGTGTCACGGAGGAGGTGGAAACACTGTCTTCTCTCCTTCCTTTTCAGGCTGAGAAGGCAGACAGACGCCAGAGCTTCACATCCCTAGCCTTACGTAAGCGCTACAGCTACTTGACTGAGCCCAGCATGAGTGAGTTTCCTGACACGTCCACTAATCCGGGTCAATGTTTTAGAAGAAGAGACATTTTTTCTATACGCTCTAAATTATGATGTGGTTTGGAAAATAAACACCCTGAACCAATTGCCTACAGAGAAATTTCATAAGCCTATTATGAAATTTTAAGGTGCCACGGATCGGAGGCACAGATCCTCCAGGTCAAAGCTGCAAGGGATTCTAATCTTGAAGTTAGTCATGAACTCGTTTATTTATAAACAGTTTTGTCTTGTATTTCTTTCACCCCTTTGAAAGCCTCGATTTGACTTGGTGATTATTAATGTGCTCAGAGATAAACACTGGTGTTCCTTTGAATGTGTGCTCAAAAGGGAAGGTGTGTATTTACTTGTGTCTATTTGTGGTGGCACGGGCGATGGCTAAGTCCTTTGTCATCTGTTCTCTTACGAGACCTAGATCATGGGCTACTCCTTCCGGTGGTTTTCCTTCTGTAAGGCTCATGTTCTAACTTCTGAGGATAATACTAGTTGATGGCCTTCTACCTCACCCCACTTCTCTTCTGCTGAAAATGTCTTTTTTTTTTTTTTTTGGTTCTTTTTTTTCGGAGCTGGGGACCAAACCCAGGGCCTTACACTTTGAAAATGTCATTTCTAAGGCTGTTCTTGGACTATTCTGGGAGAGCTCCTTGGTCCTAGTGGTCGAATTTACTCATAAACGGCTCGAAAGTGCTAGGGACTGGCTCAGCAGTTGTAAGTCCATTTGGTCACATTGTCTTTCTCTACCTTTTCCTCCTGGGTGGTCACAGTGTGCAACCCATGGTCACCATAGTCCTGGAGGCAGTCCTAGCTCCAGGGGGACCATGACTACAGAATGCGGGTGCCCAGTTTCATCAACACCGGGGCCTGCCACTCTAACAGAGAACTGTAACTTTAAAAAAAAAAAATTGAGATGAAAACCCTTCGTCATCAGTCATGGGCTCCTAGATATTTCACATTTCCATTCCCAGAGGCTTGGGGATGTAACAGGAGGAATTGGAATGCTGGCCTCTCCCTCTTCTTCTAGGTTCTGTGGGCCAGCATGCCTGTGACACAGTGGAAAATGGCTTCACTGGGTGTCACAGTGCACTTGACTCTTATGTCTGTTAGGGAAGTTTTTGTATTCAGATTCCAAATGTGGAATAGAGGAGAAACGTAGATAGAAAGCCTGTCGTGTTCTTGAACATTCCCTTAGACCTGATTTTTCTGCTCTGGCAGACACAGCTCTATTCTTCCAGAAGCATCTGTCAGAAACTCGTTCTTGTGACAGAGAATGGGGAAGCGCAGCTTGCCTGTAGCCAGTTGGTTTTTCAGTCAAGTCAACGGGGTTTAACTCTGGGCTGTGGTTTCCTTTTGAGATAGTCGCTGGAAGTTCCTGGGTGGTGGTCTTGGCTTTTGACAAGTAGTTTTAGTTGAGGAGACTACATTAGGTCAGAGACAGGCAGGTTTCCCTAACTCTGTCCCCAGGGTGTCAGTTATCTGGAACACCTGAGATACAAGCCCTGCATGTCCTGGGTGAGTTTGCCTTGCACGCACACAAGTGTGGCTCTCTGGCTTGTGACCTAGGTCTGTTCAGTTTACCTTTGATGTTTTTGGGAGAGGAAAGGGTTTTGGTTTTGGTTTGCTTCTTGTCTGTTTTGTGCCAGGGGACATGGAGAACTGGAACGGAAGGGTGAGAAAGGACTAAGAGAAAAGACTGTAAGGGAAAGGTTCCAGCCTCTGGAGGTGCTAAATCCTAAATGAATTACACTTTCCCCCAAGTCCTTCTTCCCGGGGTGTTGTTAACTGATAGACCAACCAGAATCGGCCATGCTCACAGAGGATTTCATGAAGTGGGTGTCACTAAAACATAAAATATGCAGCCACATGGTAATTCGGTGGCTCCTTTCAACATTATAAACCATAGAAGGACTTCAAAAGAACGTCTCTCAGGGCCTGCAGTGGGGCTCAGTGATTACTGCGCTTGCAGGGGCCCGAGTTCAGGTCCCAGGACTCACATCAGACAGCTCACCACAGCCCATGACTCCAGCTCCAGGGGATCTAACACCCTCTTCTGCACTCAGGCCATTGAATCTAAAGAATCACCAAGCCGCCACATGTCTACGGTGTGACCGTCCCCACGGGTCAAGCACTAGGTTGTGGATAGTAATGGCCAGATGGGGTTGTGCCCTTGTGAGTGAGGTTCCCTTAGCCCTTCTGCTTTAGTAAGGGGTGAGGCAGGTTCTCATGTCCTTGGCCCACCCCACTGTCACCGTAAACTGTTGCCTTTTTGGAACAAGACTGTTTGTTCATCATCACTGGTGTGGGACAATTTGCAGGCATTGCAGACCTGTAACCAGGTTAGCTTTTTTGTACGAAAGTAGAGATGGCCAAGCTTGAATGCGTAGCGTCCAGGGTATGCCCACCTCATGTGTGGGTTTCTTGCCTGTTTTGGGAAGAATGTTGGTGTGTGTTGGTATCACCGGGCCCATTTATCCTTGAGGCTGTTGGAGCGTTTATGAATGAGTAATTACACATTCGTGATGAGTATTACGAATATTGTAGAGTGGCACCAGAATTGGTTCCTTTGCACTTGGTAAGCATGTCATGTTTGTATCTTAGGGCACTGTAGGTACTTGTGATGTATGGGGTCTTCAAACTATAGTTATGCTTTTTAGATTTCCCCCATGATACCTTTTGAGAGTCAACCATATTATGGAGATAAAGATATAAATTCCGTCTTCCTTATAATGAAGCAAGCGTCAGATATGGATTCTTTTGTAGATCAATTTAAAAAATGTATCACACAGTTTCCTAAGATCTCAAAAGGTACCAAGACTTCACCCCTCATGGAAAAAGTGTGCTCTTCTTTCCAAACGTTCTTGAGAAAGTATTTTCAGACATTTTATATATATATATATATTATACTGTGCATATTAATACTGCTTTAAACCGTATTACCTCCCTGGCTTGTTTGCCATGGTAAACCAACCGCGCATGATCCAATGTTTTCAGTTGCTTTGCTTGCTCTGGTAACCATGAACCATATTTTTCTGTTTTTCCACCCCCCTTTTTTTTGTGTGTGTGTATGTACACATGCATTTTGAATATCATTTCATACCACATTTTCTCCCCCTCCCCCTCATCAAAAGGAATAGACTGCATGGGACGAGTCGATGCAAACATTCCTTTTCGTTGTTTTAAGTTTGTGGTTGACAGCTCCAACTCAGACAATTTCTTGCTCTTATTGGCTTTTTTGTGGGTGTGGAACCTAACGAGTTGTGCATGGAAGAAACAGATTTAAAAACCCAGTGGCTTCACGGTTTGCACACCAGTTGCCTGTCTCTTACCAGTTAGCTTGGACTCTGCATGATAAAGCTTGAGTGATTTCTTTTTTCTGGAAAGGGAAACAGAACAAACAAATAACAAAAACAAAAACAAAACAAACAAAAAAAAAACAAACAACCAAGTTTCTAATATGTAACGTGTGGGCTCACATACTGAAATGGTTCTAACCAGGTGCAATTGATGGCGGACGAGCCGTAGCCGAGGGACCACTCGAGAGTCTTGAGACGCTGTCTGTGGTTGCACGGAGTAGACATATGTATGCGTACAGGCTAAACAGAATGCCTGCCGCTATTTCTAACCCAGCACACAAGAAAGTCAATAGGACGTAAGGAGGCGTTTTCCACTGTGCTCCTTCTGTCTGTCTGCACTTGGCCCGTTTCTCCTTCGCATTGTTGGCCCATTTGGCTGCTCTTGTCCTCCCTGTGTCTCATCCCACTCCTCCCTCCAGCTCTTCTTTTACCTCGTCATTTTTCTTTACCTTCAAATTCCCTCATGTTTGTTCATATTTTTTTCCTCTTTCACTCAAATGTCATTTTTTTTCTTATTTTGCCTCCCCATTCCCAAATCATGCAAACAACTGTACTTGCTTCTGCGGTATTTCAAAGTTTACTGACCAATTTTTTTTTTCTCTGGTCTCTCTGTTTCTCAACCATTTTTGTTGATTTTTTATTTATTTTCGTGTTTGATTTTCATTTTAAAATTTAAGAAACAGTTGAACGGAGTTCAGGAACAGCAAGATCCCTTCCCACTACTTATTCACACAAGCCATTCTTTTCTACAAGACCATACCAGTCCTGGACTACGACTCCACTCACAGTGCCCGGGCCGGCCAAATCAGGCTCCTTATCCAGCTCCCCCTCTAACACGCCGTCAGCGTCTCCGTTAAAATCCATATGGTCTGTTTCAACGCCTTCTCCGATCAAATCCACGCTAGGCGCCTCAACTACGTCATCAGTCAAATCCATTAGTGATGTGGCGTCTCCTATTAGATCTTTCCGGACAATTTCTTCGCCAATAAGAACGGTGGCATCGCCGTCTCCATACAATACCCAAGTTGCCTCTGGTACCCTTGGGAGGGTTCCCACCATCACAGAGGCCACACCTATAAAGGGGCTGGCTCCCAACTCAACTTTGTCCTCTCGAACTTCTCCTGTGACGACCGCAGGGTCTCTGTTGGAGAGGTCGTCCATCACCATGACACCCCCTGCCTCCCCCAAAGCCAACATCACCATGTATTCCTCCAGCTTGCCATTTAAGTCCATTATCACGTCAGCGGCACCGCTGATCTCCTCCCCTTTAAAGTCAGTGGTGTCTCCGACCAAGTCTGCAGCTGATGTCATCTCAACAGCTAAAGCTGCGATGGCATCGACTCTCTCCTCCCCCTTAAAGCAGATGTCTGGACATGCAGAAGTAGCGCTAGTCAATGGGTCTGTTTCTCCTCTGAAGTATCCTTCCTCTTCCGCTTTAATTAACGGATGCAAAGCCACTGCCACATTACAGGACAAAATTTCTACAGCCACAAATGCTGTGAGCTCGGTGGTGAGCGCGGCCCCTGACACGGTGGAGAAAGCGCTCTCCACCACAACAGCCATGCCCTTTTCCCCACTCAGGTCTTACGTTTCCGCTGCAGCGCCCTCTGCTTTTCAGTCCCTTAGAGCTCCCTCTGCCAGTGCACTCTACACCTCCCTCGGGCCTTCAGTAGCTGTTACTACCTCATCCGTAACTTCATCGATAATCACAGTGCCAGTATACTCGGTAGTCAATGTTTTGCCAGAACCAGCATTGAAGAAACTTCCAGACTCTAACTCGCTCACAAAATCGGCAGCGGCTTTGCTGTCGCCCATTAAAACATTGACTACGGAGACACGTCCTCAGCCCCATTTCAATCGAACGTCATCTCCCGTCAAGTCCTCTCTGTTCCTGGCATCCTCGGCCCTTAAGCCGTCAGTACCATCTTCTTTATCTTCCAGTCAGGAGATCTTAAAAGATGTGGCCGAGATGAAGGAGGACCTCATGAGAATGACCGCCATACTGCAGACGGATGTGCCTGAGGAGAAGCCATTCCAGACCGACCTCCCCCGAGAAGGGAGGATAGACGACGAAGAGCCTTTCAAAATCGTTGAGAAAGTGAAGGAAGACTTAGTCAAAGTCAGTGAGATACTCAAAAAGGACGTGTGTGTCGAGAGCAAAGGGCCACCCAAGTCCCCAAAGAGTGACAAAGGACACTCTCCAGAAGATGACTGGACGGAATTTAGTTCTGAGGAAATACGAGAAGCCAGGCAGGCTGCTGCCAGTCACGCCCCATCCCTGCCCGAGAGAGTACATGGAAAGGCCAACCTCACCAGAGTCATAGACTACCTGACCAATGACATCGGGAGCAGTTCACTGACCAACTTAAAGTACAAGTTTGAAGAGGCTAAGAAGGAAGGAGAGGAGAGACAGAAGAGAATTTTAAAGCCAGCCATGGCCTTGCAGGAGCATAAACTCAAAATGCCGCCAGCCTCCATGAGACCTTCCACCTCCGAGAAGGAACTGTGCAAGATGGCGGACTCCTTTTTTGGAACAGATGCCATCCTAGAGTCTCCCGATGACTTTTCTCAACATGACCAAGACAAAAGTCCCTTGTCCGACAGTGGCTTTGAAACCCGAAGTGAGAAAACACCTTCAGCCCCCCAAAGTGCCGAGAGCACCGGCCCTAAGCCACTATTTCATGAAGTCCCCATCCCCCCTGTCATCACAGAGACGAGAACTGAAGTAGTCCACGTGATCAGGAGCTACGAGCCCTCTACTGGGGAGATCCCCCAGTCCCAGCCAGAGGACCCCGTGTCTCCCAAACCTCCCCCTACATTTATGGAGTTGGAACCAAAGCCCACCGCCCCTAGCATTAAGGAAAAAGTGAAAGCATTCCAAATGAAAGCCAGTAGCGAGGAAGAGGACCACAGTCGGGTTTTAAGCAAAGGCATGCGTGTCAAAGAAGAGACTCACATCACCACAACCACGAGGATGGTGTATCACTCCCCGCCTGGCAGTGAGTGTGCCTCCGAGAGGATTGAGGAGACCATGTCAGTCCATGACATTATGAAGGCTTTTCAGTCCGGGCGAGACCCTTCCAAAGAGCTGGCGGGGCTGTTTGAACACAAGTCGGCCATGTCTCCGGATGTTGCCAAGTCTGCTGCTGAGACCTCGGCCCAGCACGCAGAGAAGGACAACCAAATGAAACCCAAACTGGAGCGTATTATAGAGGTCCACATCGAAAAAGGTAACCAAGCCGAACCCACTGAAGTCATTATTAGAGAGACCAAAAAGCATCCAGAGAAGGAAGTGTCTGTGTATCAGAAAGACTTATTATCCCGGGGAAATATTAACTTAAAAGATTTTCTGCCAGAGAAGCACGATGCTTTCCCTTGCCCCGAGGAGCAGGGCCAGCAAGAAGAGGAGGAGTTTGCCGCAGAAGAGTCCTTGCCTTCTTATCTGGAGTCTTCCAGAGTAAACACTCCAGGGTCCCAAGAAGAAGATAGCCGCCCTAGTTCCGCACAGCTTCTGTCCGATGACTCTTATAAAACCCTGAAGCTTCTGAGTCAGCACTCCGTAGAGTACCATGATGATGAGCTGTCAGACCTAAGAGGGGAGTCTTACAGGTTTGCCGAGAAAATGCTTCTCTCAGAAAAGCTAGATGTTTCTCACTCTGATACCGAGGAATCGGTGACAGACCATGCAGGACCCCCTAGCTCAGAGTTACAGGGGTCTGATAAGCGATCCAGAGAAAAAGTAGCCACTGCCCCCCCAAAAGAGATCCTCTCCAAAATCTATAAAGATGTGTCTGAAAATGGTATAGGGAGAGTGTCTAAAGATGAGCATTTTGAGAAACTGACAGTGTTGCACTACGCGGGCAATGTCAGTGGTCCCAAACATACCATGTGGATGCATTTGTCCGAGGACAGACTAGACAGAGGTAGAGAGAAGCTGATGTATGAAGATAGGGTGGACAGGACCGTGAAGGAGGCAGAAGAGAAGTTGACCGAAGTGTCTCAATTTTTTCGTGACAAAACCGAGAAGCTCAACGACGAACTGCAGTCCCCGGAGAAAAAGCCACGCCCCAAAAACGGCAAGGAATACTCTTCTCAGAGTTCCACCAGCAGTAGCCCCGAGAAAGTGTTAACAGAACTGTTGGCATCCAACGATGAATGGGTTAAGGCCAGGCAGCGCGGTCCAGATGGACAAGGTGTCCCGCAGGCTGAGGACAGGAAGGCACCCAGTGGGTCCAGCAGCCCCGAGAAGAGGGTCCCTTCCCAACAGATTGAGGATGGCCAGCCTCCAGAGGAAGCCAAAAGAACTGTCATTGCTCAGAGCAGGGGACAAGAAGGACCCCAGTCTGGATTTCAGCTCAAACAATCTAAACTCAGTTCCATTAGATTAAAATTTGAACAAGGCGCACGGGCCAAAAGTAAGGATCATGAGGAAAAAAATCTGGACGGGCCATCCCGAATCCCTGTAAAGAAAACTCAAGAAAACAAGCTGCCCACGCACCCAGGTTTTGCTAGAGAAAAACAGCAGAAGGCTGTAGATCCCCCAGAGGAAAAAATGTCGGTGCAAAATGATGTTCTGATTTTCAGACCTGAGCATGGCAAAAGCAGTGAGATGGTTGTGAGCGAATCTGGCTCCAGTGATGGCAAAAGCCACAGAACTGAGATGTTAAGTAAGGCAACGCCTGACTTCTTTCCTGAGCAACAGGTTGAAGACTCAGCCTGTCCCATAACCTCAGATCTAGAGACCAAGGGACCATGGGACCGAAAGGTCTTTAGAACATGGGAAAGTTCTGGGGCCAATAACAATAAGGCTCAGAAAGAACAACTCTCTCACGTGCTCGTTCACGATATCAGAGAGAGTCACGTTGGTCACCCTGACAGTAGCGAGAACGGTGACCCAAAGAATGATTTTATGTATGTGACTGAGAGAGAACACAAAATGTTAACGAACGGCTCTCTCTCAGAAATTAAAGAAATGAGTGTAAAGTCTCCCTCCAAGAAAGTGTTATACAGGGAATACATGGTTAAAGAAGGGGACCTTCCCAGCAGCACTCTCGACCCCCCCAGGAGAAGCGAGAGCTCGGCAGCATCTCACACTCCCATCAGGGTCACAGATGAGAGGAGGATGCTGTCATCAAACATTCCTGATGGGATTTGTGAGCAGACAACATTTCCAAAACAAGACCTGTCCCAAAGAGTGTCCCGGCCAAGTGTGAGCAAAGGGGCAGTTGAGAGCCAGCACTTTAACTCCATAGACGATGAGAAAGTTACCTATTCCGAGATGAGCAAAGTTTCCAAACGTCAGAGTTACGTAGGCCTATGCCCAGCTCTCGATGAAACCGAGACCTCTCCCACCAAATCTCCCGATTCCTTAGAGTTTAGCCCAGGGAAGGACTCTCCCTCTAGCGATGTGTTCGACCACGGTTCAATGGATGGGTTAGAGAAGGCTGAAGGAGGTAAAGAGATCAAAACCTTACCTGTTTATGTCAGCTTCGTGCAAGTGGGGAAACAGTATGAAAAGGAACTCCAACAAGGAGGTGTGAAAAAAATCATCAGTCAGGAGTGTAAGACAGTGCAGGAAGCCAGGGGGACTTTCTATACCGCTAGACAGCAGAAGCAGCCTCCTTCTCCCCAGGGAAGTCCAGAAGACGATACTCTAGAGCAAGTGTCCTTTCTAGACAGCTCTGGGAAGAGCCCTTTGACCCCAGAAACTCCCAGTTCCGAGGAAGTGAGTTATGAGTTCACGTCTAAGACGCCAGACTCACTCATAGCTTTTATACCAGGACAGCCCAGCCCAATTCCTGAGGTTTCTGAGGAGGAGGAGGAGGAGGAAGAGCCCAAAGCAGCCCCACTAAGGCAGGTGCCCGTGGAGAAGGAAACAGATCGTGATGTGAGCAAAGACTCTGTCCAAAGACCCAAATGCAACCGAGTGGCCTATATTGAGTTTCCTCCTCCTCCCCCCCTGGATGCCGACCAGATGGAGTCAGATAAGAAACACGAGTATCTCCCCGACAGGGAGGTTGACATGATGGAAGTCAGCCTTCAGGATGAGTCTGACAAGTACCAGTTGGCCGAGCCAGTCATCCGAGTGCAGCCCCCATCACCAGTCCCTCCTGGTGCCGATGCCAGTGAGTCCAGCGATGACGAGTCCATGTATCAACCGGCCCCAGTTAAAAAATACACCTTCAAGCTGAAGGGAGTGGACGAAGGGCAGAAAGACACAGCAAAATCCAAAACGGCCACCACAAAGGCTTCCAACCAGAAAGAGGTGGAGAGTAACGGGAAAGAGAGTGAGTCTGGCCTTGACTCACCTCAGAATGAAACCGCTCAGAACGGAAACAACGACCAGTCTGTCACCGAGTGTTCCATCGCCACCACGGCCGAGTTTTCTCACGACACGGATGCCACAGAGATAGACTCTCTGGATGGCTATGACCTGCAGGACGAGGATGACGGCCTAACAGAGAGCGACTCTAAACTCCCGAGTCAAACTATAGACACCAAGAAGGATGTCTGGACGGAGGGCATTCTGAAGCCGGCCGACCGCTCTTTCAGTCAGAGCAAACTGGAAGTTATTGAAGAGGAGGGGAAAGTGGGACTGGACGAAGAGAAACCATTACCTTCTAAAAGCTCGTCATCTGACCGAACCCCAGAGAAGGCTGATCCCAAGTCGGGGGCCCAGTTTTTCACCCTGGAAGGCAGACACCCGGACAGATCAGTGTTCCCTGATACTTACTTCAGTTACAAAGTTGATGAAGAATTTGCCACTCCCTTTAAAACAGTGGCGACCAAAGGTCTAGACTTTGACCCTTGGCCCAATAACCGAGGGGACAATGAAGTTTTTGATGGTAAATCCCGGGAAGATGACACTAAGCCATTTGGTCTGGCGGTGGACGACCGCTCTCCGGCAACCACCCCTGACACAACGCCAGCCAGAACACCAACTGACGAAAGTACCCCAACTAGTGAGCCTAACCCCTTCCCATTTCATGAAGGAAAAATGTTTGAGATGACCCGCAGTGGTGCAATTGACATGAGCAAGAGAGATTTTGTGGAAGAGAGGCTCCAATTTTTCCAGATTGGTGAGCATACTCCTGAAGGGAAGTCAGGGGCCCAGGGGGAAGGGGGTACGGTCACTGATACCCCACAGCCAGAGTCAGGGGACACCTCGGTAGACACCAATCTAGAGAGAGATGTAGAGGCACCTACAGTCGACCCCAACCCCAGCATCCCGACCAATGGAGAGTGTCAGGAAGGCACAGCCTGCAATGGCTGCCTGGAGAAGTCGGCAGCTGCCACTAACACCTCAAAAGTTGACCCCAAGTCACGCACACCTATAAAAATGGGAATTTCTGCATCTACCATGACCATGAAGAAAGAAGGCTCTGGAGACACAACAGATAAGACAGAGGCTGTGGTGACCAGTTATCAGGGATTAGAAAATGAAATCGTGAAAGAGATCTCAAGCGCACTCAATAGCCAGGTGGGCATTAGGCCCCAAGAGAAACACGATTTTCAAAAAGATAACTTTAATAACAACAATAATCTGGATGCTTCCGCTATGCAGACAGATAACACCACAAGTCACATAGTTCTGACAGGACGCGCTGCATCCACTTGTACCACAGAGAAAGCTAATCCAGTGAAAGGCTCAGGAAAGAGTCCAGGGACTCAAGGACGCTCCAGCAGAGATTCTCAGAAGGAACCAATAGGGGTTAGGCGGAAATCCAAGCTTCCCGTAAAGGCCACCGCACCAAAAGATGTCTTCCCGCCAAACCATAAGCCAGACAGTAAAGCAGGTAAACTGAGGCAGGTTGGTCAATATGAGAAAAACAAAGCCCTTCCTACTTCTTCATGTATAGATTCCAAGTCTCGAATTCCAGTCAAAAACACACACAGGGAGAACCTAGTTTCAGTCAGAAAAGCATGCGCCACACAAAAGCGAGGGCAGCCAGAGAAAGGCAAGGCCAAACAGCCTCCATCCAAGTTGCCAGTAAAGGTAAGATCCACCTGTGTCACCGTCACCACCACCAACACCTCCACCACCACCACCACCACCACTACCACCACCGTTAAAGTTACAGAAAGTCAGCGTAAGGAGGTATGTAAACATCCCATTGAATATTTTAAGGGAATTAGTGGCGAGACCCTAAAACTTGTGGACCGCCTCACGGAAGAAGACAGAAAGATGCAATCGGAGTTGTCTGATGGGGAGGAAAGTACCTCAAGGAGCACATCGCTGTCCGAGACTTCCCGGGGCGGCCAGCCTTCAGTTACCACGAAGTCTGCTAGAAATAAGAGAACAGAGGCACCGCCCTTAAAATCAAAGAGAGGAAAGAGCTGCAGTAGGAGGACTGGTGAGAATGAAGGCAGACAGGTTTCTTGAGCGCTCTTTGCTCACAACCTGGAGAAACAGCATAGTCCGTAAACACTTTCCAACTCGTAGACCCTAGTGCATGACCTGTCGTGACTTGCTTGTGGAGTGGTTGAACCGTAGCTTCTCATTCTGTCATCGTCATCTGTGTGTGCTGTCCTAGCTCCTCTTCTCTCCCCTCTTAATCCAGCTACACCGTAGAGAACCAGGGAAGCATGCTACACTGGTGTCATTCAAGATGTGAGCGATTTTCTTTTCTAATGTGCTCATGGATATGACTCTGTCAGAGCCAAGGCACAGATTTGTCAGATTCCATTGTAGTGGTTGCCACCAACGCGCGACTCTGTGACCCATTGCAAAGTGGCAAGCTCGCCAGCATGTCTGATCTCATTACATTCCGAGCATCCATGTAATCTGGCATTTGGCCTGATGCGGGTGACAGACGAGTCCTTGCGTAGGTGATTAGGACACATCTAAGTACACAGTGTTAGTAGTGTCAGTCTCTGTAAGATCTGAGTACCGCGAAAAGCAATTTTCCAGTGTCGTGTCTTACTTGGCGCTTGTTTTAATTGAGAAATTGTAAATCGTAGGTCCACAGAGTCCTTGTGAGCGGACGGATATCAGGATGGCAATAGTAGCCGATCACCTGGGACTTAGTTGGACAGGTAAGTCCGTGTGCCCCGAATGGAGCAGGGACCGTCCCCCGGTGTCCCTGTCTTCAACACCTGCAAAAGTCGTGGTGTACCTCCATAAACTGTACAAACGAGCAAAGTGTAAAGCCTTATCCAGAATTCTACCCACCATGATCATTACCGATAGCAGCTGTACACTCTATAAAGAGTTTTTCCTGTATATGTACAACAAGAGGAACAAGTTACGTCCTATTTTACTTTAGACCCTTTCTTCATGGGGCCATTTCCATAAAAGAATGGTCTTGTACCTGAGGACACATGCTTTAGGAGCATAGAAGAAAACCCGGCTGAGATCCATGGCGACATAATTAGGATGTTCCGTTGTTAAAACTGCACGCTGAGCCAATGGCTCGATTACCCCCTGCCCTGGTCTAGCCAGCTGGAGACACGTTACTTCACGTCCCTAAATTATGGTATTTACTCAATCACGATGCCTTTAGTGGACCGATGCTTTTAAATGATCTTATACCTCAGGATTTGTTTAAAAGGAAAACCTTGTCTTACTTCGACAGTACAGAACAAACCTTAGTTTTTTATACTTCTATGAACAAGAAAACATGAAGTGAAAGCTTTGATTATAAGTTAACTTTTGGAAAAAGATGTAAGTAAATGATATACATGTAATTCACAGAAGTTCTGGAGTTCTACGACACCATTAATAATCAGGGTGATGGAAAGGAACTGCCCAGCCTTGTGTCACATCAGTAAAGTCCAATGTGGGGGTGCCTACCAAGCAATGAAGCTTCGCGGTGGTGATTCTAACAAGACCCTCAAATCTTGACTCAATCCATGACAAGAAATTTGATATTTCCTAGACTGAATATACTTTTTAAACATACAGTCAAAGGCATTTGAAGACTCCTCTGAGAATATACTGAAACAAATGCTTGATTTCTTTTATGACTACAGACCATACATAACTAAGCTATTAAAAATATTAATACCATGTCTCTAAAGTCATCATATATATATTTTTTCATATACATATATATATATATATATATTCATACACACACACACACACGACCATAGGAAACAAATTCATCTTATTTCTCCTCTGTATGCCTCAGACCACACACACACACACACACACACACACACACACACACACCCTACCACATCACAGAGCCTTCCTTAGTCTCTGCTCTAGATGAACTGCTAATGGCCAAGGGCTTCCTGGAACTCTGGTATATCAGATGTCTGAGTGATCTGCTGAAGGTTGATGGGAGTTGGTAATGGTTTTCATATATAAATATTTCCCATAAAGTTCATATTAACAACAATTCTGCTTTAACATGGGCCACTCACCTGAAAATCCACATTCTTTATGTTGATTTTTGCTTTATTACTGAATACACGCCATATTTTCCTTCACCTAAAAGGACAGTCCTTAGTTGTTTCCCCGAGTAAATTTTTTGGAGATGTGACACGAGAGGACCCAGACAAGCTAGGGACGGAGCTCAGGGGCCTGGCATGCTCAAACCCTCAGTTCATCCCTAGGACTAGAAAAGAAGAAATAAAATCAGGTCTTCCCAGGGCTGGAGAGATGGCTCAGTGGTTAAGAGCACCGACTGCTCCTTCAGAGGACCCTGGTTCAATCCCCCGCACCCACATGGCAGCTCACAACCGTCTGTAGCTCCAGGTCCAGGAGATCCAACAGCCTCAAGCCAAAGCACTTAAAATAAAATTAAATTCAATATTTAAAAAAAATCAAATCCTCCAACTCAGAATTTCTCAAAACCAATGTGCCTTTCTTCAGTCTTCTAAGCAATAAATAATGTTTGCTCTTAAGGATCTCTGGGCAGTAGGACCTTTGTAACCTAAAACGGAAATGGATAGAGGAATTAAAAGTGAAATTATTCAATTAGAGCTACTGTAGGATCAATGACGACTGTAAGAAAAATTACAATATCTAAGCAAACAAAACATGAATGTGTCTCGAAACCGTTGTTAATAAGCTCTGATCTTTAAAATATTTTCAGATTTGTTTGCAACTAATACATAATAGTTTTTTTAACTTATTGCCCACTGATCTTCGTTTCGATGGGTAAATAGCGTATCAAATTTATATGTGTGATGGTGGTGCTTTTTCCTAACTACTGCGCTTAAGACTCACAAAGTGAATTTAAGCTTTTGCTGTTACTAAATGGAATATACCAGAAAGCACCCGTGCCCACTGTGCCGAGGCTAAGTTCTGTGCTAAGGAAGGCTTGTTTCACTTACAGAAACCCTCGTTTTACCCAATATCTTTCCACCCATCCACCATGATACAGAGACCTTAAAAACCTCAATTTCACATCACCAAACTTCCTCCGTTGGTCCAACAAGGACACTCGTCAATTTTCTAGTAGTTCTAGTCTGTGGGGAACACCGCGTGTGCAAGCCACGCGACAAACTCATGCGTGCCTCCTCATCAAAGCGCGAGGACTTGTGAGTTTCTGAATTCGTTTTGCTGAGCTATCGGAAATGTTGGCCAGGAATAGATCTTGCCCAGTTGCTTAGGGTGGCATCAGTTCTTACGTTCCTCACGTTATAGTCGTGAAGGTACTGAATACTTGATACCTGTATCAAGAGGTGAATGCCGAAAGCACGTCTCCTTTCCCAAGGTCTCCCTCCATTCATACCAAGTACATTTCATTCTGTCATACTATGCGGGCCCTAGGGGTTGAGCTCAGGCCATCAGTGCCCTTTTACCTAATAAGCCATCTTGAGGGCCCACATCGAGTCCATCTTTCTCTTTGCTTGTGTTTTTTTTCCCACACAAATGGCTGTAGAGTGCATGTGTGATCCCCCCCCCCCCCCGCCCCACTGGAGTCATTTCTTCACCTGAGTAGAGAGCATGAAACTCAAAGGCCTAGCCACTAGAATATCAAATGAGTCAAATGAGTAAAACGTGTGCTTAGTAGGGCTACTCAGAACCACCCACCTGCTGTCTCTGTGAGTGCTCGAAGTGGCTGCCCCTCCCTGTCTCATGTGTGGTTGTTCAGTCTGCAGAGAATTCGGGCTGAGTCCACAGAAACCAGCAGCATCCTCTCTGTAAATCCCAAGAATCTTTAAAAACTGATTTCTAGTGGGAATTCCACTGTAAGTAATTCTGAGGAGAATCTTGTCACAACCTGCCTGAGAAACCAGCAGTGCCCAGTGCTACACCGAGGGCCTCTAATTACAATTCATTTTCTTTTCCCTTTTTGGGGGAGCTGGGGCGGAGTGTTGGGAACATGACTTTGATGAACTACATGCAAAGTAAAATTTGCCCCTTCTAACTCTCCTTCTTTTTACAGAGCTGGCAAGGGAACTGAATTTTTCAGTGGATGAAATCAACCAAATACGAGTGGAAAATCCCAATTCTTTAATTTCTCAGAGCTTCATGTTATTAAAAAAGTGGGTGACGAGAGACGGGAAGAATGCCACAAGTACGCCCTAAATTACTCATTTTAAATTCCAAAACCACACAGGGTCAGCGTCTTAGAGAAGTCTCCTGCGGGGCTCATTTCGGGATCCTCCGTGTCCTGTAACTCAGCCAGGTGGCTAGATAAGTGGTTCTCAACCTGTGGGTCTCGACCCAAATGGGGCCAAATGAACTTTTTACACTAAGACTATCAGAAAACAAATATTTACAGCATGACGATTCATGACAGTAGCCGAATTACAGTTATGAAGTAGGAACCGAAATAAGTGTATGGTTGGGGAGGTCACCACCACATGAGGAACTGTATTGGAGGGTCACAGCGTGGGAAGGTTGAGAACCGCTGTTAGGGTCCTAGAGTTCGATGCTGAAGAAGCTTTCTGGAAAGCAAAGGGCAGGGGATAATTTACACATTGTATGGCCCTCTTCCCATATCTTCTGAAAATGGGGGTGGGGGATACTACTAATTCTTGTGTTGTGGGGTGACCATCAGAAATGGTTTGAAATTCATTCCTGCTGTACCCAGGGGCAGCTGTGGAGCGATACGTGGGGATAGAGGAGGGTGGGGTACGATTAGGGGAGCTGGCCAGTTGTCCCCAGCTCAGCCTGGTGCAGGGGAGGAGCCTCTGCTGTGTACCTGGGTTTGGGTGGGTGGCAGCGATGAGTTCAGGGCACCTAATCCTCACGCGTCAGTGCGGTCAGTTCCTGTGCGTCAGCCTGACCTTGGTAGTTCATTTGTTCAACATCGACCGTAAGGACGAGACGTGGACAGTTTTGAGAGTCAGTGGAACATGATGCCATATTAGATCCCCTAAAGGAGTCCAGGTGTCGGAAGACCATCCACCCTGCCATAGTGGGATGAGTGCTGGGACCTCCACAGACAGCTTTCGAGTTGGGGTTCTCTGGTTCCCTGGGGCAGCCCCTGTTGTGGGTGTTAAGCATATGGAGGGGACAGAGCAGCAGTGGGGGCTGAAACACTGCAGAAGCTGCAGAAACTGCAGAAGCCATGTTTTGTTGGGTTATGTGGGATGCGGGATGCTGGATGCTGGGTTGAATGCCACTAGGTTCTCAATCTTTTTTTTCTTTTCTCTTCCTTTTCAGCTGATGCCTTAACTTCGGTCTTAACAAAAATTAACCGAATAGACATAGTAACTCTGCTGGAAGGACCAATATTTGATTATGGGAATATTTCAGGCACCAGAAGCTTTGCAGATGAAAACAATGTTTTCCATGACCCAGTTGATGGTAATTGAATTTAGTGTTCATTTCTACTTAATCACTCAATGAAATTGGAACGTGCTATCGGACAAGGCGACCGCTCAGCCACTGTGATTTGCTTGACTTAATTCCCCATTTTCATGGCGTTTTGGTTAGGCCAGAAGGCTACAGATGAGCATTCTGATATCAGAGAAAGCTGAGGCAGTGTCTCCCTCTGTGTGACACAGAGAGTAAAATGTGAAAATACATTTTTTGGAAGAGCTGATGTTTCTACTGTTCTGTGCGGTAGAAACTTAATATCTACAAAGTGCAGTGCTTTGGCATTTAAAAAAAACCTTTTTATCGTCTTTTAACCTACGTACGTAAGATCAAACTGTGAGCCCAGTTTTAAGCGAGTAGGTGATGTGCCAAGCCGCACTGCACGCCATACTGGTCGGGGTAAATACTGAATCAGCTGTTGCAGGGCCAAGCAAGTAGGCGTGCACGGGGGAAATCTACCTTCATTCAGGTGGCTTAGTTATTTAACCTTATGTCAGCCTTCGTTCCACCAGTAATTCCGGGGATGGAGAGTAATATTTGATATGTGGTTCACAAAAGACAGCATTCGTTCTAATTCGGTGAGCACAGAAATCACTGAGAACCTTTTGGTTCAGTTTAATTCAACAATCCCCTCCCCCATTGAACAGCCTGTCTCGGGAGAGCATCAGGAAACACAGAGGACAGCCATGCCTTTGAAACTTGTCCCATCTGGCTTCACAAGAGGGAATCCATCCCCGCAGTGAAGGGTGAATGGGAAATAAGATGTGCCAAGCACAAGAGAAGCCAGGGATGTATTTCTGTTAATTCAAAGGTCAAGAAATACGCCGATCGGGGCTGGGGATTTAGCTCAGTGGTAGAGCGCTTACCTAGGAAGCGCAAGGCCCTGGGTCCGGTCCCCAGCTCCGAAAAAAAGAACCAAAAAAAAAAAAAAAAAGAAACGCCGGCCTCGTTCCATATTTAGCTGGCAAACTGACGAACAAGAGCCGAGAACTTTTAAATTGTCTGTATCTTAGCAGAAAAGAGCACAGAATCTTAGAAAGTGCCCATCTCCCAAAGGTGAAGTGCATTTGTAATCCGCAGAACACACATGTTCTTGTGTGTCCTGTCCTATGTGGGAGGCTGTGTATTGGAAAAAATTCATTTGTCTTAGATAAATAGGGCAGATTGAGAATTACTGGCAAGTGCCAGTTAGAGCGCCCTCTAATCTTTATAGGGAAAAGAAAGCGTGAGTATGGTACTCTTGGTTCGTTTTCTTTTAACATTGTAAAGTTTGAATATCAGAAAGCCCACAGCTTCCCGCAATTGTATCTCAATATTGTGTAGTTCCTTTGATTAAATTTTCCGGAAAAAAAAAAAAAACTTAGACACAAAATAAGCTTTACTTACGCAAACTATAAATCATCGCCCGATTTCAGCAAGAGGGTCGTGTATAGGCAGCTGTAGCTGACTGCTGTCCGCCGCCCTGTAGCTGCTTGAGCTTAGAACGGTAGCTGTTAGCCTCGAGCTGCCGGGAACACCCCAGCCTTGGTTTTTGCAGACCAGTGAAGTGAGAACATGCCTTGCTGCATTTAAATGTCTCTTCTCTTTATTGAGCTTTTGGGAAACTCCTTTCCTCACCATGACCAGACCATTGTTTGACTTCTCACTGCTGTACTCCATGGAGAGAGCTTGGAGTCAGGGGTTGGCTCCCTTCCGCCCTTCTGAGCAGGCCAGCACAGCCCTGTTTGAATTCCGGATACTCTTCCCTTACACTCTTCTCCTGTCTCCATTGTGTGCCATTTTTTCCCCTCTTTATTTGCTTCATGGTTCTAAGTAGATCTCCCATCACCAGCTTCACCAAGACCTTTGTATGCACCATGACTCCCTCATCATTGCGTCCTCACGGTGCCTGAAACAAGCGGAGCCCCTTAACTTTCTAACATCTTTTTAAAATATTTAGCCAACGCTACTGGAACTCTAAAGGTCTAGTAATCATTTCCCCCCAGAGTGTAAATTCATTTCTTCTTTCCTCCATAAATTTCATGTAAAGAAGTAATTCCTCCATAAATTTCATGTAAACAAGTAATAATTTAGAGTTGAATTATGTTACTCATGTGTAGAGTTTTTAACCTAAGCAAGGGGTGAATTAATTAAATGGCTTCTTTTCTGGCTTGCTGTGTTGCTCTACCACAGCATAGAGTTTGCATGCTAAAACGAGAAAGATGTGTTAGCCCTGAGCCACATACATGGCTTCTAGATACGACAGCTACCTTTATAATGGAATGTTTCATCTGCATAGTTAAATTACTGTATTAAAGCTGAGAGGGTGTCATTATTTTATTCCATTCAGTAACATGTAACGGAACTAAACCATGAAACTGTGAACATTACTCTGTATCCATCGTACATTGTCATACCTGATATAATTTGAGTTATTCCATGTGTTCGTGTTCAATGTGTTCTAGCTCATTCCAGTCAGTCCGAATGTACTGTCTTCCGTAGGTCACCCTTCCTTTCAAGTGGAGCTGGAGACCCCAATGGGGTTGTACTGCACACCACCCACCCCTTTCCAGCAAGATGACCATTTTAGTGATAACTCTAGCATAGAGTCTCCCTTTAGGACCCCCAGTAGACTGAGTGACGGGCTGATGCCTTCCCAGGGAAGCATAGAGCATCCAGCAGGTGGACCTCCAGTGGTAACTGCAGAAGACACTTCTTTAGAAGACAGCAAAATGGACGATTCAGTAACGGTAACAGAAACGGCTGACCCACTGGACGTAGATGAGAGCCAGTTGAAGGACCTGTGTCAGAGCGAGTGTGCTCACTGCTGGGCGAGTGTGCCCGGGGTCCCAAGCGGCGGTCCGCAGGCAGAGCCACTGAGAGCGCAGACTAGAAAAGTAGGCGTGAGCTCTGAACAGCAGGAGAAAGGAGACTCTGGTCCTGAGGAGGAGATGGCGGACGACAAGGTCAGATCTCTGTTTGAGGACATTCAACTTGAAGAAGTAGAGGCTGAGGAGATGACAGAAGACGAGGGGCAGGCTATACTTAACCGTGTTCCGCGAGCAGAACTGGCAATGTCTTCACTTGCAGGTTGGCAGAACGAGACGCCAAGTGGAAGCCTAGAGTCCCCGGCGCAAGCGCGAAGAATAACCGGTGGGTTACTGGACCGTCTGGACGACAGGTATGGCTGTGTCTCGGGAAGCACCCACGAAAGCCCGAGGGCATTCTGTGCTTGCTTTGTAAGCAGGCGAGTTTTAGCACCGACTCGCTTTCTAAGTGATGAGATGTGTTTGGGAATACGCCCTGTCTTTAAAGATTGGTTCTGTGGGCTATAATCCCTAGAGAAAGGGGAATTTAAATTCAACCATAATTCTCTAAAGTAATGAAGAAATAAAAACCAATCACGATTGCTGACGTGCCAAAGGTAGATCTAGATGCTGCCTTAATTAAGAGACTCTCCACTAACTTCTTACATTAGGCTTTCTTCAGAGTCATCAGTGTTCACAAGTGAAAGTCTAGATCTTTCTATGAATATTCCTGTCCGCCCTGTCTCAAAACCATAGACATAACTGTGATGATACAAGACAGTGAAGATTAACAATTTGACAAATCCCACAATCCGGCAATCATCGCCAGGGAAATTCCGACATGTGGCGGTGTCATTTGGCTGTAGCATGTTTGCAATGCATGCCAAATGTGAATGGCTCTGCCTTTCATCTCCAGCACCGACAAAAGGGCAGGGAGGAACGAGGCGGGTGTGTGACCCTCCCCCCCCCCCCCGTTTTATTCTGAGACAGGGTCTCTCTTCGTTGTCCTGGCTGTTCGGGAACTTGCTCTGTAGACCAGGCTGGCCTTGAACTCACCGAGACCCAATTGTTTCTGCCTCCTGAGTGCTGGGATAAAAGCGTGTGCCGCCACACCTGCCAGGCTCTTTCTGTTTTCTCTCAGAGGCTTTTTATACAGAAACATGATAGCCGCCAGTGTGTGACTGCAGTGATTCTGTCGATGTGCACTTGGCTTTTTTGTGCTAACCCCGTTCCAGATAATAAGTCCAGAGAGCCCTTGCACACAGGACACACCCCACCACTGTGAGGGAGGCACTTTATGACTTGGATGAATTTGTGAGTTCTAAGAAGGTCGTTTTAATAATCTTTATAACACTCCTTCCCTCGAGCAGGTTTGTAGACCAAACAAGAAATAGCGTCTTTCCCTCCCAGATGACTGAGGTAGACAGTAGCCTCTAGAAACATTAGTTGTATTTTTCCTCCTCACACATCAGACTGTAAAATACACCTCTGCTTCAGATGGCGCCTGGTGATGAACATCAGTGGGACGCAAGACCAGGAATGTTATTCCTAACCACGTATTTCCATTTTGCTGTTCAACTTTTTCTTCCAGTCGCAGCTCCAAGATAGAGACTTGGCAGAAACTAGGGAGCCGCTTTTGAGAAACGAAGGCATGAATAGCTTGTCTCTATCGGCTACTGAAGCACATCCTGCAGAAGGAACAGAGCGCTTTAGCCCCGGCCCCTGGGTCCCAATATGACAACAGAGTTAATGGCTGCTCCTCAGGAAATAGATGTCAGTCTAGGAGAGCTGCTCATTGCTATTAAACTGCCAGAAACATCTCTCCTTCTCTGTAGACCCTGCCCTTGAGTACACAGGAACTATAGTGAGCCTTCCCGGTCCTAGATTTAAGAGAGTTGCAGTGCCCTCCGGAGATCGCATACAGCCACGATGCTCATGGCACTAAGCATAGGGAGGAAGGGGAGCGGTTAGCAGTATGGCATAGGGAGAGTGTGCTGTGTTCTTTGATCCTTCAGTAGTTGATTATCCGCTCACACACAGGGTAAGCATGCGTTCCAGTCCACACGTCCACATCACCATAAAAGATAATGCTCTACTCGCTGTCTTTCCCAGGTAGTAAGCATGATATTAAAAATGACGTGAGCTATAAAAGTAAACAAATGGCTTGTGTTCAAACTAGTAAAATATATATATATATATATATATATACACATATATATGTATATGTATATGTTAAAAGTCATTAGAAAAGAAAAGACTTAGCATGCCTAAGAAAGGAGTCCCTGCAGTGAACAGACATCCCTCTGATCGCTGAAGGTAGTTGAGGGCTGGCGCGGACAAAGGAGGTTCACTGAAAGCCTCGTGGTTAAGAAAGTGTCAGGGGTGTCTGCAGGGAAGAAAACCTACCAAGAGTTCAAGTTTAGGATTCCCGAGAATACAGTTTCCACTCAGGAATTCCTCTTTATTGATATTTTCCCCACTCAGGAAGTGTTTGGGTTTGTTTTTGGTTTGTTTGTAATTAGTGACACAATATTGTTTCACACTAACCTTCCCTTTTAGATCAGCGAGATTGGAACTATATGTCCGTCTACATTTCTTTTTGAAGGTGTAAAATTTGACCATGAAAAAGCAAGTGTTTGAAGGTTTACTGATTTCATGTGACTGCTGTCTGCATGTACGCCGTCACACCAGCAGAGGGCAGCAAATCCTGTTATAGACGGTTGTAAGCCATCGTACAGTTGCCAGGACTTGAACTCAGAGCCTCTAGAAGAAGACAACATCCAGTCACCTCTCCAGCCCCAACATCTTTTTTAAGTGACCATCTATTTAGCTATCTTGGAGGCTGGGTGTCAGGGATGCCTAGAGCCTGGGACCCCCACTGGCCCACCTGCGCTAAGCCCTCATTCCTATTTTCTGCCTTTGGAAGTAGTTCGGCAACATGGGTATCGAAGCCACATTCAAAGCCATGTGCAGCCACAGTTTGCCATTGTGACTTTGCATCTTGTCTCTCTTACAGCTCTGACCAGGTTCGGGATCCCATTACCTCATACCTCACAGGAGAAGCTGGGAAGTTCGAAGCAAACGGAAACCACGCAGAAGTCATTCCAGAAGCAAAGGCCAAGGCCTACTTTCCTGAATCCCAAAACGATATAGGGAAACAGAGCATCAAGGAGAACTTGAAACCAAAAACACACGGATGTGGTCGCGCTGAGGAACCAGTGTCGCCCCTCACAGCCTACCAGAAATCTCTAGAAGAAACCAGCAAGCTTGTCATAGAAGACGCACCTAAACCCTGTGTGCCTGTCGGCATGAAAAAGATGACCAGGACTCCGGCTGACGGCAAAGCCAGGCTCAACCTCCAGGAAGAGGAGGGGTCCGCCAGGTCAGAGCCTAAGGTATGTCATTTACATAGACAATGTGCTCTCGTTAACACGTGCACCCATGGTCTCCTTTGTGATTACCAAATGATGGGCTGGAGGCAGCCACTAAAGAGCCCTGGGGACCATGGACACCGAGGGTCACCTTCAGTCATCAAGGGAGTAAAGTATGCCCAGCCATGGCTGAGGACAGAAAGAAAGAAACATTAAGGAACTGGTTTTTCTGGCCCAGCACTAATTCTGTCAGGGATTAAGGTTCTCTGATCCCAAACCCAGCCTTTGTTCTTAGGGGAGAAGGAAGGTGATTTTCACACAGTCTGGTCCTTCCGTGGTGTCTAAAGTCTGCAGTATTGAACCCGTCTGTGCATGGTATTCTGTAGGGTCTGATGTCTCAAGGGATTTGAACACTTGAACAGGTACAGTTCCCAGGATAAGGGGTCTCAAAGGCAGGCAGAAGTTTGTATTTAAGAACGTCCTTTTTGGGGCTGGGGATTTAGCTCAGTGGTAGAGCGCTTACCTAGGAAGCACAAGGCCCTGGGTTCGGTCCCCAGCTCCGAAAAAAAAAAAAAAAAAAAAAAAAAAAAAAAAAAAAAAAAGAACGTCCTTTTTAATATCTCAGTTGGTCATAGGTTTTTTTTTTTTTTTTTTTTTTTTTTTTTTTTTTTTTATTAACTTGAGTATTTCTTATATACATTTCGAGTGTTATTCCCTTTCCCGGTTTCCGGGCAAACATCCCCCTCCCCCCTCCCCTTCCTTATGGGTGTTCCCCTCCCAACCCTCCCACCATTGCCGCCCTCCCCCCATAGACTAGTTCACTGGGGGTTCAGTCTTAGCAGGACCCAGGGCTTCCCCTTCCATTGGTGCTCTTACTAGGATATTCATTGCTACCTATGGGGTCAGAGTCCAGGGTCAGTCCATGTATAGTCTTTAGGTAGTGGCTTAGTCCCTGGAAGCTCTGGTTGCTTGGCATTGTTGTACTTTTGGGGTCTCGAGCCCCTTCAAGCTCTTCCAGTTCTTTCTCTGATTCCTTCAATAGGGGACCTATTCTCAGTTCAGTGGTTTGCTGCTGGCATTCGCCTCTGTATTTGCTGTATTCTGGCTGTGTCTCTCAGGAGCGATCTACATCCGGCTCCTGTCGGTCTGCACTTCTTTGCTTCATCCATCTAGTCCAATTGGGTGGCTGTATATGTATGGGCCAAATGTGGGGCAGGCTCTGAATGGGTGTTCCTTCAGTCTCTGTTTTGATCTTTGCCTCTCCCTTCCCTGCCAAGGGTATTCTTTTTCCTCATTTAAAGAAGGAGTGAAGCATTCACATTTTGATCATCCGTCTTGAGTTTCGTTTGTTCTAGGGATCTAGGGTAATTCAAGCATTTGGGCTAATAGCCACTTATCAATGAGTGCATACCATGTATGTCTTTCTGTGATTGGGTTAGTTCACTCAGGATGATATTTTCCAGTTCCAACCATTTGCCTACGAATTTCATAAACTCGTTGTTTTTGATAGCTGAGTAGTATTCCATTGTGTAGATGTACCACATTTTCTGTATCCATTCCTCTGTTGAAGGGCATCTGGGTTCTTTCCATTTTCTGGCTATTATAAATAAGGCTGCGATGAACATAGTGGAGCACGTGTCTCTTTTATATGTTGAGGCATCTTTTGGGTATATGCCCAAGAGAGGTATAGCTGGATCCTCAGGCAGTTCAATGTCCAATTTTCTGAGGAACCTCCAGACTGATTTCCAGAATGGTTTTACCAGTCTGCAATCCCACCAACAATGGAGGAGTGTTCCTCTTTCTCCACAACCTCGCCAGCATCTGCTGTCACCTGAGTTTTTGATCTTAGCCATTCTCACTGGTGTGAGGTGAAATCTCAGGGTTGTTTTGATTTGCATTTCCCTTATGACTAAAGATGTTGAACATTTCTTTAGGTGTTTCTCAGCCATTCGGCATTCCTCAGCTGTGAATTCTTTGTTTAGCTCTGAACCCCATTTTTTAATAGGGTTATTTGTTTCCCTGCGGTCTAACTTCTTGAGTTCTTTGTATATTTTGGATATAAGGCCTCTATCTGTTGTAGGGTTGGTAAAGATCTTTTCCCAATCTGTTGGTTGCCGTTTTGTCCTAACCACAGTGTCCTTTGCCTTACAGAAGCTTTGCAGTTTTATGAGATCCCATTTGTCAATTCTTGATCTTAGAGCATAAGCCATTGGTGTTTTGTTCAGGAAATTTTTTCCAGTGCCCATGTGTTCCAGATGCTTCCCTAGTTTTTCTTCTATTAGTTTGAGTGTACCTGGTTTGATGTGGAGGTCCTTGATCCACTTGGACTTAAGCTTTGTACAGGGTGATAAGCCTGGATCGATCTGCATTCTTCTACATGTTGCCCTCCAGTTGAACCAGCACCATTTGCTGAAAATGCTATCTTTTTTCCATTGGATGGTTTTGGCTCCTTTGTCAAAAATCAAGTGACCATAGGTGTGTGGGTTCATTTCTGGGTCTTCAATTCTATTCCATTGGTCTATCTGTCTGTCTCTGTACCAATACCATGCAGTTTTTATCACTATTGCTCTGTAATACTGCTTGAGTTCAGGGATAGTGATTCCCCCTGAAGTCCTTTTATTGTTGAGGATAGCTTTAGCTATCCTGGGTTTTTTGTTATTCCAGATGAATTTGCAAATTGTTCTGTCTAACTCTTTGAAGAATTGGATTGGTATTTTGATGGGGATTGCATTGAATCTGTAGATTGCTTTTGGTAAAATGGCCATTTTTACTATATTAATCCTGCCAATCCATGAGCATGGGAGATCTTTCCATCTTCTGAGGTCTTCTTCAATTTCTTTCTTCAGTGTCTTGAAGTTCTTATTGTACAGATCTTTTACTTGCTTGGTTAAAGTCACACCGAGGTACTTTATATTATTTGGGTCTATTATGAAGGGTGTCGTTTCCCTAATTTCTTTCTCGGCTTGTTTCTCTTTTGTATAGAGGAAGGCAACTGATTTATTTGAGTTAATTTTATACCCAGCCACTTTGCTGAAGTTGTTTATCAGCTTTAGTAGTTCTCTGGTGGAACTTTTGGGATCACTTAAATATACTATCATATCATCTGCAAATAGTGATATTTTGACCTCTTCTTTTCCGATCTGTATCCCTTTGATCTCCTTTTGTTGTCTGATTGCTCTGGCTAGAACTTCAAGAACTATATTGAATAAGTAGGGAGAGAGTGGGCAGCCTTGTCTAGTCCCTGATTTTAGTGGGATTGCTTCAAGTTTCTCTCCATTTAGTTTAATGTTAGCAACTGGTTTGCTGTATATGGCTTTTACTATGTTTAGGTATGGGCCTTGAATTCCTATTCTTTCCAGGACTTTTATCATGAAGGGGTGTTGAATTTTGTCAAATGCTTTCTCAGCATCTAATGAAATGATCATGTGGTTCTGTTCTTTCAGTTTGTTTATATAATGGATCACGTTGATGGTTTTCCGTATATTAAACCATCCCTGCATGCCTGGGATGAAGCCTACTTGATCATGGTGGATGATTGTTTTGATGTGCTCTTGAATTCGGTTTGCCAGAATTTTATTGAGTATTTTTGCGTCGATATTCATAAGGGAAATTGGTCTGAAGTTCTCTTTCTTTGTTGTGTCTTTGTGTGGTTTAGGTATAAGAGTAATTGTAGATTCGTAGAAGGAATTCGGTAGGGCTCCATCTGTTTCAATTTTGTGGAATAGTTTGGATAATATTGGTATGAGGTCTTCTATGAAGGTTTGATAGAATTCTGCACTAAACCCATCTGGACCTGGGCTCTTTTTGGTTGGGAGACCTTTAATGACTGCTTCTATTTCCTTAGGAGTTATGGGGTTGTTTAACTGGTTTATCTGTTCCTGATTTAACTTCGATACCTGGTATCTGTCTAGGAAATTGTCCATTTCCTGAAGATTTTCAAGTTTTGTTGAATATAGGTTTTTATAGTAAGATCTGATGATTTTTTGAATTTCCTCTGAATCTGTAGTTATGTCTCCCTTTTCATTTCTGATTTTGTTAATTTGGATGCACTCTCTGTGTCCTCTCGTTAGTCTGGCTAAGGGTTTATCTATCTTGTTGATTTTCTCAAAGAACCAACTTTTGGTTCTGTTGATTCTTTCTATGGTCCTTTTTGTTTCTACTTGGTTGATTTCAGCTCTGAGTTTGATTATTTCCTGCCTTCTACTCCTCCTGGGTGTATTTGCTTCTTTTTGTTCTAGAGCTTTTAGGTGTGCTGTCAAGCTGCTGACATATGCTCTTTCCTGTTTCTTTCTGCAGGCACTCAGCGCTATGAGTTTTCCTCTTAACACAGCTTTCATTGTGTCCCATAAGTTTGGGTATGTTGTATCTTCATTTTCATTAAATTCTAAAAAGTTTTTAATTTCTTTCTTTATTTCTTCCATGACCAGGTTATCATTGAGTAGAGCATTGTTCAATTTCCACGTATATGTGGGCGTTCTTCCCTTATTGTTATTGAAGACCAGTTTTAGGCCGTGGTGGTCCGATAGCACGCATGGGATTATTTCTATCTTTCTGTACCTGTTGAGGCCCGTTTTTTGACCAATTATATGGTCAATTTTGGAGAAAGTACCATGAGGAGCTGAGAAGAAGGTATATCCTTTTGCTTTAGGATAGAATGTTCTATAAATATCCGTTAAGTCCATTTGGCTCATGACTTCTCTTAGTCTGTCGACATCACTGTTTAATTTCTGTTTCCATGATCTGTCCATTGATGAGAGTGGGGTGTTGAAATCTCCCACTATTATTGTGTGAGGTGCAATGTGTGTTTTGAGCTTTAGTAAGGTTTCTTTTACGTATGTAGGTGCCCTTGTATTTGGGGCATAGATATTTAGGATTGAGAGTTCATCTTGGTGGATTTTTCCTTTGATGAATATGAAGTGTCCTTCCTTATCTTTTTTGATGACTTTTAGTTGGAAATTGATTTTATTTGATATTAGAATGGCTACTCCAGCTTGCTTCTTCTGACCATTTGCTTGGAAAGTTGTTTTCCAGCCTTTCACTCTGAGGTAGTGTCTGTCTTTGTCTCTGAGGTGTGTTTCCTGTAGGCAGCAGAATGCAGGGTCCTCGTTGCGTATCCAGTTTGTTAATCTATGTCTTTTTATTGGGGAGTTGAGGCCATTGATATTGAGAGATATTAAGGAATAGTGATTATTGTTTCCCTTTATATTCATATTTGGATGTGAGGTTATGTTTGTGTGCTTTCATTCTCTTTGTTTTGTTGCCAAGACGATTAGTTTCTTGCTTCTTCTAGGGTATAGCTTGCCTCCTTATGTTGGGCTTTACCATTTATTATCCTTTGTAGTGCTGGATTTGTAGAAAGATATTGTGTAAATTTGGTTTTGTCATGGAATATCTTGGTTTCTCCATCAATGTTAATTGAGAGTTTTGCTGGATACAGTAACCTGGGCTGGTATTTGTGTTCTCTTAGGGTCTGTATGACATCAGTCCAGGATCTTCTGGCCTTCATAGTTTCTGGCGAGAAGTCTGGTGTGATTCTGATAGGTCTCCCTTTATATGTTACTTGACCTTTTTCCCTTACTGCTTTTAATATTCTTTCTTTATTTTGTGCGTTTGGTGTTTTGACAATTATGTGACGGGAGGTGTTTCTTTTCTGGTCCAATCTATTTGGAGTTCTGTAGGCTTCTTGTATGCCTATGGGTATCTCTTTTTTTAGGTTAGGGAAGTTTTCTTCTATGATTTTGTTGAAGATATTTACTGGTCCTTTGAGCTGGGAGTCTTCACTCTCTTCTATACCTATTATCCTTAGGTTTGATCTTCTCATTGAGTCCTGGATTTCCTGTATGTTTTGGACCAGTAGCTTTTTCCGCTTTACATTATCTTTGACAGTTGAGTCAATGATTTCTATGGAATCTTCTGCTCCTGAGATTCTCTCTTCCATCTCTTGTATTCTGTTGGTGAAGCTTGTATCTACAGCTCCTTGTCTCTTCTTTTGGTTTTCTATATCCAGGGTTGTTTCCATGTGTTCTTTCTTGATTGCTTCTATTTCCATTTTTAATTCCTTCATCTGTTTGATTGTGTTTTCCTGGAATTCTTTCAGGGATTTTTGCCATTCCTCTCTGTAGGCCTCTACTTGTTTATTAATGATTTCCTGTGTTTCCCTAAGTGTGTTCATGTCTTTCTTGAAGTCCTCCAGCATCATGATCAAATATGATTTTGAAACTAGATCTTGCTTTTCTGGTGTGTTTGGATATTCCATGTTTGTTTTGGCGGGAGAATTGGGCTCCGATGATGGCATGCAGTCTTGGTTTCTGTTGCTTGGGTTCCTGCGCTTGCCTCTCGCCATCAGATTATCTCTAGTGTTACTTTGTTCTGCTATTTCTGACAGTGGCTAGACTGACCTATAAGCCTGTGTGTCAGGAGTGCTGTAGACCTGTTTTCCTCTCTTTCAGTCAGTTATGGGGACAGTGTGTTCTGCTTTCCGGCCTGTAGTTTTTCCTCTCTACAGGTCTTCAGCTGTTCCTGTGGGCCTGTGTCTTGAGTTCACCAGGCAGCTTTCTTGCAGCAGAAAATTTGGTCTTACCTGTGGTCCCGAGGCTCAGGTTCGCTCGTGGGGTGCTGCCCAGGGGCTCTCTGCAGCGGCAGCAACCAGGGAGACCTGTGCCGCCCCTTCCGGGAGCTTCAGTGCACCAGGGTTCCAGATGGTCTTTGGCTTTTTCCTCTGGCGTCCGAGATGTGTGTGCAGGGAGCAGTCTCTTCTGGTTTCCCAGGCTTGTCTGCCTCTCTGAAGGTTTAGCTCTCCCTCCCACGGGATTTGGGTGCAGAGAACTGTTTATCCGGTCTGTTTCTTTCAGGTTCCGGCGGTGTCTCAGGCGCAGAAGTCCTGCCGCTCCTGGGCCCTCCCCCACGGGAGCCCAGAGGCCTTATACAGTTTCCTCTTGGGCCAGGGATGTGGGCAGGGGTGAGCAGTGTTGGTGGTCTCTTCCGCTCTGCAGCCTCAGGAGTGCCCACCTGACCAGGCGGTTGGGTCTGTCTCTCACCGGGTCTGGGAGCAGAGAGCTGCTGCGGGCCGGGATCCGCGGGTGTGGGACTTCCGGTAAACACAGACCGTGCCTCCTAGAGAAATTCTGCTTCCGTGTCCCAAGCTCACCAGGCAGCTTTCTTGCAGCAGAAAATTTGGTCTTACCTGTGGTCCCGAGGCTCAGGTTCGCTCGTGGGGTGCTGCCCAGGAGCTCTCTGCAGCGGCAGCAACCAGGAAGACCGGTCATAGGTTTTTTTAATTCTTTTGTTTTACTGTTTTGAGATGTTATTTATTTATTTATTTATTTATTTATTTATTTATTTATTTTTAGTGAAATTATCTCTCACCAATGAAAGACAATTAAAACAAGTCGTTTCTGCTTTTTGATATAGGTGGTCATCATGTAGACCAGGCTAGCCTCCAACTCGAGAGATCCGCCTACCTCTTTGGTGCTAGCATTCAAAGTGCACACCACCACACCCCGGTTTCCTACTTTCTTCTGTTCTTTAAGTGCTGTCTTCGTGCTTCTGACTTTCTGTCAGCTATGCAGTAAACGCAGTCCTCTGTCTTTGACGTGCAAGCTCTTTATGGCGTGCTTAATTAAGATCAGCATTTGGAGAAGAAACAGTATTTTATAAAGCAATGCTTCAAACACACACACACACACACACACACACACACACACACACACACACACACACACCAAAAAGAAAAGGCAACACCCCAGGCATTCAGAGGCTAATGGCTGTCAACCAACAAATCATTTACCACTCTTCATTCTTTTGGTCCCTCTCTAGAGTATTAGAAGGGAAACTGAGAGGAATGCGGCTTCAGTAGACCATCATTTATGCAAACGATCTGATCGTTGCCCCAATAGTAAACACTGAAATGATTTTTCTTCTGGTTTTTTTCTTTTAAGTTTGGTCCTCCTGCCCACCACACACAGACACACACCGCCATGTTTTTTTTTTACTTTCTCCTCAGCCGGTGTGGCTTTCGATGTTGAGTTTTGCTTTTGACTTCTCTCTCAGAATATTTAAGCAGGATGAGTTGGGGCAAGAATCTTGTCTTTTAAAATGCCAAACAGCTCAAAGTATGTTCCTTTTAGGACAAATCTACCCCCCCCCCAAAAAAGGCAGTAACACCGTATTTTTAACTGGGAAGGTTTATCCTGAAGGGGGAAATAAAAAGAACTGTGAGAAACCTGCAGAGACACGTGGCACACTCCGGTTTTGTGTGGATGGGTATATGGCTGTGGGTCACCAGAGAGCGACTTGGGTGTAGGCAGGTAGAGGGTTGAAAGAAATGGTTGCCAGCCTGAACAGAACTCAGAGGGGTTCACTAGCAAGGAAACCAAACCTCTCAGTGAGTCACCCAGTGCAGAAAGGCTTCCTGTCCATGAAAGTCCACATGCCCGTCCCAGCTTCTGAGGGATGTGAGCTTGATTTCCCAGGAAATCCCAAGATGCCCCGGGCATGTCTTCAGTGGCCCAGTCTAAGTACAGTAGCAACCAGCAAGGCCATCTGATGTCCTCTTCAGACAACAGACCCTTTTTTTTTTTTTTTTTTTTTTTTTTCCGGAGCTGGGGACCGAACCCTGGGCCTTGCGCTTCCTAGGTAAGCGCTCTACCACTGAGCCAAATCCCCAGCCCCAACAGACCCCTTTTTGTCCCCTGAAAAAGCAGGTCAAAAGCCCGGGCGAAGCGTTCACTCGGATGACCGCCTGCTGTTACAAGGTAAACCCCTGCTCTCCCCTCTCCTCCCAAAGTAAAGAATGTTTGGGGGGAAAAAACCCACACATTCTCCCGAAGCTTGACCCTTTGCTGGTTTCTAGAGAGTTCTCTTAAAGGAAGCCTGGGGTTCTGCACTGCTCTCTCTTCCTTCTCCTAAGGCTAAGCAGATTACATCTCCAGGGAGAGAGAAGACACTGGGACACTGACCCCACCAGCCACCTCTGTATGTGAGGGCTGCCTGGGATCTCGAGGGTCACCTGTCTGACGGGCGTGTGCCTCTGTGTTAGGATTTGCTCTAAGGTGTCACGCTTCTGACTGCCAGCTTGCAGCCCCTGTATGAGTGATACAGGTCTCCCCCTTCCGCCCCCTCTAGCCTGTTAATCCTGGGATCCGCCTGGGTAGTTCTGTGCCTTTGTGAATACGAATTCCTCCTATCTTCGCCTGTTTTTCTAATATGCCCTTTAAATGGTTTTTTCCCCTCTCCTTTATGCTTTTTGTGAAGTTTGACGACTACTGTAGGGCATGGGGTTTTTAAGTTCTGTTTCCTAGGTACCAGCAGGTGTCTGCTTTGGTAGCTGAGTTCTCCAGTGGAACCTCATATAAAGTCAGGATTAGCATGCCTCTTAACACCCAACTCCTTGCCAGTGGACTGTTGGTAACCACTATGTCCTGGTGTGTTACCTACTTACTGCGATCTTACCATCATCTTACCTAATGGCTCTCCCCCCCCCCATTCTAATGGTATGAACTACATATTCCTAGCCCCCTGACTTAACCTTCCTTTGCATAACCCTATCCTTGCAATTAAATAGCACGACAAAGAATATTAACTGAATAGCAGAATTTTCCCACTTGAATTATAAACTATTTACCACTCGATAGTTTTTCAGACGCCTGAGTTCATTGCAGAATTACTGGTTCTATCTGTTTGTCTCCATCTCTCTGTCTCCATTGGGTCCTGGGGACTGAACTATTAAGTCTAACACATGCAATTTCTCTACCACTGAGCTGTGTCTGGAATACACACACACACACACACACACACACACACAATTTTTGAAACAGGATCTCATTAAGTTGCCCAGGCTGGCCTTGAACTTACAATCCTACAGTCCAGGCAGTGTTCTGTCTTACGCTGCCATTTCATTCTAGGTCTTTATAAAAATGCTCATAGTTCTCAGCCCCCACTCATTAGCATAAGCTCTTACTGACCCCTCATCTCCTGATACAGACAAGTGCTAGTGTCACCCTCAAAAGCCACTTACGATATGGTTAGCAAATTGAGCCTGAATTCCCTAAAAGTCTCATGTGCCTCTCTGTAAAAACCAAGTGTACTAGGGCCTAAAGTCCAAGATCATACATTCAAGTCACATGAAGGCAGATGTAAAACTACTGTAAATAGGAACTCAAAAACCTAACATAGGGGTTTTTTTGGGGGGGGGGTTGGTTTTTTTCTCGAGACAGGGTTTCTCTGTGTAGCTTTGGCATCCTGGACTTGCTCTGTAGACCGGGCCAGCCTTGAACTCATAAAGATACGCCCACCTGCCTCTGCCTTCAGAGTACTGGGATTAAAAGCATTGCCACCACCACCTTACTAATTACTTTATTCTTTAACTGTGGACACAGACACCATACACACACACACACACACACGTACATTCATGAACATTCAGAGACAGACCCAGTCACGTATACACACAGATACAACCACAGCCTGAATCTTGCTAAGACGTTTCCTTCCACTCAGCTCCCAGGGTTCTCTTAACCATATATCATTGCTATTCTTGAAAGGGGGAAAATAAGTAAATATAATTCTTTCTTAATTTGCCTTCTCAGAAAATCTTTTGTTTTTAATATTAATGATAAAGTTATACTTAAAAAATGCATTTATCAGGACTTGAGACACAGTGAGAGTGATTCAAGCTCAGAGGAGGAGCGGAGGGTCACTACCCGGGTCATACGACGGCGTGTGATTATAAAGGTACCAGGAGGTAGAGGGCGATGGGTGCCGCTGTGTCTAGAAGCCTTCAGTGAGCGTTGGGAAGCTCGGCATGTCTAATAACCCGCTGGCTGGCTGGCTGTTTCTTTGCACACTTGAAGGCTTGTAAAAGAACTACCTGAAAGAAAGGCTTGTGGTGTGTTAGTGCGTGTTCTGCGCAGGATTCCGTCTGAGAGCTCTTGGCCCTTGTGTCCCGCCTCTCTCAGAGAACAAGTGTTCTGTCTTGGTGAGAGGGCGCAGTGGACACAGTGCTCAGTGGTCACCCCAAAAGCTAATGTGGAAGAGAGGGAAACGCCAGAGGCTGCCGCTGCCTCGACTTGGAAAGGAAAGCCGTCTCCTTGTCAAGCAGTGACTGAGAATTTTAGGTCACAACCTGGCATGCGCATGTGCATGACCTAGTGTGAGTCAAATGGGAACTCCAGAAATAGGTGCTAGTGCTAATTTAACAGGTGCCCAAAGTGAGCTTGACGTTTTAAGTATTGGGACCGGTTTTTGCTAGAATTGAAAATTCCACCGTCATCCTGCACAGCTGAGAACACAGTAGGTCTGCAGCACCTCCTGTGTGACAAGTCATTCTCAGTGCACCGAGTAGCACATGCATTGTGGCCGAGGGTGGGCATCTCTGGAAAGAAGGAGAGGAAGGAGAGGTGTGCACTGGACACTGCATTAGACGGCACAATCACAGTGTCAGAGGGCTCGGCCGAGAGCTGAGAAGCTTCATGAAGTCCCTCCATTTCTTAGTCCTGCTTCATCTTTTCCATGAAGGATAGGCAAAAGAAGCTCAGATCTGCTCGAATACAGCTTCTCAAAGATTCTGAAAACATTCAAGATGAAGTGACTTTCTAAGTTTTGAATTCTTCCCGCAACTCAGCAGTGAGTGAGCACCTTAGGTGCTGGCTGCACCCTGAGTCACTCCTGTGAAAATTAGAACGAGCAAGCCGTTACAATTAGTGACATCTATAGTGTGTGGTTTTCCATCTATAAGATCCTCACAGTTGGTCACGGCTCTCGTGCTCTTGGCTGACAGAGCAGGGCCTCAGGGTTCTCTGGTCTTGTTGCTCTCTCCCATGAATGATTAGGAAACACCCAGAGAAAACACATTGTACGTACCATGGGCAACCTGCTTTTCGCACCTAATGTGTGGCAGCCTTCTGTGGCTTCACCCCAATATTCTTCAGCAACCGCCCTTTAAGGACTAACCGAACTTTACTAGAAACAGTTACACAAATTCCACAAAGCCAGAGGGAAGGAAAGAAGGACTTACAAGGAAACAGCCACACCACTGAGCCAATGAAGATTCTTTTGGTCCCTTAACCTTCTACACACACATCACAAGTCTGTCTCCAAGCAGTTTTATTAGAGGAAGTTACATGTGTACTGAGCTTAACGTGTGGACAGTGATATACAGCACATGCATGCATTTTTAGAGCGTGTGCTGAAACCCCTAAAATAAACCTGAAGGCCAAACATAGGCTTTGTGAGACAGAAATCTATATTCTACCCAAATGCCCACTCCTTGAAGTTGGGCTCCTTTTAGAGTCAGCAGTAAGCTCAGAGGATGGTCTTGTAGCGGCTGGGGAGAGTATCATCCTTAGAGTAAAATCACTCTGGAGAAGCTTTGAGAGATTCCTTTCGCTGTGACAGAAACCAAAAGCTAAATAGCCCTAATTGTCCCAGGACACCACAGTGAGACACACTTGACATATGCAGGATGCTTTCTAGTTGGTTATCCTGTCGTTGGAATTGCAGCGGCAGACTAGAAGAACCCCGCCCCTGCTGCTCCCCTTTAGTCTATGTGTGGGTGTCCAGCAGAATCCAGGGATGGCAGTAGTATGTGGCAGACATAGCATGAGGATGATCACCGTCAAAACCATGAAATGCAGCTACTCTGACCTAAAAGGTCATTGACACAGAAACCATTGCACTACCCAGATGACCGGAGCGATGCTTGGAGAAGAACTGATTTATTTTAAAATCACACAGCCAGGCAGCAACAGCTCTGGGAGCGGAACTGGGTGCTTGGCTTGGCAGTGAGGGGCTTTTTTTTTCCCTCAGAAGACATACAAGAGTATTTTTGCTAATCTAAGTCAGGCTTTTGACCACTCAGACTTGCCCTGTGACACAGAAGAGGGCAGCATTACGCTGCAGCACTGGGAACCTGACCGGCTACCAGGAGGTAGGCCTATTACACCGTGGGCCACAGGAAGCCCTCAAGCCCTCGCATCATCACTGGACGCCCTTCAGAGCTGTCCTGTCCTTACCTGGAAGCTCTGGCCAGTGAACATCTCCACAGGGAGCTCTGTATTCAGGATTCCACACCCCAGTGCGAGCAGCTCCATTTGCTTGATCAATCAGTTGACATTATGATTTAATGATTGGTCTCTTCATGCCGGATCACGTGGACTCTTTCATTTTTAAGTGAAGTTTTATCTGTGCATCCGTTTCCTTGTATATAGTTTGATAATAGCACAGATTAATAAATGCCTACCAGAGCTGAAATTGCTAAGATCTGTGCTTAGCAAGTCCAACTCACAGCCGAACTACTAAGATTGTTTAATATCTAAACTATATAATACAAATGTATTGTTTTGATTTTCAACATTTCTTGCTGGATTTTAAAGAGTTCATATGTATGCCACCCCAAAACCAAAGAATTCAAAATTATATAAAACCACGTATCTCTTCTGTTTCACAAAGTTCAGAGTATCCCAACCCATGCATCATTTTAGACACACATGCATGCACATCTACACGCGACAGGTCTCTTAGAGCATATGTCTTAGTCAGGGTTTCTATTGCTGTTATGAAACACCATGATCAAAAACAACTTAGGGGGTTGGGGATTTAGCTCAGCGGTAGAGCGCTTGCCTAGCAAGCGCAAGGCCCTGGGTTCGATCTCCAGGTCCGGAAAAAAAAAAAAAAAAAAAAACAACTTAGGAAGGAAAGGATTAATGTGGCTTATACTCCCAGGTAACAGCCTCTGGCTTGCAGGAAGTCAGGGTAGGAACCTGGAGTTGGCAGCTGATGCAGAGGTCGTGGAGGAGTGCGGAGTACTGACTTGCTTCCCCTGCTTTTCTATAGAACCCAGGACCACCAGCCCAGGGTGTCACCACCACAAAAGCTGGGCCCTCCCACATCATCAATTACTAATTAAGAAAACCCTCTACAGGCTCACAGTTTCTCTGTTGAGACTCCCTCCTCTCAGATGACTATAGCTTATGTCAAGTGGATATAAACTAACCAGCGTAGTCTACACACAATACAGACTAGACAGGCTATGGCTTTTTGCAAAATATATATATAGTCATTCTGGTTTGGGAAGTTCACATCACAAATCAACACTCCTTGTATTGTCCTTCCCATATTCAGAGACGTCTAGGAAGATGAAAAAGTGTCGTGCCTCTTGCAGATGTGCAAAAGGAAGTTCCATGTTGCGGTCTTTAAGAGACCACCAGAGATAAACACACACGCACACACACACACACACACACACACACACACACACACACCATGATGTCTCTTCAGAATGGGAGAAGGGTGTCAGAAATGCTCTTGTCAGCAGGACTAAGCAAAGAGGGGGTTGTGTTACATCAAAGTGCAGTAGAGTCGTCATGAACCTTCAAAGCTAATTAGCAATTGCTCTCTCTCTCCCACTAAAGGGGTTCCAGAAACCTCTCATTGAGGACCTCTGAACTCTAGCGTAATTCACAGAGAGGTAAAGAGGCATAGATCAAAAGACCTATTCCATAATCCATAAATCTTGACTGCCCTCCAGTACAATCCACTCCTCTAGTGTAATGAAGAGCTACGTACCTCGTTACGTACCTCGTTTGTTTTGGCCTTAAAGAGAGATGTCTACATCTTTGTCTTGCGTGTCGTACATTTTCAGTAATGAGACAAAGAAAAGACTCACCTTCCAGAACAGCGCAAGAAGCAGTACTGTCATTGATTGATAAGTAGGGCTTTAGTTCCTCTGGAGGTATTCGTGTCAGTCAACGATACACTTGTACATATCTCGTTCTCATGTCCACCCCTTCTACTTCCCCTGTTGCTTTCCAAGGTTCTTCCCCAAAATTAAGAAATTAGCATCTTCCCACGAAGGGCATGCTCAGAGCACAGTAAACGGATTTCCGTCTTGCTAGAGCCTCCCAACAGCCTTTCATTGCCTGCCATTCGGAGAGTTGGGTGCACAGAAGAATCACCTCAGAAATACTTCATTCATTCATTCATTCATTCATTCATGCATGCTTTATCCACAGTAAGAACCTTGCACGACCTTCCTTGGGCCCTTTAGCTGTCTCTACACCTTTATCTTTAAAACAAAATGGCATTCTTGCCCATTTGTGAAACCAACCCTAGGAAACAGGAATCGCTCCCCATGACGCACTTTGCTGCAGATGTCAGAGTGTTGGGATGTAAGACCTGTCCAGTTTGCCAGTCTCCTTTCCGTCTTCATTGAGTCAACTGAAACTACCCAGAAGCAGGGCTTCTGTGAGAATGAGCTCAGAAGACCGTTGGCAGTTCCCACTTGAAATGAGAGAACAGCTACTAAGAACAGACTCGATACTGGGAAATGTTAAGACGTTCTTTCCACCCTGCTGGCTCATAGTAGCCTGGATGGCCGGACACCACATCAGCTATCCCCACGTACAGTCCATGAAAACCTCAGCCTCCCCACCCCGTCCCTCACGAAGGAGACTTTCTCTACCTCGAACCTTTTTCATAATCTTTTCAAAAAAAAAAAATGTATTACCCTTAGTGCATGTTTTTTTTTTTAAGTATCTTTTCCCAACTCAGAAAGTGCCTCTACTCAAATTAGAGCTTATTCCATAAAATCTCTTGAGCTGTGGTTTGACTGATGCCCAAGAGCTTTGTCCGAGTGGTCTGTTCCTACCGTCCGTCGCTGACTAATGTTTGTTTCAACCAATGAAGCTTATCTATGGGTAACTACATCTTTGCCTTCTTGAAAGTTGTTGTGGTCTCTACCATACATGCCTGAGGTGTAGGACCGAACGTTATCAGCTGTGCACTAACCAACCAACATCGGTCTTGTTTTTCGCTGGGGAAGGAAGCGGAGTGTGTGGCTTCCCGACAGTTCCAGAGCATGTGTTTTTGTGGTGTGCTGTGCTGTGGACCTAGATCAGTACCTGCCCATACTCTCCTTTCTCTTATCGCCAATCTCTATGCCGCATCCTTTAGGGAGAGGAAGCCAAAACCATCCCTGGTGAATCTGTCACAGAAGAGCAATTTACCGATGAAGAAGGCAACCTCATCACTAGAAAAGTAATCGCCATTGAGACTTTTGTGCTTCTCCTAGAGTTGAAATGTCCTGCATGAGAAACTCCATTGTGTGTTATAGGTTAGGGCGCCCCCTCTCGACTCAGATTAGTCCCTACTTCTCTGTGTTGCTTCCAACAGATCACTCGGAAGGTAATAAGACGGATTGGTCCACAAGAGAGGAAGCAGGATGATGTGGTAATGTAGAACGGTTGCCAAGGACAAAGGTAGAGGGTAGAATATCCTGGGATTTCCCCCTGGGAAGCCCTGCTGAGGGAGCGGCTGCTGCAGTGTGGAAGCTTTGGGCGTTGTCTTGGCTTCTTCTAATAGGCATTGTGTGGGGTCCAGCCGCTCTTCTTCCTCGCACAGCTGAACGTTACATACTTACGATTGTCAGGATGACTACAGGGATAAAGGTTTGTTCACTGGAAGGAGAAAGCAGAGGTAGAATCCTTGACCATCAATGACTGCTTGAGAGGGTCTACACATGGCCTTTAGTTGCGTGCCAGGCTAGGACACTGAGGGAGGACAACATTAGGGTGGCAGAGAGTTTGGGTCACAGTCTCCATATGAGGTCCATGTGGCTGTTCTGCCCATCACATCCTGAAGGGAAATCTAAACTCCACTGTCATGTTATGCTTTGACCACCTCACGCCCAGTGAGCTAATGTGAAGCCCGACTCAACTCTGAACGTAGTTCACCCAGCAAACCCGAAAAGACATCTTGCTATCAGTCTTTGCTGTCTCCTAAATCTTTATCCTCTGACAGGTAGAAAGTAGAAAGTACTAAATACTAGGTTTATGTACGGGGCTGGGGGGGTAGCAAACTGAAAACTTCTGAGGACCAGGTGAGAATGGAAAAAGACCTCTGCGCCTTCTGTTAGAGTAAAAACTAAATGTGGAGTGCCCTGCTGTCTGAGAAGTGTGGACCTGGTATTCAGGAAAGACAGCCCCAAGCTGAAGCAGTTGGTGCTGTCTTGGACCAGGATGCAGAAGAGATGGTAATTCTATAAACTAATTACAGGACTCTGTCAGGCCATCCGTGGCATCTTGTCCTAGCCTCCTGCTTATTTGGGAAGTCCCTGTCATACTACCACAGACTAGTTTTGGCCCCGCTGGCCTACAAAATCCATCAATTACAACTAAAGGGTATCTAATGGGGGTCAGGTGCCTTGTGGGTGTGGATGACGATTTCTTCCACCTTAGGAAACCGGCTGGCTGCTTTTGGAAATCATTAACCCTCCGTGTTGTTATGAAGTCTTGTTGTACTGTAGTTACCTTGAACGTGCCATTGCATGCTCTGGCCATGGGGAGCTGGTCTGTGCAGTCATAGCCAACATCATCTGTGTCTGAGGATGCAATGTGGCCCGATGCTCTCACTAACTTCTTCCTACTCCAGCCTCCGGGGACCAGTGTGGGAAACTGCTTTCAGACTCTCCCACTGCAGACATGTAATGTGTGCTCTCTTTCAGCAGGGAGAAGGCTATAAGGTGAAAACAAAGAAGGAAATCCGGAATGTGGAGAAGAAAGCCCACTAGTGACGGTGACGTCAGTCCAGGTGGGAAGCACACTTATGTCCGCAGCTAGATTTAAAAGTCTCGAGAAGTTTCTGAGTTCGTCTTTCCTTTCTCTTTCTTTACTGCAATCTCACTGGGAGATGAAATTAAATAAATCCTGTCATTTCTTTATACGAATGCAGATGTTTATGTGCATATATGTAAACGTGTGTATCTACACATGTCTATGTATATATCTACATACATGCATATTCACATTAAACTTAAACCAAGTCATGTCCATTCTCCATGTGCATGGCATCTGCAGAAGCCGTGATTTAAGTCTGCTACTCTCTCACCATGAGGCTCCCTGTGCCGAGCAGTTGCTGTATACAGTCATTGTGGAAAGACTGATGGGGAACAGATCTGAGGGACTGTGCCCAGAGCCAGAAGGGTCAAGTGTCAAGTCCCAGGGCAGCCAAGGCTACAGAGAAACCCTGTCTGAGGGCGGGGGAGGGCCGGGGGGGGGGTAGCTGTCTCCATGTCTAAGTTAAATTGGAATTCCATACACTTTTATATAAGCCTAGACACAATTAGGAGGCCAATTGTACAGGCTTTCTAGTACTTACTTACTTAGTAAGTACTCTGTTTACATTTGTTTGGACTTTGCCCTTGTTTTCTGGATTTCACATTAGTACCTTTTTGATACAGATAGGATCAGAAACTAATCTGGGGTGAGGACACAGTTTTGAGAACTTGTATCTTCAGGATCTCTCCTCTCTGTCCTTTGAATCCCTGGGTCAAAGTGACAAAGAGTGGGAATTCTAGTCTCTTTCCCCATGACCAAAAACCCTGATACCCAATTGCCGAGATAAGGGGTTGAGAAATAACCTCATTTTAGGGACCTAGGGCTTAGATTTTCATTTCATTGTTTTGAAACATAATCTCCTGGAGCCCAGGCTGGACTTGCTATGTACCTGAGGATGACCCTGAACCCTTGATCTTCCTGCCTTCCCCTCATGCTAACATTCCAGGTCAGCACCACACCACCCACAGTTTATGCAGTATTGAAGATCAAATGAAGTCTTGGGGCTTCATGAATATTAGGGAATGTCTTAGTCAGGGTTTCTACTCCTGTACAAACATCATGACCAAGAAGCAGGTGGGAGGAAAGGGTTTATTCAGCTTACACTTCCACATTGCTGTTCATCACCAAAGGAAGTCAGGACTGGAACTCAAGCAGGGCAGGAAGCAGGAGCTGATGCAGAGGCCATGGAGGGATGTTACTTACTGGCTTGTTCCCCTGGCTTGCTCAGCTTGCTCTCTTATAGAACCCAGGATCACCAGCCCAGGGATGGCACCACCCACAATGGACCCTCCCACCCTTGATCACTAATTGAGAAAATGCCTCACAGCTGGATCTCATGGAGGCATTTCCTCAAATGAGGCTCCTGTCTCTGTGATAATTCCAGCTTGTGTCAAGTTGACGCACAAAACCAGCCAGGACAGGGAAGCACTTTACCATCTAAGCTGCATCTCCACTCTCCAAGATAGATCCTTAGCGATGCCTTTCCTTTGGGTCCAGTGAGGCTTACTTTCTGTAGAAACAGTAATCCCCAATGCCTGCTGCACTAGACTCACATTTTAGAGTTTTTGTGGAACCCAATCACCACAGATACTCCTGGAAACAGGATTTACTATGTGTATTCCAGAGTCCTTCTTTGTGGCTAATTCTCACAGCTCTCCTCTCAGATTGGCACTGTTCACATCCCTGGCTAACATACGGAGCAGGCCCTAAAAGGTTAAGAGACTTGTCCACAGTCTCACGAGAGCAGCAGAACTAGGAAATAAGCCCTAACTGGCTCCCTCCATAGTGTTCATCCTCAGGGCTCACTGTAGACCTGACATGACCGGCATGATGGGGGGGACGCTCCAAGTCAACAGGAAGCAAATAGAAGAAGACCATCCTCTCAGCCCCTGAAGTTGGAGTGGATGATTGTGGTCAATTTTGTGAATTCTAGATATGTTGTCATTTTAAGGAATAATTTACAAAGAATTATAATTTTGGACAGGGAGGAAACTAAATCGAGAGCTTAGACTCAAAGATTTCTATCTTTCCGCTTCTCTATTCTTCTCTCTTAGGTAAAGGGAAGGGGGTTAAAAAGAAAAGGAGGGAATAGAGTAATGTAAGAAGTTAGACAAATAGGAACAGATTATTACATTCATTCTTAAAGCATTTTATAGCCATAACCTTACACTGATAGAGATCTTTGTATTTTGATGCAGTAGTAAAGTTATATATTGATACAAAGTTTAAGATTAATTTTGTTGCTCTTAGATAGGCACTGTTCCTATGCAGCTCATCGACGAACACCAGGCTCAGACCCAGTCCTTTGAATGGCTGCTGTCACGAAGTGTTTAGAATGACTAAGTAATGCAAGGTAATAGTGAGATGCCAAACTCATGGTCACAGTAGGTTCTAGTTTAATTGCAATAAAACATTTTCAAGGTTATTCAGATAGTAAATAGCTAAAAATAATGTTAATAACTCATTTTGGTCTTCAAAATGAACCCCAAGTTACTCACGTGGGGCATTTGATCTTCACCCTAAAACTGACGGGAAATGACTCGAAGTGCTAGGTAAAAGCGTCACCACTGAGTGACCTGCACAGCCAGTGGCTTTTGGGAATAAGCTCTATAGCTCACAACAGCCTAACCACTAAGTACCAGGGTTACTGCCTCGGTGGCAGAGTATTTACCCAGCATGCACAAGGCTCTGCCTGGTTCAAGCCCCAGCAGCCAGCACACTTATTCACATACCCTTCCCCCGAGACCTGGGACGTTTGTGCAGATGATTCTAGCTCTTTAGTGGCCGGGGCTGAACTAGGTTTAGAGGACTCAGTACCTAGCCATGATTCCTGGTGTCAGTCTGTCTGGGCAGGGAGATGTCAGTAGACAGACGGCATAGAGGCGATGGGGTGCCAGGCAGATCACCAACTCTGTGCGTCTGGCCAAGTAACCTAGCTTGCGTGTTGCCGTTTCCTCAAGGGAACAGTGAAGGGCTTGGGATGAAACCGGGAGGAACAATAACCCTCTCAAGAAAGAGAACAGTAACACGCCTTGGAGTTGTTTTAGAATCCACTCAGTTCGTACGTGGAACTTGCTGAACAGTAGCTGCCGAGCCCACAGAAACCCTCAGTCAGGAGGCTCTGTTAGAAAAGTCTTCGAAGAAGCAAGAAGGAAACAAGAGTAGCGGCTGGCCAAGCCCAGGCACAGCAGGGGCAGCCGGGGAAGATCGCAGCTCAGCTCTCCGTTCCCTGCTTCAGGTGAAAGCTGTTACTATAGTCACTATCAATGGTTCTTGATAAACTGGGGCAGTCAGCAGACCAGGTTCTGCTCCTTTTCTGTACCAAGAAATGAAGCCCAAAGAGGCCCAGATAAAGCCAGAGGAGGTGGTGACCCTTCCTCTCCCATTCATCCCACTTAGGTCCTCTCTGGGACATTTCCCAGAATGCATCTGAGATACAGATACCTTGCCATCTGTTTTCCTGATACATGATGGAGACAGAATTGAAGCCAGGTATTTTAGCTCTTGCCTTTTTAATTCTTTGTGCAATAGGGGACTTAACACTGCCCTGTTATTAGGATTCAGGTAATTCAGATATATAACAAACACTTAATGAAAATGAAGTAAATGCATTTTTCTACCTTTAAAAACATGGATCCATCTACATCCAGTATGTCTTGTTTTGCCCCTTGCTTGCTGTACAGCTTCAGGTGTTTCTAAATCCAGTCACTGGGAAATAATAAATTTGAAAAGGCCTCATTTATTGGTATTAGCTGAGGAGGAAAGCTGTTCCAAGATGGGTATTTAAGCTAAGTTTTCGCCAAGGTGTTAGTGCACGTCTCTAACGCTAGCACTTGTGAGATGGACGTAGGAACAGCAAGAGTTCAAGACCAGAATGAGACTCAGTCTCCAAGGAAGGAAGGAAGGAAGGAAGGAAGAAAGAAAGGACAGAAGGGGGAAAAAAAATCTAAAACTAAAACCAAAATTAAAAAGTAAACCTTAATTTTCAATTATAGTTTCATTTTGTAATGATAATTATTGCTTTTTAAAAAGAAATTGGGGTGGGGTGGGGGTGGGGGTAGAGAGATGGCTCAGAGGTTAAGAGCACTGGCTGCTCTTCCAGAGGTCCTGAGTTCAGTTCCCAGCAACCACGTGGTGGCTCACAATCATCTGTAATGGGATCCGTCGCCCTCTTCTGGAGTGTCAGTAACAGTGTACTAATAATATACATTAAATACATAAATAAATAGAAAGAAAAGAAAGAAAGGAAGGAAGGAAGGAAGGAAGGAAGAAAGGAAAGAAAGAAGAAGAGAAATTAGACCAGCAAGATAGCTATAGCTATAGCTATAGGCTTGATTGCCACCAAGCCTAGTGTAGTGGTTTGAATGAGAATAGCCCCATAGACTCATATTTGAATACTTGGTTCCACAGTTGATTAAACTGTTTGGGAGGGAGTAGGAGGCGTGACCTTGTTGCAGGAAATGTGTCATCAAGAGCCTTCACCATTCCAGGTTGGCGCCCCCCCCACCCCGCCCCCGTATGTGTATGTCTCTTCTCTCTCTCTCTCTCTCTCTCTCTCTCTCTCTCTCTCTCTCTCTCTCTCTCTCTCTCTCTCTCATGCTTGTGGATCGAGATGTAGGCTCTCGGCCTGCTTGAGAGCTTGGCTGTTCTGGTGCTCCCCGGCGTGATGGTCTGGGGCTCACGCTCCAAAACTGTAAGCCCCCAATGGACTCTTCTATAAATTGCATTGGCCATGGTGTCTCAGCGCAGCAATTTAAAAGTAACTAAGACACCCAACAACCTGAGTTCAAGTCCCAGGACTCACATGGTAGAAAGACAGAACCAGCTGCCACAAGTTGTCCTCGGACCTCCACACATATGTTGTGATGTGCATGAAAAGGAAACATTCCTAGCATAGGATGATGGAGAGAAGGGAAGGGGATGGAGGAGGGAGGGGAAATAGGAGGGGTGTGAGCGGAAGAGCCAGGCAGAGTTCCCAGTGTGCACAGGGACTCCCCACGGAGTCCAGCAGGGAAAGGTGATGTACAGCAGGGAAAGGGGATTTGTCTCTTTAGACTCTAGGGTCTGCACTTTCAAGGAGATGGAACTTTAAAGGAGCTTGAAGAACAGAGAGGAATTCCATACATGTTGATTAGAGAAAGAACTCTACATAGATACAGATTCAGGAGCAACAAAAGATAATTTGCCAACCTATGTTGTCGTAGTTAGGGTTTTACTGCTGTGGACAGACACCATGACCAAGGCAACTCTTACAAAGGACAACATTTAGTTGGGCCTGGCTGACACGTTCAGAGGTTCAGTCCATTATCATCATGGCAGGAACATGGCAGCATCCAGCCTGGCATGGGGCTGGAGAAGCTGAGCTTCCTCTTGTTCCAAAGGCAGACAAGAGAAGATGGGCTCCCATGTGGTTAGGAGAAGGGTCTCAAAGTCCACTTTCTCCAACAAGGCCACACCTCCCAATAGTGCCACTCCCTGGGTTAAGCATATTCAGACCACCACGGGTGCATACCTGATAAGGTATGCAGTTTTCATTCTTAAAGTAGGACGAGAGTCAAACAATGATCCCAGCATTATCCGAGTCCCAGAAACCCAGGTCTAGGCTTACCCCTCGCTCATCTATAAAACCAGAAGCCATGGCGTAGGTCACCTCAGATGTCTGTGTACACATTAAACTTTGAGAAGCGTGCCCCCAGGACCCATCATTGACACTCTGGCTTGATCAAGTGCTAGAACTAAAGAGTTGAGGTAGGAATGATTGATGTTTTCATCATGGACTGGACACTGGGGCTTATTAAATCCTATTGTACAGCCCTGTTTGAGAACCAGGAGAGAACATGACATCAGAAGATGGTGTGGAAAAATAAGTCCTTTGTTGTGCACCGGGTTCAAAACAAAACAAACAAACCTATTTCCATAGGCCTCTAAATGGACTTTCAGGTCTGCACCTGAGCTGTACTCAACCTGGAGCTGTGTTCTATAAGTATCAGTTAACATGTTTCTTTTTTTTTTTCTTTTTTTTTCTTTTTTTTTTCTTTTCTTTTTTTTTCTTTTCTTTTTTTCGGAGCTGGGGACCGAACCCAGGGCCTTGCGCTTGCTAGGCAAGTGCTCTACCACTGAGCTAAATCCCCAGCCCCAGTTAACATGTTTCTTAAAGGGAAAATAAATTAAGAGTGGCTGTGACTCCCTCCCACTTTAACATTTGAAAGGCTATGCCTGGCTCACAGGCTCGGCTCTCCTTCCAAGGTGTCTTAAGTCCTTTCTGTGTTAGCTATGCTCATTTCTGAAATTTCTGAAATTTCTGATGCCATTTCTGAAATGTCGTGGTCTGTCCACAACATCCTGTCCATCAGAGGGCGCTCTCACCTCAGGTCATTTTCTAGCAATTGCTTACCAAGGTCCACGGCCTCTCTGTGCGTCCTCTCTGTTCTTGGTAGGATGTTTTGTCCCACTAACATTGCTAAACCCATGGGGCTGGAACCTATATTCTGGCCACCTAGGAACAAGAGAGATTTGAAGGATGAGTCCTGCTTTTTAAAAATTAGCAGCCTATAGAAGGACGTGGTATAATTAACCCAATCTTAAAAAGCTGTAAAAACCACCCACTCTGTCTGGAAAGACAGTATTGGCTTGCACTGAGAAGAGACAGGCTTTGTTTTGTTTTTTTTTGGTTTTTTTGTTTTTTTGTTTTTTTTTTCAGAGCTGGGGACCGAACCCAGGGCCTTGTACTTGCTAGGTAAGCACTCTACCACTGAGCTAAATCCCCAGCCCCCCCTGTTTTGTTTTATAATACAAAATTAACTTGGGAAGTTAGCTTGGGTATTAGGAAATGTAAAGAAACGGGTGAGAGTTCACCCATTCTGTCTCGTGCTTATAGAAACTTACTAGACCTTATTAAACTTGTCATCGACAAAGTGTATTAAAATCTTACATCCCGGGCTTGGGGATTTAGCTCAGTGGTAGAGCGCTTGCCTACCAGGTCCCCAGCTCTGAAAAAAAGAAAAGAAAAAAAAATTTTCACATCCCAAGGAAGCTAGGAGACTCGAAGGAAAGGTTAAATAATACCGCTGCGAACTGGCCCTGAATGAAGAGGGTGACTGTGATCACTGGGCCACCTAAGCAGCCTGGTGCCTGGAAGATTAGGATTTAAAGACAGCCACCAAGGTGTGGAAATCCTGATCGGCAGGGTTTGCCCACTCTCTGTAATTGGATCTGCTGAAGTGAGTCACTTTCCTTCCTTGTTGATGAGTGTTGAAATCTCAGAGGAGTGGGTACTTTGGTGTTCTTGGCGCTGGTCACTGGTGACCTGGGGCAGGGAGGTCAGTCGTAAATACATGCAATAAATAAATAAATAAATAAATAAATAAATAAATAAATAAAATGAATGCAGTCAGACCCATGCAATAAATGAATGAATGAATGAATGAATGAGTGAATGAATGAATGAGTAAATGAGTGAATGAGTGAATGAATGCAGTCAGGCCCATAACAGGAGACCAGGGGAAGAGCTGTTCAAGGTTGTTTACACAGAGTGGGTGACCTGGGTGATCCAGCCAAAGAGGAAGAACCATCTCTCAATAAACAACCTCAAGGTCATTAAACACCTCAGTCCCTGCCCCTGGTGTAAACCCAGATTCTAAAGGTTCTCTGTGAGCTTCAGAAGAGATTCGGCCATTTGTGTGTAACTGAACAGGTTTTTGGGGTTTTTTTCTTATAATCCTTTTTTATTTTTCTTATAATCTTTCCTGCCTGGAGCTGGAATTCCGGTCTGTCAGCTTTTCTCCTTGGAGGAGGAGGCAAGACTCCTATGAAGTGGGGAGAGCAGGGGGCAAAACTTATCTCTGTGGGGTGCAGGCCAAAGAGCTACAAATGGCTCTTGAGGAGCCCTGAGCTATCCCAAAAGCCGAGAGAGGATATTCCCAACTCAGCCTTGAAAGCCACAGCTCAGGAAGGTTGTGTGACACTCACAGTCACCCAGCCCGGAGCACTGATTTCTGAGTGTCCTTGGATACCTAGGGCCCCGTCCCCTGAGGTACGTACTCTCTAAGCAGCCAAAACAAATGCCCTATTAACAAGGCCGGGGCCCTCAGTCTCTGAACCCTTGATGACGTCTGTCAGATGGAGGATCAGGAATTAGAGGTCATCCTAAGTTACACAGCAGGTTTAGGGCCAACCTCGGCTACATGAGACCCTGTCTCCAAATAACTAAAAATAAAATAAAATAAAAGACAATGCAAACTAAACTCACCGCCTACCCTTTGTTCCTCTTCCCACAGGACCACGCGTTCGTACTGCCAGTATTGAGAAACTCACCAGAGATCAGCAGGGAGGAGAATCTCTAGCAAGAGCGGAGTGTGGATCTGCCACCCCACACATCAGTGACATGTTTGGGGTTTTGGGTTTTTTTGGTTTTTTTTTTTAATGCAGAAGGATAAAGAAAATCACCTTTTTTTTTATTTAGCATGAGCCAATTTACAGAGCATGGAGACTCACTTTCATTCCCGGCGCTGACACGCGTGCACTAAGCAAGTGCAATGTAAGATACAAGAAGCCATGTTGTTCAGACTCAGCCTCAAGTAATTTGGTGTCACTTTCGGAGAAGACAGACAAACAACGACACCTGTGCCACCGGAAGGAGGGACAGCACAAGATGGAGCGATCAAATCCAGAAGACACACTGAAATTACTAAATCCACAACAGCTCGCCTTATTTTTCTTGGACCCAAACTAACTGTCAGGGTATAAACACTGTTTGTTTCTTTTTTTTTTTTTTAAAGAAAAAATAATAATAAAAAAAATCAATAGTTTTGCTGTAAATAATAACACTGTAAATTCTAACAGAAGAAACTACAATAAAGAATTATAAGGCACCTGCCTCACGGAACACAAAGATACCACAAACGCGTCCAATGACAGGCGTACCAAGTGGCCTCACCCTGGACAAGGACGGGAATCTGGCGCGTGCGGGACGCTCTCTCACTGACTCCTGTATATTAGCAATTATGATGTTTGTACACGCAAAACTGCTCGCTTGGTTTTAAAAAGAAAATGCAAATCTTTAAAAAAAAAAAAAAAGAAATCTGCTGCAAAATTTAAATAATTCCCCCAGCGAGGAGGAATTCTGTAGTTCTGTGAAGAGAAGAATTTTTTTCCTTCAGAATATACTAATATTTTGATGCATGCATATCTCCTTATTTTGATTAAACCTTTTCCAATTTTGCAAACACTACAGTCTCCTGCAACACGGGAGATTTTACCTGTAAACACAAAGCCCTTCATGTAATATTTATTGCTATTGCCAATTTTTTCAATGAAATGACCAAAAATGGGAGAAAAAAAAAAAACAACTATACAGTAGTTTGCTTGGGGGTGGGGGGAGGGGCGCTGTTAGTGCTTACAGGGGGGAAAATGCTTGCCACTGTAGAGGTGGATGGTGCTTACAAGAGGCCCCAGTCATGGGTATTTAAAAAAAATGGACTGACCGGAAACCCGTATCTAGCAGGATCGAAGTGCACTGTAAAAAAAAAAAAAAAAAAAAGGGAAAAAGAAAAAAAAAAAAGATGACTGTATTGTGTACTGGCTCTGAGATGTAGACCCCCTTCAGCAAGCCAATCAGTAGTCACCATCCTAGCAATGTCCCCGTTAGGTTAGCGGGGCTGTCGCATTTTATAGAGCATTTCTCTTTTGGGTTTGGTGAGATTCCTTCGTTCACTATCTTAACTTGAAATCGACCTCCAACGGACACCTCGCTCTAAATGACATGTATGAGAAAAGCAGACGCTGGATAACCTAGTTGATTATTTAAGCATATAAAATAAACCGTGTTCAACTCTTCCCTTACTTGGGCTCTACAGTGTCCTTGTGTCCTCTGGCAAAACCTAGCTGTCTAATCCCCCAGTCACAGGAGTCCCGTCGGTGCCTCTGGTCAGTAAAGCCACAGTCTGGAATGTTCTGCTGTCTCCCGAGAACACCCACCTTGCATAAGCTCTGTGAATTTTGTGGGGGAGCCAAGGATTTGAAGATGAAGTACTTAGGCTCTTCCGCCCCACAAATGAAGTTGGGATTTATCAGGCCAATGTGTCAAGAAGTTATTGGTTGTTGTTCCCAGGAAGCATCTACCTGCGTTCTCCCCCCCCCCCCAGAAAGCATTCGCTTAGGTGTTGTTTCATTAGTTTGGGGGTTTGGGGGGTTGTCGTCACTTCTTGAGACAGGGTCTCAAAAATATCTGCTTAGTTTCTTAACTATCATCTGTGGTCAGAGATTACAAATTGAGGAATTTTACTAGTAATTCAAGATTATTATTTTAGTTCGGTTTTGGTACTGGTCATCATGCGTGCTATAAGACGTGACCCACCACTAACCAGTATCCTCGGCCTCCCCTTGATATTTCTGAAACAGGGCCTCACTAGCTGGTCTAAGCTGGCCTTGACCTTGCTGGCCTTCTGCCCTGTCTACTTACAGGGCCACGCCACTAGACTGGACAGGACTCCCCTGAAGAAGCAACCTTTGGCAACGACAGACCTCTGTTCTGAAAGATGCTGGAGCTGTGACCCCTGCTGTCCCCAGCTACAAGTGTGACCCCTGTCATCCTAGCCTTATTTCTTACCTAGCTCTGATAGGTACATGGAGTTTGGGGGCCCATTGATTTCACGACTCAGAGTCCAAAGATGCCTTTGATTCAACTTTTACCCCGGCCCACAGCCAGGCCTAGCGCATCAGGGCGGTATCTGTCACCGTCCCTAAACTTCCAAGTACACACTGGGACATTTCTTCTTGTAGATACATTCCATTCATTGGCTCAGTCCTTGCCACCACCGTGTGAGTTAGGTACTATTGTTGACGTAACAGGCCCCACATAGTATTAAATGAGTATTTAATGTCATTCAAGGCTGTCATCGCCTGGCCAATGGGATGTACAGTCTCCAGAATTCCAGGCAGAAGCCTGGAAGCTTGAGAAGCCGCCTCAAATAAAGAGGCGGAGAGTACATGTGCATGTCATTTGTATGATGTCCCTCCCCCACCCCCATCAGGAACATCTAAAGGACAAACTGCCACTCCGGAAAGGTTTTAAAATGTCCCCAAAGCTTCTGCACAACTACGGATTCCAGACCCTCTGGCCTGGCTAGAGATTATTCGGATCTAGAAGCTTAGGAGAAAAGGAGTTGTGTTGCATGCCTGGAAATGTGACTGCAGGAACAGAGTGAGAGGTTCAGGTGACACCAAAGCCATAAATTTATCCAGAAGTCTCTGAAGTACGATAGGTTTTATTTACACCTCTAACTTCTGTATATAGCGTACCGAACAGGCCTATGTTTGTATTTCTAATAGAATCTGATCTGTCAGCTCATTCAAATGTATTCAGGGTTTTCTTTTGACATTTCCGAGAGAGAGAGAGAGAGAGAGAGAGAGAGAGAGAGAGAGAGAGAGAGAGGGAGAGAGGGAGAGAGAGAGAGAGAGAGAGGGAGAGAGAGAGAGAGAGAGAGAGAGAGAGAGAGAGAACTGTGACTGATAAAGTCCTGAGATTTACCACTTCTCTTTTTTACATTTTTACCAATGATTTGTTAACATGGAAAGGGTTGCTTCTAGAAGGAACTCTCTTCACTGGCCACTCAAGCAGCAGAGCCAGCTCTCTCACGCACTCCAGCCTTCCACCATGTTCTTTTTAGCGTCACCTTGAGGCTCCATACAATAGACGTTTCTCTCCACGGTAAATAAATGTCAACGGAAAAGTGGTTTGCTTGACTGTCTTCGAAGCACCCACTCAGGATTTGACCATGAGAAGCCTGGAAAGAAGCCATAGGCATAGCAACTGCTCGCTGCCTCTGGCACAACTCATGATGTAGACCCTCGTGCCTCGTCCAAGGGACTCTTGGTACTTGTTGGCCAGACGCTGACACATTAAAAGGTGCATCACCTCCTAACCATGTCGCACTGCCTTTCCGGCATGAAGAGAGAGGTGAATCACTGAAGAGTCAACATTTCCAAGGTTGGTATCTAAGGCATATCTTTTAAGTTCAGCTTTTCATTCATTCATTCATTGGTTCATTGGTTCATTCATTCAAAGGCAGAGTTTCATGGAGCCCAGGCTGGCCTTGAACTTGCTGTGTAGCCAAAGGTGGCTTTGAACTTGTAAGCCTATTGCTTCTACCTCCTGCATGCTAGGATGATGGTTATAGAAAGCGCTATGCCCAATTGATCCAGTGCTATGGATAGAAGCTGTTAATGCAGGCACTCGACTGACCGAGTACACCCCCAGCACACTTGTGCTCATTTAATAGATCAAGTGAGAGAAAATAACATTTAGCATCCCTTACTGGGGGCCACAATGTGAGCTCTGGATCTTCCCCGGTCAGCACCGAGTTCCACTCTGTAGGATGTTCTGATAGACTTCGCCGGTCCTAGCGGAGTTCTGTGGCAGAGCAGGTGTGAATATGTTCATAGGATCCTGAGGGTAATGAGAAGCAGGGACCAAGGGATACTCGAGAGGAGCAAGAACGCTGGAGCCTTTTCTCTGAGCCCACATAGGAATTCCAGGGAGAGGGAAATGGGAAGGGAGCACGGGGAGAGGAAGGGAAAGGGGGAGGGAAGAAATGTAAAAAACAAACCTTAACTTCTGGTTCCATTTGCTTCCTCCCCACCAATACCTTCAAATGACCACTTTGCTATTATCTTAAACTAAAGCACAGTGCCAAGACAGGAGGATGACCTTTTAGGCTTTCAAGAGACATCACAGGTCCTCAGAGGAAACTGTGTGGCCCTTGAAGCGAGGACACTCATAGTGGAGTACCTACCCATGCCTGTAAATGCCATTAAAGTGGGTGTCCTTACCCTCATTACCCACCACAGAAATAGGCTGTGACGTGCACCATGCATCCTGAACCCAGAAACAACCTGGCTGTCCCTAACCTGACAGCACTCAGTGCTTGACAGGTTGCTAAGTGCCAAGGGGTCCAGAAATTGTGTCTGGGACTTCTCTGGGCCGCTTTTAGCCTACAGAGATATTTGGACTAACTATGTGAAGTTTGAACTGAAGGGCAACACTTGGAAGAAACAAACTAGATAGATAGATAGATAGATAGATAGATAGATAGATAGATAGATAGATAGATAGTACTTTTACATTTAAATGAAAGTCTGTGAATTCTCTTTGAAATCTGAAGCTGTGACCATTCCATTTCTGGAGTTCCCTACAGCAGCACTCACCAGCTGCAGAGAAGCAGCCTGTGTTTGGCTTATCCATCCCAACACTTCCACCTCCCTTTCCCTTGTTTCTTCTAAAAAACCCAACCTATTTTATCCATTTCCGTTCCCGGTCTCCATTCACTCTGGTCAAAGGAAAGGAAGGTGAGTTGAGGCTGTCCTGCTTCCAGTCTTTCAAGTCCTCCTTTTGGGCAAGCCCAGCACCTCCATCATTATCCCGTGATGGAATAAAGAAATGAGTCCAGAGGAAAAGCAAGGCCTAGCATTCAGTTCTCCGAGCCCGTCTGCCCCCAACTTTCAGTGACCACCATTATCTAACGGCCCACTGGAGCATGAGAAGCATCGCTTCCCTTCCCACAACCGTCAAGGTGGAGAGGACAGAAACGTCATGAAATGTAAACCCTAGAAAATACGAGAACCCAACTTCAGCCGCCCAGCCTGCCCAGTGCATGCTGGGTAAAGGGGAAGGCGGCATGAGGTAGCACTTGGCCCTGTAACCTTAGAGCATAGCCGCTGCTCTTTCAAGCCACACTCTCTAACCAAAATTAAGTGGGATTGGAAAGACCTACAATGAACATTTCAATATAAACTTTAAAACATCGTTAAACTTATTTAACTCGCTCTCAGAATACAAGCCCATGTTCCTTCCCAGGACACAGGATCAAGGTGTGAACAGTTAAACGCACCACAATTGTTTTTCTCCCATCCATCAAGACTCATAGAACTCTAACCTCACTCGAAAGCCTCTAATTGCAGAAGGGAAAAAAAAAAAAAATACTGGAACCTTGAGATTACCAAACACCCCCAGGAGACAGAACTACATCCTTGAGAGGTTTTCTAGTAATTTCCTTGTTCCTCATGAACAAGGAAGGAGGGAGCTGGACATACAAGTATCTATACACATAAACATTTGCACAGCACAACTCCCTAGGTTTGTGTTTTGTTTTTTGTTTTTTGTTTTTTGTTTTTTGTTTTCTTGGAGCTGGGGACTGAACCCAGGGCCTTGTGCTTCCTAGGCAAGCGCTTTACCACTGAGCTAAATCCCCAACCCACAGCACAACTCCCAAGTGTATGCATCCTGCACAGTTGAGAGAACGTGGTGGGGCTTGAACACCTGAGTGACAGGCATGTTTTACTTGGGAAAGGAACCTGAAGTAATTGTCAATGTTTTAAACGTTACATTGCATGTACTTTGTGGCGCGGAAATGTGTGGAGGCCCGAGGATAACCTCAGGTTCTTTTCTTAGGAATGCTGTCCCCTGACTTTTGAGACAGCCCTGGTACTCACCAAGCAAGTGAGGCAGGCTGGCCAATGGGCCCCAAACATCCTCCTGTCTCACGATCCAGCACCGGGACTTCAGGAGAACACTGCCACACCTGGCCTTTTTTTTTTTTTTTTTTTTTTTTCTATTTTTCGGAGCTGGGGACCAAACCCAGGGCCTTGCGCTTGCTAGGCAAGTGCTCTACCACTGAGCTAAATCCCCAACCCCACACCTGGCCTTTTTTAAAATGAGGATTCTGGGAATAGAACTTGGTTCCTTAGCACTTGACCAACTGTCTTAGTTAGGGTTTTACTGCTGTGAACGGATACCATGACCAAGGCAACTCTTATTAAGGACAACATTTAATTGGGGCTGGTTTTCAGGTTCAGAGGCTCAGTCCATTACCATCAAGGCGGGAGCATGGCAGCATCCAGGCAGGCATGGTGCAGGAGGAGCTGAGATTTCTACATTTTCATCTGAAGGAAGCTAGCAGAATACTGGTTTCCAGGAAGCTAGGATGAGGGTCTTAAAGCCCCCGCCCACAGTGACACACTTTCTCCAACAATGCCACACCCACTCCAACAAGGCCACACCTACTCCAACAAAGCCATACCTTCTAATAGTGCCAGTCCCTGAGCTGAGTATACACAAACCATCACACCAACTGAGCCATCTCCTCAGCCCTTATACGAACTTTTTTCAATGTGCAATGGATCACACACTGTAATGCTGGTGTCCCTCAGTAAACCAATTACTTTCTGAGTCAGAGAAAGTTACAGTCAACTAAGGCCAGTGTAGTACAATATAGCATCAAAGGGGAGCCTGTCACCTCACACACATACATACACACACACACACACACACACACATAATGGAGTTCTCTGAGTCTGAGAAGGTGGCCATGCCCCTACCCTAGCACACTATGTCTCCTCACTGCAGGATTTCACATCGTGGAACTCGCTTGAAGGATCAGTTCAGTTTTACTCGCATTTAATTCTGTCACTGTGAGAACTGCTCACTGCTCACATAAGTGCACTCCTGAGAACCTCTATGGCCGCACTTCATCCTTTCTCCCACTACACCACTGATAGGATAAGCAGGCTGCCATTGGTTTCCGTGTCAGACACTTCCATTGCCTGTCTGTTTCAAAATAAGGAGCTGGGTCAGGACACCAATCAACAGTCTTTCTAAGCACAGTTTGCTTTCCCTGGTCCTTTGATTCTAAATCGCAAGGCTTTCCCGTTAAGAATTACATGAGATTTATGATCCAGTTCGGTACCGATCCTGTCATGAAAGAGTTTGTTTGCGACAGGGTCCTAGATACGGTAGCTTTCTTTACAAGTTCATTCAAGGCATCCCGTCCTGTTTGAATTCTCTGTCCCCTCCCCAGGGGAGCTTTGATTCAACCTCCAGATGTCAGTTCCTCCCGGTGGCCCTCTCCAGAGTACCCTGATACCCCCGACCCCCAGTACACCACCATTTGTATCCACCATGGCTTCTGTCACCGAGGTCGTCATATTTGTCCCCTCTTTACCACCCCACATTTGCAGTGTTGCCCCCACAGCAGTTAGCACACAGCCTGGCACTGATGGGGACTAGAGGCTTCCTGACTAGGTGAGGGACAGAGCAGGGCTCAAGCAGGTCTGACTCGGGTAACCTATCTTTTCAATGGTGTCAAAGTTGAAGAATTCTGCGATCCTCCCAGCCTCTCAGTCAACATCTGGGATCATCAGTCGATATCAAGGATTGTCCGTCCGCGAGGGCAAAGGGAGCAGAGAAACATTTCGCCATTGCCAGCTGTTTGCTTTGGCTGTTTGTGTGTTCTGCTATAAGCCAGGTCTTATCCTGCAGGCCATGGAGTGAATGATCTTGGCTGGGCGGGGACAAGCGCCTGTGTTTGTTCTGCAGGCCCCGCCTCCCCGCCCTGCGCATGCACCTTGGGGGCCTGCTAACAGAGCAGGAAGTAGTTGTTCCTGAAAAAGGGCTACACCTATCTGAAAACAGACTAGGAGTGTGCTGGCAGCGCCAGAGAGGGAATCCCCTGCTGCCTAAGCTGTGAAAAAAAAAATGTTTAAAATCGGTGATGTCTTTGTGGCGATCCAGCCCTAGTGGGGAGGTCAGAGGAGGAGACGCCCTGCCAACGGAGGGAGTCCACCATATTGAGCAGGGCAACAGAAAACCAGCCAAATCTTCAGTGACTCACTCGGAAATACTGACGACCTCAGTTTGCCTTTGAGGGATGCTTACAATGCACTGCCAAGAAAGACCGTTTGAGAACACCATCTCCACAGCCTTGTAAGAGTGTTCTCCAACGGCTGGCAGGCACCATCATGGTGTTTCTCTGTCTTGTTCCAAGGACGCGAGGAGACGTTAACATCATCTGACATGCGTCACAGCCCCAGCTAATCAAATGGCTCTCTGTGAGTCACCCAAAAAAACGGCACAGCTCTTGAACACTCGTGCTAGGGGAAAAAACCATCTTGCTGACCGAATGTAAACCTTGCTGGTAAAGCAATGACAGAAGACAGTGACCAGACTACCTGAGTGACCAATTTTGTGGTGGCTCATTCATTGCCCAGTCTGTAGCTGCATTCTAAGTCTCCTGGCTCTACAAAGGTCAAAAATTATATACCAGGGCTGGTGAGAGGACTCAGTGATCTCTAAGCATGCTTGGTCCTTTTACAGAGGACCTGGGTTCAGTTCCCAGCACCCGCATTCAGTAGCTTACAATTGCCTGTGACTTTAGCACCAGAAAATCAGGTATCTTCCTCTGGGTTCTACTGCTCTCCACAGACGGGCATGATCACGTGTATGGGTGGCCATTTTAAGAACAACCAAGACTGTTGACACTTGAATGCAAATGGCCCAGCTGAAACCACGGAGTTCCGTTAATGCTAACAAAATATTACGGTGAAGAAATTCTGACTCAGAGCTGTTCGTTCTTAGGATATTTCAAAGGTGGTAGAAATCTCTATGAGGTAGGAATAGGATCTCGATAAATGCAAGTATTGGCAGACAGTTCAACTCAAGGGTAACTTAGCTTCCAGTGTGTCAAAGCACTATCTTACCTATGCCCCATCCACCTGTCAGAGTAAGAAGCAATCGCTGGGATCTGTAAACTCCAAAAGCCTTAATCTACTCAGAAAACCAAGATCTATTTTAAAATATCGCCCAGGAAAACATGGATAGGGCTGCGAATTAAATATGGTGATTTAAATAGATGAATTAAATATGTACATCAAGATAAAGCCAGAACAGACCCGTGCAGCCAAGACTCGGTGTGTTGGCTGCTCCTGTGATTAATATGACTTTGTTGTCCTTGTGGTTGCAGAGACAGTCCTCCTATGTAGCCCAGGATGGCCTAAAACTTACTAATAACCTCTTACTCAGTGTGTAGCCCAGACTGGCTTCAAACACGCCTCAACCTCTAGAACACAGGACTGTTAGGGTTCTTAATATTATGACGATTTTGACATCATCGTAGATTTACTCAACTGGCAAAGGCCACACAGAGAGCCTTACACACAGAACGCCACTCCATTAAACACCAGTTGGGTCAATGGGCATGCTGCAGAAGGACGGCACCTGAATCGGGACTTGAGAAATGTATCGGAGGACTTGAGGCTACAGATGAAGGAGGCCTTTGTTGTGCTTTATAAAAAAGAAAAAGAAGCAAGGAATGTGTTTGGTGAAGGCGCGGTATGTTGCAGGGGAAAGGGGGAGGGGGCTCTGCGAGCCCATGCTGAGGCATCCCTTCCCCTGAGGGACCAGCCACACTAAGGTGTAGATAGAATAGAGATTATTCAGGGCATGGGGAGGGGAGTTGAAGGGGTAGGGGAGAGAGAGAGAGAGAGAGAGGTCAGCCATGGACACGTGGAGTGAGAGGGAGGAGGGAGGGGAATGGGGAGAGAAGGAACAAAGAGGGTAAGAGAATAAGATAGCAAAAGAGTGAGGAAGGGGCAAGCAGCCACTTTTATGATGAGTCTGGCACACTTGGCTGTTGCCTGGTAACTGTGGGGCGGAGCATACCTGGCTGTTGCCCGGTAACTGTGGGGCGGAGCATACCTGGCTGTTGCCTGGTAACTGTGGGGCGGAGCCTAGAAGGAGCACCAACGGCCTTGGCAGTTGGAATGAATGACTGAACTCTAAAAGGCTACTCCCCAGAAGCATGAACACAGCTAGCCTGGGTCCGAAAAGAAAGAGACTTGGAGGCAAGCATGGAGAATAAAGGCTCACCGTCAAGAACTTCAAATACTGTCAGGAAATGTAGGCCCTCTTCTAGCCGCCAGCTATGTCAGTCATACCTCAGGTGCATCTGCCGGCCTCAGCGTGTCTGCTAACCAAAGGTCCTCACTGGACACTAAGCTATCAAATCCATCGGAACCACACTGTGGGAGCCTAAGGCTTAGAAACCTGAGAGATGCCTCTGTCAAAAGTGCTCCTGAGTTACCTGACCCTACCGCAGTATGTGGAGGTGTACTGTCTTTTTAAACATTTATCTTTTAGGTATATGGAATTTTTCCAGCATATATGCTGCCTGGAGAGGTCAGAAGAGGGCGCCAGCTCCCCCCTCCCCGAACCCCAGAATTGCAGTTACACCGTGAGCTGCCGCCATGTGAGTGCTGGGAACCCAATACAGATCCAGCTGCAGGAGCAGCAAGCTTCTCCATGTAACAAGAAGATTGTTCAAAAAGATCCCTGCCCCCATGAGTCTCTCAAACACTACAAGCACCAATGTCTTCACAAGAACTTATCAGTTCTTGTTTAGTTAACCCTGAAATATTTGCTCAATTCTGTTACTTTCTGTCCCCCTCCCCCCACCTCCCCGATTCTTGGGACGCTGTCCTCCCTCCCTTGCAGGCTGTTCCTGGCTCGCAGTCTCCACAGGTCCCCTTGAGAGGCCTCATCTGTCCCCCAGTAAACACTCAAGTGTAACTGTGTTGCCTAACTTCATCTTCTAGTTCTCCACCATGATCTAGAACTCACAGCGGCAGTTGCCAAGCCTTTTCCCTCAGGCACGCCACAGGTACCTCCAAGTCCTATATCCTAAATGAACACAGACCCCTTCAAGGAAGTCCCCTCAAACGCCCATGCAGGAGTGGCATCGCTGTTCCTTCACAGCCCCAGTGAGACATGAGAAGGCCGTCCTTCCTCAGCACCTGCCCCCAAGCCATTTCACACACAGGCCCTCTTCATCTCCTAGTATATCTGGTTGTCTCCATTCATACCACCGTCAGTCTAGGCCCCCTTTGCTCCTCTGAAAAAGTGCAACGACTTCCAAACAAAATTTCCCACCTCTCACCTTCGAAGGCAGCTTGACAGCCCCTTAAAACCCCTCTGGTGGGGCTGGGGATTTAGCTCAGTGGTAGAGCGCTTACCTAGGAAGCGCAAGGCCCTGGGTTCGGTCCCCAGCTCCGAAAAAAAAAGAACCAAAAAAAAAAAAAAAAAAAAAAAAAAAACCCCTCTGGTTGTCGCCCAAGAATGACCAGTGAGACGCTGGAAAAGTGATGCACTCCTTCGAGCCTCGCTCTTGTCATCTCAACAGGGTCAATAGCGTCTACCTCACCAGATTGAAATGAAATTCGATACAGATGGAAGGCTTGGTGAAGTTCCTGCCACAAAGTCAGTGCTCAGTAGAGGGCAGCTGTGTTCTTACGGCCTCAGGCCCTCAATCATCCCATCTTAATTCATATTAGTCCTTGAAAGCACTCCTTGATAAGCCTTTCTTGCAGAAAATATGACCCCCGAGTGACCTCAGGGAGGGCAGTGAACTCAGTTTCAACAACCCTTATTTAACAGGTGACCCAGCAGCGCTAAATTCTCTACCCACAGCTTACGTTTCCTTCTTCCTTTCCCGTCCCTTCTCCTTGACCACTCGCCCACCAGTGGTAAGCTCAAGGAAAAGGATAAATGAAGCCTGGCATGTTTGCTGTCCCAAAACTCAATCTGAAGAGAAAAGACACGCCGGTAGAGTACACCTTTAATTCCAGCACTCGGGAGAATCTCTGTGAGTTCAAAACCAGCCTGGTCTACAGAGCGAGTTCCAGGATATACAGGGCTGTTACACAGTGAAACCCTGTTTTGAAACCCCAACTTCCCCCCAAAACAACAACAATAACAACAACAACATTGAACAACATTGAAGACCTATACAGGCAATGGCTCACAGAGATGATTGATTACCTCCTTGCTCTGGGCAAGAAGTCAACTGATGTGTAGAGTCAGTTCTTTGACCATAAATCCTTAGTCAGAAAATCCATTCCCTTTAATTGGTCCAGTTTAATCCATTGATTTCCCTTTTGGTTATGAAGATGGACGTTTCTAGAAGTGATATATATCATTTATTTGATTTGACTCTCCTGCCTTCCCAGGATTGTGGGACTGGAAGCAAAGAGACGTCAAGAATCACAATCAAGAATCACGGACTGGGGGTTGGGGATTTAGCTCAGTGGTAGAGCGCTTGCCTAGCAAGCACAAGGCCCTGGGACTCCAAAAAAAAAGAAAAGAAAAAAAATCACGGACTGGTCTTCCAAAGGTCCTGAGTTCAATTCCCAGCAACCACATGGTGGCTCGCAGCCATCTGTAACGGGATCCGATGCCCTCTTCTGGTGTGTCTGAAGAGAGTGACAGTGTACTCACTCCACAGTGTACTCATATAAAATAAATAGGGCAGCTGGGCAGATCCAGACAAGGGAGCAGAGCCTTCCATGACTAGCTGGATATATAACCACTACCCCCAGTGTGCCAGAAATGTTTATCTGTATCTCCCCATACAGTCAAAGCAAGGGCTGGTTACCCTCTGACTAAGGCTAACAGGCCTTTCTATCTTATATTTATTTTGCCCATTGCTTCCAACAACTATGAATCTGAAGTCCATTTTGAGAAAAGTCAGGAAAGAGCTTAAAAAGAATGGTCAGGACCTCAGTTGTGGCTGGACTCCCAGCCCGTGAAGGCTTTCTCTGCCTCTGGGTTGGTGCCTACAGCCAAGTCCAGGAAGAAAAAGCTGAAGCCATCATGTCAACTGAGCACAGTCATTTTTGTCCACTTGACACAGGCTAAGATTATTTGGGCAGAGGGAACGTCAACCGAGAAAGTGCTTTCATTAGATTGGCCTGCGGGCAAATCTATGGGATGTTTTGTTGATTGATGATTTAACTAGGAGGGCCTAGCCCACTGTGGGCGGCATCATCCCTAGGCAGATGGTCCTGGGTTGTATAACAAAGCAGGCTGAGCAAGTCCATGGCCTCTGCTTCAGTGTCTGCCTCCAGGTCTGTACCTTGAGTCCTACCCTGACTTCCTTCATGGCTATGATGTGGAAGTGAAACTTACTTGTTCCTCCCAAGTTGCTTTTGGTTATGAGGTTTATCAAAACAGAAACTTAAGACATAAACTTTAAAAAAAATTTTTTTCAACCATGTGTTTATATATGTGTGTGTTTGGTGGTAGAGTGGGAGGAGGGGGACGTACACATGCGAGTACGTACATGGAATCCAGAAGAGGCTATCTGATCTTCTAGAGCTGAAGTCCTCGGCACTGTGAGTTGCCCTGTGGGTGCTGGAAACTGAACTCTAGCCTCTGCAAACGCAGTAAACGTAATTAGTGCTGAACCATCTCTACAGCCTCCACTAGGCCAACCTTGTATGCAAAGAGAATGAGTAATTGTAGAAAGAATATCTTGTGTATTGTATGAATGAATCGCCTGTCTATTAAAAAGCCTATGGCCTATGGCTTAGGCAGGAAATAGAAACTGGGGCATCTGAGAGGAGAGAGAATTCTGGGATACAGCCAGGCTGGAGAAGATCCACCCAGGCAGACGTGAGGAGACAGACATACGGTAATTGAGCACAGGTAACCAGCCACATGGCAGAAAGTAGGTTAAAACCAATGGGTTCTCTTCAGTTATGATTCTAGCCAGAGAGGAGCCTAGCCACACGACCAAGGCATTTGTAAATATATTTTGAGTCTGAGTCTTATTTCTGGGAGCATGGCGCTGGGAGGAAGAATCAGGCTCAAACTTTTACAAGTAATCCCAAAGTAAGACTATTGCAATTCTCAAATGAAATGATTCTTTGAATAGTCGAGATTGCCTAAAACATAGTAGCATCAGATAAATACTAGCTAAAAAATATATATATCTTACATCATATGGTGTTTTCCTATGCCCACAGACAGTATGACTCACTCAGGAATACCCCTTAAAAATGTGATTTTAGGGGGTTGGGGATTTAGCTCAGTGGTAGAGCACTTCCCTAGGAAGCACAAGGCCCTGGGTTCGGTCCCCAGCTCCGAAAAAATGAACCAAAAAAAAAATGTGATATGTGATTTTAGAATTGGAAAGATGGGTCAGTGGTTAAGAGTGCTTGCTACTATTTCTGAGGACCGGAGTTCAGTTTCCCAGGAGCCAGATTGGTTCGCAACCACCTGTTAGCTCCTGTTCCAGATCTGAGGCGCTCTCCTCGCCCCTTTAAGTCACACATAAAGTAAAATAACCCTTTGAAAATTATAAATGTAATCTCTATGCCAATATCACACCTACAAGGTTGAAGTTTCCACGTGAGGGAAGGTTCCCCTTGGGCCGTGTGTTTAAAGCAGGTGAGGGTGGACTGTGGTCCTGTCAGGCAGTCTGGGATGAAGGGTCCCTTTCCACACACATGAAGGATTTGTTCAACACAGAGGAAGGTTGGGAGTTAGGTGGAGCTGGCCTCTCCCTTCATGATGGAGTCTTCCTCTCTCTACTTTATACAGGAAGCATCTTGGTATTTCAGTAAAAGCACTGAGAATCTACCTGGGTGGCTGCCTTCACATTAAGTAGGGCTTTAGGCAGAAAGGAAAGGGTTTCCATTTTAGTTCATGACTCCTGTATAAATCATGGTATCTAGAATAATCAAGCTAGTTGTCTGTGTAGACATTTAGAGAAATCCTGGGGTTGACAAGACCTGAGAACTAACTGACAACACAAACTGGTTAGTAGGCTCAAACATTCACACAGGGACTATCTGTCTTAGGGTCACCATTGCTGTGGTGAGACACCAACAATTACAAGCAAGTTTTGGGAAGAGAGGGTTTATTTGGCTTATACTTCCCCACTGCAGTCCATCACTGAAGGAAGCCAGGACAGGGACTCAAGCAGTTCTGGTACCTGGAGGCAGAAGCTGGTGCATGAAGCGCCCACCCTGACCAGCAAGGAAGACGCAACACCGTCGGATTCTTCTTAACAGCCTTTACTGCAGGAACACCTAATTGTTAATACGGGGACCCCGAGGAACAAAGGCACTTGCCTTAAATACAAGACAGGCTGTGGCTGTGAACTTGTCCTCTGGGGATTGGTAGAGTATGAAATACCTTATTAGCATGAATATCACCCTGGCCTTGTAGATGCTGGGGGTATGCACACATGAGCTGTGGGTGTTTACCACAAACGACCACCGGATGTCAGCGCCATCTTTAGCCGCTCCCTACAGGTGCAGAGGTCATGGAGGGGTGCTGTTTACTGGCTTGTTCCTCCCGGGTGGCCCAGGACCACCAGCCCAGGGGTGGCCCCGCCCACAATGGTCAGGATGACCCTCCCACTTCAATCCCTTAAAAAAAAAATGCCCTATTGGCTTGCCTCCAGGCAGATCCTAAGGAGGTGTTTTCTCATTTGAGATTCCCTCCTCCCAGATGACTTTAGCTTGTGTCACATAGACATAAAGCTAAGGAGCACGCCATTACATAGTCATTTAATGATGAAAAATATAATTGTACGTGACAGGAAGGGTATTTCCAGGGAATACCTTTAACCTATGACTAAGGTGACTTTTTTTTTTTGGAATCTCAATATCTCTCTCTCTCTCTCTCTCTCTCTCTCTCTCTCTCTCTCTCTCTGTGTGTGTGTGTGTGTGTGTGTGTGTGTGTGTGTGTGTGTGTATACACATGTCACAGCAGATCCATGAAGGTCAGAAGATAACCTGCAGAAGCTGGCTCTCTCCTTCTCCCTTGTGGGTTATGGGGATCAAACTCAGTAGTCAAGTTTGGCAGCCGAGCCAGCTCACAGAAGATGGTTATACCTGTCGGTCCTTAAGAAGGAGTGGTTCGCCTAATGCTTGGCTGTGGGTCTCTAGAGCTCAGGGAATCCTGCAGAAGAGGGAGAGGGGAGGAAGAGTGGTTAAGGACACAGAATCAAGAGATCCCACAGAATCAACCAACCTGGACTCATAGGAGCTCACAGAGACTGAACAGCCAACCAGGGAGCCAGCAAGGGACTGACAGGCCCTCTGCATATAACTTAGAGTTGTGTAGCTTATATTCTAGCTAGAAATGTGGGACTCCTAGCAGTGAGAGGAGGCCCTGTCTTTGAGCCCTTTGCCTGCTTTTGGGTCCTTTTCCTCCTACTGGGTTGCCTCATCCATCCTCAATACAAGAGGAGGTACCTAGTCTTACTACAACTTGATATGCCACAGTTGGTTGACATCCATGGGAGGCCTGCCCTTTTCTGAAGAGAAATGAAAGAGAAGTGGGGGATGGGGCAGAGGGAAGGTGTAGAGAGGAAGGAAGGGAAGGGAAACTGAAGTTGGGGTTAAAAAAATATATTATGGGGCTGGGGATTTAGCTCAGTGGTAGAGCGCTTACCTAGGAAGCGCAAGGCCCTGGGTTCGGTCCCCAGCTCCGAAAAAAAGAAACAAAAAAAAAAAAAAAAAAAAAAAAAAAAAAAAAAAAAAATATATTATATTATATAGATTATATTATATATTACATTGTATGTTTATATGTATATGTACATATCCATATATGTATATATGTGTATGTTTATACACACATATATATGAATATGTACATATACATATAACATACATATATGAATAGATATACACATGTGTATATATGTGTATATATGCATATACATGTGTACACATATGTATATATGCATATGTATATATGTGCACACATACATGTGTGTGATATATACATATATGCAAATATATCTATACATATGCACATATATATGCATATATATAAGTATACATGTATATATACATACATGTGTATATACCTATACATATGTACATGCATGCGCACACACATGTTGTATATATACATACATATATATACACATAGACATATACATATATGTGTGTGTATATGTATGTGTGTGTATATATATATATGTATATATATATATATATATATATATATATATACACACAGTGGCAGACAGGGAACCATCTGGAAGGACAGTGATGGAGACAGCATCCACAGAGGACAGAGGCTCCTGGGCAAAGAGAAAGGAGATGGTTCTAAGACAGCCCTGGGGTTGAGAAGGAAACCCTACCATATGTTAGAGACCAAGCGGAGGAGCCTAGAGAGGAGAGAAGGCACCCCTAAATCCTGATCCCCTTGCTTGGGGGAAGGGGAATGACTCCACGGAGTTCCCAGTCCCTTGAGCCCAGTGCAGACCTCTCTTGACCTTCTCAAGTCTGCGCTTGATAACGCTGCCAACAGTGAGGTTCCTCTCCCAAACTGGCTGACATTTAGACACTAAGCTCTAGGATAGAGTTCCGTGTCCATACATGCCTCTCCTTGGTTCACATCGCGCTGTGCTGGTTATGTGACCCAGGGCAATTTACTTAACCTTCATGTTCTCTCATCTGGCAAGCAGGTGCTGTCATCCCAACCACAAACAGAGGAAGTGAGATCATCTGTACAAAGCCTTTTAAAGAGCACTTGGCACAGAGCGATCGCCCTGTGAACGCTACCAGACTTTTATTGCTGCTGGTGGTGGATTATGCTGAGGCAAAGCAGAACGCCTGGCTGTCTTCTCTCTGGCTTAGGAAGGGTGGTACAATGGGAAGCTAGTGACACAAACATTCGCTCTCTCATGGGCAACCTGCTGCTTAGGCCAGAGGACACCCACCCTGGGGCTCCGCTTCAACTGGCCCCTGTTCTCTGCCTGTACCACCAGTTTCAGCAGCAGCTTCTCCATCAGTGACCATTGGCCCCTGAGCTGATGGGCCACAAAGAAGAGAAGTGAGCATCCTCCAACTAAAACTACATCACACCCTGTCCCATACGCAGCCACCCATGTCTGAGGTTCATCACCGGCTCCTCTGAGGTCAGCCCCCAAGCCCCCCAGCATCATCGTCTCTGGTTTCATTTCTGCTTCTCCACTTCTGCTACTGTAAGAAAAAAATGTCTTCTGGTGGTCTGAGATATCAGATATGTCTACTCAAAGTGGGAAACGGGGGTTTAGTCCTGAGGAAGTTCCAAAAGTGGTTGGTTTTGGTTTTGTTTGTTGTTTTTGTTTTTGCTGAGACAAAGTCTCAGATAGTTCAGGCTGGCTTCAAATCTGCTACGTACCTAAAGATGACCTAGAACGCATGGGTCTACTGTCTACACCTTCTGAACACCAGGATTCCAGTGTACTACCACACTTGGCTTTATGCGGTGTTGAGGACTAAAGCTATGGTCTCGTGCATGCCAGGCAAGCATTCTACCACAACTACCTCCCCAGCCTTGCTCCTGAAGCTAGTTTTATGTGCTAACCCACAATGGTGCTAACAATGTTAAATGGGAATCTTTTGATTTGTGGATAGCTTTTCACCTCCTCATTACTCAAAATGCAAGATTCAGTTGATGTATGAAAAAATTCAGAAGTCAGCTGATGTATGAAAGCACATGAAATCCGGAAGCCATGAGGAAAGAATAGGAAGACCCCAGAAGACAGAAACAGGAGATCCATACAAGAGAATATGAGACGTATTTCTCGTTGTGCCCGTTCTTTTTTCTTCTTACGTTCTTCTCGCTATGTTCCATCCAGCCTCAAGCTCTCTCCCTCTCTCTTCTTTCTTCACCCTCAGGAGAAAGAGGAGTCTTGGAGACAGGCCAACGTGGAGAAAAGTGAACCAGACAGAGGAAGAGGACAGAGAAGAGGGGAAAGACATGGGATTCTGTGGATGTCACCTTAGCACCTGTAGGCAGCTGCACTCCAAACTTTTCAGTAACAAGAGTTAGTAAGGCCTCTTTGTTTTCTCTTAGGTGTCCTAGAATTGTATTTGTCTATCTTTTGATGGAAGAAGTCGTGCTGGAATCTGATTATTAAGTATCAGAAGCAAGCCAGTTCCAGACCAGCCTTGCCTGGGCCCGGCCTGATCCTGCAACTCTAAGTCTGTGTTATTCCGGGCCCCATCCAGCCAAATAAGTAGGTAAGGACCTGACATAGTTTGAGTTTTACTGCTGTGAGGGGACACCATGACCATAGCAACTCTTATAAAGGAAAACATTTAGTTGCGGTTGCCTTAGAGTTCAGAGGTTCAGTCCAGTATCATCATGGCGGAATCATGGCAGCATCCAGGCAGACATGGTGCAAGAGAAGGACCTTAGAGTTCTACATGTTGATCTACAGGGAGCCTTAGAAGAGGATTGTGTGCCACACTGGTTGTAGCTTGAGCATAAAAGACCTCAAAACCCGCCCCCACAATGACCCACTTCCTCCAACAAGACCACACCTACTCCAACAAGCCACACCTCCTAATAGCGCCACTCCCCACGTGCCAAGCATTTAAACACTTGAGTCTACAAAGGCCATTTCCTATTCAAACCACCGTAGGATCCTAACACTCAAGACTCTCAAGACTTCATTGAAAAGATGCCGTGAGAAACACTTAGGATCTCTGGCCAGGTCTCTACTATGTCTTATGGTTCAAGTATAAAGAGCAGAGATTTCATTCATAAGAAATGAAAGCCCAAACCCATGCTACTTACTCTACATCAGCTATAGAACACATTGGGTCTTTGAGGTATAACCGTGCTCAACTCCATCAGCACCAAATGTATTTTGAATAGCGTTCTTTCTAGTTGGCCATCTCTGGCTTATGTAGCTATATACAGTGACCCAGGAGGATATAGTAAAAAGGCAGTATTCATGGTCCCCAGAGTATGGAAAGACTGTGCATTTGTGCCATCTACAGAGCTGGGTAAGAGAAGAGAAAAGAAGCCAAATAACACAGTCGTTCAGATAACACAGGCCCTCAGCATTCCAGGTCTCACTTGGTCTATGCAAGCTAACTTGGTCTAACGGTCTTCCATGGTAAGGGCTCCTGGCCAAGACTAACAAGACTTTAACAGGTCCTGCATCCCAGTCCTGCACATCTCTTTCTCCAGGATACAAATTTGGGCAAACAGTGAGGAAAACATCTGTTTTCCAAAAAAAGTGCTTTGATTTTTTTTTTTTTTTTTTTTTTTTTTTTGGGCAATGGTGTGACTTCATTCAAATGGGGGCAGAATCAGAATCTGAAGAGTCTAATTTTTTTGAGAATGTGTACGATGAATAGAATCAGATAAGCCCCACCCCCTCTCCTTCCTCCAACTCTCCTGTGTAAGGTGTCGTATGCTAATACAAAGGCATGTCCGTTGTAGGCTGACTAACAGCTTTCTGACTGGAGTTGAGTCTGTTCTACAGGAGTCAGTTTCACCCCTGCCACCATAACCCTGGTCGAAATCCCGTGTCCCAGAGTAAACACCTCTATTGTTATTTTTCCTAAATGGTCAGATTGCCTTCTAAACATTTACATTCATAGCTGTAGACCTAGGCTTCTTGCAACCTTTAGTGGGGGAAGCTTCTTCTTTCTGGATTCAGTCAACGGAGGGATGCTTAACTGGTCAAAGTCCTAAGGATAGGAGATCGAGTGTTTAACCAATGGGAAAAGAGGCTGACACCATTAAGGATGGGAGGGGTACTGTAAAGCGCTGTCTCCTGCACATAACGTGGTTATAGCTATACTATAAACATCTGTGGTTACCTGCATAGACCTGGATAAGGCTTTATGGTCTTCATAAGTTCTCGGGCAGGGCATGGTGGGGCACACCTATAATGAATCACAGCACTCGGGAGACAAGAGGCAGGAGGCTCTCTGAGTCTGAGGCCAGTGTAGACTACACAAGCACAGTCCAGATTTAAAAACCAAAGGTCCCCGTCTCAAAAGACAAACAAGCAAAAAAAGAGTCTCAGGACTCCACCACATTCTCTGCTCTGATAGATAGGTGACACAGAACAGATGGCTTCAGGCAGCCTGCTCAGACATAGCTTTAAGTAAGAACTGGTTTCCCAACCCCGAAGCAAGGATGGGAAACTATAAGCAGAGAGCAGTTTCTTGGTTCCCCGTTGTCCCCGCCAGCGGGGACCCAGTTATTCAGGGTCCCGAAGGGGCGCTACCCTTGGGCCTAAATGGGGGGCGAGAGAAGAAGGAGACCAAGCAAGATTCTGTTGTCAAGGTCTCCTTTATTGGGGTGAATGTTATAGCTTTTAAGGCTTTCAGGTAGGGGGAGTGTCCTTTGTGAAACACAGAGGAGGGGGAGGTGCGGATACAGGTAGTGATAGCTGGAGGCAAAGAGGTCAGGCGGTAGACGATGAGGTCAGGCGGTGGAGACACTGGGTGTTGATTCAGGAGGTAACAGGTATCTGCTAAGGGAGCTGAGGCATCCCTTGAATGTTATCTTCCTGTGCCATAAATTCATGGGAGAGGCTTTCATTCAACAATCTTAAGACTTAATGCAGTCATCTTAGGGGTGAGTCTCTGTGGCCAAACAGCCCAGAGTCACCTAGCCACTTTGAGCCATGCAGTCAAAAAGCGGCTAGGCCCAAATCCAATACGGCTCCGTGCACCCCGTGACTCAGAATCCAAAGAGCCAGAAACCAGCTTCTCAACGAGATGAGTGACTAAGGCCCAACCCATTGAAGGTCAACGTGGGACACGAAAAAGACTTGCAGACAAGGAGACTCAGAGGATCAGAAAGAACATGGCGGCCTTGTGCTCTCAGCAGCATGGCAGTGGGGACTGCTAGCATGGCCTAGAGACAGAGGAGAAAAGGAAGGCAACCCTAATTTGGCTAATCTGGAAGACGCATGCCGGGTGAGCTTGGGAAACTCCGCATTTCTCAACGTAGAATCGTGGTGCTGTCAGAGGGAGCCATCTGGAGAGGGTCACACCGAGCTTGCTGTATTGGGAAACACTGTCCTTCCCCTGGGTCACACAGACAATATCCCCATGTGCTCTCAAGCCAGTATGTACTCTGTCATACAGCGTAGCCCCCCGGGAAAGCCAAAAGCAAACCCACTAAAAAGTGTGCAGTGGGATTTGGATCAGAGACAACAGGGGAAACTTAGCCTTTCCTCTACGATTGGTGGCTCCTGGGGGCTATTGACATGGCTCAGTGGTCAAGGGCCACATTGCTCTTGCAAAGGATCTAAGTTCAGATTTCTCAGCACCCAACGGTAGCTCACAACTGTTCATATCTCCAGTTCCAAGGAACCCAACACCCTCTTCTGCCCTCCAGTGATACCAGATACACATGTGGTACATATGTATACCTCAGATAAAACATACATACACATTTAACGAAAAGATGGTGATCAAGTGGCCAGCTAAGGGCAGTCAGGACACTGCGCAGGCACAAACAGGTGTACGCAGAGATCGAGTCTTAGTCACTGAGACGCCATGAGCAAGCCAACAACTAAGAGAAAGCATTTAATTGGAGTTTGCTTACGTTTTCAGAGTGTGAGTCCACAGCCGTCATGGCAGGGAGCACGGCAGCAGGAAGGCAGACATGGCGCTGGAGTAGTAGTTGAGAGCTTACCTCCCGATGACTTCCATGCTCTTCCAGAGGTCCTGAGTTCAATTCCCAGCAACCACACGATGGCTCCCAACCAACTGTAATGGGATCCGATGCCCTCTTCTGATGTGTCTGAAGACAGCTACAGTGTACTCACATACATGAAATAAATAATTCTAAAATAAAATAAATAAATACAAATAAGGGATGAGCCTCTCCTAGCCTGTGCTCTTTAAGCATCCATTGACCAAGAAGACACGCATCTTAGTTAACTTGCTATTGCTGTGATAAAACTCCATAACCGGGGTTGGGGATTTAGCTCAGTGGTAGAGCGCTTGCTCCGAAAAAAAAAAAATTTAAAACTCCATAACCAACCTAGGGGCAGGAGAGGTTTGTTTTACTTCCCTTTCCCCATCATACCTCATCATCAAAGGACACAAACTGAAGGCAGGCACCCGGACACGGGAGCTGAGGCAGAAGCCATAGAAGACTGCTGCTTATTGGCTTTCTCTTGGTAGCCTGCTCTGCCTGCTTCCTAAGAGAATCCAGGTCCACTTGCCCTGGGCTCTCCCACATCAGGGTAACACAGGCTTGCCCACATCCATCATTAAGGGAATGTACCACAGGTTTGCCCACATCAATCAATCATTAAGGGAATGTACCACAGGCTTGCCCACATCAATCAATCATTAAGGGAATGTACCACAGGCTTGCCCACATCATCATTAAGGGAATGTACCACAGGCTTGCCCACATCCATCATTAAGGGAATGTACCACAGGCTTGCCCACGGGCCAATCTGGTAGGAGTATTTTCTCCATTGAAGTTCCCTCCTTTCAAAAACAACTCTAGCTTGTATCAAGTTACATAATCACTAGCTGAGATAATATAAATAATATAAATATAAATATAAATATAAATATAAATAACTCTTTCCTGCATGACCACTGAGTGGAGATAATTTTAAGCTGTTCTATTGAGTCTGGTTTTTTTTTAATTTATAATTGATTCTCGTATGTGTTTTATTCCTTATTCTTTTTCATTTCGTGTTAGTTTTCTCTCCTGTAAATAGTCAAATTCTTCTCTCTTAACTGGTGTGCTTCACATTCACTATTCTAACTTCCGTGGCTTTCTATTTCCCTTTTTTTTCCTCTATTAATTTTTTTCATTTCTAATCCTTCACAGCTGTCAGTTTGTCATGTTTCTGCCTTCGCCACTCCTTCACCACACCCGCTGTGCTGTGAGAGCTCTGCATAGGATGGTGGCTGCGTGGATTTCACTTCACTTCTCTGTCAGGCTCACCGCTGTTTGTTCCTGCCCTTCCCTCACAGCGCTGGGTTGAAGGTTGGTCCCTTGCTATGTGTTGTCGTGCTACTTGAGACCCCCAAGATCTGCTTGCCCCAGAGACAAGACAGTCGGCACATAGACCTAAATGACAATGACACTATGTGACCTTGTCCCCCTAAGTTATTTCTGATTGGTGAATAAAGATGCCGAGTGCCTATAGCTGGGAAGAATTGGGAAAGCTAGGGCTTGGTGTTCCAGGCTTTGGGGTCTGAAGCGACCACAAGGAGAGGGAGAAAATGGAGGAAGAAGATGGAGAGAGGAGAGAGACACCATGGGTTAGGAGTCAAGAAAGCATGGCCCTGAGGGCTGGCCAATTAGAGTTAATAGCAGTTCAGATGAAACATAGTAATAACTTGGGGTTACCGATAGGAAAGTAGCTTCTTAGAGCATAGAGGGTCGATGTCTGCCCAGCTCTAGTGCTGATTAAGGCTTATTGTAAATATAAAGGTTGTGTGTGTCTTTTATCTGGGAACTAAGTGGTCAAAGGCAGGGTAGAAAGTCAAGATTGAGATTCAATATTTTCTACAACAGTGCTATACAGTGTATATATCTACATCCTAAACGGTGCTGGGTGCAGTTGGGAAGATTCTTGGCTGTTAATCTTCCTTCCTAGGTCACTGAGAGGCGAGGACCTTGCTATTCACACAACCCATGCCAACTTGAACTTCAGTGAACACCTGAACTCAGAGAGTAAGAGTCTTGGCTGGTGACGTGTAGGCAGATCTAACTCCGCTGAAACACCGTGAACTTAGTAAATCAGTTCAAGAGACCTTGGCAGGCATCATAAACTCACAGGAAACTATGAGACTGTATCAGCTTGGCAACACAGAGAAACCACAATTCCTACAGTAGCTGGGTTGGGCCTCCAAGTGGACCTATCAAACAGTGACCATTGATTTGTGATGATTGGAAAACCAAGGGGCAGGGTTGACTCCGGTTCACTAGGCAACTCTGGGGGGATTACGTTGACAGCAGCGGAGGGTTCATGTCTGCAAGGGACCGATAACTAATAGCAAATTGGAAATGCCACTCTTCATGGCAGAACCAGGAGCATGAAGGCAGCCAAACTGAGAACAGCTAGACAAGGCAAACTGAGAATAAGAAGCTGGACCGGAAGCTTTGGTGAAGCGGAAGTACGCCCTGCCTGGTATTGAGAAGCAACAACTAGACAGCCAATGGCGTGGGGGGGTTGACCTACGGCTGCTTGTATTCTAATGCTAATTTGGGTCCTCCAAAAAACGGTTTACTGGAGAGAGTTGCAAGACACTGAGTGACCCTGCCCCCAGTTAATTCTGATTGGTAAATAAAGATGCCAGCAGCCAATAGCTGGGGAGTAGAGACATAGGCGGGGTTTAGGTTGCCTGAGCTGGGGGGCCGGAAGAGGAAGGAGAAAGAAAGAAACCGACACGGGCTAGAGGCCATGAAAATGTGGCCCAGAGGGCTGTCCCATTGGAGTTGAGAGCAGCCCAGATGAAAGACAGTGAATAGTGAGTGATAATTTGGGGTTATCGAGGGGAAGGTTGATTCTAACAGCACGGAGGTTAGGCAGTCGCCCAACTACTGTGCTCTTAAGGCATATTAAATTATAAAGGGTGTGTGTGTGTTGCTTTTCATCCAGGAACATAAAAACATAAGTCGTATGAGGCGGGTATCTGGCCGGGATTTTTAATAATTTTTACAACACGTTAGTACCTTCCAGACACCACACTGATGACTACTCCACCAATACCACCATACACAGGTATGGTGACAGCGGGAAGCAAGGCATCCTTAACACCTTCAGTACCAACCACCAAGGAGTAGGCGTTTGCCAAAAATATCTGCCTGCGGATGGATGCTTCTCATCAAACCTTTTCTGTAGGAGCACACTGTTAAGTCGGCAAAATAGAAAGTGCCCTATACTGCCAAAGGGAGATTGGTGCCTGTTGGGTTTTATAAAGGAGAAGGGGAGAGAAGAAGGGGGAGGAGGAGGACGACGACGACGAGGACAAGGAAAGGAAGGAATGAAAAAGGAAGAAGAAGGAGGAGGAAGAAGGAAGAAGAGGGGGAGGAAGGAAGGAGAAGAAAGAAGTCAGGGTATGTTTTGCAGAGAGAGGTGGGTGAGGTGCCTTGGCCCGCCCATGCTGAGGCATCCCTTCCCCCTGAGGTACCAGCCATATGACTGGTATAGTGTAGAGTAGATTTTATCTAGTGTGCACGGAGCCATATTGGATTTGGGCCTAGCCGCTTTTTGACTACATGGCTCAAAGTGGCTAGGTAACTTTGGGCTGTTTGGCCACAGATATTCACCCCTAAGATGACTGCCATAAGTCTTAAGATTGTTGAATGAAAGCCTCTCCCATAAATTTACGGCACAGGAAGATAACATTCAAGGGATGCCTCAGCTCCCTTTAGCAGATACCTGTTACCTCCTGAATCAACACCCAGTGTCTCCACTGCCTGACCTCTTTGCCTCCAGCTATCACTGCCTATATCCGCACCTCCCCCTCCTCTGTGTTTCACAAAGGACACTCCCCCTACCTGAAAGCCTTAAAAGCTGTAACATTCACCCCAACGGGGACACTAGTGCATCAGAAGGGGAGTTGGGAAGGGAGGAGAGAGAGAGATGGAGAGGAAAAAAAGGGAGAGAGTGAGGGAGAAGAGAAAAGCTGGCCAGGAACACATGGAGAGAGAAGGGGCAGGGAGAAAGGGATCAGGAAGAGAAGAGAGTCAGAATAAGAGAGCAGGGAGGTGGGCAAGCAGCCTCTTTTATATCAAGCCAGGCCTACCTGGCTGTTCCCAGGTAACTGCTGGGCAGAGCCTAGAAGGAATGCTAACCGTGCTCATACGTTTACATTTTGGGGGGAAAAAATAAAAAGAATGTCGACTTTCCTAGATTTTAGCTTAAAAAACATACGACGTTTGCGATCTGAAGTGCCTGAGGACGTTCCAGTACAGTTGTTCGGTGGGTAAAGGCAGGTGCTGCCAAGCCTGACAACCTAGTTCTGCCCCAGGTTGTGTGGCAGAAAGACAGAGGGACAGGCGACTATTTCACGTTGTCCTCTGACCTCTACACCCGTGCGATGATGGCATGTGTGGTACACACAGTAGAGAGTGAAACAAGGGCTCGAGAGATGGCTCAGTGGTTAAGAGCACTGACTGCTCTTCCAGAGGTCCTGAGTTCAAATCCCACCAGCCACATGGTAGCTCACAACCATCTGTAATGGGATCTGACGCCCTCTTCTGGTGTGTCTGAAGACAGCTATGGTGCATACATTAAAAAAAAAACACACCAATGTGAATAAAATAAAATTTAAAAAATAAAATCAACGGGTTCAGTCCCCAGCTCAGGAAAAAAAAAAAATAAAATAAAATCAAGATGTTTTGTAAACAAAACAAAAAGCCCTCAGCCAATTGTACCTTCCCATAAAGACAAGGTCATAATATAACTTATTTATTTTTATTGTATTATTTTTTTAAAGAATGAGAAATTAGCTGGGCGTGCTGGCACACACCTTTCATCCCAGCACTTGAGATACAGAGGTAGGCAGATCTCTGAGTTCTACAGAGCCCAGGACAGCCAGGGCTACATGGAGAAACCCTGACTTGAAAACAAAACTGAAAAAGCACATAGAGAAAGAATAGCTACTTTAGCAAGTGTGTATACTTACAACATACAGGAAATAAAAATCTAATAAGGAATTTACGGATTTGTGTGATCTGGCCATCAGATTCATAACTACCCTGACATCTCTTGTATCTTAGTATATACTTCTAGTTGGTGAGAAGAAAGGACATTGATAACTTCAGAGAAGTTTTTTATTTCATTTTGGGTAGGGTAAGGGATGGGTACATGTGTTCCACGGTGTACTCCTGGCTAGAGGACATCCTGAATGAACCAGTTCTCGCCTTCTGTTATGTGGGTCCTGGGGATCGAATTCAAGTTATCAAGCTTGGCCGTCAGCAGACCTCTCTTTATCGGCTGAGCCATCTCACCAGCCTGTTTTTTCAGATTCTTAAAATGGTAAGCCACGCAAAGATAAAGTTTCACTCTAGAAGAAAGTTTCCGCCTTAGCAATGACTGGACATCATGGCTAGTTTCGATCGAAGTCCCAAGCAAGAATCAACTGACATACGGACTCGGAACCCACCAAGCTTTGATACTGCGTTAGCGTTCCTCCAAGGCTCCACCCAACAGTTACAACAGCCAGGTAGGCCTGGTTTGCAATAAAAGGGACTGTTTGCCCTCTCTTTGCTCTCTCTGCCCCTTTTCTCTCTCTGACCCCCTTTCGTCCTATCTCTTCTCCACCCCTCCCCCCTCTCTATGTGTCCTAGCTGTGGCTTCCTTTCTTTCCTCCTCCTCCCCTCTCCCTCCCTTCTCAACTCCCCATTCCATAGCCCTAAATAAACTCTCTTCTATTCTTGACCCGTCTATGGCAGGTACTTCAGAAGGAAGGAGATACCTCATCAGGGGCCAGCTGAGGCACCCCTCCCACCCCACCATAGTGTGCTCTGTAAGACATATCCTTGGTTTTATAAAACACATCAGTAAGGCTCCCCACCCTATCACACCCAGAGACAGCTTGACCCCCAGGAGTTCTGACCCACTCAACCTCTCAGGAAATGTAGTGTTGTGGTTTGCCCTGAAGCTATCGGTATTTTGATGCTAATTCCACTGCCCCAAAGACAGCTGCCTAGTCAGGTACTCAGGAATCAGGTGACTTCACCAAAAACTCATCCCCATTGAATTTGTAAAATACAGGTAAGGGGCAGGTACAGGATAGAAGGAGGCCTGTCATTGGAGGAGAAGGAAGGAGGGAGAGAAGTTTGAAGGAAGAGGAGGAGACTGGATCAAAGAGAGAGGAGAGAGAGAGGAGAGAGAGAAGCCATGAGCAGGACGATGGAGGTTGATATAAAGATCTCGCTCTGTGTATTTACAGGTTGTTATCAATGTGCCTAAGGGATGGATGGTACCAGGCTTTGTATGTTTAAGTGGGCAATTATATCTTATCAATTGAATCTCAGGTTACTGTGTTGTGTGTTCTTTAATGTGTAGATTTAAGTGTAATGGAGTGTGGGTCGACTGGTCTGGGCCAGCACAGAGTTAGGATGTGTTTCCACCGAGATATCTAGCAGATATCTTGAGGCACTGCTGTGCTGGATCCTGCGGGGTAAAAGACAGCAATACCTTTTTTTTGTCTTTATATTTTTACAACAACAATATAGGGATTTAAAAAAAAAAATGGAACAGAGACTGAAGGAAAGGTCATCCAGAGACTACACCGCTTAGGGAGCCATCCCACCTGCAGACACCAAACCCTGACACTGTTGCTGATGCCAAGAAGTGCAAGCTGGCAGGGGCCTGGTAGAGCTGTCTCCTGAGAGCCAACCATCAGACTGCTCCTGGGGACCCCTTGGGGGAAGGATCTGAAGGGGATTGCAACCTCAAAGGAAGAACAATAGTATCAACCAGACCCCTTAGAGCACCCAGGGACTAAACCACCAACCAAAGAGTACACATGGACAGACTCATGGCTCCAGCTGCATATGGAGCAGAGGATAGCTTTATATGGCATCAATGGGAGGGGAGGCCCTTGGTCCTGTGGAGACTCGATGCCCTAGCATGAGGAGATGCTAGAACGGTGAGGTAGGAATGGGGGGCGGGGGGAGAGCACCCTCATAGAGGTAAAGGGAGGGAGGGTGGGATGGGGTTTTGTGGAGGGGAAACCGGGAAGGAGGACATTTGAAATGTAAATAAGTAACCAATAAAAAAATGTAGTAAGGATTTTCTATAGACAACTAACGTCCCCCCATTTAGGCTTCCTTCCCCCCCTCCCTCCATCTCAAGGACCCAGCCTCCATGAAGAAGGGCTTTGATGAGTTTTAAGAATATTGGAACCTAGCAGAGCTCACAGCAGCTGGCACAAACCCAGGCCTCCTGCTGGGTGGTTATAGGCTGTATAATTCATTTTTACAGTCCAAATGGCTTCTCAATAATTTATCATCTGTGGGATGGAGAGAGGAATGATAAAATAGAAGTACAAGTCTCCGCCCTCCGGGATGGAGGGAAGAACGCTGGAAGGCTGGGGGCGGGAAGCATCTGTGACTTCACAAACCAAACCCTGAGCCTGATTCTTGGCCTCAGTGGCCTCCCAAGCGTGTAACGGATATGGTAAGCAGCTCACAGAACTGAGTGTGCCCAACCAGCTCAGCAAAGGATATGAAATATAGCAAAGGGAAAGCCTTGAGTAACAACCGTCTCCTGTGATATGTTTGATCTGTTGCTATTTCCTGCTACCTGGACCTAGGTCCCTTTAATATTAGGTCTGAGCCCTGATCCCAGGAAGGAAGGGTTCTACCAGGAAGAAAATGAAGAAGCCTTGACTAACAGGAGGACAGCCATGAGTTAGCATGAGATTGAGAAACAGCACTTGAAGGCATTTAGAAGATTGCAGAGAGAAATACAGCACTCTCTGAAGACTTACCAGGCTCAGTGCCTGCCATTGTATCTCTATACCTCAGGGGATAATTGCATTCTAAAGAGGTTTGTTTGCTCTTAACTCTTTTTTTTTTTTTTTTTTGGTGGCTTTAAGCATGATTCTCAGCTTTCCTGACTGCTTCCTCTTGTGGTGAATGTCAACCAAACATTATTTTTCATTGCTACTTTGTAACTGTAATTTTGCTGCTGTTACATAATGTACCCATCTGTGTTTTTGACGGCCTTAGGCCACACCTGCAAAAAGGTCCTTCAACCCTGAAAGGGGTTGAGACCCACAGGTTGGGAACCACTGAAGTCTATTAGCCACAGCTCATAGGGTTACTTTACAAGGTTATGGTAGCTCTGAGCTCAGTGGGAAGTCCTAAGCTGCAAGGTTAGGAAGAGAACTCAGTACTGAAAGGGTTTGCAGTGGATGACTGAGAACCTGAGTTCAACCCCTGAACCTGTAAAACAGGCTGAACAAGATGAGGCTGACTGAGGTGGGGCAAGGTTCATGGAAACCCAGGGCTGTGGAAGCCCAGGCAAGAAGACCTTGGGGCAGACAGCTGAGCCTAGTTGGAGAAGCCAGTTCCTAGCACACACTCCTAGGGAACAGTGTTTTAACTCTATCAATACAGTGGGGGGCATAAACCCAAATTTCCAATTTGGATACAGAATGTGAGCTATAAAGACATCATGAATAGTTAAGTTGTAACTGGTTATCAGAACCTAGCTTAACAAAGCTCTTTCCCCAACTCTCTCTACAGCCAGCAGCACAGGTCAGTGGCATTTCTTTAACCTTCTGCTTTGTTTTGAGATAAACTCTCCCCATGCACCCCTGGCTAGCATCAAACTCGATCTGTAGTAGACCAGGCTGCCTTCAAACTCACAAAGACTCAATTGTCTCTGCTTCAGGAGTACTAGGACTAAAGGTATGTTCTACCATACCTGGCTTCACTAGTACTTCTGAAATCTATCTATCTATCTATCTATCTATCTACTATGTATCTATGTATCTCTTATTATGTATCTATGCATGTATGTGTATATATATATATATATATATATATATATATATGTATCCATGTGTCTAGGTATCTATGTGTCTATGTGTATGTCTATCTACTATGTATCTATGTATCTACCTATATTATGTATGTATGCATGCATGTTTGTATCTCACTCCATCTCTTACAGACAAGGTCTCAAATGCTAGGCTGGCCTTGAACTTATTATGTAGCTGAGGATGGCTTTGAGCTTCTGAGCCTCCTCCTGCAGTTGTAACTGTTCATCACCACATTCTAGGGTATGTGAAGCTAGGCATCAAACTCGGAGCTTTGTGTCTGCTACGTTCCCCAGCCTTTCAGCAGCCTTTAAATCCTCCAAGGAAATTCTTACTTGGACTCTTTTGACTTAAAACCGGGACCATTTGCTCAGACACAAAGTAAGGGTCAAAGGAGAGAAAACAAAAACAAAAACAAAACCCTAGGAAATACAAGAATTCTCAGTTTGCTGCTCTCCACATATGTGAAAGATGACTACTGAGGCCTGAGGTGCTTGACCACTTCAAACTCTGTTTTTATTCTGCACATGTCCCTAACCACTGTGGGTAGGAATGGAAAGAAAAACAGAAGACCTTGCCAGAGCTGAGACATTCACATCTGGTTTGAATGAGAAAAGTGCCCCACAGGCTCCTGTGTTCGTACCCTTGGCTCCCAGCAGGTGGCGCTGATGGGAAAGGTTATGGAACCTTTAGTGGGTTCCAAATTCCAGAAGGAAGTAAGTCACAGGGCTTTGAGAATTCATAGCCACACCTCACTCCAGTTTATTCTTCCTGCTTCCTCCACGTGAGTAGAAAAGTGATCTCTCAAGCCTTTTGCCTTGACCGCCTGGTGCTATGCTGCCTCTGACATTGTGGATCCTTCCTCCGAAACCCATAAACCACAATAAACACTCCGTAGGTTGCTTTTGGTCATGGTGTTTTATCACAACAGTAGAAAAATAAACTAACATCTCAGTTTTTTCCCTCTGTCCAAGGAAAACACCTCTTTATCTACTAAATAATGCATATAATCAGCAGACATCGTTAATTTTCCAGCACTGATAACACCAAGGCAAAACTAGAATCTTCTCACTTAAAATACCAAATATGGGGGTTGGGGATTTAGCTCAGTGGTAGAGCGCTTGCCTAGCAAGCGCAAGGCCCTGGGTTCGGTCCCCAGCTCCGAAAAAAAAAGAAGAAGAAGAAGAAAAAAAAACAAATATGAGGTGGCATATGGAGCACCTCTTTAACCCCAGCACTCAGAAAGCTGAGGCAGGTGAATCATGGATTTGGGTGTCAGTCTGGTCTACAGAGTGAGTTCCTAGACTGCCAGGGTTATACTGAGAAACCCTGCTTGAAAAGTTTAAAAAATAAAAATAATGGGGGGAGGATGGGGAAGGGAACACCCATAGAGAAGGGGTTGGGGAGGGGTTAGGGGGATGTTGGCCTGGAAACTGGGAAAGGGAATAATAATTGAAATGTAAATAAGAAATACTCAAGTTAATAAAGATGAAAAAAAAGGATAAAATAAATGTTCTTTCTCTTCTGCCTATCCAAGTATTCAGCAGGCCCCAAACATCTTTATTAACAAATTTTTTTTTTTTAAGAATTATTTAGGGGCTGGAGAGATGGTTCAGCAGTTAAGAGCACTGACTGCTCTTCCAAAGATCCTGAGTTCAATTCCCAGCAACCACCAGGTGGCTCACAACCATCTGCAATGAGATCCAAAGCTCTTTTCTGGTGTCTGAAGACAGTAACAGTGTACTCACACACATAAAATAAATAAGTCTTAGAAAAAAAGGTCAGTGTGAGTCGTGGCTCCAACCTCTGAACCTTTGCATTTCAACAAAAGACATCATGTATGGGGTTGGGGATTTAGCTCAGTGGTAGAGCCTAGCAAGGGCAAGGCCCTGGGTTCGGTCCCCAGTTCCGAAAAAAAGAAGAAGAAGAAGAAAAAAAGACATCATGTATGTTGTCTTAGGGTTTCTATTCCTGCACAAACATCATGACCAAGAAGCAAGTTTGGGAGGAAAGGGTTTATTCAGCTCACACCTCCTCATTGATGTTAATCACCAAAGGAAGTCAGGACTGGAACTCAAGCAGGTCAGGAAGCAGGAGCTGATGAAGAGGCCATGGAGGGATGTTGCTTACTGGCTTGCTCCCCCTGGCTTGCTCAACCTGCTTTCTTATAGAACCCAAGACCACCGCCCAAAATGGGCTGGGCCCTCCCATTTGATCCCTAGATAAGAAAATGCCTTACAGCTGGCTCTCATGGAGGCATTTCCTCAACTGAGTCTCCTTTCTCTGTGATAACTCCAGTTTGTGTCAAGTTGACACATAAAACCAGCCCGTACATCTGTCTTAACCCCCAGGAAAACCAGTGAATGATATATCGAAGCCACTGAGTCTTCTGGGACAAGGCTCAGTAAGGATACGCTCCCGTGTCTCTCCTTTTCCACACACCCTGAGCAGCGAGAGCTTCCTCAGCAACTGGATCCCATATGCTGGTGGTCGGGTCGCGCTTTTGCTAGTTCCGGCTCTGGCAGGCCATTGGAACTAGCACTAATTCATCTCAGCGGCTCTATGCTGCCCCCATCTACTTTCTGACCGGCTGTCCACTAGCCATTCCAACATGGCACCCTGTCATGTCAGGCCACCACAACCTCACTCACAGCTCTCTTGGCTGGTTTCCACCACACCAGGCACACACATCCCAACTCCGTGGCGGGCCTGATGCCTCTGACTACCATACACTCTCTTGAACTCAATTAGGTCTCCACATGAAAGAACACATCACACAATATCCTCTTGATCCAACTGATACGATATAATTTGCCCATCTAGACAACACAAAATCCTGTACACACATCCATCCCCTAAGAATACTTGTAACAACCTGTAATATGCACAGAGAGGAATCTTAACATCTGCCGCCATGTTCCCTCGGCTGCTTCCTCCTTGCTCCAGCCTCCTCTACCTCTCTAAAAATTTTCTCCCACCTATCCTTCCTTCTCGTCCAATGACAGGGCCTCTTTCTATCCCATACCTGCCTTCACCTGCATAATAACATCAACATATATATATATTATATAAAAATATATAACATATATATATATATATTGGTTTTTTACAAACAAGTGTTTGGGGAATAGAAGTGTCTTGGTACTTCTGGTTTGTTTACCTGGTCTGCAAGATCCCTCCACAGTTGTACAGTACGATCTCACATGCCGCAGCTTGAACTGTAATACTAGCAATGCTACCCAGGTCACTTCTCATCCCGGAGGTGCATAAAAGGGCTGCTGCTATTCTCACTGAGGTCACCCTTGCAAGTAGGATTCTGGTTTTACAGTCCAATAACAGAGACACAAATTCGATACTTTACCCTCTTTAAAGGAGGATGTGCCCAATAGAAATCAAAATCATAACTGTGAACTGAAATATTGCTGGGGGGAAAAAAAACCAACCCATACCTGTTGTTAAAGATTCTGCAAGGCCAAACGACTAAAATTTTGAGATTACGAGAACTTAAAATGGGGCAGACTGAAGCCAAATGATGTAAGTCAGGAGAGGTAGAGGAAAAGGCAGGCAGATCTCCGTGAGTTCAAGGCCAGCCTGGTCTACAAAGCAAGTTCCAGGACAGCCAGGGCTACACAGGGACACCCTGTCTTGGGGGCGGGGAGGGGGGGGAAGCAAATTATCTTGGGCTATTTTTTATAGGTCTGAAAGCCATACACTGTACATCTTGCATCTGACCTAACGTCTTTATAACTTTCAACAGGTTTAAAATAAATTGTTTACAAACCACTGGTTTACCCTCACCTTAATTGTAAGGGCATCGCCAGATAACCCTGAAGCCTGTAACAGAGTTCCCCACTTTGCCATAAGTGGGTTAAGTAGGAGTCCCACCAAAGCCCTGAATAAATGCCTTGACTTGGAAGTTCCTTTGTTGTGTAACTGATAAAGCTTCACGTAACTGATTGGACAGTGGGTCACGGCATCTGGGGAAACTAAACCTGTGTGCCAGGGCCTCAGTCTCCCGCCTTTGGTGCCAGCACACATTATCCCTAGTCCCTTTGAGATGACAACTGTTTTTGTGTTGACATTGAAACCAAAAGGGCGAACCACGGTTGTTTCCACACAGAGCCTTTATGGAGGCAAGGGATTGACAGTTATGACTAACATCACCCCCAAATAACCCATTTGGATGTTGGAATATTTAGAAATTTTGTACTTCTGTGATATGTGAGGTGAGGGCTGATTTGTTCCAGATTTGAGGGTTTGTAAGGAAGAGTCACAGCGAATGAAATTTCCCTTCTTCTAAGACGTTGCATAGCTTTATTTAGGCAATAACAGGCAGGGGTGGGGGGTTGGGGATGGACGGGTGCGGGGGGAGGGAGCTGCATGGCCCTGGATGTGGATTCTGGAACAATTCTTCACATTGGGAGTCTGCCAAAAGCGAGGAGAGGCCCTGGGATAGACTTCAGACAACACTGACTGACACTTTAAACAGTTGTGGTCAGGTTGTGGAGACAGATGGCCCCAAAACAGACTAGATGCAGACCTGGTAGACTGTTTTAACTCCTTGCTCATGTATAAAACACACATACGGAGTCTCAGGAATGGTCACGGGATGGCAGCACGTGCTATTCCTAAATTCTTAGACTCTTCCGCCAGAAGTTGGTGTCTCTAAATACAGCAACATTAGCAACACCACCATGTGTTGGCGTTATTTGAACTTATTTCTAGTCCACAGCATTCTACAATTTAGGTTATTATCCGGTGGTGTAGATGAGTAGCTTGGTTAATTCCTCTGCTCAACAAACTGAATCCCAGTGAGTTAGTTAACATTAGAAGGCAAATGTAGATAGGGCCAATGGTTGGTCTCTAGGAGGATACATTTCCAGTATCTGGACTAAGTAAATGACCAGTGTAAACTAGGCCGCGGTGGAGCATGCCTTTAATCCCAGCACTCCGGAGGCAGAGGCAGGTGGATCTCTATGAGTTCAAGGCCAGCCTGGTCTACAGAGAAAGTTCCAGGACAGCCAAGGCTACACAGACAAACCTTGTCTCAAGAAAACAAACAAGGGCTGGAGAGGTGGCTCAGTGGTTAAGAGCACTGACTGCTCTTCCAGAGGTCCTGAGTTCAATTCCCAGCAACTACATGGTGGCTCACAACCATCTGTAATGGGATCTGATGCCCTCTTCTGGTGGGTCTGAAGACGGCGACAGTGTAACTCACATAAAATAAATATTTAAAACAAACAAACAAAAGACGTGCACAGAATTCGTATAGCCCACTAATTAAACAATAAACAAATCATGGGAATAGAGAACAGCATTAAGTCCTGGAGGTAACACTGAAGGTTCTGAGTTGGGAGAACAAGACAGGGCTCCCGTACTCTTCAGATATCTTCGTGCTCCACAATGTCTGCCTCCCTCTGTCCTCTCCTGCTATGCCCTCCATCCTCCCCCTTCCCCCCCACCCCCCGAACCCCAAGTCCTCCGGCCTCTCCCAGTCTAGAGTGACTACAGCAGCCCTTCCTTGCACACACCAGGGTGCGCTGTCTTGACTTGTCACATTACAAAACTATGAACTCTTTCTTGAAAGAGCCACTTTCCCTAGGGAATTCTGGCATTCAACGGACAGGAATCAAAGTTTGACAAGCCCCCTCCCCGGACTGCAGCCACCTTTCAGTCCATTCCATACCACCTCGAGCAAAATGCTAAACTAACAGCTGTTGAAAGAATGAGCAGCTGGCTACAACACTCAGAGAAAACCATGAAGAAAAGATTAGCAATAACTGCTCCCCACGTAGTGCTCTCTGCGTGGCTGTGGTTCAAGATTGTGAGCTCTCAGTTACCGCTCCATTGCCACGCCCGACGGCCCATCCACCCGCCTGCCTATCATTGTGCTTGTGAACTAAAACCCTCTGAAGTTGTAATCCCCAAGCCCATTCTTCTATAAGTTGCCTTGGCCATGGTGTCCAATAGAAAATGAATTAAGACAGACGTCTCATCTTGGCAAAGCTTCAAGTGTATCAGAGAACTTGAAGTGTATCAGAGATCTTGGCTCTGAGGAGGCGTCCAGGATGTCACATGAGGGCCATTCCACCTGCATGGGGAGCAAACGAGTAACAGGTTTTGTTTTGAAAGACCTTCCAGTCAGCGAGGGGGAATTACAATCAATGCCCATCATTTTGGTTACCCAGAATTCTTGTTCAAAAGCCAATTTCTCCAGATCTCTTCCGTTCTTATTTATGTGGGATCTGCAAGATCTGCTTAATGACTTGGGACTTCTCTGTTGGTTTTTATCTGCTTAAGTAGTTTTTTGTTCTTAAGTAAATTTGTTCTTAGACGTTTCTACACCTGTACACAATGCCTGCTGACCCCCCATCTCCAAACTACTCCTATCCATGCTCCCTCCTCTCCACAAACCTATGAAGTTCATGACTATTCATTGTGCTTTGCTACCTCGCTCTGAGGGTTTACAACTGAAGACAATGACTCCCTTCCCCAAGAATCTATCCAAAAAAAAAAAAAAAAAAAAGGCCAGAGGTAAGAGTAATAAGTCCCGCCCGCTTCATGACTGATAGCTGACAGGACCAGTCTTGTTGCTCCAACTTTGAAAGCAGTTTCCTAGGTGGTAATGTTGGAAAGTCAAGAACCACAGAGAGTAGAACGGTTTTGCATCTTTAGTTCTTTGCGTGTATCTAAATTTGTAACTTTGTGGACAAGAGATATCCTGGATCAATTAAGTTTCCGAATGCACTGTTTTTTTTTTTTTTAAACAAGCTGTATTCTAATGAGTACACAGCCACGCTCTAATGTGTACACAGCGCTTTCCTTGGCGTCCGCTCTAGTTTTGAAACAGTTCGGTTTTACACCAGCTGGCACGATGGGAGCCGTCTCCGTTCCTTTGCAGATCATCTGCCAACACGGAACCTGTTCCACTCTGTCCCCGCTTCCGTGACTGCACCAGTCCAGAGAGCGGGACGGAAAGGGGCTCACCCGGCTGATCCAGCGCCTCGCACCCCTCGGGGAGATCACGTGTGCGTTCCTCATGCCTCTGCCTTGCCTTTACTTGCCGAGTGCTTAGACCTGAGAGACAGTTTCGTTGTGCTTTTGGCCACGGGAAAGCGGCGCAAAGCTGTAACAGCCGCAGCTGTGGGCTTGATGCAAATGAGGCCAATGTTTTCTTTTCTTTATTTATTTCTGTCTGCGCTGGGGATGGAACTCACCTCCCTCGTGCCAAGCACACGCTCCACAACTGAGCTACCTCTCTAGTCAAAGGGTTTGAAGCAAGTCAGCTGCGGGTTCCCTTGCAAAGACACCAGTTAGAGCTTATTTCTGTCCAAATGGTTTACGAGTGATTTTAAATTCCCCTCGCCCACTATTTTTTTTCTCTTCCTAAATGTAACATAGCTATTATAGTCCTAAGGTATTTAATCCTTAGACCTTTAGGAAGACATAATAACCCGTAATCTTCTGAAGAGGGTACAGCTGGGAAATATACCTTGGCAATAAAACAGTACTCAGCCAATGGGTAAGAGAAGGGGCACCCTGCTCCATGGCACCTGCTTCCAGAGTGTTCTTAGGGCAGCGGGCGCACCCTGATGCACCCCAGCTGATCCCTGAGGTCAGACTTTCAGGCCTGCTGCCAGCGTAGTCTACATCTCCGCTTGGATGTGGTAAAGCTATATTGAAGCAAACACAGCCCGCGCGGAAATCTTTGGAATCTTCACCCACCTGTGTCAACACCCCTCCCACGTTTCCCTTCCCCTTCCTTCCATGTAGGCATCTGTCAATCACCCACCGGCTCAGCCAGCCCTTTGAGAAGCACCCACGGAGAGTGCACGTTCACACTGCCAGCAGGTCTGCTCTTATCTATCCAGCCAGTTCACAGAAACTTATAGAAATACAAGCACGATATGTACACTAGATAGTGTTCAAAGCTTAAAGCTATAGACAAAAGCAGACAAGAACGAGTGTCTACATAGACGAGTCTTTTCCTCCACACATGCATGAACAGGTCAAGAGAAAAGAGGAGCTGGTGGAGAGGGCCGTGGGGGAGCTCCAACGCCATACGGCGAGACTTTGGAAAGCGAATCACACTAACGAAACTATATATTTAAATTCCTTTCGCCAACTTTGCTCTGTAAGATTGGGGTAGTATGAAAATAAAAGGTAGGATAAAAGCCAGCTCTGCCTATATCACCAGGCGGCTTCCGGCCACAGTCTCCCATGCTTAGATGGTGCTTGCTGCTTCCAGACTGCTTAGGTCATTTTCCATGGGGAGCGACAGTCATCTTTAAAAAGCACAAATCCAGCTGTTAGTCACAAAGCGCTCTTTGGCTTCCTGTCGAGCTTAAAACCCAGCCCCCTTCCAGAGGTGCCTGCTCCATCTGGCTCTGACTATGTTTCTAACCTCACCTGCCATGTCCCGATGTGTATTTATGCCGGCCTTGTCACACAGGATCTTGTGACTGATCCAGCTGTTGGAGCCTTCATTCTCATCCCTCCTTCTCTCTGGATGTCCTTGACCTGCCCTCCCTCCATTCCAGAGTCTAGTAAGTGGCCTTCCCTAACCTTGAACTACTTAAACAGCAGGGCTGCCATTCAATCTAAGTAAGTCCTCTTTTTCAGACATGTCTTTTCATGTTGGAGTGTCTCTGTCTCTCTCCCTCTCTGTCTCTCTCCCTCTCTGTCTCTCTCCCTCTCTGTCTCTCTCCCTCTCTGTCTCTCTCCCTCTCTGTCTCTCTCCCTCTCTGTCTCTCTCCCTCTCTGTCTCTCTCCCTCTCTGTCTCTCTCCCTCGCTGTCTCTCTCCCTCGCTGTCTCTCCCTCCCTCTCCCTCTCCAGAGCTCAAATATCCCAGACTGGCCTCTGGCTTCTCATTTACTAAGTACCCAAGTATAGCCTTGAACTCCTGATTCACCTGCCTCTACTTCTTGAATGCTGTCCATACACACAGACACACAGACACACAGACACACAGACACACACACACACACACACACACACACACACACACCCCAAATTGGTGGCAGAGACCTGCAGTCTTTGAGATGAGAACACACCCAGCATGTTCAAGGTGGAAGAAGTAAGCCAGGATACCTTGAGAGGAAAAAAGACAGAGAATAAACACAGGTGAAATCAGAGAGGAAGGAGAAGGTCAACGGACAAGGTCAGAGAGGCCAGTCGTCACAGCTTTCCAAGGCCCCCACGAGAATGCTGACTGCAACGAGGCTTTGCTCTAAAAGATTCTTTTTTCATTGTTGGACTTAGGCTTTCCCACTGACTAAACTAGGCCCACAGCTATTCTGAGCCTGGACAGTAGAGAAGCTGGCAAGGAAGTGAGACAAGGCAAGATCCGTAAGAGGGAAGTCACAAGGTCGGCAGAGGTGTTGGAGCTTGAAGAGAAGTTGAATTGCTGATGGGTGGAGTAGATCTCTGGTGCCCGAGAGACTGAAGCTCCAAGAGGGAGATCCTGGACTCTCCACCTGAGCAGTTAACAACAGGGAGTGGCCAAGGAGCTGAGCCAGGAAGGAAGCTGGCATCCTTCCTAGTGGGGGCTGTGGTGTAGTAGCTGTCTTCACAAACAGAGCTCTGGTTAACATGAGCCTGCCAGGTAATTAGCCAAATGAATAGAGAGGCTCTGAAATGCTGGTCCTTTTGACCTTGGGGTGGGCCCATGTCGGTGGCTCTCTCCACAAAGCATACGTCCCTCCCACTATCCCTTGATGGCAAAAGCAGTAAACACTGAAATAAAACTCATGGGCCAGGGATGGAGAGATGGCTCAGTGGTTAAGAGCCCTGAGTGCTCTTCCAGAGGTCCTGAGTTCAAATCCCAGCAACCACATGGTGGCTCACAACCATGTGTAATGAGATCTGATGCCCTCTTCTGGTGTGTCTGAAGACAGCTACAGTGTACTCATATAGGATAATAAATAAGTAAACCTTAAAATAAAAAACCTGTGTACCGGGGTTGGGGATTTAGCTCAGTGGTAGAGCGCTTGCCTAGCAAGCGCAAGGCCCTCGGTTCGGTCCCCAGCTCCGAAAAAAAGAGAAAAAAAAAACAAAAACAAAAAACAAAACAAAACCTGTGTACCTGTGTATATGGCTCAAAGGGAGTTTGTCGTGTGTGTGTGTGTGTGTGTGTGTGTGTGTGTGTATGTGTGTGGTATGTTGTGTATGTGCTCTGTTGCATATGTTGTGTGTATATTTGAATGTATTTGCTGTTGTATATGGTATAGATGTTGCATGTGTGCTGCGATGTATGTATCGTGCTGTGTGTGTGTTGCATGTGCATCCTGCTTCCCTATGGTCCAGCCACTGTACTTTGTGGATTCAGAAGTGAATGGACCTGACATGGTGAGAGGTCTTCTGCCACTCTTTTCCCATCGGCAACATGCCCCTGCCTGTTAAGAGTGCCAGTATCTTGGTTAGGGTTTTACTGCTGTGAGCAGACACCATGACTAAGGCGACTCTTTTTTTTTTTTTTTTTTTTTTGTTCTTTTTTTCGGAGCTGGGGACCGAACCCAGGGCCTTGCGCTTCCTAGGTAAGCGCTCTACCACTGAGCTAAATCCCCAGCCCCGACTAAGGCGACTCTTATAAGGACAACATTTAATTGGAGCTGGCTTACAGGTTCAGTCCATTATCAAGGTAGGAACATGCCTGCAGGAGCTGAGAGTTCTACATCTTCGTTTGGAAGCTGCTAGCAGACTACAGGCTTCTGGACAGCTAGGATGAGGGTCTTAAAGCCCATGCCCACAGTGACACACCTACTTCAACAAGGCCATACCTACTCCAACAAGGCCATGCCCACTCAAACAAGGCCACTCCTACTCCAACAAGGCCACTCCTACTCCAACAAGGCCACGCCTCCTAATAGTGCCGAATTCAAACCCTGACAGCCAACATGATCTTCACTAACATCACACATGTATTTATGTGTTCTCTGCCACTAGATTGTAATCTGCTGCATACCAGAGAGGCTCTGTCTGTCCCTCTTGATTAGCCTCAGCACCCAGGTTTGTCTGATGGATACACAAAGAGAGCCCAACACAGAACTCATCTTATGGTATACTTTCTGTCTACTGATAGCTTTTAGCAAGTATCTCCCTTAACAGTTCTTTGAGCTTGTCCTAAGAGCATTCTGCTTGTCCTCTCAGATGCCCTTGTTACCTGTTCTCACCCCAAACCTGTCATATATTTGTGTTCTGTTTTATAATGTGGTATAATTGCGGCAGGAGGGAGTACCTTGGTGAGCCCTGCCAATATGTCTCCCCGAGGGATCATGCCATGTGAGAGGCCTATTTATTACGGGGGTGGGGGAAGGAAACTGGGACCTGGGGAGGCAAAGAACAGAGGGCAGAGGGCAGAGAGGAGGCGAGAGAGAAGGACAAAAAGAAAGGAAGAGGGGTAGGAAAGGCTGGCCAGGAACATGTGGGAACAGAGAGAGATAGAGAAAGAAGATGGAGAAAGAGAGAGAGAGAGTGTTGGGGTAGCGAGTAGTCTTCTTAGACTGCCTGGCTCCCACCAGGCAGCAGGTGATGACATAAGCTGTTGCTAGGCAGATGTTGGGCAGCACCTAGCAGAATTGTCTGTAAGCCAACACTGTGTGCTTATGTCCTGAACCTAAGTTATTCCCCACAGTTTCCTTGTTCAAGGACACACTCCCATTCCACAATGTCCTTGCATTTTATCATCAAGAACTATTTTGCTCATAAAATAAGAACAAAATCGGGGTTGGGGATTTGGCTCAGTGGCAGAGCGCTTGCCTAGGAAGCGCAAGGCCCGGGTTCGGTCCCCAGCTCCGGAAAAAAAGAACCAAAAAAAAAAAAAAAAAAAAAAAAGAACAAAATCAAGGCAGAAAAAGAAAACATATTGTGCATTTGTTAATATTGACCTCTTTGGAATATTTTAACTTCTTTTTTTTTTAAAGATTTATTCATTTATTATATATAAGTACACTGTAGCTGTCTTCAGACACACCAGAAGAGGGCATCAGATCTCTCTACAGATGGTTGTGAGCCACCATGTGGTTGCTGGGAATTGAACTCATGACCTCTGGAAGAGCAGCCGGGTGCTCTTAACCGCCGAGCCATCTCTCCAGCCCTATTTTTAACTTCTTAAAGGGCACTACTGTGTCTTGGAGTTTCTTATGCCGGCTTGTCTTCCGCAGAATGAAGTACTAAGTCCATGGTGGGTACTCTTCACATTGCTCAACTGTTCAACCCTGCGGACCTGCCCCGTGCCAGAAGCAAATTACAACTGCCCAACCGCCACATAGGTGGGCAGCCTAGCCCATTGCTTGAGCGCAATGCTGATTCCCTTTTGCCTCATTGGCTGAATGATTCTGCCTCTTCTTTCTCAGGAAGGAGGGGCCATCAGGGATCAGTGGGCCCGAGGGCTCTGGGTGTAGGCCGGACACATTGAGTGCATGGAGAAAGGAAGCAAGCAGCACCTGCCTGGCCTGAGGCCTTGAGAGACTCTGAGAGAGATGAAGCCCCAGGCTGAGCCTGCTGTGGAATCTTTTTTTTTTTTTTTTTTTGGTTCTTTTTTTTTTTTCGGAGCTGGGGACCGAACCCAGGGCCTTGCGCTTCCTAGGTAAGCGCTCTACCACTGAGCTAAATCCCCAGCCCCTCTGTGGAATCTTTTAATGGCATGGACTAATTAAAAAAATGCCAAAGGCCACTCCACTCATGCGTTTAGATTTGGCGATGGCTGTCACTCGAGGCGCACATCTCTGTGCTCACTAACCAATGCTGGTGACTCAAGATGGCAAACGGTGTTGCATCTGTCTCCTGCCACCAGCTGCCACCATCTGTCCCCAGTGAGGCTGATACCACACCTCCGATTGGCAGGCGCATGACTGTGCTTCAGTGGTTTTCTTCCTTCTCGTTGCCTCTCTTTCCTATATGCTTTCACCTACAAGTTTTCCTTCCCGGAATCTGCTTATTTTCCTTGAGCAAACTCCATCGTGAAAGATAAGAAAGAATTAGCCTGCCAATAGGACTGGAGAAAATACTGCTAGCATAAGGGATGTGTATCCGTATCTGACCTACAAGGATGCTCAATATCAGGGCATAAGTGGATGCAGACATACTGAGATGCTAAAGTGTCTCTGTCAGCTCGCCTAGACTTGGGATTACCTGGGAGATAGACCTCTGGATCTGACCACGAGAGAGCATTAACTGGGGGGGGGGGGGGGAAGTGGGGGCATCCTGAATATGAGTGGTGCTATCTCATAAGCTGGGGCCCTGGGTTAAACTTAAAAAGGCAAAGGAGGAGGATAAGGTGGGAGTGAGGAGGAGAAGGACGAAGGAAGAAAGAAGGAGGAAGAAAAATAAGTAGGAGGAAGCGGAGGAGGAGGAAGTGGAGAAGGGGGGAGGAGGAGGAGGAGGAAGAGAAGGAGGGGGAAGGAGGAGAGGGAGGAGGAGAGGGAGGGAAGGAGGAGGAGAAGGAGGGGGAGGGGGAAGAAGAGGAGGAGGAGAAGAAAAAGAAGAAGAGGAAGAAGAGGAAGAGGAAGAAGAAGAAGAAGAAGGAGAAGGAGAAGGAGAAGGAGAAGGAGAAGGAGAGGGAGGAGAAGAAGAAAGCAAGCTGAGAGCAAGCATTCAGCTCTCTCTGATTCCCAACTATGAATACAATATGGCAGATGTCTCCCTGTAACAGACTATATACTCTCAAAACCGTGAGGCAAAATAACCCTTTTCTTTCTTAAGTTTCCTTTGTCTGTGTACTGGCTGGTTTTGTGTGTCAACTTGACACATGCTGGAGTTATTAAAGAGAAAGGAGCCTCCCTTGGGGAAATGCCTCCATGAGACCCAACTGTAAGGCATTTTCTCAATTAGTGATCAAGGGTGGGAGGACCCAGCCCATGGTGGGTGGTGCCATCCCTGGGCTGGTGGTCTTGGGTTCTATAAGAGAGCAAGCTGAGCAAGCCAGGGGAATCAAGCCAGTAAGAAACACCCCTCCATGGCCTCTGCGTCAGCTCCTGCTTTCTGCCCTGCTTGAGTTCCAGTCCTGACTTCCTTTGGTGATGAACAGCAATGTGGAAGTGTGAGCTGAATAAACCCTTTCCTCCCCAGCTTGCTTCTTGGTCATGATGTTAGTGCAGGAATAGGAACCCCGACTAAGACAGTCTGGTATTTTGTAACAGCTACAGAAAGAGAGGCATGCACAGTTTCATGCACTCCAGCATGCGCTTCTCCCTGTCTAGACCTATTCCTGTTCTTGAGGTTGGACAGTGTCAGCCTTCTGATTGTTGAGTGATGAACTCAACCCTACCTTTCAAACCCTGATCTTTTCTGCTCTTTATTCTTTTTTTTTTTTTTTTTTCCGGAGCTGGGGACCGAACCCAGGGCCTTGTGCTTGCTAGGCAAGCGCTCTACCACTGAGCTAAATCCCCAACCCCTCTGCTCTTTATTCTTAGCAACTCCTAACACTGCCTTGCTGGCGGACGGCTGGAGTGCATTTGAAAGCTGCCAGAAGGGGAGGCTGTGCTGTACAGGAGACCAAAGAGACAGCATCCTAGTCACTGAGTATCAGCCCACCGCTCCCCGCTGCCCCTCTGCGGCTTTGGTGGTGCCCAGGTCAGCTTAATCCCTTCCCCCTTCCCTAGATAGCATCTTAGTCAGACGAATCCCCACCGATGCCTCCCCACCTTGCTCTGTGTCCTCGGCAGGGCTTCCGCTCAAACATGGAGCTATTGGCCAGTTAAGTGAACAGGTTTCAAACCCTGCAGCTTGAAGAAGCCAGACACCGTCTCAGTATTTACGAGGTGTGCCACCCAAGCACACAGGTGCCATCTTTCTTTCCACGGCTCTTGGACCTTGTGAAGGAAGGCAAGCCCTCTCAATGTGGTAGGCATTGAACCCAAAATACACATACTTCAGGTCACTTTACACCTGGCATCTAATATCACATCTCCTCCAAGTATCGCCACGCCCAGGTACCAATCCACTCTCTGTGGTAAAATCTGCCTTGGTTCTCCATACGCGCCCTGCTATTCCCTTCAACCTTTTGCAGCAAATCTTCTTTCTCTTAGGAATCCAGATGGCTGCTATCTTTCTCTCTTTCTTTTATAAAAACGGATTCTTCAATGGCTTGGTAAACCTATTCACACAAAAGTGCAAAAAAAAAAAAGATTCTATTTTATTTTGACTTTTAAAAATGTTTTGAGGGCTGGGAAGATGAGCCAGTGGTTATTGGAGATCACAGAGCTCTTGGGGAGGACCTGCATTCAGCTCCCAGCACCCACACGGTTGCTCACAAACATCTGTAACTCCAGTTCCAGGGGGTCTGTTACACTCTAACCTCTGGGGACACCAGGCACATATGTGAAATATAAACACACATTCAGGCAAAAATACTCAAACACTGTAATGCTCCATGATTCGGTGAAGAATGATACCCAGGACTCTAATAGTATGTAAATGCAGAGTGTTTTATTCTGCAGAAGTCCAGCATGCTGGGGTCTCCCATTGCCAAGAGAAAGAGACAACCGAATGAACTTGCAGGCCTGATTTAAAGCACATTAGAGGATTCTGAGGCTACGTGGCTTCTATCTTGCTCCATCTCTAGGGTATACTGGCTGGAAACTGTTGCTGGGGAAGTCTGGAAACTGTTGCTGACCCACTGTCCTTGCCTCAGGGCAATTTCTGAGGGCTGAACTTGTCTGGACTTGCCTGATTCTTGGAAACAGAGATTTAGGCCTCCGTCACCTGAATTGCCAATTTGAAGCCTGTCATGGAGTCAGCCTACCCTTCTCAACATGTAAAAATTAAATAAATCTGAAATGTGTTTTGATTGTCACATATTAATTAGACCTCTCATGCATGCATATAGTATATTTTATATTTTGATTCATCCCAACCCATTACACGATTTTGTTCCCACCCCCCGCCCACAATGCTAATCCCCTTTCCTTTTCTTAGGCCGACTTTAGTGCCTTTTGTTGTTTTCTTTTTATTTAAAGCAGTAAATAATGAATTACAGTGTCTGAGCACCAGTATGTCTTCCGTAGAGGTCTGTGAGTTTAAGTGAGAAGTGTCACCCATAGGCACACATTTGAGCACTTGCTCACCTCTTGGTGGCGCTGTTTGAGGGAGGTTTTAGAGGTGAAGCCTTGTTGGAGGAAGTGTGTCACTGGGGTTTGGGGGGTTTAAGTGCCAGCCCCCATATCGCCTTGAATCGAGGCTTTTTATTCACTCTGTATAAGCTAGCTCTGCTCATGGGATGCTAATTATAAGGCTGCCACTGTTATGCATTTTTGTCATTGCTGGGCTGGTGGATGTGTGCTACGGGTGGTCAGAGAAACTCTGACTCTGTCTGCAGTCGGTGAGAAGACCAAAATTAATTTTGTATCTGTGCGATAAAAATGGAAGGGAGGTTTTAAAAACTGTATCATTCCTGTGCAAAGCAGCCACCCTAGTGGCACCTGTCCCAGCTGCCAGGGGATCTGCTGCTTGTGTCTAGGGCCACGTGGGTGGGTGTTAAAGAGCCCATATGGTATGATGTTCATTTCCTGAATTCCGGGCAAACAGCAGGTGGACTGTCTTCCGACTGTCTTTTAAAAGGAAAAAAAAAAAAAAAAAGCAAAACATCTAGAAAGTCCAGGACCTGGTAGGTGTTGTGAACTCATGGGAAAGGTCAAAGGGCAAGAGAGAAACAAGCCTGTCTTCTAGGGTAATGTTGGCAGTGGTAGTACCATGACGGAGAAATGCCTGTGAAGATCAAATAAACCCTTCTATGTTCACGGTTAGCTCTGAATCCTAATGAATGTGTAGCATTTGTGTCAAGAACTGTGTAGTCCTTGTTTTGTTTTATCAGGCCAGGATGTTGACACTCTGTCATGAAAAGCATCTCTGGTCAGTAAACCTAGTCTGTTTGGTGGCTTCCAGATCATTGAGAGCCTTTGAGTCAAGAACAGAAGATGGACATTTCTAGTTGAATGACAGCAAAAGTTAATCCTTGGACTACATGCATGTGCACACGGGTGTGCACACAGGTGTGCCCACACACACTCTGTTCTGCATGCATCCCCACATATGCCAACGACGCTCACACGTAAAAGCAGAGGACAGGGCTCAGCTGTATAAGCGAGATCCCTGTCTGTGAGAGGTTGAAAGGGAAACGCATTGTGCTAGCCAAGGTTTTCTAGAGGAACACCACTTAGAGAACGAATCTCTCTGTGTATACAGGAAGGGGATTTATTAAACCGATCTACCGGCTGTGGTCCAGCTAATCCAAAAATGGCTGCCTGTGAATAGAAGGCCCAAGTGGTTGTTCAGTCCGTGAAGCTGGTTGTCTCAGCTGGTCTTCAGCATACGCTGGAATCCTGAAGAAGTAGGTCACAATGCCCATGAAGAAATGGACTTGCTAGCAAGGCGAGGGGAAGCAGGAAGAGCAATCACTTCCTTCTCCTTGTCATTATATAGGCTTCTAGCAGAGGGCGGGGCCAGATTTGAGGAAGTTCCTCCCACCTCAAAAAAAAAAAAAAGAAATCTGGATTAAAGCTGTATCTTATTACCTCAAGATCCAGTGGATCTTCAAATTAAGCAAATTCCCCCCAGCCCCCCACAGCTGTGCCCCATCTTGGGGTTTAAGTTAATTCCAGATGTAGTTAAGCTGACAACCAAACACAGGCATCACGTACATCGTGGTCAGCACCTGAAAAAATCAGAGTAACAGAGGAAGAAAAGGCAAGCTATTGCATATGTGAACTCTCTTTGGCCCCGCTGATTGGACTAGTATCCCAGATGAAGAGGGTTTCGATCTGTTCCCAGTTTGGAATCATGGAAGGAAATCTGCATGAATGCCCTGTCCCTGGCAGGGAAAGAGGCGTGGGCGGTGGGGGGTGGGGGTGGGGGTGAGAGGGTGGGGGTGGGAGATAGGAGGGATGACTTCAGACTGGATCAAAACACTATACAGTTTCTGTGTGCCCCAGGGTGGCATTCCGAAGAGGCAGGAATGCTCCCAAGCCTCCAATGCAAGTCTCTTGGTTCTAAAGCCTTCCACGAACATGAACGTCTGGCCAAACTTCCTGGAAGAGGAAGGGACAAATGGAACTCTTTGCTTAGGCCTCTCATAGTTTACATGGTAGACACTGAAAGGACGGACCTCTTCGTGATTAGAAACCGGACTGGCAGAGGACCTAGGTACCTGCTGTGACAGTCATCCCAATTTCCTATGAATGAGCCTGTCACTTAGCGACGGATTCCACTTGGCCTGGCCACCACAATCTACCGTTACTCAGGAACTCCTGCAGGCAATCCTTTAAGTCGGGCTGTATCTTGGCCAGTTCTAAAGGTTCTGCTTTCCTCTGTGGTGGTGCACACCTTGAATCCCGGCACTGGGGAGGTGCAGGCAGGAGAATCTCTCTCAATTTGAGGCCAGCCTGGTCTATATGGGGAGATCCAGGACAGCTGGTCTTGTGGGGTAACTACCTGAGAACACTGCTTGGACATGGGTTTAAGCCAATAGGAAGTCTTTATTAACTGGCTGGTAACTACACTGGGTGTTGGGGATCCCAGGGCTGTCCTGGGCCTTTCTCAGGGTGAGCTCTTAAGCACAAAAACCATGCTCTCGGTTGACGTACTTCACTTAACGAGAACAGTGAGCCAGAAGTTGAAGTACAGAAGCCAAAAGACAGTTCGTACATTTAGAGACTTTCCTAGAACTATAGATGTTGATGGATTGGGCCCTTGTTTTAGTTTTGGCAGCTGGTGCTGTCTGTGTGCTGAGATTTACAGCCTGAATGGTACTTCTATCATGGAGTCAGTTGTGCTAAGGTCTGAGGGCCTACTGAAGTCTGGGGTCCTGTTACTTACACACACACACACACACACACACACACACACACACACACACACACAACTGCAGCATATTTTTTTGCAGCATATTTTCTCCTCTGAGTGCCCCGAAAGTAGGCCTGCTCCCCTCTTCCCTCATGTCCAATTCCCAAGCAAACCTTCCTCAACTTGACCTTCAAACTCTACCTCATTTTCTCCATGACTTCGGTCCTAAGTGAAGTTATCAGTGCTTCGTGCTCAACCCAAGGCAGAAGCTCCTGTGTCAGGGTTCTCCAGAGAAACACAGCCCAGAAGACATGCATTAACAGTCACACAGCCATATAGGAACATGAGGTGTGGGGGAGGGAGCAGACAGTGAGGAGGGAGGACAGAGGGCGGGAAGGAGGAAAGGCAGAGGGAGGGAGTGGCTCTGAAGGCTTGCTAGGGTATTGCAAGCTGTTTTTCCTGTGAGTTGACATTTACTACCCACAGGCAATGTGTCCTAAGAGAAAATGAACTTGACCCAGACAGACATGGATTGACTCTGGGAAGAAGGTCTAGGAGCAACAAAAATCATTTAGCACCCCCTCCCTCGGGTGTGTATGTGTGTGTGTGTGTGTGTGTGTGTGTGTGTACGCATGTAGAGACCAGTGGTCAACACAAGTGCTTTCCTTTGCTCTCCACCTTATTTTTTTTTTAAAGATTTATTTATTATATATAAGTACACTGTAGCTGTCTTAGTTCACACCAGAAGAGGACATCAGATCCCATTACAGATGGTTGTGAGCCACCATGTGGTTGCTGGGATTTGAACTCAGGACCTCTGGAAGAGCAGTTAGTGCTCTTAACCACTGAGCCATCTCTCCAGCCCCCTCTCCACCTTATTTTATTTATTTGTTTGTAAGCCAGGATCTCTCAGTGACAACTTTCCAGAGTTTATTCTTTTTGCACATTGTTGAGGCAGAGTCTCTCTGCCTCTCTGTATTTCAGGCTAACTGGCCTATGAGCTTAATTCTCCTGGCTCTCATCTCCCTATAAAGCACTAGGATTATAGATCTATTCGACTGTACGCCGCTCTTTAACACGGATGGCTTCTGGGGATTGAATTCCGGTCAGCAGGCGTGGGTAGCCCGCACTTACATTCAGTGAGCCACCACGCTGGCCCAAGTCAACGACGTCTGAACGATTCATTTTATGAGTTTTCATTGCGTAACTGTGTGTTTGCTAGTGGGTACGCACATGGGAGTGCAGGTGTTGAATGAGACCTGAGGCCTCGGAACCACTGGAGCAGGGACTACAAACAGGTTGTGTGTCTCTTGACCTGGGTGCCGGGAACTGAACTCTGGTCCTCTGGAAAAGCCGCAAGTGCTGGGGTCTCTCCAGCCCCTTCGGGCCCCAGCTGTCTTAGAACTTGCTCTGTACATCAAGCTGGCCTTGAATTCACAAAGAGCTGGGATAAAAGGCCACCACCATCAGCTGGCCCAGGGCAGCAGGTTTTAATGGCAGTGTGAGCAGTTGTTTTCGGTGGTGTTAAAGTAATGAGAGCAGGCAGGTGTTGCTGCAGTATCAAAAGAGGAAGCCCTTCAAATAATCTCCCATCCCTAACTGAAGGTTCATGGAAGGCCAAATCCATTTCTTCTACTTCAACAAGTGCAAAAATTTCACCAGAGTCCAGATGTCAGAGAACACGCAGGACCTCAAGGTCCGTAGTGGAAAACACCACACTGCTTCTCCTCAAATTTCATTTTCTTCCCAAAAATTATTTTTCATCAACAGATATATTTGATGGGTTTATATATTTTAAGGGATAAACTTTACTTTAGTAGAATAGAATAGAATATCATAACTAGAATGGGCACTGAAAAAGAATTGCTGAGTGATTTTTGAAAATACCACAAGCTGGGGATTTAGCTCAGTGGTAGAGCGCTTACCTAGGAAGCGCAAGGCCCTGGGTTCGGTCCCCAGCTCCAAAAAAAAAAAAGAGTCAGCTAGAAAATACCACAAAAAGACAAAAAAAGAAAAAAAAAGTTTACAGACCCCTTGATTGGTTACTTGTCCCTAGCTGTATCCAAATAAGTGACAAGAAGCAGCAAAGCCACCACTCACATCAGGAGCCCAGGCTCAGCAGCACTGCGGCAGGGGCATTCCCTGTCTTAGCCTTTGTGTTTACTGGCTGAGGTCCAGCCATATAGGCAATTTGTCTGACTCTCTATGGATTCAAATGTTAAAGCTGCCTATAAAACCATAATGAATGTCCAGATGACACATCTGACCAGATCCTTGGACACCCCATGTCTCAGCCAGTAGACACATTAAAGACAGGAAGAGCTCTCACATTCATCTTCAGGTACATAGCAAGTTTAAGGCCCTTCCGAGTGGATTGAGACTCTGTCTCAAAAGGAAAAGAGAGAAGGGGCGGGCACTTTTCATCATAGGTTTGCCTGTATAGAAACCCACTAGGGTTCGGTATTGTCCAGGTTTTCAATGCAGAGGAAAAATTATGGTACCTTTGATTCAAGTTGCACTTCCTTCGAGGATTAGAGTCTAAGGAGCAAAGGCTAGGCAGGTAGCTATGAGTTCTGGGAGCAGCGCCTTGCAGAACCGACAGCATTAGGGCAGGAGGCTCCCCCAGCATTGGCTCCGAGCACATTTAGAAAGCAGAGGGGCTACAGATGAAGACAAACGGTGATTCTGGCACTCAGATACCATTGTGCGCAGCCTGGAGGCAAGCCAAGATACCTTCCATGGCTGGAATATCTACTGCTGTGATCCTCGGGGATCAATCTTAGCTCTGAATCTGTTGCCATGGAGACCATCTAAGTCTATGTTTTCCCCTTAGTGATGCTCAAGAAAGCCTACACACATACCTATTCAGAAAATATTCTAATACGTGGGCTCACATCAGAAATAAATGACTATGTCCTTTGTAGAAAACAAAAGCAAGTGTCTGGGGAAGAACATGGTGGAAGCCAGTCTGCTTCAAAACTGGGAGAGACGTTGGTAGTGAGAAACACTTCCTTCTACACAGCATTCTGCTTTTCTGATTTCAAATAAGACCTGTTTATATTACAAAATATGGAAAATGCATAAAACCCAAATAGGAAACCTTAAAATAACCTATGCTCATTTTTCTTTTTATGGTTAAAAAAATAAATAAAAGATAAGTCTGTTCCTCGTATTTCTGGGACAAACACCTTTATCAATTTGGTTCAAATCAGTCCTCCCAATTTCTCTCGTTTTTATATGTCCGTCTATCTGTCTACACATTCATCTATCCATCCACCTACATGTCTACTTGTTCTTTTTTTTTTTTAAATATTGAGACAGGGTCTTGCTCTATTGCCCAAATTGGTCTTGAACTCTTGGAGTCTAAGAGATATGTCTGTAGGCTCCTGCGACTACAAGTTCATTCCATTGAGCTCAGCACATTTACTTCTTTACTGATTTATCTAATACTTATTAAGTCATTACCTTGATCTGAACACTGTCCTAGGCATGTGCAGGTCATTGATAAGTAGCTGTATCTATTACTTCCCTATTGCTGTAATAAAATACCATGACCACAAACAACTTACACAAGGAAGATATTGTTTGGGTTTACAGTTCCAGAAAGGTAATGGTCCACCTATGGGAAGAGAGCAGCAAGCAGCGGACACGCAGCAAGAACAGGATGCTACTCACATCTTTTTTTTTTTTTTTTTCCGGAGCTAGGGACCGAACACAGGGCCTTGCGCTTGCTAGGCAAGCGCTCTACCACTGAGCTAAATCCCCAACCCCTGCTACGCACATCTTAAACAAGCACCGAGCAGAGAAAGCAAACCGGAAGCGAGGGACTATAAACACTCAAAGCCCGCCCCCAGTGACGTACTTCCTCTAGCAAGGCTCCACCTCCAGGAGGTTCCACATTCTCCCTAAACAGTGTCACCCATTGGGGGACCAAGTGTTTGAATACCTAAGCCCAAGAAAGACATTCTCATTCCAAACACCAAAGCTACAAAAAAGGATCTCCTTTCTCATATATGTTACAGTCTAGTAAGAGAAGACAGGAAGTTAATCAACAGACTAGTGAGAAACGTTCTACAGAAAATGAGGTGGTATCATCCTTAGAGGACCCTTTGAAGAAAAAATGGTCTAATGAAAACTGGGACGATATCCCTGTGACCAAAAACAGTAAGCTAGGCGTGTGTAACCTGTGACTCTCGGGCCACGAGTATCTCAGGATAGCCACAATGTGGCCCAGGGCATTTGTAGATGCCACCGTCTCATCTGAAAAGGCTGACTCTAGAACCTGTTGGCAATGATGGTGGAACAAGAAAGAGAAACAGTTGAAGAGGTGAGCCACAGACAAGTCAAGGATTCGGGAAAAGAAAATGCCAGAAAAACGCAAATTTTAAGACTCTGAGTTTTGCTGGGGATTTGGCTCAGTGGTAGAGCGCTTACCTAGGAAGCGCAAGGCCCTGGGTTCGGTCCCCAGCTCTGAAAAAAAGAACCAAAAAAAAAAAAAAAAAAAGACTCTGAGTTTTAACAGGGAATGATGGGGTTGGGAGGGTGGATATGCTCTGTTGGGTTTTTTAGAGTTTTAGCTATGGGGAAGAGATTTGGGGGAAAGGTCAGCAGATCTCAGCAAGTCCATTACATAAATGGGATAGGACTGCATCTTGGCCCAGGCTCTTAGCAGAGGATAACCCTTGCTTACCCTGATGTTGGATCCAAACACACATGGTGGGAAGAGAGAACTGACTTCTGCAACCTGTCGTCTGACCTTCTCACACAGGCAAACATGCAGACAAAACACCAATGTATATAAAATAAAAATAAATCTTTTTTTAAAAGATGATGTTTAAATAAAAATAAATAAATTAAAAAAAGATGATGTTTAAATATAAAGCCTATTGAAGATCTTCAAATTTAAACAGCTTTACACAAAATGAATGAAAGCAAGGGCTTAATCTCATGGGAGTTCATCAAGATGAGAGTGACATTGGGGTCAGGGGAGACATTGCTGTCCCCACAGCAAAACATGGCATAACTGTATTCTATTGTGATCCCACTTTACCTCAGATTTTGGCTGCAGATGCCAAGTGCCAAAGGAAAGCAAGAAATGAAGAAAATGCTGATCCCTGTGCTCTGCACATAATTGCTCATTCTTGACTATTCTTTTCTCGTTTATTTGTGGGGTTTTGGGTGGTCATGTGTGTCAGCATGTGTGTATGCATGAATGTTTATGTGAATGCATGTGAGTGGCAGCGTGTGTGTGTGTGTGTGTGTGTGTGTGTGTGTATGAGTGTGTGCATGCCTATGTGCACACACATGACACAGAGCCTGTGTGGCTGTTAGAGCTGATTCTCTTTCACTTTAAGCGTCTGTCTCATTTCTTTTTTTTTTTTTTTTTTTTTTTTTTTGGTTCTTTTTTTCAGAGCTGGGGACCGAACCCAGGGCCTTGCGCTTCCTAGGCAAGCGCTCTACCACTGAGCTAAATCCCCAGACCCTCGTCTGTCTCATTTCTATTCCTGTGCTGTGTACCCCAGGCTAAGAGTTTCATGTGGATTCTTCTGTCTTTGCTTCCCTTCTCCCAGTGGGAGTGCTGAGTTTGCAGAGGGAGTCACAGGATTAGGGTTTCATCCTGTGATTCAATCCAGCATCAAGGTAAGGACTCTGGGACATGGGACTCAAGTGCTTTTGCCCTTAGAACCATTCCCCTGGCCTCTGGCCCCTGACTGACTGTTTCTAAAGGTAGAAACTAAGAGTACTGATGTCAGTCAGCCTGTGGTGGTGGACTACTTTAATCCCAGCCCTTGGGAGGCAGAGGCAGGTCTATCTCTTGACTTTGAGGCCACCATGGTCTACAGAGCGAATTCTAGGACAGCCAGAATACTCTGAGAAATGCTGTCTCAAGAAAAAAATAACAAAGATGAAACAAAAGAGTCCACATGTCAATTACTGTGAAAGGACAGTTTAGAAAACGCTACAAGTATCTGAAGAAATTCAAGAACCTCATGGAGCATGCCCAGTCAAGTCCCAAAGGAGAAAAAAACGCAATCTCCAGACTTCATATGTGGTCTCTGACTTAAAGGACAATGGGCATCTCCACTGGCAATTTATTAGAAGGGTGACCAGCATAGTAACATAGTAATACACTGAACAATTTATATTCAGTAAAGCTTCTGAGATTACTGGCACAGAGAAAGGAAGTGACTTCATTTGTCTTCCATTCGACCCTTCAAGATGTGAAATTATTTCCTTTCACACCGCCAGAACAAACGCCCTCCACTTAGTGTGAACCAGAAGCCCATAATTTATTAGATGACATAGTATGGCCCCCATGGAAATGATTAATATATATGCATTTAGAATACGGGTACGATGAGTGATCAGATCATCTTTTTCCTACATTCGGAGATGGGAGATGTGTGTGAGCGTTTTAATTAAAGAAAGGGCCTTTTTGTTTTCAATGGGACCACAGAATATGAGAGAGTCAGCGATGACCGCATCCAGACTTGTGGCTTTACGTGCCTGTTGTATTAGTTTCAAATCTCCGGAATATGCAGCTTAAGAAGGCTCAGCGCTTAAGGATTTTGCGCAGGGTCACTTGACTCCGTTCCTGTAACGGGGTACAACAACAGCACTGTGTCTTTTGAAGACAGTCTGTGTGTGTGTGTGTGTGTGTGTGTGTGTGTGTGTGTGTGTGTGTCCGCGCACGCGCATTGGGGGGCAGGGGAGACAGAAACGAGACCTAGGACTACATGTAACCTTCAATAACAAACACCCAAGTGATGAACTTCCTCTGCCAAGCTCCATTTCCACCATCTCCCAAAATAGCGGCCCCATCTAGAGACCAAGTCCAAGCCTGGGAGTTGTGCTTCGTAGTCAAACCATTACGGGGCTATCTAGACAGTTGGCTCCATCCGTCCCGACCTTGTCTCTGAATCTCACATTCCCACATCCAACTGCTGCCACGAGATCTACACTCACTTTAGCAAGCGTGGGAAGCTCGGCTGAACTTTTGAACTTCCTGCGTCTCTCGCTCTTTCCCATCTCCGCGGACCGCAATTCCTTTCCTGCGGTTGCTCAGTCATGCTTGAGTCTTGACTCTCTCCCACTCCGCACACAAATCCGTCAACCAATTCTCTCTACCTCCTAAAATAGACCCAGAATGCACCCACTTCTCCGCAGCTTCGATGTCACCCTCCCACACCACCCCTGCTTCTCGCTGGAATATTAGAGGAAACTTCCCCCCCTTAGTTTTGTACCCCCTTTCTGTCACTTTTTACATTACATTTTATTTTATGTATTTAAAAAATGTAATTAGCACGTACACAGTATTAGATTTCATCGCGGCATTTTTAAGCACAACTAGCCATTGCTGATTCTCCCTGCAATCCCTCCCCGTGTTCTCTGAAGGGTTCTTCTGATGTATTTGAAACCTTCCTCTCACGATATGAATAAGCTTGGCCCAGGGAGCGGCTCTATTTGGAGGTGTGGGCGTGTTTGAGTGGGTGCGGCCTTGGGGTGGGCGTGGCCTTGTTGGAGTGGGTGTGACCTTGTTGGAATAGGTGTGTCACTGTGGGCATGGGCTTTCAGACCCTTATCCTAGCTGCCTGGAAACCTGCTAGTGGCGTTCAGATGAAGTGGTGGAACTCTCAGCTCCTCCCACACCATGACCTGCCTGGATGCTGCCATGTTCCCACCTTGATGATAATGGACTGAACCTCTGAACCTGTAAGCCAGCCCTCAGTTAAATGTTGTCCTTTATAAGAGTTGCTTCAGTCATGGTGTCTGTTCATAGCAATAAAACCCTAAGACCCTTCCATATTAACAACCAGACATAAGGTAAATAATATGATTAAAAAAAAACACACACGGGCTGGAGAGATGGCTCAGCGGTTAAGAGCACTGACTGCTCTTCCAGAGGTCCTGAGTTCAATTCCCAGCAACCACATGGTGGCTCACAATCATCTGTAAATGGGATCTGATGCCCTCTTCTGGTGTGTCTGAAGACAGCTACAGTGTACTTATATATAATAAATGAATAAATCTTTAAAAACACACACACACACACACACACACACACACACACCCCTTCTCCTCGCAGCCTTAGTAGTTATTGATATGTGACTGTTTTCGTTTGACTAATATCCTGGTCTTCCAACTCCAGCAGCTGCCTGTCTCTTGCTCAAGTTTAACACCAGACCCTTTTCTGGTATGCAAATGTTCTTCCTCCTCCCTGCTTTGCATCTCACAACTGTCGCCTTCCCGCCTTTTTTCAGTCGCTGTTTCTCCACAGCCTTAGGATCAATAGCCTCAGGTCCTGGCTATTCTTCAGGTCTTGGCTACTCTTCCGGGTGCTCTTCTCTCTCTTCCCTCAGGTCTTCACCCATGGTTTCCTAAAACCTGCCTCTGCTGACTAGACATGTGGCAAATGTGTTCCTCTACCCTTGAGTTTCCTAAAACTTGGCTGCTAAGAATAAATAGCTTATACGTCTCCACCTCACCCCTGGCCTGCCCACTTTTCTCTATGGAAATGAATTCACAGGAAGTCAGACCAACCAGCGGAATTAGCAAACCAGCGGGGAAGTGCCTGCTTTCTGAGCCCCGCCCACCTTTGCGCTCCTCCTTTCGCAAGGGCGAGTTGTTCCTTACCTGCGACCCTCAGCCTGGTAACTCAAACGCCACCTCTCTATTCCCTCTAGTAACTGACTGTCGCCAGTTTTACTTAACCAGTAGTTTTAAATTGGGGAGCAAGGTTTAAGCAACTAAGGCTGGTATACGTATACGCGAGGATCCAAGATCCAGATCTTGGGGTACAGAGTTTGAATACGGAGCACTTTAATGTAAGCAACACCAAACCAACCCCCCTACATAACTAGGTGAAGCTACCCAGTGGGAGAAGGCTAGCCAGCTGTTTCCCTGAGATGAACAGTGCGGTTTCATTGTATACAGGTAGTCTGCATGCTAGTATGCACGTGTTCAAAGAGCGAACCTTCGATCCCGCTGCAAATCTCCATTTGCAGGGCTTTTGAATTTTACTCTTGGTGTTTGTAGCAGTATAAATGGGAAATGTTGCTTCATAGACTTGGTTAGTTGAAGAGCTGGTCCCCAGTAGGTAGCACAATTTGGGGAGGTATTTCTGCCTCGCTGCAGGAAGTATGTCACTGGGGGTGGGGCAGCTTTAAGACATTAGAGACTTGTTCAACCTCCATTTTGCTCTCTTTGCTTTGAGTTTGCAATGACAGTCTCTTGGAGGCCTGCTCTGACCATCATGCCTCCCACTTGCTGCTTTGCCTCCCCCACCCACACGGCTTCTCACCCAGTAACCACAACCCCCAAAATAAAAACCCTTTCTCCCGGAAGTTGCCTTTGGTTTTGGTGTTTTATCACCGCAAAAGAAAAGCAACTACTATGGATTTGCAGCGCGGTGTCTTAGAGTTCAACAAATGGTTCGTTTGTTAATTTATTTTGGGTTTTCAAGACAAGGATTGCTCTGTATAGCTCAATTCACAGAGCAGGCTGGCCTCCAAGTCAGAGATCTGCCTGCCTCTGCCTCCCAAGTGCTGGGATCAAAGTTGTGCATCCCCACTGGCTGGCCTTAATATAATTTCAGCAAATGAAGAAGAAGCCATGCAAGTACTTAAGGATGTTGAAGTTGCGTGCTTTGAAATTAAAAGCTATGCTTTTTTGGTCATGCACATGTATCATAAATGAAGCAAAATAAAACGTGTGCTTTTCAGGGAGAGCATGACACAGAGTCACAACTTCCCCTCCACCATTCTTGAAGGCTTCAGATGTTCCCAGGACCCACTGACATCTCAGAGGTTGGGTGCCAGCAATCTTGAGCTGCCAGAGGCCAGCCGCATCTGACTGTACATTGTGACTTCGATGACTCTCAGAAGTTGGATATAAACCCTGAGTTTATTCACATGTACACACATTCATCTGTGGACCCATTGTTTTCTAGGCCCGATACTCAGGAAAAGGCAAGTGGCCTGGGCTATGAGGAGGCAGAACTGCAGAAGGAGCCATGTTGTCTTTTCCCAGCATCCTCTGGGGTCTCAGCACTTTCTGGGAGTTAATGTCTTGCCGCAGAAGATTCATGCTATGCCTGGGCTATATTAGGGAATGCATGCACATGTAAGTCCTTAAGGTAGTATAACTATAGAATACATACAGAATATTGTTTAATACCATTTCCTATGGGCTAATCACTGGGCTTTGATACTTATAGTCAAAGTTACTGCTTTGAACCTCTCTGTTTAGCATTGAAGATTGAACGAGATACGTGGCTCGACCACTGCCTCTGTCTTCCTTTCTTTTTTTTTTTTTTCGGAGCTGGGGACGGAACCCAGGGCCTTGCGCTTGCTAATCAAGAGCTCTACCACTGAGCTAAATCCCCAACCCCTTCTGTCTTCCTTTCTTAAAAACAAGCAAAATCCCCACTCATCCTACACGTTTATTATGCATTCATGTGTGGGCGTGCATATGGAGGTCAGAGAATAACGTGGTTTCTTTCTCCCTTCCACAACTTGAGTTTTGTGCATTGCAGATGCAAATCGGCAGGTTGATAGCACCTGTTCCTGCTTGGCCAACCCACCGGCCCCAGCCTTGGTTTTTTTAGACAAGGTCTCATTGTGTATCGACAGTGGACTTGCTATGTCACCCAGGCTAATCTCAACCTTGTGACCCTTCTGCCTCTAGCTCCCGAGTGCCAGGGCTCTAAGTGTCCCACTAAACCTTATAGGGTTAACTCCATAGCGCTGACTCATTTTAACAGCTGGGGAAGCCAAGACACATGTTTATCAAATAACATTCCCCCAGCCACACAATAGGTTGTCAGTGAAGATGGCATTTGAAAGTCAGCAGATTCCAGTCATGGCCCCGGCTTGGTGGCTACCCACATTATCCCGGCATTGACCTAATAGAGGACTCTAGCAGTCTGCACCCCCCACCCCCACTTGATTAATAGTTTGAGTGAAGGTTACATGGCATGGTGATCAGATCCATGTAACCCAAGAGGTAAGAAGAATCTGTATTCACAGGGGTAGGATTAATTCACAAGGTGAGTTTGCTGAGAAGACCAAAAAAATGTGCTCCTCCACCTCGGCCCTCTCCCCACTTGGGGATAGACAACTTTTCCTTTGTGAGGAGCTGTGGAGAGCATGGTCAGATGTTTGGCAGAGGCCCTGACTCTAACAAGCCCCAGTTATGACTACCAGAAACCTTCCGAACGATGTCAAATGTCACCCAGAAGATAAAACTACTGTTGAGAGCAACTGACTTTGTTTGCTATTAAATTGCTTTATTTCAGACCTGAGGCAAGAGGTAGGTAGAGTTGAAACTGAAATCAAAGTTACCTGACTCCAGGTGGCATACTCTTGTCGTAAGGAATTAACTCGCAACGGGCGTGAGCTGCTGTAACCCAAAGGATTTGGAAGGATGAACATGTGCAAAGAAAACCAGGCGGTTAGGTCAGCGAAGGACCAGAAAGGATGAATATGTAATCCTGGCACCGGGAAATAGTCAGTGACAGAAAGACCTGCTTCAAGGCCGAGGCAAATGAAATGATGAAGATGCCCTTGTATACGGGAAAACTCAAGAGGTGGGAGGGAAAGAACCGGAAGGAGCCCCACACATTCAACCAGAGAGGGAAGGAATCACAGCTGAGAGTTGCTTTTGAGAACTTGAAGACTTGGGAAATAAACCAGTATATCTTTTAATCCCCTCCCTTCTCCCAGCCCCAATCCCCGGGTGAAATAAGAACAAAGACATTATAAAAATTTGTGATTAGGGGTTGGGGATCTAGCTCAGTGGTAGAGCGCTTGCGTAGCAAGCGCAAGGCCCTGGGTTCGGTCCCCAGCTCCAAAAAAACAAAACAAACAAACAAACAAAAAACAATGGGCTGAGGTGGGATTCTTGAGTGATGAGCCAATTTTACTGAATTTTCTTTTGAGAGGGCTGGAGAGATGGCTCGGTGGTTAAGAGCACTGACTGCTCTTCCAGAGGTCCTGAGTTCAGTTCCCAGCAGCCACATGGTGGCTCGCAACCATCTGTCATGGGATCTGATGTCCTCTTCTGGTGTGTCTGAAGGCAGCGACAGTGTACATGCAGACAGAGCACTCATGTACATACAATATAAATAAATAAATCTGAAAGAGAATTTCTTTTAAAATTGATGTCCTCGAGGAAGAAAGAGAAAGAAAGAAGGACTGAAATGAAGAAGAGAGAGAGGGAAATCAGGAAAGGAAAAAAGAAGAAAGTGTTCACAATGAGCAACCTGAAAAGTTTAACTGAGCAAAAAGTGAAGGCAAGTCTCCAGACGACATAAACTTCTTTGGAAAATTCTTGGGTTTGGACTCCATATGCTCGATATCAAACCATGTTTGCTTCTACTGCAGTTGCAATGGCAGACATGAAAAAAAAAAAGCCACATAAAGCCAAACAGTGGACAGATCTGGGGGACTCTTACCGAAGAGTTGGGGGAAGGATTTAAGGCCTGAAGGGGATACGAAGACCAACAGAGTCAACTAACTTAGACTCCTGGGGGCTCTCAGAGACTAAATCACCAACCAAAGAGCTAGCACAGGCTGGACCTAGGCCCACCCCACATATGTAGCAGATCTGCAGCTCAATCTCCATGTGGGTCCCCCAACAACTGGAGCGAGGACTGTCCCCTAAAGCTGTAGCCTGACTGTGGAATCCATTCCCCAACAGGGCTCCCTTGTATGGCCTCAGTGACAGAGAGAATACACATAAACCTGCAAAGACTTGATGTACCAGAGAAAGGGAATACCTGAGGGGGTCCCACCCTCTCAGAGGGGATTGGGGGAGGGCCTCTGTGAGGGAAGGGGAAGCATTTGGGATGTAAACAAATAAACAAACAGACATTCTGTTCTCAGGTTGGGATGCAACCTGCCTCCCATCTGCCATAGTTCCTTTGTGCAGCTTGATGACCAGATCAGAGAAAAGACTCCCCCCAGACAATTGTTTTGGGGCAGAGAAACCCTTCGAGAGCACCCACAGGCTCTTTCCTTTCAAACAAACTTTCAGATTTTAACAACAGTTTTAACCTTTCGTTGTTGGGCTCTTGTTCTCAAGACCGCCCAGTAAGAGCATGATGTTTCTTTTTTAACGGCATTAATATTTTTAGCAATTGTAGATACCGCCTCTGCACCCTCTTTTTGCCTACTGCAGTAGAGTTTCTCACACTCTTCTTACCCAACAGCACATTTCTTCACCCCTCCTGCTCTTGTGCCGTAGATCTGAGCAAGTGCAGTGAACAGTAACCATGCCACATCCTGAAGGCTGTGCCGAGATTTCCCCAGCCAAAGAAATGATCTCATAACTTCTGAATACAACCTCACTTTTAGTTTTGGAACATAAGTAGAAGGCAGCAACATCTTTTGCCAGAATGCTACAAAAATGGCTTCTGGCTAAGTTCTTTTTTTTTTTTTTTCTTTTTTTCAGAGCTGGGGACCAAACCCAGGGCCTTGCGCTTGCTAGGCAAGTGCTCTACCGCTGAGCTAAATCCCCAACCCCCTGGCTAAGTTCTTTATGGTCCTGTTAACCTCTGAAACATCATCAGAACCTATAGTCAGCAGTACTTTCAGCATTCTGGTCTCCCCCATTCCCCATAAAAAGGCCCATTAAGCTCTGCTTACAGAACTCTGGGGTTTCTCCATCCAGAAGCTCCAAACTTCCCATGGAATATCCCAATGGCCCACTACAAAACGGATGTTTATATTTATCACAGCAACAGCCCCACTCCTGGTACCAATTCTTAAAAACATAATATTTTTATTATTTTCGGATAATTTCATACAAGTATACAATATATTAACTCTCATTACTCCCCCTACCCTCCTCAGATCCACATCCACCCTCATTTTTAAACTGTCTACTGATTCTAATTTGTGATACCTATATACTCACGGGGGTGAGACCATTCACCGAAGCATGGCTAGTCTAACCCGGTACCAATTTGATATATTAGATACTTTTTCTGTTGCTGTGACCAAATACCTAACAAGAATCAAATTTAAATGATACGATATACATCTACACGAAACTCTCAAAGAATAAAACAAAACAAACAAAAGCCACTTGATTGAAGAAGGCTATGGTAGTTTGAATGTAATTGGCTCCCATAGGCCCTTGGGGAGTGGCATTATTAGGAGGTGTGACCTTGTTGGAGGAAGTGTCACTGTGGGGACAGGCTTTGCAGTTATATATGTTCAAGTTATGCCCAGTCTCTCAGTCTCCTTGCTGCTTGCAGATCAAGATGTAGAACATTCTGCTTTGTCCTCACCAGCACCATGTCACTCTGTGTGCTGCCATGCTTCCTGCCATGATGATAATGAGCTGAACCCCTGAACTGTAAGTCAGCCCCAGTGAAATGTTTTCCTTTATAAGAGTTGTCTTGGTCGTGGTGTCTCTTCACAGCAATGAAACCCTAACTAAGGCAAAGGGTTAATTTTAGCTTGCAGTTTGAAGAGATGACAATGACCTTGTCAAGGACAACTTGGCAACCAGAGTGTGATGTGGGGGTGGGGGGAAGAGAGACAGAGAGAGAGAGAGAGAGAGAGAGAGAGAGAGAGAGAGAGAGAGAATACAGGTGCACACAGATTGTTTCTTCTTTTTATATTTAGAGACCCATGTTTTGGAATGCATTCAGGGCAAATCTCACCTCAGCTAAAAATCTTCACAGACAGACCCAGAGGTTTGTCTCTTAGTGGATTCTAAATCTAGTCAAGTAGGTAGTGAAGATTAATCTTCACAGAAGGAAGACAAAGGAGTGACACATTCGGATGGGATGTCTGTGAGGCTTTATGCACTGGGTTTCATTATATGCAAGCATGCATCTTAAAAACAACACAAGAAGCACTCCTTCTTGCCTGTAGAGCCTTGAACAAATCCATTGGCTTTATAGCTTATCTTTCTCCCTCAGTTTATGATAACTACAAATCTACTTTTTCTTTAAAGGTTTATTTATTTATTCCAAAGAAATACACTGTAATTGTCTTAAGACACATCAGAAGAGGGCATCAGATCTCATTACAGATGGTTGTGAGCCACCATGTGGTTGCTGGGTTTGAACTGAGGATCTCCGGAAGAGCAGTCAGTGTTCTGAGTCATCTGTCCAGCACAAATCTACTTTCTTTTCATATGGGTGTCCAAACCTGGACAGTTCACATAATTGAAATCTTTTTCTAATAATCATATTTAATTTTACATGTATGAGTGTGTTGCATGTATGTATGTGTGTACGTGTGTATGTATATATGCACAGTGCCTAAGGAGACTAGAAGAAGGTGTCCGATCCCCTGGGACTAGAGCTATAGATGGTTGTGAGCCTCCCATTGAGGATGATGGGAATTGAACCCAGGTCCTCTGCAAGAGCAGTAGGTGTTCTGAACTACTGCTGAGCTATCTCTTCAGCTGCACAACTGAAGCCATGTGAAGGCGTCTTCCATGTTTGGCGTCTTCCTCTTAGCATAGCATTGCAAGGCTTATGTGCTCTGTGGTATGAGTCCTTCTTTCTTATAATGGTTAAATAATATCTCCTCACAGAGGCACTGCATTTAATTAATCCATTCAGCATCTTACTGGCCTTTGGGTTATTTTAACTTCAGGGTGATTGTGTAATGATTCTGAGATGATTCTGAATAACAAGGTGAGGAACATTTGAGTGTAAGGTTTTGAAGGGATGGTTTCACCGCTCTCGGATGTATACTAGGAATAGGATTGAGGAGTTGAACACCTTGAGAAGTTGCCAATTCTTTTCCCAGGTGGCTGCCAATTTCATAATCCAACCAATAATGTATGAAGATGATAAAAGATTTTTTCCCCACATTCTCCCCAATAGCTTATGTCTTTATTTTCAGTTATTTGAAGGACTCTCTTATGGTTCCATTTGTATTTCCCTGAAAGAAACAGGTAGTCAAGGTTATTGTTTTCCATTAGAAATGTGCAGATGGGTGTGGAAGTACACACCTTTGATCCTACCATTCAGGAGGCAGAGGCAGGTAGAGCTCTGTGAGTTCAAGACCAGCCTAATCTATACAGTGTGTTCCAGGACAACCAGGTCTACATAGAGAGACCCTGGGCCAGCTTGGTCTACACAGTGTGTTCTAGGACAACCGTAGCCTACCTAGGTCTACATAGAGATACTCTAGCTCAAATATTATAAATAAATAAAGTCATATGTCTCTTTGGGAAATATATATTCAAAATTCTCTAAAGTTTTTAATATAAACTATTTAATAAAATAATTAATGCTAGTGAATAATTTCCACTACTGCATTCTTGTTAAAACTGCTTCTGGGGTGACCTGCAAAGGCTTTGAGATTGACCTTATTGGGGTGACAGGGAATGAAGAAATGACAGACACATGTGTGGCAAAGCCAGGCTCAGGTGGGCCTTGTCCTCTGACGGAGACACACCAGAGGCAGCTAGAAAACGCAGAGAATTCAATATATTCAGGGGAAAGAAGAGGTAGATTAACAAACCTTGGTAGGGGATCCCTGTAGAGGCAACAGTTATCAATAGAAGGCAGCTGTGATTGGTACATTGACCAGAGGAAGGCACTGCCATTCTGATCGATCTGGGCATAGTGGTCCTTGACACGACCATGCTTGTGACAATACATGTTCACTCTGGACTTCATGTGCCTGACACTCTTGAGAACACTAACCCCCTCCTTCCCTCCATCCTTTTGTATATTGCGCTCATTTTAAACTCCCTTTAACAGTTCGTTTCTATGATTATCGAGATTTAAATGGACCTTACCTGTCATCTTTCGTTTACATTTCTGTAGCCAGAGTTCATCTCTGTCTGGTGTCCTGTAATACTGTTTTTATTTGTTTGCGATTACTCTTTACATTTTGGCTAAAAGGCCTCTGGGAAACATTCTGATCCATCACAGTTCATCCTTCTACCTCCTGAATAACAACATTTTCAGAGTTCTGAAAAGTTCTCCAGCCATTCCTACTCTCTCTCTCTCAAATGTTTTTCTAGCCTCCAGCCTCTGAGCTGGGTAGGCTTTTCAGCTTTTTTTTTTTTTTAAAGATTTATTTATTTTATTTTGTATATGAGTACACTGTAGCTCTCTTCAGACCCACCAGAAGAGGGCATCAGATCTCATTACACATGGTTGTGAGCCACCATGTGGTTGCTGGGATTCGAACTCAGGACCTCTGGATGAGCAGTCAGTGCTCTTAACCACTGAGCCATCTCTCCAGCCCCCCCCCACCGCCCCCATTCCCACTTTCAATACTGCTTCTCTGTATTCTCTCTTTGTTCTCCAGTTTACATTGGTCCTGTCCCTTAAATGTATCTCATCTGCTCATGGGTGTTTGTTTGTTTATTTTGTTTTTTGTTTTTAATCTCTGGATCTCTCTGTACAGCATTTTAAGGTGTTCCCTCTTCTTTCCTCTTTGCAAACCCTCTCCTCAGGTTTATTCTGATGACTTACTCAGCTCCTGAGAGCTTTAAACTTTAGCTCCTTAGCAAAAACAAAAACAAAAAACACAAAACAAAAACAACTGGATTAAGGTTGGAGAGATGGCTCAGTGGTTAAGAGCACTGACTGCTCCTCCACAGGACCTGGAATTGACTCTCAGCACACCTATGGCACGGCTCACAACCATCTGTAACTCGAGTTCCAAAGGGTCTGATGCCCTCTTCTGGCCGTGGCAGACACTGCACATACAGGGTGCACAGACTTAACAGGCAGACCGAACACACATACACCTTAAAACCAAGCAAACAGATGAACTGCATGGGTGTTCTGGTGTCTGCTGTAGCTAAGCCAATATGCATCCATCTAGAACACGACAACCATCCCAGCAGAATAAAAACTGGCATGGATAAACCCATCCCATGCTGGTGGTTGGAAGAAAGCACAAGGACTATGGCCAGCTACACAAGACGGAAAAACCTCTGTTGACAAATGTGACAGATCTGCCATTTCCTTTTTCAACTATAGGTCAGACAACACCTTGGCTATATTTACTGCTTAGTCAAAACTTATCAGGACATTCAATTTCCAAACGTCCTCCAATTCTTGATTAGACGAGACCCATATCTGACCCCTGATGCTTGGAATAATCTTGCCTAAGTGAAAAATTCACAAGCATCTTGTCCCACAGTTCCTCTGGTGTATATGGTCTTAGCTACAGAAATCTAAATAAACCTAAGTTTACAGAAAAAAAAAATAGGGGGCTGGAGAGATGGCTCAGTGGTTAAGAGCACTGACTGCTCTTCCAGAGGTCCTGAGTTCAAATCCCAGCAACCACATGGTGGCTCACAACCATCTGTAATGGGATCTGATGTCCTCTTCTGGTGTGCATGAAGACAGCTACAGTGTACTCATATAAATACTATGAATAAATCTCTTAAAAAAAAAAACTACAGGTGCATTTCTGGTCTTTGGGCAATGGCTTAAAATTGATTGATTGATTGATCCGTTGAGTTGCAGAGTCTTGCTACGCAGTCCAGGAACTCCTATCAAACTAACTGCAGGGTGTTTTTTTGTTTGTTTGCTATTCTTCCTCATCTGTAATTGTTTTTTATGTTTGGCAGCTTTTCTCTCTATGGTTTCCACATAGCTGTGATTATTTTAAACCATTTTATACAACTTAATTCTTTCCGATATTCCTGTTGACAGAAGCTCATACCATCCAGCTCTTCTAGGCCTGTGGGGGGTTTGCTCAGAGAGGATTGTGTGGTTTCTCATTGTAATTGAGTCTTCATGGTGAACTTGGGTGCTTTCAGAATGTATCCTGTCTCCTATGCCTATTTTTTCGGGGTATCCCAAGGAGATCCAGAAGACAGTGCCACCTATATATTTTTTAAACAAGTTGATTTTTTTATTGTCATATTTTACACAGAGTGGGATTTACCCTTTTAAAATTGATGAAATCTGATACCTGTGGGCATCCATTGTCTGGAGTCTCGAAGCTACTCTGCGGGACACAGAGCTGTCTTGGAGACTGTGCTGTGGACTCTGGTCCTTCACAGACGTTAGTCCACAGGAAAAACTTCTCCAAAGATATTAAACAACGACAAACTCGTAAGTAAAATTTTAAGTGATGATTTTTTTCTCTCTATCCTGATGAGATCCCAAATAAATGTGACAGAGACTATAAAATCCATTTAATCAAGCTTTATGGCAAAATAGCTGAGCAGTTATTAATCTATTCTAATCCTCAACGCCAAAATCCCGGAGATAACTTGCATTTTAGTACCGCTCTGGCTGCCTCTGCTCCAGGTGTGTTCCCATGGTGTCTCCCAGACACTTTCCTCATGGCAAATCCTCTCTCCCCCTCCCCTGGCTGGGATCAGAAATCCAGCCCTAGTCTCTTCTCTGTTTAGCCAGTGGCTGATCATCTTTTATTGACAAATCTGAGAATAAATTGGGAGCAACGTTTACATGACATAGAGGCAGGAGACACTTAGCATAAGCATTAGGAGGCCATGTCCTGATGGCAGACAGACATGGGGACAGAAAAAAAATCAGCATTTGAATACTACAAGGGTAATCTTTACACAGCACACAATGACATTATGCCTAAACAAACTCAGTGGCTCCCAGGCCCCAGGCTGACCACTCTCATTCAATTCTGTCCCTCTTCAATGTCTGTCGCCTTGTATTTTACTGAAATAGAACATTTATACAGGAACATACGTCATCCCAAGCACACATCTAAACACCAGTTGCTGAATGGCTACACTTGGGTGTCCAGATAAAGAAGAGTGGACCTGTCATGACCCTCCAGTCACTTCTTTCTCTCCCACAGAATCATTCAGTCTGACTCCTGGCGGACACCACAGATTAACCAAACAGCTCTCCTTTTATGCCCTTATGCATGCTGACAGAGATTTAAGCAGGATTTTCTAGATACCGCTTCTAGCCAGTCCCCTGCAGGACAAATTTCCGGGAGTAGAGACAGCCTAACAAATCTCTCCCTACAGGCCCCGGGTTTAATTTAACTATATGTATGTGCAATTACACAGACGAGTCTGAGTCTGGCTTTTGTTTGCTACTTATCTATTTTTTTTTTTCTTTTGGAGACACAGTCTCACTGTATAGCCCTGGCTCTCCCAAGACTCACTGTGTAGACCAGGCTGACCTCCAACTCACAGAGAGCAGCCTGCCTCTGCCTCCCAAGCACCCGGCTTCCTTCCTTTCTTTTGAGCTTTGCTGTGTGGCAATTAGGATACACAGAATATTGTTTGGCTAGTAGTTCTGGGTGGGCTACCTTCTATATGTCCAGGCTGCCACATCTCCAGGTACCTCACACCTAAGTAGTTCCTGCAGATCTGCCTCATGGACTCCCTCTCGTTTCCTTTAATCTGCAATGTACTACTGCTTCAGACCGCCATCCATTAAAATGCTTTTCATCCTAGTAAACCAATGCTTTGTGAAATAAATGGTGTTTATGATGAATGCATTACTTGTGTATGTATGTATGGTGTGTTGTGGTTTGTATATGCTCAGCCCAGGGAGTGGCAGTCTTCGAAGGTGTTGGAGCAGGTGTGGCCTGGTCAGAGTGGGTGTGGCCTTGTTGGAGTGGGCGTGGCCTTGTTGGAGTGGGTGTGTTACTGTGGGCATGGGCTTTTAAGACCCTCACCCTAGCTGCCTGGAAGTCAGTCTTTCACTAGCAGCCTTCAGATGAAGATGTAGAAATCTCAGCTCCTCCTGCACCCTGCCTGCCTGGATGCTGCCATGTTCCTGCCTTAATGATAACGGACTGAACCTCTGAACCTGTAAGCCAGCTCCTATTAAATGTTGTCTTTTATAAGACTTATGTGGGTCACGGTCATGATGTCTGTCCACAGCAGTAAAACCCTAAGTATGCTTCAGTGAAACAGGCAAACACAAAAGAGGGGTGAGGAGAGAGATGTCTGACCCATTTTCTAGTCATGGTCTCCTTCGAAGGTGGGATGTTGCATGTTCAAGGTCACCTTACCATAAGCAAAGCCATCGAGAAGAGCTGACGAAGCTAAGTGACTGTGGACAGAGACAGGAAGGAGTCTATACGTCTGCTTAGGGACAGACTCCCAGGGCAGTTGACGCTTGCTACAAAATAGGGAGAAAACAGTCCTTAGTGACTCTGCATTATGGCATTAATGGGTTGCCGGTTTAAAAGCATCCCAAGTAGTAATCTTCTTGTTCCTCTACTGTTCTAGATTGAATGTGCCTTCCAAGGGGCAGTCACTTGGCACACTTAGATATTAGTAAAAAACGGTTGTTTATCAAGTTTGTCTGGCCCAAAGAGGAGACAACCGTGAAGAGAAGGTTTCACCCACTTCACATACTCTTCAGGCAGATACATCGCATAAATATCATCATCCAGCCCCAGTGTACACTTCCGACAGTTGAAAAACGACAGCAGTAAGCACTTCTGGCCACTTGGGCAGATGGGAGATTTATTTACACAGCAAAGGTGCTGCCAGAATTATTTCTTAAGGACACCAACGTGGTTCTTTTCCCAACAGTTGTTTGCCAGGGTCATCTTGCCCACTTGGCAGAATTACGCTTTTCCTGATAAGATCACAGGGGACTTAATGGCAGAGTGGGCTTAATGGTAGCTGTGACCCTGTGCTGACCCCTTGAGCTGACTCTTGGAGGTATGTGCTTTGCTATGGGGATGGGCCTAATGGCTGGTGAGTCAGGGTTATCTCCTTTGGTTATAGGAGTGGAGACTAAGTGGAGGTCAACCCTGGTGCAGAAACGTTTACATCCTGGCATGCTAAAATTTCCTTATCTATCAGGCTAGGTTAGCACCCTACGTATCCCTTGGGGTATTCTGGAGTCAGTGCTCCCTTAGCTGAATTCCACTTGTATGACTTAATACCTGCTGAGCATATCTAGCCGGAAGTGCTTAATGACATCACTTCCACCATTTCGGGGGTTTCTTCTTCTATCTCTAGTAGAACAACTGTTTTTGCAGTGGGTGTGCGGTTGGGGGAAGGTAGTCCTGGCTACCTCTGGAGACATTTTTAGTTGACAAGGAACAGGCAGAACAGGGGCGTGCTGATACACAGAACAACTCTCTTTTTAAAGAAAATATTCATTTATTTATATGAGTACACTGTCGCTGTCTTCAGACACACCAGAAGAGGGCATCGGATCCCATTACAGATGCAGCCAGTACTCGGGCCCAGGAGCCGGACACAGGCTCTAAATGGTGTGGACTATCTTTCTTGAATGGACTGCCTCACGGGAACGCATTCCTCTAGCCAGCCTACGTTTGGTCCACTTCAAGTCTTTTCAAGGCTCTAGCAGTGCGTTCTGGATCCACCAAATCACTGAGAGTTTGAGTGAAGTTGTGTGGATCCTCTAGTGAAGGAACCAATGATGTATGACGACATATTACACACACACACACACACACACACACACACACACACACACACACACGCACGGTCGTTACAACTAAGCAACAAAAATCTCCTAGGATTTACTCCACCATTTTTATGTCTTCATTGAGAACATGAAGGTTTAAAGGGTACCCAGCAAATCAAAAAGGCAAAAGTTGTATTTGAGAAACAAAGATTTAGGTGTCCCCTCGCGCCTCAACAGCAAGGCACCCTTTATTTTACCCATAAACCCTGTGACTTAAGCTCAGGGTGAAGCCGATTCCATTATTTCTGCCTTAGAGGTGCTAATCTTCCTTTGCTCCGTCTTCCTCCAGGGAACTCAGCCTAGCATCTACCCTCTGATTCATTTCCCCTGGAAAGCAGAGGAGTTTTATACTGATCCGATCCGTTTTGTATCTGGTGTTTCCATTGTAATGCTATTACAGAACCAGCGTCGTGACAAATCGTCTGTTTATGAGGGGAATCAGCTCTACAAGAAGTAGAAAATTAGATGTGCTTCTGTTTTGCAGTAACAATAAAAACCAGAACGGGGGGGGGCGGGGGATCCTCCAATTTATCCTCATCTGTATCAGCAGGGAAGCTTCAGAAGATGAAATTTTTTTCTAATATCTTCTCAAACCGATTATTAACTACAGATACCATGTCAAAATGTAGTTCCCCTAAGGAAGACCAAGGCGTTCTCAAGCTTAGCCTGACACGGGCCCTTTAAGAAAACCAGTGACTTCTAACTCCACCCCTCTGCCGACTGGAAGCCTGCAGTCGGCTTCCTAAGGCAGTTAGTTTTCGAGATAAACGGGAGGGAGCTAATCCCCCCTGACCCCCGAGAAGGAATGCTCCCCAGGCCGTAAGCCCTCCAAACCCCGCAGTCTGGAGGTGGGGTGGGAAAAGAACAATAGAAACTTGTTAAGTATGGAAGCCACGCCCACCCCAGACTGCACTGAATAAAGCGGAAAGAATGCAGTTAAATCCCAGTCCCGGGCCTTTCCCCATCCACCTCACCCCGCGAGTCGCTTTTCCAGAAGCTTCCTGTAACCCAAGGAGCCGAGTGTCTCCTGTCCCAGACCCAACATGGCAAAGTCAAGGAGCCAAGTAAACTTCAGTGACAAAGTGGCTCCCTCAGCAGAGAATTGTTTACACTGGCGATGTGCTTCTGGAGAGCAATGCCAAAGGCTCCCCACCTCGACTTTTAACTTTTATGGTTAAATTCTGCTTCACCGACTGTGTTCAAGAAGTCCCTAGGAGGACCTAGGAGAAGTTTGGGGGGCTCCCCGCAGTTAGCATTTCTGAGTTGTTGACTAGAAGCAGCCATCTTGGTAAACATAAGGTCAAGGTTTCACCCCTGGCAGGTTAAGAGTTTATTCCGAGGTGAGACCAGTTCCTGTTTAGCCGTGGGATGAAACAGCCTAAGCGCCCGATCGAATGTAGGTTTAAAGACAAGGTTATGAACCAGGAAAGCGAGGTAGACATACTAAGCACTTAACAAAACTCCAGGAGCAGTTGACAGCCAGAAACCACTTTTCACCTCCCTTCCCCCGATTTATTTATTTATTTTTTTGCATTTTGTTTCCATGAGTTTGTTCTTCCGTTGACTAAACTTGGATAATAAAACCCGTCTGGTTAGTTTCACTTTCTTTCTTTTTTTTAAAAACCTAGAAGAGAAAGCTGTTTTGTATCAGAAGGGTGAAGTGTTTAGACCTTTCTCACCTGCTAGGCCTGTTTCCTGCGAGCCCTCCTAAGAGGGAGGAGCCTAAAAGTATTTGAGTTTGAATTTGATTCTTTGAAGCTGGCTCTCTACAGTAGTAATTACGGTTTTATTTTTTACCTCCTGGAGTTTTGTAGGAGTTGGAGAGCCGTAGGTAATAATGGTTATACAGTTCCCCTCACTTAATCGTGGCCATTTGTTTAGCATTGTGCCTGCAGTTACTTTGGAAAATTGGTACTTGAAATGTGTTTCAACCCCTTTGGGGGGTGGGGGGAGCTCCCGTTTCTTGACTAGACAAATCTCGGTTTCTTAATCCTATTCCCGTGACCTAGGCAGAGTCTTCGCAGGAGGAAAAGAGAAAAAAGGGTGGACGGGGGGTGCGCCTGGGTCCAACAACTGACGCACCAGGGCCTGGTCGCCTCTGCAAAATTCTTTCTTAAGCTAGGCTAACCTGTGGCTGCAACCCACAGACAGATACACACACAGAGAAGGAGACAGACACACTCGGAGTGACACAGACAGATAAGACACACTCTGAGGGAGGAACACAGACAGACACACAGAGAGGGAGAGACAGATACACACTCAGTGGGAGAGAGACAGACACTCAGAGGGAGAGACAGACAGACAGACACTCTCGGTTCACTGCAGGGGAACTTTCTGTCCTCAGCCCCAAGCAAGCGTCCGCACGGGGTGCCCAGCGGGAGATCCACGCGCGGCGGCGCCGACCGAAGGTGCTAGGCTCCAGCTCGCCAGGGATGGAGGGTGGGGTGGACCAAGGAGCCTGGCTGCCCCTCCCACGTGTCCGGGCACCTGCGGGGCTGGCGCGGCGTGGGGTCCGCCTTTCTCCGGAAGAGGCGGCGCGGCGGGAGGAGGGGGGCTGGGGCCCGGGACCGCAGGGGGCTCCTCTGGGGCGGGAGCACGTGCGCGGAGAGGCAGCGCGGGCCCGAGGGTGTGCGTGCAGCTGCTAGGCGAGCGCTGGGGCTGGGGCTTTGCGGGGACCGCCCCGCGGAGCGCGCCAGAGCCCCGGCGCTGCAGTACTGCCCGAGTCCGGGCGGGGTCTCTGTTCCCTGGCGGAGCAGCTCGCGCGGCCGCGGGAAGCGCCCTCTCTTTCTCCGCCGCCGCCGCCGCGCGTCTGCGCCCTGCCGCCCGCCCGCGCCGCGCTCTGAGCTCCCCCGCTCCCCCGCTGCCGCGCGCCCGGCCCCGCGCCCACTCGCCGCGCGCCCGGCCCTTGGCGTCCCCGCTCCCCGCGCCCGGCTCCCCGCGCCCACTCGCCCCGCCATGGCGGACAGCGCGAGCGAGAGCGACACGGACGCGGCGGGCGGCGGCCCGGCAGCCATGCAGTCGTCCTGCTCGGCGACCTCGGGCGGCAGCGGCGGGGGCGGCGGCGGGAAGTCGGGGGGCATTGTCATCTCGCCGTTCCGCCTGGAGGAGCTCACCAACCGCCTAGCCTCGCTGCAGCAGGAGAACAAGGTGCTCAAGATCGAGCTGGAGACCTACAAACTCAAGTGCAAGGCGCTGCAGGAGGAGAACCGCGACCTGCGCAAAGCCAGCGTGACCATCGTGAGTGCACCCCGCGGATCGTGGGGACCCCCGAGTGCGCGCCCCCGTGCGGGGCTGCGGGCCTGAGGGCACAAGGAGCCGGCCTTGGGGTCCACGAGCGCCCTCCCTCCCTTAGGGTGTTGGAGGTGCCTGGGGAGACTCCCTACGTCCCCTTGTCGCCCCGGGTGGAGGCCCCTCCGAGGCAGGGCTGGAGGCTGGCGGCGTGGCTGGGGGGGCGGGGTGGGACTTTCTCAACCCTAGGGTGCCTGAAGGCTCTGAATCGAGGGACACCCTCTCCGAGTCCCCGTGAGTGGACGGAGCTGGGTTCTGCCTAGGGGTTAGTTGGGGAGACGGGGTGTGCCACTGGGCTGGGCCCCCAGTTGGCAGGAGGACGGCTCTTTGCTGGATCGCCAGCGCAGGGGGAGGGAGAGTGGCCCGGAATCCGGGAAGTGGAGTTTTCTGGCCAGGATGGAAAGGGAAGGGCGGGCACTGAGGCTACACTAGCACCCCGTTCGGAATCCCTGTCCTTTTGGGCCCAGAGGGTGGGCGGGTACCGAGTAGTGGGGAGTGTAACGTCTGGCGCTGACTGGGACAGGGTTGGAGCTGAAACCATGATGGAGGGTGGCCGCTGGGACTGCCTGGCTGAGCAAGGATTTACGTGCATCTCCTTCATTGGTTCGAGAGTCTTAGGAGTACTTGCCTGTGAGTCTAGGTACTTGACGGGAACACAGGCCATCTGTTCTGTTTCTACCTGGCCCCGCGAGGCTCCCCTGGAAGAGGGCAAGATTAGTCTGAGCTCAGCCTCCTGGTGTAGCAGAGTGGAAAGGCCCCCGAAGCGGTGATGAGGCGAAACGTAACTAGAAAAAGTACGCGCTGTGCTCTCACCTCTCCTCCTTGCCAACTCCACATCATTAACATGCAGAATCCCCCACAGACAACCCTATTCAGATCAAAACAGTTTCCCAGCCAGCAGCACGGAAGAAAATGTCAAGAAATCAAGGAGGATAAATTGTCAGAGCCGCTTGCGTGCAGCTGATTAGACGGGAACCTTCTAAGAGAGAAAAAGAAATTGGGTGGTGGGTCAAGGATCACATCCTGGAGACGAGAACGGGACAAATTTAAGCTGCCCTTGTGCCAAGAAAAAGTGGTGGTGGTGGTGGTGGGTGTGTGTGTGTGTGTGTGTGTGTGTGTGTGTGTGTGTGTGTGTGTTTGCCTGGCTTCATGGCTTCATGGTCTGTGTAGATAGCAGGTCTCCACTAGGGAGGCAGTGTGATTTACAACCTGAATAGCCGCTGGTTTTGTAGAGGTATCTTTCTTGCTCTTCCCCGGTTTGGTGGAACTGGACCTACGAGCGTACATCGCCAGGCTGCAAATTGTTGGATTGGCCTTTTGATAGTCAAGGAAAGGCATTTGTGGAGATGACCACTTAAGCCTTTTCTGGGCTAAGCAAGAGGACTCAGCAGAGTTGTGGTTGAAGGAACAGAGGGACAGTGGAGGTCGTTTATTTGAAACTTGATGTATACGAACACTGCTTGAAAACGTGTCATAAATGACAGCGTTGGTCTCTTGCAGAGAAGGAGCAGTGGAAGGGAACAGACCTCCCAGGAGGAGGGGGTACCTCTCTAGCCTCTTCTGTGCCTGAGAGCATCAGGTCAGGCTGCTTTTTGTGTGGAGACAGGAAACATTGAGAAGGTTATCTGTTTGACCTGCTGACCCATAAGTAGGTCTGTTTCTTGTACACAGACACACTGGCCTTGCAGGGACAAACATGTTTGGGTGAGGTGGGGAAAGCTCTGGTTCTTCTGCTCGCTCTGAACGACAGCGAACTTCCAGTCAGAGCCCTCGTGCTAGTACGTGTTCTCAAGTCCTATCCGGTGAGGTTGTTAAATCGTTCAAGCTGACAGTTTGCAAGTGTGGGGCAGGCCTCAGAGTTTTACAAGTGCCAGCGGCCCACCTGGGTACCTCAGTCTTGGCAGGTGTATTAAGGGGCTAATTGTCAAGGGCAGGAAAGAGGTTGGCGAGGCTTTTCACCTGGGGTGAAGATTCGGGCGTGGGGGTCCCGCCTCTGGAACTGCCTTAAGTCCAGAGAATCCATGCAGCGTCAAGGTGTGCACCTCCTGACAAACCCAACTGGAAAGGCTCTGACGAGGATAAGGTAGTTCATCCAGGCCTCTGCTGGTTTCCAGACTTTTAGTTAATTTGACAGGCAGAGGAGTAAGGGCATCATCCTGTTTCTTGCTTTCTTCACTCTTGTTATTCTTCTAGTTATGATAATTCATTTTTGTGTCGATGACCAGTACAGGTGATGACGTCTGTACTTAGATAAGATACACTATAAGGGTATTGACTTTCAATATACTTTTCTCCCCCCAATAGGTTTAGGCGTATGGTAAAGTTAACATAGTTTCTCCCGCCCGCTTCCTATGCCCTCTGTAGACACAACTTCTTCCAGCACCAGCCTCCAGAGCTCCAGAGAGGGGCAGTTGTTAGTGTCGAGGGACCCACGTGTACCCACAGTCTGTGATTGACATTAGGTCTCACAGTTGGAGTTGTATATTCTAAGGCCTTGGATGAAGGCATCAACACATCACCCAGCACAATTCTGTCTTCATGGTAACCCTTAGCCCTCCTTCTTTTTCTTCCTCCCATAAGACCTGGAAACTGTTTTGCCCGCCCCCCCCTCGGGATGTCACGTGGGTTTGCTCTGTCACACCTGGTAAAACGGACCGAAGGAAGGATCCCTCCTGATCTTTGGCGTGTGCATGTGTGCACGCTCGAATAGGGCATACACGCGTGTGTCTGTGGAAGCCTGACACTGTTCTTTGACTTGTCTTCTACCTCCTATGTTGAGGCAGGGTCTCTCTCACAGCCTGCAGATGAGGTTGGCGTAGCTAGCCGGCTTGCTCAGGGGCTCCTCTGTCTCTACCTTCTGAAGGGCTGAGATTACAAGCTGGTGTTGCTAGGCCCATGGAGTTTTTGATGGCTTTTCCTTGGGTTCTGAGAATCGGAACCCAGTCTCCATGCTTTTCCAGCAGGCGCCGAATCCCCTGACCCTCGACAGTATCCATTTATTTGTTTTTTGAACGTGTTTCTTTTTAGGGCTCGCATGTGACCGTTTGTCTACTGAAGGGCGTCTTAGTTGGCTTGCAAGTTCTAGCGGTTGTGAATAAATCTGCCTTAAGCATTCACATCCATTTGTCTAGACAGAAGATTTCAGCCCATTTGGGTAAATACCCAGGATTACGGTTGCCCGGGTTATGTGGTAATTGATTGTGTTTACTCTTGTAAGAAACTCCCAAACCCCGTTCTAAAGTGCCCAGAAGAGTCCTCGCTCCTCACTGAATCTGGTCCCGAACTTCCTAGACTCTGATCTTTCTCAGGCTTATAGTGGTGCCTCATAGTTGGAATTTTTTTTTCCCACGGTGAGGATCAAGGCTCTAGCCATTGAGCTGTCCTGTCTGTTCTGGTATAGCTGTCTCATTCCCACCACGACTCCCAGTTCGAGAAGAGTGGATCCTTTGGTCTGTTTCTCAGTATCTGAAGTGAGAGGAAGCCTGTGTGTGGAGAGAGAGAATGAACAGGCCTCTCGGGCGGTCCATCACACAGGGGAGGGGTCAGAGGTAGTCTTCAGTGTACTGTATCTGGGCCTTAGAGAGCGACGAGAGTGATCTGAGGGATTATCCAATTTCACCCATTAAGTCAGCAGCGGAGGCAGGCTACTGATTATAGATGGTTTGGCTTTGGTTTGGTTTGGTTTTTTTATGAGTGGGAAATAAACACAAACCAAATGTTTAGTCACTCCTTCACATAGTGTTTGTGTGTTAGTCCAGATTAGCGTGGGGCAAATCCCGGAAGAGTGTGGTCTCCGATTGTCTTGACGCAGACCCCGAGGGTGGCCCAGGGATGGGTGATCCTTGGTCAGGTGTGGGAGCACAGTTGACGGACAGTCCCACAATGGGCAGTCCCACGAGTTCTCAGCCAGCTTCTGGGGTGACATGTGTGAGCAGTGTTCAGTCGCCTCCCGCAGGCACGTGTCTTTTCTAGACAGGCTCAGAAATGCAGTGCATTTAGTTTGGAAATCAAGGCCTGTAACAAATCACTAAGATTTAAGTGTCTCTTCTGATTATAAAACAGATCCCTTCCTTATAGAAGTTTAGGGCCATACAGACATAAAAGTTTTTTTGTTTTAAGATTTATTTATATGTGTTTGCCTGTATGCATGTATGTGCACCATGTATGTGCAGTGCCCTGAGAGGCCAGAAGAGGGCGCTGGAGCCCATTGAGAGATGGGACGGGAGCTGCTATGTGGGTGCTGGACACCGAATCCAGTCCTCTGGAAGAGCAGCTAGTGCTCTTAACCTCAGAACCATCTCTCAAGTTCATCTCAAAAGTTCAAAACCTTACCCAAGGAAGGACACCCTACACACAGCTCCTTGAGTGTGTTTGGGATAATTTACCATGCAGCCTCAGATACAATTTTCCATTTCTAAGACTTAAAAATGGCCCCCAGAAAAAGGTGAAGTGACCTTTCTCTCTGTGTAGAAGTTTTTTTTTTAGGTTCTTATGGAAGCAAGCACTTAAGAAGAGACATTTCCTCAGGAAATGGGAGCTCAGCATTGGATCCGTCTGCGCACAGCCCTTGAGTATTCTGCCTTGGAGTCCTGTTTGTTTTACATCTGTGGGTGCCCCCTGGGTGTCCTACAAGACACCTCGGGAGGTCACCAGTCTTCTGTAACCCTCTTGTTATCCATTTGGTAGGGGATGGGGGCTACTTAGAGCATCCAGAGTGTTGAGTTCATGGGTTCAAGACCTCAGGAACCAGTCTTGAGGAAAGACCAGAGCTTCTGAAACTCTTTCATTTGTTTTCTCCCAAGACAGCTTTCTGTTGGCTTCCCAGGCTGTGTCATTGGTCATGTTTGCTTCCCAGCCATGCTCCTCTCCTGATCTGCCGTTCCTATGCATCTTCTGAACCCACACAGGCCTGAGTTCCCCAGCCCCCTCTGGCTCAGTCCCCCCATCCTGCTTTGCCCTTCTCCACCTTCTCTTCTCCAACGAGAAGTCTAGTCAGTTGGGCTGTCTGTCTAGCCAGTGTGCCCTGGGGGTGATGCCAGGTGAGGTATAACTAGGCAGACGCAGAACCCATCTGCCACCACCGCCATCTTGAGGAGATGTGGGTCCTCCCATGGGGTCAGGCTTTTCCTTCTTTGTCCATGTTACTCAAGAGTCTGGCGTATGGGAGGCACAGGAGGGTTGGTGAATTGGCCAGGGGGGGGGGTGTGGGTGCCCTCTGTTTATGTTGGTTTTCTGGGGTAGTGGTATTGTCACGTGTTCTTTAAGGTCACAGGCACTCCTGACATCATGGCAGGCCCCCCCCCCCCCATACACTGTGTATTGTGGAGACTCAAATGCCACATGCCCCCTGAGCTCTGGGCTCTGACTGCCAGGCTACCTTGTAGCACCCGCCTGGATGTTGCTGCTACGTTTCATTTGCAGGGGGACAAAGTGTCTTCCGGCTGAGTCTCTGAGGAAGACGTAGGACAGAAGCAGGGCCTGTCCTAAGTACTCAACCTTTCTTCACCTTTGCCGCTTTGGTGGTGTAGACGGTGACAGATCATTCCAGATGGTTCCTACGGCTCCTTTTATATTAAAATCACCTCCCCTGCCTCTGGGAAACAGCCACGGTCATCATAGAGTGGTGAGATCTGGAGGACTTGTTCTTAGACTGAGGATGGTCGTTGAGAACAGGATCGGGAGGCTTCAGTCCAGAGCTGTCCTTTGCCAGTGACATTCCGAGTGCAGCAGGTGATCCCCTTGAAATCCTGCCTTCCGGGTGTAACCAGGTTTACACCTCTCGATGCTAATGCTCGTGTTTAAAATTCAGCAAGGCTGAGTGAGGAGGAGTAAGCCATCTTTCCTGTCCTTTGGTGTAATTTTTTTCCTCAGTGGGGAGGCATCGTGTTTTTCTCTTCAGTCACAGCGCCAGTTGCTTTTAGGTATATTGAATTATTGTCAAAGCTAGCAGAATAAATGCTCACAGGTTCAGCGTGCTCCTGACAGGAAAGGATGCTCAAGAAAACACTCAAAACGGCTGGGATCTCAGAATGGAAGCTGGTAGACTCTTGTCTTCCAGAGATTACCGTGTGTGTGTGTGTGTGTGTGTGTGTGTGTGGTGTGTGGTGTGTGTGCACATGTACACACATCTTTATATTTTATGGTTGTCAGATGCAATGTGAAGTTTATCCCTGCACCCAGGTCAGTGGATAGCAAACATCACTTTAATTCCCTCAGGGAATAAATACTGAGAAATCGGGACACAGGTTCTACAATGTGACTGATGGTTCCTTAGGGTCAGGGCTCCCTCTGTGTCTTTAGATCCAGTGTGGAGAGCATTTCACTCCTTTGGTTAATTAGTGTACGTTCATTGTCCAAGTTGGTGGGTCCCCTAAGGACTTTTCCACCCAGGTATTGCTTGGACCACGCTCAACCTCCCGTGACCCTCCTGCGTGGAGCGTGTTCTCCGTGGTTGAAAGTGGTTGAAAGTCAGGATGCTTCCTGGTTCGATGGTGGGACATTAAGCCATGGCTGACCCTTTTACCTGGTTATCTTTTATTTCCTCAGAAAGGCACAGGATAGCAGGTAGGAATAAATACAGCTTTAAAGAGCTAGGAGTCGACCTCCAGGGCCTGCACCGGACCTCCCGTGTGCCGGGTGCTGAGAAATCCCCAGAAGCAATTTGGGGTGCTCCTCAGATGATCAGCCAGGACCACAGCTGGCTTTCTCCATCTTGGCCCTGGCTGGGTATTGGAGGCATTTGAGCGCAGAGGGAATTGTGGTTTCACCTCCAGTCCAGAGGGTCTGATCCCCAGTTAACCCCCATGCAAGGGAGACAGGAAGTCAGTACAGACTCCCAGGTTTCTGAACCTGCGCACTCCCTTCAGCCTTCTAAAATGAAGTTATCTGTCTGGATAAGCATCTGCAAGGAAAGCTTGGTGTTGGAGCCCCTCAGAGTCGCTAGCGTGTAGTTTATCTTGGGGCAGGGAGCTGGCCAGCTGTTGCTTCGTCTAGCTGTGTTGGGACGTCTTTTGTTTGTTTTTAATTTCAGTTTTCTTTTTTTTTAATTCGTTGGCGGTTGAAACGAAATGCCAGTGACAACGGAGGTTTTGGGATTCGGGTCTGTCAGCACAGCAGGCAGCATACCTGTTAAACCCCCGTGGCCCACCCATCTTCCTTCACGGAATTCTGATGGTGGGATCCGACTACCAATGGTGCCTTTTTTTAAAAACTCAGAACTGTGGGAAAGGAAAAGACAAGTTAAGGTAAAGTTAATTATGGAGAGGATTAAAAGCTCAATGCTGCTCCATGGGGCTAATCTCCCATACATCTGTTGCAGATCAGTCCAGACCCCCCCACTCCCACCTCTACCCCCACCCCCACCACCCCCACCCCCAGGAGGCCAGGTGTGTCTGCCCCGTGAGCTGCTTAATTCCTACCAGGGCATCTCAGGGCACAGGGGAATCAAGTGGGGCTGTGCCCAGTGGGGAGCGGAGGTGCCTAGGTCACCCTTCCAAAGGGCTTCCCCAAGAGGGAAAGAGGAAATGGGAGAAGGCAGTGGATTTTGGGTACACCTCTGCGCAGAAATCCAGTTGCCTGCTTGGAATATTCCACCATTGTTCGCACAAAGGGTCGGTCTGATTATTTTGCTGCGCAGGCCTTGAAAGATTAAAGAGGAGGGCCTAAATGATGGGTGTTTGAGTAGTTGGTTGGTCATCCTGAAACACCAAAAAAATAACTCATGTTCTGTGGGGAGGAGGGTTCTTTGCCTGACGGGCCTTCCTCCATCCAGAGCCCACACGTGGCCTGTGCTTCGGAAGTGGCTCTCGGGGAGAGGGGGGTCCTGGTGATTGAGCTGGAGAAGAGCTGGCTAGTGTCTTCGTTAGCAGAGAGCACATGACACACACAGGTGACCACACTCAGCAGTGGGTACCACCACGACGGCCTGTGCCTTCTGGAGAGAACGGGAGCTCTTACACACGCCTTTGAACCTTGAACACCGGGAGCTTGGTCATGGGATGCTGTGTCAGGTCCCAGAGAGGCCGGCAGCTTCTCCTTAGATACTAAATTCTCAGTGTGCACTCTGCTGCCTCAACCCGGTTGCAGTGTAAGATTCCGGGCCCCGAGCGCTGTGCGATGTCACCGCCAGTCACAACGGGAACTCTACACTCGGGCAATGTCTCAGCTTCCCCTCCCTTGTGATCTCTTCTTTGTGGTGACTTTTAATACTTATTTGCTTGTCCATGTTATCTGTCTGTAGGCACTGAGTGGAAGACCATGGCCGTCAGCATTCTAGGCAAGGACTCCCCGACTGAAGTGGGCTCCTTTTTTGTTTGTTTGTATATTTATGTGGGTGTTTGTGTGTTCCTGTGTGGGAACTTGTGTATATACGTGTATGTGGGGACAGAGGTGAGTGTTGGGGGGGGTCTTCCTGTGCTGCTCTCACAGAACCTGGAGCTCACCAGTTGGCTAGACTCCCGCAGTCCCCAGGGGCTCCTGTTGCCTCTGCGTACCCAGTGCCGTACCCAGCGCCAAGGTAACTTGTAAGCACTACCCCGTGTTTTACATTTGATTCTGATGTGCTGACGAGTTTTATGTCGGCTTGACACAAGCTAGTGCCACGTGTGAAGAGGGAACTTGAGTTGAGACCGTGACCCTGCCAGATTGGCCTGTGGGTATATTTTCTTGATTGGTGTCAGAGGGCCCCGCCCATTGTGGGCGGTGTCATCCCCTGGGCTGGAGGTCCTGGGTTCTATAAGAAAGCAGGCTGAGCAAGCCAGGAGGAGCAAGCCAGTAAGCAGCACCCCTCCATGGCCTCTGCATCAGTTCCTACTTCTAGGTTCCTGCCTGAAGTCCCTGAATGGGGACTATAAGCTGCCAAGTGAATTAATTAACCCTTTCCTCCCCACCCTGCTTATGGTCATGATGTTTATCACAGCAATAGAAACCTTAACTGAGACCGTGGGGCTCTAAACTTAAGTCCTTATAACCGAGGCAAGTTCTTTTTTTTTTTTTTTTTTGGTTCTTTTTTTTTTGGTTCTTTTTTTCGGAGCTGGGGACCGAACCCAGGGCCTTGCGCTTCCTAGGCAAGCGCTCTACCACTGAGCTAAATCCCCAACCCCCCCCCCCCCAGGCAAGTTCTTTACCAGCTGTCGGTTGAGTGAACCTTCCCTTGAAGGGTGAAGGAAGGAACAGAGAAAAGCTTATAGAATTCTTACCAACATTTTCTCACATCTGGGTCTTTTTTTTTTTTTTTAATGTATGTGAATTTTTCTGCATGTATGTGTGTGTATGCAGTCTTCACAGGTCAGAAAAGGGTATTAGGCTCCCTGGAGTTGGAGTTATAGACGGTTGTCAGCTGCGATGTGAATCCTGGGGACTGAATGCTGGGTCTGTGGAAGATCGGCCAGTGCTCTAACCACTGAGCCACCCACCTCTCCAGCCTCTTCCGGATGCGAGAGACACCAAGGGTAGAGTCTGCTCTCTCCTACCATGTGAGGGTCCAGGGATGGAACTTAGTCAGCAGGATTAGCTATATAGCACCTCTACCCACGATCCATCTCTCGGGGGTCACCATCGCTTGTTGAAAACCTCACTGTGATTCTGCAGGTCAGTACCTCTCACAGGATTTGCTACGGACCTACAAACAGAGGAACTGAGGTTTCATTACTTGAGGGGGGGGCGTGTCTCATGCACTTGTAGATGATGCCAGGGTTTGCACTTGGGGCTGGTTTCTGCACACGCCGGTGAGAGGGTAGTAGGTTGACTTAGGGGCGGTTTTGTCTTCCTCTGGCTGTAAGCATTGGCTCTTGGTTTCCACACAGATCTGGTCATTTCCGGAGGATGCCGGGCTTGGGGATGTTGTCAAGGTAGTAGACTATTTGGAGAAAGCAGTCACGGCAGAGAGGGTGTCTGCAGTGTCCGGGGCTTGTCCGGCTGTCTGTCTGTCTGTCTGTCTGTCTGTCTGTCTGTCTGTCGTCTTCTCCACCTTCAGCCCTGCACCTGGTACACCACGGTTATTCCATTCCTACACCGTGTCTTCGATTCCCATCCCGGGCCAGAGTCAGTTTCTAGTTCTTTGCTTATGTTACAGCCGCTGCTTAAAAATAGTCCGACTCGTGTGGGCAAGGAGCCTCCCTCCCAACAAGGTTGGAGTACCCGTCGCCTGTCAGGCAACTGTGCCTTTATGTGTCTCCACACTTGATCAGGACCAGCGCTTCACCCTAATCCTGCTACTCTTAATACAGTTAACTGTGGGGATCCCGGACCATGAAGTTGTTTTGTTGCTATTTCATAAGTAATTTTGCTGCTGTTACGAATCACAATGTAAATATCTGATTCATGACCCCTTCGGGGTCCAGACCCACAGGTTGAAGGAGAGCAGATTTTAACCAAGACATGAAGGGGAAGCTGAATTTAAGTGAGAGAGGGATAGGTCCCACCCCCAGCTGAACACGAACACCTTGGGATGAATGGATCTTGGGAGGAGAGAGGGGAGCCGGTGGGTGTCCTGCATGGGCTCTGCCCTGGCTCGTGAGGAGAGAGAAGGCAGGTAAAAGGTAGGGACATCCTGACTTTGAGATACTCACCTTGACTGCTCATGGCACACGGTGGGTTGTCCTTTCACTTGTACCCGGCCACTTCTCACCATACAGGTGTACAGTCTCCCACGCACAGGTATAAGGGCGTTTTGACACCTCAAAGATTGCAGTGTGCTGGGACAGGCCCTTGCATGATGACCAGCTTGTGAAGACCCTGCTCTTGGAAGGACTAGTTTTATTAACTAGTAACTTAACACAGCTAGTCAACATGGCGTGTGTGGGGTTTATTTTGGGCAGCGCTGGTGCTTATGCTGTGCAAAACTTTGAGCTGAGTGTGGTGTAGTTTTTGTGAAGTGCACAAACTTCCCACAGAAGGATTGGAGGGTGAGGCCAAATTTAGAAAGGAAACGTCAGGTGCTGCTTCTGCCCAGTTCAGGATGGCAGCCATTGGCTGTCTCTCCCATCCGATCAGACCTCCGGTGGTCTTTCTGACTCTTTCTAAAAAGACTTCACACAGTCAGGATTACACAAAGTCTTTGTGTGTTTGGCTCTTTAAACCCTCCTGGTTTTGTTACTAGTATTCATGCTGGCTACAGACTGGGTATTTCTTACTGCTGGAGGATATTTCACTCAGTGTATACCCGCAGTTTTCAGTTTTAGTTTCTGCCTTCTGGATTCTGGAGGCTCTGCACCGTCCTGTGTCCCGTGCCCTGTCCTGTCCTCAGTGTGGATTTTAAGAGATCATTTATCGCATCCTAGCACAGTTGCTTAGAGTACATTTCAAAAACAGTCTTGCTCTAGCTAATCCTCCAAGCTGACTGTAGGGGAAAAAATGACATTTTAGAAACTGAGAGAGGAGCTTGAGGTACACCTGACCTGGGTGCTGGAAACCTCAGGCTAGGGAGGACCTTGCCTCAGCTCAGTTTCTCTGGGCTCATGCTTCCCTGGTACTAGGAAATTGGATGCGAAAGCCAGGCTTGCCCTTGCCCTTGGGGCTATGCTGTTGTAGAGCATGGGGCAAGCCTGCTTTCAGAGCGGTTCCATCCCTTTCCACCCCCAGGGTTGAAGAGCTCTTTCTATCCTTTCTGGAAAATAAAGCCAAACACGTCCCTTCCAACTGTTTTCTGACCATAACACTATGGAAAGACAGAGCTGTTCTGTTCAGCCTCTCTGATGTGTGTGTGGCCTTTGACTCTGTTCCAGGCTTCCAGAAGGTGAGCTTTGGTGGGCAACACCCGGTGCAACTTATGCTTAGGTGCTGACTTAAAGAACAGAAACCAGGGGTTGGGGATTTAGCTCAGAGGTAGAGCGCTTGTCTAGCAAGCACAAGGCCCTGGGTTCGGTCCCCAGCTCCGAAAAAAAGAAAACAAACAAACAAACAAAAAAGAACAGAAACCAAACATAAATCTTTGCAATGTGCAGGTATGGGCGGGGCTATGTGCAAGCATGGGCGGGGCTATGCAGGCATGGTGGAATTTGTGTAGGCATGGGTGGGGCTGTGTGCAAGCATGGGCGGGGCTGTGTATGCTGTACATAGCATAGGCGGTGTACAGGCATGAATGAGGCATAGGTCTCTTGGGTCTCAAAGAATGGCTGAAGAATGCAGACAGGGCAAGACAGCTCCAGAGCAGAGCCAGAGGCAGGTCCAGTAGACAGAAATTTTGCTGTGTTTTTAGAGGGTTCCCACATGGTCCTTTTTCTCACTGTTGCCTCAATCTCTCCCTGGCAGTAGTGTTAGTGTCCTGGGGACTTAGAAAGGTTGAGGGCTGTGTTTCTTAGAAGCACACAGCACTTGAGCTTTGGGGGTGGTGAGAGGGTACACCGTGCCTGTTTCACGGACTCAGCTTTCACCTATGAAGAATGCAGAGTAAGCCACTGAGGGATGCCTGTGCCTCCTGCTGTGTGGTTACCAGGGATGGGAGGCTGCATCAAGGACTGTGAGACTGGTTTGGTTTCTGTCAACCAAGGGAGGTGAACACTAGTCACTACAGCCTGTTGCTTGGTTCTTGCTTGGCCTTGAGCTTGGGAGTGCAGGGTCCCTGGTACCTGCCTGGTGCTAGGAAAAGGAAAGTGGGCTTCTTGTCAGCAAGAGGTGCAAGGCATTGGGTGTTGCTGCTCCCTGTGAGCACAGCGCTCTCTTTCTCTAGGTCTCCCAAGTCCTCTGCGGCTCCCAGGACCTCTGGTTCACACTTCCGGTGTTAGGTGCTGTTATTCTGCATCTTCTGGTAGATTGGCTGTTTCCCGTCCCTGGCCCACACTTCGAACTTTGGGCCATCTCACCTCTCCCAGTTTATGGACTTAGGAAAGAAAGCTCTCAGGACCCATCTGTGGCACTTGTGTTTCCTGTTTTTCAATGACACTGAGTTTGCCTCTTGTCTGTTTTCTTTCTTTCTTTCCCTCCCTTCTGGACCAGGAGGCAGCCCAGTGCAGTGAGCTTTCCCCACTGGGTCCTGAGACTTCTGAAGGACACAGTGCCTCTTGTCCTCATTTTGTTTTTCCTGCTTTTCTGCCATTGGCTTCCTCTCCTCCCCGCCGCCTGGCTCACTGGCTGGTATCTCTCCTTGGGCCACTCGTGACCCAAGGCTGTGGCGTTCTTTTCCTCTGGAGTTGGTGATGGTGTAGGGAGACTTGGCTTTATGGCCTCTTTCCATTTGGGAATGGACCCTCTTAGGATCTCAGCTTTTTTCTCAGAGTGCCGAGGTGTGCTTAGAGTTTGCCTCCGGCGTCTGTGTTTAGCCAAGAGGCAAGCAGCTTGGCTCCTGAGTTCTGAAAACCCTTTCCAAGGGGATGACTTAGGAAGGAAAGGCAGGCCTCAGAGCTACTACACTGTGACCCTGTTACAGCCTTTGAATCTGAGACCCTAGATGTAGGATGCACAGAGAAAGGAAGGCAACCAGTGTGTTCCCTTTGGATCCAACCTTGGAATGAAGTTGTGGTGCGTGGTTGCTGCAAACTTAGGTGGATGTGTTTGTTCTTGGTTATTGTGGGGCGGCCAGCATTCGGCAAGCCTGGCTATAGAACCTTTCGTTGTTGTTTTTGTCTGATTGGTTCTTTCTTTTTTCAAAGATTTATTTATTTTATGTATGTGAGTACACTGTAGCTGTCTTCAGACACACCAGAAGAGGGCATCAGATCTCATTACAGATGGTTGTGAGCCACCATGTGGTTGCTGGGAATTGAACTCAGGACCTCTTGAAGAGCAGTCCATGTTTAACTGCTGAGCCATCTCTCCATCCCCCATTGTTTCTTAAGACAAGGTTTTTTGTATAGTAGCCTCGGCTGTCCTGGGACTAGCCCTGTAGACCAGGCTGGCCTCAAACTTGCAGAGATCTGCCTGCCTCTGCCTCCCGAGTGCTGGGATTAAGGGGCGTGTGCCACCACTGCCCATTTGGAACCTTCGTTCTTAAGAGTTCTTTTCCGTTTCTGTGGTTACCTGCAGCCGAGGGCCTATGAGAGCCCTCCTTGGTGCTAAGAACATAAAACAAAAGGTCTCGTTGCCAATGTTTTTTAAAATGTACCCAGTTGCTTGTCTTGTAGGTTAAACAGTGGATCCTTATACATAAATATTTCTTCAGTCTTTCTGTTCCTTACACACGCTTGTAAAAGTGTTGTTGTCTTTTGGGCTTCCTCGGGTTTTATGGATGATGAATGTCTAAGCTTTTAGATACCTGGGAAGTGTTAGAAGTAACCTGGAGATGCCCTTTTTGGAAGCAAGTCAGGGAATGAGAACAAGCAGGTGGCCCTCCCATCCACTGACCTGTGACATCAGCGAAGATGGTGTTAGGTTGTCAGTGCAGCAGGCCGGGACGGTGCGATTACCAGGGTGAGGCAGGTTGGTCATTTCATTCGGGGTTCACCACAGGCCTGAGATCCTGGGAATCAGCCATCCAGATGACTGAGTGTTGGGCAGTGAGGCAGCTCAGGGATGGCAGGGCCAGTATCACCACACTTTCTCTAAAGGATGTGGGAGGCAGCCCATGTTTTTGTAGCCTGTGAGCGTCCGTCACCCAGAAGAGGATGCTTCCACAGCTTACCTGCCTGCTGACCACCCCTACCTTACAGACCGGAGAAGGCAGCAGAACCTTTTGGGGCTGCTCGTTGAGACCTAATGAAATGAGAGGAAGCCGTGCTTGACTGGGTTTGCCCTGGGCCATAACTGAATGCTCTGCAGATGAGAGACTAACTATTAAAAGACTTAAAGGTTCTTCTCTCGGGGTTGGGGATTTAGCTCAGTGGTAGAGCGCTTGCCTAGCAAGCGCAAGGCCCTGGGTTTGGTCCCCAGCTCCGAAAAATAGAAAAGAAAAAAAAATAAATAAAGGCTCTTCTCTCTAGAGGATAGAGGTGGGTGCGGTCCAAGGAGGCATCAGTGAAGACAAAGCCTTGACATCCTGCACAGCCCCAGACGGCAGGGTCGGGGCCTGGACTCTCTCCTGTCTTGTTTGTCCTTTAGGACCTTGGGATAGGGTGCTTCCTCTTGGGTTCCTGTTGTCACTCCTACTGATGGGATCTTCTCAGGGGTTGCCTGTGGGAGGCTCTGCACATGGCTGTCTCACAGGCCAGTCGCTTCTGACACACATGTCATTTAACTTGTACCGAGTGGCTTTCGATGCCCCAGCAACACTGGGGGGCTGGGGGGGTGCTCATAGACAAGCATAGTGATACTCCAATAAACTCTGGGGTTCTCCATGTGCCACTGTCCTGGAGAGATGGCTGTCCAGCCTAGTGCCCTTTGGGGACTTGTCTCTCAGTCCTCCTGTCAGCCGCTTTGACCACATTGTCAGGATAGACACAGCCCTCGAATTCATCTACCGTGAAATTAGTTTTTGTGAGGCTCATTTTAATCGTGTGTAGGAGTGTAGGTGTGTATGGGTGTGGGTTCGTGTTCAGACAGTCAAGAAGGCCAGAAGTGTCAGATCCCCTAGACTAGAGTTACAGGCAGTTGTGGCCCACCAGGCTGGGAACTGTACTAGAAAAGCAGTAAGTGTTGTTGTTGTTTTTTTTTTTTTAAAGATTTATTTAATGTATGTGAGTGCTCTACCTACGTGTACACCTGCAGGCCAGAAGAGGACATCAGATCCCATTACAGGTGGTTGTGAGCACCGTGTGGTTGCTGGGAATTGAACTCAGGACCTCTGGAAGAGCTGCCCGTGCTCTTAACCACTGGGCCATCTCCCCAGCCCTGCGATGGTAATGAATATTGTAATAAGCTTTTAAATATTTATTTTTCCTTCATGCCTGTGAGTGTCTTGCCTGTAGGAGGTCTGCCTACCACCATACCTCTTGCCAACAGAGGCCAGAGGAGGGTTTTGGAGCCCCTGGAACTGGATGCAATTGGGGTGGTTATGAGTGCTGAGAACCTAGGTCCTCTCCAAGAGCAGCAAGTGCTTTTAACCGCTGAGACCTCTCTAACCTTCCGTGTAGTAAACTCCTGATTGTGAAGTTTTCAAGCACACCCCAAGGTAGTGTGTAGTGCAGACTCCCAGTTTCTCTAAGGACTAACGGATACGTGCCTAGCCTTGTAGGAAATGTGTGTTTGGAGGTCAAGCAGCTGAGGCATTTTCTGGGCCTTTCCCTCTCTTGTCGGACTCTTTACCTCTGTATGCTGAGGCTGTTGGCCCCTGCTCTCCTCGCCTTTCCCCCGGGAGCCGTTGACCAGGTTCAGGACCTTTTGCCTGATGCCCTGGTTTCTGCTAGCAATCTTCCAAGCATCCAAGGCATTCTAGTTTAGCCCTAGATCAGTCCGCCTGCTGGCATCCCAGCACACAGTAGTAAGTCTTCCAGGCATCTTGCGGATGGAGCTCCACCTAAGGACGTCTGAAGTTGGCATCTCCCATGGTGCCCTGGGAGCTTTTAGCTGAGCGCTCTCTGATAGATAACCTGAGTCTGGTTACCTGTGGCTTCCAGGAAGTCTGGCAGGGTGTTGGAAGCCTCAGAGGTGCTGAGGAGATCCAGACAGGAAGCTGAGGGGAAGCACGTGTAGACAAGGCTATGGAGTAGGTAGAAGAGTGAGTGGTCCCCGCACAGACTCCTGGGAGATCTACAGTGGGTGATGTCATCTCTGTGTGCCTCCAGTATACAGGGGTGGGGGGCCTGGGGGTCATCGTGAGGGGGTCTGGGGCACAGGGGAAAGGAAGCATTACTAAGTTAGCTGTCATGGGAACAGTCAAGGTTGGCAGTATGCTCCCAAGACAAGGTCCCCTCTAAGTAGGGGTTATCAGGGTAGGGGGTTAGGGACTGTATGGCCATGTGGGGTGTAGCCAGCACCTAGCCACAGAGGCAGTTGGATTCCAAAATTCTTAACTGATTCCAAATTGCATTTTTGTTTTTGTTCTTTTGAGACAGGGCTTCTCTATGTAGCCTTGGCCATCTTGGGATTCATCTGTAAACCAGGCTGGCCTTGAACTCACAGAGATCGGCCTGCCTCTGCCTCCTGAGTGCTGGGATTAAAGGCGCGTGCCACCACTTCCCAGCTCAGAAGGTTTTTTGTTTTTTGGTTTTTTTTTTTTAAAGATTTATTTGTGGGGCTGGAGAGATGGCTCAGTGGTTAAGAGCACTGACTGTTCTTCCAGAGGTCCTCAGTTCAATTCCCAGCAACCACATGGTGGCTCACAACCATCTGTAATGGGATCTGTTGCCCTCTTCCGCTGTATCTGAAAAACAGCTACAGTGTACTCATATAAACATAATAATAAATAAATCTTTAAAAAAAAGATTTATTTATTTATTATATGAGTATGCTGAGCTGTCTGTCTTCCAGTCACTGGAATTATTGGTGGGCAGCCTCACCTGCCTGGGGTTTCTGTGGGTTCTGGGGATCTGAACTCCAATGCTTTATCCACTGAGCCATCTTCCTGGCCCCCAAGATTACTTTGGCCACCAATACAAATGAGACCTTTTGTTTGGAAATAGAAAATAGATTTTTTTTCATTGGTTCCCCTTCTCCAGATTCTCCTTGACTCCCTACACACCCAAACCACATTCTTACTTTCTTTCTCTCTGGTCAGAATACAAATAGATATCTAAATAATAATAACAACAATAATAATAATAATAGTAATAATAATGATAAAAGATAAGATACAAGCAAACATACTGGAATAAGGCTAAGCAAACAAATTCCCCAGAGAAAAAGACCCAGAAGAAAATGCACAAGAAACACATAGAGACATAGAGATATACACCTTCACACATAAAGAAATTCCATAAAAACAATGACTGGAAATCATAATACGTATGCAGAAGGACCCGTATGGGGCGAAAAGAAGAGGAAGAGGAGGGGGAGGGGGATGAGGGGGGGTGGAGGAGGAGGGAAAGGGGAAGGGGAAACAATAACTCCAGACAAAGCATCATGTGACCAGAAACCTCCAAAGTTGCTACTAGGTTCGTTTTGTTGGGCCTGGAGTTGTGTCCAGAAGAGTGGCTTGTATTTCTAGTGAGACTCCATTGGAGAGAAAGAAGTTCTTCTGGGAGCGGTTATCAGTTGGAGATAGCTTGTGGGTTAGCGCTGGGTGGGGGGGCTTGTGTTCACTTCCTCTCTCAGTGCTGAGGTCCTGCCTGGCTTGGATCTGTGCAGGAACTGTGCCTGCTGTCGGGGTGCGTGTGTCCACACGTGCCGCCGCCCTGCCCTGGTAAATGCCTTGTTTCCCTGGTGTCCGCCATCCCCTCTGGCTCTTAGAATCTTTCTGCCGCCTCCTCTTCGGGGTTCCCTGAGCTCTGAAGGGGAGTGATTTGATGGGAGACATCCCTTTTAGAACTGAGTGTCCAAGGTCTCTCAGGCTCTGTACTCTGTCCAGTTGTGGGTCTCTGCGTTTACTCAGTCAGTGGCAGGGAGGAGGCGTCTCTGATGATGGCTGAGCAAGGCACTGCCCTTTGAGTATGTCAGAGTGCCGACAGCAGTCATTTTGTTCCTTCAGGTTTGGATTTCCACAGGACCCTGGCCTATGTGGTCTTAGGTTCTTGGGTACCTGAGCAGTATTGGGGGTGGGGTCCACCCCATGGAGGGAGCCTTAAGTTCAGTCAGTCAGTGGTTGGCTACTCCATAAGCTTGGTGCTATTACTGGGCCAGCGTGTCTTGTAGGCAGGACCCTGTTGTAGGTGGAAGGGTTGACATACTCACCCGATGGACTAAAGGTTGTTCAGCATTTCCTCAAGTGCTTCTCGGTGTTTCATCTTCTGAGGGCCCTGTTTAGATCTGTGCCCCAAGTTTTCAGTTTTTTGAGTTCGTTGTCTCAGATATCAGCCGTTTATCCAATGTGCGGTTGGTGAAATCTCTCCCCATCCCGTAGGCTTCGTTCAGACGATGGTGCCCTTTGCTGTACAGAGGCTTTTCAGCCGCTCGAGGTCTCATTTGTTAATGGTCGTTCTCAGTGCCCGTGCTATCAGTGTTCTGCTTAGGAAGTGTTTTCCTGTGCCAGTAAGTGCAAGGTTCCCCAGGCTCCCTTCCATCGGTTTCTGTGTATCTTGTAGTGCATTGAGCTCGTTGATCCATTCAGAGTTGAGTTTTGTGCAGGGCGAAAAGTGTAGATCTGTCTGCGGTCTTCAATGTAGTAGACCAGCATGACCAGCCCTGTTTGTTACAGTTGCTGTTTTTGTCTTTGTTTTTTTTCCCCCAGTGTGTATTTCTGGCTTATTTATAAAAATTCAGGTGTCCGTAGGTGAGTGGACTTGTGACCAAGGCTTCAGTTTGATCAATGGGTCTTCTATTGATCAGGGTTATCTGTTTTTGCATCAATGCCATGCTGTTTTTATTTCTGTAGCTCTACAATAGTGTCTGAGGTCAGGGCTGGCAATATGTCCAGCAGTCCTTTTATTATTCAAGGGTTTATCTTTCAAGAATCTTTAGTATTAGCATAGGTAGCTAAAAATGAAAATTATCCTTTCAAGTTCTGTGAAGAATTGTGCTGGAATTTTGATGGGGATTACATTGAACCTGGAGATTGCTTTCAGGAGGGAGGCCAGCCATTTTTACGATATCAATTCTACCGATTACGAGCATGGGGGACCTTTCCATCTTCTGAGAACGTCTTCAATGTCTGTCTTTGACATCTTAACTTTTTTTTTTATCATGTGAGACTTTTACTTGCTTGGTTCGAGTTACCCCAAGAGATTTCAAATCTTAAAGTCTCGAGAGATTTTAAGGCTACTGTGAAAGGTATAGTTTGCTGGATTTCTTTCTTTGTCAATTATATTTAGGAGGGCTACTCATTTTTACATTAATTTTGTACCCAGATACTTTGCTGAAAGTGTTTATTAGCTGCGGGATGTTCCTGGTGGAATTTTTAGGGCCACTTAGGTCTTCTCTCCTGTCATCTCTACGAATAAAGATACTTTGACTTCCTCCCCGCCTACTTGTCTCCCTCGATCTCCTCCGTTCGTCGTCTTTCTCTAGCTAAGATTTCAGGTACCGGCTTTGATTCCTCTTAGTTTAAGTTTATGTTGTCTGTGGGCTTGCTGTAAATCTGCTGTATTGAGTTGAGGATATCTCGGTCTCTCCAGGAACGGGTTCCTTCCCAGACATCGCCTCCACAGTATTCCTTTGTATTTCTTGTAAGATCTTCACTCGGGACAGAGGTTGACGAGATGCTCTGATGTTTGCATTGGGTCCTTTTATGGCAGTGTTTTTTTTCTCCTCCCAGAAGCTTGCTAATCTCTGGTTTAGCATTCTTTATCCATCCTGGGTAGTTTCAGGCTGCTGAAGCTAATTCTCCCTGGAGTACTTACTGTGTCTCCTTCCTACCATGGGCTTTAAGGATTGCACCAGCCACGTCCTCCTCTTCCACAGTAGCTGTCCTTTGTTTACCTCACAGGTGCTGTCTTCCTGCAGCTGTTCTGTGTGTCAGGTGTCAGGGATTGGGGGACAGGTTTTTTTTTCCCCTTTTAGGGTTTACATTCTCCAGAGACAGCTGACTGTTAGATGGCGATAAGCCTCCTGGGAGGACGTGACTGTACTGAGCTCTCGGCTTGTCCCTGAAGCGACACCAGACTCTGTCATCATCTGGAGCTAGTTTGGACAACATAAAAACTAGGCATGCCCAGAACTGGGACAAGGGAGCATACATGGATCTATCCTGAGGTCGGCAGAAGGTTGGCACTTTAGGGAAGTGAGAGATAAGTGTGTCTGGATGCAGTGGGGGATGTGGCTAAGGCAGATCTGGATGTGAGTGGGGCCGGGTCGGACCTGACACTCCGTCTCGCATCTAATTAAAAAAGTAGCATTGGCCCGAGTGCCTTTCAAGTTGGGGGTTGGTCTTCAATTGTTCATTTATTTCCATAGAACTTTCACTTGGACAGATTCAGAGCAGGCACTCCATTTTTGTTTTTGAGACAGGGTTTCTCTGTGTAGCCATTGGCTGTCCTGGAACTCGCCCTGTAGACCAGGCTGTCCTTGAACTCATGGAGATCATGCCTCTGCCCCCCAAGTGCTGGGATTAAACTGGTGCGCCACAGCCTCCTGGCTCTTTTTTCAGTTTTTAATTGGGATATGTTTGCGCCGGTCGCCTTCCTGTTCTCAGGTGGTGTTAAAGCGGCAGCCGGATGCGATGCGAAGATAGAACAGAGATGGAAGGGGGAGGTGGAGCCCAAATGGGTGTCTCCCTGTGTCCCCAGGTTTATTCTCCGCCATTTCTAAGCAGAAAGGCAAGTGGCCACTCTTTCTCTGTGTGTCCAGTCAGAGGAGCGTACCCTCCCCTAACCACCGGGCTATCCCGCAGTCCTTGTGTCTGACGCTTTCTTGGCCGACTCTTCACCCGAATCCAGTGTTAGCATGTTCTCACCATGCAAAAACCCTTCTGTGCAGCCCAGATGAGTCAGGCCAGACTTTCTTATCTGGTAGAGCCTCTCTCGGTGCAGTATAATCTCCAGGATGACTCAGAGTAACACTTTGAATTTTGGCCAAAGCGTTAGGGTTGGAAAGGAAGCCTGGCAGAGAAAGTCAACTTGCTGGAACTGCGTGGTAGGTGGGTCAGAGGCCGGGGCCGGAGAGTAGGTGAAGGCAACCAGGGAGAAGCAGCTCATATGAGGGAATACCCTCACGTATAGGTCAGTCGCCTAGGAAGGGGCATGGTTAAGAATCGGGTGTCCGTGGATGGCGTGCCTCTCTGCAGAGGTCGCCAGGAGGGAGTCTGTGAGTGTGACGGCTGTATTTCTCTGACATGCTAGTGGATTGCTCTGTGCACTGGAGGCTTGAGTCTGTAGGTGAATACAAGCAGATTCATCCCCTGGAGGCTTCCCATGATGCAGCCACGTTTCTTTGATTATTATCATTATCATTAAATATGATTTATTGCTCCTTTCTGTCCCCACACCAAGTTGTGTGCTGCTGCTTGCTCTGCGCTGGCAGAATGACACACCCGCTTCCGTAATAGATGACGCCGGGGCTACGTCACAAGTATACAGTGTAGATAGTTCTGTATTTTAGGACAGGTTTCCACAGTGAAGGGCTGCCGCAGCCAGATCAAAACCAAGGATGGGCTCTCTGTCTTTGTCATGTTTCTTGTCATAGAGGAGACCACAGTTCTTAATCTTACACCTCTTTTAAAGATAAAATTATGCAGACATCCAGGTCCATTTGAAAAGATATTCATGAATGTGCACACACTGTACTGGTTGTCCCTTCCCCCATACAAAGAACACTGAGCTTATCCTTCCGCTGGGCAGAGCCCTGCATTCATCCAAGGCTGGATGTGCAGTGTCTCGAGGAAGGGTCAGTGCTACAAGAAGCACATTCGCCGTTGAATCTAGTCTGCTGCGTCCCACAGATAAAGTCACAGCCTCATTCCCTTAAAATCAGTCCATGGAGCAACAGTGATGGTCTGTGGAGCAGCTTGGAGTGGAATTGCCAGTTCCGTGTGTGTGTGTAGGTGTGTGTGTGTAGAGGTGTGTGTAGAGTATATGTATAATGTGTCTGTGGTAATGTATGATGTGTCAGTGAGTACCTGTTTGTGTATGGTATGTGTGGTGTGTGTTTGTGTAGTGTTTGTGTATGTGTGTGTAGTGTATATACGGGGTGTATATGTCCTGTGTAAGTATGTGTTTGTGTATGTGGTTTGTATATGTTTGTGTGAGTGTAATGCATGTCTGTGGTGTACGTGTAATGTACGAGTGTATATGTGTGGTGTATGTATGTGCATGTGTGATGTATGAATGGTATGTGTGTATGTATAACTAGGTTAGCTGGGCCAAGAGCTTCCCGTGTGTGTGTGTGTGTGTGTGTGTGTGTGTGTGTGTGTGTGTGTGTTCGTGTTCTAAGGATTCTGATCACTTGGCTTGCAGGAGTTTTTACATACCAAGTCATTTCTCTCGCCAGCACTGTCCCCGTCGTCCCCCCTCCTCCCACCCTTTCTTTCTCCTATCTCACCTTGCTTTTTATAGGAAGAAACATCTTGTTTTCCTTGAGTTTGGAAGGGACTGCTTTTACTTAGAGAAACTGCTCCGTTCTTCCATTTGCACCCCTGCACCCTCCCCCCAGAATTTACTCTACTTAAATAATATAAAAGGGAATTGAGACTGATAATGTGGTTTTTCACACTCTTCTCAGCAAGAACCTGTACATTTGTAAATTCTAGGAATTGGAAACCATTGAAGGCACATTTTAAATTCCTGTTTGTAGTAGTTTTCTCACATCTCAGAGGAAGACTTAAGTCTTAGGAGGTAAACAACTCACAAATCCCAGGAAGTCCCTGAGATTCACAAGGCCCCTCCTTTTTTCAAGTTATACAGCAGTCAGGGTTGGTGAGGAAGAGACTTACCAACCTGTTCAGCTGCGGTGTTCAGTGTACATTGTGCAGTTTGTAATGTGACTCTCCCTTAGTGCATACCACCATGGAGGGTGGGGTGAGGGGGAGGACAGTGGTCTTTGAAAAATCCTAAAACTGTTAGGAGCTTTGCTCAGAGTTTGGGATGCCATAGTAAGAGCAAGGGTTATAAATTCTGGCTGGCCACTGAACTTTCATCTGGTGTGTACTGTGTTCAGAGTTTCTTAAAGGAGGCTCTGCCCTAGTCAATTCATGCGAAAACAGTCTTAGCCCTTTGTTCTCATTTGTTAGGCAGTTTTAGAGCATTTGTTCATTAAGTATATGTATAGTCAGTTGAGTCTATGCCAGTTTGGTTAAGTCGAGCCAAACAAGGAATACATGTGTTTAACATTACTGTTCAGTTGGATAGGATTTGCAGTTTGCGCAGATTTGTACTAGGATTTTCTAGTTTGTTCACACCAAGTCCAACTTGTGACTCAGTTAGCTATTAGGACAATTCATAGGAGTATGTGTGAGTTACTTGCCACATGGATGACTCAAATACAGCTGCATCCCTAAAAGGTCATAGTCTAGGAGCTGACTCACAGAAGCTGAACTCCTGGAACACTCTGTATAATGTCCAGGCAGCAGGACAGGTTGGAGAGTCTCTTCCTCACCCACCTTTACTGTTGTGTAACTTGAGAGAAGAAGGGGCCTTGTGAATCTAGTAAGTTTTAGAGACTTCCTGGGATTTGCGAGTTGTTTACCTCCTTAAGCCTTCCTTCCTCTGGGATGTGTTGTTTTAAGTCAGAAGAAATTATTGCAAACAGGTGCTTAAAATGTGCCTTTCTCTCACTTGGTTCCTGTTGAAATAAAAACCCAGTTAAAACGTAGACAGAGTAGTCCATGTGAATGCCCTTGTACCCTTCACATGAATTCATGGATGTTTATCATCAACCACTCCCAAAGGACCCCTGTCCCTGTCCCTTTGCTTAACCATCTGAAAATAGGACTCCAGTATCCTATTCTTTGATTCCTGCATTTTCAGTGACACAGCTGGGAAGTGAGGCTATTTCAGAGTTGGCCACCTACCCCATTGTAATGTCTCTTTTAAGAAGAAATTATGTTGGCCACTGTCTTAGGGTCTTAATGCTGTTAAGAGATACCATGACTAATGTAAGTTTTATAAAGGACAACATTTCGTTGGGGCTGGCTTACAGGTTCAGAGGTTTGGTCCATTATCATCAAGGCAGGAACATGGCAGCATCCAGGCAGGCGTGGTGCAGGAGGAGCTGAGTTCTACATCTTCACTGGAAGGAAGCCAGGGACAGACTGAGCATCCTCAGGCAGCTAGGAGGAGGGTCTCCAAGCCCACCCCACAGTGACACACTTCCTCCAACAAGGCCACACCTTCTAATAGTGCCACTCCCTGGGCCAACCAAGCATATGCAAACCATCACAGCCACCTACCCCATTGTAATGTCTCTTTTAAGAAGAAATTATTTCCCTAGGTCTTAAGTTCTTTTAGTTGGCGAGGCTGGAGACTGCCGCTCAGGGGGACATTTGAGAATCAAGTTTTCTGTTTGATTAGGAACTGTTGTCGATTAACCTCCCTGTAATTTTGATTTTGGGCTTCCTTTGACTCCCCACCTTTTTTTTTTTTTTTTTTTTTTTTTTTTTTTTTTTTTGGTTCTTTTTTTCGGAGCTGGGGACCGAACCCAGGGCCTTGCGCTTCCTAGGTAAGCGCTCTACCACTGAGCTAAGTCCCCAGCCCCGACTCCCCACCTTTTAAAAAAAAATGATTAAACACCAAGTTTCCCTTTTCCCAGCCCCTGCTCCCAGAATGATGACTCTGAGACTAATTATCAACTAACAAATGCCTAGGCCAAAAGCTTTGGCTCATTATCTGACTAGCTCACAACTTATTTAAACTATTCAGAGGAGGCTGTGTCTACCACTCAGTTAGCTCTCCTTCAGTTCTGGCCTGCTTCTTCCTCCCCGTCATTCCTCTCTCTCTTCATTCTATCCTGCATTCAGTGTTCTCTCCCAGCATTTCCTCTCAGTCTCTCAGAGTTTCCCAGAATCCTTTTTCTTCCTGCCAGGGTCCCACCTCCTATGTCTTACCTCAGCTCATTGGCCATTGCCTTCTTTATTGACAGGTGATGCTTATAAGAGATTCTCTCCACACCCCCGCACCCCCACCCCACGACCATCCGTGTCTCCTCACCCTTAAAATTGCATGTGTATTCAGAGAACTGTCTTAGTGAATTTTAGGATGTATTGGTGTATAAATACTGCCCAGGATGGATCTGAAAGTGCAGTAGGCCCAGGCTGACCCCTGAGAGAGGGAAAGTTCAGAGCCGTGTTACTTCATCATGTTCCTCAGGAACAGGCTGGTAGAGTTTCCCTCTTTTAAGCCTCCAACACTCTCTTCTACCTCAAATGTGCTGCTTTGATGTTCATCTGAACTTACAGGACCCATGATTCTCCACTCCACACCTGCTTCTCCGGGGGGTAGCTGGTACTTTGCTCTTAACGATAGCCCCTGTGTCAACCAGTGCAAACAGCCCAAGGGGGCTCATTTGACTGACACAGTGACAAGGGGATCTTGGGGGGGAGCGACATCGCTGGCGATCGATAGTTTACAGTGTAGAGTGGGTGGCGGCTACTGTGGTGTGTGCATGATGGGTACTGCGGTGTTTACCCGGTGCACGTTGTTGTGCTGACCGACTCTGGAATGACTTGGAGACCGTCCCTGGCCAGAACTGCGGGGATTATCTTGTTAATTGATAACCCGTCTTGACCGGCGGCAAGGCGTGCTAGACTGTATGACATGGAGCACCAGCAAGCGTTGATGGCTCTGTTTCTTGCCTGTACTTTGAACTGTGAGCAGGGAGAAGCCCTAGCTGCAGGTATCCTATAGAGGACAGGGTGGTCAGCTGCTAGCTGCAGGGGGAGGAGCACCCGGAGACCTGCTGACCAGACTGGAGGTCACGGGCAGGGGGAGGAGGCAGAAAGGGAGTGTGGCAAGGGGCAGTTGGATATTGATCTACTCTCTTCCGGGTTCAAGTAAGAGAGCCATCTCCTCTGGTGGTGTCACCGTAGAGCGTGCCCCCTCCCCCAGTGACACAGAGGATAATTGCAGAGCTCAGGTGCGAGCGTGCATATGTGTGTGTGTGTGTGTGTGTGTGTGTGTGTTATGAGATCCAGTTGGTTGAGTGCCCGTGCTATGTGTGCCTCAAGCTGAACTCCGAGGCTCAGAACTGGGCAGCCAGTGGGCACACACTGCCTGCAGAGCTTCTGTTAGACATGGGCTACCCCATGATGCCTGAATGCTACCTCTGTTCCTTGAAAGACCTTGTGGTGCAGCGGACATCACGTAGGAAGATGATGTATTAACACCTCTGTAAATCTGGCTATGCGCTTTCTATCCACATCACAAAACAGAGCAGTCTTGGGACCCACCCTCTCGTGACATTCTCTTCCCTGTCCAGTCTTTCTCCCTCAGAGTCTTCTGTGCTGTTTCCCTTTGCCTGTTTGAGATAAGATCCAGGTCTGTGGCCGTACCAGGGTGAATGCACGCTTCGGGCTAATATTAGATCTCAGGACCTAGACTGCTCAGAAAATCTTCGATGTCAGGGCTGCAAGTGTCTTGCACTGTTGGTGATTTTAGACTGTGGAGCTGTGGGAAACGTGGCTACTCTGGGGTCGTCGTTCTGGGCCATTCCATCCCAGGCCTCTCTCATTTATGATTGGGAATGGGGCCTAGGTGTGCATGCTTCCCAGTGTGCACTTCTTTTTTTTTTTTTTTTTTTTGGTTCTTTTTTTTTCGGAGCTGGGGACCGAACCCAGGGCCTTGCGCTTCCTAGGTAAGCGCTCTACCACTGAGCTAAATCCCCAGCCCCCAGTGTGCATTTCTTTATGTGGGTGTGCACATAGGTGTGCATATATATGGCGTGGCTAGATTGGCTGGCCAGGATTCCTCTGGCTTCTGCCTTCCTGGTGCCGGCCTTGTCAGTGTGCACTGTACCATGTCAGAGGTTTTCATGAGGGTGCGAGGGACTGAACTTCACAAGCCCTTTACACGACCAGCTGCCTGCTCCCACCTCAGTGCTGCTTTCTCTTCCCGTGGTGCACGGACGCTTGTGCACATAATGTGGTCTTACCCGTGAGCCGAAGCTGGGCGGCTTTTCTGGTCTTGGAGTTCGAAGCCAGCTCGGGGAATGGTGGGGTGAGCCTTACCTTGTGATGTACCGTCCAGCGACCTAAAAGAAGAGGGAGAAGCTAGAAGATGCTTGGGATGGGGGTGCTGATTCAAAGTCAAAGGCAGTGTAGGCGGTTGAGATGAACGAGGGGAAGCCTGGAGGTGTGGGTACTTTTCCTTGAGGATAGCACATCTGTCTCCTTCCTCTGGAGCGTCTTCCAGTCGTTTACATCGTATGTGTAATTTAACATATGCTGGTGTTTACAACCACTAGGCGAGAGTGAGAGAGATTGATTGAGATTAATTATTTAAATAGCATTGTCCTCCCTGTTGTCTCTCTTATTCCCTGAGTATAAGCCCTGGGTTAATCTCATTACCTCAGTTGCCAGTACCAGTTGTGTCTCTCTCTCTGTGTGTGTGTGTGTGTGTGTGTGTGTGTGTGTGTGTGTGTGTGTACATGTGTGCAGACCTATAGGCTTAAATGCCTGTAAATGTGGAGGTCAGAGGTCAGCCTTTGATAGCATTTGTCAGGAACCGTCCACCTAGTTGTTTTGGAAGCATTCATTCTCTTGCTGGGACCTGGGGTTTACTGATTAGGCTAGGCTGGCTAGCCAGCAGGTCACAGGGGGCCGTTTGTCCCCACCTCCGTAGTTCTGGGATTACAGGTGCCGTCACCACACCAGGCTTTTTTGCATGGGTTCTGGGGTTCAGACTCAGATTCTCAGGATTATGTAGCCAGAGCCCCACAGTGGCTTCTGTTCCTTTCAACTGACACCTGTCTTTTCATTTCATTTTTAAATAGAACAGTATCTCCTACTTCCCCCCTCCCCCAACTGTCCCCCAGCCATACCATGGCCAAAGAAAGCCCAGCTCTCTGCCATGATCCACTTCCGTACTGACCTTGGACCCCAACCCTAACATCAGAAGCCCTTACTGTTTGCTTTCCTTTCTCTGTTGCCTCATCCGGGACGTTGTGTACCTGGCTGGACTGTGCTGACCGCACCAGGCATCCTCCTCCTGTTCCGATGCATCCGGCAGGGCCCTGGTAAAGTTATCTGGCGAAAGCTTTTGGGAGACCGTGCTTCTGGGACTTTATGACTAAGATGTCGACTTTCTACCCTTAGACGGTTTTATTTTTAAAATTTGAGCATCAGGAGATACAGTTCGTGGAATGGTGAACTGTCTATTGTAGGGAAGCTTGCTTAGGTTGGATGTTAAAGGGACATTCGTAGGCTGATAAAGTGCTAAAAGTTTGTTATTCCTGTTCTGGGGACCAGCCTAGGCACCACAGATGAGGGAGGCTCTGTGCAGCCCATTCTGGTAACGTTTTATTCAAGGTTTTTATGTATAAATTATATGTTAAGGCATCTGGCTTCTTTTTGTTGTACACGTTAGAAGCAAGGTTATTTTGAATAGCTTTTCTTCAGTCTTTCCCTCCAGCTTATGTGACACGGCGGTCATCTTTAAGTTCCGTGGAACATGCTGCAAAGAGCTCACAGTTCTGTCGAGGTGCCAGAGTGGTGAGGAGTGAGTTGGGAGGTCGGTGGGTATTTAGATCGGGATACGGTTTTTGATGGCTCTTTTTATTCTGTGAGCATCTCACACGTGGCTGTTCTGAGCCTACCGTGCTCCAGCTTCTCCCCCCCTCTCCTTAGACGTCTCCCCTGCGACCCTTCATCTGATGCTTTCCCTCTCATTTTTCTAAAGCACTGACGTGGGTTTGTGCTGCCTGCAGGAAGGAGGCTGTTCTCACTGCTTCTTGGGGATTTCAGGATCGCATTTTCCCGTGTTCAGAGCTGACTCCTTTGTCTAGGCAGGTGTGCGTAGTAGGCCGGAATTTCTTCAGTGTAACAGCACCTGGACGCCTTCTGAAGTAGGAAGATGCTGTCTTGGAAGGACGCTACCCTGGCCGTGTATCTCCCAACTTTCTGTCTTCTAACTCCCTGCCCCCTCTGTACGATTTTTTTCCCCCCTCAGAAAGTTTATCTGATTCAGACCTGGCTCAATCCTGGGGAGCTTATTATAGTCCTTTTGGGCGAGCGGATCTCTACCAGGCTTTCTTTTGAAAGCTATCTGGAATCACTCTTTTCAATCTTGTCTGCCTGTCCATCTATCTACAACACTCCATCTGTCTGTCTGCCTGTCCATTTTCCACCAGTTTATCAGCCCATCCATCTATACGATCTGTCTGCGTGTATATGGTGTGCATATACGTTTATGTATATGCATTGCACACGTGCCACAGCGAGCACATGGAGGTCTGATCACAAGGCAGGTGTGTTTCCTGGCCTCCTAGAGCCGGTTCGTGGGTGCCCGTATCGGGCCAGCGGGTCTGGGAGCTTCCAGAGATTTTGTTTTTTCTGTACTTCCAATCTTGGATGGGTGTGGAGGTTACAGATACCTGCTTCTTTGACAAGGTTTACGTGAGTCTTGGCACTTCAGCTCAGATGCTCGCACGTGCGTGGCAAGCATTTTACTCTTTCGGAAACTCTGAACATCGTTTCTCTTACTTCCTCACATTGTGGGGTTTACTGAAGGCCGGTCACCGTATGCCCCTCAGCAGCACCTCTGACCTGGTTTCTGTGTTCCAGTGTCTTGTCGCACACCTGAGGGATGACTGACCCAAGTCTCTTCAGTAAGGAAGTCGGGATCCTGCTGTGTTTTTCAGGCCGCCTTCTCCTGGGCTGAACACCAGTGGTCTGAGCACTGTTAACAGGTTTTCTTTTGTTCTTAATTACACGGCCAGTATTCTATGGCCAGGATAGCTATTATTTCCCCATGTCTGCATCGATTCCTTCCTGAGGCTGTAGCAGAGTTCCACAAATACAGTGGCTTGATATTGTATAGACTTAGTATCTTAACGTTCTGTGGGTGAAGTTCAGCGTGGGTGCCACTGGCTGGCAGAGCGTGGCTTGATTTCCATAGCTTCTAGAGCAGCGGCTCTCAACCTTCCCAGTGCTGTGACCCTGTAATACAGTTCCTCGTGCTGTGCCGACCCCAGCCATAAAATAATGTTCATCGCTTCTTCGTAACTGTAATTTGCTACTGTTAGGAGTCGTAATGTAAATATCGGATAGGCAGGATATCTGATATGCCACCCCCCAAAGGGGGTTCCCACCCACATGTTGAGAACCACTGGTCTAGGATCTCTTGTCTAATTTCTAGAGGCCACTGGATTCCTTGCTGCTGACTCCTTCCTCTCAACGTTAGCCGTGCAGCTCGAGGCTTCGTGACACACTGACCTCTTCTCCATCTTGGCTTTCCACTTGGAGGTTTCTGGCAGCACCGGCCCCACCTAGAGAAGTTAGGTTGATAAATGAGATCCCCAAAGTCCACGTCAGTGCCATGGGGACATGGCGGCTTGCTTGTAGGTGGAGGCAGATGGAGTGGTCTAGCTGTCTAGACGGCTGAATTGGTGACCTGAGTTCAAGTGAGAGACCCAGCTTCAACATGACGGATAGCGATCAGGGTAGACACCCAGTGTCACACCCACATACACAACTCCACACACTGCGCACACACCCCAATATGTGTCTAAATGTGCCTGGCTGGGTTGAAGAGCAAGAGGCAAGCTGACCGTCATCGGACGCTAACATGCTCCTTAGTCACCTTCCTAGTAAGAGGGTAACGTCCTGCCTCTTCCTGTCCCCTTACAGTGTGACCGTGCTCGTGGCGTCGTTAACTGGCTGGCTGTATTTGCCTGGTAAATGTGTAAGGAAACGATGTCTACACATACGTGCCTTGCCAGCAGCTGCCGCCTCGTTTATTTCCTTCTGGTGTGCAAACCGGGAGCTGCTTTGTGTGGGACACAGGCCGCGTCCCAGTGACCTGGGGAACATTTGTTCTTCATGAAGAACCACTTAGACGGTTGTGACTGTCCTTACTCGTTTCGAAGGCTAGAGTGAGCTTCCCCAGTTTATTACAGAACCTCCACAGAATTACGGTAAATGTTTTTAAGACCTCGAATGGAGCCTGGGGGTCCCTTTGGAATATTAAGGATAAGGGATGTTGGACTGTGTTCTCATAGCTCCTGACATGTGAGCGGCTTTAGAGGATTTTTATGAGTGTGTGCGTGCGTGCGTGTTTGTATACGCGTGTTGTTTGGGGAGTAATCTACTTGCCCAAGGAGTGTTGGGCGGCATCCCCCAGTCTTGGCGTTTACAACAGATATGACCATCCCATGGCCAGATACTGGCCAGGGCCGTTTATTAGCCTTCAGGGAATCCTGGCTAGTTTCTTCCAGTTAATCCCAGCCAGAAGTTTTCCTGGCCTGGGGCACTTCAGTTCCTGTCTTGGCTGTAGTGCGGCTGCCCTCCACCCCCACCCCTCCTTGTGTTTCTGGTTTCTCTTGTTAAGGCCATCAGGAGTTATAGTAGGAGCCACCCTCATGACCTCATCTTAGCATTATCTGCAAGAGACTTTTTTTCCCAAATAAGGTCAACCTCCCTACTCACTGGTCCTTGGGAATTAGGACTTTGTCCTGTGTATCTGGAGGGACCCACTTCATCCCGTAACTGGTGCAGAGTCTGGGAAGTGATTCCGAGCAAGCAGAATGGATAATGTAGTCCTGCCGGCGGGTTGGCCCGGCAGAGCCGGCAGACACAGCTGTGAACAGTCTCAGGAAGCGTGGTAAGGCCAAGAGCCCAGCTAGAGTGCCTGGCGTCTTAACTGGGTTCTTGGCCAAGTGGCTGGAGTTCTTGGTTTTCAGTCTTTGGGGGAATTGTATTTACAGATTCAAGACCACCGTAATCCATTGCACTGGAGAGCATGCTTTCTAGGAAGCTCCTTCAACTTAGGGTCACAAGGAGGTAACACGGTCTTGCCCCTGTGCCCTGGTGTGCGAGCAGAAGAAAACCTTCACACTGGAACTTAGTCCTTGTAAGCATAGTTTATAGTCTTCCTTCCTCTCCGTCAGGAAGACTCAAAAGAACATCACAGCAGCCACAGAACTCCAGCCAGCCATCTCTCAAGCAGAAGTCAGAGGGGTTACTGCCCATCGGAAGACAGTTCTCTGAACTGTCACGCTCCTAGCCACTTAGAGCGAGCCCAGGATGCAGCATTGGGCTGAAACGAATAACCAGGGAGGGCCACATGGATCAGCTGGGACAGTTTAGGACACAGTTTTCAGCATGGTCTTTGTGACGACATGGCAGAGGGTTCGGAAATGGCCCCAGTGTCCAGCAGCAGGGAGATAAATACCACCTCCCATCGCTCGCCCATCTGCGCCGATGCGGCTCCTCAAGAAGTTGATGTTTCCTGCCCTTTGATAATTGCCTTGGCCCGTGGTCACCAGTTCCTGAAGCTGCCACCCAATGCAGATCCAGTGCTATCAGCGAAGGGAGCAGGGGCCTGCCTTGCCTAGCTGCCACTCAGATCTTGGGTGTGGTTAGGAAGCGAGATGTTAGTTAGCTATAGTGGTCCTGGGGGAACCCTCAGGTGGGGATCTTGTGACGCCTTCTTATCTGTTCACGCCCCAGACGTAATCAGGGTTGGGCATCTTTTCGCGTCATAGCATAATTTGTGTCCACTCTTAGCTTCTTGCAACCTGGAAGGGCCTCCGGCATTTGCTGTGTGAAGGAAGCAGTTTGACTGGGTGGTGGCGGTGGTGGCAATGGTGGTGGTGGTGGTGGTGATCTTCTGTTCACAACTACTCCTATCTGACAGGTAAACATAGCAGTAGGTGGGTGTGTATTTAAAGAGAAAGAAAACCTCCCTTTCTCCAACATACACAGAACCCCGCTGTCCAAACCGAGACCCAGGCCACTCTGTTTGCGTACCTTCATCCTTCACTTTGTGGCCTTGGTGAGCTTTTGAACGCTGGCCTAGGGAATCAAACCGCAATCGGACGGCAGTAGGAAATGTTATCCTAACCGACGTGTGAGCTAGGATGGTTTTAACTTGTCAAGCATTCATAAGATGGTGTTGGCCTTAAACCATGGAAGAGATGGTAACTTGAAGCTAGCCGTTCGTCAGAGTGTGTCAGGATAAGAACTATCAGGGGAGTCTGATAATGATGTCAGTTCATGCGTTGTCATGACGATAGGCAGTTAGAGCCCTTTGATGTTTTATTATGCCATGAAATACATGTCTCTCTTTCTCTTCGTCTGAGGCGGCGTAACATGTTTACTTCACTTCTGGTGTAAACAAAAGGCACAGACCGACCGTGTGGTGTGGTCCTGTAATCCCAGCGCTGTGAGGCAGTGGAGGATCAGGGTTTCAGGTCCAGCCCAGAGCCACAGAGTAGACCAAAGAGACCACCTGCTTCTTAGGAGGGACAGTTCTGGTTTTAGGAGTCCAGCAGTGGCTCACTTTAGAGCTGTGTGTGCTACGTTAGCGCTCTACTCTTTGTTTGAATAAAATGAAGTCTGTGTATTAAATGTGTATAGGGTTCAGGATTTTTTAGTATTGTCTTAGCTGGCGTGTATGAGAAGGGAGTCTGGTGTGTGTGTGTGAGAAGGGAGTCTTGGATAAGGGATTGCCCAGATCAGAGTAGCCTGCCCGATTGTTTACATGGGATTGCCCAGCCCCTTGAAGGCAGCGTCATTCCCTAGGCCAGTGGTCCTGGGCTATGCAAGGAGCCATTGAGCAGCACTTCCCCATAGTCTCCTCTTCAGTTCCTGCTTGAGCTCTTGTCCTGACTTCCCTCGGTGTTAGAACTTGACTTTTCCTCCCCTAAGCTGCTTTTGATTCAGGGTGTTTTATCATGGGAACAGAGGGAATTAGAACAACTATACTGACAGGTTCTTGTTTTGTTTTTTTTTTTTAGTTTTTTATTAGCATACACGCTGGCCAGTTTTATGTCATCTTGACATGAGCTAAAGTCACCCTAGGGAGGGAACCTCAATTAAGGAAATGCCTCCATAAGATCGGGTTGTAGGCAGGCCTGCAGGGCATTTTCTTAATTATTGATTTGGGTAGCCCATGGTGGGTGACGCCATCCCTGGGCTGGTGGGCCTGGGTTCTATAAGAAAGCAAACTGAGCAAGTCACGGGGAGCAAGCCAGCAACAGCACCCCCCCCCCCCCCCGTGGCCTCTGCATCAGCTCCTGCCTCCAGGATCCTGTCCTGTTTGAGTTCCTGTCCTGACTACCTATGTTGATGAACATATCTATGTTATGATGGTGCGGTGATGTAGAAGTGTAAGCCAGATGCTCCCACTCCTCCCCAGGTAGTTTTTAGGGCATGGTCTTTTATCACAGCAATAGAAACCCCGAGTAAGACTGCACATGTTACTTCTGTCATTCCCACATGCCTGTCTGAAATGCATTTAGGCAATAATACCCTTTATTTTCTTCTGTCACTTTCTGCTCAGCTGATGCCTTTATTCCTTCCAAGTCCTCTATTTCCAGGTCTTCTGTTTCCGGTACGTTTCTAGAACTTTCTGTTAGTTTAAGCCAGCTTTTCTGGGTCTGTGTAATGTGTGGTCTATTCTGTTAGGCTTCTATTACATACTTTACTGTTTTGGATTTATTCATATTATACTGTCTCAATACCCAGGGGAGACATTTCTAACTGTGGCTATATAACTTCTGGCTAACATTTTTATTATACAGTATTTTATTCAGACAGAATAAATGGACAGTAAGACTTGTGCAAGTTTCAAAGCACGGGAAGAATGGCTCTCCCTGGTCTGCGAGCCACGATGGTTCCCACAGATGTGAATGCCCCCTCCCCTGTGAAATAACCCATGTTACCCCTCACCCCTTATTCCACATGAATATACCTAAATCAGTCATTTTCCAAAGTCTGCTTTTATTTTTTTGGTCCTTTTTTTTTCCAGAGCTGGGGACCGAACCCAGGGCCTTGCGCTTCCTAGGCAAGCGCTCTACCACTGAGCTAAATCCTCTACCCCTTATTTATTTTATTTATTTATTTATTTTTAAAGTGCCTTGAGTGATCACATGGTTGCAGTACCTGGAGAGGACGGAAGAGGGCGCCAGATTTCCCTCTGGAGCCACAGGCAGTTGTGAACCACCAGACTCGGCTTGCTAGGAACCAACTTTGGGGGTGGGTGGGGGCTCTGCAGGAACCAAGTACTCCTAACTGCCGAGCCGTCTCCAGCCCCTCACTAGATCAGTTCACCCCCAAGCCTGCTGTTTAATCTCCTGTAGCTTTTTTTGGGGTGGGGTGGGGGAATTCAGCACTATTTCTTAGGTTGGTTCGTTCATTTGGTTCATTTAGCTGTTTCTATGGACTTCATTGCCTTTTGTTTCCTTTGACTCTGCCGTTTCCCGTCTGACTAGGTACTTAAGGGGTTCATTGTATGTTATGTGCACAAAGAAGCTATTTCTTGACGCACAGGGCAAGGTTTTTCGGGGCAGCTATGCAGAGTGGACTTGGTGCCCCAGAGAGAATAACACTATTTAGCCGTTCAGAGCACCTGGCCCGTTTCACACCCACATCCGTGTTAAGTGAAGTCCCACCGAGCTTTGTTCTTGTCAAAGCTTGGTGCTTTTATCTAACGTCTTAATTCTCACCAAACCGGAGTGTGCAGGTGGTGGTCCTGATTGGTACTTCGTTAGTTGCTTTTGAGGATGGTAGTGAGCGTTTGAAAGTGTGGTCCTTCCGGTAGTTGGCAACACAGCCTATTTGATCATTTTCCTGTTGAAGTTGCTTTTAGCAGTAATCGTCTTCCTTGCCCTGGGAAGGTGGATGGCGGTCCCAGGTGGATGACCCCGATGGAGAAGCCCTTGATTCTGATTCTGGGGAACTGTCTATCTAGTCTTGGAATTTCAGTTTCCTTCAGTCACGTGAGGTCCGCCTGCTTTCAGCTTGCAGTGTTCTCTTCTGCTCCGCCCTTTTAGTGACCCCGCCCCATTAGCAGCCCCGCCCCGTTAGTGGCCCCGCCCTTTAATTGGCTGGCCCCGCCCTTTTGCACTCTGTCCTTGCTGCCATATAAACACCGCAGTTCTTAAATCTGGAAGATCTCAGCCAAATCTTTTTCTCCTCACGGTTTTACCGCTTGGTTTTTGTGCTTGGAGTTTTCTGATTTTTGTCATTCCCGAGTGAACGGTAAACATTGCACATAGACACCGGAGCCGGCATCGTTCACGCCGCACCGCCTCCTCTCTCTGGGCATCCAGCTAAGGCAGCTGGGCCGCTGGGCCCGCTGCTGCAGTTGTGGGGGATTACGGATTACGTCTTCCTTGTAGGTTCTTTTAGCCGAGGGCTTCTCTCACTCTGTCCAGGGCCTGTGGTACACACTCTCCCAGGCCTCAGGCTCCATCTCTAAACTTTGGGGAGTCTTTGTGCACCCGGGACCTCGTCGTGGGTTGCTTCTCTGGCTGGGCACACTGTTGTTCTATGGCTCTTGGTTCCTGAGGGAGTGCAGGGGAGGTGCAGCCCTGGAGAACATGGCCCTGTCCGTGTGTCTGCCACTCTCCTCCTCTGCTCCCCAAACTGCCTCAAGACTCTCTTGGGCAGCAGAGAGCTCCCTGCCTGTCCCATTGCCCTCCTGTGGTTTATTGCCTAGGTCATGGGGATGGTAGTCTAGGTCAGCCTCAAGCATTTGGTCTTTAATATGCCGCTGGGGTCAACTCTTCTGTCTGCGTAGCTTGCTTGGTTTTGGTGTGGAATCCGACAGAGTTGGCCTCTTAGGACTGACGTCTGTCTTTGATGAATCATTTTCAAGGTTAACCCACTGTAGCATGGGTCCTGACCACATTCTTGGTGTTGGGATGACATTCTGTAGATGGGCATTTAGGTAGTTTCTACTTCTTGGCCTTCCTGAGTGCCGCTTCTGAATGGTTCTTCCTTAAATACTTTGGATATGAGTTTTGTGGGGGAAAACATGTTTTTGTTTTCTTTTCTTTTTTTTTCTTTTTTTTGGAGCTGGGGACCGAACCCAGGGCCTTGCAGTTGCTACGCAAGCGGTCTACCACTGAGCCAAATCCCCAACCCCATGTTTTTTTTTTTTGTTTTTTTTTTTTTGGTTCTTTTTTTCGGAGCTGGGGACCGAACCCAGGGCCTTGCGCTTCCTAGGTAAGCGCTCTACCACTGAGTTGAATCTCCAGCCCTTGTTTTAAGGAAACTGAAGTACTATGACGGGCTGTCTACTTGAAATGTGCGTGTATAGTGTGTGTGTGTGTGTGTGTGTGTGTAACCATGGACCACTTTACTTACTTACTTATTTACCTAGTAAGATAGGGTCTCACTGTATGACCCTGGCTGCCCCAGGACTGGCATTGTAGACCTGGGCTGCCCTCTTAACTCACAAATCCACCTGCCTCTTCCTCGTGAGGGCTGGGTTAAGAGGTGTGTCCCACCAGGCCCAGATCCACCTTACCCTTTGAGACAGATTCTCTCCCCGAACACACATCTTACCAATTAATGACACTGTCTGGCAGCCAAGCCCCAGGGATCCTCTCGTCTCAGACTCTGAAAGATGTCATTGTGGTTAGCTTTTTATGTGGGTGCCCGGCTTTCCGAGTCCAGTCCTCGTGTTTGTATGGTAAGTGTTTAACCAGCTGAGCCATCTTCCAGCCCAACCAAATCATCTCCGTGTGTCTTCCCACTGCCTCAGAGGGAGGTGACATTTGCATTTAATAAAGGAGAAAGCAGTGCCTTGAAGGAGTCATGACCCCACTGGGGTCACACAGTTAGAAGAGGCCACACCTACCTGGAGAAGCAGGTAGATTGACTAGGGTCTCACACTGAATAGGAACCTCCCAGAAAGCTCGGTCTGTTTGTCACCGATGTTTTGGACCAGTCCACTTCGTAGGCTTGTGATGTGCCCACACAGGCAAGCCAGGTTCTCATTTGAGTCACATGTAGATTTGGCGGTATTGAATTCATACGGTCAGGAGAGTAGCCTTTCTCTGTAGCATATTTGACAGGAACCCATGGGCTTATAAAACTTGCAAACTGTTAGGTTTCTTTTAAGTCTCCAGATCTTAAGAGTTCTTGCTATCTGGAAAGCAAACATGGACATTGTCTGTCCTCCTGTCCTACAGTCCTCGGACATGGTTTGAGGTAAGGGTCTGAACATAGTAGCTGCTTGTCTGTCTTTCTTTCTCTGTCTTTGCCTCTGTTTCTCTCTGTGTGTGTGAGTCCTGGGATAGAATTAATAAGTGCTTTAATTCTTCAATTGCTTTTGCCTTAGAGCAGTGGGTAAGATAGGGAGGGAGCATCCATTAGCCGCTACGGACAGGCGAGGAATCGTAATTTGAGTGTGGATGGGGAATCCTCTCTTTGAGCCTTGCGTTAGAATGGTGGTACGTCTGGCTTGTGTCTAGTGTCACTGACACACTCAAACAGATTTTCTGCAGAAAAGTGGCTTGTGATGATAAACCTCTTGGTATAACCAGTTTGTAAGCTAATCCCATAAGACCCGCCAGCTGTCAGTTGCAAGGGATCCGGTTAAATTCCAAGCATCTGCCGGGGCAGTCGATAAACACACAATGCACCTCAGAAAGAATGGGGTTTTACCCCGTTGCCTGGCAGCGTGTCGGTGGTTCTTGAAGACCTAACAGTGTGCTATCAGGTGCTATGTTGAATTAAGGTTTTTTTTTTTTTTTTTTTTGTTTTTTTTTTTGGCAAGATCAGAACTCTGTAGCCCAGGATAGCCTGGAACTCGTCTCACTATGTAGCCAAGGATAGCCTCAAACTCAGTACCCTTCTTTTAGGTCCCCACCTGCTGAATAAGTGCCTCAAACAAACAAACAAACAAACAAACAAACAGAAACCCCAGAAGGTTAAATTTAGATCATTAGCAACTGGACAACAGGATAGCGGTTTACAGTTTTATTTACTGTATCCGGGTGCAAGTGTGTCTGTGTAGCAGTTGTATGCCTGATGCCGGCAGGAGGCCCTGGACGCCCTGGAGCTAGAGTTACACATGGAATTGAGAGTCAATGTGTAGATTCTCGGAGCCCAACACAGGTCCTCTGAAAGAGCACCCAGCACTCTTAACCACTGAGCCATCTCTCCAGCCCCAGAGTAATACTTCTGAGTATATTAACGTCATATATGCGACTGTCAGGGTTCTCACACACCGACAGCTCGTGATTCTCCGTTGCCGAGGCAAATCCGTAGCCGGTGTTCGGATGACGTTTCTAAGTCAGTGCTCTGAGTTCTGTTAACTGTTGAACTTTGCCTTGACGCACCCGAGGCTGTGGTCAAGAACATGTTTTCCCGTACTTTCACGTTTTGGGGGATGGGTCCATCTTTAATTGTGTTCGGCAGATGTTCTTTCAACCGGCATGGTTCTGGTTCACTCCGGCTCTTGGGTTTCCTCTGTCAGCAGTGAACGCTGTAGTAGATAGTTCTCGGTTCTCCAGAATGCCGTACAATACTTGCCACTATGGTTGACAGCACTGTCAAATCTCGGCCCCAGTGGTACTAACTCAAGAAGATCCCATCTGAGGGTCGCTCCAGGCTCGCTTTCCCCACGGAGTCGATACATCACTCCCTTTCTTTTGTGTCCACCTTCTGTTATATTGGAGTTATTTTGGATAGGGGAGGAAAACATGACAGAAAGATTGTGTGGTCTGCTTTTACGTATAGACACTGAGCGGTCACCGGTGGGAGAGGCCATGATGTTACACAGACTTGGCCCCATGGCTGTGTAACTCAGATGTCCTCATTTCTAAGCAGCTAGGTTCCTACTGGATATGGAAGCAACATAGTGCACCTCTCAGTTAGGGGAGGACTGAAGGAGCTGAAGGGGTTTGCAACTCCATAGGAAGAACAACAATATCAACCAACCAGATCCCCCAGAGCTCCCAGGGACTAAACCACCAACCAAAGAGTACACGTGGAGGGACCCATGGTTCCAACCGCATATGTAGCAGAGGGTGGCCTTATCTAGCATCAGTGGGAGGGGAGGTGCTTGGTTCTAGGGAGGCTTCTTCCCCCAGCGAAGGGGGATGCTAGGGGGGTGAGGTGGGGGTAGGTGGGTGGGGGAGCACCCTCAGAGGCACAGGGGAAGGGGGATGGGATGGGGGGTTGTGGAGGAGAGACAGGGAAGGGGGACAACATTTGAAATGTAAATAAATAAAATAACAACAAAAAAGCCTACAAACGCACAAAACAATATTCTTGATATGCTTGTTCACATTTTGATTTGAGATTCACAGGGTGAGAGAAGAACCTCCATCTTGTCTGTCTTTGAGATACAGGTTCCCTTCCCCACCCCCATCCCCACCCCCACAGGTTCCCTTTTGAACTGAGACACCCTTAGGTCGCCATGATTCTCAAGCCTTTCAGATAACGTGGGGGTGGGGTGGGGGAGGAGGGAGACAGCTGATGTAATCGAAGGATGAATTTCACCAGGAGCCTGATTTATCACCCTCCGTCTTCTCGCCCGTGTCTCGGGACGAATGTCCCAGCTTGCTCTTAGTTCTTGGGCTGCTTTCTGTCTGCCTCCTCCCTGACCTCTTTCTTGTAGGGAATGCATTACAGAGATGACTCTGTGTTCAGATTAAACACCAGGGCCTGTTTCAAGATTGGGGTGTAAAGAACAAAGGGAAGCCCAAAGTTGAGATGATGCCATACTCTTGGTGAAAACCCAATGGAGTTTTGGGTGGACGTGTGCTTTCTGTGGTGTGTGGCTTCCATCCTGACCTGGTTTACCTATACATACATGCATGCATGCATGCAAACATACACACATGCATACATACATACACATGCATACATATACACATGCATACACACATACATGCATGCATGCATGTACAGATGCATGCATACACACACGATACCGTCAGGATGCTGGATGTCACCTCAGACATTGTTCTCAGAGGCAGTGTTGGGTGCATCTTACGTACTATACGTCATCTTCATTTATGAACTCGTGCCTAACCAGTGCCAGTCAGATGAGCCCAACTAGAACTTAGAACTGCCAGGAAACCTTCGCTGAGGGGCTTTCCATAAGCTCTGGAAGACCGAGCAGGCTTTTGAGACAAGGTCTTGCTGTGCTGTGTATCTCAGGATGTCTTTGAACTCATTATAATCCTGCTCCAGCCTGCCGAATGCTGGGATTTCTCGGACCACCGGCTTCAGGTAGTCTTCAGTGGGATAATCCTTCATTTTAAAGCAGGGTTTCAGAGTAGCATTTTCTTTTCTTTTAAGTATAGAGTAGAGTTTATTCAGGGCATGGGAGGGGAGTTAAGGGTAGGAGAGATAGAGTAGAGGAGTAGAGGCCATGAGCACATGGAGAAGGGGGGAAGGGAATCGGGGGAGAGGGGGAGCAGGAGGGATGGGACTGAGGGAGAGAGCAAGAGTAGCATTTTCTACTTATGAGCTTTGAAAAGGAAAAAGCTGACTACTCTCAAATAGCGAATAATTTTATTTGCCCCAGACCCAGTTTCTGACTCCCCTCTCTCTGCTTACATCTTAAAAACTTGCTCCCTTGTCTGGGGAGAACTGTGTAGAAAACCTCATAAAACATACTCTGTTAATTGTCACAGGCTTTGTTTGTTAAAGGAGAGTTCTTTTTTGATTCAAAAGACTTTTAGACTTAATTCAAAGGACCTCACCCTCTTAGAAGGTGGGTTTCTGTGGCTGCTGGTATGTTCAGAAGAACTGTTGGTGTAGTCCAGTTAGAAGTGCCCCGCTCAGTTCTGCAAGCCACCGGGGTGCAGCAGTGGCCTTCCTCACTCTCTGGCAGCCTCACTCTCTGGCCCTTGTCCGTCTTCAGAGTTCTCCTTGACAAGACATTGCATTCTGCCATTCCTTTAACTTGATATGAAATGAAGAGACAGAGAGAGGAACCACGTAGAAGAAGGTTGAAGGTGTCAGAAGTGTTGGCTATCAGCTGCTGGCCACACGCAAAGAGGAGCTGGTCAGCCCGGCCTGGTTGGAGCCTCCTTCACTGCTTGTGGTGAAACCCCCAGGCTTTTAAGATAACGTGCGATCCTGCGTGAGATGGTGGAGGTGGGCTTGGTGCTGATGCTGGCTTGTGGCAGTGCCCTTGTGAAATCTTAGCCCAGCATCAGCCCTGCCAGCTGGGCAGAGTCCCTCTGCCTTTCTCCTCCTCAGAACCCCGAGAGTGGGTCAGAACCAGAAGAACCAGTAGCGCTGTAGATGGTGGGCGCAGATATCTAGAATAGGTCTGCAAATACTTTGGATTCTTGCCTATCACGTGAGCAGCAGATCTTGACACTTCTGGAAGGAGAGTGGTGGCTGTTGATTTAAAAGATAAAAGTTGCGTTCTCTGCTGTTTTTCTTCTCTGTTGCAGGAAGGGAGAGAGATTGCCAAAAGCTAGTGTAGTTAGAAGCAGCCCCCAGAGGTCTCAGGGCCTGCTTCTGGTGTCCTTGGCTGGTCATGAACTTTTTATAGCTGGTTGAGCCTATCCCTAATGGCTTTCCCAGGAACTTCCAGGCTGACCGGTCTCCGAGTGCCCAGATTCTGTGAGTTTCTGGATTTCAGCCTTGAGTATTACAATGTATTTGGCAGAACTTTTCTGGGGTCATTGGGAGATTGGCGAGCAGAGCCACAGATGCGCTGCCATTGAAACCATGACGTATGTGTTGGGGAAGCTGGTATCTAGGTGGTGTCGGGCGTGGAGTGTGGTGGCTGTGGGCCCTTTCAGGGTAAAGGCAGTGGCTGCCTAGCGTCAGACTCTTTTCCTGTCCTATTGGCCGTCTGGTGTCAGCAGAGGCGTGGAATTTAGTCAGATCTCTCTCCCTGGGCTGGGCTGTGTGCTTTTCTGCTTGTAAACGCCAACAGTAGAATTAAAATAATCTCTTTAAAGTAGGAAGGGGCGGGAGAGATGGCCCAGTAGTTACAGAGCACCGGCAGCTCCTTCCCTGGGATCTTGGTTTGATTCCCAGCACCCACCCACACAGTAGCTTACAGTAGTCTATAGAACTCTAGTCCCAGGGGATCCGACACTGGCTTCCACAGGCATTGCACACACACACACACACACAGCACACAGACATCCACGCAGGAGAACACACATACACATAAAACCTCAAAGTTTAAAAACAAAAACCAACAAAAAAAAAAAAAAACTACCAAATCAACTACAGGGGGGATGTACGTGGAGTAAATATCTTGAAATGTTGGTGTCCTTTCCTTTGTGCTTACTTCTTTCTGAAAGGGGTTTTCTTGGAATGATAATGTCCTGTTTGTTAATTGAGCTTTTGGGGTGGCACACTCGTTGTTATCACCCAGTACATCATGCCTGGCCCTTTTTGGTGGAGTATCTCCAGTGCGTTTTCAATTCAGTAACGCTTGCTTTGGCAAGGACCCTGCCTTCGAGTTCCCAGTAGGGCAAGCAAAATGTGAACGTTGTCTCTGGTCTTCCCGTTGGCCTCGGCCCAGCCCCATAGGAGTTAGCACCTTAGGACAAACACTCTTCAGGACTTGGTGCCTCTCCTCCGTAACAGTGTCATGGACACTCAGATGTGCTGAGGTTCATTCAAGGCGGTGGCATTCGGAAGGGGGGTGTTCACTAGTCCGGGTGCACAGCACAGGCTGGGCCCTGTCTACCGGGAGGGACTTGGGTGTTGGTGTTTTGATCTCGGGATGCTTTGTGAAATCTGGTCTTTGTTAATTTGGCCTGCCACCTTGAAGAAGGATTGTGTGTAGTCCATGGAGGCCCCTGGGCTCCCAGTGAAGTTGTTCCCGGTGCCTCTGCCAAAATCCTCTGCTTTGTATGTAGGGAGGGGTATAGTGGTTCACGGTTAAAAGCAGAGCTCTCATTAAAATCGGCACCTCTAATAAAATAATAAGAGCCGTGCTCCATTCGGGAAAGTTCTCACCACATGTTTTTGTTTTGTTCTTCTAATTTTTCTAAACAGCAAGCCAGGGCTGAGCAGGAAGAAGAATTCATCAGTAACACCTTATTCAAGAAGATCCAGGCCTTGCAGAAGGAGAAAGAAACCCTCGCGGTGAACTATGAGAAGGAAGAGGAGTTTCTCACCAATGAGCTCTCCCGGAAACTGATGCAGGTAAACGGTCTCATGGATCTTCTCCGCCCCACACATACGCTTGCCTTCCTCTCCTCTCCAGGACAAGTGGCTTCACAGAGCGTTTCAGTTTACGTGTGCTGACGCAGTCGTCGCCTGGGTTTTGGGGGGTTTCAAAACACGGGGTACGGATCCTTCAGACAGTGGCTCTGGAGCCCACCTGCTCAGGAAGGGTGGGAGTGATTTGCGTTGTGATTTAGAGAAGAGAGGGGAGGCTAATCTGACTGCGTGGCCCACGTCGTCAGTAGTAGACGGCTCATTCTCCATGCCGTTTCTAGACGTGCAGGGACACGGTTACAGCTTGTTTCTCCTGTGTTCCGCTGTGTCCGTCAGCTGTCCCCATTTTTAACAACACAAGAAGCCGGCTCTCTTATTGAACTAACTGTTGTTAGTATTTGGCCGAATCGTGAGAACCCAGCAAGTGAGCTTTGTCCTCTCTAAAAACATTCACCTCTGTGTTTGTAATTGGCCTCCCATTCACCCTTCGCAGCCCCCTGTAAGAGGCGTTAGGAAGCGGCCAGGGTGGTACACCAGGCACAAGATGGCTTGGACCTCGGATGTGACCTCCCGGAGTTTTACGAATTCAGCTCTACCCTAGAGAACTGTGGCGACTGTCTCCACACTCCTTCAGTCTAAATACGCATGTATTACAAACCTAAATCCACCCCCTCCCCCCAGCTTTTCTTTCTAAAGAGAATAGACAGCATCTGAACTGTATAACCCAGTAAACTGATTCTGCCCACCCCAAAACGTGGCGTGTGGTCTGAGACTTCATGTGGCAGTGTCTGGCGTCCGCCCTCGGTCACAGCAGAGTGTGGTCAGCAGGTTTATCTCCGACCACACTGCCAAACTCTTGCCGTTGGACGTTGACGTAGGGATGCTCGGCATGGTCCCAGACAGTTTCTCAGGAGTGGTGGTCGGTTGTTCACGTGCTTAAATGTTGTGAACAGCATGTTGTGGATGTACACACGTTAGCATCCGAGGACGCCATCACCGTCCTCCACCTCCAGAATGTTTTCAAACTGAGACTCCTAACCCATGAACCAACCACACTGCCTCAAACTCTTCTGGGTCTCGGTAACATGTTGCTTGAAGGTGGGCGTCTCTGGGAGTCTCGGGGGCATCTCCAAATGGGGTTCGTTTTACGGTTTTATAAACCTGTCCTATTAGACATTGCCTATGATGGTTGGTCTTGATGGGATTTAGAATGAGCATAGGGAAGACCTCCCCTGATTGGGTGGTGTCGTCCCTGTGGGCTGGGGTCCTGAAGAAAGCGAGCTAAGTACCAGCATTCAATGTCTGTTTTCTACGTGAGGTGGGGTGGGTGCAGCCGCTCCATGCACCCACTGCCACGCCCTTCGGTATGATGGACGAGCTCCTCAAACCGTGAGCCAGGTGTTTCATCCTAGCAAGTAATCTGGTAGCCACGCAGATGCCCACAAACCTGCTCCGTGGTTGGCCACTTCGAGGATTCCTAGCTACAGCAAAGGACTGCCCGGGTTTGATCCTCGCTCTCCAGGCTGTTGGCACACGTGGCCTTAATGGATTCAACCGGTCTTTTGTCGAATCCTCAGACTCTGAAACCACCCAACGTGGAAATAACTTTTTCCATCTGGAAGATTTTTCTGGTAATTTTTGCCGGTAGGCTTTTCCAACTGCGTAATTAGTTTAATGTGGCTTTCTAGGTGTTCACTTCTGTTTACGGTGCTTTGAAATAAAAAGTTTGCTAAGAGAAACAGTATTGGAGGCACCATTGACAGACACATGGCGGAATCGATTGGTCTCCAGGACAGTGCATGTCTCACCCGAAGGACCTATTTGTGTGGCTTCTCTGTGGTGATTGGACGTTTTTAAAAATGGGTATTTCAGAGGGATTCCCGAGAACAAAAGGGACTTCGTTAGCTGAGGCCCAACAGTGATCTGCCTGCCTCTGCCTCACCTCCAGGGGTTGGAGGGAGCATCTCCACTACCCCTGGTCCTGTGATGCTTTTAAAAACAAAATCCAGTTCCCGTAGTTGTAAATGACAGCTCTAGGGACTACCAACCTGGGACGCAGGTAATGCTAAATGCCTAGTAAAGCGAGCTGCACACAGCACACACAGCCACACCTGCAGCATGTGGCTCTTTTCTCTTGGAGAGGGAGCAGTGGGACGTGCCTTTTTTTTTTTGAAGACAGAGGCCAGATCCCCTGTGACTGTAATTAGAGAGGACCAAACCTGGGCTCTTTGTGAGAGCAACAAGTGTGTTTAACCGTGGCCTGCCACGTGCTATCTTGTGAAAGCTGTATTCTGAGAAGCGTGCATCTTTCTGAGCCCAAAGCGTGGGACTGGTTTTTTGATTAGTAAAAGACTGACCTGAAAGGAAAGTAATTTGGGGGAAGATATGGAGCTGTGGCCCTCAGAAGGCGTAGTCACCATTTTCTTCACAATATCAGCAGTATGTCTGCTGGGTGAAGAGCACACAGTCTTTTAATTAATTAATTTAATTAATTAATCAATTGATTGATTTGTTACTCTCGAGGGGAGGGTCTTCTAGTACCCCAGTCCACGGTTCTCCTGCGTCCGCCTTTCAAGTGCTGAGACCCCAGGCATGCACCACCGTACCCAGCTAGGTTACGGCCATCGCTTGTGTGTGCCTTTTCTTTTTTTTTTTTTTTTTTTTTGGTTCTTTTTTTTTCGGAGCTGGGGACTGAACCCAGGGCCTTGCGCTTCCTAGGCAAGTGCTCTACCACTGAGCTAAATCCCCAACCCCCGTGTGTGCCTTTTCTTATCACTGTATACGAGCAGCATGCATTTCTGTAGCCAGACACTTTGTAATGGGATTGAACAGTTCTGTCGGCTGCATGTCCTGGCCTTCTGAAAACTCCTTCTGCCCCCCCCCCCCCCCCCCCCCCGATTTCAGCCCTCAGAGCCCTGCCGTTGAGGTCAGGAGTTGCACTGGGCTCAGGCTTACCCGTGGGCTGTAGAAGGTTCACACTTGCTCCCATCATTAAGGAGGAGTGTGTTCAATTGCCTGGTGGGGTTCACTCTGTGCTGATCTCCTCTGTTGCTAAAACAAAATTCCAGGTTGCACCGGTTGCCAACTAAGGTGCTTCAGTGCTAACTTGGCTTGGCTTTAGCAACTGGACATCTCCCACCTGATGTATGAGGTTCATTTCCTGTGTGCGTGCGTGCGTGCGGGTGGGTGCATGTGTGTGTGTTTGTGTGTGTGTGTGTTAGTTGTCTGTGTCTGTCTGTCTGTCACCCTGTTTCTGATTGTTGCCTTCACTCCTCTCTGCAAATAGGATGCTATAAAAAGTCAGAGTTATTTTGGGTCCCTGTCTTTCACTATAGAGCAATTGAGGGTAATAAGGAATGCTACAAACTACCTGTCCCTCAGTCTTTGAAAACCTGTTCCAGTTTTCAAGCTGTACACCCTAAAACAACAAATAGGTTTATGGTCTTGGACCTTTGATCTGCCTTTGAAGCAGGATCCGGCCCAGTGCGGGCGTTCTGGCTAGAATGGGAGTGACTGTGTAGTCTTATGCTAGTGAGTTCGTTCTGTTTTCCAATCGTGTCTGTGTCTGTGTCTTTGGCGTGGGCTTGTGCATGTGAGTGCGGTGCCTACAGAGGACCGGAGCCCTCATTGGATCCCCTTCAAGCTGGAGTGACAGGTGACTGTGAGCTGCCAACATGGGTGCTGGGAACTGTCCTCAGGTCCTCTGCACGAGCAGTGGTGAGCCCTTCACTGCTGAGCCATCATCTCTCCTGCCCTGACGTGTCATTTCTGTTACTGACTTGGTCCCTGAATGCCTTGGAGACCTAAAGTAGACAAAACAGCGTCCTAGCATCTATAGAAACATAGAAGGAAGTTTCATGCAGAACTGACGATGAAGCCGCCAGGACCGGAGGTTGTCCTGGTGCTTAGGTGGGTGTGGCCACATTGCCGAAGATTGACAGCAGGTGCTTCAGACGGATGTCACCAGGAAGATGGTGGCAAGCGCTTCTTCGGCAGGGTTCCATGGAGAAGGTGGGTGGGGAACGCTTCAGACTGGTACCACGCAGCAGCCATAGCATCCTTCCATTGCTTTTACTAGGGAACAGAGATGGGGAGGAGACAGAAGTACCTGGGTGTTCTCGTTAGCCCAGTTATCGCTCTCAGTCCTTGCTGTGGCGCTCGGTAGGAGAATGGCCGCCATAGGCTCATCTGTTTGAATACTTGATCCTCGGTTGCTGCCTATTTGGGAAGCAAGGTAGTCTGATGGAGGAAGAATGTCCCTGGGGACAAGCTGTGAGGAGGGAGAAGGCCCCTGGGGACAAGCTGTGAGGAGGGAGAAGGCAAGTTGCTTTCCTGCCACTGAGACAAAGCACCTTGACCGCTGCATCTTATGGAAGGGAGCATTAGGTCCAGCTCACCCCAGGCCTTCCTCTCCCTCACAGAGAGGTCGTGCCTCCTTCCAGTACCACCAGATGGATGTATTTTTTTTCCAGAACCCTTGATCCTCTGAGTAGCCTGGTGTGTCCACAACCACTGGATGTGAACTCCAGCCCGTCCCCTCCCAAGATGCACACTAGGATTTGAGGCCATTTCCTGCCAGCTCCACCGGGGTGGCCGTGCGTTTGTGCAGACAGCTAAGTCACATGATGGGCTGACACCATAGGAAACCGTTCTGTTAATTTCGGGGTCACCGAGGTCAAGAATGTCTTGGCATCCGTTCAGATGACAACTCCGACCCCCGCGGGGGAGGAGAGGAAACCTTGATGTATGTTTTTCATTAAGTCTGCTGAACCTGTGGTCCCTGTGCCCAGTGGTGCTCAGAGATAACACCGGCCAGGGGGAGATGGCTTTCACGTTATAGCTATCGAAACAGTTGGAAGATTTGTTTTTCTAGTTGCTTCTCATTCCCTGTTAACCAGCTCTGTCTGGTTTTCATTTCCTTCCACGGAGAGAAGGCTTTTTTTTTTTCCCCTCTTTTTCTTTTGGTTTTTTTGTTTTTGTTTTAATGTATTCCATTCACAAAACATCTGCAAGGAGCTGCCAGGTTGTTTAAACTGCATTTGAAATGACACAGACCCACCAGCGGCCAAAGCATGAATCCTAATCCCCCTGTAAATAGCACGCCAGGCAGCTCTCTGCGGAACGGGATCAGCGTCGGGACTAGAGAAAATGACGAAGCTCTTTAGTAATAAAGCATCTTGAGTGGCCGGAGAAGTGGCTCATGGTGCACAGTGCCGCCTGCAATTCTAGCGGACCCGGGTTCGATTCCCAGCACCCACATCGAGGCTTACAAGCACCTACAATTCCAGTTCTAGGGGATGTAACTCTCTCTGGCCTCTCTGGGCATTGAACACATGTGTTATGCATGCATACATACCCATGTGCTGGCAACACATAAAATAAATGGAAATCCCTACCTGGGCAGGTTTCTCCGAAAGTCTCTGTACATGCGTGTTCACACATGCAGTGCTTCCCTGAGTGGGCCAGATGACTCTCCGTGCTGCTTTCTATATCAAATACAAGATAGATTAGACCCGGGGGCTTGGCATGGGGCGGCGGTAAAGGTTAAAGGAAACTAAAAATCGTTAGGTAAAGCCAGGGCAAGAGCTTGCTGGACTCGTGAGAGGGCGGGAAGCGTTACTATTTCTAGCTGGAATTGTACACTTGTGTCCTGACAGACCGTTGACCTGACCATGGATGAGTTTCACCCGTCAGTAGGAATACCTTTCAGACAACCAGGAGACCCATAGGCGTGGCCCTGTGGCTGGAAAAGCAGTTGCCATCGTTGAGAGTGGGAAAGCAGCTGGCAGAGTAGGCTGGTGTAGGAAGCAAGGCAGCGATGTCTAGACCTTGGATGGGCAGAGCAGGGCTTTGGACAGACGGCCTGGCTCAGTGGAGACATCTGGCCTAGAGACAGGAAGAAAGGGCAGGGGTGCTGTCATCAGGACTTACTAATCTATAGGAGCCACCACCATCACTAGGAGATGTGCCCAGAGAAGAGGGCTCAAGGGACAACCACACAGTGGGACGAGGTGTCTGACACATGCAGCTGATGCGGAATTGCAGTACAGACAGACGGCTAGGAGGAGAACTGGCAAAGGATTTGGACCACAGTGCTCTCGTTAGTAGACAGCTCAAATGGCCAGGGCACCAGTGAGAAAGAACTGGGCCCATTAGTAATCAGGAAAGGCGCTGGCTACGTATTGCACTCTGCTCATAGAGAAGCGAACTTGTCATTGACTGCATTGGAAAAGATTTGCATTTTCTAAATAAGCCGGAAATCTCACTTCCCTTTGAAGGCATCGGCTATATTCCTGGGCGCCCCCCCCCCCCCCCGTGTGTGTGTGTGTGTGTGTGTGTGTGTGTGTGTGTCCGTCCGTCCGTCCGTCCGTCCGTCCGTCCGTCTGTCTGTCTGTCTGTCACACGTATCTGCACATTTACTCCTGCCCTGGAGAAGAGGTTCTGTTGTCTGCCACTCCTAAGGACCACCAACCAGGAGGGACTCAGTGTCTGAGACCGGCAGAGGATGAAGGCTGCTTATGCGATGAGAATACACAAGCCGTGGTCTAACCCATCACAAGTACATTCAGCAGAGGCTGCTGGATAGAAAGAGCACAAAGTCAGGCAAAGCTGGAATCTAAATACATACAGGCAGTAAAAGGGAAAAGGTAAATGAACACGGGGAAGTGACTTCCAACCTCGACACCATCGCGGTCTTCTTGTTATTGGTTTGGCGCCCTCATCATGGTGAGTTGTTTTAACTCATCCTGAGTCCTTAGTCTAGGGCAGAGAGGCGCACAGAGTGCAGGGGCCATCATTTATACAGCCACTGTGTGAGCTCTCTAGGCGTTCTGGAGTCCTGGTCACTGTCCTTCTGCGGGTGTTCAGTCCTGGAAGGCTGACAGTGCAGGCCGCAGCTCATGGCAGTGGTCACCAGCCTGAGGGTCCTGACCCCTTTGAGGGTTGCACATCAGATATCCTGTATATCAGATAGAAATTACAGTTACAGAGTAGCAATGGAAACAGTTTTATGGTTGAGGGTCACCATAGGTCACCACAGCATGAGGGGCTGTATTAAAGGGTTGCAGCGTTGTGAAGGTTGAGAGCTTGGCTGGAACCCCCTTACCTGCAAGGCATCTATCTGTCTGTCTGTCCGCTAGCCAGTGAAGGCAAGTCGTGTGAGGAGGGTGCACGTCGTGCCGAGGGGCACGTGGGGGAGGCACCGTGGAAGTCTGCAGAGCCACTCCCCAGTGTTAATGATTTGAGATGGGGGAGTTTGGTTCTGCGGGCAAAGGCCTCAGGTGGCAGGTACTGGGGTTAGAGTGGAGCCACTTTCTGGTAGAAATAGGCCTGTATGACTAGCAGCATTGCCACCTAGTGATCTGACTAGGCCTGAGCGGTCTGGCTCCAGAAGCTGTTAACCAGACCAGTTTTATAATGTGGACTGTAGGAAAAGACCAGGAGCCCTTGCCTCTGTGTGTGTGTAGCGTGTGTGTTTGGATGTGTGTCCATGCATGTGTACACGTGTGTGTGTGTGTGTGTGTGTGTGTGTACACGTGTGTGTGTGTGTATGTGTGTGTGTATGTGTGAGAGAGAGAGAGAGAGAAAGAGAGAGAGAATGTGTGTGTGTGTGTGTGTGTGTGTGTGTGTAAGCGCGTGGGTGCATGCATGCGTGTCTGTCTTGTCTCTGTTGTCAGGTCTCTGTTGTCCCTGCTGTGCATACAGAGTTTCCAGGGTTCTCCTAAAGCTGCCCCCACCTTTCTTAGGAGCTCGAGGACTGCAGATGGAGACTCACACAGGTTCTGGGGACTTGATGTCAGATCCTCACACTTGGGCAGCAACTGCATCGCGATGAAGCCATCTGCCCAGCCCCACTGTATTGGTGGGGAACAGGAAGTTGTACACAGAGAAGAGGGATTCCCATTGAGTAGGGCACCTCAGGTCTCTGGTGGCACTCAGATGCTGGTGAGGGCTGAAGAGAGACAAGGTAAGACCACAGCATGACTATGACCTGGATGAGGACATTGTCATGTAGAAGACCACTGGCTGCAGTCTGAGGGGTCACCTGTGGCACGTGTGGGCACGTGATTTCCAGAATGAGTGATTGCAGTTTATCAACCTGTTGTAGCAGATTCTTTTGAGAGCATGATGTCATCTGGTTGTGCAGGCTTATCACCCTCAAGGGGCTGAGGCAGGAGGCTTATGTGTTCAAGGGTCACCTGAGCAACTGGGACCCTATCTTAAAGTGGATCCTGCGAGGCAAACATCCATTACGTAATGGGATTACGTTTGGTAGGTTTGCTCTTGTTAATGTTAACAGTGTCCACCACAGATAAGTGTTAGGAATGATCCCTTAATCATTGGGATTGCCTTCTGAAGAGTCTACCTAAGCCCTTGATATTAAGAATTGTTCTGTGTGTGTGTGTGTGTGTGTGTGTGTGTGTGTGTGTGTGTGTGTGTGTGTGTGTATGTGTATGTGTATGTGTATTACACGCACACGCACACATAACCTGGGGAGGTCAGAACAGGGCACCCGATCCCTTGGGATTGGAGTTAAGAGTTGGTTCTGAGCCACTGTTTGGGTGCTGGGGACAGAGCTCTGGTCCTTGCAGGAGCAGTCACTCATCTTTAACAGCCGCTCCACCTCAACCTCCAAATTCTTTCATTTCAAACAACCCTTTTTGTCCACTTAGTAGAGCTGCATGAGGGAAGCAGGCACTTGGTTTCAGGCGTACCAGAGAATTCTCCTGCTAACTTTGCTTGGCATTGTTTTATTTTGGGGTATGAATGACCTACCCTACTAGCAGCGAAGGGCTCTGACGAGATCAGAAACGACAAGGATGGATTTGAAGTTCTCACCCTTATTTGGAGACAAAGCAGAGAGGACCCTGCTTATTTCTGGTGGCCGGTCTCAGGTCTGCCTCCAGCAGGGTTCCCTGCGAGGAGGATAGAGCGGGGGGAGGTTGTAGTGTCCTGGGCTATGGTTTGAACCAGCAGGTGGATTTGGGGTATCCATTCAAGCCCAGGTTAGCTTGGATTTACATGAGGGTGGGTTGGTTGGGTGTCTCTTTCCTGAAATGCTTGTGGCATGAAGGGGGGGGGGGATTTCAGATGTTCTAGGAATTTGGATTATTTAATTATACCTCACAAGAGGCATTCTTGGACCCGGGGACTCAACATCTAAACACAAGACTGCTTGGATTTTCCTCACACAGTGTGCGTGTTACACATAGCCTGGATGTGGTACCAGTATTTAGTACACCTCTGGTTTTACTCTGACTTGAGGCGGATGTGACACTTTTCTACAGGTAGGATTCTGTCAGCGTCCAAAGAGCTTCAGAATTTGAAGAATTGGAGGGTTTTTAGGTTAGTGGTACTCAGCCTGAATCTTCCCAAAACAGAGAATTTATAGCTTTTACCTCAGGCAAACTATCTGAGGTAAATTGTAGTTCTTTAAAAGCACTGCCTGTACCCCCCCTCCCCCCTCCCGTTCCCTCCCTCCTCCCCACTTCATCTTTTTTTTTTTTTTCTTTCTTTTTTTCGGAGCTGGGGATGAACCCAGGGCTTTGCGCTCGCTAGGCAAGCGCTCTACCACTGAGCTAAATCCCCAACCCCTCCCCACTTCACCTTAATCCACATCCCATCACCATGAGGGTATAGGACATTCCTACCCACGCTTCTCTCTTTGAACCATATTTTATCCTGTTTCCTCTGCTGAGAAACTCCGTGCCCTGTTTTAACGTGCCCTTCACCTGAGAGGTGACTAAAGGGAGCCTCAGCAGGCCGCTGTTTCTGCTCTCTCCCTGGGGGACAGTGACAGTTCAGACACTCCAGGTTGGGGGTAGCTCTGTAGTTTCTGAATGGTTAGTGCAACCTGGGGACCTCGTCCTGGTAATGATCACTCTACCATCCAGTTTTCCTTAGGGCATAGCTCCTGCCGAGGAAACCCAAGATGCACGGCCACCACAGCCTTTGTTCCTAGTTCACCGTGCCGTTGTTAGCGGAAATACCTCCCCGGTTATTGGCAGCAGTAGAACATCTGTCTAAATATGACTTCCTGCTGTCAGCTAGAGCCCCTCTGTTCTCAGATTAACATTCTCCGACAGATGATTCTTGTTGGGCCAGAAGCTTTTCCAAGTTAGATTCCATTCTTTATTGGTTTAATTTACCTGGGGCAGAAGCAATAATGCTCGTTTTTTTTTTTTTTTTTTTTTTTTTTTTTTTTTTTAAAGGAAAAGAAAAAACCTTTTCTGGCTAATAAAATGTTGGCAGTTGAAAATGTGTCGGAAGATATATTTAGAAACACCTTTGTGCAAATGATTAAAAGAATTTACGATTCAAGTGCCTCTTGGCCTTTTAACTCATAGACAGACCTAATGTTGATAGACTGTTTCAAGGCATGGGAATATCTTAACGGTGGGTTTACCTGTCCCCGGCATCACAGCGGAACACCACACAACGCCCAGAACGGTAGCTTCTGATGAAGGTGGCCCTTGCTTATTTTTGCTCAGGAGTTCTCTTGAGGAACTTCAGAAGCTCTTCCTGAGCTCTGTCCACCTGTGTGGATTTAATTAACTGTGTGGCCTTGCAGAACCTAAGTTTTCAAGATCGTGCTAAAAATAGACAGTCACTATAAGCACCGCCTCCCATCTTCTTTCTGTTGCGTGTCTGTGTCCCTGCAAGGGTGACTAGCTTGGTTTGGAGAAGGTACATCAGGTGTTCTCGTCAACACGCCTCGTGGTAGAAGATGACCTCAGGTTGAAAGGTGCCTTTAAACAGAACACGTACTCTCTGAGTAGCAGAATTCCTGCCAAAAATGTGAGCGTCTATCCGCTTGGAGCGGTCTAGTGCGGGTCACCCACTGCACCCTCCTGAGGGAGGGTGGCTGGCCTAATGTTTCTTGGATTTAACTGTTTGACTCTGCAGTAGGCACCTCTGGGGGCAGAGTCTGGGGACTGAGGTTTGTGAGGGTCTGGGGTCAAGAGCAGGGCGCGGTTCTGGTTTTCAAGCTCTGTTGCTCTCTAGTGCGTTGTCCTCCTGAGGGTGGCTGTTGCGTTCTGTATACAAGGGTGAGCATGTTAGGCAGACTGTATTGTTCATTGAAAGAAAAAGTTTAACCTATGGACTTCATTGTCTTCAGTCCCCTTTTTCTTTGTCTCTCCTGGGTTCCAAACCAGCAAACGCCCACTGGTGATTAATGTCCGTGTCCATCACCGCCACCACCACCCCCACCCCCACCCCACCCCCACTCCCACAAGAGTTCCAGAAAACATGACTGGTTATTTGTTGGAAATCACGGCTGGTTATTAGTGAGAACTCTGGCCTCCCCTGTGAGGCCCTCGGTTTTTTTAATTTCCTTCTTGATTTTATATATAAATTATGTAAAAAAATTTTTTACTTATAACATCGTAGCTTTGACTTTTAATTGCATCTGTGAGGTTCCGCCCCATCCCCCCCCACACACACCCTGGCTTCTTCAGCAAGACGGTAGGAGGCGGCGTGATGAATGACTTCATTATGCAAAGAGAACTAATGTCGCTGATTTTCGCCAACACCAGCTTACGTGCACCTTGGGAAATAGCATGATTCCGAATAATTTGCTAAGTCTATTTTTGGATTGTGACATCTGGTTCTGTAGGCATCATGCAAATCTGAGTAGATCACAGTTAATTTAATGACTGTCGGTGTGAAGCTTCAACCTGGAAAATTCCTCCGGCCCCTATGAGGTGGCTGAAGGGACAAAAGGCCCTTGTCACAAAAGCCGGGTGATGTCAGTTCATTCCCAAGCCTCAGGGTGGAAGAAGAGAACTTAACCACCTCTTGGAAGTTGTCTTCTGACTTCCACACACTGTTGGCATGCGTGTGCCCAGACTCCTTATTCTTTCTGCAACTTTAAAGAGACGGCAGTACACGTCCTAAAATGTGCCTTTCGCCCGTTCCCCAGTTTCCAAATTCCTCTCCACAGAGACATCCACGGGCCCCTTCAAGGATCGATATCCGTGTTTAATTATGGCTTGATATTTGCTCTTTGAGGGATACCGGGTGTTTACACGAGGGCAGCTGCCAGCTGTGCGCGTGCGAGCACGGGCGGGCACTGCCGTCCTTACGAGCGGCTTCCGAGGGGTGCAGCCTCTGGAAGCACGGATTCGCACAGCTCGCACACACGCAGGGTGCTGAGTCGCTCACTGTCCCCTCCCTGCTTTTCCGTTCCAGCTGCAGCATGAGAAGGCAGAGCTGGAGCAGCACCTGGAGCAGGAGCAGGAGTTCCAGGTCAACAAACTGATGAAGAAGATCAAGAAGTTGGAGAATGACACCATCTCCAAGCAGCTCACCTTAGAGCAGGTGAGGGGAGCTCGCTCCGCTTCCTTAAGCCGCCTTGGTGGGGGGGGCACCAGGGAGTAGAAGGGAGAAACTGCTTCTGGCCCTTCCTTTCCTCAGTGGGGACTGTGTTTTCCCGGCGAGCGTTGGTGAGTTCACATCACAGAGCCCCTGTTCCTTTTCTCTCACACTCTTTAGCCACATTTGATGTTTCAGGAGCCGTGCGGGTGAGCTCCAGATTTGCATTGGGCAATCCTTTTCTGCCAACTGGGATGGCGTTGGGCGAGGGATGTCTTAACCTCAGAGTTTTTTCATTGTCAGTCCTGTGTATGGCAGGCTTGCAGGGACCGAAAGCTGCTTTCAAAGGTTGTTCAGGGGAAACTGGCATCTTCCCACAATGGTCTCACAGGAACCGCTCCCCTCAGCCAGCCTTGAGGAGATGGATAACGGGGCGGTAGGCGTTTTCAGCTCATCCAGGGTCAGTCACTATGTAGGGGTCAGGTCCGTCACTATATAGGGTGACCCCGATGGGCCACGCTCATTTTTCTGAGCCACGGGTCTCCGTTTGCAAATGCAACAGAGGAGACTGAAACTGGGGGGCGGCAGATTGGGAGGTGCAAAGCTAGTCAGGCTCCAGTGTTCGTTTGTCTGACAGGTTGGGGTGGGTGTCCATCCCAGAGCTAGCCTTAGAAGCACACACTGGCCCTTCCACTCGTGTCAAACACAGCTATGGTGGCCATCATCCTTCCGTGGACGCTGAAGTGATCTCTGGTGCTTTTTCTCCCTCGGTAGCCGGAAAGTCTTTTATTTCCCTAAGAGACACATTATTAAAGGGGGCCCGTCTGTGGTGTGCGGCTACGGGCTCCCACGTGAAGCTGAGCACGTGGGTTAAGACATCCCAGCTCTGTCTTGCCGACGCTGAATACCATGTAATGATTTAGCTCGGCCCTCTGAGCAAGCACTCCAAACCCTCTCAGTCTCCGTGTTGTCCGTCTGTCCGTCCGTCCCTGTGCCAACTCATGTGTCTGTCATCCTCTTGCTCCAGTTACTCATCTGTCTTATTTCACACGGAATGCTTTCCTTACATGTGTGTCCGTGGGCTGCTCCTGTGTGTGGTGCCTGCAGAGGTCAGAAGAGACTATCCCGTCCCATGCGTCAGGAGTTATAGATGGTGAAGCAGCACCCTGTGAGGCTGGGAACTGAACCCAGGTCCTCTAGAAGAGCGACGGGTGCTCTGAACCCCTGGGCCATCTCCCCAGCCCCCTGTAGCTCTAGATAGAACCGGGGTGGGAACGAGAGGTTGGGTGTGGTCTTATTATCCTTACACAAAGGTACCAAAGGAGACTGGTTGTCCCTGGGACTTGTGGTACCGAATGGTTTCTTTAAAAACGCCCTTGCCCCTTCTCTGTTCAGTTCGGTTTCCAAGGGTTGGTTATTCCATAAGCACACTTAGAGCACTCTGTTTCTATTGGTCATCTTTCAAACTTAGACGCAATCTATAAGTTTTAGAAGACTCAGGTTCCCAATTTAAAAACACTGCATCCCCATGTTTGCCCACACCACTGCTGTGATAAGACAAGCCACCTGCAAAGTAAACCATTGAGGATGTGTGTTTTAATCCACGATACAAGTCCCAGGCATCTAAGCCATTTAACGAGAGACACAGGGAGCTCTTTTTTTTTTTTTTTTTTTTTTTTTTTTTTTGTCCCCTGAGATGGGGATCGAACCTAGGGCCTTGCGCTTGCTAGGCAAGCACTCTACCACTGAGCTAAATCCCCAACCACTGAGATGTGGCCTTTTGTGATGTTGGCTGACAGCATTTCGTTTTTTAAAGTATAACTTCCGTTTTATTTTTCCATGGTATTTTTCTTTCTGCCTTCATGAAATCACCTCTTTACATGGGCTTTGGTGGAGGTCATGGTGCAGCGCCAGCAGGTCTGAATCATGGTAGGGGTGTTCGGTCCTTCCGGGCCTCCCGAGATCGATTCCTGATGACCTTGCTATGGATAGCACAGCTCACGCAGTAGTGCAGCTTGACATAGAGCTTGGGAAGCACGTAAGCATTGAAGACGCGTGCTTCAGATATGTCCCTGACTGCAGCGGCTTCTACAGTGTTCCGAATGACAAACTTCTTGATGACCTTATCCTTGGGCACGCACCGGGCGCAGTTCGTGCCGTGTATTGGCTGCATATGGCCACGGCCCTTTTTTGGCAGGACCGTTGTTTCTCCTTTTTTTGGTCATATTGGAGCCAAGACTTGAAAGAGCGAAAGAGCGGCTGACAGCGTTTAAAGCATCTCCCCCCTGTGAGTGTTCATAGGCTGTGACCCGGTTCTCCAGTTGTGACCACAAGGAGGAGACAGAGAGCTGGCTTCAACAAGGAAAGGGCTGTTGTGTCACAGGCTCGGGGGAGGTGAAGAAAGTGGTGTGGTGTGACAGACCTCTTTCAGGGGAGGGAGACACAACATACTTTACTCAGCCCAGAGAGGGAACTCAGGGCAGACCAAAATACTGATACCAGCAGCATTTACCTTGGTGAACCAATGAATTCATAGAAGTCATTTACAGGAGTGTGGGTGAGGGATTACTTATGGGAGCAGAAATAACTCAAAGACAGATTGATACCAAGGTTTACCCCAGCATGGTGACTGCTCACAAAACCTGGGAGCCTGGAGCACACTGACAGCCTGCAGGCCGCTCAACAGGTTGGGGCATGTTCTTTCCAAGTGACTGTGATCCAAACTGCCTCTCCCAGGAAGGCTAGCTGGTTTCTGCTTCTTCCAGACATCTGGACTAGTCTCAGGTCTTCTTTGAAGCTTGGTTCCTATAGTGAGGGGGTGCCTCTGAGGGGACCTCTCCATTGTTTACTCAGGCAGGGAGGGGCCTAGTGAATGTGATCAGTTTCAGGGACTTCCTGAAACTATTGAGTTGTTTATTTGCGTTCCTGCTTAAAGAGATGTTCCTTGGAGGATGGAATGTTTCAATCTTGGATGAAACTTACGCAAAAAATGGATTTGAAGGAGGCAAGGCAGGAGCAGGGATGGGCAGGGATAGGGGTACCCACCATCTATCAAACCAGACTCTGTATACTTGAGTAACAGTCTAAGGCGCACATTCTATCTGTGAACATGCAACTTACTAGGAAAGAGCTCCAGCAGGGTGTGCCTCCCAGAGCCTCTTGGTGGAAGGAGTATGAACTGAGACATGTCAGGGTTATATTTTAATTAAAGTAGAGAAATTGTCACATTGTCTCTAAGTTCTCTCCCATTGCTCTAGGTAGGTCTGGGTGGTTAAATGTGAGGAACACCCTGCATATTTTTTCTTGACAGGTAATCTTAGCCCGTGTTTGGGGAGCGGAGGATGTTCTGGTTTCTTTTGAGTCTCTGTGGCATCACCTGACCAGCTCTGCTCTGTGGTGGTTCCTGTGTGTCTGTATGGGATGCTGTCGGAGTCAGCTTTCTGCATCCTAAGTGGGCACGACTATCCCATGCTGCCCCCACCCCCATTTAGTCATTGTTGTATTGAGATGAAGCCCAGCCCCCCAGTTTATCAGGATCGTCTGTGCCCTTAGCTTGGGGAACTGGGTCGTAGGAAATGCAGCGCTGTGGCTGTGGTCTGTGACCCAGCAGCTCGGCAACATGGTGCCGCTGTGCATAGAACCTTCGAGAGGTGGGACCTGGTGTGATGGAAGTAGGTCACTGGCGGGCATTGCCTTCAAAGTGGTGCGGTTCTGGTGTTGGAGAGAGACCAAGTTACAGAGAGCAAGACGAGTACTAATCCTGAATCTCTGGCTTCCTCTCTCTGTCCTGCGTCCTTCTGATGCTATGCACCGTGCTGAGACTCAAGCAAGGGGGCTGTCTTCGGTCTTGGAGTTTTAGCCTCCAGAACTGTATGCTGACTAAACTCTGTAGCTTTGAGTGTTGTGTTACAGGAACACAAAACAGGCCAGTCAGAGAGAGGGAAGGAAACAGTGGCTGCTCAACACCCGGCGTGGGCATTTTACAAAGCAAGAAAGCGGTGGAGTAAATTCATAGTCTGCTCACACTTGACTGGTACACAATTGCGTGGCTGCCTGCCTGCCCGCCCTCTTCCTTCCCTCCCTCCCACAGTTGGCCCCATGTAACTCCATCGGTGGGTCATGGGAGTCTGAGTGTCCTCACATGTGCAGTGTCTGCCCTGTCAAATCCATATGTGAAGGGTGGATTCTAAGATGGTGTAGTCATTCGATTTCATTGACATTGGTCTATAATGCCAGCTTTCCAGCCAAAGAAACTTACAGGCTTTCCCTGGAGTCCAGGCCTTCTGGAATGGGCCCTGTGACCCCAGGCCTAGAGTTATGACCCTTTCTGTGAAATAAGCATAATATCTAATTCATAGGGTTAAAGACCTGTTCACTCTGCCCGCTGCCTCCCACACTCCCTGATGCAGGAGGAATCGGTTCACACAATAACCCAGTAAAAGGGCCCAGAGTGTTCTTTGTTCTCTCTCTCTCTCTCTCTCTCTCTCTCTCTCTCTCTCTCTGTGTGTGTGTGTGTGTGTGTGTGTGTGTGTGTGTGAGAGAGAGAGAGAGAGACTGAGAGACTGAGAGACTGAGACTGATGAGTTTAAAAAGGTAGGTGCTTGTTGGCCAAGCGTTGGTTCTTTGGGTCACATAAAAGATGAGATGGAGGGCTGGAGAGATGGCTCAGTGGTTAGAACACTCACTGCTCTTCCAGAGGTCCTGAGTTCAGTTCCCAGCACCCACATGGTGGCTCACGACCATCTGTAATGGGATCTGATGCCCTCTTCTGGTGTGCCTGAAGACAGGGACAGTGTACTCATATACATGAAATAAATGAATCTTTAAAAGGAAAGATGAGACCAATTTTAGCAGTGGACTGTGGCCTCGGTATGTCAGAGGTTGTTTCCAGAATGTTCAGGACCTCTTCCTTCTACAGAGAACAGGCGTCTACATGTGTTGTCCAAGGGAGCAGAAACGTTACTCATCCAGGGACCCAGTGACAGTTTCCCTCCAGGAATCACAGCTGCTGCCTTTAATCAAGCAGGGTTGATTGGTGAGTTCAAGTCCCATCACCCACATAAGGCAGCTAACTCCCAAACTCTGTACCTCCCAGCTGAGGGATCAAGCACTTATTTCTGGCCTCTGTGGACACAGACATAAGTGTGACCGCGCATAATAAAGTGAATCCTATGAAAGGAAAAAGTTGTCGCCTGGCCCTCTGGGTAATCTGGTACTCCCCGTTTCCAGGGCAACATGAGCAACAGACGTCTCGCTCCTCCCTCAGCCTGCTTGTCCATGCCTCACGGTTCTGAGAATTCTCTCCTGGCCGGTCACCGTGACCTGGCTCTCTGTCCTCTTGTACTTTGTCTTTGCCTGTGCCGCGGTGCTAGTCGGACAGCACGGGCCTGTATGAATTCATGTATTAATCTCTCACAGTCTCCCAGGAAAGACAGCAGTAGGGGTCTGGCCTGGAGCCTTGTTCTGGGATGGCAAGTGGTCCCCAGTGGTCAGGGATGAGGAAGATCTGGACAATGAAGGAGGCTTTCACTAGGCAGCAGAGAAGACTGGGAACATACAGATAAGGACAGAAAAGGAAGACACAGGCCGGCTAGAGAGAGACACCCACTGTCTTAGTTAGGGTCTTATGGCTGTGAACAGACACCATGACCAATGTAAGTTTTATAAAGGACAACATTTAACTGGGGCTGGCTTACAGGTTCAGAGGTTCAGTCCGTTATCATCAAGGCAGGAACATGGCAGCATCCAGGCAGCCATGGTGCAGGAGGAGCTGAGAGTTCTACATCTTCACCCGAAGGAAGCCAGGGACAGACTGAGCATCCCCAGGCAGCTAGGAGGAGGGTCCCCAAGCCCACCCCACAGTGACACACTTCCTCCAACAAGGCCGCACCTTCTAATAGAGCCACTCCCTGGGCCAAGCATATGCAGACCATTACACCCACGTTCGGCCTCGTTCAGGGAAACAGAGGTGCCCTGGCAGGCAGAAGCGGAGAGGACGCTCCGTGCCAGCGTCAGCAGGCTCTGCAAAGCCGTGCCGAGAACAGAAATGGCGGGGAAGGTAGTAAATGGATTCTTCCTCTTCCTCACAGGAGAGGCTAGTGGGGATTCCAGGGCGTCGGCTTGTCCTTAGGGCTAGTCATTTAGCTGTCCCAGGGCCTGGCCAGGCCTTGATGCTAACAGTGCCCCATGGTGTTACTCTCAGTTACTAGTCCTAAGTGACGCATAGGGGCCCAACAAGAGCCCAGCTTCTGAGGACAGTGCCCCCAGGGTCCTGTGCCATCTACCGCTACAGAAAGCCTCGTGGGCCAGTGTGGCACACGGAGTCGGAGTCCTTAGGAAGAGGCTTTGTTCGCAGTGTTTTTTATTGATTAACTCTTTTGTAACTTGGCAGTTTCTTGTATAGGATCCAGCAGACGATCTTCCTTTAATCTGTATCACCCGCCTTGCTCTCTCTTCCCCTAGGAACCTTCTTCCCTACAACCCCGCTCCATCCATCTCTGCCAGTGGCTACATCCCCTGCCTATCAACCCCCCCCCCCCCCTTCTCCCAACCATCCTACTGCCTAGACTCCTAGTCGTTCATTCTTAAGGCAGAACAGGGAAATGGTGAACAGGCTCTAAGTTTACGGTTGGGATTCTTGCCCTGAGAATTGGGATTCTTCATGTTCCTTTTCTGTTGTCTGGAAGGTAATTCCCTCACGGCAAAAACCAGACGGGGGGGGGGGGGGGGCAACGCCTACCAACCAGAGTGCGTGCTTTGTAGTGCGCATCACCTTAGAAGTTGCACATCCACGTGACTTATGCAAGAGCGGACAGAGCCCTTGACTTTTTTTGTTGTGGAGAACAAGGTGTTTCTGGAATTCACAGGACCAGCCAGGTCCCTTAGGGTCCCGTTCACACTGACTGGGTCCTTGTCTATTTCAGCAACTGGAAGGACTTTGTCAGGAGAGAGCCTGTGGCACCTGCTGCGTGCTGTGTGCTCTGAGGAACACAAAAAGTAGCTGTCTCTTGAGCATTGAGCTGCATTGAGGCGGTAAAATCCCATGACGTCCGTGTGTGTGTGTGTGTGTGTGTTTTTTTTAAAGATTTATTCATTTATTATATATAAGTACACTTTAGTTGTCTTCAGACACACCAGAAGAGGGCATCGGATCTCTTTACAGATGGTTGTGAGCTACCATGTGGTTGCTGGGAATTGAACTCAGGACCTCTGGAAGAGCAGTCGGGTGCTCTTAACCGCTGAGCCATCTCTCCAGCCCCCGTGTGCGTGTTTTTTTTTTTTTTTTCTTTTTTTCGGAGCTGGGGACCGAACCCAGGGCCTTGCACTTCCTAGGCAAGCGCTCTAACCACTGAGCTAAATCCCCAACCCCCCGTGTGCATTTTTGACACTCGATTTCAACCCTTGGAGTCTTACATCTTGATGGTAATCCATTGCCCTCCCAAGGAAATTGGGAAAACGAGTATGAAAAGACACAACATCACAAAAATATTTCTGGGACTGCACCTGTACTCCCTCCTCACCCCAACCCCCTGCCTCACCCCTGCCCCAGCTGCTGCTGCTGATTTCTCTCCCCTTCTCCTCCTCTTCCTCCTCCTTCCTTCTAAAGCACTAGTGAACATGTCACTTTGAAGTTAGGCGACAGCAGATTTGGGGGGCCGTTTCAGTTCTTTCCAAAGCCTAGTTACAATAGTCAAACCCACTCGCTCACTGCTCCTTCAGGAGAGAGGGAAAGAAAGACGCCTCCCGCTGCCGAATTATAAGTACGATTTTGTGCCCTAGATGTAGGTGAACGTATCAAGAAGCCTCGGGCAGTCTCCTTAACTTCCTTGGTTCCGTCCTCTCAAGCTGCCAAATTGTCACAACATCAACTGAGAGGTCTCTGGGCACTGCCATTGGGGAGGAGAGGCCCCTGTCCTGTAGCAGCTGGAAGGGACACCTGGCCCCCGGTGCACTTGCATTTCCACGAAGAACAAACGCTCAGCTGCGGCCCTCGCGTGAATCGGGTGATGTCTCCACATGGGTCAAGCCCACGCAGGTGCTATTCCATGATGGACCTTGGCGGTCTCTGTCCAATGTAGGAAAAAGTGGTGTATGTTGTCAGGCTGGTGGGGCGAGACTTCGTCCAGTAAAACAAGCCACACCGAGGTGCTGTGATGACTGCAGTAAAAGGCAGAACCCCGAACCGTAGAGCTCCTGCTTATCCTTTGAGCGCATCAAGTGTCTGCTGAGATCCCAACGGATGATGTCGGCTGACGAAGAGACGCACGCAGCAGTGGAACGGGAGGAGTAAATTCAGCCGCCCCACACATGGCGTCGTAGCATCAGTAGCAACAGTCAGTGGCTTCGTTTGAAAGGAAACTCAGGTTTCGGATGCAGGGCTTCTCGGGTTTTATTTTCTTACAGAAGATTATTTTGGGACTAGCAAGATGGCTTCCTGTTAAGAGGACTCACTGCCAAGACAGATAAACCCAGGGTCAGTCCCCAGACTTACGTGGTGGAGGGAGAGAAGCCCAGCCCCATACACTGAATGAACTGATGTAAACTTGTCCACTGGCCTTTTTTTTTTAAAATCTAAATTTATTTATGTGCATGTGTGTGGAGTGACCAAGGAGTCCAGAATAGGGCTGCAGATCCCTTGGAGCTGTAGGTATGGGGTTTGTGAGCCATCAGTAATGGGTGCTGGGAGCTGAGCTCAGGCCTGAGCACTGAGCCATCTCCCCTGCCCCTCCTGACGTCTTGACATAGCTAAAGGACATACACAAACCCAGTGCTTATCAACCTGTTTCCCATCCACAGTAATTACTTAGCCAAGACGGGGAAGGAGCATCCTGGAGACAAGCGTGTCGGTTTGTGTAATGGGGTGCCCATGTCAGAGAGGAAGGGAGACCTGACTGTCTGTCGCTGCTGTTTTTAAGTTCCCATTACACGGTGTGGCCCATGCTTTTTAACACCAGCAGTTGGGAGGCAGAAGCCAGCCGACTTTGTTTAAAAGAAGAGATGTAGGTTACGTTATAGAAGGCTAACTCTGGGCTCTCTCGATGTCTCCCAGGGAGCCAAGTATTGGCTCAATTTTAATCTTCGTGGGAAGTGATTGATCGATCTCCTTAAGGGATAATACACATAACTTAACACCAGCTTATTGCTGGGTTGCTATTGGTATTTGCGGTCCTGAGTTCAAATCCCAGCAAACACATGGTAGCTCACAACCATCTGTAATGAGATCTGGTGTGTCTGAAGACAGCTACAGTGTACTTATATATAATCAATCAATCTATCAATCCATCCTTCTATTATGAAATTAAGAGATTTCTAAAGTTAGATGCCTTTATTTTTTTCTTATTTTTTGGTTTTTCGAGGCAGGGTCATTCTGTGTAGCCTTGGTTGCCCTGGAGCTTTGAAGACAAGATTGACCTTGAACTCTCAGAGATCCACCTGCCACTGCCTCCTGAGTACCGGTGGGTGGCGTTTGCCGCCACTGCCTTGCTGCCTTCAAATTCTTTTTTGTTTTTTTAAATGACAAAAAAAATAGATGCTCTTTAAAAAAAAAAATTGGGTAAGGCAGAAGTGGCAGAGAGACAACCATTTCATCTCCAGGACTATTGATTATGCTACATAATTTGCTCTCATATCATACACGCACACACACACCCTTCCCTCCCTTCCTCTCTTCCTTCCATACAGAAACATTTCCAGTTCTTGGGGGGCATAAACTCATCCTCAGTAGTGGTAGTAAATGACTGTCCTTTCTCCTCCTCTTTCTCCTCTTTCTCTTTGCTGCCTGACTTCTATGAAGCCTCCTGGTGTGAGCTTGGGGGGTGGGAGTGGGAGGACTGCAGGATCTGTCCTTAGTTCTGAATGCAGTTGCTGATTGGGTAATCACCTGGGGGTGGGGAAACTGCCTTAATAGCCTAACACAAACAGACAGTGTTTCTGTTTTGTTTTTGTTTTCATTTAAGGACTGTTTTCCAGAAAGTACGGGCCAGAGTCAGAGATGCATTCTCAGCTAGGAGGAGAGTCATCACCCAGAAACCCGCAGGGTCTGTGCCTGGGTTCTGGCTGCCTCTGCAGGTTTAACCCTGAGGGGCGTGTGCAGAGCAAGGCCTCCTCTGCAGGGCCAGCAGCTCTCCTGTCCCCTCATGAGTCCTCCGAGGTACTTTCTCCTGATGTGTGTGTAAAGGTTGGGTCAGCTTGCAGGGAAGGAAAGTGCGGTAGCATGAGGCAAGGCCTCGGTTGCTCCTGCTCCAGCAGCGACGTGCACATAGCTCGCTCCTGGTTTGCATGGATTGTTTTCTAAAGGCTGCAGGCTTGCTTTCCCAGGCGGTGCTGATCCGGGTCTATTAGAAGGGATAGTGATGGGGTAGGATGAGCCAATATGACCTTCAGCTGGAACCACTCTGAGGGAACTGGGGGGCAGCAATCCCATCCCCACTTGTTTGTTTAGGCTTTGTTGCCATCTCAGTGAGCCAGAGTAAAAGAGTCCTGGCTAAGTGGTTGGTTGGTGGAGGGTTTATATTTGAAGAGATTACATCTCCATATCCTTTGCATGGGTGGGTTCTTGCTACGAGGTTACAAGATGGGTTCACACTTGTGCACACCTTACACCTCATGAGTTACTCTGTGTGTGTGTGTGTGTGTGTGTGTGTGTAAGCAAAGGCTAACATTAGGAGTCAGCTTCGGTCACTCTCCACTTTTATTTACTGAGGCAGGCCCTCTCCCTGAGTTTGGAGCCTGCCGATTTGGCCAGTCTAGCCCGCCATCTTGCCCCAGGGACCTCTTCTGTCATGTCCTGAGCATTGAGAATATAGTTAGACGCCATGCTGTGTGAATGGTGGGGATTCTGGTCCTCATTCATTCATGGAAAGTGTTTTATTCACAGAGACTTCTCCCAGGTCCTTTAATTTTTTTTCTTTAAGGTTTGTTTGTTTCTTTCTTTCTCTCTTTCCTCCTCTTCCTCTTCCTCCTCCTCCTCCTCCTCCTCCTCCTCCTCTTCTTCTTCTTCTTCTTCTTCTTCTTCTTCTTCTTCTTCTTCTTCAAGATTTTATTTATTTTATGTATATGAGCACACTGTCACTGTCTTCAGACACACCAGAAGAGGGCATCAGATCCCATTACAGATGGTTGTGAGCCACCATGTGGTTGCTGGGAATTGAACTCAGGACCTCTGGAAGAGCAGTCAGTGCTCTTAACCACTGAGCCACCTTTCCTCTTCTTTTTTTAAAGAAATTATGACTATTTTATTTGAGGGGACCTGGTATGTACTGTGGTATGTTTAGAGGTCACAACGAAAAATCCGCAGGTCATTTCTATGACATTAGAGTCCTGAGGAACAAGCCTGGGTTGTCTTGCTTGGCTGCAAGCACCTTTGTCCACTGAGCCATCCTGCTGGCCCCCCAGGGGTGCTTTGAGAGAAGCCCCAATGTAACAAACTCTGTCTGTTCTGCTTGTAGGGAAGTCTTCCCGTCAGCTTTTCTTATGTGTAGATTGGTAGCCTCTGGCATGCTACTGGAGGGGTCTGATCTCCTGAGTTCAAAGTGTATTTTCCCTTATTGGTACTGATGAAATTGGGCTTAGACTAAACCATTGCCACGTGCACTGGAACAACGTTTCGGAGTCCACAGCAGAGCCTGAGGTGTAGGGTGGAATTCTTCCTGGGGGTGTCACTGCCTTCCCTGTCCCCTTCCTGGCATCAGACTCCTCTGTTCTGTTTCATTTCCACCTGGGCCTCATGCACTGGGTCCTCTGCCTTCATGTGCTGGGGTCACAGCTGTGCTCTGCCTGCTCTAATAGGGGAAGTGAACAGGGGGACGAAGGCAGGCATGGTAGAGCTGGGCCCCGCTGCCCTCCTGTACCTCCAGACGAGGGCCTGACAAACTGGGGGTCTGATGTCCCAGGGATATACTGTTCATCCACTGAGGAAGTCTGAGGAGGTTCCAGGCTTCATTGGGGTGTGTAATAGGACTCTTGGTCTGACGTTAATTAACCCAAAGTAAGAAATCTGAGCTGCTGAACACCAGTGAAGACTTGGGCATGCCCCCGAAGACTCCAGTAGAAAGCAGCAGCTTCCGGAATAAACTCCTAGTATCAAGCTGTACTGCCTGGGTCCTGTGGGCTGCAGAGTGGTGGCAGTGGGGGGTTGTGGTTGGATTAGCCTGACACTTAGGAATGTGACGGTGGGTGAGAGGATGCCTCTTAAGGGAACTCTGAATTTAAAGCAAATTCAGAATGTACAAACCAAGAAGGAGGTGAGGGAGAGAGCTACAGGCAGACCAGTGCTTCCGTATTTTTGAGGTGTGGCTGGGAGCACGTGACAGGTATTCCTCCGTTTGGACCCGCACTCGCTCCCTCTGGCCTGGGAAGCCAGTCTTACCTGGCAGAGTAGACTCCCTGCACCTCACAAAGCTCCCTGCACCTCACAAAGCTCGCTGCTGTGCCTTCAAGTACTTCTGAAGTATTCCGGCTCAGCACCTCCCTGTTTCTTGTCGTTGACTGTTCTTCAGAGACTATCACATCCCACCTTGCAAATGGCATGTTTTCTATATGTTTCCTATATGAGCCCAGCTCGTCCTGTTCAGAAAGCCACCGAATGACTGATGACGTGTTCTTGAATCTAGACACTTAGGATTCATTAATGAACAAAGGGGAGAGGAGAGGAATGGGGTGTGCGGGGTGGTGGCGGTGCACACAGTCAAAGCCTCTCACAAGCTTGCAGGAAGACACCATCGTAAAGCCCCTTACTCTGTAATAAGGCGTTTTTGCTAATAAAAGTGAACGAAATAGTATCTCACCAAGGTATAGTATGCTATTCCAACCAAGATACCGACATTACGGAGTTGGGATAGGGTAGGGAGAGAGGCCTAGAGAGTTACATCCTAAAGCCGGAACAGGATAAAACCAGAGACAGTGACAAGTGTTAAGCACAATATTCTAAGTGCCACGTACTAATGATGCCTGAGATGAGGCACTTAAACTCAGCCAGAAGTCACGCTCTACAAGCGGCGAGCTTCCATCCAGTAGCTTCTATTCTTCCAGCTAACCGATGGCAGAGCTGGGATTTGAACTCAGACATTTGACTCCAGGTCTGCGATCATAACTACTTAGTGTTCGTGACTTGTTTGAGAGACGCTGATAAATCTGATTGCGGAAGTGATTGGCCCTGGATTCGCTGTCTTGCCAAAGTGGTTATCCTTATAGGAAATGGTCTGATCCAGTGTCCGCTCTTTCCAAAGCGATCCTGCCAGCTTTCTTCTTCTCCTCCACATTCATGGTGAGAGACAGTCAAGGATACTCCAGTGCCCTGGCCTTCTCAGCAAAGCTGTTCCTCTTTCCCTCCTTTAGTTGAGACGGGAGAAGATTGACCTGGAGAACACGCTGGAGCAAGAACAGGAGGCGCTGGTAAATCGGCTGTGGAAGAGGATGGACAAGCTAGAAGCTGAGAAGAGGTTTGTTGGTGTGAGTGTGTGTGCGTGCGTGTGTCTGGAAGACTCCTGTCTGTTCACTAGGGACGGCTTTGGGGCGTTTGAATTGCTTGGGTCACACATACATCCTAACTCTCTTTGTTTTTAAATTAAATAATTTACTTATCCATGTACACTGTAGCTGTCTTCAGACCCGCCAGAAGAGGGCATCGGATCCCATTACAGATGGTTGTGAGCCACCATGTGGTTGCTGGGATTTGAACTCAGGACCTCTGGAAGAGCAGTCGGTGCTTTTAACAGCTGAGCCGTCTCTCCAGCCTCTCCCCGAACCGCCCAACTTGTTAAAGGAAAAGTGTTGACCTGTCTGGCAGCGGCCTCCTCTCTGTGCCTGGCTTTTCTCCCCCCAAGTGCAGATTGTTTTCATTGATTAGTTCAAGGCCAAGTCAGAGTCAATCGCGGTGCCGCTGTTTCCCGCTAGCTACTGTTCATCTCCAGGGTTTACTGACTCAGTCGGGTGATTTTAGTAGAAAAAGTGACCATCTGTTTGCTTTCAAACCGACTGTAAATAAATGCCCTCGTAATTACAATACGTGAGTGTTCTACGTCTCCAGACGTCAAGTGTTACTCAACCACAGACGTTCCTGAAGTTACCTCATTGCAGTCACAGGCCTCGTTTTTTTTTTTTATCATTTGGCACTTTGGGGTCGGAAGGGACAGAGAAGGGACAGAGCTCGTAAGAACGGCAGGAACATCCTGTCTGAGCTTTGTGTGCGGTAAACATGAATTCCTTTTGAAGGTGATTGTCAGTTCCCTGCCCCAGAATCTCCTGTTTGCCTCTGAGCAGCCTGTGTCGTACCTCACTGCAAGTGCTATTCCACACTGTCCTGGCTCGTGTGTAGAATTACAAACCCCAGACAGACTAAAGGTCCGTCCAGGAGAAATCCTCCAGCTGTAGTCACTCAGCATGCATAACAGGACTAACGTAGCAGTTCCAATAAAGTGAATTATAAAGTTATTTTGTGACCACAGCTGTAGTTCCCTGTTAATTGTCTCAGCCGGGTACAGCTGCAGACAGGTAAGTTTTTGCAGTTAGCCTGCCTTTTTGGACTGTAGATGGAGGCTTTATGTACATAGCGTCCTATTAAGTTACTGAGCGCAGTGTATGAAACGGTCGTTTCATAGGTACAAGGCTGCTGATCCCCTTTCTAATGTTTACCTGAATGATAATCTATAGCGAAGGTGGCTGCCTCCTCTACTGACCAAACAATTCTGACTCTGTGTCTCTGGTCCAGTTCGCCAAACCTTCTCAGGTTTAGCAGGGTCTGTAAGTGACTTCATCCTCCAGGGCGACCCTTAGCACTTCCTAAATTTCACCCGAAGCATTGAGAGAGTAGTTTCTTCCCTTCCATCCTCTGCAGTCCGCTTGCTAACCGTGTCCGTTAGCCAGGCCTGAGTGTTTGCTGGCCTCTGGGCATGAACCAGGTATGAGTTTACACAGGCCTCACAGTTACGTCTGGCTGCCAGGATCGCTCAGAGAAAGAGCAGGGATGATGATGTGCTGCTCGCTGCATGAGGCCCTGGGTTCAGATCCCCACCACCCACATAAAGCCAGACATGTTAGCTTGTGCCTCTAATCCCTGTGTGCTCCTCTAGGGAGATGGGAGGCAGAGATAGGAGAATCCCCAGAGGCTCGAGCAAGCTTGCCTTGCTTAGCAGCCGAGAACAAGAACAAGAGGAGACCCGTTGCAAACAAGGGGAAGGGAGGACCCACATCTGAGGTCATCCCCTGACCTCCAAGTGCGGGTGGCCTTGCGTGCAGCTGAACTGACACACCGGTCACACAAAAAACACAAAAGGAGTGAGATCTTGCCACTCTGCCCGTAGACCTGTGATAATAGGGTGGGCGGCGAGGTCTCGAGACAGGCTTCAGCCGGTCCCGCAGACACTTGTCGGGCAAGCCCTGAGCTCGGGCATCGTGTGTTCTTCTGCTGTAAACTGTTTTTCATTCTCGTAATTCTCTTTCTGTGAAGAATCCTCCAGGAGAAATTAGACCAGCCTGTGTCTGCTCCCCCGTCGCCTAGAGACATCTCCATGGAGATCGACTCTCCCGAGAACATGATGAGGCATATCCGGTTCCTAAAGAACGAAGTGGAGCGCCTGAAGAAGCAGCTGCGGGCCGCCCAGTTACAGCGTATGTGGCCTCCCCTCCCCTCTCCGCACCACGTCAGTCCCCATGCTCTACCGAGGGACTCGGGGTCCCCGTAGTCACTGCGTCACTAGTGACACGTAGACATTTGCACACGAGTTCCTGTTAACTCTGAGACGGGTTTTAAAGACAGAAGTGTCATGGCAGGAGGGGCTGTAATTTAGAATGCTTCCTGAAGATAATTTCGATAATCTCAGAAGGGAGTCCCTGACTGAACAGGAGCCCGGGTGCCTTCCTTCCTTCTGCTGCTGAGGTAAAATCTTGACAACGCAAGGGAGAGCAGGCTTATTTGACCCACAGGTTACAGTTCATCACCATAGGGAGGTCACAGAGGCAGGGCGTCGAGGAACTGGTCACATCATATCCATGGTTGAGAAGAGAGAACAGTTGATAAATGCATACCTGTGCTTGGCGCATGTGTGCGGGTGCACGCAAACACACACGTATGTATATGCACACACACACACATACATATACATATATACATATGCATATGTATCCATGTATGTTAGTTTATTAACAATCATAGTATTATTTATATGTTTTATTAACTTCTAAATAATATATTCAGCATGACATATATATGAATAATTGGTATATATAAATATATACAAATAAAATGGATTTCCCGAGAATTTCATATAATGTATTTTGATTGTCTTCACTGTTCAGCCTTCCCCCCCAACTCCTCCCATACCCACCCTCCACCACCACATTCCCAACTTTAATTCTGCTTTTTTTTTTTTTTTTCTTTTTTCTTTTTTTCAGAGCTGGGGACCGAACCCAGGGCCTTGCCCTTGCTAGGCAAGTGCTCTACCGCTGAGCTAAATCCCCAACCCCTTAATTCTGCTTTTTATTTAATTCAGGGAACCCAGTTACGCTATCTGTGAACTCAAGTATGTGGGCTTTGTCCACTGCTGCAGAGTAGGTCGACTGTGGGCCACATCCCTCTGGCAAGCTGGTTGGGAAGGGAGCCGCTCATGGCGCATGCCTTGCCACATCAATTAATGTAATTAAGATAATCTCCCATACACTTTGCTGAGGCCCATTTGCATGTGACTCTCCTATCTGACTTGGCTGTCGAGGGTTAGGGGGTTGGTCACAGCCTGTAACCCCAAATCAAAACCTGGCTGCCTGTCCTCTAAGGCAGTAAAAAAAAAAAAAAAGCCAAATTGATAGTGGAAAGCAGAAAAGGAAGATGTAGTCAGCGGCCACACTGGGAAGAGGGGAACAGAGAGATCCAGCCACCCCTCAAGTCTGGTTTGGGGGTCCTTGTAGTAGAACCAACTTAATCTTAGCCCCAGTTGGCTCACAAATCCGTGTCTCAGACTGTGGCTCTTCTATTTGTCCTTGACAGTTACTGAGGGGTCCCCCTTAATCTGCTTTCCTATCTGCTGGTCTGGGTCCTCCCTCCCCTAGCAGTGTACCCTAAATATTTGCAGTTTCTCCTGGCCACGTGCTCACGGTCCATCTCCTCTCATGGTGCCTTCTCCTCTCTCCCTTGTGGTCTCCTCTGCACCCCCAACCAGGTAACTCAGAACCTTCCCACCTCTAATCCTCCAGTACTTGGCTTGTAGTCACTTTCATTTAACCAATAGTTTTAAGGAGCAAAGTTCGCCCAACAAAAGCCTCGCAAACCTGAGAATGCACTTGCAGGCCTAAGCTCTTCAGGTATAGAATTTGGCAGTTCAGTCAGTACATAGCAACAGACCAGACCTCCACGATCCTGAAGCGAGACGGAAGTCTTCCTAAAGAGCCAAGGATTTGCACATCCAGGCGGTTCTGGTGCACGCGTGGGCCTGTCCATCCACCATGGATCCAGCTTTGTCTGGATTTCAGTCTCCGCCTGTACGCTTGAAATCTCTTCCAGGGAGACAGATTCCCTCTGCCTTTCCTTCTCCTAGTCCGAGATTCCTGGGGAAGTCAGAGCTTTGTCAGCACCCACTCCTTCAGCAGCCTGGTAGAGACTGAGTGTCAGAAGTGTTTCTTTAGAATATTTTCATTTCCGCCTGTTATAGTTCCAGCCCGCGTCTAATTGACAGTTAAAAGTAGTCATTAGGCTGGGGGACCTTTGCGATCCGCGTTTATCTGTGTGATGCTAATGAATCTACACAGGGGCCCTCACTGCACTTGGGCACTGGGAAGGAAGGCCTTCCCTGTCGCTGAATTCAATCTTGGATGGCATTTGCACATGCTATTTGCCTAACAAATGCTTTTGAAATGAATACTTAGTGTTTTGGAAAAGGCTGGGATCTTGTAGAGATCAAGGTGTTCTGGGCTGCTGAGCCTGTCTAGGTGTCTCTGCATTTTTAGGGGGTCTGCCGTGCTTCTGAGGTTTGGCTGCAGACATTTACTTCCTTGAGGTACTATTGACCGGGGAAGATCTTTCTCTGTGACTGCCAGGTGAGCGGTCTGTGCAGTCATGCCTCCTGTGCTCGAAGATGTGTGTGTGAGCGCATGCACGCACAGACAGAATTACTTCATACCGAGAGCCACAAAGTGAGCATGAGCGCCCCTCCCCCCCATCTGCATCTCTCTCTTTGAAAACACTGTTAAAATCAGCTTGTCCTGTAGTTGTTCTCCAGGCTATCGACACAGCTGCCTTGGGCCCTCGGTAAAGGCTGACTATCCCATCCATCCATGAAATGGTCCGTTCAAAAGAATCCCTTTTCAGAACTTTCTTACTACATCCATTCATTAGCACGTGGCCTGGTGCTCACATGTTGGTCAGAGAACAGCTTATGGGAGTAGGTTGTTGTCACTTCTCACTGTGTAGGTTGAGGGGATCCAGATCAGTCTGGCAGGCTTGGTGGCCACCTCCCCAGCCCCAGAGGACCCTTTTGGTTTGATGTTGTGTCCCAGCTGCAGAACAGGGCTTGCATAGGACTCTCCCTATGCACAAGTGCACTGGGCAGGTCCTGAGTGGGCTGGCCCGTGCAGTAGACCGTATGCTGATGGTCTCAGGCTCCTACCTTCCCGTCTCCCCGAAGGTGCGTTCCAAGTGGCAGTTCCAGTGCTCTCTCTTGGATGGTATATCAAGATCTTGGAGGCCCTCAGAAGTATGACGTGTTCTTATTTTTGCCGTAACAAGCATAGACAGTTCATTATCTTGCAACTCTGGAGGCCAGAGGTACGACACGTGGAGCTTCCAAGTAGCACCATGTGCCTCTGGAGGCGTCAGAGCGTCTTGTGTTCAGCATCCGTGCCTCTGCTGTGGCTGTCCCTTGTGGGGATGTCACTCCCATGTCCTCTCCTGTTCGCACTCTGACTCACCCTTGTGTCTTATACCCACCCTGATAATCCAGGATTATCTCCCCATCCCTGGATCCCTGGCATCATCACACCTACAAAACCCCTTTTGTCTTCGTTGTGTAACACAGTAGCTTTCACAGAGGACGAGTCTGTAGGCAGCCACGACTCCGTGGTGCCAACACTGGGTGGTTCTCTGTAGTCCTCTGAATTGTTTGCTTTCCAATCCAAGTAATCCTGAGGTGTGTCTTGGATGACTTGCTTGTAGATGCTTCCAGAAACCAGGTGAGCTAGATTAAACGTTCTGGAGTGACAGTTTGCGCTGGGTAGGCAGCTCGTTCTTTGACCTCTTCCCAGGGCAGCCGCTCCCCCTTTTCCTTCCTCATTTGTGCTTGGCTTAAAGCAGTGGTCCTCAACCTTCCTAATGCTGTGACCCTTTAACCCACTTCCTCATGCCATGGTGACACCCCCCCCCCCCACACACACACACCCGGATAAATTCTTTTCGCTGCTACTTCATAACTGTAAGTTTGCTACTGTTGTGAATCTTAGCGGAAACACATGTTTTCTGACAGTCTTCAATGACCCTGTGAAAGGATCATTCAACCCCTAAAGAGGTCTCTACCTATAGGTTGAGGAAGCTGTGTTAATGATTCGTCCTGTCGTCCGTGGGTCTCCAGCTTCATGTCTCAGGTGGCCTGCTCCTCTACGGGTGTATCTGTGACAGCTCCTCAGCCTCCAGCCCCGACTGGAACCTCTTAGGAGTTCCCTGTTGAGCTTTTCAGTCGGCCGTGGGTCTCAGTCCCCATGTGGTCTGTACCTGGGAAGAGGATAGGGAACAGCCTGCTTGTGAGAGGTCACCTGAAGCTGGTTTGATGCCACCCTTACGGATGGCACCTTTGCTTAAATTTCGGGAGGTAGCAGAATATAAGAGTGATGAGATCTCTGAGGAGCTGTTAGAGAGAAGGGTCACAGTGTACCAGCAGAGGGCGCCCAAGGGAGGCCTTGGTGCCAGCCTCCTATGCTTGGGTCGGGACACTGTAGGTGCACTGGGGTTCTGGTGTATCTGGGTTAGAGTGATACGTTGACAGTTCTACCTGGCCTGACATCTTATCCGGAAGTTATCATAGCTGATGATGTATTTTTGTTACAGTGTATCTTTGTTGGAGACAGGGTCTCACAGGTGCTGGGAACATAGGCAGGTGTCCCATGTGCAGTTTGAACTGCAGTTTTCTCTGAAAATACAATGCGGAGCCTTTGGGATCTTCGGTTCTGGGGACTCTTGCTGTAGCCGCTGACTGGTCAACAGTAGGTATGCCCAGAGCCACCGGGTGCTTCCTCCTGAGCCCGATGAGCACCCATGCACACAGGCACACTTGGGGAGACTTAATTTAAGCTGTTCATATTAAAAGCGAGCTTTGTGTGCATCCCCACCCCCGTCGCTTCAATTAAGAAGACCTTGCATGTGGATTAGGCAGCGCGGTCTCAGGCTGCATTCAACCCAGCCAAGAGGTTTAGTATTTCGTCTACATAGTAGGGTCCGATAATCCGAGCATTTTAATTTCCAAAACAGAGTTCGGGTTGAAGAGACAGTCCAGTGGTTAAGTCTATTTCAGTGCTCACACGGAGGATCTCCCTTCAGTTCCCAACCGCTGTCCTGTCAGCTCGAAGGATCGGAAGTCCGCCTGCCTCCCTGGGCATTGTACATTAGTGTCAATGTCATCAGAAGTCATTGGGCAGGCAGGATGGCTCAGTGAGTAGAGGCGACCTGAGTTTGATCCCCAGAGCCCAAGTGATGGAAGCCATTCCCAGAGGTTGTGTTCTCTCTCTCTCTCTCTCTCTCTCTCTCTCTCTCTCTCCCTCTCCCTCTCCCTCTCCCTCTCTCTCCCTCTCTCTCCCTCTCTCTCCCTCTCTCTCCCTCTCTCTCCCTCTCTCTCCCTCTCTCTCCCTCTCTCCCTCTCTCCCTCTCCCTCTCTCTCTCTCTCTCTCTCTCTCTCTCTCTCACACACACACACACACACACACACACACACACACACACACACACACACACGGCTTATGTACAGTCGGTGAGGGAAAGAGGTTTTGCTCACTGTGTAAAGTTCTGTTTTACAAGACTTATCCGTAACTGAGTGTATTCTGCTGACACACTGATCTCAGAGTTGCCCCGCTGTGCATGGTAGATGTGCTAATGGGGTGACAACCCCCCCCCCGTGGCCTGTTTAGAGTGGACAGGCGGCCTAGAGGGAAACCAGTGGGCAATCTATCTCCCTAACTGTTCTTGCTTTCTCTCAGCCCCCACAGTGGAGAAGGGAGTCTTACAAGGTAGTCAGTGAAACGCTCCAGCCCCGTTTCCTGTGTGGGCCCTGGAGCCCCTGTGGAGCCGCTGTCCTGTGAATGGGTGCCCTGCCCGTTAGATTATCCATAACTGAATGTAACTTATAAACCTTGATGCTCAGGCTAAATTTTAAACCTCGGTCTCACGTGGTAGGACAAGGCCACCCCAATGTGGGGTGATGACTGCGCGAAACACAGTTTAATCGCAGGCTCTGTCTTTCCAGATTCGGAGAAGATGGCCCAGTACTTGGAGGAGGAGCGGCACATGAGGGAAGAGAACCTGCGTCTGCAGCGGAAGCTCCAGAGGGAGATGGAGAGAAGGGAAGCCCTGTGTCGCCAGCTCTCCGAGAGCGAGTCCAGCTTGGAGATGGACGATGAGAGGTTTGCTCACATCCCCTGCCCCGCTCTCACCCATCCCCCACCCCCACTCTCACACACATACACCGGGGAACCCAGTGCCCTCTTGGCTTCCGGCCAGATGGCCGCCATGTATGTGGTGTATACAGTGCACTTGCAGGCATGTTAAATTAGATCTTACGCGTTCTAGAAGGGGGAAGCTTAAACATCACTCGGACTGTGAGGAACACCATGGAGTTAAAGCACTTGCTCACGGTAGGGTGTGTGCAAGATTGAATGCCCTGCTTGCCCCGGAGAGGAAGAGCTGGCCTTCGTTTTGCTTTTAAATTTTTAGCATCCACGTTTAAAGGAATGTAAGCAGAAATGCTAGAGAAATATATTTGCTGCCGACCCTATTTCTAGTAACAGGAGTAAGTAAGTTCACACACGTGGATACGGACAGCACGGGCGAGTTTTATCTGGATTTTCTCCAAGTCTGCTTTAATTGAATTGCAAATATTTCAGTGATTTTTTTTTTTTTCTGGCTTTAGGGGTTTTTGTTTTGTTTTTTAATGTTAATTCGTTTGTCACTAAACCCTGCCAAGCTTTGACAAAAAGTATTCCTTGATAATTTCAAACATGAATATATTGAATTTAGGTCATTTTTTTTTTAACCCCATGACTCTCAACTCTCTCAACCCCTCCCCCTTCTCCTCTTCAACCCCCCTCCCCTGTCTTTGTTTTAAACCCCACTGAGTTTACTGGCTCTGACCTTTGACTCAGTGTCCTGGCTATGAGACCACACTTGTACACGGGCCTTTTATATGTGCTGCATATTGTTAACTACCTGTCCATTCTGCAGCCCGCAAAGATTCTCTGCCATTCTGTGGGCTTCCTCTTCAACGGTGGTTCTGATGGTTCTCAACCTGTGGGTCGGCACCCCCATTGGGCTCTCCTATCAGGTCCCCCTGCATATCAGATACGTTACGATTCATAATAGCAAGATTGCAGTTACAAAGTAGCAACAAAGTAATTTTATGGTTGGGTTGTCACCACACCATGAGGAAGCTGTGTTAAAGGTCACAGCGTTAGGAAGGTTGAGAACCACTGGTTTGCAGCATTTGTTTCCTTTGGGTCTTTGTTTCATGCGGTGCCGCTTATCAGTTCTTGGTATGACTTCCTGAGCCATTGGAGTTTTCTTCAGAAAACAGCGCCTGTATCTTTAAGTTTCAAGCCTTCGGGCCTCACATCAAAGTCTTTGGCCCCTTTTGAGATGATCTTTGTACAATTTCCATTCTGCTCCGAGCTCAGCACCGTTTGTCAGGGAGGCCGTCCCTTCTCCATTGTGAATCTCTCGTACTCTTCTCAAAAAGTCAGGGAATCGTACGGATTGATCCCGCATCCGCTGTTTCACGGCTGTGCCTTGCTGTTTTTATTACCGTGGCTCTGAAGGATAGTTTGAAGTCAGACACCGTGACACTCTGAACTCTGTTCTTTCTGCCTTGAAATTGGTTTGGCTGCCTGGGGTTGTTTGGGCTTCTCTATTAATTTTAGGGTTTTTCCCTGTCTATGGAAGTTGCCCTTGGCGCTGCCGTTCTTCTAGTAATTCTGCTTATCCATGCCGATGGGAGCTTCTTCCCTCTTAAAGGCTTTTTCAATTGTTCCCCGCTTTGGTGTTTTAGGTTTATCATTGTTAATGTCTTTTACTTACTAAGTTAGTTTTATCCCTTTTTTTTCTTTTTTTCTTAAGATAATAAGAATTGATTCCATGATTTATCTCTTGCTAAGTCTGGTGTCGGTCTGACGTTTTAGATGTTGAGTTTTACCTTGTTACTTACGTGATTTAAGAATCCTCAGGATTCCTTTTTAATGTAATAAACTATGCGTGCAAATAAGTCATTCAGTATCTTACTTATCTGTAACCATCGTAGTCGTTTGTCTGCTTGCTCCTGGCAAAGACTTGCCAGACACACTGAGTCAGTGTGGAGACGGTGGGTACCTTTGTCACCTTCCTGCTGTGGGGGCCGATGCTTTGAGACTTTGCCCCTTCAGTATAACTGGCCGTTGGTTTGCTGCACATACCCTTTCTTACGATGAGGTGCGCTCTGCCATAGTTTCTTCAGGGCTTTGATCGTGAAAGGATGCTGGACTCTGTCACTTTCCCTCGGCATCTGTGGAAACACAGACGCGATTGATTCCTGCCCAGAGTCTGCCGATGAACTTGACAGGACTGTCTTGAACCATCCCTTGCATCCCTAGACTGAAACTGTCTGGCTCGTGGCAAATGCTTTTTTTTTTTTTTTTTTTTTTTTTTTTTTTTAACGTGTGGTTGATTCCAATTGCAAATTCTTTTAGCGAGAATTTCTGGATTCATGTTTAGCAGAGAGATGGTCCTCTCATTGCCTGTTGCCGTGGGGTCCTTATCTGGTTTGGTATCTGGAATGGTGGCTGTGTTAAATGAACGTGGCCGTGTTCTTCTATTTCTTGCCGGAGTTTGAAGAAGCTTGGTGTCTCTTTAGAGGTCTGGCAGAACACAGCAGTGAGTCCTTCTGGGCCTGGACATATTCATATTCTCTCTCTCTCTCTCTCTCTCTCTCTCTCTCTCTCTCTCTCTCTCTGTGTGTGTGTGTGTGTGTGTGTGTGTGTGTGTGTGTGTGTGTGTTGAGAGTTTAAATTACTAACTCAATCATTGCTTATAATGGACTCTGTCTAAGTTCTAAGCTGTTTATATCTTCTCAATTTAACTTTGATAAGTCGGGTGTATTTCAAGAACTGTATCTATTTCTTACAGAATTTTCCAGTTCTTTAGAATGTAGGTTTTCACACTGTGCCCCGAAGATCCTCTGAATCTGATTGGTCTGGCTTTAGGTTAGTTTTGCTAAGGCTTTCCAGAGAGCCAACTTTCTCATTGGTTACTAGTATCAATAATAATATTGGTTATTATTAATGATTATTCCCATTTCATCAGCCTCTGTCCTGATCTTAGTATTTCTATCTGTTGATTTTTGGATTTGACATGCTTCCTTTTCTTCTTAAGCCCTTGATGTGTGCACCATTAAGTTACTGACTCGGGATCTATCTTTCCTCCCTCTCCCTCTGGGCATGTGTAGCTGTATACTTAGATCTTGGAAGCACTCTGATTACATCCCTTGGGTTCTGATGTTTTGTTTCTGTTTTCATTAAATTGTAGGATTTTTTAATTTCCCTGCTGACTTCTTCCATTGGCCCGTTTTATCATTCAGTGGTGTGTTATTTATTCTCCATGGCTTTCTGCATTTTGTGTTCTCTTTCTCTCTGCTGATTTTCCGCTACGACCATCTGTAGAACGTTAGAAATAATTAGGCTTATGCTGTTAAGATTTGATGTGGTCCATTTTGGAGAAAGTCCATAGGCGCCCACTGAGACCATGCGTCCTGCACCGTTTTAGTGGGATCGTCTTAGGTGTTCCTTTAGACCGTTTGGTCTGCGTTATCTAACTCTTGATAGATTTTTGTGAGTTCTTCTGGTCTGGGTGGCCTGTCACTTGGTTGAGTCTAGAGACTGGGGTCTCCTGCTATTCCTGTTTAAGTCTGTGTTTTTATACCCCATGGTATTTATTGATGAAACTGGACACATTGTCATCTCTTACTCTCAGACTGAAATCTACTTTGTCAAATGTCTAAACATCAGTACCAACCTTCCATTAGTCTAGACTGTCTTTTCCTCCCTCTCACGCATGCTCTGTTTGGCTTTGCCAGTGAGATGTGTTTCTTTTAGGCAGCAAACAGATGGTTCCTGCCGTTGAACCCAGCTTACTGTTCTCGTGTCTTTTGCTTTGACAGTTGCAACTATGAGCCTTCAGAGTTCTGTTGGAAGGTGTGGGTGCCTTCCTGACATTTCTGGGTTATTTAACTTTAGGCACTTCGCTGATCCCCGTTTGTTCCCTTACTGTTCTAGTACACACGTCATTCCTCACCCTAGCCTCATGAATGTCTTTTGTCTTTCTCTTTGCTACGTAGAATTCCTTCAGGGATCATCTGTAGAGCTGGCTTAGCGATGATCAATTCCTTTAGTCTGGGTTTATAAGGGAACCTCCTTTCTCCTTCAGCTATGAAGAGTAGTTTTGCTGGTGTAATGATCTGGGCCTCCAAGCTAATGGTTTTCAGAGCTTGGGACATGTTATTGCTGAATGCCCCTCTGGCTTTTAGGATTTCTCTGGAATACACTGCTGTTTTCCCGTTGGTTTCCTCTATCCCTGACTCGCTTCTCTCGTGCAAGCCTCCGTGCTATTTCGCTGCTCTGTGTAGTCGGTAAGGTGTACAGAGTTCTTTTTTCATCTTAACCTCTTCTATCTGTGTGGCCATTTTCCTCCCCCAGTTATGGGAAACTTTGTGCATTGCTTTTACTAAATGTGGTTTCTGTGTCTTTAGCTTGCACTTCTCTGTCTCCTATGCTGGAATGAGCGTCCGACGGATAATTAGAGCAGCTGGCCTCTACATGGGCACCTCTGTCAGATCCTCCCCTAATGTCAGATCCTCCCCCATTGTCTCCTCAACACTCGGGAATGAGGAAGTCATTAAGATAACTAACAAACCCAAACGCAACAAAGACCTTTATGAGCAGCAGCTGTGGAATTAGCCTTCCTCTGACACAGACCATTTCTGACCAGGCTTGGGCCATATCTCACTGTGGAAGAGAGACGGAATCACTGTGTGAGACCTAGGGAACCAGCCAGGCTCTCTTAGCTGGGGTTTTACTGCTGTGAACAGACACCATGACCAAGGCAACTCTTATAAGAACAGCGTTTCATTGGGGCTGGCTTACAGGGTCAGAGGTTCAGTCCATTATCATCAAGGTGGGAGCATGGCAGCATCCAGGCAGGCATGGTGCAGGAGGAACTGAAAGTTCTACATCTTGTTCCTGAGGTAGCTAGGAGAGGACTGACTTCCAGGAAGCTGGGAGGAAGGTCTCGAAGCCCACCCCACAGTGACAGTGACATGCTCCCTCTTACAAGGCCACATCTAATAGTTCTGCTCCCTCGGCCAAGCATTTTCCAACCATCACGTGAAGTCTGTTCTGTGAGGTGTGCTGTGTGCTGAGGACAAAAGTGTGACTGGCCATACAGCCCTCCACAACCACCAAAGCTCCCCAGCACTTCCTCTGGATGCTTTCAGGAAAACAGAATTTTTTAAATGGTGGCAAGGTATAAATGGGACTTTAAAATTTACAGAAGAATGCCAAGTTTTCCTCTTTAAAATCTGTTTCCTCACTGGAAGAGGTTTTTTTTCTCTCTCTCTCCTCTCAAAAGACTGTATTATGAAATTGTAATCCCTGCTTCTAAATCTGTTCTTGTGAGTTTCCCACTCTCAGAAAAATTGTTTGACTGAAAACATCGGCCCGGACACAAAGCAGGTCACTAGATGTTTTATTAATGTCTTTAAGACTCGGGAGACCCGGACTGGGCTTCAGAGGGGCCATCCTCGGAAGATGTGGCTCCCTCACACTTCAGATAGATGGCCGCTTCCTCCAGAGCAGCCGTTCACTGTGCAAGTTTTGTTTTGTTTTGTTTTGTTTTTTCTGTTGTTTACTTTTATCTGTTTTTAGGGAGGATCTCCTGTAGGCCTGAGCTGACCTTGAGTTTTGATCCTCCTGTTTCCACCCCAGATTGCTGGGATTAGAGGTGCGTGCCACCAGAGTGCTGGAGGCACATCCCGGGGCTTCATGCATGCTACAAAAGCATAAACTGAGCTATGTCCCCAGCCCCGCTTTTATTTCAATTTTTATTTATTTTGTAAATTATTAAAGTTACCGTGAAGTTGCTAAGAGTACTTGGTTAAGTGGTGTTCTGCACCCCAGGACTGATCCAATGGGATAGATCTCAGGGAAAGAAAACATCAGACACTTAAGAGTGTACGGGGTGATCTTAAACCACCCCCCATATGTGCAGTGTGTGGACACATCCCACCTGGTGTTCCTGCGGGAACTAAAGAAGGGAAGGAGACAGAGACAGGCATCTCATTGAGCCGTGTGTCCCATCAGGCTTTTCAGTAACCCGCTTGGAAGTGGCTGGGTTAGTCCCTCGTGGGAATGAACCCCAGGGCTGACAACGGGCTCTCTGAGGTCAAAGTCCACGCCTGTTTAGCTCTAAGACCCGGGAGAGTGGTTCATCAGGAAGTCTGTCAAGCAGAAATTCCCCCTGCATCAGCACTGGGAGAGCCAATGGATGCAGTAATCACACTTCAGCACATTTGGGCCAGACTCAGCACAGTGTGCCCGAGCGTGACCGCCCAAGGTGCCCAGCACTGGCGTCTTCTGTTAAACTCTAACATGTGACCCTCTGTTACGCAGAGCCTGCCTTGTGAACATGACCCTCGGCCCGGGGGCAAGGTTGTCCTTCTATGGGTCGAGGGTCGGTAAGCTTGTTGGTTTTCAGTTCCAAATAACAGTTGGAGCATAGATATCTCTGTGCTCCTGAGGTCCCTGGTGGGGCTTCAGGACAGGTCCCTTCTGATGTCTGTGTATTGCGTGGCTATGACAGGCCTCTGCGGGTAGTGATGCAGGGTGACTTAGGAGTGTGCACTGGAGATATCCCCTGGGTACAGCCTCTCCAAACCCCAGAGCTTCACTCCTAGGGTTTCTTCTAAGGACCGCGTGAACGTGGGTGTTCAACCTCTTCCTCCTCTCTCCTTTCAGGTATTTCAATGAGATGTCTGCTCAAGGATTACGACCTCGCACTGTGTCCAGCCCAATCCCTTACACGCCTTCTCCCAGTTCAAGTAGGCCTATATCACCCGGTGAGTGTGTCTGCGGGCTACCACAGGGTGACTGTTTTCCAGATGTTTAGCGTGTGTGCGTGTATGTGCGTGTGTGCGCGCGCGCGCGCGTGTGCGTGCGTGTGTGTGTCTGTCAGACGTCTCTCTGTCTCTGTGTGTGTATGGCTAAGGCTTTTGGGGGAGCTGTGGGGGACTGTGTGTCTGGCTGTGCATGAGTATATGTATGTGTTACCTGTGTATATGTGGCTGTGTGTATATGTATGTGGGGGGCTTGCAGGGGGTTTTGTATGTGGCTGTGTGTGTATGACTATATATCTGACTGTGTGGAGCGGTTTGTGACGCTGTGTGTGTATAGCTGTGTGTGGCTGTGTTGCTAAGGCTTTTTGGGGTAGCTGTGGGGTGTATGCATGGAGGGGAGGGGCTAAAGCTTTTGGGGGACTGTGTATGACTGTGCATGAGTATGTGTTTATGTGGCTGTGTATATGTGGGGGAGGTGCAGGGGGCTGTGTATGTGGCTAGAGCTGTTTGGGGGGCTGTGTGTGGGGGCTATGGCTGCGAGGCACTGGGGATTGAACCCAGGGCCTCACAGAGGTTTAGCTTAATGCTTCCCCTGGTTTGCAGCTTGCTGTCCTGGTGTGTTTGCTCGGCAGCCCTGGTTGCACCCCTTCTATTTCATGGTTTTTAAATCTAAGGTCACCTTGAGTGCTGAGTGTTGGTTGGAGACCTTGAACACGAGGACTCTGATTTATTTTATTAACTACTTATTACTTAATGTTTCGATTTACTGCTTAACTTTTATTTTCGAGGATTTCATACCCTCTGTCTGCCCCCCTCTCCTCGATGTTCCCAGCCTTAGTCTACTTTTTCTTTTACCTTCAATTTGACTTCAAAACCCCTTTCTTAGAAGACTCTGTGTGTGACTGGTCTCGGGATGTGGGCCAGGTCCGTGGGTTGATTTCCAGGATGTCTTCCGTGCACCTTTTAAGGATTCCTTCACTTCATTCCAACTGCCTCAATTCCACTTCTGCGGGTTGCTTACAGGTTCTGGGTCATTGGGCCAAGAAGAGGCCCGGCTGAGCTTCTTTATTCAAAACCAGTGCCCCTCTCTTTGGCCTGAGTGCCCTCCTCAGTGGTTTGTGAGCCAAGCCTCGTTGGCCTGGTAGGCTGCTTGTGCAAGCAAGACAGCTAACTTCTCCCAACGCTGGCTTTGTCACCCACGGCCTTTTCCCAGCATGCTTGTCTTCACCTGACCCCAAAATACTCCTCAGTGTCCCAGGCTTGTCACCAGCAGTGCTCGGCTCCCAGCTCCCTTGTAGGTGGGCGAGTGCCTGGTTCACGCCGAGGGTGAGAGGAAGCGGGGCGGAGTCACAGGGAAGCAGGAGTGGTGGGGGAGAAAGAGAAGGCTTGCACCTGGAGGCTTTTGTTTCTGTGCCCGCTGCAGGTAGACTTGAGGAACCGGCTGGGGGTGGGGTGCCAGGTTGGCGAGTGTCACTGTAGGGGTGACCGTGGTTCATTTTGTATAAGGTCATACTTAAGGTTTTCCCTTCAGGTCGGTGAAGGAGACATGACGTTCTAGAGCCACTGCAGTTGCGGCAGTGTGGTAGAATCTTCTTGGCTTAGATCAGTTTGAGATCTAGCCAGCATGACAGTGACATCTGCCGCCGTTCTTGTCATCGTCGTTGCGTGGATGGGCGGTGGTTCTCGGAGGTCAGAAGGGAGCATTGGGTTTCCTAAGACCAGAGTTAGAGATGGCTGTGAGTTGCCATGCTAATGGGTCCTGCGGATTAACAGCAGGTGCTCTGGAAAGAGTAGCCCGTGCTCTAACCACTGCACCATCTCTGAAGCCTGCCATGTCCTCTGAGGGGACGTTCAGAGCTAACAGTAAAGGGTCTCCCACAAGGGGACAGCTCTGCTGGAAATGTGAGCTCTGTAAGGTAAAGGGGACACGGACAGACCTTGGATTTCTATCCAAGCCATTGCTCCTCATTCTTGCCGAAAGGATTCCCAGATCTGAATTCAGATCTCTGTCTCCAGTGGCCTTAAGTCTCACCTCCAAAGCTTCTCTTAGGTGCCCCTCTATTTTCCCCCCAAGACAGTCCTAGGGTGTTGTCACCACAGTAAAGGTCTTATTTTTTGCCTTCTGCCTTACTGGTGTAAGAGAGGAAGGCTTAAGTCAGGAGTGGGGCGGGGTGGTTATTGTTTAGCCCGTAGGAATGCCAAGTCACGTGTAGTGTAACTCCATACCTTATTTAATCTGGTTAAAGGTAACAAAATTTCTAGAGGAATGTCATTTCCAAGGGATCAGAAAAAACACTGCAGTCGGGGTTGGGGGTGAGATTCCTCAGAAACAATGGTGAGGATACGACAGAATCAGGAACCTTGGGTACCAGAGCTAGGACAGTGTGACCAATAAAAGCCATCTAGTTTTCTGCATTGTGATGTTTCTGTCACAGCACTGCCTAGCGGTGTTTTTCCCCAGCAGTTTGGGGACACTGCTGTCTCAAATTGAAATTCCCAATGGACACCTTTCTTAAAAGGTGTCCCTGTCTGTAAGTCTCGCAGAATGTATTCTGTTTAGCAGCTACTGTGTTGTTTATATAAAGATGGATGGAGGATGTTCTCTGGAGGTGTAGTAAGGTCTGGGGGAAGGGGCTGCCCCCACGGGCCCATGCTGAGGCATCCCTTCTCCCTGAGGGACCGGCCACACCACAGTATAGTATAGAGTAGAGTTTATTCAGGGCTTGGGGAGGGGAGTCAAGAGGGTAAGTGGGGGCAGAGAGAGAGAAAGAGAGAGGGGGTGGGTGGGTGGGTCGGTAGGTACATAGGTAGGTGGAAGAGTAGAGGTCGGCCATGAACACTTGGAGAGGGGGGAAGGGAATGGGAAGAGAAGGGGCAAAGGGGGAAGAGAATGAGGAAGGGGCAAGTGGCCCCTTGTATACTGTCACTCATACCTGGCTGTTGCCTGGTAACTGTGGGGCGGAGCTTACCTGGCTCTTGGCCAGGTAACTGGGGGGGTAGAGCTTAGATAGAATGCTAACACACTGTATGCATATTTCCAAGTACAAGAAAGTTTGCTGTTTATTCTCTGTGTGTGTTAATTAAAATTTAAAGAACAATAAAAGTTAATGAGACCACCAAGATTATAGGAGATTATGGTCAGTAGGGCCTCGGGAAGAAGAGGGTTAAAGAAAAGACATTGTTGTCACAGGCTGCCCCTGGGCACCGATTATCTGATTGATTCGGTTTAGGGTCAGGCTTGGGGTTAGAGTTAGAGCCATAGTGGCTTCGTGTTCACCTTGAGAATTGCTGGCCTAGAGCATCAGAGGTGGGAGAAGGGGCAGCAGTAAGAGTCTGAAGGTTCTTACTGACGTAACCTAATTTAAAAAGAAATTAACCTTGTTAATAGGCTGGAGTTTTCTGTTTCATATAAGGAACCCCTTGTATTATGATTTTATATTTTTATGTGTATGAATGCTTTACGTGCATATGTGTGTGTGTGTGTGTGTGTGTGTGTGTGTGTGTGTGTGTGTGTGAGTGAGTGAGAGAGAGAGAGAGAGAGAGAGAGAGATAGAGATGTCTACCTGATTTCTTCAGGGATCAGAAAGAGGTGCTTAGGTCCCCCTGGAACTAGGCCGTGGGCCCCCGTGTGAATGCTGGGATTCCGACCCAGGGCCTGCATGAGCAGCAAACGTTCCACTGAGCCATCTCTCCAGCCCCAAAAGCGATCTCTGCTGAACTAAATGACTGAAGCGTCATTTTCTTTCAAATGCATCTTGGGTTTTCAGGAGTGGGATGTGTGTGCTTATTCCTTTGGTTTCTCATTTCGTTCCTGCTTGCTGGTGGGGTCCAAACCCAGACCCTGTGCCGGTAGACAGCCCTTCCACCCCGGGCCTCCTCAGAAGTAGAGTTAGGGTTCCAGCTCCTGGACTGTTACTTGAAGACAACCTCTCTGATCTCAGCTGATCGGTTAAACAGGACAGTCAATGACCACCTTGGTTTCAGAGACTGGCGTTTTGCCGCAGAGTCCTGCTCTGTAAACAGGAGTCCAAAAAATAAATCAATTGGAAGTGCATCACCCAGAAAAGCACCGCTGATGTAATCTATCAAGTCGGGAGATGAGTTGTTAGCGTTTGATGTCAAGGCCATAGGGAAGTCCTCTGAGTCGGTTCTCTGTATCTCTATGGAGACAGAGGTGAAGTGTCTCGTGCCAGTGTAATTCGAGGCAGCAATAAAAGGCTAATATGGCTTGGCCACTAGCCACCTGCAGGTCCCTGTCCAAGCCCTCTTCTATTAGTTTTTTGGTTTTTTAAACCTACATCACCAGTATTTCCAGTCAGTCTCCCATCCAAGTACCAGCCAGGCCTGACCCTGCTTAGCTTCCAGGCGCCTTCAGGGTGGTATGGCCATAGACTTCTATTAGTTTTTACCTCAGCCACTTTTATAGCTCTGTATTAGTTACACTCTGACCACAGAGTCCTGACAGGAAGCAATCGAAGGAAGGGGCAGAGAGCGGGCTACAGCTTGTCCTGTCAGAGAAAAACTTGGGGGCAAGAACTTAAGGCAGCTGCTCACATGGTATCCACCAGAAGTGAGGCCAGACTGCGAAACCTCGGGTCCCCTCTGACGACTCACTTCAGAGACCCACCCTACCTTTTCAAGGTTCCACGGCTTTCCCAAACAGTGCCATCTGCTGGAGATTGAGATTCAAGCACCCGCACCTGTGGTCCAGGGGGAATGGGGGGGGTGGGGGGGGGATGCACATTGCACACTGAAGCCATGGCCAGCACCTACCTACCTACCCTCACAGTTTGTCCAGTTAGATGCTAGGAGTACTAGGTGTAAAGCTCTAGGTCCATGCACTGTAAGTGTTGTCTAGACCAGTACAGCCTTTCTTCTGAATATTTCAGGTGTCTGGCCCTACCCCAGGCCTGTCTAATAAGAGTGTGGGAAGAGAGGGTGTGTGTGTGTGTGTGTGTGTGTGTGTGTGTGTGTGTGTGTGTGTGTGTAGGTGTACATGTGGGTGGGTACACATGTACTTGAAAACTAGAGGACAGCCTCAAGCGTCATTCCTCTGCCTTTGGAATTTCCCAAGCTGGTTGAAGATTCTAGACAGTCAGGCTACAAACAATACCGAACCTTGCCGCCCTTCTGTTTCAGGTCTTTCGTACGCAAGTCACACAGTTGGCTTCACGCCGCCAACGTCGTTGACTCGAGCTGGAACGTCCTATTACAACTCTCCGGGCCTCCACGTTCAGCACATGGGGGCCTCCCATGGCATCACAGTAAGTGTCCTCGTCGGGAGCGGGTAGCACCTCACTTCCGACTGGTACTAGCTGGTCTTGCGGGGGAGCTGAGGGCTGCTGCTGTTAGCCGTTTGCCACCTCATGTCTTGGGTCCATTCTCCTTCTAGCTAGGAAGTGTTCCCATGAGTTTGCCGTGAAGTTCTAGTGTTGAAGCTAACATCCCCGCATCGCGAGACTCAGGTTCACTTACAGAAATTGTTCACCATGACGTGTAGTGTGAGATCTGGCCGAGTCCTCGCTGAACTGTGGCCAGCTGTTTGTCATAAAGCCTTATTAGGGGTTTCCATAGCATCCGCAGATGCCTCTCGTCAGCACCCTTGCAGCTCACTGGCCCTCGGTGGCCTCCTTAAAAGTTGTCTTGGCTTCTAGTTCCACTCCTGATTTCCTCTCCTGGATGCAGGAGAGTCGAGTTCACCCAGTTCCCATGGTCTCCTCCGGGAGGCTGGAGAGACGGCCCAACGGTTAAAAGTACTGTCTGATCCTCTAGGGAACCCAGGTTCAATTCCCAGCATCTACATGACAGCTCACAACTGTGTGTAACTCCAGTTCCAGGGGTCCAACTCATCAGGCAGGCACGGGATGCGTGTATTATCCTTGCCAGACAAAATACTCACACACAAACACATCAAGGTCTCTCCTCAGGAGAGTTGCCCTGCACACTTGGCTGTGCAGTTGGCTGAGAGGACAGGAGGACATGCAGTAGTAGTAGGAATCAGGAAAGAGAAAGGTTCAAAGAAGAGCCTTACTCAGTGCCGTCCTCGGGGTCCTCGTGTAAGTCTCGAAGTGCAAAGGGCCTCGTGTAAGGGTAGAAAATGTTGTATCGTGTTTCCTCAGAGTGAGGAAGAAGCTGAGTGAGGAGATTGGGGACGCACAAGTAGGGATGATATGACATCATCGTTGCTGTTTTTTCATTTAAAGGGCCCACGTTAGGGTTAGGTGTGAGAGATGCGTTTCCATTTTGTACGCCGTCTTCACAGGCTGGGTGTAAACACACCCTCCTTTATGGTTTCCCCTACTAGTTCAGGAACCACTGATGGCAGAGAAAGAACCTGTGGCTCTCTTAACCCATGTTGCTCTGGGTTCCGCTCTCTGATTCATGCATTGCTGGAACCGACTCAGTGTCCCAGGCTGACCCCATGTCCCTGTCTTCCCCTCAGAGGCCATCGCCACGGAGAAGCAGCAGCCCTGACAAGTTTAAACGGCCCACGCCACCTCCGTCTCCCAACACACAGAGCCCAGTCCAGCCGCCTCCACCACCACCTCCGCCCCCCATGCAGCCTGCGGTCCCCTCGGCAGCCACCACCACGCAGCCTGCCCCCTCGCAGGCGCAGCATCCGGTGCACCCGTCCTCCCAGCCTTAATGCATGAGCTTAGTCAGAATCTCCAGTTGGGACTCGTCTGATGGAGCCACCGTCTCAACGCCAAAGGCTTCTTTCCCGGCGTACTCGGATCTGATGCGTTTGCACTGAGGTTATCTACCTTCCCTCCTCATTGTGTCGTGAATGTCCGTCGGAAACGCAGCCAACATTGCGGGTCCGCAACACTAACCAGACGACTTTCTCCACCGGTGTTTTACTTGAATCTCCGTGTCTGTCATTCCCTGGCTGGAACCTTTGCTGTCTGGTATCTGGTAATGAGCAGCGTGCAAACCCTACCTACCCCTGGGGGGCCCCCAGGGCTGCTTTTTCTCGGCTTTTAGGTTTGTAAAATAAGAAGGGAGATCTTTTTTTATAACTATTCTCTGTGAATTTGCAGGAAAATGACCGAGCTGTTAGAAACCCTCCTCCTCCGGGTCAGTGACATTTACCAAACATACCAAGAATTCAGCACTACAGTTCAGACCTTTGCAGACTAACTCACTGTAGGATTGGAAGTTAGATGAACCGGTGCCCACAACATGTAGTCTAGAGCTTTCTACAGACACACTTTTTACAGATTGTTTTCCGACGTAAATTGACCACCGCGTCCCTTGTAAAAACAGCCTACGGAAACAAACCACACAGCTGTTAATCTCCCCACGTGCGTGGGACAGGAATTATTACCTATTAAGATGTGATTTTCTTTTTTCCTTTCTCAATGTTAATCCACCTAAGCCAGTACCCTCTGACATGAGTGGATAGATGCCTTCCCACCAGTGTTCTTGATGGCCAACTGGAATGTAGGCTTAGATCTCTGCTGCAGGGGCCGTGAGATTGTAACAGAGCCAGTGCGGCTAACCCTCCCATTCTTTTGTGTTGTCCCGAGACAGAGGGTGTAAACGAGTATCTTCCAGGTGCAAAAATGCTGTTGGGAAAGACCTGTCTGAAGTGTAGGCAACACCCTAGTGTGATGGCGGAATCAGGAGTGCAGCAAGCAGAGGATCTCTCCGGGCCCTGACGCGTGCTCACTTTGCCCGGCGTTAAACAAGGAGAGCACCATGGAGGTTCTGAACTGGATTGCCATTCATTCAGCACAAATAAATCCTTCCGTTTCACAGGGTTGTGGGGTGGGTGGGGGACACCAAGTGGCTCTTTTGTGACCTTTGTCTCTGTCTGTCCTTGGTTACTTTGTGCTTTTATAGTCAAGTGCTTCCCCCTGCCTGTGTTTGCATATTTATATATGCCGTGGATGGAAATAACTTACTAGAGAATGTATATTTTATGACGAGAAGCGTGACTCTGTTGGATATAATCAGAGGACTGAAAAATTAATTTATCAGTAATTTTTAAGAGTTCATGTTTGTGGCAACCATCTCTAACAGCAGCTCCTCGTGGAACACACTCCCGAGAACAAGGAATACCCTGGTGACATTGTAGATAATTAATATTGTACAGTCTAGAAACCTCCATTTTTGCCTTCGAATGCATATTTTAAGAGCTAACAGATTGGAAAAGTGTTATTGGATAATAGTGTTTGACAGCATTGTAAGAGCTTGAGAGTAAGAATCACTGTAGGAGCTTTTCACTCTTCCCGTCCACCCCTAAACTGGGATCGTCACCCTCCAGCGACCAGGAAGAAACTGTGGGCCTACAAAAGTTCTACTTATGAGGTGTGCGAGTGCGACGTTCAGGCCGTGGTGCGGTTAGCAGGCACGAGGTGGAGTCTGATATCTCCTGTCAAGGTGTTAGGTTTTCAGTGTCAGACCAAACCCCGGGCATTTCCAGCAGTTCCCCGACCCTCTTGGTACATGACCATTCCAGGGAAATTCTGAGGCTAGGCAGAATTCTTCCTTCACGGTACAGTCTTGGTTTGTCTTTTTTTTTTTTTTTTTTTTCCTTTCGAGAGAAATACGGTATGTGTTTACAAGAATCTTTTCTGGGATTGTAGATTTCAGTACCGCTGGCTAGCAGCATATCCTCCAGCACATAGGTCCGTTCTGGAAAGGTCTTCCCTCCACGTCAGTTGAGTTACCTCCTAGAAGCACAAGCGTGAAGGCGATCGGAGGAGCCTTTGAGAGGCAGGTTCTTGACCTTCAGGCTTGACCCAGAAAGTGTACTTCAGATTCCTCTCCAGCCATCACCTCAACTCAAACCCAACCCTTCCTAACAGCAGTTGCTATCTCAGTCACCGGTCCCTGCAGGTGTTAAGAACCAAAAGAACAAACACTAGGATCTGAACGTAGAGTGTTTTGTGTCAGTTTTGAAGCACGTAGCGATAGAACCAGAGCCCCTAGGGACAGGAGCCCCACTACTGTGGGCTGGACGTGGCTTCTATAGGTTCAGTTCCCCTACTCTCTCATAGGCTAACGCTAGATGAGAATCTGTAGCCATCCTCAGCGGGTGAGAGCAACAGTAACCTTCAGTGGCTTCATTTCCTGTCCTGTTGACAGAGACCCTCGGGTACCACTGTGCTGCTAATAGGGCCAGGCCTCTGTTCCCCGATGACCTCGCCTTTGTACAGAACCAAGTCCACGCACCCAGCACCTCTGGGTTCTTAACTGCTTTCTCTCGTCAAGCGTGCTGGTATTCTAGACAGAACTTTTGGCAGGCATGGAGGTGTTTTAAGATTTTTTTTTTTTACTTAAAATGTCTTTGTCGACCGGAAGGACTTTTAGATTCTGGGATCATGAGACACCTGCCAGAAGGTGGCTCTCGACGGCTCGTGCTGCTGTGCCTTCGTCATTGGCTTCTGATTCAACCAGAAATAACTGATAATGTGAATCTTTGTCGATCCCTCAGTTGTAGGTAAACCGTATTCCCCACTGTTAGGTGAAATCTGCCCTGTGCAAAGCCCTGCGTGTAGAGATAACCCAGGAAGTCGGGAACGTGTGGCAGTGCGTGTTTTCAGAAAGTTTTATTTTTTAGAATGCAGAAGGAAGTTTTCTTTGTGGCTTGATCTTCCGTCTAGTATCTGTCTAATAGGTTAACCGATGCCGAGAGCTTCGTAGCGATGCCTACCAAAGACATGCGTAGTAAACCTTCTATTTCCAAATTATTCAAGAGCCAGCCGTTGATGCTGCTTCACGGTTCTTTCTCAGGAGCCATCGTGAGAGACTGAAACATGCTTACGAGCTTTTTTTTTTGTTTGTTTGTTCTAAGTTTTAGGTCTTTTTTTTTTTTTTAAATTTTTGATTAAAATGTGTTAGCCTAACATGTTGGGGAGCATTTCCCAGAATGCTCGGCAGTTGTGAGTACTGGCCACACCCCAGGTCACCTCTTGCGGAGTGATCGGTGGGGTCCTCTGTGCATGCTAGCAAGGGTGCTGTGCGCGTGTGCGTGTACGTGTGTGCATTCATGCCTTAACTTGGGTTACCGCTCAGCTTTGCTGTCTGACCTGGTCCTCGCCATCATCAGATTGCATCGTGCAACTTGATCTGAACTTCATTCTGGTTAAAAAAAAAGAGAGAGAGATAAAAAAACAGAAAAGCAAGGTTGCAGGCAGCACAGGCTGGAGTGCATTCCTTTGGAAGAATGTCTGCTCGGACGGACCCTGAGATGTCTCCACAGACTTTATTTGGGACTTAGTTTGGGAAGAAAGCCGACTGTTGATTGGGCAGATGTCGACAAGGACGAGGGGGAGAGCCGGAATGCTAGCACGCCCTCTGCCTCCACATAACTCGTGTGCTCTGTGTGTTGTCTGGGTAGCTTGTCTGCGGCTTAACTAGCTTGGAGTTCAGGTAACGGTGGCAATCCCGACATTCATCTGTTGGAGTTTAGAGAGATGTAAGATGTCCAGTTACTGTCTTATTTACTTTATGTTGATCAGTCTTTAATACATGTGCTGAATCAGAAAAACCTAAATAAAGATAATTTTTTAAAACGTACTCCTCGAGCCATCGACCTCGTCTCGTTCTTTCTGGTCTCTTTGAGTTGGAAATGGTGGTTTTTGGTTAGGGTTGGCTCCAACAGATAGAACCAGGTTCCATCACAAACTCTAAAGACATCAGGGGGAAGTACTTGTAGGTGGCATTAATAGGGCCGGTGTGGCTTCCTTTTTTTTTTTTTTTTTTAAATAGAAAAAAATTACATGCATGGATATTTTTGCCTGCACATATGTCTGTGCATGTCTGTACACCACATGTGCCTGTGGAAGCCAGAAGAGGGCATTGGGTCCCTTGAACCTGCAGTGACGGGTGGTTGCGAGCCATCAGGTGGGTGCTGGCAGTTGAACCCAGGTCCACTGAGGCTTTTCCACCTTGATGTACCGTGCTTCCAGGTTCAAACAAGGGGCTTATAAATGGAAGCTACACCCAAAGTGCCTCGTGTGGACCCACCTGCACAGGCATGTGCCATAGGACGTTTCATGGGGGAAGAGTTATCCCAGGGGATTACCATGACCCGGGCAGCAAGACTGTCACGAAATGCTGTCCGTTGGTCATGTATGTAGCCTGGTATGGATCAGCCTCTGACATCAACCCAGTGTTAAACATCATCCCATCATTCATACGTAGTAATCGATGATTTCTTAATGTATTCCTACTTATTAAAAAGCTTACTCTTGGGACAGTAAGATTGCCCAGTTCATAAATGTATCCGCTACAGGCCTGACAACCTGAGTTTGAACCCTCAGACCCATGTGAGGATGGGAGAGAGCCAAATCCTGCAGGTGACCTCAGAGCCCCACAGCCCGTCAGTACACATGTGCACAGAATTAATGAAAGATAATAACAATAAGACAGCTTGTATGATCACAGCAGCTACATGGGTACAACTTGTGCCTTATGCATTGCTTCAGCGAGTCAGGAAAACAAATCTGGCGTGATCTGTGTAGGGATGTCTGAGGTCGGCGTCCATGTATTGGATGTGTGCCTTGTCGTCTGCATTTTTATAAGGCCGGGGTCAGCAGTACACAATAGTAGAATCCTCTAAGGAATGTAGTCATACAGAATTCTTGATAGCCATTTCATTGGGTCAGGTCACTTAGATCTACCCCTACCATCCCGACACCTGCCCATTTATTAAATATTAAATATATGCCTTGGTTCAGAGAAGACTTCTTAAGGAATTGACTTTTAGGCAGAGTTTAGAATGGGTGGGTGGAGCTTCCATCCCAATTTCACGAGTTGGGGGTGATTTCAGGAAGTGGGTGTTCAGTGGCAGAAAGGAAGTTGGCACAGGGTGAGCCAATCGGCTGCTTATGTGGCTGCCGCCCAGTGGGAAGCCCCAATATGGCTGCCGCCCAGTGGGAAGCCCCAATATGGCTGCCGCCCAGTGGGAAGCCCCAATATGGCTGCCGCCCAGTGGGAAGCCCCAATATGGCTGCCGCCCAGTGGGAAGCCCCAATATGGCTGCCGCCCAGTGGGAAGCCCCAATATGGCTGCCGCCCAGTGGGAAGCCCCAATATGGCTGCCGCCCAGTGGGAAGCCCCAATATGGCTGCCGCCCAGTGGGAAGCCCCAATATGGCTGCCGCCCAGTGGGAAGCCCCAATATGGCTGCCGCCCAGTGGGAAGCCCCAATATGGCTGCCGCCCAGTGGGAAGCCCCAATATGGCTGCCGCCCAGTGGGAAGCCCCAATATGGCTGCCGCCCAGTGGGAAGCCCCAAGGGAGACCTCCATCAAAGTTTCAGGACTGTCCTACGTGCAAATGAGGCTGCAGAGCCACCTGGTCCTTTGACCCATTGGATAAAAGCAACTCTGAGAAGAAGGTTTCTCCTTCCACCTCCAGGTTCTCTGCAATGTGTTTCCAGAGTCCCGTGAGATGGCAGAGCTGTGAATGTCTACCTCATGCTTTTCGAGAGATTCCGGCACGTCAGGATAGTAAAGTCAGATAGTTGGGGTGGCGGCTAACAATCTCACCATCGCTTGACTTAGCCTGAAGCATGGATGGAGAATTAGAACGCATCTTTAAATGAGGCGTTTTTAATTCAAATAAGACCTAAAAGGCCCTGGGTTCGGTCCCCAGCTCCGAAAAAAAGAGAGAAAAAAAAAATAAGACCTAAAACAGATTACTGATTTCTTTCGAAAAAGTTACTGGCTGGAAGGCTGCAGTCAGCCCGGGCTGAGGGCTCGAGGATGTGCCTGATCCTCTTCTGAAGGCCTCTGTCCAACATTGTAGTTACCAAAGTGTGACCCCTGCAAGCTTTCTGAGTTGGTGACCTACTTGGAGAGGGCATGTGGCGAATACAGGAAGTCAAGCACGGCTAGTTCTTGTGTTTGTTCACAGGAAAGAGGAACAGAAATTAAAGCCTGGTTTGGAGAGAGGTATCCACCAGAAGTTCCTGAACTTGTACAGATAATAGGAAAAGTAAATGTACCCCGGGGACCTTGGTTCCAAAGTAGGAGTGGGGTCCTGAGTTCTCTAGCTCTTGTATCATCTGATGTGGTGGGTCTCAGCCTGTGGGCTCCAGTCCCTTTGGAGGTTGAACAACCTTTCACAGGGGTCACCTAAAACCATCAGAAAACATATTTATATTACATTTCATAGCAGTTACAGTCACGAAGTAGCAAGAAAAATAACTATGGTTGGGGGTTGGGGGAATCACCCCAACATGAACTGTATTTAAGGGTCTTAGGATTAGGAAGGTTGAAAACCACTGATCTAATGTGTTCGTAAGATGGGTCTCTTAGTACGTGTTGAGAAGGCTGAACTGAGACGGGTCTAGCTTCACAGAGAAATCCCAAAACCAGCTTGTTTTATAAAAGTCCAGGTTCTCCGGTGTGCACACCTTTAATCCCAGCACTAGAGGGAGACAGTGGCAAAAGGATTCTCTGTGAGTTCCAGGCCAGTCAGGGCTGTGCAGTGACACACACACACACACACACACACACACACACACACACACACACACACCCCTATCTCAGTCCTACATCTGTAAGAACGGCCCTGATTTTGTATTGCCTGCCAATTTCTTCGGTGTGAAATATTCTATTCACCAGTGACTTCAAGCTGTAAGGTTCCATTGTTTTATTTGCAGTGTGACTGTGTAAGCTATAAATAAAACCTGGTGAACATGAGAAAAGACAGAAGCTGGGGACGTAGTTTAGTGGTAGAGCACTTGTCTAGCTTGCACACAGCCCTGGGTTCTCCTCCCCCATTACCCCACCCCCCACCCCGCCCCAAACCGGAAGTGGTGGTCGAGCCTACAGTTCCAGCACTAGAAGGAGGGACGCAAGTGGGTTAGGACTTCAAGGTCATCTTCAGTACATAATTCCTGTAAGGCCAACCTGGAATAGATGAGACACTGTCTCGGTCTCTGTCTCATAGGTGATTTTTATCCTATAATTTAATTGGAAAGGGTCTATGTGCTACAGCCGGATCACTGTGTTTCTCGATGTTAATAGTTGACTCTTAGGAGCTTTGCCCCAGCACGTCTGGGCTCGAGGTTAGTAGAGGCTCCACTGTCCAGCAAGCATGTCCATCTCTTGGTCCACGGGCCACATGTGACCACGTGTGACTGAGAATGACAGTGAATGCAGCCCGACAGAAAAATCTTAAAACTTCTTTAAACATGATTTTTGCATTTGGGTAAGTAGCTGGTTGGTTTGTGTCTTCACTGCACTGCACTCAAGCGTAGACGTCATAGATGACAGAGGGACAGCATAGTGTTACAAAGTCTGGGCCTGTGGTAACGTGTGGTACTTGGCGACTCCCTCAGTGGACACTGCCGGGCCAGGGCAGTAATTTATGTGGGAAGTTCACTCAGCCCAAGCACAGCTGCTGGCCTGGAGGTGGACGTGGCAGAGGACACTCAGTGACTGAGACTCCCTTGGGAATCTCAGGACCCTGAGACAGCCAACATGTGGAAAATGTCTCAGGTACAAGTATGGTTTTCACATTTGATTTTCCACACTGCCTGCCTTTTCCTTTCCTTCCTATCACCCTGTGCTTCTGCCAGGGCAAGAGGCCAGAAGTTGTAGAAGCAGGAACGTTAATTAACAGGCAGTCAGAGGAGCTCAGGACTCTGGACGTTCTGGATGGGGTTGGCCTGGTCTCTGCCTTGCATCTCACAGACCTCAAATGATGTGCTTGGGATCCTTTGGCCAAGCCACACAATTCCAGAAACATGATCTTAGCCATTTAATGAGCAAAATAAGCCTACCCATACACACACACACACACACACACACACACACACACACACACACACACACACACACCAGTCTAGGTGAGATGCAGGGTGAGGGGTCCACCCTCTGATGATGTGGCCCCTGCTGGCCACATCAGATAGATACTTGGTAGCATCTTTCACCCTCTTGTCAGTATCCCTAGGGCAGTACTTCAGAATAATATGGAAACCTTTGCTAACTGGTCACATTATATCGGCTCCTTTAAATCAACCCTATCCCCTTGTGTATAGAGGCCCAGGAACACAAAGAACAACTATGTTGAGCCTCCCCCTTCTGTCTCCTTTGAAACAAGGTCTCATTGGTTTCCCCCAACAATTTCTATCCCAGCTAGCTGTCTTGTGAGCGCTCACAGATCTCTCCCTACCTCCTATCTTTCCAGAGGATTATTGGAGTCTGTGTGTTTTGGGGGGGAATCCAAGCTCCTTAACACTGTTCCCGACAGACTACTTCCCCAGCTCTGGGCAACACAACTTTGACAACCTGAGCGCCTGTTCTGTGTGGATCAAGTGGCCTTACATCTTGGTCCTTGATGGCTTAGCAAACTGGAAGCAGAGAACCCTGAGACACAGAGACCACCACCCCATCTCCCCGTCCCTCCACCAGGTCTCTGCCGTTCTCACTGTCCACAGGGGCAGAATGTGTTAGGCCTTGGGTTTGACGCCTGACACATCAGAGGGACGATTTCTTTGGGTTCTGAACGTACCCCTCCGAACTCTTAGCTGGTGTTCTCTGCCTCACAATCTGAAGAAAAGTCCTTGGTTTTCCTTGCCTTTAGAACCTTGCTCCACCCAGCACCTCATTACGGTTTTAATGGGAAGGCAAGTCAAACAGCCCAAGCCGGAAGAAGGAGCAGATGCGCTTGTAAAACAATTAAAAGGTGAAACAATGTTTTTATGCTAGACTGTGTGTGCTTTAGGGAAAAAAACAAAACAAAACAAAACAAAACAAAAAAAACCGACTGCTTTAATTGGCAATCAGGTTCCCAGTGGATGAACAAGTTTCATTGCCATTCGGGGAAAGCAAAGGTTATGTATATTATGAGGTCACTTTACACACAGAGACCCCTCCCACCGTACCCCACCCTCACGGGAGCAAGGGAGGGATCTCAGACTTGACCTAGAATGGGTAGGAGCCTGTGCCCGAGGTACATTTTGTTTGTTTTTGGAGGATCCATGGAGTTCTCATCAAGTTTGGATTGGCCTAACCGTGTCTCTAAAGGAAAGTGTCTTCCGTTCACGCCAAGAACCGGGTTAGTTTTGTGAGACTTGGATTTCAGTAGGAGCTGGGTCCTCAGTTATAAGAACCTCGGGAGGGGTTGGGGATTTAGCTTAGCGGTAGAGCACTTGCCTAGCAAGCGCAAGGCCCTGGGTTCGGTCCCCAGCTCCGAAAAAAAAAAAAAAAAAAGAACCTCGGGAATACACAGTTCATGTGGCTCCATCCCTTCCTGCCATCCTTTCCCCCTTTTGTCTTATCACCAAGATGCATGCTTTTGCCACCGACACATGTATTTTGAGATGCTGGGCTTCAGAACGTGGTCTTGGGACCAGAATGTCTTCCTCCAGAGCTGCTAGGTTATTTCTCTGCCAGTGAAATGAGCCAATGGGAGCCAAATTAGATTATATTAAAGGCAGGTTTATTGGGAAGCTGCTCTCAAGAGAGCACCCTTTCACTGCACTGGTCCCAAGGATTGAGGCCAAGGGGAGTCGCCATGGGGGAAGAGGATAAGAGAGAGAAAGAGAAAAAGGACTTGAAGAGAAGGGGAGAGAGAAAGAGGAAGAGTCCAAAATATCTGGATTATGTAGGGAACAGCCTTTGGGGGAAGGGCAGCCCAGCCCCTGAGTTTGAAAGTTTGGGGTTGGGGGCAGGGTATGCCAGGTAGGGTGTGAGGAATTCTGGGAGAATCTAGAGGGCCAGGTCTGCTTTGATATGGTAAGTATGTACCTCAGTCTCTGGTCTGGCAAAACCAAAGGAGGATGTGACCTCTGACCCTGTGTCTCTGGATGAGTGGTGTAGCCACTCCGATTCGGTTGTCTTCCCCACCTGGCTGCACAAGGATATGTGTGACACCCCGAGTGACACTCTGCCAAGCTGGAGCTGAGGACTGTGTCTACACACGTGTGCTTACTGGTTTTCCAGACCCAAGATAGCGGCTTGAATCTCTTGTTTTTGGTTTTAATGAGGCTTCAAATAAACAAATAGTTGTATTCTTCAACAGATTGCCCTGGCACTGACCTAGGAATATTGCAGACGAGATTAACAATAGCACTTTATAGATTTTCCCTGTCTTTTTCTACTGGGCGCAATGGCGCACACCTGCAACCTCAACGCCTGGAAACTGTTGCTGTTGGTAGGGATTTAGGATTGCCATGGAAACAGGCTTCTGGGTGTGTCCGTAAGGGCGATTCCTGAAGGGTTTGACTGAGGAGGGAAGACCTGTCTTAAATAAAGGTGGCAGAGCTCTGTGGGCTGAGGGCCTGAACTGAACTAAAAAAGAGGAAGTGAAATGCTTGCTGACATCTGTCCCTGCTTCTTGACTGTGGGCATAGTGTGACCAGCCACCACACATGCCGGTGCCCATGACATAACCTCCATGATGAGACTTTACCGGCTTTTCGAATAAGAGCCCAGAAAGCTCCCTTCTTTTGAAAGACGTTATTGGTAAAGCAGTCAGAATATTGATCCACAGAGGCAGAGGGATGGTGGGCTACAGGTTGGCATGCCTGTACACACAAAGAAAATACTTTTCGTTTTGGGCTGTGCATGGGGGTACACACCTGTAATCCTCATCCTCCCAGGCTGAGGCAGGAGGATGGAGAGTTTGAGGTCAGCCTCAGCTGCAGAGTAACACTCTACCACATGAAAGAAAAAAGGCAGAAAAGAAGATAACCTGCTGTTTCTCATCTTGAATCATCTGTGGAATGATTTGACTTGTCAAGATTAACTTGCCAAGCCCCCACTATACAGACAAGATGGCCACCATTCAAGATGGCTGACCAGAACACTTCATCTCTAAGGCCCATGTTTCCATCAGTCACAGATGATCCCCGACATGGGCACAGACATCATAGCAGGGCCAAGACAGAGGGGAGAAGGGGGAGCCTTCCGTTGGAGTTCTTCCTTTTTCTTTTTTAAGGTTTATTTATTTAATGTATGTGAGTACACTGTAGCCGTCTTCAGACACACCTGAAGACATCATCAGATCCCATGACAGATGGTTGTGAGCCTCCATGTGGTTGCTGGGATTTGAACTCAGGACTTCTGGAAGAGCAGTGCGTGCTCTTAACCTCTGAGCCATCTCTCCAGCCCCCAGAGTTCTTCCTTAGTTCCTCTCCGTACCCAACATCCTGAAGACGATCCTATCTCTATAAAATGTATATATATGATCAGGTCGATTAAGGGCAGGAAGTTGGTTTCCTGGTAAATATTATTGTGGAAGGCATTCATTTCTATATTTTGCTAATCATCTTCCTGCAATAGGCCTGTCTCTTCCTGCAGTGGAGGCTTCTGCACAGGCGCATGAGAGTTCGGCTAAGGAGACCTCCAGGGGACAGCCACGGGAGCTTTCTCTCTGCCAGTTTGAGGTTCCTGAGAAGAGGAAGGAGTGGCTTGGACCTCGAATTTTCCTGAGGATTTGCTAGGGTGGTTCCCTGACTCATTGGACACTCACCAGGCTTATTATTGTATAATTATCTTCTTTAAACAATGAGGGAGAAATCATTGAAAATGACTTTCATCCTTACCTGCACATAATTCTCAGTATTCCTGATACTCCTTCGGGTGGGGGTGGGGGGTGGGGTTAAGGAAAAAATGAGAACTCTGTCCCTGGCAACAGCAGTGAGTGCTAGAGGCAAAATATGGAAATTTGCTGAGAAATTTAGAGGCTATGTGGAGTGACTGGTCTATCCCAGTTAGGATTGCTAAGTGCCGTCTCTGCCATGTATGCTGGCCACAGAATCACCTGATGATGTGTCTCACCTTTTCTGAACACGCAGCTGTATGTACATAACATCCAATGGATGCTCATAAATGTTAAATTGACCACAGGGTGAAAACTTGAAGTCTCAGAGCCTGTAAGGGTCTACCCGACAGCGTCAAGGAGTTGTTTGTAGTAAAGTATCCACCTGTCCCGGACATAGTATCTAGTTGATCCGAAAGGCTTTGTCTGGAAAAAGAGGAGTCTACAAAAGCAATTTCAGGAAAGCTCTGATCTGCTTCGTTTCTCTCAGAGGGTAGGAAGTCATGGCAACAGGGGCATGAAATGATTGGTCACAATGAACAATGGGTACGCCATTATGAAGCGGAGAGCTGAAGGCTGGTTGGTGATTAGCCTGCTCTCTTCCCTTGATCTCCAGTCCAGTGTGCCCTGTCCTCGGTATGGTATCCCTCACTTTAAGTAAGGCTAGTTCCACCTTAGTTTAACCTCTCTAGAGACTCCCTGACAGCCATGCCATGTATGTTTTCTAGGTGTCTCTAAGTGCAGTCAAATTGATAACAGAAGAGTCCAAGTTGTGGGGTCTGAGCTAGGATAAACGACAACTGGAACCTTAAAAATCAGGCAGCCAATGAGCACCGCCCCAAAGATGGGTGCGGTGCAGTAACTTACTCCAGTAACTGTTAGGTAAATAAATGCAATTCTCCTTAGCATTCAAGACAGCTGTCTTCAATAGAACTGGGTTCTTAAGTTGCTCTGCTGCTGCCCAGGACGATCTGATGTCTACTGGGAGTGAGAGGCTTAGGGGACCATCTGGGCATTTTTGAAATAGAGATTTTTCAGAAGAAGAAAATCTCTCAAGGCAGAAGCCACACCCTGTCTGTTTCCATCTGACCACAGCGGTTCTGCAGGTTGCTCTGCGGATGTAGTGTCGACCTCCTCCCCTCCCCCCAAGATCCAATTCCCTCACCCCTAGACAACAATAATACATTTTTTTTGATTGCTTAAGAATCCTGATGAGAGAGTAAACAAACCCCAGGACATCCAGAACAGAGCTGGGGAGGCGGCCGAGCCAGTGGCTGGCTTGCTTGCAATTCGAGCATGGGCACCTGATCTTCAATCTCTAGAGTGCACACGAGAAAGCCAGCGCGGATAGCAGTGTGTGTGTTCCCAGCCCTGAGGAGGCAGAGACTCGCTCAGACTCCACAGACCGCCTGGTCTCAAAAGCAGTAATTCTCAACCTTCCTAATGCTCCACCCCTCTGATACAATGTCTCATGTCGTTCTGACCTCCAACCATAAAATTATTTTATTGCTCCTTTGCAACTGTAATTTTGCTACTGTTATGAATTGTAATGTAAATAGCTGATCTGCAGGATATCTGAAGCATGCCCCCCCCCACGAGGGGTCATGACCCATACGTTCAGAAACAATACTCTAAAGGAAAGAAACCCATACTTTAACTCGTACCCCCAACATCCAACCACACGTAGACGCCTACACAGGTTCAACAATAGACTTTTTTTTGTTTTTTTGAAACTTTTTTTTAAAGATTTATTCATTTATCATATGTAAGTACACTGTCACTGTCTTCAGACACACCAGAAGAGGAGGGCATCAGATCTCATTACAGATGGTTATGAGCCACCATGTGGTCTCTGGGATTTGAACTCAGGACCTCTGGAAGAGCAGTCAGTGCTCTTAACCGCTGAGCCATCTCTCCAGCCCAATGATAGATGTTTTAAAGGCTACTTGCTGGTGTATTTTGGAAGTGGGAGAATCAAAGTAGACTAGGTTGAATTTATGAGCATGAAAAGATACTCAGGTATCAGAAAGTGGGCTGGAAAGGTGACTCAGTGGTTAATACCACATAATGCTCTCACCAGAGGACCTGGGTCAGGTTTCGCAAGCGGTCACCCTCCTGTAACTATAGCTCCAGCTGGCCTGACATTCTTTATTGCCCTCCTTAAACACCCACATACACGTGACATCACACACTACACACACACACACACACACACACACACACACACACCCGCACACACACACGCACTCGTCCTTAAATAAAACTAAAACAATTTTTTTGTCGCTTGCTAATGTTTTAAAACAGCTATCATGGGGAACCTATCGGTTGTGAAGAAAGGCTTCCCAGCCTAGTGGCTTACTTAAGTCTTAGTATATTTTTGATCGACTCCATCCCACCTGTGTCTGTCAGTTTCTCTTGCCTCCTCCCCCAGGAGTTCCGGCTCAAGTTTCTGCCTACCACTCGAAGCCAGTTACTAATAACAGCCCAGTGAGCTTTGCATGCACGGAGAGCAGATGGTGTTTTTGAAAGGAAGAGTGACCATTCCTGTGACTTTGGACTTGGCTCCGTCGAACCCCTGAACGGTAAGTGCTGGGTTTATATTTTTAAGCAGTGTTGACACAGGGAGAGGTTAGCGAAACTCTCGTTCACTTCTCGTAGGAAATGAGGAAGGGTTAAAAGTTGCTGACTCTTAGAGCCCGCAGTGCCTGCATTTCAACATCTCTCTGAGTTTTACGAGGCTGATGATGAGGGAGATTAGTGGATCAGAATCCTACTCCTTTCAGTTCGGTTTTGGCTCACGGCGGGAGGAGCAGGTGACTAACAACGCTGGATATGAATTGCTTGGCCAACCTGTGGGGACTGCAGCTTGACACATCTTCCTGTGTTTCCTTCTCCAGATAGAATCCCAGTGTGTTTTCAAAGGGAGTTTTTTACATATAGGAGAGCTGGGGGAGACATGGGGCCCTGCTGTCATCCCCCTGTTCTGGGTTTGAGTCAGAGAGGCCCGTCTCATTGCTTACTATCTCCAGAACCAAAGGCTGTGTCTTTGCAACCTCTTTGTGATGGTCACTTCTCAGAGCCCCGAGAAGTAGGTCACTGTGTTTTCTGTCTGGCAAGGGAGGACCCTGGAATTCAGAGAGCTAGACTCCTTGCCCAGAACTGACACCTGCTATTTCAGTTCTTCTTCAAGGCCATATACTAGCATAGCTCTCTGCTTGGGTTGTGTGAGTCTCATTGCCTGGTGTGCGTACACTTCTAGATAGAATCTTTTTTTGTTTTTGTTTTTGTTTTCCCTGTGTAGCCCTGGAACTCTGACTGTAGACCAGGCTGGCCTCAAACTCACAGTGATCCACCTGCCTCTGCCTCCCAAGTGCTGGGAGGGACTACAACTGTGCGCCATCACCGCCCAGCGTAGGTGTGATCTTAACAGAGGCATTAAAGCGAATCCCAGTGGCACAGAAGTAGGCTAGGTAAGGTTGGTTGTAAGACTGTACACAGGGGGCTGGAGAGATGGCTCAGTAGTTAAGAGCACTGACTGCTCTTCCAGAGACCCTGAGTTCAGTTCCCGGCAGCCACATGGCTTACAACCATGTGTCATGGAATCTGATGCCCTCCTCTGGGACATCTAAAGACAGCAACAGTGTACCCATATACAATCAATCAATAAATAAATGAATGAATGAATAAATGAATAAATTAAAAAATCAAATTTTAAAATAAAAAGATTATACACAGGGACTTAGCCCCTCTGAGCCTCAGGTTCCTCACTTATGAAATGAATTACTGCCTGCCTTGCAGGGGTTCAGGTATCTGGCAAGAGTGTATATAAGTGACTGTGAGTACCGACAGCTATTTTAATGCTTTCTATCAAACCCCCCATTCAAGGGATTTAATCTCCAGAGTCATCCACCGTTTTCAATTCAATCGCAAAACTTGCAAGCACTATGCCTGATGGGAAATATCAGTCTGTTGAACTGTCCCACATTAAAGTCTTTAACGCCTTCCTTTTCAGAACGGTCGGTGCACGCCACCACTCTGGGTGAATAGGAAGGTGCTATCCTGTTCACCACCTATAAGGGTACCAGCTAGAATCTGTGATGATGGGGTAGTCCCACCCCTAAGCCTCCCGCTCTGGTACAACCAGCACCCCGCTGTATCCCTTTGTTGTGCCCTTCTGTGGATCTCTCTGCTTACCCAGAATAGAAAGGAAGGTTTCAGAGAACACCTGCTTTCGGCAGTGTGACTCTGGGACTCCAGAGGCAGGGTGGGATGGATCTGTGTTTTCCTCTACAAGCCTATGCTGTGCAACGCCCATAAGCCGGTCACATGACAGGAGAAAAATGGTTATTTTATGAGTAACTCCTATAAGAGAGTGGGCTTCTTTATGATTCTGAACTTGTGGGCCCAACCTGAGTATCACCCTCTTCATAATGACTTAATGAGCTAAGAAAAATGACTTAAAGACGAACCTTGTTGGGTTAGGGCAATGGTTAGTGCTTGGTTCACATGCATGAGGTTCTGCGTTGAGATCTCCAGCATCCATAGAAGACCTGAGTATGGGGGCCAAAGAGATGGCTGGGTGCATAAGATCGTGTGCTGCTCTCCCGGAAGAACCAGGCTCACTTCCTGGCACCCATCTGGTGGCTCACAACTGTCTATAATTTCAGTCCCAGGAATCCAGTGCCCTTTTCTGGTCTCTATGGATACTAAGCAGGCACTTGGCACACAGACATACATGTAGACAGAACACCCATATACATTAATTTATTAAAGCTGCATGGTAGTGCATGCCTGTAACCATGGTGATGTGGGAGCCTGTAGTGAAAAGCAGATCCCGGAGTTCACAGACCAGCCAGATCAGCCAATCAGTGAGTTCCCGGCTCAGAGAGACTTTATTTGCAAAATAAATCAGAGTGGAGAGTGATAGAGGAAGACGAGAGACCTGATGTCAACATCTGGCCTCCATACATACATGCACACATGCATGCACTCATGCACACATTTGTATGCATATATGCACACACATGTGGATGCACACATGTATACACATATACATTCACTCATGCATACACACATGCATGCACACACAAATCCATGGATGCACACATACATGCATACATGCAAACATATGTATGCACATTGGTACATGTGCACATACAAGCACACAAAGATATACCTCACCATCCCTTTAGCCACCAAAATAATTGTTGCCAGTCCTGGGCCTTCTCTGAAGGAAACCATGGTCTCATTTAAACTTGAACTGGTCTTCTTCAACCAGGCCTTCTGCATTCTTAACTAAACTTGCCTCCAGAGAACACCCAGAGGTGCTCAGAGATTACACATACACTGAAAAGTGTTTTACAACAGCAATGGCGGCTCTCAGCCTTCCCAGTGCTGCAGCCCTTCAATATAGTTCCTCATGTTGTAGTGACCCCCAACCATTACTATTTCATAACTGCAATTTTGCTACTGTTATGAATCATAATGTAAACATCTGTGTTTTCCAATGGCCTCCGGTGAAAGGATCATTCAACCCTTAAAGGGGAGTCGAGACCCACAAGTTGAGTACCACTGATCTCCAGCTGTTACCAAATACTTCTGCGTGCTCAACTTCAAGGATTCTCCACTCTCCTCCCCTCATTCCCAACCCAGGGATGACACTCATTTGAGCACCTAAGTTCTGCATAGAACACCCCCACGGCCACGACCATCCAGTCCATTGAAATTCCCATTCCTCGGTCTTCAACTCATCTGAAGGTTAGCTGTTGGGAGCTATTGCATGTTGGGGGCTCTCTCGCCAAGCTCAATGCAGAGGGGAGGCAACCAAAGCTCTGACCATTTCACTAAGCCTTGCAGAGTGTGCACTGTGTCAACCATGAAGACATCTTGATTGGCGAATGCCCCTAATACTGCTGGCCCATATCTAGGTAATTTAAGGGTCACAGTACAGCTTATTTAGTGATGAGAATGTGCTAAAATCCCCAGCCTTCAGGACCCTCGGGAGTAGATGAGGAAGAGGATGCTTCTGTTCGTGAGAACACAAGAGGTTCGTTTTAGGGCCAGGATGCTGGCTTTAAAGCCTCTGAGGGGGGTTGGGGATTTAGCTCAGTGGTAGAGCGCTTGCCTAGCAAGCGCAAGGCCCTGGGTTCGGTCCCCAGCTCCGGGGGCGGGGGGGAAGCCTCTGAGGCATGAATAGCCATGGATGTGGGTGGAAGGCATACATGGCCATAGATGCATGGGACATGGAGGTGATGAGAGAAGAAACAGAGGTACGTGGAGTGGGGGAAGAAAATGGACAGAGATGGTTTGGAATGAGGAGCGTTCTTCTCCTGGTTGGGCACAGAGGAGGGCTGACTTCCTGATGACTCCATGATTCTGGTGCTTCATCTCAGTATTCATTGAGCACAAGGCAGCATGCTAGGCTCTTGACTTTTGTTATCAGTTCTGAGAAGCCACAAAGGTTAAGCCTGCAGCTTTGGTGTCAAACAGATTTCTTTCCAAGTCCCAAGTCACAGCTTGTTCAGCGGATGACCTTGGATGGACTATTGATCTTCTCTGGGCTTCGGTGGTCTCTCCGACTGAGAGAAGATGGTGTTAATTTCCAACTGCTGGTGTTTCGTGAGCCTCACATCAAAGGGAGGAGGGTCAGTTAACTCTAGCAATGAGTCAAGTCATTCAGGACGCCTGCCAGACAGATGTTATTGTCTCTCTTTGCCAGATAAAGTCATATCCCTCTTCCAAGGACTACAGAGCCAGCCAGAATCGAAACCAGTTCCATACAGCTCCAGATCCTACCCTCCTCCCTTCTCCTTGTTCACTGCCCAAATGTGGCCAAATGTGTCTTTGTTTTCAATTGAAGTTTGCCCTGTCAAGTTTGTCATGTAGCCCTGACCCGACAGATATTTTCCTGTGTCCGTTCATGTTTTATGTTACTCAGAACTTTCTGATTATATGTTGGCCTGAGTCGAAGATGCTGGGCAGGGACAGGGTGTGTGTGTGTGTGTGTGTGTGTGTGTGTGTGTGTGTGTGTGTGTGTAAGAGAGAGACAGAGACAGAGACAGAGAGACAGAAAGACAGAGAGACAGAGAGACAGAGACAGAGGCAGAGAGACAAAGACAGAGACAGAGACAGAGGGAGAGGGAGAGGGAGGGGGAAAGACAAATTGTTTACAAATAATGAACTCTGGTGAAACTATTTTAAATGTTCAAAAGGTGCTAAGTGCTTCCAAAGCCCCAGCTCTGAAAACAATGATCCCTGACCCCAACCAAGTCTGTACCTCTTGAAACCTCATGTGTCAAATGAGAGGATGGTAAAAGAAAAAAAAAAAAAGAGCTATCTTTCTAGCTCTGCATCTCTTAAATACTTTCCCTACTAATTATTTCTCTCTGCTAGGAGAGGTAAATCACCTTGAAATTATGTCTTAGTCGGTAAGCAGGTTACAGCAATCAGGACTGCGGGCATTTTAATGGCACAAGTTATTCCTTTATTTTATCCATGTTTTCTCCGATCCACGGTTCTCACTGATAACATCTTTAAGTTCCCTTCCTGATGAGATTCTGCTTTGGGCATCATTGAGCGGAGTCCAGAAACTAGAACTTGAGCTGACAGTTCAGAAGTTTATAGAGCATACAAATTCTATTTCCTATTGAAGGTGCACAGCCTTTCAGTTAATTCCCAAATCACTTCAATTCAGGCCCCTCGGTGGCTTCAAATATAAACAACTTCGGGCCCCGACGGTCCTGTGCCAAATGACTGTGACCTGGCAGCAACTTAATTCAGCTCCCCCATTACCAGCAAGCATTGAAAAAAAAAAAAAAGAGAGCAAAAACATCTCAACAGAACTCTCATAGAATTTGTCAAGTTCAAAAAGACAATGTTAATGAACAGAACCCTCTCTGGAACACGAAGCACTTTCCAAATGGAGACAAGTTGAAAACACTCTGCTTTGAGCTCTCCTTGTTTAGCTTCCTGAGAAAATTAGTCTATGTCTCTCTCATTGTGTTTCGGTTTGAACGAGACCATTGAGTCTTCTAAGAATGTGTCTGTTTGAAACATAATTACAAGTCAATGCTTGTCGAATACCAGTTAGTACCACAGACTTGTCTGGCTTGTCACCCAGGCTCAGTACATTGGCCCCCAACCTTTCAGGAACCTGTACCTGCTGCCCTTGGAGCCACACAGGTGACTGACAGATGGGGCCAGACAAGTGACAGGTGGAGCCAAGCAGGTGACTGACAGATAAGGCCATGCAGGTGACTGACAGATGGGGCCATTCAGGTGACAGGTGGGGACAGGCAGGTGGCGGCTTTGACATGGCATCATGACTTGTGATGTGTCCAGTAAATGCAAGAACGGTTCTGCCTGAGCTCAGGGCAGATCTCAGAAGAAGCAATGCTCAGTCTTGAGGTAGGTAAGAGGTTTTGTGCATTTAGATCCTGCAGGAGCCTGCAGGTGCCTGAAGGCTAGTCTGTAACTAATGTGCATTAAATGTTGACTTTCTAGACACAATGGCCATTGGATCCTCTCATCATCCTAAAAGGAAGATGCTCTCACCCTCTTAGGTTACAAATGTGTTAGCTGATGCCAGGGAGTCAGGGTGAATGGCTAAGGTCCCACAGTAACAGGCAAAACCGATGTTCAAATCTTGTCGGTCTGAATCCAGGTCTTTCTCTCAACCACCAGAGCCTACCATCATTCTTTTATGTCTAGCAAATGCTCAGGAGACGACCAACGAAGAAAACCAATCAGTTGTAAGGGACAATAGAAACAAGTTTATACATACTCCACTGGGAGGCGTACTCATGGGGTGCTACTGTTTGGGAGGTGTGGGAAGACTGTCACTTTGCGGCCATCCTGGGACACATTTTAAGTCCAAGACAAGTCTGGACTCCAACATGAAACCAAGCCAAACTAAACAACTAACTTTCAGCCAACCTCATTGTGAGACCGTGCTCTTGCTCCTGTGACCTGGGGAATGTTTTTTTTTTTACCAGCGGAAGGCAGATTTCCTGCAGTAAAACGATTTTCACTGCTATAAGAATATTCTGGAAAATTCAGGGTTGTCAGGATCCAAGTGCACACCGTCGTCCCATGAGCCAATCACATTTATGGAGAGGAACCTGTTCTGGCAAGGGAATGTGGCTATTAGTATCATCCGATGGGACCAGGTTGCCCTGCAATTACGACCCGTTCTGAAACAACGTCTCATCCAAAAGCATTACCCAGGCAGTCGACTTGGAAGTGTGACATCTGGAGGGGAGAGGCCTGGGTGTGTCTGGCGGGAGGCTCGAAGTTGTCCTGCAACCACCCAAAGTACCCAGAAGGGCCCACCTCCCCACAGACCCTCGGCGAGCAGTACTAAAAACTTACTGTAGCATAGTTTTCAATGGTCTCGCTCCAAACATGCATCTCCAGGGAACTAATGTGAATATTATCTTAACTATTAGATGTCGATGAAGTCATGGAAGAGGTTTAGAAAGCTCTGTCCAAAAAAAAAAAATTTTTTTTTTTTAAGCATGACTCTGGTGTTTAAGTCTCTTCACTGAATCCAAGGAAAACCGTTTTCTTTTGATTGTAAAAGAGAGTCAAAAAGCATGTTCTGTCCTTTGCCTGGACCAAAAAGAAAAAAAGAAAAAAATCCACACCTAAGGGAAGGGAAAGCGTAAGAGAAGCATGAACTAGAACTGCCGTTAGATAATAGATTTTTTTTTTGTTTGCTTGCTTTTTTTTTTTTTTTTTTTTTTTTTGCTGGAGGACCAGAGCAGTTAAAAAAATACACCATACTTGTGGTCCCGGGGAATCAGTATTTATTTCTATATTGCAGGGACTGTTTCCGTCTCCGCTCCCTGCCACTGGATCCCCTTCCCCTACGTGGACTTTCTGGTTGGACCTCAGTAGGAGAGCATGCGTATAGTCCCGCTGAGACCAGATGTCCCAGGGTGGGGTGGTACCCAAGGGGGCTTCCCATTCGCCCAGGAGAAGGGGAGAGGGGAAGGGGAGAGGGGTCAGTACCGGTGAGACTGGGAGGAGAGGGGGAGGGGCCTGTGATGGGGATGTAAAATAAACTTTAAAAAATTGTTGAAAATAAGAAAAAGGTATGCGTGGCTTAGACGCAAGGGCTTGCAAGCAGAGAGCAGCAGGGAGGAGAAGAAACAGCGGTGAAGCTAAGCTTGTGAACCAAGCCGTGCTATCCCTTCCTTCCATCTCCCTCAGTGGGTGAGGCGCCTTGTTGAGCTGCCCGGTCAACAGACAAGCCTGGTGATGAATGACACTCTTTGTAACAATATCTTGATGGAGTCAAAGGAAAACTTGGAAGTTTACAAGACTGAATGCAGATAGCTACTCCCCCCCCCCCCCGGAGCTGGGGACCGAACCCAGGGCCTTGCGCTTGCTAGGCAAGCGCTCTACCACTGAGCTAAATCCCCAACCCCTCTACTCTGTTTTTAATGGAACAGTCTATAAGATGCTCCACAGACTGCCCCTGGCCTCTGAAAATGGGGAAGAGACCAGCCGAAGCATCTGTGTGGGAGGAGGGGTTGTTTTTCCTGCTTCCACGTGAAATCAACTTGACCCCAACTAACCTAGAGTGTGCCACCGGAAATCAAAGGTCCTGTCTTGTGATTAAAAAAAAAAAAAAACAAAACAAAACATGCAGGGGTTGGGGATTTAGCTCAGTGGTAGAGCGCTTGCCTAGCAAGCGTAAGGCCCTGGGTTCTGTCGCCAGCTCCAAAAAAAACAAAAAACAAAAAACAAAACAAAAACAAAAACAAAAAAAAAACATGCAATTGTGATTAGAATGAGGTCTGGATAGGTTGATAAGACATGCGGCAAAAATACACACGCGTTTCACGTAAGTCAGCAAGTTAAAAAACTGCTAGAACTCACGGATTGAGAATGACAACTAAGAAATGCTTTTCCTGAAAATGGACGCTTCTGAATAGCTTGCCACCCACGAATACTCGTTATATCCCAAGGTAGAAAAAAAAAAATGATATCAAAGGAGCGTGATATCCAAATGTTTTAATCGACAGTAAAACCTATGTGTGTTTACACTGACACAGTGGCTACTGGGACAAAGTTGAGACCTGCTTCTACTGGGGATTCAGATCTAGAAATCAAGAGACAAACAGGACATGGCCAAGTTCCTGTTCGTCGTGGTGCTCTGAATGATGTGGGAACATATCTGCTTCTCCAAGCCTTATCAATGATATATCTGAATGGGAGCATTTTAAGGATAAATTTCATGGTTTTTTCCTGTATGTATTATAATGATAATTGTAACCAAACCCGTCACAATGGGTGACTTTTAATTTAGCCGAGCAGGAAGAAGACGACTGTCAACATCTTTACTTCTTCTGACTACGTAAGATTGTAAGCCTTCTGACTGACTGGTCCTTCCGCCCAACCATAGATGTGCTGACCACTGTCAGCACAAATATTTTTTCTTGCCTCTTTCCCCAGTCTCAAGACTTCAACAGGGGTTGGGGATTTAGCTCAGTGGTAGAGCGCTTGCCTAGCAAGCGCAAGGCCCTGGGTTCGGTCCCCAGCTTCGAAAAAAAAAGAAAAAAGAAAAAAAAAAGACTTCAACGACAAAGTCCATGATGAATACAGAAGGGCACACAAACCTCATATGCGCAGGGTTTCCTTATTTCTTTTGAGGGGATTGATTTTGTTTTGTTTCCATTTTGAGAAGAGGTCTAGCTAGCTATACAGGTCAGGCTGACCTGGAGCCTACTATGCAGTCCAAACTAGCTTCAAACTCATGATTTTTCTTCCTTGGCCTGCTGAGATTACAGGTCTATGCCACACAACATCCTGTGTACAGGTTAAGACATGGTTTGAAGGTAATTGTGGATGTATTGACAAGAAATGAAACCTGTCTGGAGGCTCCCTCCTGTTCCCCTTAGTCATCTCTGCCCTGTGATGAGTGATCTTGACTTTTAATAGGAGTGCATTTGGAACCACCCCGGGAACACACCTCTGGGGGGGGGGGGGAATACACACACACACACACACACACACACACACACACACACACACACACACATATTTGAAGGTGCTTTCAAAGAGGGTTAACTGAGGAGAGGAGACCCACCTTGAATAGGGATGGCCATATCCCATGGACTGAATGCAAAGGAGAAGTGAGTTGAAGACCAATATCCATCTCTCTTTGCTTCTTGCCCGCAGCTTCAGTGCGACCAGCCATTTCACGCTGCTGCTTCATCATGGAGGACTGTCTCCCTTCAAACCATGAGCTCAAATAAACCCTGCCCTCTCAAGTTGCTTCTTGTCACATACATTGTTACAAGGAGAATGTTAATTCAGTATCCACTCCCTTTTTCATCCATTGCCCTTTAACCCACATATTGTCCACATACACATTCAACTGGACACAGTGCCCCAACGTTCTACCTTATGTAAAGGTCTCCAAGTGGATGCTGCCTATTTGCTTTTGTGCCTCGCTTAGTGAGATTTGATTTTGTCTGTGTAAAGTCTGTCCTGGTTTTACCTATTGCTGCAGTTTAATTTCTATCATAGTATCCCATTATATCTAGGCCGACATTTTCCTCTGTCCTCCTGAGTTGTAGGGAGCACAGAGAGCCCTGAGTGGATATGTACTGTTGACATAAACGTGGTCATGTTAAAGACCCCAGTGCCTCAGACCTTTGAAGAAAATGGCAAAGACGTCTCCCCTGGGGTGAGGCTCAGAGGGTAACGGTGAATGGTCTGTGTATGGGTGGTGAGTGTGTGCAGAGACTGTCCACCACAGCTTTTCCTCCCTTGATGTTTATGACATGAAGACTGCTCCCCTACAGAGACTACACCTACTAAAATTTGCTAAGCCTGTCCCCTTGCTCCAGCTGTATTCCATAACCCTACCTCCTCATTTATCTGTATGCAGTAACCCCTTGTCCTTTTCTGTGTGTAATAATCTGTCTTTCTTTTCAACTTTATATAATAAGTACACGGAGCTTACAGAATGCTGTGGTTTCTCCAGCTAAGAGCCCAGACCAGCAGATCCTTGCTTGTCTATGTTTCTGTCCATATTTGTCATTTTTTTCATTTCCTTACAGCCCAGTCAGATCCAAGTCCCTAGAAGCCATACATGAACACAACACCTAGGCCATGGTTGTCTCCTAGTTGAAGATGTCATGATCATTTGAATACGTGGCTTTTCTGAAGGAAGCTGTGAGGTTCTTTCAAAGAGAAGGATTCCTAAGAGTATAAGGGACATTGTGACCATTTAAGCATATTTAAGCATTCTATGATTTCATATGTGCACTATCATTTTAATGAATATAATATGTTCTGTCTATGGCTGAGTAATGGTTTTTGATGGCCATTCCTTATCTTCTAATTGATTTAATGTAATAAAATAATTCAAAATTTACCTGTATGTATGTGCTTAGTAAAAATGTTAAGTATGTGATTTATTTCCCATAATCCTCACCTGTTTGCCTGATACAGAGTAGAAATGGAGACACCCCCCCAATCCCACGCTCTCTAACTACCTGTCAGACCCTACAATTGGAAGACTACAAGTTTGATTCTGACAGGCTGAGCTGCAGTAAAAGGGTATTTATGCTCAAAGCACTGTTCATAGGTACTATACATTGAAGCATGAATGAAATTTATGTTGAGACTCAGAGTCCTCACCCCACATATATCACATGCATATGAAGATTTAAAATCAAGAAAAAGAAATTTAAATATTTTACTGGTCCCAATGACTGTTGAAAAGAGACCATTACAACCTGCACAGAGAAATAGCTTATCAGAGAGCTAGGATATGGTGATTGAGGCAGAAAAAAAAAACCCATATTGAGTACGGTTGAGTACAATGTCAACTTTATATTTAAGACAAAAAATGCATGTCTTAGTTTGGGTTTCCATTGTTGGGAAGAGACACCATGACCAAGGCAACTCAAATAAGGGACAACATTTAATTGAAGCTGGCTTATAGGTGCAGCGGTTCAGTCCATTATCATCATGGCAGGAAGCATGGCAGTGTCTAGCCAAGAGGTCTACTTCTTGATTTGAAAGCAGTCAGAACACTGACTTTCAGGCAGGTAGGCAGAGGGTTTCTTCCATAATAAGTGGAGCCTGAGCATAGAAGACCTCCAAAAATCCCACCCCTACAGTGACACACTTCCTCCAACAAAGCCACGCCTCCTAACAGTACCACTCCCGATGGGCCAAGCATATTCAAACCACCACAGTACACAAAGGTTAATTCCATGGCAGAGGGATATGGCAGCCATATTTACTGCCTAGTTGTTGTTGCTGCTGCTATAAATCCACTCCCTTATTTTCTACTCTGTAAAGTTGATAATATTTAAACAACAAACCCTGTAGTCATGGGAGCTGTAGTCTCTTACATGGAGATGTATTTATGTTTTACAGTAAAGATATTGAAGCATTCGTTCAAATTCAATTTCAAGGGAATTGTTTCCTTAGAAAGTATAGTAGAGGGATTGGGGATTTAGCTCAGTGGTAGAGCGCCTGCCTAGCAAGAGCAAGGCCCTGGGTTCGGTCCCCAGCTCTGAAAAAAAGAAAAGAAAAAAAAAAAGAAAAAAGAAAGTGTAGTGGATGTTTACCCCACAAGGAAAATCCTTCAGTTTGGCCTAACATTTCTGTTAAGATTTCAGTTTTTAAGCCACCTAATTCTGTCTTAAATTGGAAATGTCCTGTTCTCCCATCTACAACAGCCTTCCCTGTGTTCTTTAAAGTCCTGTAGCGGTTCCCAGAGCAGGGCGATGTGCCTCTGTTCACCGGACCACTTTGGAGCCCAGTTAAACCTTCTGTATGCTTTGACGCAGGAACCCAGGTTGCTAGGAGAGCATCTGTGCCCCCAGCACTTTGGTCCAGCTAGAGCAGGAGAGGGGAGCTGGAGACTGGGAAAGCTGTGTTAGCTGCCACCTCCTGAGGCTCTCAGGTGAGAACTGGTCTCTCTTGCCATCCCTGTCTCTACCAGGTGTGTGTTACTTTCATTTTCCCGATTTTGGAGAGTGTCTTAGTTAGGGTTGCATTGTTGTGAGGAGATACCATGACCAAGGCAACTCTTACAAAGGACAACATTTCATTGGGGATGGCTTACAGGTTCTGAGGTTCAGTCTGTTATCATCAAGGTGGGAACATGGCAGTGTTCAGGCAGGCATGGTGCAGGAGGAGCTGAGAGTTCTACATCTTCATCCAAAGGAAGCCAGGTATAGACTGTCTCTTCCACACTGGGCGGAGCTTCAAAGCCCACACCCCCAGTGACACACTTCCTCCAACAAGGCCACACCTCCTAATAGTGCCACTCCTAGGTCAAGCATATTCAAACTACCATAGAAAGACTGGAAAGGACCCCAAGGGAGTCATAACTCAGGACACTGAGGCTGAAGGCTAAAGCTATGGGATGGAGGGAAGGTGGCTCACAAACCTGTGTGTCATTCCCGAGCTCCTCCTCCTCCCCCTCTCCCTTCCTCCCTCCTCTTTCCCCTCCCTCTTGGCTGAAACACAGGCAAAAGAAATTGTTGAGTGTAGAAAAGACTCTAGGAGCTTGCTTTGCAGCAGTTGTTGTGAGATTGAAGAACGGAGTCAGTTGTTATGGAAAACAATGAAGATTTCCTCAGAGTGGGAAGATGTCTGAGCACTGTGTTCCTCTGTCTCTCTTACCCCTCACCCTGCATTTTCTGGTTTGAGTGAAGAATGTCAGATGAAGTGTTTCACTGTGCAAACCTTGCCACCTTGTTAAGGCATCTGTGATCATTTGAGAGGATATATATATATATTTTTTCCTCAGTTTAAGTCTTGGAAAAGGATCCATTTGCCTGCTCATTTTCTGGAAAGGAAGTTAAGAAACCTGTTAAATCCCTACTAGACACTTCAGTTAAAAACTGGCTGGAGAGATGACTCAGATGTTAAGAGCACTGGCTGCTCTTCCAGAGGTCCAAAGTTCAATTCCCAGCAACCACATGGTGGCTCACAGCCATCTGTAATAGGATCCGATGTCCTCTTATGGTGTGTCTGAAGACAGCTACAGTGTACTCATATACATAAAATACTTTTTTAAAAATGTTCCTGCAGTGTGGAAAGCCAATCACAGATTAGGACTGTTTAAGATTCCAGCTGTTCAAAACAAAAGTTTCTCCAACCCAGAGACATGGAGGAAAGGATGCTTGATGGTGCTCTACTCAGGGCCCAGAGCATACAGGAGTGGTCCTGAGGAAAGTTAGAGAAGTCAGGAAGACCCTGTGCCACTCATCACTGAAGGATGCTGTCATGACTTGCTTCTCCTATGACTTCATATGCTTCTCTCATGGGAGCACTGGTTGACAAGGTAGACAGCTAAAAAGAGAATGCTCATTGTGGAAGTCTCTTGACCCATTCCTTGTAGAAGGAAAGGCAAGTTTGGCATATGGAAAAATAAATGCCTGGAGATGACTGTGGTGGTTTGTATATGCTTAGCCCAGGGAGTGACACCATTAGGAAGTGTGGTCTTGTTGGAGTGGGTGTGGCCTTGTTGAAGTGGGTGTGGCCTTGTTGGAGTGGGTGTGGCCTTGTTGGAGTGGGTGTGTCACTGTGGCCACGGACTTTAAGACTCTCATTCTAGTTGCTTGGAAGCTAGTCTTCTCCTAGCTGCCTTTGGAACAAAAATGGAACTCTCAGCTCCTCCAGTCCCATGTCTGCCTGGATGATGCCATGTTCCCACCTTGATAATAATGGACTGAACCTCTGAACCTGTAAACCAGCCCCAGTGAAATGGTGTCCTTTATAAGAGTTGCCTTGGTCATGGTGTCTGTTCACAGCAGTAAACTAAGACAATGACTTAGCGGTTAAGAGCAAATACTGCTATTCCAAAGGACCTGAGTTCAGTTCCCAGCACTGCAGGCAGTTCGCAACTGTCTGTAACCCCAGCTACAGGGGATCCAAATCCTTCTCTGACCTCCGAGGACACTGTACTCATGTGCCTATAACCAAACACACACATGCATAAATTAAAAAAAAAATGAAAAGGGGGTTGGAGATTTAGCTCAGTGGTAGAGCGCTTGCCTAGCAAACGCAAGGCCCTGGGTTCGGTCCCTAGCTCTGAAAAAAAGAAAAAGAAAAAAAAAAATGAAAAGAAGCCAAAAAGCTAATGACTATGACATCAAGTCACCAAAGTGGGTGAAAATCGTTTAGTTTACTGATTGGCTATAAGTAGATGGGACATTCCCTGGAAGGTTTGTCTCCATCCACAGAAATATAGAATCCACATGTGCTCACTGCAGGGCGCTTACCACCCCCTTTCTGTTTTCCAGGGAGCAGGAATATCTGACCATGAGCGGCAGAAACTGGATATTAATTTCTACTTCCTCACCCCAGAGCCTGGAAGATGAGATTCTGGGACGGCTTCTGAAAATCCTCTTTGTTTTGTTCGTTGACTTAATGTCCATTATGTACGTTGTCATAACGTCGTAAAGACCAGACTTCCTTTGCTCCGTGTGTGAATCTCAAGCTGAATTTCCAGTGAATAAAGGTCTACATTTTAAGATGGTGTGGGGCGTTCAGTTGGTGTCATCACCCATTCACGATAAATACGTTTCTTAGTTCTTTACCATTTACAAATAGACCCTGGGTGCTCACTCTTTGCTAGTCTGACTACTCAGGGAGTTGTCCAGGGTCATCTGGGCTTCACCTGCCAGTGTTGGGCTCACAGATGGGTCCACCCTGTGGGTCCTGGTATCTTAGATTCTCATGTTTCCACAGCAAGCCTGAGATAACCCATTGCACCTTCTTCCTGGGCCCTGTGTGATGGTTTGAATGAGAAATGGGCCCCACAGGCTTTGTTGGAACACTTGGTGCCCAGCTGGTGGCACTGGTTTCTGGGGTTCCCCAGGGGTCCGTTCTGAATATATATAGTGTCTCACATCTGCACAACTGCTCTCTGCTTCATGGTCTTACCTGAAGGTCTTAATGATCTTAATCTTTTCGCTTCTTTCTCCCATCATTTATACCTGCCTGCTGCCTGCCCGGCCTCCCCATTCATGATGGCTTAAGCCAAGTCAACCCTTCCTCCTCTAAGTTGTCTTGGTTATGATAGTATGCCCCATCCCGGTCTGTTGCTGTATTTTATCACACTGCACACTGGACAGCAGTATAAAAGTAACCACTTGGGGGTTGGGGATTTAGCTCAGTGGTAGAGCGCTTGCCTAGGAAGCGCAAGGCCCTGGGTTGGGTCCCCAGCTCCGGGAAAAAAAAAAGTAACCACTTGTCGTTAATTTTTTTAAGACAAGTTTAAGTAACATCCCCCAAAGCATCACTTTTCTGTGCAATACAACAGATTAAACCCATTAAAAAAAAGAGAGAGATAAACCCACGCACTCATATATGTTTAAGGACTTATAGGAAAATAGTTTCCTCTTAACACTGTGTAATTAGATAAGAAATATTTCCACCAACCTAGACGTAAGGGCTAGGTATAGAAATTCTCGAGAGAAGCAAGCTGGGAAGTGGTAACGCACGCACCCTTTTGATCCTAGAATTCGGGAGGCAGAGGCAGATCTCTGAGTCCGAGGCCAGACAGGGCTACGTAGTGAAACGCTGTCTGGACAAAACAAAAGGCAAAACCCAACCGAACAAAAGGGAAATGCTCGAGAGAGTCTGAGGAAAACAGAACTCCCAGAGAAAGGTGAACAGGCGGAAGTCCGTGCTAATCAGCTGCTGACTTGGTATTTACAGTCACCCAAGGAAACGGGCGTATGCCGCTCCTGTTTAACCAATGAAGAAAGCGAGTCTCGGGGGATGTGTTCCAGCTTGAGACCACAGCGAGGACGTGGCAAGGCAAAGCCTTGAGCCACAATATCATGCTCCCCCCAGTAGTAAATAAAAGTCGATTAATACGGTGAGCTTCTTTTTGTTGTTGTTGTTGTTGTTGTTTGAACCAGTCAGTCACCTTTTACTGGACACTAGCTCTTGGTCCGGGTAAGAAGGTTCAGCCAGTTGAATTCTTCCTAGATTGGAGCGGGCCAGGCGGTTGTGCTCAGCCATTCAGTGCCCTCCACGGTGACTCCTCTTCCGTGGTACTTGCGTCGCCGCTCAAGTTTAGTTCCTTGTAAGAAATGCTGCCATGTTAATCCTTGAGGTGCTGCCTTTCCGAATGTTGATGTACTAGTAGTAATACTGGTCATACCCTCTCTGAAAGGCTCCTGCAGTGCCACCGGGGGTGAAATCCCGCATCAATATCCAGCTCAGCAACTCTCCAAGTTTAACCTCCATGAGCTTCTTTCTCCTTCAATGGCACAAGGGACGCCATCTTGAAGTCCTGGTGTCTGCAGAAATTAAGATGAGCTTATTAGGGGTTGGGGATTTAGCTCAGTGGTAGAGCGCTTGCCTAGCAAGCGCAAGGCCCTGGGTTCGGTCCCCAGCTCCGAAAAAAAGAAAAAAGAAAAAAAAAAAAAAGATGAGCTTATTAAAACCCAGTCAGTGCTTCTCTGTCTCTCTCTGTCTCTCTCTGTCTCTCTCTGTCTCTCTCTGTCTCTCTGTCTCTCTCTCTGTCTCTCTCTGTCTCTCTCTCTCTCTCTCTCTCTCTCTCTCTCTCTCTCTCTCTCTCTACCATAATGCTCCACTCTGGTCTGTTGCTGTATTTATTACTGTCCTGATCTATTGTCCCGTTGCCCATTTGAAAATGCTTCATCAAGAAGAAAGAAAATTTTACCCCTACTCCATGCCCCACCTGACATAGAGTGTCTTTCCTGATTTTCTTAACTCCCACATTTTCTAACTGTTGGTATTAAATTATAACCTTTAAACTGCTTTTTAAAAGCTTATGAAAAGACAAAGGTCTGTCCCTTAGACCCAATGGGGGTGGGGTTTTGTTGTTGTTCTTGTCGTTAGACACCCATCCTTAAAAAAAAAAAAAAAAACAAAAACTGTGATTTCTTCCAAGGGCTGGCTGTCTTCACGGACTTGGTTCAGTCTTTAATTCAAAGTTTCGTAAGAGGCCTAGCGAAGTGTGAAAGGAATTGGACCTTTGAGACATTGTCCTCCGCTTCCCCAACTTACCTAACCTTTCTGAGATGATGGATATTTAACCCGGGGATACATGGGGTCAAACTGAGCATGCAGTGAAAACTAAAAAGGTCTGAGTCTTCCTCAAAACTGTATTTTCAGACTTCTTCAGGTTTCTTTTTGCTTATAAAAGCTACCTCTGGGGTTGGGGATTTAGCTCAGTGGTAGAGCGCTTGCCTAGCAAGCTCAAGGCCCTGGGTTCGGTCCCCAGCTCCAAAAAAAGAAAAGAAAAAAAAAGAAAAAGAAAAAAGCTACATCTGCATAGAAATGCCCTCCTGAATATGAGGACTGCTTTGGTCTCCTGCATATGAGGGCCCTCTCCTGTAAATGTTGTTTCCTCAACCCATCTAACTGGGGTTCCTCAGAGTCCGTATCAGGTCCCTGACAGCCAAGTAAAGCCATATCTATGTTCAAGCATGGCTTCCTGTCCCTTGGATCACCTCTGCATAGGCTAGGTCTCAGTTTGCTTCCTGAGGAATACGTGTCTAGGTCCCAAGATTGTGGCAAAAATGCTAAGACGGGCTGAGTGCTTTCTTAGCACAGGGTCTGGCCTAAGGCAAAATTGTTCAGGGGCGGTCATTACTCTCCCGTAGCACGGCAGTTCTCAACCATGCTTGTGACCCCTACAGAGGTCGCATATCCGATATCCTACCTGTTAGACATTTACACTGCGATTCGTAACAGTAGCAAAGTTATGGTTATGGAGTAGCAAGAAAATAATTCTATGGTTGGAGGGGTCACCACAGCATGAGGAACTGTACTGGGGGGTCGCAGCGTTAGGAAGGTTGAGAACCAGACTGTTCTAGAGGGAGAAGTGATTTGTGCTCCCACAAGGTTCAGTCACCTTGGCTGCTCTATCTTACCCGTATGTTCAGAGTGACTTCCTGTGTCTTAAGTGTAAAGCCCAACTAACTCCATTTTTGAAGCTCCACGGGCTAAATCTCAATTCCAGGAGGAAACCCACAAAGTCCCCTTGAGCTGACACCCTATGGCAATATCCACTCCCCTCAAAGTCCCCCACTAGCCTCACTAGCCAGTCAGGCTACAACAGCAGGGCCAAGGGACATAGAGATAACCTAAGCCGTGCTACAGATAATAGGTAGCCTAGCCATCCTGTCTGTCAGGTGGGTTTGCTCCCATGTTTGGTTCCTGCAGAGTACGCCAGAAATGCAGTTTTTTAAAATATTAACTTGCTGACCTGTATGGAAATTCCCCAAGCTGTAACCACAATAAATACCCTGCACCCCTAGGCTTAGGGCTCTCACTTCGGACCCGCTGCAACAGTGACCGTGAGAGACCTTGCTTGGAATAAAGACCCTTATGTGTTTACACCGGAATTGGCTCCTCGGTGGTCTTTGGGGTCCCTGCGACTTGGGCATTACCGTCGGTTGGTTCTAATATTTTTCTTTGTCTGCCAGCTCTGGACCTAGCAAGTAGGCGTCACGCTGTGCCTTTGGAGGGGAGAATATGCAAGACAAGCTTCCTTCGCCTTCCAACAGTCCCGCTCTTTCTGCTGGGCGTGGTGCTGGTGAGCTAGGTCAGTGTAGTGAAGAAGGCACACGCTTGTTCTCATGGGCTTCACGTCTAGAGGGGCGACAGGACGGAGACTCAGCAGAGCCTCGATCTGGGACTGTTAGGAAATGTACAGCCACGGTGTAAGGAAAACACTGTGGGGACTTCTCACAGACTCACTGGCAGGGCGGTGGCAGCGGTGGTGGCTGAAGCTTCTAGGAGCTTCCAGAGGGTTCTACACCTAACCCTAGAACCTCTGAAACCCTATGAATCCTGAATCTGGACTGTAAAGGGGTCCTCGGTGGTGTGTGTGTGTGTGTGTGTGTGTGTGTGTGTGTGTGTGTGTGTGTGTGTGTATGTGTGCGTGCGCATGCATGCATGTATCTGTCTGTCTCAGTGTGTGTCTCTCTCTGTGTGTGTCTCTGTCTCTCATCTCTCTGTAAGTGTGTCTGTCTCTCTGTGTCTGACTTTCTCTGTGTATTTGTCTGTCTCTCTGTGTGTGTCTCTGTGTGTTTGACTATCTCTGTGTATCTGTCTCTCTGTGTGTCTATCTCTGTGTGTGTCTCTGTATATGTGTCTGTCTGTCTCTCTGTGTGTGTGTGTACAAGCACACATAGATGTATCTGTCTCTCTGTCTCTGTGTGTGTCTGTCTGTCTTTCCATATGTGTCTCCTTCTGTGTGTCTGTCTTTTTCTGTGTATTTGTCTGTCTCTCTGTGTGCCTCTCTCTGTGTCTGACTTTCTCTGTGTATTTGTCTGTCTGTCTGTCTCTGTGTGTGTCTGTCTGTGTGTGTTTGACTGTCTCTGTGTATCTGTCTCTCTGTGTGTCTCTGTATGTGTGTGTGTCTGTCTCTGTCTGTCTCTGTCTCTCTGTCTCTCCCTCCCCTCCCCGTGTGTGTGTGTGTGTGTGTGTGTGTGTGTGTGTGTGTGTGTGTGTGTGTGTGTGTATAGCAAGTGGATTGAGTTGTGCCCACTACTGGGCAGCAGTACTACCCCTGGGCTTAACCACTCTGAGTCTCATGCTTCTCTTATGTTTGACAAAGAAGGAAGGGAGGGAAAAAGGGAGGAAGGAAGGGGGCAGAGGAAGGAAGAAGGGGAGGGAAAGAGGGAGGAAGAAAAGCCATTAATAACATCTGCTTTGTTTATAATATATGTACCATGGCTTCCAAATGTGTACAGTGTATATACCACGGCTATTAAATGCTATATCTCATGTATAAACCGTGGAGAGGAAATGCTGTATATCATGTACATGTCATGAAAGGCTGGAACTTACATAAAACTGAGCAACGTGATGTGGTGATGAGGAGCTGGAGAGATGGCTCAGTGGTTAAAGCACTTGCTATCCAAGCATCAGGACTGGACTTTAGACCCCTGGAGCCCACATAAATGTCAGGTGGGTATGGCTGCCCACCGTAATTCCAGCTTTGGAAATCAGATAGAGGCGATCCCAAGAGCAATATGGCTAGACAGACCAGCTGTATCCATGAGCTCTGGCTTTGACTGAGAGACCCTACCTCAATGAATAGGATGAAGAGGGGCTGAGGAAGATCACTGACATCAACCTCAGGCCACCACAGGCATGATAAAACATATACACATGCACACACTTACTTGAGGACATGCACACACACACACACACACATGTGCACACACGCATGCATGCACGCACGCACAGAAAACTATAAAAAAGCAAAAAGAATAGCTGTGTGAGGTCAGCACCTTCAGTTCCCATCAGTGGCACCGGGACAGGACTGCCTCCATGAATTACCCAAGTACCTGTGACAGAAACGTATGTGTGCAGTCTGGTTTGGGTAGCATGTTGTTTTCTGGTGTGGATTTCTACGGCTGTCCATAGAACTTGGCATCTACCCATGTGGTTGGAGTCAAGCCTGGGTTGAAGCAGACAGTGTTCTTTGACTTGCCACCAGTAAGTTTGAACTCCTGACTAAGCACAGCTATCAGGGTGCTGTTCATTGCGTAATCTCTTGGCACTGATCCAAAGGGCCTTGCGTTCCTTCCAGTTCTGTTTCCCTGGGAAGAAACTATCTTGAATCTGAGAAGTGTTCAGACGCGTGCCTGCAGAAACTTATTTTTATTTTTGAGACAGGATCCCACTGTGTAGTTCTGGATATCCTGGACCTCCCTATATAGAGCAGGTTGGCTTTGAATTCCCAGAAATCCACCTGCCTCTGCCTCTGCCTCCTAAGTTCTGGGATTAAAGGCAGGTGCCACCATGCCTAGCCTACAGTAGCTTTCTTACTTACCAGTGGCCGTGTCTACAACTGGAGTGCCCTGTGTTGTGTGTTTTTACGTACTTCGTGGAGTTTAATATGTACAGACCCGTCAATGAGGAATCCCCATTACACAAGTGAGAAAACACAGGTCCAAAGGGATCAAGCAAAAGGCTGAAGCTCCCACAGGATCTGTGATGGTGCAGCTAGAAGAAGACAAAACCAAGACCCAACTACAGACCACCTGCTCTAGAATCCTGCTCCTGACGGTTTACCAGGACCCTAGCTCCAGACTGCTTCCCCTGCGCCACACTTCTAACCACCATTACTCTGCCCCACATCCAGCCAGACAAGTTCATGAGCTCACCATCAGCTCCCCATTTAGAAGACAAGAGTTGGCCTGGTATGGAAATGAAGGGTCTTCACCCTGAACTCAAGGATCCAAAGAACGAAACCGCAGTCGCGTTGTGGATACCTGCAGCGCAGCGCACTGACCACCTGCTTCAGCCTCGTCTGAGGCTGAGGCTACAGGCCATGGCAAAGTGACGTGCATGTTCTCCAGCTGTCAAGCTCCGTTGCTCTGTGTCCGTCAGTGTGCGGTGAGGCCTTGAAGATAGATGCCTCGGTTCTGCATTGAATAAGTACAAGTAGCCATAAAATGATTTTTAAAAATATTTTTATCTTAGAAAATGTCATACATACATAGAACATACATACATACATACATACATACATACATACATATCATATCATATTCACCCCAGTCCTCCACCGAATTCTTCCCCAGATCCACCCCTCCTATTTTCTTGTCTTTTTAAGACCCCACTGGTTTCAATTTCTCTCTTACTGTTATCTTGGTGACTACAGAGCCGTCCACGGGAGGAGAGTTGGTTGACTTGCCAGGGAGCTCACAATTAAAGAGGATTGGCTTTCTGTTGGGTAGCAGCGTCCTCCAAATATAAACATTCTCTCCACGGGTTGGGGAAGTTCATGAGACGGGAGAGGAAAACAAACGGTCACATGTCCGGGAGAGCAGAAACTTGGAAGATCCTCAAAAACTCTCCTAGACTATAAAAGGATTTTGCTGGAAGAGGCCCTGGCTGCCTCAGCTGCAGAGCAGAGAGCTCTCAGACCGTGGAGCTGTAGGAAGATATGCGGACAGCCCGGGACGCAGCTTTTGAAAGTCGTTACTCACGTTAGGGTGGTGGTTTTGGTGATGCAGCTGGATACATTACTACACCTATCAAAATCTTTTAACCATATGCTTTTTAAAAAGAGAATTATTTATTTATTTTAATGTATCCGAGTATCCTGTAGCTGTCTTCAGACACATCAAATAGGGGCATCAGATCTCATTACAGATAGATAGTTGTGTCACCATGTGGTTACTGGGAATTGAACTCAGGACCTCTGGAAGAGCAGCCGGTGCTCTTAACCACCGAGCCATCTCTCCAACCCCTATTATTTATTTATTTTATGTATGTGAGTGCACTATAGCTGTCTTCAGACACACCAGTAGAGGGCATCAGATCCCATGGCAGATGGTTGTGAGCCACCAGGTGGTGGCTGGGAATTGAACTCAGGACCTCTGGAAGAGTGTTCAGTGCTCTTAACCACTGAGCCATCTCTCCAGCCCTCATGCGCTTGTTAATAACCCCAATAAAAAAATGTATTAATTCACCAAGTTAGACTTTGGTGCAGTTGTTACTTTAGCCTGTCACAGCCTTCCTTTCCGGAATGAGAAGACACACTGTGTGCATGCGTATGTTCATGCATGCTTGTGTGTGTGTGTGTGTGTGTGTGTGTGTGAGAGAGAGAGAGAGAGAGAGAGGGAGAGAGAGAGAGAGAGAGAGAGAAGTGGGAGAGTGAGGGAGAGAGAAGGAGAGAATAAGATAAGCAAGAGAGAGCAAGTGTGTGTGTGTGTGTGTGTGTGTGTGTGTGCGCGCGCGCGCGCTACATCTTTCTCTCTTCCTAAGAAGAGTGCATCACAAAATACTGTCCCCCTTCCAGAAGTCATAAACCATCTACAGCTCGTGAAGCTCTTCCTAGCCAGGTTAGAATGTTGACTGGCTTGATCCTGTATAAGCAACCACGGCTGAGTACAACAGTCTTCTCATGTCCATCAGACACTGTTTCCCTCTGTTACCCCCCCCCCAGATCTCTGACCTTTACAGTCTTTCTGTTCCCTTTCTTCTATAATGGGGGATTGGTATGATATAGATGTCCCATGTGTGTGCCATAGCACTCCTGTGACATGTGTTCTCTGTGTTCTTTGACCATTCATGAGTTTCTGTGTTACTGGCCATCCAGTGCAAAGAGGCTATTCTAACAAGGTCATGGAGCTGTGCTAAGCTATAGCTATAGAGAGATGAACCTAGGAACTATGTTCATTTAACAGAAGAACAGTAGTAGGGTCACCCCTGGGAGCCAGGAGCCCCCAATCATTGATTCTTGCCCAGATTTACAGTACCAACCCTGTGTTTCCTCCTGTGGAGCAATCCTTAAATCCAGTCAGAAAATGGTTGGTTGTCCCCGTAATGGTCATGCCACTACCACACCCATGGGCATAGCTTGCCACGCTGCACTCATGTTACTATTGTGTCCAGGGATATATCTTGCCAAACTGGTCATTATTTTAACTCGCAGGGTTCACAGATGGCTAAGACTGTGACACCTTCCCCCTTTTCCCCAGCAGCCTGCACAACGCCTTCCAGAACCATGAAAACTCACTAGTTTGGAGGAAGCTTCCCAACCAGTACCAACTTGATTTCTCCATGTCCTGGGGCCAAAGTTTTCATCAATGGGGTCTTTCCTTTAAGTTCTGGTATACAAGTCTTATTAGTCAGAGTTCTCTAAAGGAACAGAACTAGCGAAAAGTATACATTAAAGGGAACTTTATTTGACTAGCTTACAGGATATGGCCTGGTTAGTTCCACAGTGGCTGTCTTTCTCACACAGTTGAGTCTAAGAATCTGGCAGTTGCGTAGTCCTCAAGGCTGGATGTTTCAGAAGGATCAGTCTCATGCTGCAGACCTGGAGAATTCATGGAGAGCCGCTATTTTCAGTGTATGTTAGAACCCTGAAGAAGCTGGTTCTAATACCAACGAAGGAACATCCTACCAACAGGACGGATGAACTTGGCACAAAAAGCGAGGCCAAACATGCAACGACCAATATTTCCTTCTTCCCTAGTTATGTCCTTCATCTGGGCAGCTACCAGAAAGTGCCACGTGCCTTAAAGTGGGATGGGAGGTGGGGTGCTCCCATTTTAAATAATATGACCAAGAAAATCCCTCTGTGGGGATCTGCCCAACAGATGTACCACTGTTGCTCATCAGATGTTACCGTTCTTGTTGGCAGCATGAACCTGGGATATTGGACCCTAAAAATAAGGCTGACTAAAGTCTCAAGCAATAGATGATTTTATTCTGGGCATCGGACAGTTTATATTCTGAGGATTAGGCAGGGTCATAGGAGTTTTGGCTGTAATGCAGTCACAAGGGAGAGCCATGCTGAGGAGCAGTTTTTGGCTAATGAAAGCAAGCAGCAATGTCCAGAAGCAAAACACATTCCCATTTACTACTCACGGGAGGGGCGCAAAAGCACGTCCCAGGAACAAATTCATGTTATGGAGAAACAGGTGTAACAAGACTCTTGTCTTGGTTACTTGACGTTTTCTCACAAGCTCTCGGAAATCTCAGATAGCTTCATTCCTGGACCATGTCTGGACACCTCTGTAGAGGTGTCGTTTGAGTGAGAAATGTTCCTCACAGGCTTGAGTATTTGCACAATTGGTCCTCGGTTGGTGGTACTTTTTGAGGTATTTGAGGAGGTTTAAGAGGCGTGTCCTTGGGGTTGGGGATTTAGCTCAGTGGTAGAGTGCTTGCCTAGCAAGCGCGAAAGGCCCTGGGTTCGGTCCCCAGCTCCGGCGGGGGGGGGGGGGGGAGGAGGCGTGTCCTTGCAGATTGGAACTACCTCACAGGGTGGGCTTTGAGAGTTTAAACCCTTATGCCACTTCTAGTCTACTCTCTGCTTGATGGTTCCCGTTGAGGACGTGCACTTAACTTTCTACTACGGCCGCCATGCCTCCCCAACATGGTCTCTGGAACCATGAGCCAAAATAGACTCTTTCTTCCATGAGTTACTTTGGGTGTTCTGTCACAGAAACAGAAAAGTAACTACCTGGTCCTCACTCACTGTATTTCATTTGCTTCTGGATACAGTGAAATTGACAACCGAGGTTAGTCACCACAGTCCCTGAGAGCAATCGCAGTGGCTTGTGTTGGTTTTGGGGGGCTTGGAGTCTTGGGAGACCCCTGACCGAAACAAAAGGGGAAGCATCGTCTTACGCTTGACTGGGGCTTTTTGTTTGGTAACCTATGGTTTCTTGCGCAACAGTATCTCCTGTGTAGGGTTACTCCATCTATACTCACACATATATGAAGTTTATCAACATAGGTTTCCACACAGCTGCTTCAAGCATCCTTAGTGTTAGATGTCCCTCCAATTCCTTTCCCCACCCCTTCCCCTACCTTCCCATGTCCTCTGCCCTCTCCTCCCAATCCCTCTCCCCACTCCCTCCTCTCCCCTCCCCCCATCACTTCCTCACTTAAACCTTCATCCCCATTATTTGTCCTCTTCCCTTTCTATCACCTGAGATCTTCTTTTGACCTCTCATATTTAATATAAACATGTTTGGGAGGCAGGGTGGAGAGTTGGTTCAGAGGTTGAGAGCACTTGGTGTTCTTGCAAAGACCACAAGGACGCACATGGAGATTCGTCAAGTCTTCAGGCGCTAAGCATGCATGTAGTACAAATGAAACATTCATTCATACACATGAAGTAAAAAGACAGACAGACACACAGACAGACAGGTAGACACACACACAGAGATTGATTAAGAGAGAGAGATTGAGAGAGAGAGAGAGAGAGAGAGAGAGAGAGAGAGAGAGAGAGAGAGAGAGGAACAAGATAAGACTTTGTTGGGCAGTGGCACAGAGGCAGGTGGTTCCAGCCTGGTCTACAGAGTGAGTTCCAGGACAGACAGGGCTACACAGAGAAAATTTGTCTCACCAAACAGAAACAAAAAAGAAAAAAAGATAAAGTATTTTTATATGAAAATGTAAGTACTTTCATATAAAGGTGTTTTTAATATGAAAATTAAATACTTCTCACTGAGAAGTCTCCAGTTTTGATCTGAACAGTTTGTTTCTGGAACCTATGCTGTTGCTTTGAGTTTAAGAATCCTTCTGGGTGACTGGCTCTATGAAGCACTCAGTAAGGTTGGTAGATGCTCTAATGTTTGAATGCCCTCTTAAAGTATCCCCGAGAGAGTCACAGAGCTGTCACAGGAGGTGTGCACAATCCCTAGTGACAGGGGAGGCGTGCTTGGGATAAACCACTTCTGTTGACGCTGGGGACCATGTTTGAGGAGAAGTCTGCATTGCGTGATGGCTGTGTGCTCGCTTGTACCCCAGTTACTGTTCTGGGATGTTGTTTGTATGGCTCCTACCAGGAGCTGTCCTACCTACTGAACAGACTTTGGGCAAGAGGCCATGTGGGCCAGTCCAAGACCAGCTGCAAGCACAGACTTATTTATAAACCACAGGACAGGCCCCAAGCATGCCCTGCTGTGTGACCTGGGACTGAGGTTAGGGGAGATTAACGTGATGTATGAGAAGTCCGTTGTAGCCAACTGGGTTTCCAGTGTAAAGTCATTCGTTCTTCCAGTCAGGAGGTGGCTACCATCGGACCTCCTGCGTGCCATGCCCCAGACGTGTAAGGATGTTGGGCTCTCAGGACACGCAGTTTCACTTTTCCAGCCATGTTTATGAAATTATCTTTCTATTTAGAGATTATTCTCTCAATACATACTGTCACGGTGTGGTGGATCCAGGCACAGATTGAAAAACAAAGCAAAAAGTGGCCCCGTCTCCATGGAGCTGTCTTTCTCATAAACTAACTAATAATGATAGATACTCTATCATAAAAAAACCAATAAGCACATGATGATCCCATGAGCTATAATAAATCAGAGCAATATAGAAAAACTAAAAACCAACAAACAAGCATGGAGAAGACTATTCTAGCTCAAAGAAGCCAAGAACCCTTCCCTGAGAAATGACATTGGAGTGGAGGTTTGGCTGATGACGGGCTACGTACACAGAGGTGTGGAAGAAGAATGGGGACCCAGAGAACAGCAGGTCCAAAGGCCCTGGGGTCTGCAGAATGCATTAAAGCATAGACAGCCTGAAAAGATGGGGAGCCGGGTTGAGAAACGCCAGCTTTGTCACTGCCAACCGCTCTACAGCCATGGTGGGAGATGTCTCCACAGCAGAGGACAGACCACGAGGCTGTGTAAGTGCTGGCCCATGTCCTTTCTGTCAGCTGGCCTCACACATGTGTGCCTTCCATGCAATTTGAAATGTACAGCCCGAGGATCACAGGCCAGCGCCACTCATTTGGGAATATCTTTATCACCCCAGTGAATCCCCTTTCTAGCTCTCACAGCAGCTAAGCCATCTTTCCCCGCATCAGCCGTGTTCTGGGCGTTTGATAGAAATGCAGTGATGTCAATTGTGGTCTTTTCCTACCTGGTTCTTTCTTAACAAAGTCCATCACGGAGTCACACACATCAGCATTTTCTCACGGCAGAAGAGCATTCATCGTACAGCTATCCCATGCTTTATTTACGTATCTACTCATCAGGGTGGACATTTAGATGGCTCAGCTTGCTGCCTGCTGTAAACAATGCTTCTATGAACATTTATATACAAGCCTTTTTTATAAATTTTCATTTTTCTTAGCCAAATCCTCCAGACTGCAATTAAAGTTTCATATGGAAACCCTACATATTTTTTTTTAAAGTGCAATCTGGACTAAATGAATGATCTTTCTTCACTTTTCTTTTTCTTTTTCTTTTTTTTCGGAGCTGGGGACCGAACCCAGGGCCTTGCGTTTGCTAGGCAAGCACTCTACCACTGAGCTAAATCCCCAACCCCCTTTCTTCACTTTTAAAAGGTTAAAAAACAGCTTTAAAACAGTTAAGTAATAACTAGTGTCCCGCTCTGAGTTTTGGAGATGTCAGAGTTAGTAGTGGTAACTATTAAAGGGATGTATTGAGGATGTAGTCACAAAACAGTGCACATGCAATCACTTGTCATAAGTATTCAACATATAAGAGTTTGTATTAAAACATACCAAAATCATAATTATTTTGGAGAAATTTAATTACAGCTTTTTTTCAGAATTCCTGCATACTTCTCATAAATTCTACATGGAAATGTTAAAGATATATGGATATATGTATGTATGCATGCATATGTGTATATATGCATACATGTATATATGTATATGTGCACATATGCATGTATACACACACTAATGTTGACTAAAATTTACCCTTTTATAAATGTTTTATTGTTTTGAAATATATACGTGCCGACATGTTTCTTTTTTTATTAATTTTTTTTATTAACTTGAGTATTTCTTATTTACATTTTGAGTGTTATTCCCTTTCCCGGTTTCCGGGCCAACATCCCCCTAACCCCTCCCCCTCCCCTTCTTTATGGGTGTTCCCTTCCCCATCCTCCCCCCATTGCCGCCCTCCCCCAACAATCACGTTCACTGGGGGTTCAGTCTTAGCAGGACCAAGGGCTTCCCCTTCCACTGGTGCACTTACTAGGATATTCATTGCTACCTATGAGGTCAGAGTCCAGGGTCAGTCCATGTATAGTCTTTGGGTAGTGGCTTAGTCCCTAGAAGCTCTGGTTGCTTGGCATTGTTGTTCATATGGGGTCTCTAGCCCCTTCAAGCTCTTTCAGTCCTTTCTAAGATTCCTTCAACGGGGGTCCTGTTCTCAGTTCAGTGGTTTAATGATGGCATCCGCCTATGTATTTGCTGTATTCTGGGTGTGTCTCTCAGGAGAGATCTACATCCGGCTCCTGTCGGTCTGCACTTCTTTGCTTCATCCATCTTGTCTAATTGGGTGGCTGTATATGTATGGGCCACATGTGGGGCAGGCTCTGAATGGGTGTTCCTTCAGTCTCTGTTTTAATCTTTGCCTCTCTATTCCCTGCCAAGGGTATTCTTTTTCCTCATTTAAAGAAGGAGTGAAGCATTCACATTTTGATCATCCGTCTTGAGTTTCGTTTGTTCTAGGCATCTAGGGTAATTCGAGCATTTGTGCTAATATCCACTTATCAATGAGTGCATGCCATATGTGTTTTTCTGTGATTGGGTTAGCTCACTCAGAACGATATTTTCCAGTTCCATCCGTTTGCCTATGAATTTCATAAAGTCATTGTTTTTGATAACTGAGTAATATTCCATTGTGTAGATGTACCACATTTTCTGTATCCATTCCTCTGTTGAAGGGCATCTGGGTTCTTTCCAGCTTCTGGCTATTATAAATAAGGCTGCGATGAACATAGTGGAGCACGTGTCTTTTTTATATGTTGGGGTATCTTTTGGGTATATGCCCAAGAGAGGTATAGCTGGGTCCTCAGGTAGTTCAATGTCCAATTTTCTGAGGAACCTCCAGACTGATTTCCAGAATGGTGTTACCAGTCTGCAATCCCACCAGCAATGGAGGAGTGTTCCTCTTTCTCCACATCCTCGCCAGCATCTGCTGTCACCTGAGTTTTTGATCTTAGCCATTCTCACTGGTGTGAGGTGATATCTCAGGGTTGTTTTGATTTGCATTTCCCTTATGACTAAAGATGTTGAACATTTCTTTAGGTGTTTCTCAGCCATTCGGCATTCCTCAGCTGTGAATTCTTTGTTTAGCTCTGAACCCCATTTTTTAATAGGATTATTTGTCTCCCTGCGGTCTAACTTCTTGAGTTCTTTGTATATTTTGGATATAAGGCCTCTATCTGTTGTAGGATTGGTAAAGATCTTTTCCCAATCTGTTGGTTGCCGTTTTGTCCTAAGAACAGTGTCCTTTGCCTTACAGAAGCTTTGCAGTTTTATGAGATCCCATTTGTCGATTCTTGATCTTAGAGCATAAGCCATTGGTGTTTTGTTCAGGAAATTTTTTCCAGTGCCCATGTGTTCCAGATGCTTCCCCACTTTTTCTTCTATTAGTTTGAGTATATCTGGTTTGATGTGGAGGTCCTTGATCCACTTGGACTTAAGCTTTGTACAGGGTGATAAGGATGGATCGATCTGCATTCTTCTACATGTTGCCCTCCAGTTGAACCAGCACCATTTGCTGAAAATGCTATCTTTTTTCCATTGGATGGTTTTGGCTCCTTTGTCAAAAATCAAGTGACCATAAGTGTGTGGGTTCATTTCTGGGTCTTCAATTCTATTCCATTGGTCTATCTGTCTGTCTCTGTACCAATACCATGCAGTTTTTATCACTATTGCTCTGTAATACTGCTTGAGTTCAGGGATAGTGATTCCCCCTGAAGTCCTTTTATTGTTGAGGATAGTTTTAGCTATCCTGGGTTTTGTTATTCCAGATGAATTTACAAATTGTTCTGGCAGACATGTTTCTTATGTTACCCACTTCCTGTGCTGCAAACCCTCCCAGACCTCCCTCCCACGTCGTGTCTTTTTTAAATAATTTGCTGAGTCTGCCTTTGAGCAGCTGAAGAGCTGTTAGACTTTTATAAATTTTTTTCTTAACCAGATCATCTGAAGTAGAATGACTCGTCTTAATTCGTGGCCTTGCCCTCTGGGGCAGCTCAGATAAAAAGACATCAAGGAAAGCAGTGGCTTTTTGCCTGCTCGCTCTCACTCTTGCTGGTGAGCTCATCTACTCTGTGGCTGTGGCCTTCCTTCCCTCATATTAGAACCAATTTCTTCGGGGTTCTGATGTTTAGTGACGAGCAGCAGCCCCTCAGGAATCCTCTCGGCCTTCAGTGCCGCAGTGGGACCTGTTGAGACACCCAGCCTTGTGGACTGAACAACTACTGGATGTTCAACCTCCCTACTGTGAGCTAGGCAGGGTTAGACTACCTGGACCACGTCCTGCAATACATATATACATATACATGTGTGTATACATACATGCATATAATATTATGTTATATATAATATATGAGATACACACATACACACACATATATACATATATATGTATACACATACATATGTGTGTGTGTGTGTAAGGGGTGGTGGTGGCACATGCCTTTAAGTCCTAGCACTTTCAAGACAGAGGCCAGTGAATCTCTGAGTTCAAGGCCAGCATGTTCTACAGAGTGAGTGAGTTCCAGGATAGCTAGGGCTATCCAGAAAAACCCTATCTCACAAAACAAACAAACAAACAAACAAAAACAACAACAAAAGTCAATATATATATGTGTGTATATATATATACACACATATGTATATATGTTAGGGTTAGGGTGTATACACACATATGTATGTATATATATGTATAAGTATATATGTGAATATATATGTATATATACAAATAGAGTTATATAATATTATCAGTCCTGTTTCTTTGGAGAACCCTAGCTAATACGTAGAAAGATCATTTTTTTCCACATGGAGAGGTTTAATGAGGGAAGAAGAGGAGAGGAGAGGAAAGGGGGCCGGCCATGGGTGTGTGGAGGGAAGGAGGGGATAGAGAGAAGGGACAGAGAAGGCGGCAAGAGCAGAGAAGAAGAACAAAGAGAGCAAGAGCAAGATTGTTTTTAAAATGGTGAAAATTAAACCCTTTATCTTCAACTTATTAATTTTCTTCGAAGTTTTAAAACTTTCATCAGTTTTCTTAGAATCTCTGTTTTCGTGCCATCCAGAAACCATAGGGGTTCGTTTGCGTTCTTACCCATTTCATGTTATGAGGTCCTAATAATTCCTTCACGTTGCCTTCAAGTACCTTGGGCCAGTCACCAGCTAAGGGCTCCTAAGATATATGTATTTTAATATATATTTTTATCAGTGATGATTTGATTCCAGTACTGAACTTGGAGCATAAGTAAGCACATGTATTATCTGTAAGTTGCACTTTAAGAAAGCAAAGGGGAACAATGAAATGTTCATGCCTACATTAACATGGTTTTGTATGTTTATATAAAATATAAATTAAAGTATGTTGAAGTATGAAATATAAGATAAAGCACATTGCTCAAGAACTTATACTATCCATGTATAATATGATTGCAGATTGCAGGTCTCTCCACGATAAACTGTGTATGAGTTCATAGATTGCCTATTGAAAGAGGCTCGTTGGATTAGTCGAAGGTTAGGAAATGTTGTTCCACTGGCTGACTCTTCATCAGCAGAACCTTCGAGCACCGAGGTTTAGCCTTTTGTTGTTCATCAGCTTTGAAGTTCTTCTCACACACGACAACTGTTGGGACTATGCTATGTCAAACGGATTATACATTATAGTTATCAGCAGCGTTGGGCATTTTTTTCTACCCCAGAGTAATGTTCCTTTCTTGATTTATTAAACAGCATAGTGTAGCCCTATTGGCTGAAGAGCCTGGTGCAGCATGATCGTGACGTGCCAAAGAAGAGCTGAACCAGTGGGCTCTCCAAGAACCACAGCTAAGTCAGAACCTGGCTCTCTAGACCATTTAGAAGACAGTTGACAGACGATATACAGAGCTGTAGGAGAGACTGCCAAGGTGGGGGCTGGAGGGATGGCTCAGTGGTTAAGAGCACTGACTGCTCTTCCAGAGGTCCTGAGTTCAATCCCAGCAACCACATGGTGGCTCACAACCATCTGTAATGGGATCTGATGCCCTCTTCTGGTGTGTCTGAAGCAGCGATGGTGTAGTCATATACATAACATAAATAAATAAGTCTTTTTAAAAAAGAAAGAAAAGAGATGTGGGACTAGGGCAATGCCCAAGCAGAGGTTCGGGTCCACTTAAATCACTAACCATGAGGCTGTTTTTGTTGTTGCTGCTGCTGATGTTATCGAAACAGGGTCTTACTATGTAGCTAGGGTTGGCTTCAAACTCAGAGATTCACCAGGGTCTGCTTCCTGATTGGAGGATTAAAAGGCACCATACCTATTTTTTTTAAATAATGTTTATTCATTTATTATATGAGTCCACTATAGCTGTCTTCAGCCACACCAGAAGAAGGCATCGGATCCCATTACAGATGGTTGTGAGCCACCATGTGAGTGCTGGGAGTTGAACTCAGGATCTCTGCAAGAACAGTCAGCACTCTTAACTGCTGAGCCATCCCTCGAGGCCACCATACCTGTTTTTTTTTTTTTTTTTTGGTTCTTTTTTTTCGGAGCTGGGGACTGAACCCAGGACCTTGCGCTTCCTAGGCAAGCGCTCTACCACTGAGCTAAATCCCCAACCCCTCATACCTAGTTTTTAAGGCCAGTTTTAAGACTCTATTGGTCTTTGGTCTTCGTTGATTATCTGAGCTGATTGCCATGGAGATTTGACAACACAGAGACAATTTGAATTTTGACAGCTGCTGTTCATGTTGTGCCTGGAAGGCTCTTAAGTACAGCATCTGTCCATGGCCGCTGCAGTAGGCACGCCCTCTATGGCATAGCAGAGGCAGGCCAGATTGGACGTCGTGATGGAGTTCTTTGGGGCACACATGACAGTAGGTACGTGCTGTACTTTCTAATGTTAGGCTGTCACATGTACCTTTTCCGGTACAATTCATCCTAGTCACAATGTGAGTTACGTGTTAGAAACGAAGGAACAGGACACTGAAGGTAGAAAACCCAACAGAGGTCATAAAGTTAAGAGGCAGCCATGTTTTTAGCATCCTGTCTTTTGTCCTCTGTGTCCTCTGCCTCTACACTCAACTCCTTGGGACTTCTGTCTCTTCACCTAAAATAGTTGGCAGGTAAAATTCTGTGTGGAGTTGAGGTACTGTGTGTGCGGATGGTGTGTGTCAGTCTCCAGGATGGCTTCTACTTCTAAGCTTCTGATTACACTCCATAATCCCAAATCAATAAATCCAGAAACCCACATAAAGCTAGGTGTGATGCCACATGCCTGCAATCTTAGGACTTGGGAAACTGGAGCTGCTGGATCCAGAGTGGCAGCGTGAGCTACAGAAAGAAGCCCTGGAGGGGATGGGGGGGGGGCGGTAGGGGGAGAAGAGAAAGTCAAGGAAAAATATACTAAGTATCAAACCAGCCAGAAGCAGCCTCCTCATTCTTCCTTTTCCTTCTTTTCTTTCTTTCTTTCTTTCTTTCTTTCTTTCTTTCTTTCTTTCTTTCTTTCTTTCCTTCCTTCCTTCCTTCCTTCTTTCTTTCTTTTTTTCTTTCTTTCTTTCTTTTTTTCTTTCTTTCTTTCTTTGTTTTTTTCAGAGCTGGGGACCGAACCCAGGGCCTTGCGCTTGCTAGGCAAGCGCTCTACCACTGAGCTAAATCCCCAACCCCCTCCTCGTTCTTCCAAGGATGCCTGGAGGGTCACATTCGATGGGAAGAAATGTCTCCAGTTATCATTGTACATGATGTTACTGGGTCTTACTTTGGTGAGTGGCTGACTTTGAGTGACAGACCCCAAGCATTTGTCCTCTGATGACGGCCCTCTGTCAAGCTGGAAGTGCAATGGTTTTAATCCAAATAAATAATGATGGATTTATTTGGAAATAAAGGGCGCTGGCGTGTTTCTCTCTGAGGGGGTTATATGTCTGGGTTTGATGGACAGCTGTTTGCTTATTATTGCCAAAGGCTGTCACCCCATTACTTCTTAAGTCTCCTTTCCCTGCTCATCGTCTCTTGATGAGGGAACCTGATTTCTCGGGGAAACTTCACCATCTGCCTTGACAGGTGTCTTAGTTCGGGTTTCCATTGCTGTGCCCAGACACCATGGCCAAGGCAACTCTTAAAAACGCAAACATTTCAGTGGGGTTGGCTCTCAGGTTCAGAGCTTCAGTCCATTATCAGCGTGGCAGTGTCTAGGCAGACGCAGCGTTGAAGAAGGAGCCAGGAGTTCGACATCCTGATCCGAAGACGGTCAGGAGAAGACTCTCTTCCAGGTAGCTAGCAGGAGGGTCTCAAAGACCACACCTACAGTGACACACTTCCTCCAACAAGGCCACGCCCACTCCAACAAGGCCACGCCCGCTCCAACAAGGCCACGCCCACTCTAACAAGGCCACGCCTCCTAGTATTACCACTCCCTGGGCCAAGCACGTGCAAAACACCACACGAACCATTCTCAATCTCCTAAGGTGGAGTAACTTTGCTGCTTTCTACTTTTGGTACATCTGCTGGCACTTCTGTGATCTCGTGTTGGAAACCACACAGACCAGGAAACTGAATCAGAGATGGGAATTGGCACTGTTCCCAGCTGCGAAGGCAATCTTGGAGTCTTTTGTTTTGTTTTCTTAACTCAGTCATGCTGAAGCTCGACAGGATGCTCTGTGAGCTGTGGGAACAATGGGATGGCGTGAGTTGGCCATCTTCTGAACTGGTTTGCAGTTATGAGATATACTTTCATGCTCCCAACAGTCCTCAGTGAACTCTTATCTCTAAAGCCCAAGTTGGTGAGTAAATGAGGTTTTTACTTACAAGAGAGTGGGTGAGGGGTTAGTTACAGGCACATGGATGATCCAAAGGCAGATGCATCATGAAAGTTCATGCCATCAAGGCGGCAGCTCTTGACTGGAACTCTGGAGTTCTGCCCAACTTACTAGTAGCTCTACAGGTTGGAAAGTCTTCTCTTCAGTACCTCTTACTGGCATCTGGGGACTCGGGAGTCGTTAGACTTCCTGAGTCTTCAAAGCCTTTCTCCAGGATGGAAAGCTTTCAATCCAATATCTGCCCTCCTCTGTCCCTGTGTTCCTGGGAGGTGGGCTCCTATGGGCAAAAGTTCCTTTACCCCATTTTACTCCCTTTGCTTGTGTTTGTCCACTGCTGGGCACTTTCAAAAGATTGAAGAACAGAGCCACATCCACCTTGGTACTTTGTCTAGCCATAAAATGGCATCCCTGATTTTGACTCTTAGTATTGGTCCTCTCTTTTAGTCAAGGTTCTCTAGAGGAACAGAACTTAAAGAATGATAGATAGAATACATAGAGAACATATAGAATATATGGAATTCATTAGGTTGGCTTACGGGCTGTGGTCCAGCTAATCCAAAAATGGCTGCCTATCCACAGAAGGTCCAAGAATCTAGTGTTTCAGTTCATGAGGCTCACCTGGTCTTCAGTATACACGGGAATCCTGAAGAAGTAGGCTCTAATGTCAGTGAAGAAGTAGAAGTAGGCAAAGAAAACAGGTTTCCCTCTTCCATGTCCTTCCCACCTCAAAAAATCTGGATTAAAGGAGTATCTTCCCACATGAGAGATCCAAATTAGAAGGTCTTCCCACTTTAAATGATTTAATTATGAAAAGAAATCCCTCCTAGGCGTGCCCAGTCATTTGAGTTTTAGTTAATTCCAAATGTGGTCAACTTGATAACCAAGAATAGCCATCACATTCTCCTTGCATGGGTTATTCCCTCAGGCACTGGGAACACTAAATCTGACCTCCACTTTAGACCCAGAGCGGTTTTATGGCTCTTGGCTGCCCTTTCGAACCATCTCAGACTTCTATAAGTAGGTTTCTCTGCTTCTTTCATTTGACTGTTTACAATACAGTTTGTTTCCTACCTGGATCCTGACTCTATGACCAGTAATTGGCTAATACTGAAAGCTATTGTTATAATATTTATCTTTAGTAGTGTTAGCATGACACTGGATTATTGGGATAGTTCTGGAAGTAGAACAAATAAGTATTAATAACAAATAATATGGCATGATACATATACATATTGAACTGAAGGTGGGTTGATCTTCCAAGGTCATCTGCATCTTCTTTAAAGGTCATCTGCATCTTCCAGGGGCATTTGCATCTTCTAGGGTCATCTGCATCTTTTTCCAGGGTCATCTGCAACTTCTTCCAGGTCATTAGCATCTTCCAGGATCATCTTCATTATCTTCCAAATAAGGCAGAGGCCACACCCTATATTCAGAAGGCTGTTTTACCTACAGTTTCAGTAACTTTCAAGTACAGTCCTGGCTTGTTGTATGTCAACTTGACACAAGCTAGACTTATTTTTGGAAGATGAAACCTCAATTAAGAAAACACCGTCACTAGACTGGCTTGTGGACCAGGCTGTATTCTATTTTCTTGATTGATAACTGATCGTGGAGGGCCCAGTTCACTGTGGCTAGTGCTACCCCTGGACTGGTGGTCAGAGGTGCTCTAAGAAGGTAGGTTGAGCAAACCATGAGAAGCAAGCCAGTGGGCAGCACTCCTTCATGGTTTCTGCATCAGTTCCTACCTCCAGGTTCCTCCAGGTTCCTAACCCTGCTTGAGTTCCATCCCTGGCTGTCTTAGATGATGGACTGTGATGAGGAACTGGAAATGAAATGAACCCTTTCCCCCTCATGTTGCTGTTGGTCATGGTGCTTCATTGCAGCAACAGAAACCCTGACTAAGCAAGAACTGTGATAGAAAAATGTAAGACCTTCTATAGCACAGGGATTAGGGTTTTAGCTCAGTGGTAGAGCACCTACCTAGAAAGAACAAGGTGCTAGGCTTGGCCCCCAGTACTGAGGGGGAAAAAAAATCACAAGGATTTCAACCATGTGGTGCATCATAGGGATAAAGGTGAGAAAATATTTTGATGCTTGTAGTAACGATAAAGATGAGAAAATATTTTGATGCTTGTAGTAACGGAAGGTGTGGTGGTTTGAATATTCTTGGCCCAGGTGGTTTGAATATTCTTGGTGGTTTGAATATACTTGGGGGTGTGGCCTTGTTGGAGTGGGTGTGGCCTTGTTGGGGTGGGTGTGGCCTTGCTGGAGTGGGTGTGGCCTTGTTGGAGTGGGTGTGGCCTTGTTGGAGGAAGTGTGTCACTGCGGGTGTGGGCTTTAAGACTTTAGTCCCAGCTGCCTGAAAGCCAGTCTTCTGTTTGCCTTTGGAATAAGATATTGTACTATCAGCTCCTTCTGTACTATGCCTGCTTGGACGCTGCCATGATCTTGCCTTGATGATACTGGACTGAACCCATGAACCTATAAGCCAGTCCCAAGGAAATGTTGTTCTCATAAGAGTTGCCTTGGTCACGTTCACATGATCAGTTGCTGTGTCTGTTCACAGCAGTAAAACCTTGACCAAGACAGACCTTTAGGTCTGGTCTATATTAATTCAGAGTCTGTTCACAGTTACAGTCCAGCTTAGCTTTCTCATAAGGTAATGGTCCCACCTCAGTTATACCCCAAAAGTTAAAATGGCTGCCATATAGCAGTTCCAAGACCTAGAGTCTTTGAAGTGACCACAAACAACATGGGTTTCTTGACTTTATGTATAGAGTACAGGTCATGTTCTTTCTAGCTCTCTCTCTCTCTCTCTCTCTCTCTCTCTCTCTCTCTCAAACTTGACACTTTGAACTGAGAAAGTACTTGGCAATTTTTCAGCATGTTATATAATGCATGGACGTCTGACCCTGAGGCAGAGGCTCATTTGAAGGAATTGGCACCGTTGAGGAGAAAGATCCGCTTCGCTGGTCTTATGTTTGTTTTAAAATAATATCCATTAATTCCACCTTTATTTTCCCAAGAAGAAAGCAGATCCTTTGGAACATTTGAACCCAGCAGCTTGTCTCTGGGAGGAGAGCCCTTTGCTCCGAGCGTATTATCTAACAAAACTGTACTTTGGGATTACGTCAACTGAATGTATGCGGTCCATGTGGAGAATGACCTTGAATCATCCTAGATACTTGGCTGGATTTTATGCTCCCATCTGAGAACCCATCGTGTGCCAAGGACCGGATCCTGGAGTGTCGCATTAACTTTTCTTGGAGGGCAAATGGACAAACTCTCACTTACCTCAGATAAGGCAACGATGACAGACCAAAGAGATGATTCTTCTCAAGCCTAGTGGCCCGGTGAGGATTGGCATTTACTTAGAGGTGCATGGCTAAGGGGTTACTTACAAGAGTATGCATAACCCTAGCTAGCACAACTGCATCATTAAGAAAGTCCGGTCCCAGTGTGGTGACCTCGTGACCTCTCATATTAGGCATCATCGGAGCTACCCATCCTTTCAGCTAACCCACCCCCCCGGGGACACTAGTGCTTCTGAAGACCTACAGGCAGCTGACACAGAACTACGAGCAGCAGGGAAGGAGAAGCTAGAATTACAGACAAGGAGTCTAAAGGCCCCTCATAGAAGAGGTAACATCAACAGGCTCAATCTCGAGGGTCGCTTGCCCATAATCACAGCTTCTCCAACTACATGGCTAAGACCATAATGGCTGTGTTTGTAGGGCAGCCTCTCAATACATGGGGTCAGCTGTGAATATGTGCACCCTGTGAACGTGGAGGTCGCATGCCATCCGTATCGCTGACTCTTTTCCTTTTTGTTTGGTTTGGGTTTTGTGACTGGTGGTACCTCCATACTCTGAGAAGTTCACTCAATTTTATGGTGACTTGTTTGACTGGTTATTTTTTTATATCTGTGCAACCAGAACGCCAACAGAAAGAATAGATCAGAGTTCCACAGAAATTTCAGTCCCTGGCTGCTGGAAGGCAGGGTGGATAGAGCAGCTTCTCCGGCAGTAGGGGTTTGTCCGTATAGTAGCAGACGGGAAGAGAAGGCAGTCTGGGCTGGTGTAACTTCAAAGGCTTCCCTCCTTGGGGCTGGAGAGATGGGTCAATGGCGAAGGAGAGGACCTAGTTCAGTTCCCAGCAGCCATACAGGATGACTCAAATCATCTGTAACTCCAACTCCAGGAGATTTGATAGCCTTTTCTGACCTGTGTGGCAGCTGCTCACACATGTATACACACACACACACACACACACACACACACACACACACGCATCATACACGCATAAAAATAAAATATATATTTTGCAGAAAGACCCATCCCTAGTGACTCCCTCCTGCTAACTGGGCTACACTTTCTAAAAGTTTCAAGGCTAAATAACAAAACTGGGGATTAAGGGCTCAACATTGGGCCTGTTGGGGTCATTCCAGATCCAAACCTCCACAGTCTCCCCTCTGTCGAAAATGAATAAAAGTTACAGAATTTGCTTTAGAGGATTAAATACTTAGAACAGAGCCTGGTGGAGCTCAGCCGCTAAGGAATTTCAATCACACGTTGCAACAAGACAGTTAACCAACTTTGACGGTTCATTCATTTACTGGATCCCGTGGTCGTCCGGGTTGTCCGGGTCATTCGATGATCTCTCAGCAGGTTTTGGCTCGGCTCCCGCCACTGTGCTGCTAGGAGCGGTGACAAGCAGGCTTCGGTGAGGAGCATCCCATTTTGCTGTGTAGAGACATGATCAGCACATTCCCAGGAAGAGTGACCGTGAGGTGAGCACCTCGAGTCCTGCTTGTGGACATGCACGATCGAGTGCTTCGAACTCAAGCCACTGAGGAGGGCGTTGCTCCAGTTGGCTCTAAAACCATTCATTGCAAGCCCAAGTGACCCGAGATGGAAAACACTCATTTCTGTGCACGAGAGCAATGTACAACTTGGCTCCTGATTTCAGCTCTTGTGACAATGGGGAGTCAACGTTCAGAAGTTCATTCTCTGTACCCAGACTACCCATAGGGAAACCCTAGTTCATCTCTCCCTTCCTGGGAGCAGGGCCAAGGGTTTAGACTTTCTTTATCTCATTTTCATTGTCAGCAAAACACACTTAAGCTTCCAAGGAAGCTGTAGAAGAAGTTTAAACATTGTTGGTCTCGCATGACAGGAGCTGTAGATCCTGGGGTGTTTATTTAACTCATGAGCATGAGTTTACTCCTGTGAGATATGGATTCTGGGTGTTTAAAACTGTTGATCTCAGATGAGTTGGGTCTCAGATGAACTGTGGGTCCTTGATGTGTAAATTCAGGGTTTGTTTCTCACGTCATTTTTTTTCTTGTTAGTGGAAGGACTATGGATCTGCTCCATCACAAACTCACAGAAGATTCAACCAGCCACAGCAACTCTGAACCCCCACATCCTCATCTGTAAGTAGAGACAAGAATGCTTAACCACGGGAGATGGCTCTGAGGATAACCAAGATGTCCGAGTTCTGGGGAATCAACTGACTTTCAGAGAATGGTATCTATTTCTCTTCCTTCACCCTTGAATCTTCAAAAGCATTTGTGCAGAGAGTATAAAAGATCAAAACATAAATCTGCAGAAATGAGTAAAACGTCATGTAATGAACTTTCAAAGGGTCTGGAGGGAGGGGATGACTCAGCAGTTAAGAGCACTGGCTCCTCTTCCAGGGAACTGGGCTTGACTCCCAGAAACTCAAAACTGTCAGTAACTCCAGTTCCTGAGGAGCCTATAGCCTCTTCTGACCTCCTCAGGCACATGGCATGTATGTGGTGTGCCTACATACATGCGGGCAAATCACCCATACACATGAAATAAAAATACATAAACCTAAAATATTTGACTTTAAACAAATACTGCATATGCCTAAGAGAAAATGTCTTACCCACTTTTGTCATTTTCTGTTGTTAATTAGCATGTGAGAAGGAAGTAGAACTCACTTAATGATCGACAGATCTCTCAGGACGCTGAACAAAACCCAAATTGTGTTTTCTTTACTTATTGTCGTTTCAACACGCAGGGTCTTTGCAACTACGCTGTCATTTATAAACACCGGATAAACGTGTCTAATGAAACCTGCCTTTTCTTCATAAGTCAGGAAGAGGAGCTGTGTTGGCAGGTTGAGTGGTGGAGCAGGGTGCTGGTCTCCCTGCTACGACTCCAGTGCCAGCCCGATCCATCCACTGATGCGTCCTCCCAACCCTCTGATGCCTTCCTGCCCTTTTGGTCTCTGCTGCTTCCCTGGGATGAGAACCAAGATGAAGCAATGTCAGGCTGATGTCTCCTCCATCGTAGTCTCTCAACGCTGGTACAGCATCTAGTCAGAACTGGGGCCCCTGAGAATATTTACAAAGCCCTTTCTAAAAGCTTTCGGGGGCGGTAGCAATATTAGGCAAAGCGCAAATCCATCAGTTTGCCTGGGTACCCTCATGAACATGCCTTTCATCACTTTGCTTCAAATTATTTTCTTTCCAGGGCTCCAGCTTCACCCCCATCCTGTCACGTTCTCTCCCTCTGTCAGGTTAAAAGTATATTGACCTCTGGGCCGAGAGCCCTAACTCCGTCTACAGTCCCTGGTTCTTCATGTCTCCGGGGACTGAAAACAGTAGGGACACGAGGAGATGGTTTTAGTTTCCCTTCCTCCAGTCTCTCTGTGCTTCCAGACCCAGTGTGGTGGGGGAGGGACTCCTCCGGCTTCTCTGGGTCCAGTTCTATTTGTAGATACAAGGGCAGGGCTGGCCTAGATCACTGGGTTTTCTTGCTTGTACCACCACAGCATAGCTAAACCGAGGACCTCAAGGGACAGGGGGCAACTTTCACATTGCATCCTGGTGGCATGCCCTTTACTCCCAGAGCTGGCCTCCAAGCACTAGAGCAACCTTCTAGCCACCTCACTCATGGAATGAGCCGGGCCTGGCTGTTGCTTGAGTCTAGCCCACAGGGTTCGGTTTCACTACAGAGCAGGGACGCCATCATTTCACAAGGGCACTCCTTCAGTTTACGTGGACCGGCATAGACTGGCCTGGGTAGACAGTCCTATTTACTGTTATAAGAGACATTGGGTGCAGGAGGGAACAGGCTGTGCCTACTTCACATGGCCAGGGATGCAGGTATGCAGTTTCCCAAACATAGTTTCTCAGACGGTCACCACACGGGAGGGCATCGGAGCGCACTCTGACGGCTGAGGTCTGTGCAGATCAACGAGAGCCTTCTAAAGCACTTTTATTGAAGCACGGATGGGGAAGCGTAGGTTCCAGTAGGTTTCCAGTCAGCTATAGCTACAGTGAGTGAACAGGAGCCAGCCCAAATGAGACCACCACAGGGAGTGAATACGAAGTCCTTTCTTCCTCACGAACACAGTTTTTTTTTTTTTTCCAGAGCTGGGGACCGAACCCAGGGCCTTGCGCTTGCTAGGCAAGCGCTTCTACCACTGAGCTAAATCCCCAACCCCACGAACACAGTTTTAGGATGCTGACAGCATCGTCTCTTTTCCTCCTACAAGGCTTTTGTTTGCTTGTTTTTATACTACCTACCTTCTGTGGATACTGTTTCGTTGTTGTTTTTAATTGATAGTGTTTCTTCTCAGATGAGGTCTTTGTAACCCAGGCTGGCCTAGAATTCATTATGTAGCCCAGGCTGGCCTAGAATTCATTATGTAGCCCAGGGTGGACCTGAACTCCCAGAGATTGGGTATGGGTGTGAGCCACCACAGTGGGCTACTGTTGCTGTTAGGTGTTTTTCTGATTTGTGTGTGTGTGTGTGTGTGTGTGTGTGTGTGTGTGTGTGTGTGTGTTTCTTGGCAGCAGTCCACATTGGTTTCAAATACAGGGTTCTAAGTGAGACCTGAGGCTTTCTTTTTTCTCTTTGGCGCCATGGTTATGACAGCAACCAGACTCACGCTTATTCATAATTGGGTGCTGGGGATGGCAAGCAAGCTCTCTCTAGGGTCAAGAATAATGTTTGAGGGGACTTCTCCATAACCTGAATAGAAAGGGGTGTGGGGGAGAAGAGCTAAAGTCATTTCTCAGGGTGGTGGGTATGGCCAGATTCTGTACCTTTTCTGAATTCTCAACTCTCCCACACTCCACGATGCAGGTGAGATTCTGAGAATCTCATAGATAAGGAACTAAGCGGAAAAGGGCTAGGAGGCTTAACAAACTTTGCTGGAGGTAATCCTCGCCGTCTAGGTTAGAATGCTGGCTTTGCCTGGTATGAAGGGAATTCTCAAGCTGTTAGATAGACGGAGTCCTCTTCAAGAATTCAACAGACAGAATGTGCACGGGGCTGAAAGTGAGCACACGCCGCAGGGCAGGCATATCCCTGGAGCGAATGGTGTTCGCACATTCGTTAGCCACTGGAACCGCCGGGGTTTTTTTCTGCAGTGGACTTCTGTGACAGAATGGAGGGCAGGGGATGGTAGGTAGCTATGGCGCGGTTGCCTTGTACTGCAGGCTAATGTTAACCTGGTTCTATTTACTTCAGGACACCTGACCATCTTCACACAGCGTCCCCCTCCCTCTTCGTCCTCCTGGATGCCCTCCTTTCCCGCGGAGTTGTCATAAAGAAAAGCCCTTGGCATCTTTACTCCCCACTGCCAAAGGGTACCAACTTCCCAAAGTTCTAGGGCGCTTTCCTCTGGGATCGCTGCCCACATCAGGCCAGGAGACTCCGAGTGACCCCGAGAAGCCAGAGAGACCATGCAACCCCTGTATTCATTTTCACACGGGTTCCTCGCAAATGCATGCGGTGCTCCGCGGGGGGCACGCGGGGGAGCCTCGGGGAACCAAGGGGACTCAGGTCCGGCCCTCCCTCCTCCTAGCGGGGACTGAAGCCACCGGTGTAGAAGCAGCGCCCCTACCGCCGGCTTTTCCACCACCTCCATCTCCTCCTCCTCCACCTCCTCTTCCTTCCCCCAGCGGGCGTGCAGTCTCAGCCGGTTCAGACTGGCCAGGGTGCCCCTGCAGACGAGATCGAGGAGTGGGACCACCCCGGGAGTGACTTCCCGGGGTGGGGGTGGGGAAGGTGGAGCCGGCCGGGCGGGCTGCACTCCATGTGTCCCGGGGGCAGAGGGCGGCGGCTGTATATTGCGCGCAGCGGGACCGGTCGCCCAGCGCAGGGCCGGGATCAGCAGCCGGGGCCGGAGCTGCTCCAGCGGCCCCAGCCGAGTCCGTCACTCAGGTAAAAACCCCCAGGAGCTGAGAAGGTCCCCGCGGGAGCTGTCCTGTCACCTTGCAAACTGCACCGAAAGGAGGAGGCGCTGTCACCCGCGAGCGCGCGGCTACCGGCCGGCTTCTGGTCTGGGCGTCTGCCCGGGCTGAGAGCGCTCTGCACCCCCTTCTAGAAAGAGAGATTGACTCTGCAAAAAAAATACTTCCAGGGCTGCGTTTTGCATGGAGTATGGGGAGAGCAAGGGAGATGAGATCTCGGAAGTAGGGGGGTGCCGCCGGATGAGTCTCCCGGGGTATCTTCTGCGGGTGCTGGTGGCAGATCAGAAAGAGGTGAGTGACCCAAGTGGGTCCTCACTTCCCAGAAGGCCGCTCCAGAGGAGGTGGGCTTAGGTGCTCGGGAGAATCCAGGTTGGGGCGCATAGGTTTGATAAACTGCTCACGGTGCGGGCAGGTCCTGCCGGGTTCAGGGCAGGGCAGCACCCGGGCTGCGCTCCAAAGTGTAGGAGCTCAACTGCCAGGAGGCTTCTCCGCCACCTGAACACTCAGGAACAAAACTTAGAAGGATTTTTGGTGCGCATGCCTCAGCTCTGGTTGGCCCAGGGAACCTACTTTGGTTTTAGCAATTCACAGAGGCTTTAGGGAAAGCAGCAAGCCGTTGAGCCTGACCATCAATCAGGTCAGGATCTGTTTTACCTCGTTCTTGGAATGTCAGGTCTATGCAGCACAAAGGATCCGGAAAGTTTAGGCAGCGTTTACACTACAGATATTATTTACATATTATTATTTATGTTGATATCTTACTAGCCTCATTGGGCCCATCTGATGGGCTACAGCTCAGTGGTAATATTTAGACATCTTGAATTGCCTGGAGTGTCATGTTCACCTAGAACAGGACAGAAACCACTTAGGTACTCTTAGGCAACAGACGGAGCGAGCAAAGGTAGAGAAAGAGAGGGTGTGCCTATTGGTTACAGCCTCCGTTAAACCCTTTGTGAGCGCAGAGACTACTGTTGGTACCCATAACCTCCCTCGACAGGCAAATCGAAATTAGACAATAAAATCATTTCGCCTGCCAACTGGCAACAACTTGTATATTCCGCACCGCCGATGCCCTGAGAGCAGGCTTCTTGTTTCCCACTGTGATTGGATAAGTGGAGAATCCTACTGTCTCTGATGAAGGGACGTGGTAAGGTGAAGAGGGTGAAGAAGGTGAAGAGGGACATTAGGAACTCTGGATGGGCTTTTTAGTATTTTCTTTGCTTGGCTCTGCAATACTGGCTATGACAGTGGGGAGTGGCTGGTGTCTGAATGTCCCGGCGGGTCCTGGGCTTCAGGTAGACTCTAGATCAGGGGTCCTCAACCTTCCTAATGCTGAGACCCTTTAATACAATTCCTCATGTTGTGGTGACCCTCCACCCCAACCATAAAATTATTTTCATTGCTACTTCATAACTGTAATTTTGCTACTGTTAGGGATTGTAAGGTAAATAAAGGATATGTAGGATATCTGATATATGACCCCTGGGAAAGGGTCGTTGGACCCCAAAGGGTTGTGACCCACATGCTGGGAACCATTGAACTAGACCAAGAGGCTAGTGCCTAGACAGATGCTGTGAGATCTATCGTCTTTATTTCCTTCCCTCTTTTGTTTGTTTCTGGTTTTTGGAGCTGAGGACCGAACCCAGGCCCTTGCGCTTGCTAGGCAAGCGCTCTACCACTGAGCTCAATCCCCAACCCCCCTTCCCTCTTTTGAACCCTCCATTTTTTTTGTGTGTATGTGGTCCTTTTCTACATTAAATCTTCCCCCAAATTATACTGATAGACTACTATTGTGTGAAGAAGTTGAGAGGGGGTTAAGGAGACAGGAATCACTGTCTTTCTTGAGGGACCGCAGCTCTCTGGAAAAGAATCATCTGGGGGCTGGGGATTTAGCTCAGTGGTAGAGCGCTTACCTAGGAAGCGCAAGGCCCTGGGTTCGGTCCCCAGCTCCGGAAAAAAAAAAACCAAAAAAAAAAAAAAAAAAAAAAAAAAAAAAGAATCATCTGGCGATAAGTATCATTCAGTTTCAATTAAAGATTGTCAAAAAGGGAAAGCAGGTGTTCTAAGCCTACAAGTGTCTATGTTTATGTTTTGTGGGTTTTCTTGTAGACACCAGATGATTCTCTATGGACAAAAAGGATAAACTATAATTTATTATTGAGTCCCCCCTCCCAAAAAAAAGGTGCGTCCTCTATTCAGTCTGGTAGGAAAGACAGCATGCTTCTGCGTATGTGTGATGTAAGATGTCGAAAAGGGAGAAGTCCAAAGGCAGCAAGACCAACATCGTACCATTATTAAATAACAAGAACCTAGAGGACTATGATGAGCAAGTGTTTTGTGCTGGGTGCGGGGTCTCAGGCAAGACTCGGATGGAGAGAGGAGTCTCCCTGATGGGAGGGGGTCCTGCTGAATAAGATCCCACCACAGGTGGGGTGAGTGGGCTGTGCTCAGAGGAAAAGCAGCTGCTGGGAGGAGCTGGACCTCGGAATTCACACTAGCCAAGGCTGGGAGATGAGGTGGTGCTAAATGGGGTATCCAATGCTAAGACCCGGAAGCGCATTTGAATATTGCCCTTGCGACGTGTCGTGACAATCTTGGTGTCCTTGACTAAGGTTTTGGCCTCTAGTTTGGTCTTCTGAGTTGCCTCTAAATTAAGGAAATGATTAAAATCTCCATGTTGGTTTCCCATCTGCATTGCTGGGAGGTGGGGGGGGGGGGCGACTACTACCATGTTGGATTCCAATAGCCTTTCACATCCGGTTGTGCTTTTTCTCTAGATCTTCCTGGGCCAGTAGGGTGACAACATGTTCTTATTTCAATCGTTGGTCCTTCTAGTAATCACTGGTGCTTGTCCAAAGGATAGTCATGAGAGCCACCCAACTTTGATTTTAGACTGAGAATTTTGATCACGCCACTGAAGGAAGTAGTCCATCTTGGGGCTAGAGGGATAGCCCAGTAGGTAAGAACAGGCAGAGGACCCAAGTTCAGATCCCAGCACCCACGTCAGGTGGCTGGCAACTGTCTGTCACACTAGCTCCAAGGTGATAGAAAGAAACCTCTGCCCTCCTGAGCACCAGCAGTACACACACACACACACACACACTCAATTAATAATAATTCTTTAAAAGGAAAAAGACAGGCGATCCAGCATTTGGACCTAAGCGTCCTGTCGTCAGAGCTATGGCTTTGTATCACTCGATGATTCCTGCATGGCATCCTCACATCCTCATCCCCATCAATCTGATTAATGACGTTTATTAGTTATTAATACGCACTGTTCTGGGGCATAGTTCAGTGTCTTTGTTCACTTTAAAACTGTTACGCAGAGGTAGGTGTGGTGGGGCAGGAGGATTACATTTTGGAGGCCAGCCCAGCTACACAGCGAAAATCTCCCTTAAGCAAACCAACACACCCTAGTACACGATGCCACGCTCAAAGAAAGTCTTCTTAAGCCTGAGCAGATGTGCGGTACGGAGTAAGGAAAATGTTAGCAAACTGGACAGCCTTAGATATGGAGATGAGAGCAGCCACAGTTTCTGAGGGACCCTTGACCTCCAGAGCTCTCTTTGTTTCCAAGTATCTCCCTTGTTTCTCTCCCATAAGTCACCCGTGTATTTGGCCGTTATGGTGGATACACTTTTGATTTGTTCAGTTACTCCATAAAATACAATGTTTACTTGGTGAAGATAGGGGAGAGTTTAAGTAGCTAGCACACAGGTTGAGCTTTTAAAAGTACTATATTCCAAGGAGAAAGAAAGCTGGGCAGTGGTGGTACATGTCTTCAATCTCAGCACTGCAGAGGCAGGGGCAGGGGCAGAGGCAGAGAAGTCTTAAGTCTCAAGTCTCAAGAGAGTTCAAGGCTAGTCTGCTCTACAAGGCAAGTTCCAGGTAGAGTGGTTTAGACAGAAATCCTGGAGAGAGAGAGAGAGAAAGAGAGAGAGAGAGAGAGAGAGAGAGAGAGAGAGAGGGGGGCAGAGGGGACAGAGAGAAGCAGAGAGTAGCAGAGGGAGACAGAGAGAAGCAGAGAGGCAGAGAAAGACACAGAGAGAGACAGAGAGAAAAAGACAGGGGGGGGGGAGAGACAAGACGAATTACATGTAACCTGGTTTGCACAGAGAAACCCTGTCTGTCTCAAGAGAGAGACAGAGAGACAGAGAGACAGAAAGACAAAGAGACAAAGAGAAGGGAAAGAGGAGAGGAGAGGAGAGGAGAGGAGAGGAGAGGAGAGGAGAGGAGAGGAGAGGAGAGGAGAGGAGAGGAGAGGCACCATACCTGGTAACCCTATGAGCCTATCCTTTGAGGCCTGTATGACTTTGGTTTTCTCATCCCTGTGATATTATTGGTGGACTTGGTGAAAGGGAGAATTCTTTTTTTTTTTTTTTTTTTTGGTTCTTTTTTTTTGGAGCTGGGGACCGAACCCAGGGCCTTGCGCTTCCTAGGCAAGTGCTCTACCACTGAGCTAAATCCCCAACCCCCAAAGGGAGAATTCTTTTCTTTCTTTTTTTTTTTTTTTTTTTTTTTTTTTTTTTTTTTTTTTTTCGGAGCTGGGGGCCGAACCCAGGGCCTTGAGCTTGCTAGGCAAGCGCTCTACCACTGAGCTAAATCCCCAACCCCGGGAGAATTCTTAATTCTGGTGCAAAATTTTGGGTCATATCAAATGGTGTATTCAGATGTCAGATTGGGTTCTAAACAATCACATGTAAGTTGTATAAGCATATGAAACAGAATTGAGGTCTCATAATGGATATCTTTGCCAGGACACTCCCTGGCCAAGCTCTAGGCTGGGCTACAGGAAACAAATGTAGCAAGATCTCGGCAGCACCAAGAACATGGTGAGGGCAGGACCCAGTGGAGGAATCTTGCCAAATGTGGGTAGAGCTGGGCGTGGTGGCTGAGCATTTGTATTCTGTTAAACCTTTTGAGTCCAGATAGCTCACACATCCTGTTCGATATCTTCTCTGAGGTTGGACAGGACTTAAGATAGGTGGTGGCTCCTTACTAGCTCAATGAGCAAAGTCTATGGTATCAGGTGAGACAGACCACAGGTAAATAAAGAAGACAGCAGGGGCAGGGTGGGGTGGGGGAGTGGGCGTGGGAGTGTCTGCCAGGGCATTAGGATAAGTAAGGTGGGACACTAAGCCACTAAGCACACTTAGCATTTCATCTAGGCACGGGAGGGAGGGGGAGGGGGCGGCAGCGGGGGAGGGGGAGGGGAGGGGGCACTTATTAGAGAGTAGAAGAAACCAAAGAGATGTTCATCCAACGGAGGCCAGAGTTACTCAGGTCCAGCTAATTATTCAGAATTTCTCGTCTCTTTTTTTTGGGGGGGGGTGGAGAACCCCGAGATTCGAATTTTGATGGGTAACCTTCCAGATTTTGAAGCATCGGCAATTCGTTCAAATCCACCCAAAACAAGCATAAAAGTTCCCTCGCTGAGCGGGTCAAGCAAAACCATCTTGGGGCCAGATTTGGCCTTAACCTCGACAATGTGTGATTCAGTGACCTTAGCCTGAGTCCGTTGACTCATAGCTGGCCTCTTCCTAGCTAGAATGTGTCACTGCCCCTTTGGTGGTGATTTCTGGCAAGTGCTAGGCTGCTGCCGCCCTGGTGTTGTCTCTGGTGTTGTGATTAAACACCCCCCAAAAGCAACTTAGGGAAGGAAATGACTTATTTAGCTCCCATTTCCAGGCTGCAGTACAGTTACTGAGGAAAGTCACGGCAGAACTCGAGCAGGGACTGAAGCAGACACAGTGCAGGGACACAGTTTGCTGGCCTGCTTGCAGGACTGTTCTAATCCAGCCCAGAACTACCTTCCCAGATAATAGTATCCTGGACCTTCCTACACCATAATTAATCAGGAAAATGCCCCCTAGGCATGTCTGCTGGCCACGTTGGTCTGGGTGATCTCTCTCTGCGAGTCCCCTCCCCAGTGATTCCCGACTGTATCAAACTGACAGGTCATCAGATTCAACTTCAGACAGCCACCAAGCTCGAAGGTCAAAGGGCATTCTCTGCCTATGACCCCTGCTGTGATCACATCAGGGACTTCAGCCGCTGATGACTCCTGTTAATTGCGCCTTCCAGTGATGGTATGGCTGAGTTCCAGGACCCAGAGGTGTTTCTCTGAACATTATCCTTGCTGCTGTTCTGGACTCCGTCCCAGCATGACGTAGTAAACTGGCTGCCTCTTGATCAAGGTGTATTCGGAGGTCAACTCAAGATGTTTGGAACCCTCTGTTGCCTTTGTCCTGCAAGATTTGCCCATACAACCCCCTCCCCTCCCATCTCTCCTCCCCTCACCCTCCCCCTTCCTTCACCTCCTTTTGAGATAGAACCTTACATCTAGCTGGCTCACCATGATCTGCCTACCCCTTCCTCCCAAGTGCTAGGAACAAAGGGACGACATCGTGGTGCCTGCCCCTCAGTAAACTTAGAACAATCTGGGATCTTCTTGAATTTCCACTAAACGAGTTAAAAGATTTTGCTCTTGTGACTTGAATCACAATAGCAGCTTAGATTGTTTTAGAGTGCATTTCTCTGAGTCCAAAGAGGGGAAGGAAAATACGATTGTGGATTTCCTTAATGATTCCAAGAGGAATTGTGCAATGAACTTCTTTAACTGAACTGCATTTTTTAAAAAATTTACTTTATCTATCTATCTATCTATCTATCTATCTATCTATCTATCTATCTATCTATCTATCTATATATCTATCACCTATATCTATCTATCTATCACCTATATCTATCTATCTATCTATCTATCTATCTATCTATCTATCACCTGTCTATCTTTTTTTTTTCTTTTTTTTTTCTGGAGCTGGGGATCAAACTCAGGGCCTTGTGCTTGCTAGGCAAGCGCTCTACCACTGAGCTAAATCCCCAACCCCTCACCTGTCTATCTATCACCTATCTATCTATAGCTATTTATTTGCTAAGACAGGGTCTCACTATGTAGCCTTGGCTAGACTCTCTATACACAAGGCTGTCTCCAAACCCATTGAGCTCCACCTAGCTCTCCCTCCCAAGTGCTGGGATTAGAGTCGCACACCACCCCCACCCAGCTGCAAATCGATTTCAGAAATGGATTCTGGGATTTGCCAGGCATGAGTGTTCTCCTCGGTTCGTGTCAACGAACTATTTTATAAACAAGTGGGCCTGGCTGTAGCTTGAACTTCAGGGCAGACATTGGGGAAGAGAAGAACCCATTTCAACAAACAAAAATGAGACCGGTGCATTCAGAGAGGCCGCAGACCTTATGTGCCTGAGCTGGTCTGGAGACGAGACACAGAGGGTTTGACATGACATACAAACCCACAGCTCTTCTTTATTCTGGGCCCGGATACTAATAAGTCAACCCGGACTAGCACTTTAATGACTCTTAGTTTTAACTGACGGAGTATTTGTACATAGTATTCTTTGTGGAGTATGATTCGATAGTTAAGTTCATGGGTGCACCGTGTAACAGTCAAAGGTCAGATCAGGGCCATTAACGACTTCTATTGCTTCAGATATTTATTTCTGTACGCCTGTTTCGGTCATCTTGACATACGTAATGGAATGTTCCTAAATGCAGTTACCCTACCGCACTAAACAACGTTAGGATGAAGCCTGCCTTAACTGGATCTTGGTAGCTATATTCTAGCCTGTCTCTGGTCTATGCTAGTTTCTGGCAGTGGGTTCTGCTGTGTGTTGAGCTTTTTAGCACCTCAGCAGGCAAGAGATCGCTAAGCCATGAAGGAAAGTGCCGAACGGCATTGTCCTCCATCTCCATCCCGTCGCTCCTGTTGACAGACAGGATGACAATCGTGTAAACTGGGGGATAATGGCGGATCAGCGATCAGGTGTCAGTCAACACCACGAAAACTTGTCTACCAAGCCACAGTTGTTAACCCAATAGGCACTTCCTTTTCTAAAGATTTGCTGTCCCGGACACTTACTGTGAGAGATTACCCTAGTCTTGTCCTGCGTGTTGAAATGTCACCCATGGCAAGGTGGAAGGGTAGTCACTGAAGAAAAGAGTTTCTTACGTTTTTAAGAGGGACACACACAGTCTTTACCTTCCTGAAAATCCAGTTTTCCCTCCTCTGGTCCTGCCTGTCAGCCTGCGCCTTCCCAAAGTGTTATAACTTGGGGATTTACAGGAAGTTGGTTCTCAGTTGGCATTTGTCTTACAGAGCCTGTCCATCCTATAAGATGTTTGCTTGCTCCTGCACTAGGTTTGGGGAAATTAAGACTGTATTTTCCTTAAATTGGATTCTGAGCAGGAATTGTCAGTACAGGCCCTTAGAGAGACTGGGGGGACAGAGGGGCAGACAGTAATGTGTTTGCCAGAGAAGCACAAAGACCTGAATTTGATTCCAGGACCTACATAAATATGGCCGGTTGGTGGATCATACCAGCGCTAAGGGTGGGGTGGGGGAAGACATGTGAATCTGTGGGGCTCACCAGCCAGCCAGTTTGACTTAAGTGATCAATTCTAGGCTGTGTCTCCAACAATGAATCAGGGGCTAGCAAGATGGCTCAGCAGGGAAAGGTGCTTGTCGCCAAGACTTATGACCCGAGTTCAACTCCCTGCACACACTGTGGAGGAAAAGAAATGGCTTCCACAGATCATCCCTCTGATGTCCACGCGTGTGCTGTAGGCATGGATACACGTACACATACAGAGACACACATGATAAAACCAATAAGATAAAATAACAGACATAAAAGAGATGGAATATCTAAGCTTTTATTTTCAATTTTGAACCATTGCACAGTTCTTTACTTTTTTCTAAAGATTTATTTATTTTTATATGAGTACACTGTAGCTGTCAGACACACCAGAAGAGGACACTGAATCCCAGATGGTTGTGAGCCACCATGTGGTCTCTGGGATTTGAACTCAGGACCTCTGGAAGAGCAGTCAGTGCTCTTAACTGTTGAGCCATCTCTCCAGCCCAGTTTTTTTAAAATCAGCACATAAATAGTGCAGGAGTAAGCAGAAAGCCACACAGGGAGCTGCTGTACTGATTTTAAAAGGGTCTAGAATCATGGGAAATTTCAGAGGTTACACATTACATGGAACAATAAAATGTCCAAATGGTGATTTTTGTCAAAAAAAAAAAAAAACAAAAAAACAAAAAAACAAAAAACCCCAAAAACCAAAAAAAAAACAAAACAAAAAAAAAAAAAAAAACCCAACAACTAAAATAAAGAATTTGTGCTTGGTTTTGCTTACTTGAATGTGAGCGTCTTAGTCAGGGTTTGTATTCCTGCACAGACATCATGGCCAAGAAGCAAGTTGGGGAAGAAAGGGTTTATTCAGCTTACACTTCCACACTTCTGTTCATCACCAAGGGAAGTCAGGACAGGAACTCACAGAGGGCAGGAACCTGGAGGCAGGAGCTGATGCAGAGGCCATGGAGGGATGCTGCTTACTGGCTTGCCCCCCCCTGGCTTGCTCAGCCTGCTTTCTTATAGAACCCAGGACCACCAGCCCAGGATGGCGCCGCCCACAATGGGCGGGTCCTTCCCATCCTTGATCACTAGTTGAGAAAATGCCTTACAGCTGCGTCTCATGGAGGCATTTCCTCAAAGGAGGTTCCTTTCTCCATGATAGCTCCTGCTTGTGTTAAGTTCACACACAATACCAGCCAGCACAGTGATGCAGCCCTCGGAGCGTGACTAGGCTTCCAAAGCTGGAGATGTCCCATGGGACTCCAGGAGCCAATGAACACATCCTTACCGATGCTGCAGGAATCGCAGTTGGAAAAAGGCCTTCAGCTGACAACCCTCAGGGACAGAGTGCCTCACCGCAGGTCACCACCACTTCCTATGGTCATCAGGAGTGGGCAGGACTGGTGCTGTAAGGGCCAGCCCCAAGGCGGGACTAAAAACATTTCCCACGTATCTAAGCTTCATCCTTTTCAAAAATTCCATTTTTACTTATGTCTTATGGGGCAGGCATGGGCATAGCACAGCGTGTGTGCGTGAAGGTCAAAGCTTGTCTTCCACCATGTGGGTTCCAGGGAAACTGACTACGTTTGAGGAGGTGGCTTAGCAGGGTAGGGTACCTGTCCCCAAGCCAGAAGACCCGATTCAACCCTCTTTGTTCTGACTGAAGAACACTTTCCTTCCTTATTAATCCATGGGAGGCTAAAATCAGTGGTTTCTTACGATTGGGAAGAGAGCCAGGTGAAGGAGACGAAGGTTGGGGAAGACATTTCACCATCTGCCTTTTTATAATTAGAAGACGTGCTCCCGGGGTTGTGTGACTTATGCAAATTATAAGTGAAGGTGTAAATCTGATAGGGCAGTCGTACTGTATATGTATCCACGCTGTGTGTTTAGAGAATTTTCTTTAAGTCAGGAAACCATAATTGATTTTTATTTATTTTTAAAGATTTATTCTAATTGCGTGCGTGCGTGCGTGCGGCGTGTGTGTGTGTGTGTGTGTGTGTGTGTGTGTGTGGGTGTGGGTGGGTGGGTGGGTGGGTGTGTGAGATGTGACTGCAGTGCCTGAGGAGTCCAGAAGAGGGCGATAGCTGTGAGCCACCCAACATGGGTCCTAGCAACAAAAGTGGGGTCTTCTGGAAGAACAACCAGTGCTCTTAACGGCTGGGCCATCTCTGCCTTCCAGGAAGAGGGATTTTAACCCCAAACTCTGTACCCACCACCCTCTAAAGACGTTTTTCTCTTGTTTTCTAGACCCGTCAGCGGCCCGCTGCACTGATCTCACCTCACGATGGGGTTTCAGAAGTCACCTGACGGAGGGTGGGGCTGGGTGATAGTGGTTGTCTCCTTCTTCACCCAGTTCCTCTGTTACGGATCCCCGTTAGCTGTCGGGGTCTTGTACGTGGAATGGTTGGATGCCTTTGGCGAAGGAAAAGGAAAAACAGCCTGGGTGGGATCCCTCGCAAGCGGAGTCGGCTTGCTTGCAAGTAAGTGGATCCGTTTTCTTACATTTTAATCATTTATTATGTTTGCCTCCTCATTAACATCGCGCAGGGCACGGAAGGGTTTTACACGGTTTAAGCATAATGAGTATTTTCCTGCTTGTCTTTGAGACTGCTCCAGGGCATGGGACACACTCTTCTGCCTTCTGTGGGCACCCGCATACACATGTGAACACACACACACACACACATACACACATACACACTCGCGTGCACGTGCGCGCGCGCACACACACACACGACTCACCATCTAATGAGGAACACACATATTCCCATCGATGTAAGTACAGAATGTCTACAGTGTGCTGGGATATCTGTGATCGCCGTGACTTCCAAGCTCTGGTTCCCTCTTAGACTCAGCAATAGGGTCAATTCACATGCCTGTCAATCACAGCCACCTCCTCAGAAAAATATCACACAGCAAGGCACTCATATCTCATGTGGTGACATTCTTTGGGCTTTTCCCAGGGGTTATATGAAGATCTATTTTGATAAACAGTTGTTTGTGGGGTGGTAGCAGTTGCTGTGCTTAAAGCAAACAGGAAAGGATTTTTTTTTTTCCTTATTAACCTCTTGACCATGAATATCATATACCACTTTAGTGTCTTGAGTCACGGTTTGAGTTCTGTCGTGATTATTAATGACTGTCACTCCGTCTTATCTGGCACTGTTGAAGCACCAAGTGGGCCAAGGCCAGCATGGGGGAGTACACATGGGGTTTCTTCCTGTGTGCTAAGACCGACATGGGTGGATGGGTTACACATGGAGTCTTCCTGTGTGCTATGAACGTCTCAGGATTCCGGGAGCAAAACCCGATCTCTATCCTGTGAGGAAACTCGGGACATGGGATGCGGTGATTCACAAGGTGTTTTTGAGTTTTAAAACGGGTTTATGAAAGTCTGCTTAAAATAGCCCCGCATTAGTCATCCCTTTTTAAAGATATGTCTGTTTCTCGGCTGTCAATATAGAGCAGTGGTGTCCAGGTGTTAAATCCAAAACAGGATGCATAGATGTGGGGGAAACCCAGCAGGCAGGCTCCTCTGACCTTCTTAGATAAGAAAACTAAGCATGACTAAACAGGTGGAGAAATCTCGGGCTGTTGCAGAGTCAAGAGAAACAGGAAGTTTGCCCGGGACTTGTTTGAAAGTTTTTAAACAACCATTGCTAGGGCTGGAGACATGGCTCACTGGTTAACAGGATTTGCTCTCCTTATAGAAGCTTCCTACCATTGGCAGGTGGCTCACAACTGCCTGTAACATCAGTTCCTGGGGATCCAGTGTCCTCCGGGCTCTGTGGGTACTTGCACACACGTAGTGCAATACACGCACACAGGCACACACCTACGTGTGTGATGGTAAAGTTAAAACTTGTAACATTGTCAAAGCCCAGGCGGCTAGTAAGGGATGCACTCATAAAGGGATCTGAAGTAAATTCATAAAGAGATTGGAGCACATGGCTTTCTGGAGGACAACCTGGTGTGGAGAGGAGATTTTTCGCGGTGAGGTCTTAGACTTCATCACTTCTATTAGCAAGTTCTTAAACAGAACAGTGATTAGTGGGACTCCCAGAAAAGGATCCAAGGGTAATTGCAATGATATGCCCCTTGGCACATGGTAGGAGAACAAGGCTTGTCCCAGAGTTAGTTCAGGAGGGAGGAGATGGTAGGTGGCATCTGGGATGTGGAGCATGGACACAGGTGTAGAAGCTGAAATTGTTGTCCCTTGAAAACTGACTCAGCCCCCCAATATCTCCATGTCTCTAGGTCAACATCTCCATGTCCTTAGGTCAATGTCACCATGTCTCTAACTCAACTTCAAAATGCCTCTAGGTCATCAGCTCCATGTTCTAGGTCAACATCTCCTTGTCCCTAGGTCAACATTTCCATGTCACTAAGTAAATGTCTCCCTCTCCCTAGGTCAACATCTCCATATCCCTAGGTCATCAACTCCATGTCCTAGGTCAACATCATCATGTCCCTAGGTCAATATCTCCATGTCCTAGGTCAATGTCTCCATGTCCCTAGGTCAACATCTCGATGTCCCTAGGTCAACCACATTTGTCTCAAAGGTGAGGATAAACCATCTTTATTTTAATAGGACTGTCTACATAGTTTATCCACCCCAGAGCAATATGATGTAAGAATCCTTGCTTAAGAAGTATTTCATGGGGTTGGGGATTTAGCTCAGTGGTAGAGCGCTTGCCTAGCAAGCTCAAGGCCCTGGGTTTGGTCCCCAGCTCAGAAAAAAAAAAAAAAAAAAAAAAGAAAGAAGTATTTCATGACAATGACAGAAGACCATGGCCCTAAAATCTGGGCCTTATCTAGTCTAAGAAACCAACCTGGCTGAGAAGAACTTGAGAGATGGATGTGAATGGAATTCTGAAAGAGGTTGGATTATAAAAGGGCAGTTGACAGAGTTGTTGCCCAGAGGCAACGTAGGAAATCCTTCTTTTTTTTTTTTTTTGGTTCTTTTTTTTTCAGAGCTAGGGACCAAACCCAGGGCCTTGCGCTTCCTAGGCAAGCGCTGTACCACTGAGCTAAATCCCCAACCTAGGAAATCCTTCTTAATGTTTTCCCCTTGGCCCTTGGAACCATGGGATTGCTTTGACACAGAAGCAAGTCTGACCTCTACTACTACCCACTCGTGCCCGACCTTAGTGGTCCTTCAGGTCTGGGCTTTTGTGATGTTGGAACTACCCTTCTAAGTCTCTTAAGATATTTAGGAATGCCAAGAATTCTGGATGTGCTTGAATGTAGCATTTTGATAATCTCTGTTCAAGAACAACACAGAGAAGAAAGACTCAAGATAAGCTGACTGGTCTTTGGAAAAGTTAAGCACCAACACTATTTGAATATTAGTTATCTGATCCAATTTTTTACTTTTCTTTCAAACGTTTGTACTTCCCAAGCATGAGGTCATTAAAAATTAAAACCACAAAAACTGTTATGAACTTCATTTCTGTATAAGGCAAATCTTTGGCTAGCAAGTACGTTATCTGAGCAGAACCAATTACATAGCACAGTGCTTCCAGGAAATCCTGAGTGGATCTGGAAGCCTCTTTGGCGGTGTCAACTCGTTTCCCACATGTCTCTCTAGCCTCCTTTGTTGTTCTCGAGAGCACCAATAATAAATGTTTAAGTATAACTCGAAGGGCTGTTACTGCACATTCTTCTGATGCCATAAAGTGGAAGGGATAATTAAAGTAAAAATGCATATGTATTCTAAATGAGGCAGTTCCAAATTTCGGTCTCTTTAGATCAATGAATGTCTCACTTCAGGCAAAGGAAGAAAAGAAACAGAAAAAGAGAAAAACTAAAATATATGGAATTTGAAACATTAACAAAATTAGGATGAAAACCTGTACACAAAAGCACTTGGGATAACCTGATTGGAACTTGTGTTGGCTCAACCACCTTTCAGTCAGGTGAGCCAGGGCAGGCTATTCACCTTCCTGGAGCCTGACACCAGCTACTAGAGGAGGAGGCATTTGAACCTGCAGCTCAGAGCTCTTGAGGATGAACACAGAAAAGAGACCAAGAGGAACTCCTTAAAAAGCAGTGGTGGAAGAGAAGGAGCAAACACTTCTGGAAGTCTGTGTGTGTGTGTGTGTGTGTGTGCACACGCGTGCACGCACGTGTGCAAGCAGTACTCGCTGCAGAACCACAGTGACCATCCTCATGACTGTCAGCCAGCATATCTTTTGTTGCTAGAGAGGGCTGGGGAGGTCTCAGATCTAGAGAAACTTAGATAGAGACCTCCTGTCTCCAGGTTTTTGTTAGCATCAAGAAAACATTCAGAGGGGGCTGGAGAGACGGCTCAGAGGTTAAGAGCCCTGGCTGCTCTTCCAGAGGTCCTGAGTTCAATTCCCAGCAACCACATGGTGGCTCACAATCATCTATAGTGAGATCTGGTGCCCTCTTCTGGTGTGTCTGAAGACAGCTGTAGTACTCACATAAAATAAATATTTTTTTAGAAAGTAAGCATTCAGAATAAGAAATTGGGAGATTACATATATGTATATATTACATATATAATATATATTATATTTATGGGAGAGAGAGAGAGAGAGAGAGAGAAATTGTAGCTCTTGTGTACAGGATTCACTGTGTAGACCAAGCTGTTCTTGAACTCACAGATAGCTGATCTATCTCCATAGTGCTGGGGTTAAAGGTTTGCACCATTCTACAATGGTCTGGAAGGTTTTGTTACAGAGTAGAAGTACACCCTCAAGAGGCAGGGTGGGCTTCTGAGCTAACCATAGCCTTCTCTCTTGCTAAATCTGGGGGCGGGGTGAAATATGACATTACTTGGGCTGTTTTTGACTAGCAAGGTTTGACAAGGGGCACAACGTGACATTTGCCATATCGTGGTGCAGAGTTGGAAGGTCAGGCATGGAGCCTGCAGTTGGAGCTCGCTGTCCTCCTATCCAAAGCCATTTCTGGATGTTTTAATTTCTCTTCTCCTGCTGTTTGCCTTGGTCTCCCTGCATCGCAACCAAGCCCTATGTAATGATCTCGGGACCAAGACAAGTACATTTCCTGCTGGTTGGTGACTTAGGGAGACAATTTGAATCATGAAAGCGTACAGTTGTTTAGCTGTTGACTCTTGGTATTCCAATTAAGTTGTCATTAGAGGAGGCCTAGACTCATGATTTTTTTGTTTTGTGTTTGTTCCTTTTCTTCGGTTTGAGGGGTTTAATCCTAGGTCATTGTGCATTGTGCCCAATGCCACACCTGCTACACACAGCCAATGGGTCGTTCCTCCTGAGGTCTCACAAGTGAGTTTAAATTGGGAACAACCACTTCTGTGAGACCTTTGGGTTTAGACTTTCTTTAATTTATTGATATTATTGTTGTTGTTTTGTTAGGCTTTTGTTTGTTTCTTGTCTATCTATCTGTCTGTCTATCTATCTATCTATCTATCTATCTACTTATTTATTATATGAGTACACTGAGCTGTCTTCAGACACACCAGAAGAGGGCATCAGATCTCATTACAGATGGCTGTGAGCCTCCATGTGGTTGCTGGGATTTGAACTCAGGACCTCTGGAAGAACAGTCAGTGCTCTTAACCTCTGAGCCGTCTCTCCAGTCCATGTTTGTTTGTTTCTTTTCTTTTCTTTTCTTTTTTTTTTTTTTTTTTTTTTTTTGGAGCTGAGGACTGAACCCAGGGCGTTGTGCTTGCTAGGCAAGCGCTCTACCACTGAGCTAAATCCTCAACCCCCCATGTTTGTTTCTTTAGCAAGGTTTCTCTATGTTACCCTGACTGTCTTGGAATTTAATGTGTACACTAGGCTGGCCTCTGATTCAGAGATCTTCCACTGACTCTGCCTTTGGAGTACTGGGAGCAAAGGCCTGCGCCACCATGCCCAGATCTATTTCCATTTTAATTTTGCACTCGTGGAGTAACCATGATGTGTAATTTGCTTGAGCATGTGTGTGTGTGTGTGTGTGTGTGTGTGTGTGTGTGTGTGTGTAAGTTCCTGCTTTGTCATGACTTTGCTTCTACCATTAGATCATGAGAAATAAATCATACGGCTCTGGTTCTGGTGTGGCTCTTGTGGTCAAAATTCTACCCAATAAATAGGCATTTTTGCATTCTTTGTATGTGTATGTGTGTATGTGTGTATGTATGTATATGTATAATATATGTATATACATACATACATCTTTTATATTCTTTTTTGGTAAAGATGAATTTATACATGTATGTATATTTTTTACATATATACATCTTTTGTTAAAAGATGGACAGCATAAATATTCATAGATAGTTTTTTTGAGACAGTATCTCTCAAACTACTTCTCCAACTTGCTTGAATTAATTGTCCACAATGAATTAATTCAGATGTTTCCAGATGGCTAGTGCGGGTCCTTCCTTCCTTGGTTATGTGCCACAAATGAACTCAGTACTGTGACACAACCATGGTGTCCTCTCTGTGCTGGTGATGCCGTGAGCACGCTCTACTGGAAACATAGATGAACGTGTCTATGTCTTTCCATAATGTCAGAAATTATTTTTTTTTTTTGGTTCTTTTTTTCGGAGCTGGGGACCGAACCCAGGGCCTTGCGCTTCCTAGGCAAGCGCTCTACCACTGAGCTAAATCCCCAACCCCAATGTCAGAAATTATTGAATGGCGAGTTCACAAACTGTGTTTTGCTGGCTTTAATTATCCATACACTACTGATTAGGCACTCCGTAGTCACTGCTTTGGGGAAGGATGGAGTCTTGCATTCTGGTCTTACCTATACTAATATTACCTCTTAGATGACACATTGCTTATCACACAATTGTCTTTGTCTGTCTGTCTGTCATTGTCTACTTTTCTACCTGCCAATATGACTGAAAAGAATTTCAAAAAGGAGCTGGAGAGCTGGCTCAGCGGTTAAGAGCACTGGCTGCTCTTCCAGAGGTCCTGAGTTCAATTCTCAGCACCCACATGGATCTGATGCCCTCTGCTGGTGTGTCTGAAGACAGGGACAGTGTACTCATATACATAAAATAAATAATTCTAAAGCGGGGGGGGGGGGCATGTCAAGAAGCTACAGAATTCCACAAGTGCTCGATGAAGCCGAGAGCCGACACACACGCAGAGAGTGCCAGCAGGCGGGTGGCTTTAACCTAGGAACCCCGCCACGGAGCAGTTCTGAGACTGCAGTTAGTTCAAGGCATCCAGCTGGAGCAAGACACAGAGCTGGGCCTGTCTGGGTAAATTCCAGTTCACGTGGGCTGCCTCAAGCAGGGGGATCACACTGAGGAGTTGAGGCTGTTGGGGGGGCCGCATTTGAGACTCCATCACCTGTTGATCTTACATGTCCGTGTGTGTTGCCATGCCCCCGGATCCGGTGTCCTTCACTTTTACATGACCCGAGTAAGAGGGCTCCATGTGATGGGGCAGATACACTTACAGGTATGGTTTGTCTGACCTAATCGTCATCCTCCCTGTTCCCGATTCAACCGGGTTAGCTAGTAAGTGAGTAGATGGTTTTTGTTGACCTGTACAAACAAGATGTAGAATCCATTCTCAGCATTTGCCCTGGAGATGGAGCAAAGTTCTGTTTTATAAGGAGTCACTTGGGGCCAAAGCAAAATGACTTAGGCAGGGTGGAGTGAAGTCATGTAGAGTAGGACACTGCCTACGCCCATGGGGATGTCAACAGAGTTTACAAATACTCGCCTACTATGGGCCTTGTAGTCTCAGGGAGTAGATCCAGGGAGAGAAAGCAAACTAGTGAGCTCACACCCCTTAAATACCAAGGTCATTAGCAGGAGTGGGACCATCTCTGCAGTGTCTTGGATAAAGCGAACCCAAGGTGAGACCCAAGAAGGCTGTATTTATTTGGAGACTGGAGGAGATTGTAATCCAGGCAGGCGATCTTAAAACAGCCTTACACATCTGCCCCGGGGTTTCCCAGAATGCAGCCTTATCCACAGCCAAGAGCTTAGAAGTTGCGTGACTTGTGAGTCAGGCGTTCTGATTAGGGCAGAGGGCAGTCAGGCTACCTAGAGAGAAAGGGAAAGTCTGGGAACTTTGTAGGGAGAATCCATTGTACTGAAGGCCAGCAGAGCTTAACAGTGTTTGGAAGGGTCCACTTGTAGCTAAAGTGGGTGTGTCTGGGCTCGTTCAAAAGTTCAGTTGTGTATGGGTGTTACCTGTAGAGTATGTGTGTGTGTGTGTGTGTGCGTGTGTGTGTGCATGTGTGTGTGCATGTGTGTGTATATGTGTGTATGTGTGTGCCTGTGTGTGTGTGTATGTATGTGTATGCATGTGTGTGTATGTGTGTGTGCATGTGTGTATGTGTGTGTATATGTATGTGTGCGCCTGTGTGTGTGTGCATGTGTGTGTATGTATGTGTATACATGTGTGTGTGTGTTCATGTGTGCATTAGTGCATGCGCATTCTGGGCACTCGTAGGTAGAGGTTAGACATCAACCTTGAGTCCTTCCTCAGGTGTCACACACCTCCAGCTCTCAGACTCAGCGAGGTTACCCAAGCAATGAGTCCCCGGAACTCCCCAGGGAACTTCCAGTCCCCCATCTCCCAGCAATGAATTCCAGCCTAGACTACCAAGCCCTTCTTGCTAGAAGGTTCTGGAGAGGAGCTCAGATCTTGGTGCAAAGCAAGTACTTTACCACTGGAGTGGTCTCCTCAGTTCTTGTCTAGTTTTATTGAGATCGTCTGAGGTGGGCTCCCAGGAGGGTGGGTTGTCTCGGGGTAGGGGAGGGGGGCACCAGAAGACCTTGAAGAATCTTTGGATGCTAAGACCTGGAGCAGGCCCTGTTCATGACACATTCCGGAGAGATGAATTTGACCGAAGAAGGCAGCTTATGCTGGGAAAGGAGACGGTTAGTTTTCTGTGTCCATTTGACTAAGCTGCATTCATTCTCTGGTTTCTTAAATCCTGAAGTTGGCATTGCTGGGTTTTTGGGTTGTTTTTTTTTAAGGCGTAAGTATGCAATCGGCTTTCAGAGAAAGAGCTTATCCTAGGTAATCTGGGTGGACTCCAGAGGAGAATGGAACTTCCCCAGAAAGAGCAGTTGTGCCTGCAGCCTGCAGCTTCAGCCTGTGCCTGAGAGTCCCAGCTTGCCTCTCCTGGTGGCTTGCCCTTCTGATCTTAGATTTGCTTACTTAGGCAAGCATTGCCTGGCCCTTCGCCCGCAGATCCCTTACAATAAATCTCTCCATGTGTGTGTGTTTCCTGTCGGTTTTGTTTCTGTGGTTGGTTGATCCAGACAAGCACAGAAGGGGTGGTAGGTCACTGAAGGGGATAATTGCCATACTCAGCACCAGTCTGAGATGTGCTTAAGCAGCTCCCCTCCCCTCCCAACTCCTCCTCCCCCATCCACATGTCATTCTCTAAGTACAAGGAGGGGAATACAGCTAACCCCGTTTGCTGACGCAATGGGGACTCTCTGGTCCTCTGGTTTGAGGCTCAAGGCAAACTTAGCAGCCCCTTCCAACCCCCCCCCCCCCGCCCAGTTCGGGTTACCATTCTTCCAGCCTTCTACCTGCCAGTGAGTCAGTAGCCAACTAGGTCGATGCAGGCAAGGTCCCTTGGCTCAACGGGGTTTGAACGCTGCCAGAGCTGTGATGAGGGTGAGCCCTGTGCTGGGAAGTACCCTTTAATGCCTTCAAGGACCGATTTGCATCCTTCTGTGGGAGTCTGTAGCATAGGTGAGTCCCGTGTGCCAGGCCTTTCTGGGCTGGCAACTGAATGGGTTTTGGTTATTGCCTTGCCTGCCACTCACCCCCCTGTACAAATACCAGCAAAGTCAAGCAACACTCACGTGATCAAAGATTGTCTTTCTTAGCGTGAGTTTGAGATTCGTGATGTTAGCTGGTGCAAAGAGGGAGGAGCCAGCCACACTAGACGCCTAGCCACTGAGGAAGACTTAAGGCACTCACGAGACCTGGATCCTTCTGTTAGGAAATCCTTCTTGCACACGAGTCCACCCGTTTGCCGCTGTATTGTTTCTCAGTGTTTGCTAACTTATGGCTTTGTTGTAGCAGATCTCGCTGGCCTTGGATCTTGGGCCCTCAGAAACATTTTAGGAGAGGGAGATGTAACGACCACCGTTTTCCCCAAAGGGCATAATTTCTTTCTTTCTTTCTTTTTTTTTTTTTTGGAGCTGGGGACCGAACCCAGGGCCTTGCGCTTGCTAGGCAAGCACTCTACCACTGAGCTAAATCCCCAACCCCCATCATTTCTTTCTTAAAGCTATATCTTCTACTTGTTTCTTTGGTTTGGGTCTTAATTATTTTGAGATAGAGTCTCACGATGTAGCCTTGGCTGACCTGGAACTTGCTATGTAGCTCAGGCTAGCCTCAAACTCATGGTGATCTGCCTGCCTCACAGTGCTCTGCATTCAGAGTGCTGTGATTAAAACATGTTCATCACTGGGCTCTGCTTACCTACCGGGGTGGTTTGAATTTGAAAGGTCACAAGCTCCTGTCTTAAAGGATTAGTCTCCAGGTGGGAGGGTCTATTTCCTGGCACATGGGGAGATTTGAAGGGGGTCTTAGGAGGAGAAATTAGGTCAGGGTATCCTGTCCTTGCATACTCTCTCTCTCCTTCTCTTGCTCTCTCCTTTTCTGTTTTCTGGCCTCCCATGTCCTCATAGTCTTTGCGGCTATCTCTCTCTCTTTCTCTCCCACCCTCACACACTTAATAAACCACCTTTCCAGGTTTTAAAGGGAAGCCCCTCCTCCCCTTTAAGGCCCTATCACATTTAGATCTCCATTTACTGCAATGGTTTTCAACCTTCCTAATACTGCAACCCTCATGTTCCTCATGCTGTGGTGACCCCCACCACAACCATAAAATTATTTCAGTTGCTACTTCATAACTGTAATTTTGCCACTGTTATGAATCTTAAATGTGAATATCTGATAGCAAGATCCTTCCATGGTGAAATCAGTTTATCGGGCCAAGTAACCCAACAGCCTTCCGTTCCAATTTGCTGGGTGCTGTGATTCTGGGCACTTCTCCTGACATGTCGCCTCCAAGACACAATCTGTCTCAAGTTTTCATATCCACTGTTTTCTTAGGCTGAACGAATTCAGGCACCAATCACCGCGGCCTGCCCGTAAGTGAGCAGTGCTCAGAACTCCAAGAGGTGCCAAGTGTTTGATCTCAATTTTCAGATGAGGAAACTAAGCCTGAGATCCAACAACTCCGTAAGAGGGAAAGCCAAAACTGAGCCAAGCCTGGCTCCGACACTCACCTTTCCCCACAGTGGACTCACCGTTCTTTAATTTCTTAACAAGAAATGGAATAAGATAACTTCCCAGGGCTGCAGTAAGACTAAAGCAGAGCGTGGCTGTCACACGGAGCATCTCCTAGACGAGCTAGCGCACCGCGCATGCTCAGAACCGAAGCTCCTGCCTTTCGTTGTTGTGCTGGAATCTTCTCGAACTGACAGTGGGTAGATCGTGTGGTTATAAGAAAGGGGTCGCTGCTACATAAGTGAAGGTCTCAATTTCTTCCAGGTCCTGTGTGCAGTCTCTTCGTCTCATCTTTTGGAGCGAGACCCGTCACGATCTTTAGTGGCTTCCTGGTGGCTGGAGGCCTGATGCTGAGTAGCCTTGCCCCCAATATCTACTTCCTGTTTTTCTCCTACGGCATCGTTGTAGGTAAGGAGCCGGGTCCCCATGAGCCTTCTGATTCCAGGTCCATATCAGTTCACTGGTACCGTTTATTAAGTCAATCCGAGGAGTAAAAACGTTTCCTAATACCTTCCTTTCAACGACCACCTCCCTCAAAATTGTGGCTCTAGGACATGTGCAGCAGATCCAAGGGCTGCAAGAGATAGCTACATTCGTTTTTGTCGTGGTCCTTTTATGATTTTATGTACACTATTGTTTTGCCTGAGTGGATATCCGTGTACCATGCCTATGCCTGGTGCTCATGGAAGTCGGAAGATGCTAAAGGGCCATTTGGAACTGGGGTTGCAGTTATGAGCTGCCAGGTGGATGCTGGGAAATTGACCCAGGTCTTCTGGGAGAGCAGCCAGTGAGAGAGATGGCTCAGCGGTAAGATTCATCTCTGTAGCACAGGACGAGTGCATTTGGACAGTTCCCTTATGCCCTCTTCAAGGGCTCACGCACAGGAAGATATTTCAAGTTCTCCTCTCTGCCTAGCACCAGCAAGGAAAAGCGAGACCAGAGAACTTTAGCTCGGAGGTTCCTAATGTGGGTCACTTCTTTCTGTTTGTCACCGGGACTTCCGCAACAGTGGACAGGGTTTCAGTTTCTCGCTAGCTCCTCATCCAGCGGTTCGAGTCGATGCACAAAGTGGATTTTAAAAATAAGGCACGAGAGTAAGGAAGACAGCAGAGTGGGGATGCTCGACGAGCAAGGAGTAGAGTCTCAACCCTGAAAATTCCTGAGTCATGAATTGTATTTACACGTGTTTGGTGCTAAAAATCACTAGATAACAGAGTTCCTATCAGGTTCTGTTTACTTTAATTATGCAAATGAAATGATGGCTATTTCCTGTTACATTCACCTTAGAAAGAGTAGCATCATAAGCTTATCCTCAGCCCTCATTTAAATAGTTTTGATATCAAAGATGGTAACCCCCACCATCCCCACCACACACACACACACACACACACACACACACACACACACACACACACTTACTTTGAGACAGGCACTCACTTGCCTTGGGTACTCTGCATCCCGAGTGCTGGGATTAAAGGTATGTGTCACCAATTCCAGCCAAAGACAATTCTGAGTCTCACAAATGTACGGTTGTGCTAAGCAACTGTGATTTTTGGTGGGGTGTTTCAGTTTTGTTTTGTCTTGAAGGAGAATCTCGAGATAAGGCCCATCCTGGCTCTGAACTCTAGATCTTCCTGAATCGGCTTCCCTGGCTGCTTTGGAATTGTGTGTGTGTGTGCTTCAGTAATAAATAATGAAATGAGTTTTATTATGAGGTCGCATATACAATACATATACCATAGGCACAGATGAGAAATAAAAGCGAATACCAAGACCAGGGCTGTTTTCAGTACCGTGTTCTATGTATAGATCACGCATGCTTACATTTCAGTGTCTTTTAATCCTATGCGGTCATGCTAAAGGTCAGAAGTGAGAATCAGGGAGTCAAGTTGCTGGCCATTTAAAGAAGGACAGGCTGAGAAATGTGTAACTTGCCACACAGCAGAAGTGAGGCAGAGGGAAGCCAGTGCCCCGTGCTGGTGATGTATGTGTAGGTGTGCAGAGAGAGACAGGCTGGGGAATTGCAGTGTGACCTTAAAGCACAGGTGGGCTGTGGCTAGTGGATACAGACCGGAAGAGAAAGGAGGGTAGCGGAGGACACACGGAGCCAAACACTCAGAACGGAATACAGTGGATAAGAAACAGTAACTTTAAAAAAAAAAAAAAAAGACTGTGTATGTGTGCATGCGTGCATGTGTGTGTGCATACAGTGCTTGTGGAGGCCAGAAGAGGGCGTCATAGCCCCTGCATCAGGGGTTACAGGAGATTATAGGATGCTTGGGCACTGGTTCTAGGAACCAAATTCAGCCTCCTCAGGAGAGCAGCAAAGTGCTCCAGTCCCCCAGCAGTAGCCTTTTCCTAGATATTTTAAAAATAAGTACACGTCATCTGAGAATCTGCAGCTACGTCAAAGCATCCGACAGAAGCAGCCTGTTGGAAAGTGTTGCATCTTCTGTGGTTTCTATTGCAGAAACACGGAGCGATGCACACCGCAGCTTAGATAGGCAGGCAGTGTGCTGAAGATTCAGGGAGCTGTGAGGAAGTCAGAGTTCCCATGGCCACAGGAGGTCAGAGAGAAAGGCTGAGGTGAACTGGGAGCAGGAGGTGGATCCTTTGGGCAGTGGGCGTGATGAGGAGTTTAGTGTCTGGCCGTGTTACAGATCTCTCTGAAGAAGAGCCAGAGAGTCTTCAGAGGCCATCCATGTTTTCCGAGCCATCGAAGAGAGTAGCAGTGAGAATGCACACACCTTAGGGAATGATGGGTGTGTTTAAAGGCTGTGAAGGTGAGATAAAGAGAATTGTATAAGCTGGTTTGAAGGAGAAATCCTTGGCCACACTGATCTAATCTAAGGCGGCCTTGGTCCAAAATGAAACTAGCTGTAGAGGTCCTTGTTGGAAGTGTGTGCGTACACGCATGCATGCGTGCGTGCGTGAGTAGTGTGTGTGTGTGTGTGTGTGTGTGTGCGCGTGTGTGTTTGCAATGGCTTTTGTGCAGGTCATGGTTTGCAGAGTCATTTGTGAAGGGTTCTTGACAGTTCTCACTTTCAGGGACATATGCCTGAGGTCCTGGTCTTCATAGCTCCTAGCTGTGTGTGTGTATGTATGTATGCATGCATGCATGTATGTATATACATATATGTATGTGCATATAATTTTATGAATGTATATGTGTGAATGTATATATGTATGCATGTATATTTGTATGAATATATATGTATGTATGTATGTATGTATGCCTGCATGTATATTTGTGTGCATATATATGTATTTGTTTATATACTTGTATGTATGTGCATTCATATATGCATAGGTATATATGTACGTATGTATGTGTGTATATATAAATGCATGTATGTGTGTGTATTTTTGTTTTGTTTAATGGCTGGATGACAAGGACTCCATTTGGAGTACACTTTCACAGGGTGGGGTTATATTAAAAAGAAAGATTCTGGAGTTGGGTCTCATCCAGATGGAGATGCAAAAGCGTACAGTGGGTGGAAAGGACTCAGGGCCATTGGATTATATTTCCTGTTCACCCTGTGTTTAAACACAGAGCACAGTTACGTTTTGCTTGTGTCTTAAATACTCAGCAGTGCAGGCTTTAAAGAGTCCATTATGTCTGTTCATTGTCCATGGTACTATGCCACATGAGGTCAAATAAATATAAATATATATACACACATATATAAATATATTATGAATAATACATAATATAATAAAAATACAAATATATATATACACACATACGTACACTTTATACATTCAACCCCCTTTCCCTCCTCCTTCCCCTTTGCCTCCTACTAGTCCCCTAGACCCTCTAGAATCTAGGAGCCACAGTTGAGAGAAAACACAATGTTCCTGACAATGACCGAGTTTGCCTAAATGTGGTTATTCCGTGTCAAAATTATCATGCTTCTTAGACAATTTTCGCTGCTAGAATTTGACCAAAGCTTACCGACCACCAGAGAATGCTTTAAGACAATAGTTTGGAAACTATAATGTCTTAGGACTTTTGAATTTTCTTAGACCTCTAGGGAAGTTTAGATGTATGGACTATATATTTACTTCCTGTATCGTGTTTTAGTATATTACATATAAAATATAATACATTTAGGGCTGAGGAGACAGAGGCCTCGGCCATTAAGAGGACCCATATGTAGCTCCCAACACTCTCGGCAGGCAGAGCACGACTGCCTGTCTGCACCTCTGGGGGACTGGCTGCCCTCTTCCGCCTTCACAGACAACAGGGTTCAGGCAGTTATACTGACATGGCATACCTACGGTGTGCCAGCATACAGACCATGAGCACACAGGATACATATAAATTGAAAACAAAATAAATCTTAACAATTAATAAATACAAATGTAAAAGGTTAATTAATTTTTAAAGTTTTTTTTTAAAATTCATTTATCTTTTTTTTTTCCCTTCCAGACAGAGTCTCTCTATAGAGCCCCGGTTGTCCTAAAACTCACTCTGTAGACCAGGCTGTCCTTGAAATCACAGGGATCCGCCTGCTTCTGCCTCCCAAGTGCTGGGATGAAAGGTGTGCACTACCACACCCGGCTGTTAATTTGTCTTTATTTCGTGTGTGTGTGTGTGTGTGTGTGTGTGTGTGTGTGTGTGTGTGTGTGTATGTGATTGCATGAGCCTTGGCCTTATGTTCACAAACTGCTTTAGTTTATCACAGTTGTGACAAACGTCTGAGCATCACAGATGGCGAAGGATTCCCTTTGGCTCCCATTTTCAGAGGTGTCAGCCCATCATGGTTGAAAGACCAGAGAGCAGAGAGAGAATTCTCTGTCAGTGACTTTCTTAACTCTCCCTTTGGTCCATCCGAGCACCAGCTATGGATGTACCACCCACATTCAGGCTGCGTCTCCCCGCAGGAAAGGCCCACACAGACATAGCCAAGGTCTATGTTCCCTTGGGTGCTTCTTAATGCAATCAAATTGAGAGCCAGGATTCACCACTCGAGTCTGGCTTCCTGAAGACGTGTTCTCCTGTGTCTGTCTTTACTGCCTGCTGCAGGGAGTGCTGTTGAAGCATGCAAGGAAAATATGGACGAACAGACACATACACATACACATACACATACACATACACATACACAAACTACACACACACACACATACACACACACACACCACATACACATATACACACACACACCACACACACATACACACACACCACATATACATACCACACACACATACACACACACCACATACACACCAAACACACATACACACACCACACATACGTACCACACACACATACACACACACACACCACATACACACCAAACACACATACACACACCACACATACATACCACACACACACATACATACATACATACACACACCACACACATACCCCCCCACATACCACACATACACCACACACATACCACACACACATACTGCACACATACACACATACCACACACATACACACATCACACACATATACCATACACACATCACACACATACCACACACATCCCATACAATACATAGCACACACACATATAAATATACACATACACACAATCACACACACATACCACCCCCATACACACATATCACACCCACTTACCACACACAACACATACACACACACATACATCACACATACCACACACATACTACACATATACCACACACATACCACACACATACACACACACACATCACACATACCACACGCATACACACACACACAAGTGCGCACGCGCGCGCACACACACACACACACACACACACACACACACTCATAACTCTATGTGGTTTTTGTGCACATGAGTGGAGGTTCCCACAATGGCCAGCCAAGGGAGTCAGATCCTCTCAGCCTGGATTGGGCAGTTGTAGGCTGGGACCTGGGACCAGACTTGGGTGCGCTGCAAGTGTTGTCTTAACAGCTGAACCATCTTTCCAGCCTCACGAAAGCAGTTATTTGATTTTTCTTTGATATTGAAGCAAAACTTGGTAGGAGGTAGGTTCACCGTGATGCAGAGCCTGATCCCTCGGAGGTACACCTCCATCCGTGGTGATGTGGCGTCTGTTGGTTTATTCTGTGCTTGGAGAAGATCTGTATCCAAACCTGATCCAAACACCGCAAATTGCTTGTTTGAAAAATACTGGTTCTCCAAGAAATAAAAGAACCTTAAAATGCTAACACATTTTATGATAAAACGCCCAAAGTCATTTCTATTATTGTCACCAACTCAGTGGGCATGGCGGTGCATGTGGGCTGTGCCAGAACTCAGGAGGCTCCGGCAGGAGGATTGGAAGTCTGAGGCTGAGGGAGTTTGCAGGGTGTGGTTGAGCACTGAGTTCCCAAAACGCTTACTCTGCGTTTGTTAAAGCCACGTTGTCTATTTACTCGGAGTCTAGGTAGTTAAGCAGTGAAAATTACCTCAGCGCAGTCAATAAGTGGTTTATTTATGTGCTATTCCTCGAGTGGTCATCAAGACCAGATAACCTAGCAGAGAAAGATAAAATGTAAGTGCCGGGAAGCCAAACGAGAGACTAATGGGAAAAAGCAGAGTTTCTGGCCAGAGTTTCCCGGTAGTGATAGAAACTGAGCAATAAAAAGCCAACAAGCTAGAAACAACCAGGAGAAGTCAAAAGGTGGCTGCAAGGCTACTCTTAATTATGGAGATTTTCAAACTTACAGTGAATTGGAGAATATCAACGGATGGACTTAGAGATAAAAGCTTTGTGGGCAGAGCCTTTGTTTTGGTGACTGGGGTGTGAAACAGCAAGGGGAGGAGCTTAAAGGTGTTTAGGGGAGGGCTAAGGAGATGGCTCAGTGGTTAGGAGCACCAGGCTGCTCCTCCAGAGGACCTGGGTTCGATTCCCAGCGCCCACGTTGGGTAATTCACAACCGCCAGCAACTCCAGCTCCAGAGGAATCCAGTTCTCTCTTTTGGGCTCCAGCGGCACCTGCACACATGTGTGCAAACATGTGCATCCACATACATAAAAGAAAAATTTTTTTTTTAAAAAAATTGTTAAGAGGCCGCAGAGGAAGAACAGAGCCACCTCGAGGACTTAGATGAGACAGAGGGCTGGGATGTGGTCACAATTAAGTTTCGATATATGGTGGATGGCTTCATCATTTACTGTGTCTTCCTTGTGTCTCAGTCACACATAAAGTGTTCTCTTATACTTCAGAAATTAGGCCATTTGTTTAAAACTTGACCCTGATGTTAATGGGAGGTGGGGTGGAAAATGGTGTTTTACCCAAATGAATGTTTTCCCAACTATTCATTCAGTCTGTAGTACTGACAAGGAGGGGTTTTGGGACTCTGGAGTTTGTCAACCCGATCCAGAGCTTTCCCTTGTTTTACATTAAAACTGTGCGCCTATCTGAATTCCCACTGTCTTCTTGTGTTCAGGTCTCGGATGTGGCTTACTATACACGGCGACGGTGACCATCACATGCCAGTATTTTGACAGCCGCCGCGGCCTCGCCCTTGGCCTGATTTCAACAGGTACCTTTTCAAAATTAAGTTGAGTATTGTCACACGTTAATGTTCGAAACCAGGTGACTAGGTGTAAAACACGTGTGTGTAAACCAACCCCTACCCACCTGCCAACCAGAAAGCAAGATGGCTTTTTACAGTAAAATTGCTTTCTATAACACTACTAGAGGGTTAGTTTTGTTTTCTACGGTAACTATGGGAATAGCTCTCAAAAACCCCAAGATCCAAACCGGGATCTGGTAGCCCTAGGCTTAAATCCAAGGCAGAGGCAGGCAAATCTTTCTGAGTTTGAGGCCAGGCCAGCCTAGTGTACAGAGCAAGTTCTGGGACAGCCAGAGCCATAGAAACCCTGTCTTGAAAAACAACCCCACAACCTCTCTCTCTCTCTCTCTCCCTCTCTCTCTCTCTCTCTCTCTCTCTCTCTCTCACACACACACACACACACACACACACACACACACACACACATCCCTGCTGCTGAGATCTGTAAATGTCAAATCTGAGTACTATACTTCAGTGCGATGTATGTAGAAGAAGCTTCCAGGTCCAGGGTGCTGGCAGCCATATTCAGGAAGGGGTTTGGATGAAAAGCAGAGAATCCTAAAATCTGCTCTGAGAAGGAAGGAGGGGAAAGAAATGAAACAATTTATCCTCCAGCCACTGCCTGAGAGTCTGAGCTTAGCCTTTCCACAGAATGTAGAACTCACAGCTTGCCTAAGGGCTTGATCTCTGAGCAGGACCTTACTCACTGACTTATCTACACATCCAAACAACACACCCTCTTATCTAGCAGATGATCCCCGAAGGCATAACGTATAAACTTCAAGCCAGGCTCGGGTAGCTCACTTCTTCCAGTTCACACTTGGGTTTGGTGTGGCTGGATCGGATCGTGCCCCTGCAGCCAGTCTGGACTATAGGTAGAGAGGACCTGTCTCAAACAGAGAAAGACATATATAAGACTCGAATATAATTTCTGGGCTCCTCAAGATATTTCGAAGTGCTATTTCATGTGTTAGATGGATTAAAAAAAAAAAAGTTAAGGTAGTTTCAGTTTCTGTGACCAATATTTTATCAGCCTAATCAGGGCAGAGGTTTTCAATCTGTGGGTCGCGACACGACCCCTTTGGGGACTCAACCTACCCTTTTAAAGGGGTCTTATGTCAGAAATCCTGCATATCAGATATTTGCATTATGATTCCCAACAGTAGCAAAATCATAGTTAGGAAATGGCAATGAAAATAATGCTATGGTAGGGAGTCACCATAACTGGATTTATTAAAGGGTCGCAGTGTTAGGAAGGTTGAGAACCATTGGTTTAGGGGGTGAGCTGATAAGTTAGCAACAAGTTCAGTTAACCCAAGCTAGTTAGTTGGTTTTGGGGGGGCGTTGAGGGTAGGGAGGGGTCCCGAGAGGTCTAACTCACCAAGCTGCCACATCTCAACCGTTACCTGGCACTTAGATCTTCAGTAACGCCTTGTTCTTGAGGCTATCCAGGGCCACAAGGAGAAGAACCAACACTGTAGGTAGGAAATGGGAGCTGTGGTCCAGGACGAGAAGAGGCTGGGATCTGAGAAAACGGCTGAGACTAAAACCAGAGAAGGAACACAAAACAGATGGTTAGGATTCCAGAGCAGTGGGAAGGTAGTTTAGAACACTATCACCCAGAAATGTGAAGTAATTGTGGTCCAGAAACCCGAAGGATAAAATAAAGGGCGTGTGTGTGTGTGTGTGTGTGTGTGTGTGTGTGTGTGTGTGTGAAAGTGCTACTTAGTTGCGTGTATGTCTGTGTGTGCGTTTGTGCATGTGAGTGCAGGTACCCACAGATGCCAGTAGAGGGCGTCAGATCCCCTGGAGCTGGAACAACCAATATGTTCTCCACACACTTGAAAATGCAAGTCTTCTACAAGAGCAGGAAGAGTTTTATTCCAAATTAAAGATGGATTTTTTTTTTTTTGGTTCTTTTTTTCGGAGCTGGGGACCGAACCCAGGGCCTTGCGCTTCCTAGGCAAGCGCTCTACCACTGAGCTAAATCCCCAACCCCTGGATTTTTTTTTTAAACAGTATATTCTTGTTATGGGTCCTTCTTCCCTCAACTCCTCCTAGAGTCTCCCTACCTCCCCCACATTCTCATTAGAAAACAAACAGGCATCCAAGAAAATAAATAAATAATCATAAAAGAAGATAAAAATAAAAGCAAATAAACCTGAATATGACAAAACAAAAAAACCAAGAGCCAACGAAGAGCCCAAGAAACGCACATAGACACAGAAAAGCACACATGAGAATGCATAGAAATCACCTCAAAACACAAGCAGAAGATTTGTAGGACAAGAAAACACGGGGAAAAAAACCTGCCCAGAGAAAGCATTATGAAACAACAAACAAAGAACCAACAACAAAACACCTCCAAAAATACCATAGAGTTTCTTTTGTGTTGGCCAGTTGCTAGAGAAAACTTAACTTTTTCTTTTGCAAGTGGTTATCCATTGGAGCCAGCTTCTGGGCTAGGGGTAGGGGATACGGGTGTGACTTGTGCCCACTTCCTCTCTCATTGCTGTAGGAAGTGCTTTTAGCCGTGCTGTGAAACTAGACTTCTGTCATTCGCTGGCTGGTGGTGTTTTGCCTGCCATGTGTGTCTTTGCACCACATTCGTGCAGTGCCTGAGGCCACCAGTAGGGGGCGTTGGATTCCACCTGAAAGTGCAGTGACAGATGGTTGGGAGCCGTCCTGTGGGCGCTGGGAATTGAACCTGGGTCCTCTGCAAGAGCAGCCAGTACCCTTCCTTGCTGCATATCTCTGCTCTGTGCCTCCATTTTCTGAACTGTAAAATGGGAATAGTAAATATCAGACTTGACGCTTGATTGTGCGGACTGCAAAGGCACGCATCGACTGGGGGTGGGGGGCAGCGGTTGCAATTATGATCAAAATATCCCATCCTGTTCAAACTCACTGACGCCGGAGTTACTGAAGGTGTCCTGTTGTTGCGTGACTCTCGCTTTGCACTCTGTGCAGAGGGCAGGGCAGAGGGCCTGCACGGTAGCACAAGTCCAAAAGGCAACACCCGCGGGCAGTCGAGGATTGAAGGGGTTTTCGGTTTCAACCTACGGGAGGCAGGCGATTTGAAAGTGAGGCCAAGGCGCGCGATTCCCTGTTATCTATGGAGATCTCTGCAAAACAGTCACAGTACTCAGCAGGCTGAGGCAGGAGGAATGCGAGTTCAAGCTCTGCTCTGGGTACACTGTGGGGAGCCTGTATCAAAACAGCAGCGAAACCGGGAAGGTTGTGGGCTGTGATCTTCCGGAGCGGTGGGCAGAGGTTAGAGAACTGGCCTCTGGTCCAGTCTGCTTGACTGTCTGTTCTTGTGCATTGCGTAGGCTTGGATTTCTATTTTTAGCCTTATTTTAAAAAGTGAAAAGAACGTTTCACTGTCTGTATACATTCAGGGAAACCAAGTGTCCATAAATAGCTGGCTATCTGCTGTCTGGTGTCTCCGTGTTTCCGGGAGAGTTCAGTACTGAGAACAGACCGGCACTGGATGACTAATGTTGTCTTAAGTGTTTGTTCTCTGGTCTCTTACGGAAAAGCTTGAAACAATTGGTATTGATGAGCTAATTAACGCGCATGCGTGCGTGCGTGCCTCTTACCGTTGGAGGCTCCCTAAGCACCAATTATTTTTTTCCTGTCTGTAGCCGTGTGAGATCCAGACTCCGATGAAAGCGTAATTAGTGTGTTCTCTCACTCTGCTCTTTTACGCCGACTATTTTTTCAATTAAGATGTTCTTGGAGACGATTAAAAATTAGAGCTTTGCGTTTTCCAAAACTCCACGAGGAAACTCTGAGATTGGTTCCGGTCGCCTGGAAGAGTTCCCACATCTTCTCTAAGGCACCGCCATGTTCTCGTGGGATACAGGCTTAGATACCCAATTTGGCCTGCCCGGTCCCACCGGACATTGTAGCAGTTCAGTAGTATCGACTGAAGTGATTTGCTAGTTCAGGATATTGGCAGGCGGATTCTGTTGGTGAGCAATGGCAATTGCTTTTCGACTTAAGAGCAAAGCAGAACTTGGAATTTTAACTTGTATTTCTTTACTCCTCTCTGTCTCTCTCTCTCTGTCTTTCTCTCTGTCTCTCTCTCTGCCTTTCTCTCTGTCTCTCTATCTCTCTGTCTCTCTCTCTGCCTTTCTGTCTCTCTCTGTCTCTGTGTGTGTGTGTGTGTGTGTGTGTGTGCGTGTGCGAGCGTGCATACATGCGTGCATTCGTGGGTGAGTATAGGCACCTACTTGCCACACACAGCTCATTGTGGTCATAAGAAAGAAAACTTGCTGAAGATGGGAGTCACAGGGTTTGAACTCAGATCCTTAGGTGTGCCAGTCCATCTCTCTGCCCCCCAAACAGAACTCGAAAAACACCGAGAACATGCTTAAGGGGCTGGGGGGATGGCTCAGCAGTTAAGAACATAGCTACTTTTCTAGAGAACCCAGGTTCAGTTCCAAGCATCTACATATGGCAAAGCCATATGTAACTGCAGTTCCAGGGGGATCCAATGTCTTCTTTGGGCTCTCTTGTGGTGCACAGACAGGCACGTAAGCAAAACACTATACACAATAAATTTAAATCTTTTAAGAACACCTTTAGTGTGTAACGGTGTGGCATCTTGTTACAATCTGTAGACAGAAGTCACAAACTGTGTGAAGAAACAGAAGATCTGTCTTGAAGTTCTGCTTCATTCTTTGTTTTCTGAACAGCTCTTAGCTGCTGAAAAGTGCACCACTTTTCAAAGACAGAGAAGGGATTGAGTTTGTTTATTAATTATTTTTATTTTCTGTGCATGTGTGTCTTTGCTCCACATTCGTGCAGTGCCTGAGGCGACCAGTAGGGGGCGTTGGATTCCACCTGAACTGCACTTACAGATGGTTGGGAGCCGTGCTGTGGGCGCTGGGAATTGAACCTGGGTCTTCTGCAAGAGCAGCCAGTACCCTTCCTCGCTGCATATCTCTGCTCTATGTTATAGTTTTTGATGCGATGGGTTTTTAGAGCATGTGTACTGTGATCATGTAATGCAGACTTTTAAAATTTAACTTGTCTACATTTTCCTGCTGTTTCAAGACATTTCCTAGTGACATTTAAATTTTTTAAATGCTCATTTAAAAAAAAAAATTGAAATAAGAGCCCAACAAGAACAGCATAAATTAAACAGCACTGCGGTGTGCTTAGGAGATCGATGCTTGAGGAGACTTCTTGTCCCTGTACGATGTATTCTGTAAGTGAAATACTCCATCAATCTCCCCTCAGCCTTTTCTTATACATCTATTAATGCGTTAAGGATATAAATCACGGGTTCCGGTGAGTCTGCAAAGAATTTAAGTGATCAAACCAATATAAATATCCTAAAATTAACCCATCAGCAGTCAGCACGGAGCTCACTACATACATTTGCATTTAATGCAAAATGCAGCCAAAGAACATTTGCTAAGAACACGAGGACCAGCAAGATGACCCAGAGGGTAAAGACACTCCACGGAGTTCAAGTCCTGATACTCTCTTAATAGAAGGAGAGAACGGACTGCCAAAAGTTGTCACACACACACACATACATACACACACACACACACACAGACTTACATAGAAACAGACATAGACAGATACACACATGGACAGATAGACAACAGAGATAGACCAGGCACACAGAGCCAGACAGTCTCACATACACACACACACACACACACACACACACACACACACAATCAGACTTACATAGAAACAGACATAGACAGATACACACATGGACAGATAGACAACAGAGATAGACCAGGCACACAGAGCCAGACAGTCTCACACACACACACACACACACACACACACACACACACACACAATCAGACTTACATAGAAACAGACATAGACAGATACACACATGGACAGATAGACAACAGAGATAGACCAGGCACACAGAGCCAGACAGTCTCACACACACACACACACACACACACACACACACTCACACTAACACTCACATTAACACACTCAGAGACACAGACATACATAGAGACAAACAGACACACAAACACAAAGACACAGAGACAGACACATAGAGACAGACACACACATACACACACTAACACACACAGAAACATACACACACAGAAACATACACACACAAAGAGACAGACACAGACACACATAGAGACAGACAGACACATACTCACACATACAGACACACATAGAGACATACAAAAACACACACATAAATACACTAACACAGACACACAAAGAGACAGACACACACAGACACACTAACACACAGACACACAAACATGCACATATAGACAGAGACATAAATACAATAACACACACAAAGACACACTAACACACACAAGGAGACAGACACACACACAAAGAGACAGACACAGAGACACATACATACACACTAATACACACACAGACAGAGACATAAATACAATAATACACACACAAAGACACTAATACACACAAGGAGACAGACACAGAGACACATACACATAAACACACACACAGACACACATAGAAATAGATACAAAAACACATACACATAAATATACTAACATACAGACACACATAGAGACAGATACATAAATACACTAACACACACACAGAGACAGATACAGACATACATAGAGACAGACAGACACACACACACTCATACTCACACTCTGGAAAGTGCATGGCCATATAAAAATCCATACTCACAAACAAATGTAGTTTTAAAATTAAAAAATCAACTCCAGGGGTTTCTGGAGTTGGGCTGACTGAACAGAGTCCTGCTTATGTTATTTACAACTCTGAGATCTGTGGTAAAATTTTCAGATTCTCTCGCCCTTACTTGCTCTGTGGATTGGGGGGTATAGTAGGATGTTCTCAATAAGGCCATTGAAAATGATAAGGAAGACCGTGTATTCAGAGTATACAACAGGGAGCTGACTCAGGAGGTAAAAGCATCGATGACTTTCACAGAGGACCGAGTTCAGTTCCCAGCACCCGCATCAGGCAGTTCACAGCCGCCTGTAATTCCAGCCACTGGGATCTGATACCTTCATGTGGCCTTTGTAGGCACCCACTACACACACACACACACACACACACACACACACACACACACCATCATCATCACCATCACCACCATCATCATCATCACCATCTAAAAATTAGGCTAAACCCTGGGGCTGAAGAGATGGCTCAGTGGTTAAGAGCATTGGTTGGTCTTGTTGAGGTAGAAATCTCGGCTCACGTCTGGACAAACCATATCAAACCAATATGGTTCCACGTGGAAAGGTTTAATGAGAGAAGAAGAGTAGAAGAGGAGAGGGATAGAGGCTGGCCATGAGTGTGTGGAGGGAAGTGGGGAGGGAAATGAGGAGAGACAGGACAAAGGGGAAAAGGGGAAGAGCAGGGAGCAAGAGAAGAAAGAGCAAAAGAGAATGAAGTGGGGGGAAGCAGCCCCCTTTATAGTGCCAGGCACAGCTGACTGTTGCCAGGTAACTGTGGGGGTGGGGCTTAGACAGAATGCCAACAGGTCTTAAAAAGGATCCGACACTGGTTCCCAGCTCTCACATGGCAACTAACAACTGTCCCTGGAGTTCCAGGGGATCCAGTGCCTTCTACTGGCCTCCATGGGCACTGTGCATGCGTGGCACACATATAACCATGGAAGAAAAACAGGCACACGCATCCTTTAAAAATAAAATAAATCCTAAATGCAGATAGGGTCTTTGAACATTATGAAGATGGACGCCCTATCCATTCTGACGTACTGTCATCCAAGTGTACCTGTATGTTAAAACAAAGACCCCGTGAGTACCAGTGTAAATAATAGGCATAATCATAATGCCACCAATGTGTGTTCTAAAAAGTGATCAAGACTGAACCGGTCTCCCTCTCTTACAGGTTCGAGTGTGGGGCTATTCATCTACGCCGCTCTGCAGAGGATGCTGATTGAGTTCTATGGCTTGGATGGGTGCCTGCTCATCGTGGGAGCTTTAGCTTTAAACATTCTAGCCTGTGGTAGCCTCATGAGGCCCTTACAAACCTCCGACTGTCCTTTTCCTGAAAAGATAGCTCCGGAGAATGTTCCAGACAGATACTCCATATACAACGAGAAAGAGAAGAACCAAGAAGAAACTATGACCTTCCAAGACAAGGGCTACAGTAACGAAGATAAATGCTTGCCCAATGGTGACTGGGGAAGGGAGACTTCCCTTCCTAAAAACCCTACAGGCGCTGCGCACACCAAGGAGCCCGAGCCGTACAAAAAGAAGGTCGTGGAACAGACTAATTTTTGCAAGCAACTTGCCAAGAGGAAATGGCAGGTATATAGGAACTACTGCGGAGAGACCGCGTCTCTTTTTAAAAACAAAGTCTTCTCCGCGCTTTTCGTCGCCATCTTGCTATTTGACATCGGAGGGTTTCCACCGTCGCTGCTCATGGAGGACGTCGCGAGAAGTTACCACGTGCGGGAAGAAGATCTTACCATACCTCTCATCTCCATTTTCGGCATCATGACAGCCGTGGGCAAGCTTCTTTTAGGCATCCTGGCTGACTTCAAGTGGGTCAACACCTTGTATCTCTACGTAGCTACCCTGATCATCACTGGCCTGGCCTTGTGCGCAATCCCTCTTGCCAAGAGTTACGTCACGCTGGCAATCCTTTCTGGGATCTTGGGTTTCCTTACTGGTAATTGGTCCATCTTCCCGTATGTGACCACGAAGACTGTGGGGATTGACAAATTAGCCCACGCCTATGGAATACTCATGTTCTTTGCTGGACTTGGGAACAGCCTCGGGCCACCCATAGTTGGTAAGATGCTCAGTTCACCGTTCTTCCTATACTTCAAGTCAGAAACGTTCTTAGCAATAGCATAGATTTGCTGAAAGCAAAATGGACTATTTCACGGTAGTTAATTCAAGATTATTTTTTGACAGGGCTGGGGATGTAGCCCCACTCGTAGTGTTTGCCTAGCTTGCAGGAAGCCCGTGGTTTATTCTCCCGATCTGTCTAAAACCAGGGGTGGTAGCTCAAACCTGTAACCCTGGCACTTGGGAGGGTCTAAAGTGTGAAGTTCAAGCTCATATTTGGTAGATGGTGAGTTTTAGGTCAGCCTGGGCTACATGAGTCCCTAACTCAGTGTACACACACACACACACACACACACACACACACACACACGTATTCATACATGCACTTGCACACACATTCACACATACATGTATACACGCGTGCATGTACAGATGCACAAACATGCATGCACACGCACACATGCACATGTATGCGCACACACATACATGCACGCACACTCACACGCACATGCCTGTAATAGAGTCGAATAAGCTGATATACCTCCTCTGACTTTGTTCTCATTCTTTAGTTGGAAGAAATGACAAACACTAGCCTCAAAGATGTAACAGACTCCTCTCTTAAAGCACAGGCAGCCATGTTGGAAGCAGGTGGGAGCATGCACACGGTTTCTATGAAACTTACGTTGTTCTAACCACTCTCTCCTCAGGTTGGTTCTATGACTGGACCCAGACCTATGACATCGCCTTTTATTTCAGTGGCTTCTGTGTCCTGCTGGGGGGCTTCATCCTGCTGTTAGCCATCTTGCCCTGTTGGGGTATGTGCAACCAAAGGCTCCCTAAGCCAGCAGCACCAACAACCTTTTTCTACAAAGTTGCCTCTAATGTTTAGAGGGATATTAAAAGGCCTTATTTTCTCTATTTTTCTACTTTATACCATACAGCAATATTTGTATGTATGTATGAATATATGTATGTAACAAATTGTTAAGCAGGTTCTCAAGAGTCATGATCTTATAGCAAAACGTCTCTGACTGACTCTGAGGGAGAACGTACTCTCGCACACCCTGTCTCTGTGTGCCGTGTGTATAACCTCGATCCCTTGTCTTCCCCTCGCCCCTGAGAAGCGGGACTGTTCCGTTTCACCATTGTTCGTGAGTTCAGGATCTAAGACCGTTGATTAGCTTCACGCACTTTTCTCTGGGTGAAGTTTAAAGTCTCTGCTCTCCCTCTGAGTTCTCCAAGGTGCTCAGTGGGTTCTGTCTTAAACCGTGCACTCCTCATGATTGGACTTGTGTGAAGGAGTAACGACTGTCTCCTCGACGTCAGACCTGCAAGTCCAGAGAAGTCCGTTTCATTTCCGGAAACGAAAGTGGTTGCAACATCACTAAGATGTCGAAGACCTCTTCAGGCAAGACACTTTAAATCACAGCTGTCTGACGTCCGTTTTCTCTTTTACTGTGCTTGATGAAGTACTGTGGGGCAATTTGGTGTCCACTGCCTTCCAACTTGCTCAATTCCTCCAGCAGCCCACCCGCATGGCTGGCTCCTAGGACCTCGCTCCCGGGTGTCGATCGGCATCCGCTCCGCTGAGGTCTCCTAAGAGCTGCTGGTTTGCCGGGTTCCAGCTTGGAAATACACCTTTGAACCATTCCATCTGGCAAATGGGAAGCGCCTGTTTGCTTTGAGTGCCCTGAGAAAGGGTTGCAAGGCTCTCGCATGTCTTCCAAATGAAGCTCGTGGTGGTTTCTCTTGGGCTTTTCCCACTATTGCATTTCTATCCGTGGATGGTGCTAAACCATGATGCTCTCAGTCCATAGATGTAGGAAAGGACAGAGCAAAGAGAAATTGCTACTCTCATCCAACCTTATCTAATCCAAAGAACAATGTTTGAGGGTGAAAATGTTTAATGAATGGGCATTTTTTTTCTCTATATAGAAATGGGTTTCAACTTTGGTATGCCTGAAACGTCTCCTGTAAAAACCTCAGTGCTTGGTACTACGCTGTTTTGTTTTGTTTCATTTTTTGAAACAGGGTTTCTCTACATAGCCTTAGCTATCCAGAACTTGCTTTATAGACCAGGCTGGCCTTGAACTCAGAGCCACCTGCCTCTGCCTCCCCAGGACCATGATTAAAGGCAGGAGCACCTTTCCTGGCTAGGTCTATGTTTTGGATTTTAATTCTGCATGTTGGTCCAAGCATCTGGACTTTAACGAACTCTGCAAGGATTCTGGTGACAGGGCCCGAGGACAGCTTTGGCAACAGTAAGCCTAGGCAGAAGCTCAGGGGAGCAGGGAGGGCAAGCATACCAGGCAGGAAGCCCGGAGTTCATATTCCCAGCACCACAGGGAAAAAGAAATAAATCAGATTGGCGGTAGACAACCATTTTTTTCCCTCTCTTGAGCGATAGGGGAAAATAAAAGATAAACCATGCAGTCAGGTATTAGAAAACAAACAGCCAAGGGTTCTTTAAGTAATGGCTCCCTTTCCGTTGTGCCAAAATTGTCCTCTCATTTTTTTTTTTAAATATGTGAAATTATTTTCTACGTCACCGCCTTCCTTTGCAGGCGCCTGAAGCACTTTATTACGCATCCCCAAGAGCACCACCCGGAAGGCAATAAGCAACTATGTCCAGTGTCATCAAATACAAAGATTTCATAGCATTGTCTTACAATAAATAATGGAGCTCAAAGCACATGGGACTTGTGTTCTGCACTCGGACTTCTGGAAAGTTCTTTGTACCTCATTCTCCAGTCTATCAAAGGCAGTAACTAGAACCTTACTCCAGCTCCAGGCGATCCGACAACTTCTTCTGTCTCTCATAGGCACCGGTATTTTGGTCACACACACACACACACACACACACACACACACACACACACAAATAAAAATAAAAAAGATATCTTTAAAATTTAGAGCTATGATTTTTTAAGCAAAATAAATAAAAAAGAAATAAGCCTTCTACTCTTTTGTATTTAAAGTCTTGTTTTAGTCAATATTGTGTTCATGATTCTGGGCAACCTGAGAGGTTTGATTTTGCTCACGTGTCCACGGTCATCAATGTTGACACTTGTCCTTTGTCATCGATATTACCCGTGTATGCATGAGCCATTGTGTAGGGAATGGGTTTTAAGTTATGATGAAATATTTTTGGCTGGTTTTTTTTTTTTTCTCTACTTACCGTTTTTCTTTCCCACTACGGTGACACGCCACGTGAATTTAAATATATAAATTCTCGGATAGAGTTTAGGTCTACACTGGACCAGAACAGACTCAAAAGTCAACGTCCTGAGCTACTTTGACCCCTGGGTTGGCAGAGCCAGTGTGTCAGAACCACAGGAACCTGGCCTTGAGGAAGAGGGAGACTCAGTAATGACGTCACCAGCCATACAGAACTTTTCCTTTTGAGTCGGGGTCTTGCCATCTTGGCTTAGGCTGGTGTGGGCTCTGAGGCTGGTCTCTACAGTAGTTGAGATGGTTGTCGTGCGGGTACTGACATATCCAGCTTTGTCGTTTGTAAAACCCTCAAAGCATTCTGAACTTAGACTGTTTCTCTCACAACACTGTGATGTGGTAATCAACCACGACTCTGATTTTAGAATGCAACATGAATGTGTCCTGATATAATCACTCTAACACAAAATCTAATATAAAAGCACAGGAAAGTAATTTCCAAGAGCAAAAAAAAAAAAAAAAAAAAAAAAAACAAAAAAAAACCGAGGTCTCTCTCTGAAGAGACCAAAGCCGTCCCTTTGATTCTAACCAGGGATTTGCAGCCAAACCAGACGTCTCAGGGGAGAAGTTATAAAAATAGGAATGCCAGGCAAGAATGAGCATTAAAAATTAACAAGTTTACACCGACCACAAAGAAGCAAGTCTTCTGTGACTGGAGAGATACTGGAAATACCAGGAGCCGAAGGTGGGAAGGGTGTGGACCAGGAGAATTTGTCTGCAATGCCCCATCCTGGTGGTGTTTTGCAAGTCTTCACCTTTCCTTTCTCTGAGGAGTCAGGAGCTGACATAATTCTCTCCAGGGAGTCCTGCTATCAGGAGGGAAGCTTCAGCCTCCAGTGTTTAAAGTCCCTTAGAAGCAACGCTGTGAGGTCATGGCCCAGTGTGTGTGTGTGTGTGTGTGTGTGTGTGTGTGTGTGTGTGTGTGTAAGACTCTCCTTACACTGGAGTCTCTGAGAATGAAATGAAGGAGAGATCCATTTTGGAGAATGCCTCCCTTAGGGAGCCATGTTCTGAGTGCCTGAAACACGCAGTTAACACCCGCAGTGCATTTTCTCCGATGTAATCACCGTCTTGGTATCTTTTGTCATCTAGTCATTGGGTCTGAAGGATGCCACCTCTGAGATCCCTCTCGGAGGCAGGCAGCCAATGAAAGGAAACAGAGATAACATTTGGGGGAGGGAGGGGTACCACTTACATCCTGGTCCTCAGCCATGACCAGATGGCGCATGCTCAGTCAAGCTCCGCCTCTGTGACCATGATCACATTATTGGGGCTACTTCCCACTTTTATAAATGACGCCACAGGGCAATCCTGAGACATAAGTAGAAAGCTATAGGTGCCCTTTAAGAGCTCACTAAGTGTTTTCTCTGTCTCTATTCTCAAGAGTGTGGTTTCTCCTGTGGGAGTCAGCCAGGGTCCAGGCCCAGGTAGGTAATGTTTACGCTGCAGATACAGAGCCTTCCCTAATCCCCTCCTTGTCGAACTACCTCAGCTCTCGCCCTCCCGCAAGCTTGCTCGGGTCAAAATCCTTCCCAGAAGGGAACTGTGACACAGCATATTTTCCTGGCTTTGCCATTCAGGAGCTCTGACAGGCATCAGAGCCACGGAAAGCAAACCGAAGGCCATTCCTCCCAGAATCGAACCGGACTCACCCTGTGAGCCGGATGGTTTCTATTTATTTCTCTTCGAAAGCCAGTTTCCCGGAAGGTGGGCCCAGAACTGGGGAGAGAGCAAAATGATCCGAAGTGTGTATGGAAAGCTAATTGCCATGGCTCTCTGTCCCTATTGATGGCATTCCTTCTAAGCTCCGCCCATTAGTTACCTGGCGACAGCTAGGTAGGCCTGGCTTACCATAAGAGGGTCTCTTAGGCTCTCTCTTGTTCCTGGCCTCCCCCGCCCCCTTCTCCTTCTCTCTCACTCCTCCCCTTCCCTCCTGCCCTCTTCTTAAGTAAACTTTGTTCTATACTATATGTGGGGAAGGGATACCTCAGCATGGGCCCACTGGGGCACCCCTCCCACCTCACCATACCTCACCTCTACAAAACATAGCCTGGCTTTCTTTTTATAAAACACAACACCTACACACACGCACGCACGCACGCACGCACGCACGCACGCACGCACGCACGCATGCACGCACTCACCCAGTCCTTTCCAGGACACCTTTGAGATTGACTGTTGAGGGAGTGAGTGCAGCTCTAGGCCAGAGCTTCTGGGATTCGTTTCTCTCTCGGCAGCCTGAGTTTGCTTCCTACCACATACATTGGCTGTCAGACTCATTTATCTTACATTTCCTCCTTTTAAGAAGAAAAAAGGGGGCTGGAGAGCTGGCTTGGCGGTTAGGAGCACGCGCTCTTCTTGAATGGGGTATGGACTTGGTTCCCAGCACAACTGCCTGTCAGTTCCCAGGGATCCAATACCCTTTCTGCTCTCTGCACCAACATGGTGTTCGTTAACGCACACCTCCACACCTCCAAACATACACACAAGACATTTAAAAGTAAATAAATCTGAGAAACATAATAGAAATAAAATCTTTTAAAACCCTTTATTTATTTATTTTGTTCTTTTCTAAGCGGTATTCCGAAAGCCTTACTAAGCAATCTATCTCGATGAAAGATAACCCCCGGCCTAGGGATAACCCCTCTAGGGTTATCCTAGAAGATAACCCTAGGCCTCTCTTCTTGTAGAATGTTCCTGATATAATAAGAGAAGTTATTTCCAAGACAGAGCTCAGAAAAACCCTGCCACCTGCAGCTTTAATGGGACGCTGTCCACAGGCGACTCCAGGATCCTAGCAGTAAGGGAGACAGGCGCTCAGATTTCCTGTGCGCAAGCTGGGTTTGATGGTTTTCTCACCAGAAGACCTCACCAAAGACGGGAATCCAGTAGTCTTGGATTCTTTCCCTAGTTCCTGATAAGTCAAGATATTTTAGGCTCATTTGTGTGTTTTCTCGGTCAGATAAGGAGTTAGTCATTCCTCCTAGAATCTCCTGGAGGTGTTTTTTGGACCATTAGCAGATGCTAAAGATACTCACTGGTAATCAGCTGGGGGATGCTTCTTTAGGCTAAGTGCTTTTTGTTTTTTTTTAAACAGAATCCACGATGAGTTAGTTCTTCCTGGCCATTTCTAACTGAAATAACTTACATTTGATATACTTGATTTTACACTAAAACTCTCTGTGACTTAAAGTCTTGCCTTGTCTAACAACTGATGTATTTGCTTGTCCTACTGTGTGTGTACTGTATCATTGGAAATGTAATATTACCATCATTTCTGGTGGCATGATCGCAAAAACACGTCTTTGTGGCACATTTGTCCTTAGCATGGCCTGACCAGATTTGGTTTGCATCCTTGAGAAGAGGCTGAGTGACAAAGCCACCCAATTCTTGCCACTTACTGTTTGTGTGTCGTGGTTTCTTATAGGACATTTCTTCTGTTACTGTTGAGCACTGAACATTTTTTTCTTGTATAGGGTTAGGGATAATTGAGTTGATCCCTGTGTGTTTGCATGTGAACATATGTGCATGTTATGTAGATGCCATGAAACAATTCTCTTCCTCCTCCGTGGGCTCTGGGGATTGAACTCAGGTTGCCCGGCTTGCATGGCAACAGCTTTTACTTACTGAAGCCTTTGATTCTTTTTTTTTTTTTAAATCTATCTTTCTATCTATGGTCTGTGTCTTCCTATGTGTCTACAGAAGCCAAAAGAGGGTGTCAAATCCCCCAGGACTGTGGTGATCTAGTTTCCCATCTGTTGCTGGGACAAACATTGCTATCAATGCAAATCGTGAAGGAAAGGATTTACTTGTTTATATTTTCAGGCCACAGTCTGTGACCAAAGGAAGTCAGGGCAAGAGCTCAAGCAGGATCACGGAGGTGAAGGCTGCTTGCTGGTCACTCACTGGCTGGGTTGCAGGCCTTCTTCTCCACCCCAGACCTAGGGAATTGTGCCACCCACAGTGGGCTGGCCATCTTACATCCATCAACAGTCAAGACTGTCTCTCCCAGAATGGCCACAGGCCAATTTGATCTCAGCAGTTCCTTAAGTTCCCTCTTCCCTAGTGAGGTGGCGTCATTGGCAATAAAATCTAACCGCACACTGGCCTCCTGGAAAGCACCCGAGGTTACCCAATAATCCTTTCCTGCCATCCCTTTTCCATGGGTGGTGCCACGATTCGAATCCTAAATGGGTGGTGCCATGATTCGAATCCTAAAGGGAGTCACTCTCCTCTAAACATGATGTGTTTGTAGGTCTGTTGTACAGGCTCCCACGGTCCGCTCCATCCCCCCCATCATGAGGTAAGGTGCTTGTGGAGAAGGCTTCTGCCTCTATGCAGAAGCTTACCTCCCTGCAGCACCAGCTCGCCAGTGCTCTACCTTTGTGCTGGTGCTTAGAAATGACTTAAAGTCGGGGTACAGTAGCAGGCAGAGGGGCCCACAGGCATGGTAGGTCAACAGGGTGACAAAGAGGACAGCAGTGCATTGAGGGAGGTAAAATGACACACACACACACACACACACACACACACACACACACCGTGAGAGTTAGCAAGCGGGAGCCCAGGGCCCTGGCTAGGCATCAGTGGGGTTACTGCTGCCTGACCCATTTCCCTCCCCAGTCCTGGTGGGTCAGGAGCAGGCTCCAACATCAGCTTCTGGTGACCAGGTACCCTAAGTACCTCGTCATACAGTTTCCTATGACAAGTCCTTTATCTTGAGACATATTGAGATTTAAATACTGGCTGATTTGCTTGTTTGACTTCTGGCCAAAAAATAAATAAATAAATAAAAATAAAAGAATTCCTGACTTTGACTACACATGGTACCCACCACTGGGGTTGGCCTAGGGGAGTGTAGACAGGTAGTTATAAATCATTTTCAGATAAGACAGACTGGTTGTGGGCAGGGGGGACAGGGGGAGAAGATGGGGAGACCCCTGGCCTTTTAATCCTATGGAAGCTGCCTTTAGGGCATGGAGTCAAATGGGCAGGGATTACAGTTGAACCTGTTTGGAGGCCTCTGAGTCAGTGAGGCCATAGAATAGCAACCCCTTGGATTCTGCAGCACTTTCTGGTCCAGGAAGCACTTTCTTATTCATTCTCTCACCTGGTCTCCATAGCAACCTTGACCGAGGCTATGCAGATGATGCTACCACCCTTCTTTCCAGGAGGAAACAGAAGAAAACTGAAGATTCCTGTGGCCAAGGGACTGCCTTCTAGTCTCCTGTCTCCTGCCCGGTTGTCCTTAGCTCCAGTGAGCAGTGGCTGGAACTGGCTTTGCTGAAGCAACTTTCTCAGAACAGGAAGGGAAAAGATGTTTGGCTCCCTCTGAGGTAGTCAACAGCCTAGGGGCTGCTTCACCCCGCCCAGTAGGGCAGTCATCTGCTCTAGTCTGAGCTCTCCCTCTCTCCCTCCCTTTTAATCTCTTCTGACTGTTTTCCACAGGTTACACCTCAGATTTGCCTAAGAATTAACTGTAACTCTTACCAGATGGTACTGGATCTGATCTAGGTCTATTAGAATCTCTTTAAAGTCAAGAGATCAAAGGGTTAGATGAAATGACAGAGCATTCCAACAGCTACAGTTTCACTTTGTGCTCCTTGTAGGTGTGAATGGAAATTCTTGAAAAAGAAGCTGTGTTTGGCTGTGAACAAACCAAACCAAACCAAACCAAACCAAACCAAACCAAACCAAACCAAACCAAACTAAACCAAACAAAACCAAACTAAACTAAACCAAATCAAGCCAAATCGAACCAAACTGAACCAAACCAAACAGAACCAAACTAAACCAAACCAAACCACACCAAACCAAACAGAACCAAACTAAACTAAACCAAACTAAACTGAACCAAACCAAACCAAACCAAACGAAATCAAACCAAACCACACAAAACCAAACCAAACCAAACAGAACCAAACTAAACTAAACCAAACTAAACTGAACCAAACCAAACCAAACCAAACGAAATCAAACCAAACCACACAAAACCAAACCAAACCAAACAGAACCAAACTAAACCAAACCAAACCAAACCACATAAACTAAACTAAACTAAACTAAACCAAACCAAACCAAACCAAACCAAACCAAACCAAACCAACACCACTCCCAAAATTCCTGGAAGGAGCATCTGTGTCAGCAGAGGGATTGCTGTGTGTACGAATTGGAGTTTTGTAGGTTCGGAGGCTCCTTTATCTTGGGTTAGTTCTGGGACAGCCATTCCTCCCCCACCCCTTTGTATCTGAACTAACACCTTGTGATAATAAAAACCTCTTAGAAGCTGTACAGTGGTAGCACACACCTTTACTCCCAGCACCCCAAAAGCAGAGGCAAGTGGAGTGGGTTCTTCAGGGATAGCCTAGTTTACAAGAGTGAGTTCCAGGACAGCCAAGGCTACACAGAGAAACTCTTATCTTGAAAGACCAAACCTGGAGTTGGGGATTTAGCTCAGCGGTAGAGCGCTTGCCTAACAAGCGCAAGGCCCTGGGTTCGGTCCCCAGCTCCGAAAAAAGGAAAAAAAAAAAAAAGACCAAACCAAACCAAAAGCAAACAAATAGACAGACAGACAGACAGACAAAACGCCAAAGAAACCTCTTAGAAGCTATTAACTTAGCAGAACACCGGTTCCCACCAACCCAAGACCCAAGAATGTCAGAGAGAAATGCCCAGGTGGTGGTATCACACCCCTTTAAATGTGTTGGCAAAGGACGCTCTGAACAGCCTGTGAGGAAAACAGAGAAATTGGGATGCGTTGAATACAGACTGTGCTTAAGATAGACTACAGGAAGTGTGTGTGCGTGTGTGTGTGTGTGTGTGTGTGTGTGTGTGTGTAGGGGGGTAGGGGTGTATATGAGAGTGCATGTGAGGGTGTATGTGTGAGTCAGAATCCTGTCTAGAAACAGAATTTACCCCTGCTCATTCAGAGGCTATGACGTCAATGGATGGGCCGTGAATACAGGGTGGGCAGGGCAGGTTACACACTCAGACAAGAGCATCAATGGGGAAGCCATTACACCTGCAGGACTGCTCTGCTGTGGCCTTCTTTTCAGTGCCTGGGAATACCCGTCATGCTGTCCCACTGTGCGAGCTCTCCCACTGTGAACTGCCTTGGGTTACCTCAGGGCCAGCACATTCAGGCTCAGACCCTTCCTCTAAGTTGGGACCATTAATGGACCCTGAAGTGCTACCAGGGAAGACCTCACTTCTCAGGTCAGCTTCTCCTGAGCAACCTGCCTTTCTACTAATCTTGCAGTCTGTCTCCCTTGCTTCCTGGAAATCTAAGGGCAGGCCTATGGTGCGGGAGCCAAGGGCCAGAAGGTGTAGGCGCTTGAAGGAAGAGACTGCACACAGAGCTTAGCTGGGAAAGTATCCAGCTCCCACAAGGACACCGGGCCAACGCTGAAAACTGCAAAGTCACCAAATCTCTCTCCCCTCTCCTGTCCCGGCCCCCCCCCCCCCCACCCCGCGTCTGTGCCTTAAAACAGGCCAGCATGGCATTGTGGGTAATGAGGTGTTGGGGTGGGGAGCGACTCCTAGGAGGAAAAACGAAACAAAAAGGGCATGAATGAGGGGGAGGGGCAAAGGATGAAGTGCCTCAGTGTTTCCGGTTGACCGGAACAGGAAGGAGACAGAAATACAGACAGGCGCATGTTGTGGTATGGGAGCAGCCATCTTCAGGAATTTAGCTGGGTTTGCTGGGAAAAGATCACCTCGGCAGGGCTTGTTGACTCTCCGGTGTAGAAGGAGAGCCTCACCTGAGGAGTCAGCCCGGCCTCTCTGCCTGTTGTATCCAGTTCTGCCCTAATTACACGCGTCTTGGGAGAGGATGTGGAGAACAGAAGTCAAGGATGAGAGGAGGGGTTCTATCTGTGCAGCCTCAGGGAAGCCAACACCCCTGCTGGGTACAGGCGCTGCAGTATGGCTGCTTTCAGGTTATCTACGCTCAAGTCTGAAACCCCCTCACCCACTGCTCTGTGTGGTGCTTTGAAAGAAAATGGCCCCCATAGGCTTCTAGGGAATGGCGCTATTAGGAGGTGTGGCCTTGTGGGAAGTGTGTGTGTGTGTGTGTGTGTGTGTGTGTAGGACTTTGATATCTCAGATGCTCAAGCCAGGCCCAGCGTGTCTCTTTTCCTGCCACCCGCCAATTCAGAGGTAGAACTCTCAACTCTTTCTCCAGCACCATGTCTGCCTGCATGCCACCATGCTTCCTCCCATGACAGCAATGGACTGAACCTCTAAAACGGTAAACCAGTCCCGATTAAATGTTTTCCTTTATAAGAGTTGCCTTGGTCATGGTGTCTCCTCGCAGCCATAGAAACCCCAAGAAAGACACCTTGTAAGTACCATAAACTCATTTTTTCTCCTCAGCGAACTTTAATGAAATTGTACTGCAGTTTGTCATCAGGACCTTATGAGAAGGGGTAGTTGCTGTTTATGTCTCTTCCAGGGCAGATTGTGTGTGTGTGTGTGTGTGTGTGTGTGTGTGTGTGTATAATTTATGTATTTTGTTTTGGGTTTGATATAGAAGAAAACAGAAGGAACAAGAGTTCTCCTAGGAGAAATCTTACTCTTTATTTTCTTTATATTTTTAAAGATTTACTTATTTTATGTATGTGAGCACACTCTTGCTGTCTTCAGGCACACCAGAAGAAGGCATCATACCATTACAGATGGTTGTGAGCCATTGTGTGATTGCTGGGAATTGAACTCAGGACCTCTGGAAGAGGGGGTCTGTGCTTTTTTTTTTTTTTCGGAGCTGGGGACCAAACCCAGGGCCTTGTGCTTGCAAGGCAAGCGCTCTACCACTGAGCTAAATCCCCAACCCCGGGGGGTCAGTGCTCTTAACCGCTGAGCCGTCTCTCCAGCCCCCTTGAGTATTCTTCCCATGTGCATGCGCACTTCATATTCTGGTAGAAGAAAATGTTAAATGATGGTGTTACCTGTGTAGGCGGAGAGTGGGGGGGGGGACGCTGGAGTGGTTCTTGGTTTACAACATTACAACAGTATGTTAATGTTGCTTGCCAGATAAAATTTAGGATGCTCCATTATAATTTAATTGTCAGATTGAAAAGTTCGGGGTTTTGTGTGTGTGTGTGTGTGTGTGTGTGAAAGTGTGCTTCAGGACCCCTATTATCGTGTAGCCTGACCCGAAAGTGCTGCTGCTGGTGGGGAACCCGAGGACAGGACACTAATCTCAGTATTTCTTGGAGAAAGTCGCCATTCTGATTGGAAAGATGGGCAGAGCCCAGGAGGCCAAGGATGCCAGGCTAGCGTTGGAGGTTGGCATTGTGTGGAGTCCCAGAATGCAATGTGCACTCCCAGGGTACCCTGTGAAGTCTGAGAGTCTGTGCCAGGGCTGCTGGAACCGTTAGCCTATCAAATCTTTCCTCTCAGGAATCTCATCCTAGCAACGAAGAGCTGACCAATACCTATGCAGCAGCCATGACAGGTTAAGGAAGATGTCCCACACTAGAGCCTGACATTTGTCTCCAGGGGTCTGTTGCTACCAGCAAGAATGTCAACCTCTTTTGGGTCCAGGACATTGCCGGCGGCCTTGGAATGGGCACAGGGAACCAAAGGTTCCCCAACCTATCTGGGTAGGACGTCAGGCAGGCCGTTGGGACAGAGGAACCAGTGGGACTAAAGACTATATGTTTCCTCAGTGGACAAGAAGCATTTCAGTATTTCTCAAGCGCCACTGAATGACAGCATCTGAAGAAGAGACATGTACCAAATACACAGCAAAACAGAAGAAACAGGAGGAGTTAATTTTACCATTTCATTTTGCTCAAGATACAATCAATATATAACTAATTAATGAGATTAATGATTCACGAGAGACTTTGACTTTTTTAAAGACTACCTCAAAATCCAGAGAGCACAGAGGCCACATGTGGTGATTCCTCTCCCAGTCTTGTGGTCTTTCCCACACCCCTGTGGTCTCCCCCACACCCCACCCCTATCAGCTTTCTAGGATTTGGGAGCAGCAGCCACACTCTATTCTGGAAACTTCCTGTGGGATTTGCCTCACTCCCAACTCCTGTCCCGCCCCACTCACCTGTCAACCTTCCCAGCCCTTAACATGTGCAGGTTGTGCCAAAATCATATCAGCTGGCTCAGCTCTGGGTGCAATTATATTAGTTACCTGGTCAAGCTGAGCCTTACTAAAGCTTCATTGAGCTCCTGATCGCAGGCGCCTCTGGGTTCCTGAGGATAGGAAGAGGTGTGTGTGGGCTGAGGCCTTACCCGGGCGGCCCCTTTTCAAGCCATCTGAGATGAGGGAGGTCTTTTCCTTCAGTTTTCTCCAGGGAGGCGAGCCCTGCAAGCTAAAGAGCTATTCCCTGTGCTCTAGCGCCTCCCTGTGGTGCAGGAGAGAAATCTGAAAATGGCCTCCTGCGTCTCCGCCTCACTGAGCTTAATGAAAGGCCGGGAAGGACCAGCTGGCTTTTGTTATCTCCTTTAGTCTGAGAGGAAATGAGATTTGTTACTGAATGTCCAGCGTCTCCCGGGGGTCGAGCTGCCTGCTGAGAGTTCAGACGCTGTAGTGACTGCAGCGCGAACTGAGCGGAAGGAAGCATAAATCCAGGCTGCCCCTCTGTCTAAAGGACAGAATCCTGTCCACACCTCACAGGAGACTGAGCCCCAATGTGGTTTTAATGTTGTCTGTCGATCGGAGTTAGCTCTGGCCTCGACCAGTTAAAAACAAACAAAACAGACATCGAAAATAAATTAATAAACGAATAGATAAATAAACGTGATAAAGTCAGAGAAGGCTGGTGGCAGCCTTGTATGTTTGACTAGTGACTGGAAATCTCTGATATCAAGGAAGGTATGTGAGGGCTAGAGAGATGGCTCAGTCAGGCAAGCACTTGCCTTGCCTTGCATGGGGGAACCGGAGCTGGAACCGCGGACCCCACACTGGTGACGGGGACACTTCAGTAATCCCAACTCTGGGTTGGTTTAGACAAGCCAATTCCACTGGCTGGCCAGCCACTCTAGCTTACTTGGTGAGTTCCAGGCCAATGGGAGACTCTCTCTGAAGACAAGGTGGATGGATGGAGCTTCAGTAATGACACCCAAAGTTGTCCCTGGTTTCTGTGCATGGGCACACAGGTGAACACACAGACAGGCGTGTAAGGCAGGACGTTCTTTGGTTGTGTTCCAACGAGGGATAGGACAGTGGTTTTAACCAACAGAGACAAGCAACGAATGCCCTTCTCACCCCCCAAGTCATAAGCCACCTGCAACTTCAGACTGAGAATAAAATCAGCCCCCAAAATCCTGGCTTTGCAGCGTCTTGGAGGAGAAATGACCCCAGAAGTTGAGCCTGCGCCTTGCTTCAAGTTTTTGCCGAGGCTTACGGCTGCCAGGGAGTGTTTCCCCATGGCCACTGTGGCTTTGGGAGGGAGGGGCGTGGCCTTGCTAAATAAAGTACCTCAGATATAGAGAGTCCTCACCCGGTGACCCCAGCACTTAGAGTTCTTAAATGTATTTCTCATTTCCCTTAAGGCATCGATGGCTTTAAAAGTCCAATTTTGCTAGGAGAGCGATTTAAGCTTTTATTTGACATCCTAACAGCCTAAAAGTTCTCGTTGTGTGGGTTCTGTGGGAGATGTTCATCAATGGGAGCCAGCGACAGAACTTGGTCGTTTTTCTGGATGGGTACGTCAACGTCAGCGTCAGCGTCAACGTCAGCGTCAGCATCAGCGTCAGCATCAGCGTCAGCGTGAGGTACTTCAGGAGGTAGGATGTCTGTGCACCATCTGTAGCTTCGTGCATCTGTAATGTTTGCACACGTGTGTCTGAGGGACAGCGGTTAGAGGTCTAGGGACAGAAAGTATCATTGCACGAACCCCGTAAGGAAGACCCGGATGCTTGCCTAGCCTTGACACGTTCCTCAGCTTGAGCTTCCGAACGGTACCTAAGATCTTCTGTTAGTCCTGGCGTCGGGAGAGGAGTTGATAGCTGAGACGTCTAACTCAGGACATGCAAGTTCACATCCTGATGAAGGAGCAGGCTTGGTGACAGCATCGGCCAGTGAGTTACAGAACACAACACTGGAAAGTAAGGCTTCTTCGGGGAGGGAGCTGGAACGGGTGGAGATGGGACAGGGTGGATGGATATCTCAGCAGTTAGGAGGACCCAGGCTTGGTTCCCAGCACCCATGTGCCCATTCACAGCCATCTCCAGCTCAGGGTATCTAATATCAACTTTTGGCCTCTGAGGGCGCTGGTATGCACTTAGTGTAACATACAGTTAAATAGCCATTCATACATACATGTAAAATAAAAATCAATAAATCCCAAAAAGAAAGAAATGAAGGAAGAAAAGAAAGAAAAGACAGACAGAGGCGGATTGCTGACTGCCAGGGACATGTTTTGTAAGACCTGTGGTAGATAGCTCTTGACTCTTGTACTGGCTGGCCTTGTGTATCAACTTGACGTGAGCTACAGTCATCAGAGAGGAAGGAAGGAGCCTCCGTTGAGGAAATGCCTCCATGAGATCCAGCTATAGGGTGTTTTCTCAATTAGTGATCAATGGGGTGGGACCCAGCCCACTGTGGGTGGTGTCATCCCCTGGGCTGGTGGTTCAGGGTTCTATACAAAAGCAGGCTGAACAAAGGAGGAGCAAGCCAGTAAGCAGCATCCCTCCACGGCCTCTGCATTAGCTCCTGCCTCCAGGTTCCTGCCCTGTCCGAGTTCCTGCCCTGATTTCCTTTGATGATGACAGTGGTTTGGAGGCATGAGGTGGATAAAGCCTCTCCTCCCTGTGTTGCTTTTGGTTATTGTGTTTCCTCACAGCAATTGAGACCCTAACTAGGATAACTCTGAATACCTCACTTTCTTCCCTAGCATGGTCAGGATGTGTGGATGGTGCTTACTATTTCCTATGGCAGCGGGTAGGACTTGGGGCAGTTCCAAGGACGGCTGGTCACTGGTGCCATCAAATATTAAAAAATCTGTATCTACTGTACCCTTAAAATGCTGGTCTCTGCCCTTTAAAAGAGTCTAATAGTGAGAAGATGACTATGGGGTTTAGGGCACATATTCTCACAATGTCACATGAAGGAACAGGAGAGGAGAACGGAGAGAAGAAAGTCAGAAGTAGCATTAGAAAGTCAGGCATGGGGGCTGGGGATTTAGCTCAGTGGTAGAGTGCTTACCTAGGAAGCGCAAGGCCCTGGGTTCGGTCCCCAGCTCCGAAAAAAAAGAACCAAAAAAAAAAAAAAAAAAGAAAGTCAGGCATGGGGCAGGGTGGGGCAGGGGTGTTCTGGAGAGATGGCTCAGTGGTTAAGAGTGCTGACTGCTCTTCCAGAGGTCCTGAGTTCAAATCCCAGCAAACACATGGTGGCTCACAACCATCTGCAATGGGATCTGATGCCCTCTTCTGGTGTGTCTGAAGACAGTGACAGTGTACTCATATACATACAATAAATACATTAAAATACAGGCATTAATCTATATGAGGTGTCTTAGTTAGGGTCTTATTGCTGTGAACAGACACTGTGACCAATATAAGTCTTATAAGGACAACATTTAATTGGGGCTGGCTTACAGGTTCAGTTCATTATCATCAAGGCGGGAGCATGGCAGCATCCAGGCAGGCCTGGCGCAGGAGGAGCTGAGAGTTCTACATCTTCACCCGAAGGAAGCCAGGGACAGACTGAGCATCCTCAGGCAGCTAGGAGGAGGGTCTCCAAGCCCACCCGACAGTGACACACTTCCTCCAACAAGGCCACACCTTCTCTGGGCCAAGCATATGCAAACCATCGCATGAGGAAAGAGAATATCTCTGAATTCAGCCTCCGGGAGGCACCTCCAGTGGCCTGAGTGACATGTACCCTTGTGACAATCTAGAACGTAGGAACCATGCCAGAAAGCCTGGCATGAGTACTAACATCTCCATCCTCACTCAGGTTTCTCAGAACTGATTTCTGAAAGAATACCTGATGGGCAACCCAGGCTCCCTGGAAAATGGACCCTTTCTTCTGTTTCCCCCACAAATCAAGATCCATGAGTTTGATACCCCCAGTCACAGCCACAGAATCTTAGGATAGGAGGGTCACACGGGATGAAGAATTGGAGTAACTGATTGACCTAGACTGGGTGGTCTCTGTCGTACCGAACTGCAGGATGGGGTGAAGGTATGGCTGTGGCGAGGACAGGAAGTGTGTGTGTGTGTGTGTGTGTGTGTGTGTGTGTGTGTGTGCAGATCTGTTTTGAGTTGTATCCTCTTAAAATAGAAAGCACTTCCCCAAGACCTGTTTCATGATCCTACTTAGAAAGCTGTTCATCGATCTTCTGCTTCTTTATATGGGACCATTTCAAATAGTGTCATCATAAGACCCACAGACATGGAGCTGGCTGTTCATGGACAGGCGGCCACATCACGTTTCCTACATGCCTCACAGCGTGATGTGGAAGGCTGTGCAGTCTACATAGCCATCCTAGCCAGAGGGTTAAAGGAACGGAGTGACTACGGTCAGCTAGGAGGCTCAGGGGGGATGGAGAATTTTAAGAAAGAAATAGAAAAATGTGCCTTTGGGAATCATAAAAAACAGTGTCGGTCCAGTCCTTCCTGAGTCGGTTTTTGTGGTTAGTACCAGGATGTGGGCATGTCATCCATGGCGGCTAAACGCTGCCCCTCTGTTGACATGGTACAGCTTGAACCCACGAAGTATGGAGCTTGGCTTTGTCGTTTCCTTCAAGATAGGATTTTTCTAGGTTGTCTTCCAGGCTGGCCTTGGAATCTCAACCCCCTGCCTCAGCCTTCTGGGTACTGGGATTACAGGTGTGGATAGACTGAACATCTGCTGTACCCGATGAGTTAAAATGGTCTACCGCAGAGCAGCAAAGACAGTTCCAGCCATGGGCATTGTTCTCCAGGGTCACTAAGGCTGTCGTCCTCAAGCACCCTGGGGGCCGAACTAGATTTAAAAAGGAAGAGAAAATCGATATAAAGATAGCATCATTTTCTGTGGTGAGATGTTGGCTTCGAACAAACAGTCCAAGGACATTTTGAGGCCATGTGGGGGAAAACCACTTATTTGCATTTTACCGTTTTTTTTCCTATGGTGACTCTGCTCTGTTCCTAGGTTATCTGTTTGCTTTAAAATTAAAAACTGTTGAACCAAACACACAAAAGAGGGAGAGAGTGGGCCGGCTGTCAATTTTGCTGCAGTCTGGCTCAAAGGGCACAGCCCTGAAGGACAGCTGCATTGCTCCTCCCTCCCCTTTCATCGCAGGAGCAGTGGTGCCAGCTGCAGCCAAGCCGCAGTCTGTGTCCTCTGTGATGGTCACCCCAGTCTTCCTCTCTCTGGCCCCTGCCTCCCAGCAGTGGCATTTTCTGGTCAGGCTTCTTAGTTACTCTTCTACTGTTGTGACAAAACACCACAGCCAAGACAATTTGTTGCAGTAAGTTAAAATGGGTTTCTTTTACTCCACACCAGTTCCAGAACCGAGGGGCCTCGTGACATCTGTGAGACATTTTCATCTCAGTCATGTGACTCACCCGCTAAGCTCCATCCCATATCACACTGCCGATGGCTACTCTCTGAGCCCGGCAGCAATCTCTCTACCCATCTAGTTCCCAAGGCAGGTTGCCACCATGCCAAACACACATCCCAATTCCGTGGCAGCCCAGTGTGTCCAACCACCACACACTCTTGAACTCAATTAAATTGCCACATTAAAGAACACACACAATACAATAACCTCTGATCCAATTGATAAGATATGATTTGCTCATGTAGACATACAAAGCCCTAGACACATCCATCCCTTAAGAATATTCATAACAACCTGTAGATGTGCAGAGAGGAATCTTAACATCCACCTCCATGTTCTCTTAGCTGCTGCTTCTCTCCTTTCTAGTTTCCCCATCTCTAAAACTTTTCTCCTGCCCATCCTTCCTTCTCGTCCAATAACAGGCCTCGTTCTATCCTGTACCTGCCTTCACTTGTATAATGACATCAACCTACAACAACTTATAAAAGAAAGCATTTAGTTTGGGGTACACAGTTTCAGATAGTGAGTCCATGACCATCAAGATGGGGAGCGCATCAGCAGGCAGGCAGGCTGGCAGGCAGGGCTCTGAAGCAGTGGCTGAGAGTTCTATTTAATCCACAAACAGGAAGCAGTAAGAGAACTAACTAGGAATAGTGTTTGCTTCTGAAACCTCAAAGCCCGCCCCCAGTGACACACCTTCAACAAGGCCACACCTCCTAATCCTTCCCAAACCATTCCACCTAGTGAACAAGTGTTTAAACATATGCACCTCTGGGTGGGGGTGGGGAGGTGGGGGGGCTCTTCTCTTTCAAACCATCACAGCAGGGTTCCAGAATTGTGTGTTTGAAACCTGAGAACTTCTGGTCAAAGCACACAGGATGTGATTCTTGTTAGGAGTTGGAGAGAAGAACCCCCCTCATCTCTTCCCAAGAATATTGAAGCCAAGGGTGGTTTGTATTCAGGACAGAGAGTGAGGCAGTGGGCAAGGGACAAGGGCCTCTGGGTATTAGTTAACTAAGAACTGCCCGCATTCCAGAACCAGATGCCCCCCTATCCCACACCCTGCCCTTAATCATTAAAGTGACAGGTTTTTACCTTTTTGTATTTTCCCTATGTGAATGCTCCCTACCTCCTGGTCTCTCTCTCTCTCTTTCCATCCGTACTCAGAGGCAGCGTTTTGTATCTCCCCTCGCCAATAAATCTCTTGCATGAGTCTGTGGCAATGGGGTGACTTTTTTGTGGCATTCCTTGGCCAAGGTATTCTTTTGATGCAAAACCCTTTCCCTGGGTTCACAGTTGAGTGTTTTTCTTCTAATGAATTTATTGACTCTTGAATTCACGCCCTGTTTCATGATCATTCCCGATGCCAGGCAGGGGAAGGACGGTGAGGCCAGCCACTGTCTCTGCTTATGACACCTGCGCCTTTCTTGAAGTGTTTTGTTTCCCTGCAAAATATCATTTTCTGTATTCAAAAGACACGCATATTTTGGAACACTGGGCTAAAAGTCTAAAATGTGCTTTTGTGCGTTTTTATGGAATCTTGTTGGGTCAAAATCAAGTCCAGTCATAAGGGTAAACATAGCTCCTTCCCCTTTCTTGGGAATGGTGGTGATCTAAGGACTACCTAGGGGGAGTAATAGAGACACAAGGTCAGGGCTTCCGTCCAAACCATGGACACCTTAGGGAAATGCTCTTTTATTTGTTACTGTCATTATTTCAGACAGGGTCTCCCTCTGTAGACTGGCTTAGAACTCACCACATAGATCAGGCTGCCCTTGAACTCAGAGAGCCCCCCCTCCTGACCCCCGCCTCTGTCTTCAAATGCCAGGATTAATGGTGTGTGCCAACATTCACTGCCAAGATTTATTAGTTTCGAATGGTGTGTACATGTTTGTCTGTTTCTAAATCCTCTACCTGCCTATGTGTGTGTTAAACATGTAAAACACTACTCCCATGACAGCTTTCTATGTCACTCCATTTGACATAGTCCTGTGTGTGGGGGTGCCCCTTCTTTATACTTTGCAGAGAAAATGGAGAGGCAACATACAATTAGTAAAGTTTCATCCCGGAGTTTGAAATTGGGCCTCTGAACTCTCTATTCACCACGGAGAGGTAAAAGCTTTATAACTCTGTGTCTGTGATCCTAAGGTAACAAGAGGGATGGGGCCTTCCCTCTAGAACTACACAAAGCTATTTAAACCCAATCCTTCATTTCTGAGCAGACTAAACGAGACCATTGAACAAGCCCATTTTAACACATTTATTTTCCTTTCTGCAGCGAGCATGCTGTATATGTCATGAGAGTTAACTCCTTTGGATACGGTTTAATTTTCCATTACACGAATATCAGCAACCTTTTCCATGTCTCTGTGAGGTGGCATATAAGGGAGCCTTGTGAGGCAAGATAGTCCCAAGAGGGAAAGTTCCGGAATTGCAAATCAGCCGCTTGCAAAACGAATAAGAAGAATGAGTAAGAAAAATTCCTCCTCCCACCGGGAACCCCAAGTTCTGCGTGGTGTTTGTGAGAGCAGGTATGAGGCAGTTTTTGCTTCTTTTTTGTTCCTGCTTCCTTGCTAGAGGGCCTTCAACTTGATTTAGTGGGGAGCTTTGACATATGGTGTCTAACTCACCCCGTGAGATGAAAATTACAGTCATTCAGGGCTACGTCGGCCTTCACATGCCAGTCCCTTTGCAGTGTTTCAGATGGAAAGGCATATTTTCCAACATCGTACTTATATTACATATGTACGTATTGGGTAAAAGTCACTTCTCATTTTAAGGCAAAGATGGGTGGTAGAGAGGGAACCTGTCACCCTCTGTTTCCCAAGGAAGTGGATTATGGAGTGTGGACTTTCTAAGGTAATGGGAGGTAGCCATTGAAGTGAGGTAAAGAGAAATTGAACACAGCAGAGTATGGAGTGGTAACCAAGAGTCACAGCTGTCTCCCTGAACCTCACAGCATATCCTTACAGTGTTACTGTTTCTTCTTTTAAAATCAAGTTACGAGGATATTTAGATCTTACCCAACTCATGCCGATGTTATAGGAGCTGAGACCACAGACAGGAGAGACAGCAGACTCAAGGTCATTGCTTCGTTCTATCCTTAACTCATTCTTGAAGATCGCTTGTTTCTTTCTTTTGGTTCTTTTTTTTTTTTTTCGGAGCTGGGGACCGAACCCAGGGCCTTGCGCTTCCTAGGCAAGCGCTCTACCATTGAGCTAAATCCCCAACCCCGCTTGTTTCTTTTTTTCAATCGTTTTTTTTTTTTCCAGAGCTGGGGACCGAACCCAGGGCTTGCTTGTGCTTGTGCTTGCTAGGCAAGCGCTCTACCACTGAGCTAAATCCCCAACTCCTCTTTTTTTAATATTAACTGTATGTATATAAGCATTGTCTGCACGTATGGGTCCTGTGTATGCAGTACCTGTGGAGGCCAGAAGGGGGTGATAGAAACATTTTCCTTACAGTAAATCGAAATACATTTTTCTAGCTTCCAACCATTGACTCTTGGGCAGCCTTCAGACAGATACCTATAGACAATCTAATCTTTCTTTTACGTTAGACCCCCTGTATGCTTTGGCAGTCTTTCCCTAAGAGGACACAGAAGGGAGAGACCATGGCTACTTTATAATCTGTGTTCTAAAGTCACGTTCTGCATGCATACACACACCCATGTTATTATCAGCTTAGCAGAAACTATTAATGGTTTCTTTGTTCTGAGTTAACTAACCTTCTCCCCAGCCCAGACATCTCTGAAGGAATACCAAACTGTTAACAGGGGTAACTAACTGGTAACTAACTCGATTCAGTGTTTCAAATGCCTGAGCCTCAAACATCCACAGAATGAAGAGAAGACACAAAGGCTGATAACAAACACAATATCACAACTCTCGGAAGTGTGGCTGGGAGGTCGACAAGATGGCTCAGTGGGGCAGAGATGCTTGTGACCAAGCCCAACTATGGGAGTTCAGTTCCTGAAACCTACATGGTTGAATGTGAGAGCGGACTCCTGAAAGACCTCCTTTTGACCTTCACACTCACCTAAATGTATATATTTTGGTGCATACAATGTAGTCAGTCCCAAAGGTCTGTCATCTGCATTTGGGAAGGACACAGACACTCAGAGCTCCGTACCCCATGATTGTTCTAGAAGTCAGGGTACTTAACTTTGAGTCTCTTCTTTCCCTTCCCATCCCCACACAATCCTCCACTTATTTCTATGGTTTCTGCCTCCTCAGCGCCTCTTGAATTCACTGGCTACTCCACTTACCCGAGACCATCACTCTAGGCCAAGCTGCACTCCTCATCTGGACAGAGGTGGCAGTCCTGAGTGGTCACCCCAGTCCCCAGTAGCCTTCTTCTAGTCTGTCCTCCACCCTGAAGCTCGTGTGATGCGTTAGAACTGCAAACCTGACCCTGCTGCCCTCCAGACAGTCGGTTAGCAGCACCGAGTTATTCTGGAATGAAATGTCCCTTAGCGCAGGTCGGAGGTTCCTGGCAGAGTCTCCATCTTGAGTTGTTCTCTGTCACTCAAGGCAGAGTTCCATCTGTCCCTTGAACAGGGTGTTCCCTCTTTTGGCTCTGGACCTTCAACTATTTTCCTTCTAAATAAAATTCTCTCTCCCATCCTTTTCGCTAAACGTCATTTAGCCTTAGTGTGTCCCCAATCCAGGGTGGTCATATGACTTCCCTGCTCCAGGTTGGCTCCCCCTGTTGAGAGTTTTAGGGCACCCTGTACTTTTCCTTCTCAATGCTCTCCGCTGCTGCTGCTGTAACATCTTCATTTAAACTAAATTTCTATTAAAATTTTACTTAATAAAATTTTTATTTTTATTTAAGTTTACTGATAATGAAAATTTTAACTTTTATTAAAATGTATTTATTTCACGAAAATCCTAGTGTTATTAATGAACGAATGGTGTTTTTATTAAATCTTATCTAATACCACATTAATTTTTATCAAAATTTAATACAAACCCTACTTTTTATTAAATTTTGTTTACTTAATAAGTATTAACGGTTTTGTTGAATTTTATTTATTTGATAAGATTTTAATTTTTATTAAAATTTATTTACTTAAAAAATTTAAATCCAAATGAAGCTGTTATGACAGTAGCAGAGAATTTCAAGCTGAAGTTAAACAGAGGAAGGTGCCCTTCATCCTGTAGTCTCAGGAGTGAATTCATGACCCCCACTGCTGTTCTCTGTAGTTGGCTGGCCTGGTGCAGCTTATATTCTGATGCTAATATCAGGCCCCCAAGACCTGGTTGCCCGAAAAAATCTGCACATAGACCCAAGTGACACTATGTGACCTTGCCCCCAAATTATTTTTGATTGATGAATAAAGATGCTGATAGCCAATGGCTGGGTAGAAGAGACGTAGGCAGGGTTTAACATTCCAGGTCTGGGAGTCAGAGGTGAACCCTGAGGGACAGAAGAATGTGGAGAAAGAAGGAGAAACTGCCATGAGTTTGGTGAACCATGAAAACGTCGTGGCCCTGAGGGCTGGCCAATTGGAGTTAAAAGAAACCCAGATGAAACATAGTAAGTAATAATTTGGGGTTATCAATAAAAAGTCGATGCTAACAGCATGGAGGGTAGATATCTATTTAGCTCCAATGCTAATTAAGGCTTATTGTAAACATTAACAGCTCTCTCCCCAGCTTCCTCAGACTATTTCGATGCAAAGCCCAGAAACCACATCATCTAACCCAAAAATTCAGTGTGCATTTCTGAAAAACAGAACTTGTTTAATTCTCCCTGGGGTGAGGACACCCTGAGGCTAAGTGACGCTCATGAAATGGATGGGCGAGAGGCAGAAGGCTGGAGAGTTTACTGAGAAGGAATAACCTACCAGCTAACAGCCCTAAGGTTGTGTTGTAAGCAGCCCAGTGACTGTTCTTCTAGGGCTGTGTTGGGTCTTCGCTAGACTGCTGTGGTCTTCGTCAGTCCAGGCAGCAGGAAGGGTTCCACAGAGGACGTGGCTGCAGCAAGGGGAAGGGTTTCTTTCTGAGCTGGAGGCTGAACATCTGAACTTAGGAAAGTCAGCATGGCCAGGTTATAGAGGCCTGCCTCTTAGTTATATGCTATCGTGTGGGGGAGGAGGGCAGGAGATGGCTCGTTCACAGATACAGACATATATGCGGACATAGACATAGACTCAGACATATACACAGAGACACATGCAGACAGCGACACATACACACAGATACAGACATATACAGATACAGACAGACACACAAGCAGACACAGATGCACACAGATACAAATGCTTACAGATATACAAAGACCCAGACATACAGATATATACACTCATAAACAGACAGACAGACTCACACACCCAGACACAGATACACAAACAGACACACATGCAGATACAGACACACACAGATACAAACAGACACAGACACATACACACAGACACACACACAGATACAAACACACAGACAGAAACAGACATACATACAGTCAGACACACACATACACACACCCATCCCCTACCTTTCCCTTCTCTTTCTTTTCTTAGATAAGGACTCATTATGTTCCCTTGGCTAACCTCTAACTCAATGTATAGACCAAGTTGTCCTGGAACTCACAGACGCCCACCTGCCTCTGCCTCCTGAGTGCAGGAGCCACCACATCCCACTCTGTTTTTAATTCCACCTTTAGGGCCCTCCCTCAGGGCAAACTGAGTCAAAGACGGATTAAGGGTAGAGACAAGATGAGGATCTGTCAAAATGTCTCTTCAAATGTAAGGGAAGCAGTACTCACTGTGCGGGCTACGTGGACCAGGGTTCAGATCCTGACTGGAATTAACCAGTCGTGTTTTGTGGTCCAGCTCTCTAAAGATCTGCTTCTTTGTAACGAAAGCTTAACGTCAGTTGTATCAGCACAGCACCTGAGGCACACCGGATGCTCAGTATTATAGCACTGATTTTCTGCTGCCCACCAGACAGTTGTAGGGACAGATCCATGGTCTGTGCTAATGTGTGTTGAGATGTACTCCCAAGCTGGGACAGTTCAGGGGACATCCTCCACTGGTGTAGCATGCTCTCCCTGCCTCAGCTGCCTCCCACTCGAGTCTCTATATCCATGTCTGGGATGGGATTGGAACTCTCACCTCCTTTATTGCTGTCTGAGTGCAGGCTAGACCCTACTCCCTTTCAGTCAGTCTGAGTTCACAGGATGCGCTCTCCAGGACCATTGCTTCAAATGGCTGGATTTTTTATTTTTATCCCCAAACACAAGGTGAAGAGTCATTTTCCTCATTACTTTAAGTAGTGAAGTGACATTCACTAGATGAGGGGGAACCAGCTCATTTCCTGTGCTACCTCCCAGGCGGCCACACTGCCAGTACCCTCTCAAGATGGCATTTAATATTCCTTAGTATTTCTCTTTGCTCATTTGAACTCCATGTATCTTAGCAGACACGCCATCACTCCTTTTTTTTTTTGTGAGGATGGGGTCTGTGATTATACGCTTCTACCCCTTCGGCAGATCTCTCTGCTTCCCCTTAAAACTCATTTAGAAGCGGCCAAGCTCCTGTTCACAATTTCCTTATCTATTGGTGATTTCAATTCCCCCTTGGCAATCTTTGCCTCACCTTTCCCAATAGCGTAGCAACAATGCTTACAGACAGAACAAATGGAAGCAAAATAGCAGCCGAATGAACACTGTATTTTTCTGGCGGTCCCTTGGCATTGCATCTCTGTCCCGGGAAGACGCAATACAATGGTTATTCTGACCTAGAACAAACAAGGAGCGAAAAAAGAAAATGTTATCTTTCCTTCCACCCACAAGCTCTCAATTTTTAAAATGTCATTTCACCGTGGGTCTTTTCTGGTCGGTGATTTACAGCCATTTATTTATTAATAAAAGCTGCCCCCAAGTAGTAATTTATTCTTTCTGTTTTATTGAAGAACACTGCACCATCTTTATTTTAAAACATTTTTTTCAAGGTCAGCCAGTAGCCCATTTATTTTGAATTATGATTGGTGAATTGAAATTGCACAATGATTATGACTTTGTCACTTTAAATATATGGGCTTTGGAATCTAAAGACTTTCTCTTCTGCGTTCAGGCACTTGGGTAACCTTCGCCAAGCAGATCAATGTCTTTGAGCTTTAGTGTGGTCATCCGTACATGGGTGTCAGGATCAACAAAACACCATGACAGAAAAGCTCTGAAGAGAGTCCCTGACAGGGAGAGTCTCTACAGAATCGCCTGTCTCTTCTTCTGAATGGATTCTGATAGGACTGAAACTGTTAATTTTGAGTTAATTCCCAGGAAGTTAATTTTTATGGATTTATCTGTAAAAATTGAGGCAACAAAAGGCAAATTTGTTAGTTGGGTTAGTATGTATTTTACATGTATGATGTGTGAGTCTGGATGTATGTATTTCCTAATATTCCTAGCAATGTTCATTTTCCAGTTGTTATAAATTTATTTTTTGTGTGTGTAAGGGGGAAGGGGGACACAGGGTTTCTCTGTGTAGCCCTGGCTGTCCTAGAACTCACTCCATAGACCAGGCTGAGCTTGAACTCAGAGATCCACCCGCCTCTGCCTCCTGAGTGCTGGGATTAAAGGTGTGCACCACTGCCCAGCCTTAAAAAAATAATTATTTTGTGTAGTTGAGTGTTTTGCCTGCATGTATATCTGTGTGCCACACGCATGCTTGATGCCTGAGGAAGTGGTGAGCCTCCATGTAGGGGCTGGGAATCAAACCCAGGCCCTTTGCAAGAACAAAAAAGTCCCCCAGTTATAATTTTTTAATTATATATTTATATGTATATACATATATATACACATATACACATATGTACATATATACATACATACTTATATACATGTACACACACATACACACACACACACACACATATATGTTTCCTGTGTAGAGGGCAGAGAGGGCATCAGATCCTCTGGGACTGGCATGAGAGATGGTTATGAGCCACCACATATGTACTGGGAAACAACCCAGTTTAAATTTTCAAATCTCAGTCCATCACCAGGGGAAGTCCAAGCAGGAACCTAAAGGTGACTCTGCTTGCTATCATCATCTGACCCGGGAACTCACTTCACAAACCCCCAAATACAGCAGGAATTCTCATGAATGAGGATGGCCTTCTGACTTCTAGGCTAGCTCATTCTCAGCTAGCTTTCAGGACTGCCTGCCTATGAATGGTGACGCCCACAGTGGGCAGCCCTCCTACCTCAATTAACACTCAAAACACTACCCCCACTGACTTGTCTACGGGTCAATCTGATCTAAGCAACTCCCCAGCTGAGCAGATTAACTAGGATGAAGAATATGATGGCGGGTCCATGGTAAGGACTTCGGGTTTCCTCCACTTTGAGGGACATGGCTCAACAGAGAGAGCTTTGGACAGAAGAGTTCCCAGTCCTGTGGAGAGTTAGAAGGTTCTCTGGTTTTTTGGTGGAAAAAGAGATGGGATGTGGTGGTTTGAATAGGTTCAGCCCCCCTAGACTCATGCGTTTGAATGCTTGGCCCCTAGGGAGTGGCACTATTAGGAGGTGTGGCCTTGTTATGGAAAGTCTGTCACTGTGGAGTTGGGCCTTTGAGGTCTTAAATGATTAAACTATCCCCAGTGTGAAACAAATCCAGTCTCCCCGTGGCTGCCTTTGGATCAGGATGTAGAACCCCTGGCTCATCCAACATCATGTTTACCACGTCTTCCCATCATGATAATGAACTCTGAATTTGCAAGCCCAGCCCCAATTAAACATTAGCCAAACAAGAGTTGTCTTGCTTATGACACAGCAATGGAAATCCTAATTGAGACATGGGAGGAACCAAGGATAACCTCGGGTGGTTGCAGAGAAGCTGGTTAGAGACATTTGTGCTCGTGAGAAGGGGTCAGGCTATGAGTGTGTTGCAAACAAACAAAGCCTGCTCTGGGCAGTGGTCAGTGCCCATGAGGCAGCGTCTGTGAGGTCCAAGCTCCAATGATAGGAACAGAAGAGGGTCACAGGAGACCAGGAGGCTTAGAATTCAGAGTCACAGGCACACGGGACATACTTAATTCACAGGGACAGAGGCCACTAAGCAGACAGATGTGGTGTTGTGCCAGGAAGTGTTTGTGAACCCCAAAAGACCACCAAGGAGCCGACTCATAATCATGTTAGGGTCTCTTCATTAAAATCTCCAGTTTGGGGTAACTCACCACCGGCCCACAGGGCACCCTCATTGGTACAGGATTTTATAAGAAATGAGAGCAAGTGAGCGGGGTGTTCAGCCCGGCAAGCATCTAATAGAATGACTATTGTAGGCTGACTGGTGGGTGCTCTGAAGTAAGACCATGAACAATCACAAATGGTCTGGAACAGTCAGACTAATCTTGGATTAACTGTTGCTAAGAAGTAACTCTGGGGTATGAGCCAAGGACAAGCCATGGGGGTCCTTCCTGGTATTTGGGTGTATCTTGAGTTCAGCTGGAGGTCAAGTTCTCAGGATTTTTTTTCCTTTTAAGACGGAGTTCTGTCCCAGGATGGAATAGGTTTGGCCTTTCAGTGGCAGGCATCAAGTCACATACAGGTCCGCACTGTAGCACAGGCAAACGCATGTGCTCCCCAGGGAATATTTGTAGAGAACCACACAAAAGTAGCACTCTACCAGGAATAGTGTGCACAGATTGCGTGTCTCTTTACTTCTGGGTTCCCTACACGTATGGTGTCAGCCATTTTCTCAGATGCCCAGAGGTAGCCATTCAGGTTACCCATTCAGGAGATCCATACCGGCTCCATGATGTCTAGAAACAGCCATGGTCTTCTGTTTTCTACATCTTTCTTCACAAAAACCCAAACACTTGAGTGATGTCTCTCACATTCCAAAGTTCCTTGAAGGAGGCATCTTGTTGAAATGAGAGTGTCCAAAGTTTCCAGATTCACCAACACGGGTGGACCAGCTGGCTTTGTGTGTTAACTTGACACAAGCTAGAGTCATCAGAGAGGTAGGAACCTCCATTGAGGAAATGCCTCCAGGACATCCAACTGTAAGGCATTTTCTCAATTAGTGATCAATGGTGGGGAGGGGGAAGAGCATTGTGGGTAATACCATTCCAGGGCTGGTGGTCTCGGGTTCTATAAGAAAGCCAGGGTTGCAAGCCAATAGGCAGCACCCCTCCATGGCTTCTTCATCAGCTCCTGCCTCCAGGTTCCTGCCCTGCTGGAGTTCCTGTCCTGACTTCCTCCAGTTGTGCTTTGGAAGGGTAACTGTTTTCCTCCTCAACTTGCTTTTTGGTCATGGTGTTTGATCGTAACAATGGACACCTTACTAAGACGGTGGTAAAAATGTAAAAAAAAAAAAAAAAAAAAAAAAAGTGAATGAACTCTCCAAGGTAGGAAATCAAAACAAAACAAGCAAACAGCAACAAAACAGAGGACAGTTGTTGAGGGGAGGAGTCAGGAGAGACAGGTGGGGTGCTCTCCTCTGGCCTGTCAGCGTATTGTCACAGGTAGAAAGAGAAGCATCAGATTGCCAAGAACTGGGGAGGCATGTGGGAAGTGTGGGTTTCTCGTTTATTTTGTTGTCTACAATGCCCCTGACTTCATAATCCCAAAGGCCACGTGTGGCATCTGTACCCCTGTAGAATCCCAGGGACTGTTTCTAAGGGAGTCTCTCTGTCTTCATGCTGTCCAGTCTTCTACTGCACATGCCCACGGAGGTCTTCCTAGATGTGTTCTGTGTTATGTCAACCCCTCACTCTAGAAACTTGGATGACACCCTAGTGCCAGCAGACAACAGCCCGCTAGCTTCCACTGCTGCAAACTGCCCCTCTTTCAGGATTGTATGGTCCTGCCTCTGGAGCCTTGTTCATTAGCATCGTGCTCTCTGGACAGTGGTCCCCATATTTGTCCCATGTTGTCCCCTCTTCCTGCCTTTCTCTTCTCTCTGGAGAGGGAAGACATGCCCAGACCTCTCGGCCGTGCCAGCATCTGGTGTCCTAGATGCCTTGCCAACATTTGTTGTTGACGAACGGGTGGGTTCTTAAAGTTCTTGTTCTGATTAGATTTTGAATTAATTTCAGGTTTATTACAGCAACAAAACAAAAATCGCTCCCTACCTTGGAAAGCAGAATTATGATCTGGATGAGTAATTCCCAAAGGAATCCTAAGAGGAATCCTTTCCTGGCTTCCTGAGGCTTTGAGTGAATAGATACTCAGTCTCAGAGGCCTGCTAACACCAAGCCACTCACCGCCCCATGCTTCCAGCAGATCACCGAGCACTAAATATATATATTTTAAGTTCTCTCATGGATTCTGGATTTCTCCTTTCCCTCAGCCACAGAGGACACAGGATTTAGTGTGCCCTTCTGCCCACCTCTACCCGATTTTTAAGGATAAACACTGGGAAGTTGCTGGCAGAAATTGCTTTCTATACCCATCGAAGGCATGTTATTAAAAGTTAATGGGTTTCCCTCACCAGGTTTGGGACTAATGTAGCAATAAATTGAATCAAGATGACTCAGGCGGTCTACATCACAAGAGACCGGTGGACAGGGAGCCAGAGGACTTCTGGGTTTTCTCAGGGGGAGAACGGGACCTCGGTAAGGCTGGGTGTCTGGTTTTAACCCATGAATCCAGGAGAAGTGAGGTTGCTTTCGGGATCAAGCCACACTGACCTAAAGTTGTCCGTTTGAAGTCTCTCATGGATGTTTTCTGGTTTGGGGCCAGCACCCTCTTGTGAAAGCTGAGATTCCTGGGTGTAGAGGCTAGAGAGAAAGCAAAGAGTTCCTGCAGCCTCAGCGGGGTGGGGGAGGGGACGGAGTCTTTGGGGAGGGTGGCAATGCCAGCCCATCACTTGCAGTCTTGGTTTCATTCTGGACCTACACTGTCTCAGGATCCTCTCTTGGGACCAATAGTGTCCCAATCACAGTTTAAGGACCACCTATATGGTACCCACTGAGTAGGTAAAAATGAATTAAAAACAGTCGGTGTGTCTTTCCTTTCCCTTTCTTTTTCTTTCTTTCTTTCTTTTTTTTTATTTGGAGCTGGGAACCGAACCCAGGGCCTTGCGCTTGCTAGGCAAGCATTCTACCACTGGGCCAAATCCTCAACCCCGTGTCTTTCCTTCCATCTGTTTCTCTCCCACTTTCTTCCCTGCGAGTTTTGGCTTCGACAGTGACAGGACATGGTGGAAACCTTTTCGTTGGGCGTGGATAATAAGTCAATGCTAATGATACTGTAGAGGGATGTTAGGGGATGAGGTAAAGTCCTATCGAGGAGACTTTGGAGGACACACACACACACACACACACACACACACACACCAAAAACCATCATCATCATCATCATCATCACCACCACCACCACCACCATCAACAACAACAACAAAACAGACTTCCTCCAGCATCATCCTGTAAAATGACAAATTGGCAAAGACTGGCCCTGAGTATGGGACCTGTATCAGATTGGGTGTCCTGATGTCGTGCTGGGCTAGTGGATTTATCCCGTCTCAACAACTTCAGGGCACCCTGTGTTCTCAGCAGGGCTGGGAGGAAAGAGGACCACTTCTAGGATGTTTTCAAGTGAGGCTCCTGCTGGATCGGCAGAGGGACAGGTAACAGGGGTCACTCTGTGGGTCAGCTGGGCAGCTACCTGCTGCCTGCAATTCAAAGAGCCTCGGCTTCCTAGGATAGACCAAGGCAGGCTTGTCTTAGTCCTAGTTTGGGGCTGATGAGAAGGAAGTCGGGGGCATAAGTGATTCATATGTATGCAAGCTGTGCCTCTTGTGACAAGCATTTACATCCAATTTATAGCTGCTGATTGTGTGGTCCCAGACTTCAGGCCAGCGTGGCCTCCTTCATATCTACTGAGCGGTCCTAAAGGGGGTCGGATTGGCAGCTTCCCAGGAAGGCAAGCTCTTTAGACAGAGCAACTGTGGGCGTGTGTCTCTTTAAATCTTGTGGGATGGAGGAGAACCGCCCAGGCAGTTACCAGGGGCGTGGCTTGTTACCAGTGGCTTCAGCAGCCAGGGACCAAACTGGGTATGGGATGTGAAGGGTGCGAGACAGTATCTCCTGAAGGCGGCTCAGAAAGGCCAAGGTAGAGGAGCCCAGCCAGGAAGATCACCCTCCCTACTGCTCCCTAAGGACGCTGACAGTCCAAACAGGCACAGGATGTTCTCTGTGAGCCCTGGAAGCACACATCTTCAAGTTTTATGAGAACATTCTGGCACTTCCAATGATATTAAAAATTTACTGCCCACGCTTCACTCAGATGGGAATATTCTTTTAGAAATGGAACGAGATACCTCCTCATGCTTCCGGGGCACCTTTCTGTCTGGAGCCACGGTAGCCAACGCCCTCCCTCCAATCCTTCCTCCTCCTTTATAGCCCACAGGCTTTAAGACTTCTTGAGGCTCATAGGCCTCTTGAAGCTCATGATTCTTCTATCTGTAAGGAAGGAATTGGTTTTAAAAAATTTTTAAAAATTCTTTTAAAAAAGAATTCTTTTAGAAAAGAATTTTTAAATTTTAAAAAATTCTTGGGCTCGGGAGATGGCTCAGCATTTAAGAGCACTGCTCTTCCAGAGGTCCTGAGTTCAATTCCTAGCATCCACATGGTGGCTCACAACCATTTGTAATGGGATCTGATGCCCTCTTCTGTTGTGTTTGAGGACAGCGACAGTGTACTTATAATAAATAAATAAATAAATCTTTTAAAAAAAGTCTTATGTTGTATGTGTATGGTGTGTATGTGTGTGTGCATGTACCACATGTATGTCCTAGCTTTAGGATCTTTTCACACAGTGGAAGGTGAAAGTCAAGACGATGGGCCGTCTTCATTCTCAAACCATTTTGTAACGGTCTTGCGGGGGATAAAGAGATCGACCTTGTATAAGAAAAATTGGGATGGAGAACGAGGTGCTACAGGTTCCTGAGACCCCTCCAAGAGTCTTGATCTGCTGCTGTACATGGCATTGGATCTAAGATGGCTCCTGGATAGACAGCAAAAAAAGGAATGGAGGCCAGGGCGGTAGCTGCTTCCCTCATCTTCACGGATCTCCCACCCCCTCGCTCCTTCTGAGTTACCTCATCAGACAGGGTTTTCATTGGGGCATAGTGACCGTGTGGTGAGATTCGATTGGCTGAAGATTCAGGGGCTTGAAATTGGCTCGAACTCAGTGCATGAGTTTATTTGCTAGGGAATAAACTCAGATCTGCATCCTGATGCTGGTCTCCGGAGTCTAATTCCCGGATTCAGGTTTTGACACGTGAGGCCATCACCTCTCGCCACGCCCTCATCCTCTGTTCTGTTCCCACATGGTATTAATCCATCGACACTACAACCATCTCCCAAAGAACCCACCTTTTAACACTATTGCAGCCTTTGAATTTAGGGGAACACCGTTCTCACCCGGAAGCCTCTGCATAGGTCCCCAACCCAAATACTTCTCCAAGCCGATCTGTTCCAGAAATGAGAGAGGCACTCAGCAAAGGGCACTTTCCTCTGGATCCGCAGCTACATAGCCCATCATTTATTTCTAGGAACCATGCATGGTTGGCAAGCTATCTGATGTAAATGAATATTTTCAAGCGATTAAAAAATAACCCAAATAGAGACAAGAGAATATTTTAAGTAGGAATGTTGTTAACAGGCAAGATTATTCCAAGGGGGCCAGGTCAGAATTGGGGTTTCAAGATGATTGGAGAACTGGGAGAATGCAGGGTGAGGCATGGGGGCGGGGCTCAAAGGCTGGGACCTCTGCCCTTGTTGGGACTCTGCCTTCCTTTGTGCTCCCTGTGCCCGTGACTCGGTAACAGACTCAGTCTCCCTATCTGTCATCCTCTACTTGAACGCCTCAGTCTCGGAGGATAGGAATTCTGTGGTCCCCGCGGCAGGCATCCCCCAGTCTGCATTTCCCCAACTGCTGCTCCGAGTGTGAGCGGTCCTGCGGCTTGCTTGACTTTCCTCATCGCGGAGCTGAAAGGCCATCAGCCGCAACAGGAAGTGAACACAGTCAGGAGGCCAAGAGGCGACGGAGAGACACCTTGGGAAGACTTTGGGCCTTCAGGATTTCTCTTATGTCTTGGGAACGTGGTTCTTATCCACCTTTTCATGTCTAGTCACAAACCCTAAATCCTAAACCCAGAAATGAGTTTCAAAATTTCTGAGTGAGATCACAAAACTCTCTCTTTATAATATTTTGGTAAAAATGTTTAGGGCAGATGACTGCGCTCCCCCGCGTCCCCTCACAACCCCTAGACTTTTCAGATCACGTCCATCTAAGCTAAAAATGAGGAAACTCATTCACATGCATTGATCTTGCTTTGGTCCTGGGCAGAGGGCCTTGTGGGATACTGAGGTGAAGGCAGCCACCCGCCAGTTAGCTATCTCTAGTGTACCTGGCTCACCAAAGATGATGATGTCAATAGACTTCTTGATCTCCTCAGAGCCCTGCTGCTTTGTTCCTTCCTGTCATAGCCTGAGGCTCTCTCACCTCCTTGGGGAACACAGAAAGTAAAATTATATTTCCTGCCACTAGGGGTCAGTGTTGTGTTCCTGACTGCTGCTGTGATCTTGAAGAAATAGCGGTGTGGTGATTAAAATCAAAGGCTTGAGCTGAGTCTGCCTGCTTCCCTCTCCATTTGGTAGCTGCGAACCCACTTGGTATTGGACTTGCTGGCCAACCCATCATCACTCTCCCTTAAACCCGTTCTGGACATTTTCTTCCTCATAAATGCAATGGGGACTGGTACTGGTGATACCGGCACCCACACCTTAGAATCCACATAACTCAAACTGGGGCATTGCCATGAAGGAGATGGACAGTGTTTATCTCCAGCGATTTTTCCTCATCACAACCAGAAAAAAAATCACTGAAAGTTTAAATTACAATTAATTATTTTACATAGAAGGAGATTAAAAAAAAAAAAGAGGTTACTGTCCTTGGCTGCACATCAGAGTCTCCTGAGAAGACCGAATAAAATCTTGCAACTCAGGTCTCAGCAAGAAAAGAGATGAGAGGTGGGGGGCTTCAGATGTGAGCATTTCTTAAACTTACTGAGTTGAAGCCAGTTTCAAACACTAGTTGAGCCGCTGGTGTCAAACAAATGCTTTGAACTGTTGGGGTCTATAATACAGTATGATTCTAGGAGGGAGGGAGGGAGGGAGGGAGGGAGGAAGGAAGGAAGGAAGGAAGGAAGGAAGGAAGGAAGGTGAAAATGAGCCAAAATTTGTATTCTAGTTCCATCTATTCTGGTGATCAATGTTACATTGGACGAGGGATATCATGATTTAGGTGTTCTTTCCCTATTAATGCTAAAGGACAAAGGTCATGACATATAATACTTAACAATGAATGGTTATTATTAGATATACTTCCGTGACCACAGTACTAAATTTCATTGTATTTATGGATCTTGAGCACACTTACCTTAAAATTCACGCTATCTTACATGTTTGAGCACGCTGCCAGCATGTGTCTGTGAGCTGTGTGTATGCAGTACCAGTGGAGACCAGCAGAGGGCGCGGGATCCCTTGAAACTGGAGTTAAACGGTTCCGAGTCACCATGCGGATGCTGGGAATCCAACCTGGGTCTTTTGCAGAAGCAGCCAGTGTTTTTGACCACTTAGCCATCGCTCCGATCTAACAGCTTTTCCTTTTTTCTTTCTGGGTTTGACACCCGCTGTCAGTTAGGCTCTGTGCATCTTGAATAAGATGTCTCTCACAGTCTCAGGCATTTGAATGCTTGTTCTCCAGTTAGTTACACTGTTTTGGGGGGCCTTAGAGGGTGCGGCCTTGTCGGAGGGAGTATGCCGTTGGAAGTGGTGGCCTTTGAGAGTGTAAAGGACTCGTGCCATCTTGAACTTGCGATCTTTGCTTCATGCTTGTGATTCAAGCTGTGAGTCTTCACCGCTTTGGCCCCATGCCTTCCCTCCGCCATCACCTGCTAGAACCGTAAGCCCAAATAAACTCCTTCTATACAGTGCCTTTGTCGTAGTGTTTTATCACAGCGCTAGAGAATCATCTGATACCCCATGGATGCAGAATTACATAGAAGGGTGGAGGGTGGGCTCGGCTCAGCGTTTAAACAGTGGACCACAAGGTCTGTTGTTCAGGCATGGGGTGAGGGCATGCCTCTCACATTAATATTAAATGCATCCCAGGGCCTGGGCATCGTATATAAGAAGAACAGAGCAGTCTCTAAAGTGTGAGGTGAAGAAGATGGGGCTGTCAGGGGCTAACCCTTACACAAGGTCTGTGGGCAAGTCTGTGGGGACATTTTCTTGATTGATGGTTGATGTGTGAGAAATCAGCCCGTGGTGGGTAGTGCCACATCTGGCCAGGTGGTCCTGGGAGGTTTAAGAGAAGTAACCGCTTGTGAGGTTGGAGAGCAAGGCAGTAAACAATGTTCCTCTGTGTCCTCTGCTCCAGTTCCTGCCTCAGGTACCCTATTGAGTTCTTGCCCTGTCTTTTCTTCATGATAGACTTTAAGCTTAGGATGAAATAAACCTTTTCTTCTGTAAGTTACTGATGGTTGTGGCATCACAGGGATAAAAAGCATACTCAGACACTGGGATGTTGCCTTTCATCAAACGCCAATGTCTTCAGAAACAGACTACAGCGTGGCATGTCAGCCATTGCACTTACTGGACACCATGTGCTTAGCAATGAGGAACTTGTACAACTTCCCAAGGTGGACTCGAGTTTTTCAGGGTAGTTCCAAGGTGTGACTGAATCATACCAAAGGGCTCCTGAAGGGAGCTCAGGGGGTCTCACGCTGGAAACATCACAGTTTCCTCTATAATTATTGTCAGAAATCTCACCCTAAAATCACTACAGTTCACTCACCCCGATTATCATTATGTCGTCATAATTCAAAGTTGGAGGATTACACTTAAAAATCTTGTGGGGGCACGGTTACTTGCACCTTTAATTTCAGCTCTTAGAAAGCAGAGACAGATGGATCTAATTAAGTCTGAGGCCAGATTGGCTACATAGCAGAGTTCCCGGCCAGTCAAACTACATAATAAGACCGTGTCTCAAAAAAAAATTTTTTTTGGAAGTAGGGAGTGCAAAGAACAATGTAAACCATTAAGTGGTTAACAGTGTGTCTTAGGGTTTTGCTGCTGTGAGGAGACACCATGACTGTGATACTTTGTATATGCTTGGCTTTGTCTCCTGGGATTAAATCTAGCTGGGTGAGATCTTGCCCCAGAGTTCCACTCCCTTAATCTGTTAACTCCTAAAACATAGGATTCAGTTCCATTCTACTTCCTGGTGTGCCATTAATACTTGAACCATATATTTTGTATTTTTCTTTTCTCAGCTTGCTCCTTTTTATTAAAATGCTCTTCATAAGAGTGAACTTAAATAACCACAGAACAGAATTTACACCAGGCTGTTTTGAGACTTTCTTTTTCAAAGCAATTAATCTATATCTCTTCACCTTAACCTCAGGCAGACTCTTCGGACAAGGGCAAAAAGCAGCCATATTATTCACTAAAATACCACAAAAACAGTCTTTAGGCCACATACTGAAATTCTTCTCCACTGAACTCTCTTTGGCCAAGTCTACACAGTTCAAATCAATCTCAGCAACAAAGTCTTTCATATTCTTACTTGGGTAGCCCATTAAGCCCCATTTAAAGCATTCCATTGCTTTCCAAATCCAAAGTCCCCAAGCCACATTCTTCCAGATAAAAGCATAGTCAGGTCTATCACAGCAATACCCCACTCCTGGTACCAACTTCTGTCTTAGTTAGGGTTTTACTGCTGTGAACAGACACCATGACTAAGGCAAGTCTTATAAAGGACAATACTTAATTGGGGCTGGCTTACAGGTTCAGAGGTTCAGTCCAGTATCATCAAAGTGGGAACATGGCAGCATCCAGGCAGGCATGGGGCTGGAGGAACTGAGAGTCCTACATCTTCACCTGAAGGCTGCTTGCAGAAGACTCACTTCCAGGCAGCTAGGGTAAGGGTCTTAAGCCCATGTCCATGTTGACATACCTACCCCAACAAGGCTATGCCTCCTAACAGTGCCACTCCCTAGGCTAAGCATATACAAACTATCATGCAGTGTGAATCATATAGAGCCATCTGGAACATATCCTGAAGTTGTTAGGAAACTTTTAGGGACCCAGTTCCCGCAGAAACTTGTGAGCACAGAGCAACATGAGAATGTTGATCCGTATGATATTGTATGAGTGTCAGAAAAGGCAGGGGGATAGGAACTTGATGGGAAAGATTCACCATCCTTTGTGCACGGCAAGGAGAAAGGATAGAAAGCCAGGAGCAGAGGCTGAGCCAGAGGCTTACATCAGACTGTGACAAAGTTTATGGTCACTATCTCTCCAGCTAAAATACCGATGTGACAGACATCGTTCTGACCAGTGGAAACAAGGGGCTGGACTTCATCCACTGAACGTTATCTGGGTATAAATACAAGTCAGCCCAAAGCTGGTCCGTGCAGATCACCTTGGATGGTAGCCCCTGAGTAGGGTAGGCTGGGAAATGTGGCTTTGCAGAGCCCCTCTGTGCAGTGTAACAAGTATTTCCCAAGTAGAACTGTTGATCCTTTCTGGGATCATGCAGGTGGTGTGAACATGGTTCAGGATGCCTTGTCTCTAAAATGTTGGCTTTTGGGTTTTTTGTTTAGTTGTTGTTGTTGGTGGTGGTGTTGTTGTTGTTGGTGGTGGTGGTGGTAGTGGTGGTGGTGGGGGGTGTATATGTGTTCCCTGGAAGAAAAAGCATTTGTTCTTACATTGACCCACGTGTGCTTAGGTACCTGCAGAGGCCAGCAGAGGGAATTTGATTGATGTCCTCTTGCTGGAATTACAAGCCGTTATTTATAAAGGGCTGTATGTTGGATCTGGGCACCAAACTCAGTTCTTCTTAGAAGAACAGGGAGAGCCTTGACCTCAGAGCCATCTCACAGCCCCTAGCTTTTTGTTATAAGTATGATGCTACGAGTCTGGTCAATTTCTTTAGCTCCTTCTTTCCCTCAGGCTCTCGGGTACACAGAACTATGTGGTGCATGCAGGTGCGGGCTGCTGTTAGTGAACTCAGAGCCCCTGGGCTGACAGCTCAGAACAGATGGGCCATTGTAGACTTCACATAAGCTGGGAGTCCCAGCTGACCAGAAGCCGCTTGGCAAACGTGAGGCAAATTAAGAACTTGGCACATTGGCCAAGATAGGATAGATCCGGCTTTAAATTTGGAGTCAGCAAGTCAGCAGTCACCCGGCGATCAGGAAATCTAGTAGGGAAACCAGTTAAGAATGTTCCTGAATTCTGGAATAAAGAAAGAAAGGGTCTCGGTGCAGAGCAAGCCGTGGCTTCCTTCACCTCCTCCGTTTCAGCTGTGGTTTAGATATTGGTGATGCAGTCGAGGTTTTGGTGATTGCTAATGTCTCCTGGAATTCACTTCTGTTGTACAGTTAGCAACAGAAAACCCAGCTCTGACTACGGCTGCACTTTCCCTTATTGTCCCAATTGCAGCTTCTTGGCGCATGAGAAAACCCTCTTTAGCCTACATTGAGAAGGTTATCCACGGTGTCCACCCGTCAGTCTCAAAACTGTTCTTTCAGTCTCCCCAGAGAGGACTTGAGGCTCTCCGCTGACACACTGCGATATTGCCTATGTCAGAGAATTACCTTTAAACATCCCGGGGAAATGTATTTAAGTCTAGGAAAACAATCTGATTTATTCTCTCCTTTGCAGAATGGTTTAAAATGCAGCTGGCATTGCTTACTGTCGCTCAGAAGAGAAGGTAGACAGGAGATGTATTTATGGGCTCACCTAGCCTTCAAATCAACCCCTCCCTGCACTATTCCAGAGCCTTTGGGTTGCCATGGAAACCACATGGCCTCCAGCTGAGATTCCTCCTGAGACTTAATTGCATTTGGAATTTCATAAACTCTATTAACCTTTCCGTGGCAGGGATGGGTGCAAGGCAAAACGACTTAGATTAATAGCTTAAAGTGATGCGTGTACCCTGGTCCCGTGTGCCTAATGCTCTCTTTTCAGTCAATTAAGCATGTGCGTAAGTGATCATGAGAGTGTTATTGTTGACGTGTTTCCTCCTCATTGGGAATGCAGCCAGGTGCCCCCCCCCCAAAAAAAAAGGGAATCTAAAAGATGTGTCATTTCCAAGGGGGATTTGGAAGGAAAGCTAAATCTGTGTGTCTCTCTGTCTGTCTCCCTACCTCCCATGTTTGTAACGTGTCAGTATATTTTGACGTTTAATCTCGAGTGTCAACTTGACGGAATTCAAATCACCCTGGGAACAAGCCTCTGGGCAAGCCCATGAGGGAGTTTCCAGAGAGGTTTACCTAGAAGGGAAGAACAATTATAATAGGGGTTCAGTCCTCGGAACCCGTGCAAGATCAATGCTCGGACCTTTAACCACAGAGGCATCACTCTCCAGCCCTGGCTTTTCCCTTTGCAACATTCTGGGTTTTTATTTGCTAGTCTTCTTACATTTATCTAATCTTGTGTTTTGAGCCTCTCTCTATTTGGAATTCTTTTGTTTCCTCCCGGTTTCAACCTTGCGTCTCTCTTCCTCTTCGTTTCGCTCTTTCTCACCCCCCTCCCCCACCTCAATCCTCATCCCGTAATCTATCAGGTCATAAGACTGGAAGCCAAGAGCAAGGGGCGCTACAGAAGCTACACAGATGGGCAGAACGGAACAATGTGCTCCTGAGTGGCCCGTGGGTCACTGAAGAAACCATGGAGGACCTTAAAGGTTTCTAGAATCAAATGAAAAGGAATGTGTAAGGGACAAGACCTGTTAGGATTTGGGTAAGGCTGGTCTTAGAGTAGCAGTTCTCAACCTGTGGGTCTCGACCCCACTCAGGGGGTCACGAATCAGATACCCTGCACATCAGATATGTACGTTACGACTCGTAACAGTAGCCAAATGACAGTTATGACGCAGCAACGAAACTAGTTTCACGGTTGCAGGTCGCCACAACATGAGGACCTGTATTAAGGGCCGCCATGGCATCAGGGAGGCTGAGAATCCTTCCGCCATTTTAGAGGGAAGTGTATAGCTATGGATGCCAACGGAAAGAAATCAGAGAGATGTCGACCCCTGCTCTCTCTCATCCTGGTTTTATTAATTTTATTAATTATTGGCTTGAGGTTTCTCCATCATTAACCCTGAGCTTACCACGGTTCCAGTGGAAATGCAAGAACTCACTGGCCAGCAGTTTGACAGCTTACGCTCTCTAAACGGGGAAGTCTAGAGGAAATGAATACATTCTTAGACACACACGCCCTAGCAAAATCAGATCAAGAAGATATAATGGGTCTGTAGTTGGTCGAGTCTGTGGAAAGGAGAATAATTGGTTCTTGAGGGTGTTCCCGCTTGAACCTTTTCCATGATTCAATGGATGCCTCGAGCTGAAGTGCGCATGAACCTGTACTACAAGATGGGGTGCTCTGTCACTGTGATGGCTCCAATGAGAAATGTCCCCCACAGTCTCGGACATTTGAACATTCGGCTTCCAACCGATGGCGCTGTTTTGGACGTTTCAGAGGCGTGTCCTTGTTGGAGGAAGTAGGTCGCTGGAGGCGGGCTTTGATGGCTTATGGGCTCAAGCCATTTTGAGCTCCCTCTCTCTGCCTTGTGCTTGCGGTTCAGGAGGCGAGCTGTCAGTACCTGCTCTTGCCACCATGCCTGGCACTTCTCCACTGTGATGAAGGACTCCTATGCTTCAGGAAGCAAGCCCTCCTCCCCCAAAAAAACACTTTTCCTCTATAAGTTGCGTTGGTCATGGTGTTTTATCCCAGCCATTGGAGGAGTTAGAGAAAGGCTTGAAGGAGCTGAAGGGGCTTGCAATCCAATAAGAACAACAATACCAACCAACCAGAGCTCCCAGGGACTAAACCACTGCCCCAAAGACTACACATGGGTAGACCAGTGGCTCCAGCTGCACATGTAGCAGAGGATGACCTTGTTGGGCACCAATGGGAGAAGAAGCCCTTGGTCCTGCCAAGGCTAGACCCCCCTATATAGGGGAATGTCAGGGTGGGGAGGCAGGAAGGGGTGGGTAGATAGGTGGGGGAACACCCTCATAGAAGAAGGGGGTGGAGGGATGGGTTAGGGGATTTATGGATGGGGAAACCAGAAAAGAGAATAACATTTGAAATGTAAATTTAAAAAATCCAATAAAAAAGAAAAAAGAAAAGTAACTATTAAAATCAAATCTCCCAACTTTGTCTTCAGTGGGGGCACAGTGGTAGCCTGCAGTTGGGAAGAGATATGAGAGGTTATGCCATGACTTAGTATAGATTTAAGAGTTCTAACCCATCAGAGCAGCGCTGATCATGTCGAAATTGCAGTAAAACAGTGGTGACACTCAGTTCTATCACCTGTGCTTTAAAGGGACTCTCTGCATTTGCAGTTACATATTTATGTATTTATATATTTATATAGTAATTGGCTTACAGAATTAAAAAAAAAACACATTAGTTTCAGTCAAGAATTTGCAGCTTTTGTCCAAATCTGGTAGTGGGTTTGGTCTAATGCTGCTTGTATTCTAATGTTAATTTGGGTCCGCAAAACTTCCTACAGGAGTGTCAACATGGAAGACACTCAGGGACTCCGCCCCCAGTGGCTTCTGATTGGTAAATAAAAATGCCAACAGCTAGGGGTTGGGGAGTTAGCTCAGTGGTTAGAGCGCTTGCCTAGCATGCGCAAGGCCCTGAGTTCGGTCCCCAGCTCCGGAAAAAAAAAATGCCAACAGCCAAATGCTGGGAAGGACAGACAGAGGTGGGGTTTGGAATCTCTCTGGCTTGGGACCAGTAGAGAGGCGAAAGGGAGAAGGCAGGTCCACCATTCGGAAAGTGTGGAAGAGAGAGGAGACGCCTGAGAAAAGTGCAGGACAGAGAGGCATGGCCGCCATGTGCAGGAGCCGGGAGAGCACGGCCCAGGGAGCTGTCCAACTGGGTCCAGGGCAGCCAAGGTAGAATACAGAATTCAGTAAGTAATAACTTGGGATTATTGGCACGTGGTGGATTAACCACACGGAGGTTAGGAAGTAGCCCAGCTATTGTGCCATTTGAGGCGTATCAAAATATATCATGTGAGAACCGATTCCTTTAGGGAGACAGCCTTACGCGTAATCCTGTTCTGCAGGGCGACGAGAAGCTACTTTAGAACTACACTGAGATGGGAAAAATAAATGGCCTTTAGTGTTTGTATTTTGTTTGCAGGTAGAGTGAAGGCGTCTTTGGACAAAACCTAGGAACTTTCAGAATCATGTAAAAGATGGCGAACAAGAAAAACAATCCTTTATTAAACTGCTAAAGTCTTAACACATCAGCATCTTTACGAAATGGCACCACCAGGTGGAGAGCTTAGAACATTAAGCATCAATGTTAAACAGGTCGAAGACATCAGAAGACAGCAGGCAGGCTTGTGTGTCCTACCGTGGACATGGTAGGTGGGATGAGTGAAGCTGGGTCTAACATCTCATCGTGTTTCTGGTCTTGACGTTCTTGGGTCCCTACAAGGATCCGAGACCCAAGAGACAGAAACAGTAAAAGCACAAAGGAAGTCAGATTATACATGCTGACAGTAACACAGCTGTCCTGCAAACAAGGACTTTAAACCTGGTATATCCCTTCTTAGGTGCAGCACTGAGAACTGACGGGGTCTGGAATGGGTTGATGTAATTCAACAGTCAGCCTCTGTCTACTTAGGGGAATGTTCCAGGTCTAACAACCCTGTTTTTTTGTTGTTTTGCAGGTGGTTTTCTGAGACAGGGTCTCAGTATGTAACCCTGGCTGGCCTGGACCTTGCCATGTAGAACAGGCTAGCCTCAAAGTCATAAAGGTCTGTCTACCTTGGTCTCTGTGGTGCCACCTGGTCTATGGCCCTGTTTTATTCTCCTGTAGGTAGAGTAAAATTCTGAAAACCATTGCTAATCTTCCTCCTTCATTTTTTATCAGGTCTTCTTGTTGAAGCGGTACATAATTGATTAACTGCATAAGAACCCTAACTTTACTATGGAAACACTTATCGATTCTAAAGCTTCCAACACAGTGAAACCCAAAGTGTGGCCAGAACTCAGTGCTCTGCCCTGTTCTGGGATCATTTCCTTATGTCTACCTCAAAACTCAAGTGAAAGCCATGACCTTGTCAATTTCTGCTTCTTCAAACATTTCTTGACCACTGAGGATATGATGGGGCACAGAGTAATAGCTTATAAGACTGTGTAACAGAGCCCTAGACAATGAAGAGTGTATAATTCCACATATACCAAGCTATAGAATAAATAAAATTAACCTATGCTGGAAAAGAATCAAACAACTATCAAAGTGAATGGTTTTACAATTTTCGTCATGGTGATAATTATGCCAGGCTGGAGGGTGCTCCCTCAAGTTCACATCTTTCTTGGAAAGTCAGAATACAAATATAATACAAAATAAAAAAGGCCATGTTAGCTACAGTTGACTCGGAGATGGCATAGGAGCTGATCTTTCTTAATTCTAGGTGACTGTTGTCCTTTCCCATGAAAAAAGAAGAGACATAGGAGCAGGTGTTGTTGTAAAAATATAAAAAATTAAAAAAAAATCACTGTCTTTTATCTCCCACTAGGCTTACACTGCAGTGTCCCATGATATCTACTGGATATCTTGCCAGAAGCACACATTCCAATTCCTTGTCGGTCCAGACTAGCTGCCCCACACTCCATTACACTTAAATCTACACAAGAAAGAAAACACAATAACCTCAGATCCAATCGATAAGATATAATTTCGTACCTGAACATACAAAGCCCAGTACCATCCATCCCTTAAGAACATTAATAATGGGGCTGGAGAGATGGCTCAGCGGTTAAGAGCACCCGGCTGCTCTTCCAAAGGTCATGAGTTCAATTCCCAGCAACCACATGGTGGCTCACAACCATCTGTAACGAGATCTGATGCCCTATTCTGGTGTGTCTGAAGACAGCTACAGTGTACTTATATATAATAAATGAATAAATAAATCTTAAAAAAAAAAAAAGAACAATAACAACCTGTAAACACACAGAGCGGAATCTTAACATCACCAGCCACGGCTTCTCTCTCTCCGCCTCCCGTCTCTTCCTCCTTCCCGTTCCAGTCTCCTCCTCTTCCTTTAAACCTTTCTCCCGCCCATCCTTCCTTCTCGTCCAATGACAGGCCTCCTTCTATCTTGTACCTGCCTCACCTGTGACGTCATCCCACAAGCAGGAGGCCTGAGAAGATCATGCGAAGGAGGCGGCAGAGGTAGGAATACGGTACCCCAAACCCCAGAGCCCTGGGGTCCACTGGTTGTGTAGCTGTGTCAGGTGCTCTGATTTCAGGCTGCGGGCTCGAAACAGTGAGGAAATACGTTCTTCTTGACTCAAGCCTGCATACATCTGATCCTTGATCATCATACCTCCAGGAAGCGGATGGAATACTTCAGATAAATCTACCATCAATCCCCGGTGATGCTCTAGGTCCCAGACACTGTGTGTTAGTGCTGTTATCCCCAGAGGAGTAAGTTATAATCAGACATCCCTGACGAATTTCTCAGTGTCACCCCGGGCAGTCTGACTCCATTGGCTGACATCCTCACTGTGGTAGGAAGAGCAGACGCAGGCAGATGGACAGGTAAAGAGGGAGCGGGGATGGGGGAGGGTGGGGGTGGGGGTGGGGGGTGTTAGAGATTTAGCTCAGCGGTAGAGCGCTTGCCTAGCAAGCGCAAGGACCTGGGTTCGGTCCCCAGCTCCGAAAAAAAGAAAAAAAAAAAAAAAGAAAAAAGAAGAGGGAGCGGCCTTTCTGCCGAGTGCCCAGGGGAATGGAGAAATCGGCTGTGCAGTGTTTCCACAGAGAGTACCATGAAGCAACCCAAACGAATAGGGTATTAACCCACATAAGGTGCCAGGAAACTTCAGAGGTGCCATGATGGGGGAAAAGGAGCCAGGCCTATGAGAACACGCACCAGGCTGTACAGCAGGCACCACGGATCTAAGGAAAATCAGGCCAACCCGAAAAAAAAAAAAAAAAAAAAAAGACCCAGATTTTTCCTGCAGTGTGGAGGAAGCTTTCCTGTGAGCTGGGCACAGAGTCAGGTCAGGGGAGGAACTGGTCTGCCTGTTGCCAAGCCTGGCTCAGTAAGTATTTACGAGACTGGAGAATCTGCTCACAAGCTGGGTATAATACCTACGTGTTTGCGTTCATGAGCTCTAAATTCCCGCCATTGGTACCACACGGTTCGGTGCCTGGTTATATGCCAGATGGTAATGTGTTCTAGTGGCCGCCATTTTTATCACCCCAGTCAGAGGCAGGAGCACACCAAGAGAGAGCGGGAGAGCGGATGGCTGTGAGACTTCGGAGTTTAGGGAATAAATTCATATTCCGCCCTGCAAGCTTTGCAGCTGTGGTTCTAGAACTGCAGGAGGTTAGCGATGATGCTCAAGACAAGCGCGCGAATGCGCCCGACACCGTGCTGGGCTCTGGGGCATGACACAGTAGGACAGGTCACATGGGTCGCCTTCATTTGAGGACACGTGTTCTGAGCAGCCTGATGATTGTGTGAAAGTATGGATAGTCTGACTCCTACACATGTGATATTTTTCTTTTCTTTTTTTTTTTTTTCTTTTTTTCGGAGCTGGGGACTGAACTCAGGACCTTGCGCTTGCTAGGCAAGCGCTCTACCACTGAGATAAATCCCAAACCCCGATACTTTTCTTTTCTATATATGCACCTAGGATAGTTTAATTCAGAAAGTGAGCATACTGGAGATTAATAATTAGCAATAGAATAAGACAATAATAATAATAATAATAATAATAATAAATATAGTCATAAAAGTTACATGGAAGTGGTCTCTCTATCAATGTAATACCACACTCACCTTTTTCAGTGAGACGATGAGAATTGTAAAGCCTGTGTTAGGAAAATGATCTGGTCCTGTGAATAACACCCAGGGACATGTGAGCAAACACTGTTCGCCCAGACAGGGTACCATCAACAGACCAACAAAATGATTGCACCCGAATCCAGCATAGTGAGGCTGTTGACTGGATTTAGTTATAGGGATATAGGTGGCAGACTGTCAGCTGCATCACTGAAAAATCTACCCCAGCTCAGATGAGGACTCACAAAAGCCACATAGTGCCAGAACAGGACTGCACCCCCAGCACTTCTATTTGTATCACCTTGTGGGAGGAGCCTTGTGAATCTCCTGTTTCAGGAGTTTCCTGAGACTTGTGTGTTGTGCTCAGTTTCTGAGCCTTGAAGAGTCTCCCTCCAGGAAGGAATGCTTCAATTAGGGGGAAATCACTACCAAGGATTATGTAATATCCTTCTTAGCATTAGATCTTCACAAGCACATTGGAGCTCCAGCACTTGATAATATCATCCACAGCAGTGGTTCACCAGTGGATTGCAACCCCTTTAGGGGGGGTCAAAGGACTCTTTCACAGGTGTCATCCTAAGACAATCAGAAAACACAGATATTGTGTTTCATTGTGATTCATAACAGTAGCAATGAAAATAATTTTAAGGTTGGAGGGGTCACCACAACATGAGGAACTGTATTAAAGGGTGGCAGCATTAGGAAGGTTGAGAACCCCTGATTCAGAGGATGACAGAGTGACTGTGCTCTAGATTTGACCTTGAACAAGTGTGACCTGAACGAAAGGATAATTTATGGTGATGAGGTTGTGGGTCACAGTGAGATGGATCAAGATAGTGTGAGATACCCTTAAGCTACTCAAACAATGCACAATTTAAAAGGGATGAATTGCTTATTTCTGAAAATTTTCCATTCAATATTGTCAGTCCATGCTTGTCCCAGGCAGCTGACACTGTTGATCAGGGACCACCCTGTCTGTGGGCTTTGTTCGGGCTGAAAGAGTTCATTGCCCCACTGGGAAGAAGACACAATGTAACCGCCCGGAGACTATACCAGATTATTTCTGCTTTGGCCCTGTTGTGGTGGGAAAGCCGAGTCTGAGGCATCCGGTGAAAGGTTTTATCAAACCAAAATTATACAGGTTTTAAAAAAGAATTTCTTCTGTGGGGCAGACTGGGCAAAATCTTAGAGAAAGATCTGACAGGGCAGGTCAGGGCAGAGGCTCCATTTTTTATTCTTGCTGAGGCTGTTTCTAGCTCAAGTAGAATTTGATCCCCTTCATGGGGAATCCCATTGGAAACTACCCAGCTCTGTTCTAGGAGCCGACGGTCAGGATGCTAATTTAACGTAGCCTTTGTTCAAACTGCTTGTGTGTGCAGGGTCTCCTCCATCTAACTGTTTATCTTAGCTTCCTGTTTGCCCAAAATCCCCTCCAGCTGGCTGACCCCTTATCTTAGCTTCCGTTAAAATGGTTTGCTTCAAAGTGCTTCCTTTGTGAAGCCCCACCACCAGCTGAAGCTGTAGAGAGAGATGTCTTGACAAGGTCTCTGCCCCCAAAATCCCCATGTTCTTTGTTTAGCTCTGCACCCCATTTTTAATAGGGTTATTCTTTGGATTCTTTGGAGTCTAACTTCTTGAGTTCTTTGTATATATTAGATATTAGCCCTCTATTACCCCACCTGGGGATCCATCCCATACGCAGCCACCAAACCCAGCTACTATTGCTGATGCCAAGAAGTGCTTGCTGACAGGAGCCAGATATAGGTGTCTCCTGAGAGGCTCTGCCAGAGCCCTACTACCACAGATGAGGATGCTTGCAGCTAACCATTGGACTGAATAAGGGGACCCCAATGGAGGAGTTAGAGAAAGGACTGAAAGAGCTGAAGGGGTTTACAAAAGGAAGAACAACAATATCAACCAACCAGACCCCACCAGAGCTCCCAGGGACTAAACCACCAACCAATGAATACACATGGAGAGACCCGTGGCTCTAGCCACATAAGTAGCAGAGGATGGCCTTGTCCAGCATCAATAGGAGGAGAAGCCCTTGGTCCTGTGAAGGCTCATTTCCCCAAGGTAGGAGAATGTCAGGGTGTTGAGGTAGGAGTAAGTGGGTGGGAGTGGGAGCACCCTCATAGAAGCAGGGGAGGTGGGGAGGGGGTATGGGAGATGGGGGCTAGGGGATAACATTTGAAATGTAAATACATAAAATATCCAAGAAAAATAAAATTAAAAAAAAAAGGAAAAAAAATCCCCATGTTCCGGACATGCAGGCCACACCCATGTCCTTTCTCCCATCCCCTCCTGCCACCCCCTTCTCCTACTCCCCTCCCCCTCTCCCCTCCCCACAACACTTGGGTGTGGTCCCAGCTGGCTGGAATAAAGACTTTCAAATGGCTATAAACTTCATCTGAACATTCATCTCTGGTGGGCTACCTGAGGCACGAGGAAAAGAATAGTATCCCTGAGAGGGAATGGGGTCCTTTGTGGCACCCAAGAAAAGTTACCTGGCCCTTCTACCCTGGGCCACTCAGGTGAGGTTTTGTTTGCAGAGGTCAAGAGTTCAGTATCTTGGGGTATCAAATCTCATGATATCCCATGTCTTCCCAGACACCAGCCATTGGTCTCTAGGCTCTAATTGCTTGTCAAAGGAATCCCCAGCCACCGGCTCAGACTCCAAGCATTTAGAATCTAACTGCTAGGGAATAGGTACTTTTGATTTTGGTTCAGGGCTTTCCCCTAGTTTCTGGTCTGTAGGTTGATGTCATTATGTAGGTGAAGGCAAACAAGTTAGGCCAAGGCCATGATTGGACAGTACAAAAGTAAGGCGGGGACAAAGCTTTTGTAAAAAGCAAGAGAGGAGGAGGAGAATCAAGATGGAGATGGGAAGGATGACCCAGATCCAGGTGGTCTTGAATGGCCAAGGTAGCAGGGATGGATTTCTGTGGGCAAATTTGTCTTATCGAGGTGGGCGGTTTATATCCTTATCAATTGGTTGTAAGTTCATTGTGTGGATGTACTGTGGATTGAGAATTTAACATATAAATCTGCTTGTTGGGATACAGTTTGTTGGTCTTGATTTTACTGGGTAGTTGGGAGTTTATACTTTAACTATCAGGGGGTGGTGGCTGAGAGTGTGGGCAGAGTCCGTGGCAGGGAGCCATGCTAGGCCAGCTGCTGCTGGACTTCTAGAGCCCTGATTTTACCGGGTAGCTGGAACCAGAGAGTTTGAGGCTAGCAGAGAGCCACCCAGGGAGATATTAACTTGAGGTAAATTAGCACTAGTTCCAATGGCCAGCTGGAGCCAGAACTAGCAAGGGAGCGAGACCGTCAGGGTATGTGCAGGAACTGTTCCGACTGATTTTTATTTTTACTGCAACGTTGGTCTTTGTGTGCTTCCTGTGCACAAGTCATGTATCACCAGTCTATTGTGGTGTCAGGACATCCTGGCACCACCCCCCTTTATGAAGTACCACAGAACTTAGGGTGTTGTTTAAATGGTCCTCCAGAGGGTATGATTCTAAGTCCCACATGCTTCTCAGAATGGAGGCTGTCTGAACAAGGCATTGTAAAGACTTAATCCCCCGTCTCTGTTCACCGGAGTTGACTAGTGGCGACAGCACCTTTGGTGCCTCATCTTGCGGAGTATGAGGGTGACTGTAAGGATTCACTTTGACTATGCATCCGAGGCTGCCACCTCCATGGTCTTCTATTGTATTTTGTGCAAGCCACTCCCTGCCCCCAAAGCCAAAAACCATCCCATGTAAGTGATGTCTTCTTCTCTTTCTTTTTTTTTTTAAAAAAGATGTATTCATTTATTATATATTAGTACACTGTAGCTGTCTTCAGACCCACCAGAAGAGGGCATTGGATCTCTTTACAGATGGTTGCGAGCCACCATGTGGTTGCTGGGAATTGAACTCACACTCCAGCCCTCTTTCTCTTTTTTAAAAAAAGATTTATTTTATTTATATGCATACACTGTGGCTGTCTTCAGTCACACCAGAAGAACATATTGGATCCCCCTACGGATGGTTGTGAGCTGCCATGTGGTTGGTGGGAATTGAACTCAGGACCTTTGGAAGACAGTGCTCTTAAGTGCTGGGCCATCTCTCTAGTCCAAGTGGTATCTCCTAGTCATGTTCTTCTCTCATGGACTTTCTCTTCTCCTTTCCCCTGCCATTGTGTCTTCTATACCTGATTTGGGATCTTGCCATGTCCTCTCATAAAACTTTCAGGATGGGGCAATTTCTGGCCAAGAAACAAAAGCAAAATTGTCTTATCCCTCAGGGGATTTAAGTGAAAACTGATCGCAAGGTCAGGTGCAACTCTAAGAGAAGACACTGGAGGAGAACGAATCCGGGTCTCTAAGGATCCACACAGTGGCAAGACTGAGGGTTCATACTAGATCATAGTCCTGCATCAATCCTACCTGATGGAGTTCAACATTTTTAACCTGGAGTCTTGCTCATGTCTAAATGGGGAGTATGGTCTGTCTAGTAATAAAATGCGGAACCTTTCAAACAAAACAAAGCAAAAAAAAAATAGTAACTCCCTCCCCCCAAAACCCCAACTCATCAATTCATTGTAATAAAGCTTCCCACAACTTCTTTCTAAATTGGGGCCCCCCACCCCAGAACAAGAGACCGATGAAGTCGGAGAACAGCCTGCCCTGTAAGGCCATACTGGTTCCATCAAATTTGCCAGGACCCAAGTGCAGGGGAACGTTTTTGAAAAGTGATCAAAGAATTCAAGGCTTGGCCAATGTAATTTCTTGGCCAGGAATCTCTGGGCTGCTTGATTCAAATTCTTTCTTTCTGCATTTTAGTAAGTGACTCTCAGATGCAAAAAGATAGATGGTGTTTTCTATGAATTCTGATTTTTTTTTTTTTGAAAAAAGTCTTCGGTGAGGAACGGCAGCCAGTTTCTTACCTGACAGTAATTTGTGTACCAGAGAGATACACATTCGATCAGGTCTCAGAAGCCTCAGTACCTGGATTAAACTCTTAATTTCAAGTCGCAGAGAGGATGGCATCCGTGCCTGTTAACGTATAGCAGGGTGAACACTCACTGTGGATCAATTACACACCCAACCTTTGTGCGTGTGCCTCTTCCCAGGTCTCTCTACCAGCATCTCCACCATTATTTACTCAAAAAAAAAAAAAATGCAGCGTGGGTATTCCAAGAACTAAGAACTGAAAACGATTAAATAATCCTACATGTACGGCACAAGCAGAGAGGTGAAGGCTCTCTTGAAACTTGAAGGCTTGAAGGCAGTTTGAAGCCTCTTCCGATGTCCCCAGAGGCTGTGGGTTTGGAAAAACATGATTTTTTTTTTTTTTTTTTTGTGATTTTTAAAGAGCGCGGGGAAACCTCGATTAAAGGAAGTAGGTAATGAGCTCAGAGGAAGTCTCTCTCAGAGTAAAGCAAGGTGCTGTAGGTGGAGTTTGAAATGTCCCCCACAGGATCGTGAATGTGGACACCCAGTCGCCAGCAGGTAGCACCGGTTTGGGGAGGTTGTGGAGCCTTTAAGAATTGGAGACTTGGGGGTTGGGGATTTAGCTCAGTGGTAGAGCGCTTGCCTAGCAAGCGCAAGGCCCTGGGCTCGGTCCTCAGCTCTAGGGGAAAAAAAAAAAAAAGAATTGGAGACTTGATGGAGGCAGTGGACCACTAGGAACAGGACTTCAGGTTTCGTAGCTCCGCCCCACATCCTGTCTATTTTCTACTTCCTAACGGTGAACACCACGTGACCAGCTGCTTCGTGCCCCTGATGTTATCTTCCCTCTGTGATGGCCGTATCCCTCAAACGGCGAGCTGAAATAAACCCTTCCTCTCTTAAGGTGTTTCTTAGGTATTTAGCAACAAGAGAAGTAACTAATTCCCATGGTTATGGCATGGAGCTCATATCAACAAGTCTAAGAAGTAAACCTTCCAAAGGCTTGCTGCAGTGGGGCGGTGTGAGGTGACCTCACTGGGCGTTCCTCAGTAGGGTGTGTCCCAGAGCCCCAGCACTGAACTGAGTTTCTCTGAGGCCAGCAGCCACAGTTCCTTCCTCCCCCATCACCTGGGAAGGACAGACAGTATGCGGTCAGGACACCCTCGTGAATCAGTCTGACATACAACATAATAATAATCTAGCTAATGCAGGGAAAAGAGCACTGGCAAATCCTACAGCTCCACTCTTGTTTGCATTCTTGTGAGAGAGATTGCTGCCTGAGCAATATTATACAACGTACGACGTGCTGTTTTTCACTGTCTAACGTTAAGGCTCGCACCAGAACAAGTCAAAAGCTCATACTGTTATCCATAACTCAGCGGGAAAGAAACTCAGGTCTGCTTCCACATAAGCCATGGATGTTGGCTGTTGACCGGAAACTAGAACCTTCTCCAGCTCGTTGGTATGATCCATTGACCAACGTCGGTTACCATATCCCCACCGAAAATGAGGTTCGTTTACACAATGGAGTCTTTGCCTGAGGCCCCTGACATTTCACAAAGAGGATCTGTCGTTGCCACGGGATACCGATTTCCAATGTGTTTTGAAAAGGTTAAAAGCTCTTGATGGATTGCTCTCTTGCTAACACAATTAGGATGCATTGGGAGGGACTTTGGGTCCTCAACATACTTGCCAGGCTTTATGCAGATCATTTCGTGGTGGCCCCAACGGCCCGACCTCCACAGACAGAGCCTCAGACAGAGACTGCTATTTTGTGCATTGAGTGATTCTTAATCTAAGACTACTAACCCGGTTTCATCAAGGATTAATTGAGGACCTCAAGTTCTTTGTTTATGTGGACACACGATTGGTTCTCAGTACTCTTATGGAGTTGCTCGTCAACATGATCAACACATCGATCAGCATCCCCTCACCTCCTCACTAGACCCTGCCCCAGGCAATCGCTAGCCTGAGTTCTGTCTTTGTGGATCTCCCTATTCTGAGCCCTTTGCATAAATGGGACCATGCAATGTGGCCCTTTGCGACTAAGTTCTATCCACGTAGCACAGAGGGGTTCTGGGATTTCTTCATGCCATGGTTGTTTTGAGAGCTGTATACTATCCCACGGTACAGGTGTGACACATTTTACACATCCTTTATGGATGCCAGGAACCATTCATGTACAAGGTTTTGTGTGGATACAGGCTTGTACCTCCAGGGACATTGGCTGAGTCCCAGGCATCGTGGAATGCTGTTGTCTGGGATATTGACATCTTATTCAGAGCAGCTGTGGTGACTCATGAGACCCTCAAATGATGGTGCTTGTTGATGTTCTTTCATAGAGGGAGGGACTGGTGGGTATCGTTAGATTTTCACTTGAGATAGAATGGCCCCTTTTCTCCTTTCCCTGCACCTCTGTCCCCAGCTATGTGTAACTCTGCCCAGCTTCCCCTGGTCTCAGATGGCGTTAGAGTATGTAAGAGGTGGAGGGTTAGCTGAGGAAGGACTCTGGGTATATAGCTGTGGAGAAGTCATCACCCACTGCCTTGTGTGGTGATTTGAATAAAAATGGCCTCCCATAGACTCATAGGGAGTGGCATTATTGGAGGTGTGGCCCTGTTGGAGTGGGCGTGTCACTGTGGGTGTGGGCTTTAAACCCTCCTCCTAGCTGCCCAGAATTCAGTACTCTGCTAGCAGCCCTCAGATGAAGATGTAGAACTCTCAGCTCCTCCTGCACCATGTCTGCCTGGATGCTGCCATGTTCCTGCCTTGATGATAATGGACTGAACCTCTGAACCTGTAAGCCAGCCCCAAATAAATGTTGTCCTTATAAGAGTTGCCTTGGTTATGGTGTCTGTTCACAGCAGTAAAACCCTAAGACTGCAGGGTTCCTCCATGGTCTCAGCTTTGGTTCCTGCTGCCAGGTCCCTGTCCCGTTCACACTGCCACCTTGACTTCCATCAGTGATGAACTGGGGTCAGGATATACAAACCAAATAAACTCTTTATCCCCCCCCCCCCCGCCCCCAACTTGGTTTTGGTTAGTGTTTTATTGAGGCAACAGAAATCTCACTAGGACATTGCAGAAGACTAGAGGATGGTATCATGGCTGAAGGAAAGTCACTGATGGTGAGGGGCACACATTGGGCTCAGTGTGTGCATTCTTCAGACACTGAGGGGTGGAATTAGGTCTGTGGGGTCTGGCTTTAAAGAAATGGTGGGGATAAAAGCTACCAGCCATCCCCACTGCAGGAGAGAGATAGCCTTCCTCACATTAACTGTATCAGTTTCTTTTTCTGTCGGCTGTGACCAAAAGCAACTTGAAGAAGAAAAAAATTAATTTTGGCTTAAGGTTCCAGAGAGCTGGCGTCGGTGGTGGCAGGGAAGCCGTGACAGGAGCTGGCAGGAGTCAAAACCTGGCCGACCTCCTTTATCCTTACACTAGGAAACAGAAGAACAGTGGGGCTAAGCTATAATCAAAGCCCACCCACCGCCAGTGACATGCTTCCTCCACAACCTCCTCAAACAGCGCCACCAACTGGGGATCCAGTGTTCAAACACGTGAGCCTGTGGTGGACACTTCTCGTTCAGAAGAACATGGTACCTACCCTGGACACTGCATTTTTCCAGTTTGTGAGGATTTAGCCCTTTGTGTTCTCTCTCTCTCTCTCTCTCTCTCTCTCTGTGTTGCAGAATGGGTGAGTCTATTGACATCCATCTGTCCATCTATCTACAAATGCATACACGCAGGCATCCATTGTCTTCCTTATCTGTCTGTCTATCCCCACTACTTCTCCTACAGTCTCTCCAGCTTTAAGACACGTTTTACCGATCTCTGCAGAGTTAGTCACACAGTGACTGTCTGAGGGCATAAACTACAATTTACTGAACAGTTCTCCCACTTTTAACTTTTATTTCCATTCTGCTTGGAAGGAATTACCACAAATGAACCTGTTTATTATCTCTGTCTCCCAAATGTGTAGCTGTTCATAGTCTTGAACATGGCACTGTGTTAATCAAGGGCATTATACACATGTGCATATTGGATGGTGAACGTATCCCTCCACCTCCCCCATACACCTTTTCCCTCTTCTCATCCCTCTGTTCTCCCATTGGTCCTCTCTGATCTTCTGTTTTCATAGAGCAAATAAAGCCAGTATTGGAAGGATAAATAGCACGCTTCTTTCATACGTGCCTCATAGGTTTTTAAATAGACAATAGAAGTCTTTTAGGTATTATGACATGAAAGTATAGGCCCAGGTTTACATGTAGTTATTGTGTGCATATGTGTATGTGTGCACACACACTCACATGCCATGATGTGGTGGGATGTGTGTGTAGTATGTGTGTGATTTGTGTGTGTGCGTGTGTGGTGTGTGTGGGATGTGTGTGTTATATGTATGGTATGTGTGTGGTGTGTGTGGTATGTGTGGTGTGTGTGTGTTATATGTGTGGTATGTATGTGGTGTGTGTATGTGTGTGTGTATGTGTGTGTGGTCTTTGTGTGTGTTATGTGGTGCGTGTGTGTCTGTGTGGTCTTTGTGTGTGGTATGTGGTTTGTGTGTGTGTGTGTGGTATGTGTGGTGTGTGTGTGTTATATGTGTGGTATGTATGTGGTGTGTGTATGTGTGTGTGTATGTGTGTGGTCTTTGTGTGTGTTATGTGGTGTGTGTGTGTCTGTGTGGTCTTTGTGTGTGGTATGTGGTTTGTGTGTGTGTGGTATGTGTGTGGCCTGTGGTGTGTGTGTGTGTTGTGTGGTATGTGTGGTGTGTGTGTGTGTGTGTGGTATGTGTGGTGTGTGTGTGTTATATGTGTGGTATGTATGTGGTGTGTGTGTGGGGGGGGTGGTGTGTGTATGTGTGTGTGGTCTTCGTGTGTGGTATGTGTGTGGTGTGTGTGTTATATGTGTGGTATCTATGTGGTGTGTATATGTGTGTGTATGTGTGTGTGGTCTTTGTGTGTGTTATGTGGTGTGTGTGTGTCTGTGTGGTCTTTGTGTGTGGTATGTGGTTTGTGTGTGTGTGGTATGTGGTTTGTATGTGTGTGGTGTGTGTGTTATATGTGTGGTATCTATGTGGTGTGTATATGTGTGTGTATGTGTGTGTGGTCTTTGTGTGTGTTATGTGGTGTGTGTGTGTCTGTGTGGTCTTTGTGTGTGGTATGTGGTTTGTGTGTGTGTGGTATGTGGTTTGTGTGTGTGTGGTGTGTGTGGTGTGTGTGTGTGTGGTATGTGTGTGTGTGTATGTGTGTGTGTGTGGTCTTTGTGTGTGGAATGTGGTGTGTGTGTGGTGTGTGGTGTGTGGTGTGTGTGTGGTGTGGTGTGTGTATGTGTGTGTGGTCTTTGTGTGTGTTATGTGGTATGTGTGTGTGTTATGTGGTGTGTGTATGTGTGTGTGGTCTTTGTGTGTGTTATGTGGTATGTGTGGGTGTTATGTGGTGTGTGTGTGTGTGTGTAGGCTGAGGACAGCTTTCGGCAGTGGATTCTTTTCTTCCACCAGGTGGGTTCTTGAGTAAGTGGTCTTTGGGACTGGCTGTTTGCTTCCTTGCTTGTCAAGTCATCTTGCTGACCCCAATCTGTATTTAAGAAGGTAAGGACCCTGAGTTCTCAGATCTGAGCTTTCCTCTGTAGCAAGTCTCAAAACCAAGCCCCTTCCCCGTGTAGGTTTCTCCCCGATTGTTGACTTTGCTTCTAGCAAACAGAAGGGGACGGAGCATTCTGTTCATTCGCCATATTGTCTCACACTCGAAGCAGGCTCTCTACTGGGTGCCAGAAGGAATCCTTTCCTCTTACCATTTGATTGATGGGAACTTGCCACATGGCCCCACTTGAGTGGGAGAGTCAGTAGCACCTGCAAAGAAACCCGCAGGGGACCATAATTTCTGGGTGGGTGGTAAATCATCTCATCTACTGTAGACTTTGTGCAGTAGAATCCTGGGTAATGTTGATGACAGTTGATTCTCCCTAACAGCCCCTCCATTGCAATAATTTCATTTGATTTATGGTCATAAAGGAAGATATATATTCAATCCTTGCCCGTCAACTTGTGTAATTCCTTTGAATGTGTCTTGTCTATTCGACACAGAACCTATGGGATTGCGACTAGAATTTTCTTTCTCTCGGGTGAGTTCTACCTGTGACGTTCTTGGTTTAACGCTCACTAGGACTCTGGCTTTGACTCTAATGGAGACTCCATCACCGATGGCTAGCAAAGTCGCAGGGCGAGTTTGTTCCGGTCGATTTTGTAAAGATTTTTTTTTTTTTTAAAAAGCAGCTGATAACTGAAGAAGTTGGTTTTCTTCCAGAGGAGCCGCAGAACTTCAAAAACATCACAGCTTAATCATAGAGTCTCATTCACAATAAAATACAGCTTAGCGTTATCTGGAAATATTTTCTTTTCATCCTTTTTTCCCCCTTAATTGGAGGCTTATTTTGTACATTTCTGTTGTTGTATTAAAGATAGTTACAATCAAGATGGCATTCTTTTGAAAATAATTTTGGAGCCTTTTTTTTTTAATGTTTCTGAGCTAAGCAAGCACTAGCTTAAAATACTTCCCTCCATCCTACCACCCAACCCTCCTCTCATCTCTGAGCAACGGCGACTGAAGAGCCCATGCAGATGTTTAAAACGTTAATGATACTGTCCTCTGGCTTTAAAGAAACAGGAAACTTCCTCAAGGGAAACGAACCTCAATTCCAGTTGACCTAACCTTTATTATTCCCCCCCCCCTCCCCCTGGGGAACTCAAATGAATAATACAGCTTGACAGGTAAGGAGAAATCTTGAGTCAACCACAGACACTTAATTGCAATATCCAGCAAGTGATAGGCTAGGATAAAGAGTAGCTGGCGAACACAGGAAAGGAGCCAGGGGCAAGCATTTGCTCACCCCCTCCACTTGACAGATGTTGACTCACCCACCCTGTGCTCAATGCTAGCCTGACTGGGGTCCAGTTGGTTGGATTCAGGGTCCATAAGCGTTTGTTTTGGGAGGCACCAAGGCTGTGCAAAGCTGCCTGCCTCTGTGAGACCAACATCGTAATGAACTGTGGCAGCGAGAATCGAGAATCGTGGGGAAGTCGCATCGGAATTTGAGATGCACTTAAGTATAAAGAGGCTGTTGTGAATGTGTCCTTACTTTATAACGACATCTCAGTGAATGAGAAGCTGAAATGTAAAAGAGGTGGTAAGGGTAGTCTTGGGGAGGGTTATCAACATCTTGATGGACAGGAAGGAGATAGACACAGATCTGAGAAGAGAAAGGGGTCAGTGCAAAAAGACGAGGCCGGGTGTATCCATGACCTTTGGAACAACAGGAAGTTGTAGTCCCAGGAGCGGATGTTATAGCTTTAATTGCAATGTCTCCAAGACTCAAGCGTTGAAAGCTGGTTCCTCCATTAGCAGTGCCGTTTTGTGAGCCTGTGGAACCCTGAGGGCCTGGGACCTGACTGGAGGGAGTTGGTCACCGTCTTAGTTGGGTTTGGTAGTGCTGAGATGAAACACCATGAGCAAAGCAACTCGGGGAGGAAAGTGTTTATTTGGCCTACACTTATCTCTTATTACTGTTTATCATTGTGATGGTTTGCATTTGTTCAGCCCAGGGAGCGGCACTATTAGAAGGTGTGGCCCTGTTGGAGTAGGTGTGGCCTTGTGGGTGTGGGTGTGGGTGTTAATACCCTTGTCCTAGCTGCCTGGAAGCCAGTATTCTAGCAGCCTTCAGAGGAAGGTGTAGAACTCTCAGCCCCTCCTGCACCATGCCTGCCTGGATGCGGCCATGTTCCCCCCTTGATGATAATGGACTGAACCTCTGAACCTGTAAGCCGGGCCCAGTTAAGTGTTCTCTTTTTATAAGACTTGCCTTGGTCATGGTGTCTGTTCACAGCAGTAAAATCCCTAACTGAAACAATCATCAAAGGAAGACAGGACAGGAACTCAAACAGGGCAGGAACCTGGAGGCAGGAGCTGATGCAGAGGCCATGGAGGAGTGCTGTTTACTGGCTTTGCTCAGCCTGCTATCTTGCAGAACCAAGGACCACCAGCCTGGGGATGGCACCACCCGAAATGGTCTGGGTCTTCCCCTTTCAATGACTAACTAAGAAAATGCCCCATAGGCTTGCCTACAACTCGTTCTTTTTTTTTTTTTTTTTTGCTGTGTTAACACATATTTAATAGCATGAATTTATGTTCGTCTGTTTTTTTTTCTTCTTTTTTATATATATATTTTTTTATTAACTTGAGTATTTCTTATATACATTTCAAGTGTTATTCCCTTTCCCGGTATCCGGGCAAACATCCCCCTCCCCCCTCCCCTTCCTTATGGTGACAACTCGTTCTTATAGAAGCACCTTCACCTTAAAGAAGAACCTTAATTGAGGTTGCCTCCTCTCAGATGACTTTAGCTTCAGTCAAATAGACATAAAACTAGCCAGCACAGCCACTTGTTGTAGAGCTTTGGGTATTTCGGCTGTGCATCTCTGGGATCTTGGGAGGATTTGTAACACAGCTCATTAAAACTTCAAGGATATATACCTTTAAGAACTTTGTCTTAGAACCGAAAGGATGGAGTTTCCATTACGGAGAGGGGAAGACTGCAGGAGAAGTGGGTTTCAGCACGAACATATGAAGAGTTCAGTTTGAAATGTCCACCATGTCCAGGTCAATGCTGAGCAGATTATCATAGTATAAGGATCTAATATCAGAGGGAGAGGCTCTGCAGGAGATGGAACTGGAGTGCCAGCAGGGAGGTACAGATCACTTCTGAGGCTGGAAGGCTGAACAGGAGCCTGGGCTAGAAATGAAGGGACCATAGTTCTTTCTTAGCAGGGGAAGCTTACTGCACTACACTTGAGAAAGGACGTGGGGAAAGAAATTGACTTCAACCACGATAGCTCACTCTTTGATTCTTTTCTCTAAGGTGGTGGTTCTCAACCTTCCTAATGCTATACCCCCTTAATACAGCTCCTCACATTGTGATAACCATCCCAACCATAAAACTATTTTTGTTGCTGCCTCATAACTGTAATTTTGTTACTGTTATGACAATATAAATATCTGATATACAGAATAGCTGATATGTGTGACCCCCGTAAAGGGGGTATTCAACCCCAAAGGGATTATTGTTGTGGTTTGCCCTGGAGTTATCTGTATTTTGATGCTAATTCCACTGTCTCAAGGATGGCTGCCTAGTCACATACTCATGACTCTGGTTACTTCACCAGAACCTTCTCCCCATTTAATTTGTAAAATATAGGTGAGGGCAGGTACAGGATAGAAGGAGGTCTGTCATTGGATGAGAAGGAAGGATGGGCGGGAGAAAAGTTTGAGGGAAGAGGAGGGGACTGGAATGGAAAAGAAGAGAGACAGGAGGGACAGAGAGGTTAGTCACGGCGGAGAGAAAATGGAAGCTGACGTTAAGATTCCACTCTGTGTGTTTACAGGTTGTTATTAATGTTCTTAAGGGATGGATGTGTACTGGGCTTTGTATGTTTAGGTGGGCAATTATATCTTATCAACTGGGCCAAAGGTTATTGTGTTGTGTGTTCTTTCTTGTGGCGATTTAAGTGTAAGAAAGTGTTTGACGGCTGGTCTGGGCCGCCACGGAGTTGGGATGTGTGTTTCTGGCATGGAAACCTGCCTTGGGAACTAGATAGTTAGAGAGATTGCTGCCAGGCTCAGAGAGAGGCCTTTGGCAGTGTGATATGGGATGGGGCAGAGTGGGTGAGAGGCTTTGATGACTGAGAATTAAGATATCCAACAGATATCTTGGGGTACTGTGGTGTAGACCTAGTGTGGATAAAAGACAGCATTTTTATTTTTTATATTTTTACAACAGGTTATGACCCACTGGTTGAGAAGCACTGCTCTAAGGAGAGACAAACGAAAAGTGAGTGGGTATTCCCGCCACTGTGAGAATCCCAGGGATGGAACTCAGGTTGTTAATGTGGCGGCAACAAGTGCCTTCATCCACTGGGCCATCTCAACGGCTCTGATTTTAGGGTAAGTTTAAAATTTCGAACCAATCCCACTTCAGTGCAGATAGACTCCCCTGTATTTGCTTCTCTACTTGGCTCATGTTAACATCCTCTTCGGCTTCACGGTGAGGATGTTATTAATAATTTGTCGCTACATTATAAATGTATTGTCTGCAAGGTCAGGTTTGATTGATGCTCCCTCTCAAGGTTAAGAGCCCGCCAGCTGGCTTTGTGCTAGAGCAAAGGAATGTGCATTCTGGGGAGCACCGCCATTTAAAATAGACTGCAACGCTCTGGCTTTGAGTTTAAAAGAGAGAGGGGAAACCGAAGTGCAAAAGTGTTTTTGAAAACAATCGATGAAAGATGACATCGTGGTCCAAACAGATTTAAAAGGTGTAATCTCAGTCGATGAAGGAAAGTTCAGGAAAAAAAAAGAAATGAAGACAGCGTGGTGGTTCGAACGAAAAAAATCTCTCATTTTCTCAGGCCTTTGAACACTTGGGCCGCTGTGGCTGGCATTGTTTGGGAAGGTTAAGGAGGTACATCTTTGCCGGGGGAAGTTCGTCACTAGGGGTGGGATTGGAGATTAAAACACCTCTGCCATTTCCCACTGCTCTCTCTGCTCTGTGATTGGAGTTTGGGATATGAGCTCTCAGCTTTCCGCTCTGGTTGCCATGCTTCCCCCACTGCGACGGACGCTCATCCCTCCAGAACTGTAAACCAACCCACAAACCCTCCCTTCTACAAGTTGCCTTGATCATGGCGTCCTATCATAACAGCAGAAATGCAGGCCTTTTTTCTGCTGATGCTATATCCCCTTTCTCATGCAGATGAAGTGGAGTTGTCTTTCTATAAACTGTCGACTGAACAAACCAGGTATTAAAAAGAGAAGGTGGGCTGGAGAGATGGCTCAGCGGTTAAGAGCACCCGACTGTTCTTCCAGAGGTCATGAGTTCAATTCCCAGCAACCACATGGTGGCTCACAACCATCTGTAAAGAGATCCGATGCCCTCTTCTGGTGTGTCTGAGGACAGCTACAGTGTACTTATATATAATAAATGAATAAATCTTAAAAAAAAAAAGAGAAGGTATTGCAGAGAGGGAGGTAGGTGGGGGTATTGTAGAGAGGGGGAAGGTGAGGGTATTATAAGAGAGGCAAAATGGGGGATATTTCAGAGAAGGGGAGGTGCAAGCCAAAGAGACCCAATTCTGGACACATGGGGTTTTCTTTCCAGTTACTTCTACACTCAGATGAAGTACGTAATGAGGACGGTATCTTCCATCATTCAGTGCCATAGAAGAGTATGAGAGACAAGACAGTTTATGAGGAAATGAATTTACTTCACATTGGTCTACAGTCTAACAGCAGAGTACAGGCAGATGGGATTGCAGCCCTTAGCTGCCCTTAAGGTCAGATGAGCTTATCCATTCAACCTAGAATTAGACCTCATACCACAGTAGGAGGGCATGATGGGAATGACCTACTCATACTACAAGCCAGTGACCAAAGATGAAGAGGCCAAGTCCCACAGTGCCCTTAAAACAAGCCCTTAATGACCTAAGGACTCCTACTAGGTCCCACCTTGTACAGTTCTTACTAACCTAGAGACAAAGTCCTTTACACATGCCCCTTTTGGGAACACTTAGTCAACTACAGTAATGGTCAAATTTGCTAGCTTGTGCATCTGTCTGTCTGTCTGTCTATCTATCTATCTATCTATCTATCTATCTATCTATCTATCTATCTATCTGACAGGGTCTCACCCTGTAGCCCAGGCTGTCCTTGAACTCATAATAATCCTCCTGCCTCTGCCTCCGTCTTAATGCTGGGATTACAGACATGAGCTTGCTTTTATGAGAAATTCACTTTTGTGAAAATAAACCCAGCCCTGAGATACTAATATTAATCAATTATGAATGGAGTACCCTGGTGACCTGGTGACCTCTGAGAGTCCTGCCTCTCAGAAGTGGGATCAGGTGCCAACTTTTTTCAGTGTTCTCTCTGCTCACATGTGGCAGTACCATGGGGAAAAGCGTTTTCATTTCACTTGGAGAGGCTGAAATTTTAGTTCTTACACATGACGTGGTGGGAATTTTGCTACTCCACATTCCCTTGAGCCTTTCTTTTTATAGAAATGAGAATTTCTATAAAACAAGAATTTCTATAAAATGAGCAGTGTCTGCCTAAGCCCTACCGATGTGAGCAGTCCTTCACAGTGTCTCACAGCTCGGAAGGTTCATGATGGCTATGTTTGCTCTGTGCTGCACTTTTCAAGGTGTCCTAAGGTTGAAGGTGAAATGATGGAGTAGAGACCATGAGCTTCGTTATTCTCACTGGTGGGTTTGGGTAGGTGGGTGACTAATCATACTCGGGACACTCCTGTACATGGTTGAACAAGGGACCCTCACTAACTCGTCCCAGAAACCTCACACATTGTTCCCATCCCAAATTCCAGAGGCTTTGACCATCTGTAGGCCCTGGAGCCTTTTGGTTCCTGCCATTGAAATGCCTTGGGGTAAGCATCTATGGAAATTAGACTCTTTCCCTTAGCTGTCGAAGCATGGGACCCTCTTCCTATAGTTAAGCTCTTCGAGTGCCATAAAAGACAGCTGTTGCATCCAGGGGTGAGGGGAGGCAAAGTCAGTGCACATCATGATGACTCCATAGCTCTTGTTTGTGATCTCGTCTTAGGCAGCTAGTTTCTGAAGTAGATCATTTGGTCACATTAACTTGAAGGTGTGCTTGGCTATGTGAGCTGTAAAAATCCTCATTTGTCTTCAGCCACAATCCAATGAGAATTGGAGTTGCTTAAGTCATACCAAACCTAAGAAGGATTTTGTAGTAAGAGGGAAAGAGAGGTGGGAACGCAGGAAGGGAAGAGGGGACACGGAGGAAGAATAGAAAAGAAACAAAGCAGAAAGGAGAAAAAGATAAAATACCTCATCCCCTCAGAAACATTTCACAGTGTAAGGAAAATTCTATCCTAAAAGTCAAGGAGCCCTCAAACATGGCAGGTAGGACTGTAAGACAGCAACGATGCTGTGGAGAAATGGCTTGACAATTCATCAAGATTTAAACATAGTGAACACAAATCTACCTATGGATATATTCCCAAGGGAGCTAGAAATATGTATCCATTAAAAAAAGAAACACTGGTTTTGTGTGTCAACTTGACACAAGCTGGAGTCATCACAGAGAAAGGAGCCTCCCTTGAGGAAATGCCTCCATGAGATCCAGCTGTAAGGCATTTTCTCAATTACTGATCAAGTAGGGAGGGCCCATTGTGGGTGGTGGCATCCCTGGGCTGGTGGTCTTGGGTTCTATAAGAAAGCAAGCTGAGCAAGCCAGGGGAAGCAAGCCAGTAAGTAGCACCTCCCCTCCCCACCATGGGTTCTGCATTAACTCCTGCCTCCGAGTTTCTATGCTGCATGAATTCCAATCCTGACTGCCTTTGGTGATAAACAGCAATGTGGAAGTGTAAGCTGAATAAACTCTTCCCTCCCCAACTTGCTTCCTAGTCATGTTGCTTTGTGCAGGAATAGAAACCCTGACTAAGACACTTACAAATGGAAGTTGTGGTAGATAAAAGGAAATTTCCCATTGCGACAAATGGGGACCACTCCAGCCTCGGTGAACACAAAACAATCCTGTATCCCAAGGCTCAGGGAACATTGCAGAAGAGGGGGCGGAAAGAAGGCAAGAGCAGGGATTTTGCTGGGAGATTGTGTCTGCTAGTAATATCAGAAGCTACACTCATGAGGTCTCACCAGCATGACTGCCTAAGCAGGAGCTGAAGGAGGATGGCAGCAGTGAGCATGCCAAAGTGAATGGAGAACGTCCCCAAGGCCTCAGTGCTCTACAGAGAACTATAGGCAACTGTGTAATGTGCAGGGAGGAGAGGTGGCCCTCCTCAGGAAAGAACACACCAACGAGTTGTCTAGTGCTAAACTGTCAGCTCTGAAAACATACATACAAGAAACCTATGGGTCGAGCAGGTTATGTTTAAGAATAAATATGTATGTACATATTTATATAGGCACATATATGCATATATATTTATATGATGTATATGTATATGTTTGTTATGTATTGTACACGCACATGTATATGTGCATTCATGTGTATATGTTTGTGATGATATGATATATATGCATATGATATACTTGTATATATGTGCACATGTATAGATATATGTATATAAATATGCATACTTGTAAATGCACACATATACACACACAATAACAGTGAAAAAATAAGGCCATGCATTTGAAGGAGAGTGGAAAAGGGTGTACGGCAGAGTTTTGAGGGAGGAAAGGGAAGGGAGAAATATTGCAATTATATTACAATTTCAAAAATAGAAGAAAAAAGAAAGATGCAAATAGCCCTCACATATATCAACAAAGGAATGGGGCTGGGGATTTAGCTCAGTGGTAGAGCGCTTACCTAGGAAGCGCAAGGTCCTGGGTTCGGTCCCCAGCTCCGAAAAAAAAAAAAAAAACAAAACAAAGGAATGGATAAAGTAAATATGGCATGCCCATGCAATGGAATATTGCTAACCTATGAAAAAGGGAAAAGGTACTGGTTGATGCTACAATTTAGAGTAATCTTGGAAATATTATATGATAAATGAAAGGAACCAGGCTCAAAGGGTCATATGCTGTATAATTCTATTTGCATAAAATGTCCAGAAGGCTCAGATGGATAGAGACTGCCCCTGCCTGTGGGGAGGGGTAGCAGGGAAAAGTAAGGCAGGTTTCTGATTTCTTTCTCATGTATCAGATCAAAACAGTGATAGTTGCCAACCTTCTGAATACTGTATATTGACAAACATTGAATTGTGTCCTTTAAAATGGTCAATCTGTGGCATTATAACTCAATCTTGATTTTTTATTTAAAATTACACTTACATACCAGTTCACGTCGGGGTGAGGTATGCTTTCCATAGTGTATATGGAGATCAGAAGACAACTAGTGAGATTCTCTTCTTTTCTACCACGTCGGCTCAGAGATGTAACTCAGGTCAGCAGGCTTAGTGGCAAGCACCTTTATTGACTTAGCCGTTCTGCTGCCCTTGCCTCTTACTAATAATGCTCCATCACCAAAGAATCCAGCCACACCATGCCCAGACTTCTGACCTGCAGAGCTGTGAGATCGTAAATAGATACTAAGCTATGAAATTGGTAGCAACTTTTTATGTAGTAAATAAATGCAAGTGTATCTGAATATTGGTTGTTTAATTATAAGTAACTTGATATTACCATAATAATTGCAGTTAAAATATACCCAGGGGCTCTCTGAGTCCGTTAGAATCACTTACAATTGGACTTTTGGAAGCTGTGCATTACTTACCACAGAAGAGTGTTGTGTCAACGTTTCCTGGGAAGGTCGGAGTAAATGCCTATTTTCTCTCGCTGCAGACTCAAGACCGATCAAAGTATCATCCACTCCAGTCTCGTGAACTGGAGAGTTTTGGGGATTACCTACAAGACTATGGTTGAAGGGCTTGCTTACGTGGTGTGATGGTTTATATATGCTTGGGCCCAGGGAGTGGCACTATTTGGAGGTGTGGCCTTGGAGGGGGTGTGGCCTTGTTGGAGGAAGTGTGTCACTGTGGGTGTGGGCTTTGAGAGCCTCGTCCTAGCTTCCCGGAAGTCGGTATTCTGCTAGCAGCCTTCAGGTGAAGATTTAGAACTCTTAGCTCCTCCTGCATTATGCCTGCTTGGATGTTGCCATGTTTCTGCCTTGATGATAATGGACTGAACCTCTGAACCTGTAAGCCAGCCCCAATTAAATGTTGTCCTTTATAAGAGTTGCCTTGGTCATGGTGTCTGTTCACAGCAGTAAAACCCTAACTAAGACACATGGGTAGAGATGACTCGAGGGAATCGTATTGCTAAGAAGCTCATGTAAACGTGGGTGATGAACCACAAAACCTGTATCCCTGAAGGTCCCTGAAAAATGTACAGACAGTAAAACTTGTCATTGTATTTCCTCTCCTTTGCAGTTCTTATTTGTGTGACCTTGGAGAGGGGATTTTGTGAAACTTCTAAGTTTTATCTTTCTCCTTTTGGTTTCATTTTGCTTTTGAGTCTCTTGAGCTCCCCTCTTTCAGGAGGGGCATATTTCAATTTGGGAGAATCTTCTGAATGACAAAAACAACAGCAACAACAACAGCAACAACAGTAGAGGGGTTGTGCTTAAATCAGTTTTTACACTAGAATTGGAAAAACACTTCTCAGCTACCACTGACCAGAGAGAGAAAAAGCAGATACTTTTGTGGAGTTCTGGTCTACCTCCTCCAGAGGCTGGTACTTCTTTTTAAGTGGTGATCTGGCTGTTGGAATATCTTTCCTGCAGAGGGCGCTCTCCTGCACAGTGGATGCCAAGCTATTTCAGCTTTACTTGCTATGGCAATCTCTTCTAGAATTTGTCTTTTTAGTACTCTTGATTGGGCCTCAGCATGGCCTGGGACCACACAAGCGTTTCTAGGGGATGGCCAGTCAGTCTTTGTTCCTGTCTCCCATGGCTTAGTGCTGAACAGTTTCATATGGTGTCTTTATACAGTGGTTAGTTCCAGTCATCAGTCTGATGGACTACAACACCTAGAGCATTTATGAGGCACACCTTTGGGTGGGTCTGTGCAGGCATTTTCAGGGAGAATGAGCTGAACAAGACCCACTCTGAAGGTGAACGGCACCATAACACGCTGAATAGAAAGAAGGGTAAAAGGAGAAAGCCAGTTGCACTCTCATGTTCTCTTTCCTCTGCTTTCTGAGATGTGAGCAAGGAGCTTCACCCTCCACCCTCCACCCCCTGCCATGGACCCTTACCATAGCCACAACCTTTCTTACCACGATGAATTCAACAGTGAGGCACAATAAACCTTTCCTCCTATTAAGTACTTCTTGTCAGGTGTTTGCTCACAGCAATGGAAAAGTAACCGGTCCATCTAATCATCTCTCTGTATAAGTACCAGGATACCAGCAAGCTCACTTCCATGGAGTTTAGATATTGAATGTTAATTTGTTCAGAATCATTCTCCAGTAGAGAGACACATTCTTCAGGAGAGAGGGTGCCAAGCATCAGAGTAACATGACCACAGGATCTGTGAATTATTGATGTCTACCTTTTGTGCTATCAAGGCTGGGGTTTGTCTGAAGGTAAGAACACAGTGTTTCCACTCTAGTTGGCAGATGTTTTATAGTTATTTGATGGTTTGTTGCAGTAATTTCCAACTCCAGTAAGCCCGAATAAAGAATACATAATTCAGTTACTATATTTAACGTAGATGCCCTGGTCAGCTCACAGGCAGTCCCATTCCAGTGTCTCCTGTCCCTTCCTAGACTCAGGGAACCCAATACTGGTACTGCCCAAGTCCTAGCTCAGGCTGGGGTGCTGCCCTGCTCTGCCACTGTCTGCCTGGGCTTGGGGAGGGACCTTCTCAGCAGCTCTTTGTAGAACCCTCAGACCCAGTCAGCTTTTAGTCCACACATTACTGCAGCCTTAGATCAAAGCCTCAGTCATGTATTCTGGGATGGAGTGGTGGGGGTGCTAGTGGTGGTGGTGGTGGTGGAGGAGGAGGAGGAGGAGGAGGAGGAGGAGGAGGAGGAGGAGGAGGAGGAAGAGGAGGAAGAGGACTTTTATCAGGTTAGTTGGTTCTAATCCTCATGTGGACGCCAATTTATTGCAGTAATTTCCAACTCCAGTAAGCCCGTATAAAAACCACACAACCCAGTTATTATATTTATAAGCTATCTGCCTAGGTTGGGCAGATCTATCAATATCCTCCCTTACTCTTCATCTATGGGACCCTTTGCTACTTGCAGTTTTTTTTTCTGGCCACGTGGTTCTGCTCCATATTGGCTTCCACCTTTTCCTCCCCCATCCCCTCTCTCTCTCCTTCTCCTTCCTCCCCCCTCCGAGACCTCCAGTCCCACCCTGCCCGATGGTAGGGCTCTGGTTCCTAGGACTTTCCACAGTCATCTCCGGCCCAGCTAGGTGCGTGAGTTTGGGTGAGCGGGGAGAGAACTCAGATAGGGGTTGGGGGAACACCTTTCGCTGCCTCCTGCTGCTGGTGCTGCTCCTTTTTGCCGCTGCTGCCATTTTGGTTGCCTGGATCATGCTGAGCCAGGAGGGGACTGACTGGCAATGGGTGCAGGGGAGCTTCTGGCAGTGATATCAGGAGAGCAGATCTCTTCCCCAAGCAGCAGTGTTACAGCTCTTATGACAGAAACCCTCAGACAATGGAATGCTTCCTGCACACCTTTAATTCTGAACATGACTCTTTTTTTTTTTTTTGGTTCTTTTTTTCGGAGCTGGGGACCGAACCCAGGGCCTTGTGCTTCCTAGGTAAGCGCTCTACCACTGAGCTAAATCCCCAGCCCCCGAACATGACTCTTAAATACAGGTTTTTGGATGGGTCAGTGTCTGACAGCAGGCACTTCCTATTGCTTTGGCCTGAGAGCTTGGGAAGACCTCATCTACATATTCGGAGCGTGGTCCTGTTTCTATGACTGATCAGTCATGAGCCTACATGACCTGTGGTCACATCCTCACCTATGGAGGAGGGGCTTGGGCCATTGCCTTATATGACTGGTCTGTCTCAAACCTCCCTACAGGGGTCCTTTGGGGGGGGGTGCACAGATATCCTGATATCCTGAGGCCCTCATATCCTGGGAGATTGGAAATGAACCTGCCATTCCTTTTAGGGTCTCTTGGGGATTTGACCCCTCTCGATCAGGAATCAGGGTACCTTTCACAGCCCACCGCCCTACACCCAATTAGAGGTTCCAGCCTTTATTTAACCAGTTAGAATGGAGAGAAGGTTCAGCAAGATCACCTGGGTATGTGATCTACCCTGGGGTCAGTCTCTCTTGAGGAAGCAGAATTAAAACAAAATACAAACAGTACCAGGGAAACCAACAGAAACAGCTTACAGGGTGAGTTTGTGGCCAAAGACATGGCTTTTCATACCTTAGAATAGAGAAAATAGAGGCTTCCATAACCCAATTACTTTGCAGGTATTTAATTTTTTTAGAGTGATGCCCAGGTTAACATTGACTCATTCTGTAGGCATGGATGAGAAAACCTTGGACCCCTTGGTAGCCTCTCTCTCCTCAGTACTGTGATTATAAGAATGTGGCACCTTAACCAGTTTATACTGTGTTGAACCCAGGATTTTGTGCATGCTGGGCAGGTTCTAGAGAACTCACTCTTCCATGAGTTGGCCAGGTAAAATTGTTTTCTTTATTTTTTAACTTGACAGAAAATCCTGCATAGTTGCTGTATGGTATCTAATGCTTTAAAGCAGGTCTTTGATGTAGATTTGCTAAATCAAGCTAATTAGCACCTGTGTTAGCTCACATATTTATTTTGTAACGGGAACATTGAGAAGTAGAGTTTTATATTCTTTGACTAAAATCTCCTTTTCCTCCCCTCCTCTTTGTGCTCTCCTTCAGATTCTGGTAACTACTGTTCTAGTCTTTTTTTCCCTTAGGAGTTCAACCTTCCTAGATTCTGCATGTGATACAGGAAAGCATTTGCCCTTTTCTGTTCCGCTTATTAACAAAATATCTCCCATGCTCATCTGTATTGTTACAACGGACAAGATTTCCATTTTGAAGGCTGAAAGCTGTTTCATTGTGTATCACTGTGTATATGTGTTACCCCTCACCACCATCCCTAGCCCCAAACCCACCCCTACTCCTATCCCAGTCTTGAGGGTGGAATACAGGCCCTTGGGCCTGCTAAGCAATTTCTCTATCATTGAGCCACATCTAACTCAGATCTGCCCTATTTTTTTAAAATATTCATTTATTGATGGATACTTACCATCCAGGACTACTTTAAACTTTTCTTCCTCACAGATAGCAATGTCTGTTTTAAAAATTGAAATCTGTGTTGACTTGACTTTTAAAAAATGTATGATCTCTCTCTGTCATATGAGTCTAAACATAGATATGTCCGATCATTTCCTATTCAGGCATTAAAGTTGATTGTCTATGTCTGCTTCAGATCTTGTCTTCAGCTAAATGAAGCGTTTTGGGTTCAAGGGAGGACACTGAAGTGGATTGGTGTTTGAGTTTATTTGAAGAGTTATTAACCCTATAGGCAGACACCAGCATTTGGGAGTGGGGACTTCTGAGAAGAGTTTAGCCCCACATGGCCAAGTGGTGACCCCCCCCCCCATGGTCTTTACAGGAAGGAATTTGGAAGGAGATTGAAAAGTTTCCCTCCTTGGCTAAAACTGGTCATCGTTACAGGTAACCTGTGAGTGGCCAGTTGAGGGATGGTAAGTAGCCATTATTGGAGATTCAGAGTAGGAAATCAAGAATCTGAGACCCTTTAATACAGTTTTTCATGTTGTGGTGATGCCCCCAACCATAAAATTATTTCTTTGCTACTTCATAATTGTAATTTTGCTACTATTATGAATCATAATGTAAATAAATTTCTGATGTGCAGGACATCTGCTTATACAACTTCCAAAAGGGGTTGTGTCCCACAGGTTGAGAACCACAGATCTAGAGGAATGGGTCACTTGACCTCTAGGAACCGAATTGCTGTGTTTTCAGCAATTGTTTGTTTATCCAAAACAGAGGCCCTTTTCCCATGTATGTTTTCACATGGTGTGGCCATAGCTAACATTATACATCTCTTTGCTTTTGTATTTGCTCAACAGAGTGAGAGGCATGGGAGGAGGGCGAGGGCTTATTTGCCTTGTCTCTTGCTGAACTCGAAAGGACTCTGGTCTTTCTCATCTAAGCCATTAAGGAGACAGAGACACACATCGAGTCTTCCCCCTTTCCGGTTTGCAGCCAAGAGCCAAGAAGAAATGCCAGATGCATGGTGCTCATGACTCATCACCCAACAGGAAGATGTCTTAATGGCAGTCATTTAATTTTCTTCCCACTCTCTGTGTGGGCCTTGGTTCTACATTACTTGACCCTGAGAGCCCATCAGAGGAATCCAATCATGCTCTATTCTCTGGTGCAAAACTTGAGCTGCCAAACTGCAAAAAAAGGAACAAAACTAAAGATGATTCAAAAGGACAATGACAGATTGCACTCCCTGCTCCAGTTCCTATGTCCCCAGCTTCCCTCAGAGGAAAACCCTTCATTCCCATGAATGTTTTCCTCAGACCTCTTTCTTCCTCATACATAGTGACTTTCAAGGCATTACACAAAGCATGTATTTCAATACACATCAACTTGTGCTCCCCCTATCCCCCATGCACATAACTGAGCCAGGGTAAAATCATCAAGTGCCCAAGACTACTTATTGTGCATACAGTTATAGGGACCCTGTAAATCCCCCAAACCACAGAAAGGTTAAGCAGCCCAGAATCCCGGCAAAGTCCATCCCTTTATCCATCCCCATTGGAGCTCCCTGTGCCTGTGGCTTATGATGAAGAATGGGAGGAGCCATCCTTCTGAGCCTGCGGGGACACAGAACCGTGAAGGATGCTGTAACTTCTGGCACATCAAAAAAAAAAACAAAACAAAACAAAACAAAACAAAACAAAAAAAACCCAAAAACAAAAACCAAAAAAACAAAAACAAAAAACAGAAAAACAAAAAAACAAAAACAAAAAAACAAAAAAAACTCTAAGATGAGACAGAAATGTGCGAATCTGTTGCTCCAGACCTTGTTGCAGGTTAGGGTTTCCACCAAATCAGGAAAAGGAAGAAAAAAAATTTTTTTAAAGCTTAGCTCAAAGGTAAAGGAAACCGTTGATGGGTAAAAGGGAGAAGCCATAATTGTTCTGGTGCAGTCAGAGGCCAATGGGTCTCCCACTGGTCAAGACTCTTTACACTGGGCTGAGTATGGTTTGCTTAGTTGGGCACCGGGCCACCTTAGCCTAGTGCCCTCAATTAATTATTTTAAATGCATCGTGCACTGGTAGACACCTAGAATGATAACACCGTGGTCATCTTTGAGACAGCTGTGCAGCACAGGAGGTTAAACAGTAATCCTGACTTTCTTCTCTGACAAGTTTCTGTTTCCCTGTCCCAAGCCCCTAGCCTCTTGTGTGGGGGAAGCTGGCTGGAGGGTACACAGGATTTTTACTGTTTTTGTAACTTCCTGTGGGTATTGTTGCAAAACAGAACATTTATCTTAAGGATAAAAAGGCAGGATGGCACTGGAGCATGCTAACACCCACAGATGTAATTTTCTCTCCCTTCGCTGCTTGCCCTCTGTGGGCAGATTAAATGGGAGGCCCATTTGTCAGGCAAAGAGGACTGTGAAACAGGTTTGTCTCTCTACTGTCCCCAGGTGGTTAAAAGGGAGAGAGGTCTAATAATAACTGGCAGCATTAGGCTTGGACATTCAGGGCTCTTGGGCATGCAAGCTCTCTCAGACCAACATTAGCTCCTTACTGACTTCCCTGTAAGTGAGGAAGAGGAGAGCTGGGCAGCTGTGTGCGCAGTGCATGATGGATGCTTGCTGTGATCAAGAGAATTAGCTGCAGCTCAGTTCATAAGTGCGCATGCGTGCATGTGCGCGTTACAGCCCTGTGTGCTAATAGGTCCCACGGCCCATTTCTTCCCCCTGTAGTCTTCAGCCTGGGTCTTTGGCATAGTAGAAAGTTTATAGAATACCTACAATGTGCTGGACATACAATAACATGAAAGAATACTGGTGGTCATCTAGAGGAAATGCTTTCCCTGGCGAGAACAAAAATTTGGGAGCCAAGAAAGCTAACAGCTAGCTTACTTCCTGGCTGGGAAGGCCTAGGGCTGTGAGTCTGCTAAATATTCTGTCTCCTATGTTTTATAGGGCTCCTGGCTCCAGCATTTTCCCGTATTGGTTCTGTTTAGAAATCCCAATCCGTGCCTTCCTTACCATTTTCCTCAAACTGCCTTCTGGGAACAAGAAGTCGTCTTCTTCATAAGAGCGAGGACGTTTTAACAGTATGCATTAATTCTTGTTTTCGCAGCCCGTGTCTTCTGAGGTTAGCTGGGGATTCGGTTTTCCTCCCCAACATCCACATCACTCTTGGAGTGATGAAGGTTTCGAAGAGGAATCGGTTCAGAGAACGAACTTCACATCACTTGCTCATTCTCTGAAAACAGAACCACAGTAACCCCATCAGACAGATCCACACCCATACAATCATTCCACGGGGTAGAAAAAAACCCAGTTGGCGTGGTTTGAATATGTTTGGCCCATGGGAACTGGCACTATTAGGAGGTGTGGCCTTGTTGGAGTGGGTGTGGCCTTGGTGTGGGTGTGGTCTTGTTAGAATGTGTGGCTTTGTTGGAGTGGGTGTGGCCTTGTTGGAGTGGGTGTGGCCTTGTTGGAGTGGGTGTGGTCTTGGAGTGGGTGTGGCCTTGTTGGAGGAGTGTGTCACCGTGTAGGCAGGCTTTGAGGACTCTTAATGCTCAAGCTCTGCCCAGGGCAGGAAAGAGTCTTCTAGCAGCCTGCAAAAGAGAACCTCTTCCTGATTGCCTTTGGATCAAGATGTAGAACCCTCAGCATCTTCTCCAGCACCAAGTTTGCCTTGAGGCTACCATGCTTCCTGCCATGATGATAATGGACGCTCAGAACCTGTAAGCTAGCCCCAATTAAATGCTTTCCTTTGTAAGAGTTGCCCTGGTCATGGTGTCTGTTCACAGCAATGGAAACCCTAACTAAGACACCAGTCAGTAGCATTTGGCAGCAGACTGGGGCCTGGAAGAAAGCGGCTGATCAGGTTTCAATATGTCTGACCCATGCTACTTACCACCTAAGGAAAGTGCCACAGCATCTCTTTAGCTTTGGATCCTTTCTAATTTGCACTTACCTCATGTTGGTTTCAAGGATTTGTTTGGACAAAACCACAGCTCAGGGTACTTGACAATCTAGAGTTGGGTATTAAGCACAAGAAACGCATGAGGTTTTCTTTTTGTTTTGTTTTGTTTTTTAATGTGTGTAGGTGCATGCTGTGCACCATATGCATGCAGTGCCCAAGGAGCCCAGAAGAGGGCGGCAGGTCCCCTGGGACTGGAGTTACGAATGGTTGTGAGCTGCCATGGGGTCCCCGGGGTCAGATCTCAGTCCTGCTGGGCCATCTTTCTGGGTCTGAGAAAAGCATTTTAATTGAAATTGAGTTATCAATAAATTATAAATCAAGGAGAAGAAATAAAGCATTTAAAAAGTGGCCGGAGAGATGATAAGGTTGCATTTCCTAGGCGCCCTGTGAGTGGACGCAGCCAAGTGCGATTTGGCCACATTTTGTAATGACCCGTAAAAACATGGAGAGACTCAGGACAAAATGAGCGCCCAGCAACTGCCAGCGTGGTGTAGACGGTCTGGAGATGAAGCTGTGTCATACACAGGTGCTACTCGGCACTCATCCTGAGAACGAGCCAACATCAGGACCAGTTTGGAGTGTAAGAACTCAAGGTCTAGGCGGATGGTTTCTGCTGAGCGGGCTTTTCACTCCCAATAAATGCAGGTCTCCTTGATCTGAAGAGTTGACCCCCAAGGGACGCAGAGAGAGCTGCCCTCAGAGAAGCAGCCTCTGTGCCTCCTAAGGACCTCTGGGACTGGAGGACAAGTGGAAAGATGGGCAAAGAAGAAATAGATTGGCGCTGGTGGGATTGCTCAGTGGGCAGAGCACTTGCCTTGAAATCAAGACAGACCAGAGTTGAATCCGCAGACTCCGTGTAAAAAAGAGCTGGATAAAAGTGGAGACAGGCGGGAGCCCTGTGGCTCTCAGGCCAACCATGCTAGCCAAACTGGAGAGTTCTGTGCCAGGAGAGGATCTGTCTGAAAAGTAAATAAATGCAGATGGTGCCTATGGAGTAGTATTCCAAGCTTTCCTTTGGACTCTGCGGATGCATGGGAGCGGTGTGCGCATGCGCTCTCTCTCTCTCTCTCTCTCTCTCTCTCTCTCTCTCTCTCTCACTGTCTCTGTCTCTGTCTTTCTCTCTCTCTCTCTCTCTCTTTCTCTCTCTCACACACACACTGTCACACGTGCACAAAAAAACAGATTTTTTTTTTAAGAAGAAAAATGACATTTCCATTTGATGAGCCTGCTGGGCCCTAAAGCAAGATTATGGTCTATTTATCAAACAGGTAATTCAAGAAATAATGAGTATTTAGTGTTGATATAAATTTACCAAGGAGGAAACGCGCACCATTAAAACTGAATCCCTTTCCTGATAAGCTTGCCAGAGCACTAGATTCAGATTTATGCGGCGTGTCTGGCTGTTCCTAAGGTGATGAATGATTTCCTTTCTGCTCCCAGAGATTAGAGGAATAAGCAGACTCTAACGATCTGAAAGCTGATACCGGGGCATCAAGAATGATGAAGCTGGACATAAATCCCCAGTAATTTACCATGGCTCCCGCCCTCACGCCTGCTTGCTTGATGTGTCGTTATATTAATGATTTAGCAAATTACATTAATGGAAAGCCAACCAAGTCTCAATGGGAGAAGAAACTTAGAAGAACGTTTCAAAGAGGCTGAGGGAGATGAGTGTCGAAAAGCTCTTGGCTGACTTGCATGACGAGACAAAATTGCAGAGAAATGAATGAGCTGCCTTATGCTCAGTGCGGCAAATCTAGCAGGGGGTGGGGGTGGGGGTTGGAGGCGGGGCGGGGACCGGAAGGCAGACTCATCACCTGCTGGCTCTGTGACGTCGTCGGACTGAGCTCTTTCGTGTCTTCCTTTCCGCACTTGGCGAATGGGTGATTATGAAGGAAAACAGTCGTTTGGATGTGCTATGAAGATAAAATGAGTTAATAATGTTTAGGTGGTGCGTACACTAACCTACTTTCTAATAAACTCTGGGCTGGACAGTTATTGTTTCCTTATTGTTCTAGTTTCTTTGTTGCTCTTGTAACAGACCCATTTCAGAGTTTCGCCTGTGCAACTTTCCAGTAGGCGACAGCTGCGCTGCAATGGAACTGGTAAAGTAAGCACTTGGCAAAGCTGTATTTTAAAGCGAGTACTGTGCTTTAGCCCACGCACGCACGCACGCACGCACGCACGCACGCACACGTAAGTCCATCTTATCAGGGCGGTAGATGTGAGGGGAGGGTGAAGTAAGCCTGCAAAGGAAGGTGAGTCCCCCATGAAGACGCCTCCTGAATCTCACCGCTCACAATTATCCCCAAGAGGACTCAATCATTGTCATCAAATAGCCCAATAAGCCACAGGCCGGTTCAAAATGGAGGGAGCATTAGAATTTGGATCTAATATACACCCCACGGGCTCATGTGTTTGAACATTGCTAGTTGGTGTTGCTGTTCGCTGTCGAGATGGCAGAACTCACGAGAGGTGAGATTTAGCCGGAAGAAGAAAGACTTGAGGTGTGCGTCCAATACTGATAGCCCGGTCCTAATTCTTGTCTTCTCTATCTGCTTCCTGGTCCTGTGAGCTGTGAGCAAGGAGACTTACTCTACCACTGCTATGGCCACCAGCCCCCCATGCTGCCATGACTTCCCCTCCCGGATGCCCTGTCCCTTTACACAGTGGCCAAGGCACGTCTTTCCTACTGGACCATGGATCTTGCCAGGCATCTGCTAATTATAAACCCGTAAAGGAAATCTAACTGTGAGCTGTGGTCACATGGTCAGATGCTTGCTATGGGAGTACAAGCCCTCCAGCTCCCAGTGCCAAGGTGTGTTGTAGAAAGGGGGTGGGGCAAGGCATATGGCTGGATCATAAGGAACAAGCAGTTGGCAGGGAATGCTTGTAGGGAATCTGGTCTGAGCTCCCTAAACATTGGAAATAGTAGCCTAGGGCTTTGGTGACAGTTGACCTAAGGAGGCTTGCAGGTGATTTCTTATTGCCTGTGCCCAGGACTACTCGAAGCCTAACCCTACCTGCCCTTGGGGGTTGGAGGTGAGGTGGCACAGGGTCAACGACACAGACTCCAGGAGCAGGTGAGAAATGTCACATCAAGCTCATCTGAACATTGTGAGCTCCCCCAAAACTCTCTCCCTGTACCCCACTGGTCCCTAGAAAGCATCTTCTCCAAACAGCAGTTCCTGATTGGCTGGCATTGTCTGCACCCTGGTCTCTCAGGCAGTCCTCAACTAGGTCCTCCTGCAGGAGATGCCCTTGTGGCTGGGTGATCCCCTGGCATTTACACAGAGGTGGCCCCACCATTCCTGCTACAATTCCTGTTTCATTAAGACAGTGGTTCTCAACTTTTCTAATGCCTTGAACCCTTAAATGCTGTTCCTCATGCTGTGGTGACCCCTCTCCCATAAAACCATTTTCATTGCTACTTCAGAACTGTGATTTTTTTTTTGGTACCGTTATGGGTCCTAATGTAAATGTCTGTGTTTTCTGATGGTCACAAGGCAACCCTTGTCAAAACATCATTTGGCCCCGAGAGGGGTTTCGAATTCATGGGTTGAGAACCACTGCACTAAGGCTGGCTCAATCCATACCAGAAAGTGGAGTCAGCATGGAAACTTGTCCGAAGAGAGACAGGGGCTGAAACTGTAATTGGCCCCGGGACAATTGGTTATAAGGGTCGAAATCTGTCATCTTTATCATGGAAGGATCCTGGAAGAAAAAGATTCTAAGTGGACCCGAGAATAGAACCTTTAGCAGCTGCTGGGTATTTTGACTAGTGTCCATAGGTGGAGGTTAAATTGCCAGCTGTCACCAGTAAAGAAAGGAATCGGAATGACACAAGTATATAACTTTGTTTTTCCTTTTTAGCTGTGGTGTCCACAATCTCTGGTCCAGCTCAGTTTCTCCTGTCTCAACGGTCACCAACCATCTTCTCTATTCGTACTCGTTTGTCTCCAGGAACCTACTCTTCTGACCCTGGTCCTGCCCTGCTCTTCTACCTCAGCCTCTGCGGGCTCTTTCTAATGTCTCCTGTCCCAAAAAATTCAAGGAGCAACTGACACTGAAGGGCACTGGGTCTTTTAAGGGGAGGGCATAAAAGAATAAATCATATTACACAGCTGGGTGTAGATGGGCAATTGGGGGCTGTAGTGACCACCGTTAGACGGCACATTTAGGAATGGGTGGGTTAGGTAAACCGTGGTGTCCTTCTGTTTCCCCAGTGCATGTTTCCTCCAGAGCTCACATAGACACAAAAGACAGAACCTAGCCAGAGAGACAGAGACAGAGACAGAGACAGAGAGACAGGTTCTGGTAGCAGCAGAGTCGGGGGAGTGAGGGCTGGAGGGGGGGTTTAGCAAATTTAACACTGCTAATGAGAGACCTCTATTCAGAAGGATGCAAGGGAGGCTTCTCGAGGCTAGAAATGTATAATAAGCCTGCTTGAAATAATTAGTAATTAGCCATAAGCTCGCGGTTTCAAAAATAGCAGGTTTTGAAGTACTTGGGTCAAGTCCAGCAATGCTTCGCTGATCTGATAACTCCAGCATCAGACATGCCAATGTGGTGTTCTCCTGACAATGACAGAAAAGTGTGACCTTGAAAGGGAAGATAATAATCGGTGTGCATTACGTGGAGGTTATTTAAATATATTGAAATATATATTAATGATAATGCGAATTAATGATATTGGTTCTTATTATCGAGATGTCTATTATGTGGGGACATCTGGCAGGCACTGGGTTATCCCTGAGGATGGGGTGCTTTTCTGTCCCCTCTCTGTGGGGAGTCAATGGACCAGCTCTCTTAAAGTCACCACCGTGCTCACGCCCCTTTCCCAGAGGTCTTCAAGTGTGTTTGCTTCGTGAGCACAAAATGGCCATCGATCCTCACAGGGTGGCTCTTGCCTTCTGTTTGAGGCAGAAAAAAGATCTTTCTACTCAACTCTACCAAATCCCTGAGCAAACTAAGGACTCACGTGGGCCTTTCCCTATCCAAGCTTTTAACTACTTCTCCAGGACACTCCAGGTCTTGATTCAGTCATTGAGGAAGAGAGTGGTAACCATTTGGGGGAGGGGAGTAAGACCTTGAATTCATTCATCTGAAAGTGGAGGATCTGTGGACCTAGGATCTTGTATCTATTTTTCCCTACAATATTTAAAAGTTATATTTTAGTGTGTGTGTGTGTGTGTGTGTGTGTGTGTGTGTGTGTGTGTGTGTGTGTATACTCTTGTGTAATCTTCGTGTCATGCCATGCACACGAGGGACTGAGAAGACAACTACTTTTGGGAGTCAGTTCTCTACTTCCCCGATGTGGGACTTGGGAATTGAACTCAGATCATCATGCTTGGCAGCAAGCACCAGTAACCACTGAGGCATCTTGCTGGTTCGTCTTCTGTGTATCTTAGCATAATGCAGCAGCAGCCCCCAAATTAACAAGCACAAAGAAAGCTAAGGGGCCAGAACATGCGTGCCGGGATACCAAGCTCTCGGGAGCCCACTCTATCTCCTGTTCCCTTGACCAGGAACGGATGAGGGTAAGAGAAAAATGGGTCTGGCAGCCTCGTTTTTGCCAAAGCCATTGCTGGATCAAGGAAGAAATTGGAAGAGGTGAACAGGAGCGGCCGTCTCCATAGCAGACCGGAGAGAGCATCATACACAGTAAACTTTCCTGCTGAGATTCTATGGGATTCTATGGCAACAACTGGATGCTCCCTTACTGTGGAAGGAGGGTGTTCTGGCTGTCTCAGACAAGCACCATGATCAGAACGGATGGAACGACCACCACTCTAAACATCCTTTTCTGGCTCTTTGCTGGACCACCCCCCCGGGGGGCAGCAAATATCCACAATCATTAGAAACAAGGTCTTGGGACTCCTAAGCAGATACTGTGTCAGCTTCCAGCTTCCCAGGGACTGCAAGGAATAAAACTAAAGAGCTAAAGACCAGATCATCTTGAAATTTTTTTTTAAAGTAGTTGATGTCTGCTTTTGTTGGTACAACGAGAATGAACAGAACCTGGACTTTGCTGGAACGCGTCTGGAGATTGGGGCGGAGTCACATTGTCACCTGCAAGACCATGTTTAATCTATGTATTTCAGTACAGACTAGTTCTGCACTCTGCTCTGTGGCTGAAGGGCAAATGCTGGCCCTTGGCCTTTTGTCCCAGGCAGCCATTTGGAAGATTCTAGTGCAAAGTTTTTACGCTTTTTCTCCAGGTTCTTTTCAGCTCCGGTAACTTCCGTTCAGCGAGGGTGAAATATAGAAGTGAATTCTTTTCTGCGCTGTGCTTTGCGTTTTCGAGGGTCTGAGAATGAGTCCGATTGTCATTACGTGTCTTCATCTCCCAGGGTGGCTGAGGTGGCTAGCCCTCCACTGAGGGAACCTTCTGGATCTGTGGTGTAGACCAGTGCTTCCCAGCCCTGTAGACTTGGCTGGTGTTTTTGAGCAGATGTGAAGCAGGTAGGGACACTTTCCCTGCCTTCCAACCTGGCTCCAAAAGCGAGTGGTTTTAAGGCCCTAACGCTAGGTGGCGCCACCGGGCAACGGGAGCCTGATTCCAGAATGGCTGCCTGCTCCACCCTGGCCCAGGACGGTAATAAACTTTTCCGTTGTCCCCTAAGACCTTTGTAGCATATTCCAGCGCAGACTAGTACCTTCTTGTCAACTGCATCCACGATTGTTCTGTGGGACAAACTAGTAGACGCTTGGCCCAAACTTTTGAACGAGTAGATTTTCTTTCAGGATTGTGTGTGTTTGGATTTATTTCCTGCTGGGGACTGAACAGCACACCTTGCTATCACCGAGCAAGCGTTCTGCCGCGGAGCTCTATCTCCGGCTCCATTTTTACGTTTTTTTGGTTTTTTAAATTTTGAGACAAGTAAGTTCCTTTGGTGGTCTTGAACTCACGATCCAGCTCACACGGTGATCCTCTGCCTCAACCTCGTAGCTTAGATGCCAAGCCTGTTGCTGGAGACCAGAAGCTTTCAAACCCAGTGCAGAGGAGGAGTGGCTAAGAACTCTTTGGCTGGCCCCATGGGGGTGCGCGCGCACGTGATGCCTGAAACAGCAGGGTGGTGGGGTCTGTAGTTCCTTTAGATGGTAGCTGTAGCACTAATACAGTCCTTCCAGGGAAGTCAGGGCCTCGCCCACACAGCCCGCGGTGCTAGCGAGCATGGCTGCAGAGTTTCCTTCTCACCTGTAAGGGCTTGGAGTTTCCGGGAAGCCTTTGGTCTCAGGTGACAGCCACCTCAGCCAGAAGACCCTTCTAATTCCTCCTCCCTCTTCCTCTTTTGTGTCCCCATAGCTCAGCTCTGACCTCCAGTTTGGGATCTGGCCCAACTGTTGAGCTTTCTGCTTGCCACTTGCCCCATCTGACAGGACCCCGTGACGTCACACACGGATCTGTGTTAAACTCACAGCCAGGGCGAGGCACAGGGCTAAACCGATCCAGGCCACTTCCAGTTGAATTTGGAGCAAACACGGCAACGTTTGAAAGGCACAACTCAACAGAACCTTTCGGGTTAGTTTAATGCACGGCGGCATTTGTTTCTGTACTTTAAATGGAAATACTTTGGAAGATTAAGCTGTATTTTTCATCTTGCTTGCTACTGTGTTGGTTTTCCAGTTCTCAGTGAGCTTTCGTTTTACAATAAGAGGAGGATTTGAACCGGCTTTCAGGTCACAGGAAAGTTGTGATAGCTCCTCCTGTTTTACTTGATTGACAGCTTGCTTTGGAACTGCTGTTTATTAACTAAACCCAAGTTTATTTGTAGATCTTAGTCTTTTTTTTTTAACCTAATGTTTTCTTTATGCACCACCCTCAAATTTGAGACAGGGTCTTGCAGTGCAACAAAGGTGCCCCTCAAACCTGACATCCTCCTGCCTCGGCATCCTCTTGCTGGGATTACAGGTGTGTACCACCCCCTCCCTGCTATCAATGTGTTACCATTTTGTTTTACAGGAGATAAGAATTTCCTTTTAAACCAGTCTTTAACCTACTATTGCAGGCGTGTCTAGCTACCAACAGTCTTTTTTTTTTTTAAATCCCAGTACCCCACGATACCTGCTGCCACTGGGTCTTCCTTCCTTTGGCTGTGACAATGTTTTCAGATTTTCCATTTGTTCTGGGGACCTAGACTGTTGGTATTTAGTCTAGGCTCCGCCCCACAGTTACCTGGCAACAGCCAGGTATGCCTGAATCACTATAAAAAGGGGCTTCTTGCCCCCTCCTCTCTCTTGGGCTCCTGCCCTTGCTCCTTTTCCCCCTCTCTCTCCCTGTTCTCCTCTCCCCTCCGTCTCACATGCTCATGGCTGGCCTCTACTCTTCTCTCCCTCCCTCCCTCCTTCCCTCCCTCCCTCTTCCTCCTCTTCTTCTTCCTCCTCCTCCTCCTCCTTCTTCTCTCTCTCTCTCTCTCTCTCTCTCTCTGCCTTTCTCTGTCTCTACTACTCCCTCCCCCGACTCCCCTCCCCATGTCCTAAATAAACTCTATTCTGTACTATATCATCGTGTGACTGGTCCCTCAGGGGTAAGGGATGCCTCAGCATGGGCCCACAGAGGCACCCCATTTCCCCAAACCATACTGTGCCTCCACCAAACACATACCTGGCTTCTCTCTTTTTTTTTTTTTAAAGATTTATTTATTTATTATTATATGAGTACACTGTCACTGTCCCCACACACACCAGAAGAGGGCATCGGATCTCATCACAGATGGTTGTGAGCCACCATGTGGTTGCCGGGACCTGAACTCAGGACTTCTGGAAGAGCAGCCGGCGCTCCCAACCACTGAGCCATCCCTCCAGCCCATGGCTTCTCTTATCTAAGACACAACAGACACTTGAGAGGTCAAGCATTCTGTGGAATGGTCTGTTGTCCCCTCTCTGACACTTGCTTGTGATCAGTCTAGTTTATGGAAAGGAAGCTCAGGAGGCACCGTTTCATCGTAGCTCATCAAAATACCCACAGTCACCAGGAGTCGTCAATGTGACATTAACTCTGGTCACAGGGCTGAGGCGCTGTTTGATTTTTCTGCTTCACGGGTCATCGGTCACTGTTTCCAGTCTGTGACTTGTACTTAAAGTAGGTTTAAAAAACTTCGAGGCTGAACGGAGTGGGGATGGGGGCATCTGCACCCTTAGGTTATCTCCGTTTTTCAGCAGCCCCCTCTACCCGTGGGCTATGAACCCCCTGGCTAGTTTGTTCTCATTGGCCCTTACACGAGACACAAACTCAAAACGGACTGGAGTCTGGCGGTGTCTCTTCCACTCAAGCTAAGCTAGGGTCTGGTGGAGTCCCTGTCACTGACGTGTTGGCTTTTGCTGTGGAAAGCATACTGAATATATTTCAAAGTGATTGCTTTCCGTCTTTCCACGGTGTGTATTGTTAGTGCGATTTTCTTGGTATCCATTACCTAATGAATGCGTTTCGTACGTGGTTGTTCCCTGACTTGACAGGGCATCTCTGAGATCAAAACCAACCCCCCACACTCCCCATCCCCTATTCTCAGAGCAGTGTGCATACAGCCTGGAGAACTTCATCCAGAAACCTGAACTGATAGCCCAGGTGGCGTCTGCCCGCTGAGCCACCCTGGGCTGTGTCTTCTGTCCCCAGTCTTTTCAAATTTCAGTGTAGGACTTCAGTTCCCCCCTGGTCTAAGAAATGTCGTTGATTTTTTTGTGGGTTCAGAATATTTTTTGTTGTTGTAAGGATGGGGTGACGGCATCTCATCCCTCAGCATTCACTTTTTGGTGTTTAAAACCTTCTTCAAGGGGCTGGGGATTTAGCTCAGTGGTAGAGCGCTTACCTAGGAAGCGCAAGGCCCTGGGTTCGGTCCCCAGCTCCGGGGGGGGGGGGGGGAAGAACCAAAAACCTTCTTCAAATGAAAGGCCTTGAATGGCAGATTCTATTGTTGGTGATCTTGACTCGATAAGACAGGGAAGGATGGGTTTCGCTCTCTGGCAGGCTATCAGAAGATGCATGTAGCTCACATGTGTGACGGTGAGTTAGGGCAGTGGGACCTTGATCACGATTCGATCATAGGTGCAGCCTCCCCTGGAAGTTTGGAGATGGAAATGCATTTAAAACCTTCCAGGTCTGTGTAAAATACCCAGAAAACCAAGTGGCACCAGGCCTGCTCCTGCCCTGGTCTCGAGGCATTTAGACTAATAGAAAACAACAGCTTTTCTGAAACTTGAGGAAGTGACTTCAAGTGTACTGGCTGGAAATTTACAAGCCAGTGCATGTAATCGTGGGCAGGAGGCAGAACCAGGGTCATTTGTTTCAGAGCCTATTTGCCAGCCTATCAGGAAGAGGGGAAGCATGCTAATCTGATTAGAGGATGTTCAAGCGGCTGTGGGGCAACTGTGAAATCTCAGCCTCTGAAGCACCCATGGGAAAAACACAGCCCTCATTCCTGTTAGATTTTATCGACAGCAGCCAGAGAACGACTCAGCAGTTAGAGATTTAAATGCCAGAGATGTTCTTTCTGAACAGAACTGAAGAACCAAGCCCCAGATGGCGTTTCTTATTCAGGGCACACAAATGCCTCCCACAAACCCCAGACAAAGATATAGAATAAGAATAAACATCTAGAATTCTGAAAAGCTGTCTGGGAAAAAAAAAAAAAACCCAAAAACCCAACAACCTGGATCCACTAATCGTAACAGATAGGAAAAGCTGGCAAAACCCAGGCAGGCAGATTTATTTATTAAGTAGCCATTTCCAATCCTAAACAGAGCCTGGATCCTTTTAGGAAGGATCTAAAAATAGTCTAAAAATAGTTCATGCCATGCACATGCACGCACACGCATGCACACGCAGTCACATACAAATGTGCACACACACACATTAGTGTATGTAATGCTAACCGTAGAACTTTGAGGCAGTGTTAACTCCTTCTCTGTCATGTTCCCTTCCAAATGACTGAGACATATCAGAAAGTTGATTTCTCGCCAAAGTTGATTCTGCCTGAGCCTTGGGTAATCAGAAAATCTTATTAAGAAGAAAATTCCATTATCGTTTAGGACTTGAGTTAATGACCTTCTTTTATCTCCTGTTCTTTGGCCTAGGGCACAGGGCTATTATTATATTAAAGGGTATTTTGGGTGTAACATCCAGGCACAAAATACAGTGGATTAATTTTTGCTTCGTCTTTAGCGGCAGAATAACTGTGAATGAGGCAATACTTGTGTGGTGTCATTCTATGGCTGCCACCTGATTCCCTGGGGATGTTTGTACATTCCAGAAGCAATTCTTCTGAACCACAAATCATTTTTGTATGTTGATGATAAATAATTCTACATGTCAAATTTTCCTAGAAACCTCCCCCCCCGTGTGTGTGTGTGTGTGTATATGTATGTATGTATGTATGTATGTATGTATGTATGTATGTATGTGTCTCAGTTTGGGTTTTACTGCTGTGAACAGACACCATGACCACAGCAACTCTTTTTTTTTTTCTTTTCTTTTTTTCGGAGCTGGGGACCGAACCCAGGGCCTTGTGCTTGCTAGGCAAGCACTCTACCACGGAGCTAAATCCCCAACCCCGACCATAGCAACTCTTCTAAAAGACAACATTTAATTGGGGCTGGCTTACAGGTTCAGAGAGGGTAGAGGAGCTTCGAGTTTTTGCCTCTTATTCTGAAGGCAGCTAGGAGAAGACTGACTTCCAGGGAGCTAGGATGAGGGTCTTAAAGGCCACGCCCACAGTGACAAACATCCTCCAGAAAGGCCACACCTCCTCCAACAAGGCCACACCTTCTAATAGTGCCACACTTCCTAATAGTGCCACTCCCTGGGTCAAGCATTCAAACCACCACAGTTTTGCGTGCGTGCGTGCGTGTGTGCGTGCGTGCGTGCGCGCGTGTGTGTGTGTTGTCTTGGAAACATTTGGAGACCTCCGCTGAGCTTCATCCTTTCCAGATGAAATGGAGCAGCAGGCCCTGCGTTCGAGAGTAGATTGGTTTGTGAAAAACCCGCTGTAAAGCTAGGGGCCTAGAAGCAGCGTTGCAGGTGCTGCCCCACTTACAGTCTAGGTTGCAGATGTAACACTGACTGGCCTTCCCTCAAATGAAGGCGCGTGTGCAGATGCTCTTGGCTATGCGTGCCAGAGCCCAACTTCCTGTGTCCTCCGTCACTTTATTTTTGAGACAGGGTCCCTTAGTGAGCTTGGAGCTTGCCATTTTGACTAGACTGCCTCCACAATCATCCCGGCTTCACACTACAGGGCTGGGGTCCCATGTGTATGCCACCACTCCCGGTCTTTACCTGAGTGCTGTGACTCTGAACCCAGGCCCTTGGCATAGCAAGCCCTTTACCTCCTCAGCCATCTCTCCAGTCCTCGGATGAAGTTTGCAACCATTCCAGAATCTATAATTAGCAAAAGAAAAAAAAAATAAATAAAAGGCTTTCATCGCTTCTGATTCATGTTAAGGAAGGTCAGTCAGTGGAAATAATAATTCTGAGGGCCTGAGATGTCACCAGTTAGTCATTTGGGAAAAGGTCAGCAGATTAAAAACAGCAGTGGTAGACACGGGTTCAAAGCCTGGTGAGACCTTCGTTAATGTAGTAAGCCAGCACACGGACTTTGGACAAGGGCATGCCTAGCTGGAAGCCACTTGGGAATCTTAACTTCTGGTGTTTTAAAGTGGCTGTTGCTTTAATAATTACCATGGTGGTGTCTGGCGTGTTTTGACAGATTTAAATCTTTCATTTAACACTTCTTATTTCACAAGCACAGGCAGCCCTGATTCTTCATTTCTGCTCTTTAATTCACCCTCTTTAACAGGCTCTCGCATCGTGTGCATGTGTGTGTGGTGTGTGCGCGCACACGTGCACATGTGCGAGTGTCTGAGGTAGAAGCACAATTGAAGAATGCACTAATGTTAATTAAGGGTGTGTCCTGTTCCTGTGCTGTGTGACATCTGGAACCTGTGCCCTTTCAGAGCAGAGACTATGTCTTATATAAATAATCACCTTTCAGCCTACCTTATGCAAATTAGTCTTAATAATCTCACAATGATGAAGAAACCATACGGGTACGTCCTGTTCACCAAGCAGGAGTATCTACTCTCCTTTCCCTCTGTGAGTTTGAGTGTCATGACCCAACAGGGCTGTTTCTTTCCCTTGATTTCAGCTGCTCAGAGATGTTGGAGGTCACCAGGCGAGAGCGTGGGCATTCAAGCCGCAATGCCTGGAGACAGGCACAGAGACACATGCTACAGTTAGGCAAGCTGGACTTTTAAAACGTGACAGAAACAAGAGCAGAAACCCCGAGCAAAGCAAGTTTTCACAAAATAAGAATTCGTAGCCAGATAATGAAAAACTTTATTACTTTTTATTCTGACTTATGAGAATAATAGACTTGTTGGGGAAAAAATTTAAACCACAGAATTATTTTTTTTAAAAAGTGTTGGGGTTGGGGATTTAGCTAAGTGGTAGAGCGCTTGCCTAGCAAGCGCAAGGCCCTGGGTTCGGTCCCCAGCTCCGAAAAAAAGAAAAAGTGTCTCATAGAGAAGATTTGAGTCCAGTTTCCAACACTCATGTCAGGGGCTGCAGCTTCAGGAAATGAGAACCTACGAGCTTTAAGGGCAGCTAGACACACACAGGCGCTCTCTCTCTCTCTCTCTCTCTCTCTCTCTCTCTCTCTCTCTCTCTTTCCCTCTCTCCTACTCTCTCTCCCACTCCCCTTTTTCCTTCTCTCCCTCTCCCCCTCTTCCCTCTCTCTTGCTCTCTCTCTGATACACATACAATTAAAGTTAAAATAAACTCTTAAAACCTTATCAGAGGGAAATAACCACTAATTTTTTGCTCAATAGACAGCCCCCCAAGGAATATTAATGTGTAGGGTTTTTTTTCCCCCCACAATGATGGAGTCAGACTAAAGCATAGTATTGGAGCAACCCTTTTTGCTCTCTGTGCCTCTGGCTTTCTATTAATATTAATAATCTAAGTATTCTTATATCAATCCCACTCCACAGACTGGGTCTGACGAGCATTTGTGCCATTTCTATATCTTTTTAGACTCCAGTAGAATGCAACTGAGGATTCGAGAGCACGGTCAGCTTCCTGGAATCTGCTGTGGGTCTTTGGAAGAGGCTGTCTACTGAACTCCAACAATCATAATCCCATGTGTGCTGCCCCCTGACACCACTTCGTCCAGCTGAGGGCTTTCTGAAGTCCCTGGCCGTTCTTCTTTCTCTACGTACCATGTCACTGTGTGGGCACGGATCAGTTCTCTCTGAGAAGCTGAAATTAGTTTTTCAGAAAGTGTGTGTCGTAATTCTCACCCCTTGGCTTCATAGCTTGGGTCCCCTGGAGGTTTTGCAAATGCTCTTTTTCTTCCCTTCCATTGTTTGTTTGTTTTTCAAGACATCATTTGTTTGTTTTTCTGTGTAGCCTCCCATGTCCCCGGAACTCACTCTGTGAACCAGGCTGGCCTTGAACTCACAGAGATCCAGCTGCCTCTGCCTGTTGAGGGCTGGGATTAAAGGCTAGAGCCACTACTACCTAGCCCAGCTAGCACTCTTAATCTTTACCTATGTACTTCTTTCTCATCCTACAGAAGCATACATCTACTTTCCATATATCCCAAATGAATATTTTCTGAAAGGCTGGGTCACATTGCATTCTTTTTTCTGCTAATAACAACTGTATGCTGGGTGTGATAGGACTGGGGGCTTCAAGCTTAGGAAGATTTGCTTCTGAGGGGCGCTCATCCTGCGTGCTTAGCTTACGGGTTGCTCTCCAGTGATCTTTTTTTGGCAGTAAATCCACTTGCTGGTTTAATTCTGAATTGCATTACTCTGATTTTGCTGCTGAAGCAGGAGGAAAAAAATAGTTTCTCTAAACGTCGTCAAAAATACAGAATTGCATTTTGCACCGTAGGCATGTTAGAATTCTGGAGCCCAAGGAAACCGAGGCTGTGGAATTGTGGGTTCTTAACCTTGGGTGAGCTTAAGAAGCCTGTTAACCCTATGCATTGCTGTGTGTGCGTATATGTGTCCATGTGCATGTACATGTGGGTGCACAAGTGTATCATGTGCATCCATGTTTGTGCCTATGTGCATAAATGCATGTGTGTTCATGTACATGTATATGTGTGCCTGTCCATGTGCATGGCTATGTGTGTCTGTGTATCCATATACATGTATGTGTGTGTATGAGTGTATCATGTGTATCCATGTTTGTGTCTATGAGCATAAACGTATATGTGTTCATGTGCAAGTATATGTGTGTCTGTGTGTGTCTGTCCATGTGCATGGCTATGTGTGTCTGTGTATCCGTGTACATGTATGTGTGTGTATGAGTGTATCGTGTGTATCCATGTTTGTGCCTATGTGCATAAATGTATGTTCATGTGCATGTATATGTGTGCCTGTGTATGTGTATGTGCGTGCCCCCATTATACTTGAAGACCACTTTCCATTAGATTTTCAAATGAACCCATGGTAGAAATAATGGTTCAAAATCATAAGGCAATCATTTTGGAAAGGAACAGGCTGAATCTAGAAACCCGGCCCAAGGTCAGTCTCTAACTATTCCGGGGCCTTAGCAACCAAATTAAACACAGTCTTGTTTCTAACTCATATCAACAGGACTTTTTAACCACCTCCCCCCAATTCCCGAAGATCTCTGAGGCTGAAATGAGCCATTCTGCACCGGCTCTGCCGTGAGCCCAGGTGTATCTCTGCATTTCCCTCCTTAGCTATAAAATAGGAATGAGAAATAATTTTTACAGTGGAATCGAGGTGGCTCAGTGGCTAGAGGCATTGCCATCAAACGGATAATTTGTGTTGTCCGCGTGGAACCACGTGGTATATGGGAAGTTGTCCTGTGATCCCTACATTTGCAATGTGGTACACAGTATGTGCATGACGACACACACACACACACACACACACACACACACACGCCCACACTACTTTTTTTTTTAAGATTTATTAATCATATATGAGTACACTGTAGCTGTCTTCAGACACACCAGAAGAGGGCATCAGATTCCATTGCAGATGGTTGTGAGCCACCATGTGGTTGCTGGGAATTGAACTCAGGACCTCTGGAAGAGCAGTCAGTGCTCTTAACCACTGAGCTGTCTCTCCAGCCCACGCACACACTACTTAAGGAAATGTAAAATATTTTAAAAATTCAGTTATATTGTTTTACTTACTCACTTTACATCCTCACTTTACATCCCTTCCACAATCCTTCCCCATCCTCCTCCCCCTTATTTAAGACAGTGGGGATCCCCCAGGTATTCCCCACTACCCTCTCAATCAAGTCTTTTTGAGGCTAGGCCCTTTCTCTCCCACTGAGGCCAGACAAGACAGCTCAGCTAGAACGACATATCCCACATACAAGCAACAGCTTTTTGGGACAGCCCCTGGTTCCAGTTGTACAGGACCCACACGAAGGCCAAGCTACGTACAAGTAGGAAGGCCTTTTAGGGAACCCTTTATAGAGGGTTTCGTAGGACTGTGGAAAGAGCATGCTAAGTGTTGTAAAGGCAGTCAATACAGGAGCACTGTTGGGCATGGTTATCAGCTGAGCCAAACCACCGCCATCTTTGGGAGTTCCGCTGTACCCGCTTGTAAAGACCACCCCGCTGGGGTTGTTGTCTGTTTGAATCCTCCAATAGTTCCAGGCACTCTCTACCACCTGCTGTGTGTAATTCCTCCCTTCTGCGCACAGCCTTGTGGCTTCAGACCGAGATTAGAGTATGTGAGATGGGGGAAGCCTAGAGGAAGGCGGACCATCTATATAGCTATGTGGAAAGCCATCATCCTATGGGGAAAGCCATGATCCGTGCTGCATAAAGACTTTTCTGTAAGACCTTTTGGAAGGGAACACCCACTCCAGGAAGTAGCCTGTCACCTCAGGAAGTCCGGCTAACTCATTGCTTTCCCAGAAGGAACTTTGGTGGAATTGAGCCTTAGTTTTTTGTTATAAGCATGAGGGAGTGGGAGGGAAGGGCATCAGCAATTTTATTTTAGCGACAGCCACATAACGTATCATTTAGCTTGTCTGACACATCCAAAAGACACATCTGTAAGAACAGAGAACCGATCAGGGATTTCTCGGATGGTTTTCGATTGAGCTTTGTAGACCATTAATAATTGAAATAAGGATTAATCGAACACAAGCACTGCCATACCACAATGCTCAATCAGATAACAGGGGCAGCTGGTAACTGATGAATGGATGGGTGGTGTATACAGGGTGGATACTCTGGCAGGGGGATGGTTTATGTCCCATAAAGAACAGAGAAGGACGGCACGAGATTTCATCAGATGGCGTGCAATTTAAAACTTACGGTTTATTTCCAGGACTTTCTATTTGATGTTTGCGGACCGTTGTCATCAACTGTGTGGCTAAAACTGGAAATCCCAAAGTGTTTTTCTCAGTTGTGCCCATCCTTAGAAAACCAGGGGTGAGTCTTGGTTTAACCCAAAGTGAAGCATGCTGTGTTCTTATGGTGGCGCGCGAGACGGATCGGAGCGGCACGCTATTTGCTGACCCCTTAGCTTTATCAAGCCTTTTACCAGTACAGCCTGGAGATCCATTGCTTGCTTTCTTCTGCCTGATTCTCCTCAACTGAGCCAGCAGCCATGTGACTGCTTTCACGAACTTAGTGACTCAGAAAGGTTGAATAGGGGGAGAGGCAGCTGACAGCTATAGAAACAAAGGCCCACATCACATGACAGACAGGAGGCAGGCCCTGGGTCAGCGCTAGAAGCAACCAGTGGGAGAGAGGAGACGGGCCCACTGTGAAAGGCACGGCTCACGATGACAACAGCAACGTGACTCTTTTAGAACAAAAGGCATCTTTATGTGAGCATGACTTTAACTCAAAATAAGAGGAAGGATGGCAGATGTACCCTGGACGTGGAACTTTGTCTCCTCTTGGTCCTCATGTGATTGGGGCACAATGAATGCCCAGGCTCCGGGGCAGAGAGACAGTGGTAGTCACTGGATCTTGCAGATGTACTCAGCTTAAATAAGCTTTCTGGTTTTGTTCTGGTTTGGGTCAAACTGGGGATAACAGTATTTCATTTCACTATTATTTGTGTTTTGCGAGCTCGTGTATACAAAGGTCCCTTGCATATTTTGAAAGATAAATAATACAAGTATTACAAGGAGCAAATAAAAGTCCGATATTATTGTTTAAGTAGTTGTAAAAATTATTATAACAATTTCTTCCCCATCATCTACACTTAGGCTACACTGGTAACTGGGTTGAGGAAAAGAACGGTCGTTTTCTAGTACTTCATAAATCTATGTTGGTTGATTTTTATCACTCTCTCCAAAGAACTGAGAAGAGCAACTTAGAGAGGAAATCTTTAATTAATTTACTGTTTTGGCCCATGGTCAACCAGCTTGCTTGCATCTGGGCTCAAGGCAAGGTTGAAACATCCTTTCAGAAGACACTGTCAGAGAAAATAAGACAGGGATGGAGAAAAAAGGAAAGGGAATTCTGGGTATGGAAAGGGGAGGGAAGAAAGAGGAGGATGTGGAAGGAGAAGAGGGGAGAGGAGATACCAAGGACAGGACCCACGCTTCAGAACCACATCCCTAGGTATCTCCTGGCAGAGGCCATCCCTTAATATCCCATTTGGTACAAACCCACCAGTAGGGCAACCCAATGGTGGGGTAAGGGTTACCATGATCCGTTTCATTTCAGCAGAACCACAATAGCAGTGTCTATACCACAGCCTATGGGGGGAGCACTTCATATTTAAACCATAGTGCCATTCCTAAAAGGACATTTCCAGAACAGAAACTTACACTTCCTTCCTTAAACAAAACAGAACCACAAAACCCTGTCCCTAAAACCGTGGTATCCCCTATGATATAATCCTGTACTTTTATCCCTGAATTCCAATGATCCAGCAGAAAGAATTTAGATGAAGGTATTCAGGGACCAGAGCGATGAGGGTCCCCTCTATGTTATCGTCTCAGGCCCAGTGGTGCCCGCACAGAAGTGGTTAGAACCTAGGAGAATACTTAAGAATTTAACCTTTAGAGCTGGTGTCCAAGAACACCACCAAAGGCCATGATTTACTATCTGACCATGTTTATAACCTGTTTGCAACTATTTTTTTAACAAAACCATCAAGCCATGACGATGAAATACTACTTTAAAGTTTACAAGTAGCCAGTGTCTATAGGTACATCAGTTTGTCGCTATGCGATAGTCTTACAGTTGGGGCAGAACTCCAAAGACACAACTCTCCACTAGTACTTCGAAACTCCATTTTTAAGTCTTTAGAAAATCGAAGGCCCATTATGTGTAACTCGAAATGCTGTCATCTCAGCTTGCCACAGTATAGAGCACTGTTGTCTCGTCCACTGCTTTTCTTTAGCGACTTATTGCAAAAATCCTTCGGAGGAGAATTTTAATCTAAGATAAAGCCTGAATTTCTAGTCACAGGGTAATTAATTCCATGCTGCTTATGTCCCAGAGGAATTAAAATTGACTTAACGATCAGTAGCAACTCTGGAAAGCAGAGTCTGCATGGTATTGATGAGATCTGTGCAAGGGAGACATCTGTGAGGGACATTGATCTCTTCTCTCTTCTCGTCTCTTTTGGAAACCAGAGGCTGACACAGGAAACTATCTTACAATAACATAAACTGCCATTTTTCTCAGACTCGGCGTTTATTTCTAGAGCTTCAGAGAGGCAACTGTCTTCAGAAAATAGTCTTTAGCTGCCCAGACAGAGAGGATAGAGGTTGGCAGGGGTTGGGAGGATGAGTGAATTTGGGAGCAGTGTCTTACAGTTATCATTGCTGAGGTGAAGCACCAGGACTCACACAGGGCAGGAATCTGGAGGCAGGAGCTGATGCAGAGGCCATGGATGGATGCTGCTTACTGGCTTGCTCCTCATGGCTTGCTCAGCCTGCTTTCTTATAGAACCCAGGACCACCAGCCCAGGGGATGACACCGCCCACAATAGGCTGGATCCCTCACCCATCAATCACTAATTAAGCAGATGCCTTACAAGCTTGCCTACAGCCCAAACTTAAGGAAGCATTTCCTCAATTGAGGTTCCCTCCTCTCAGATGACTCTCGTTTGTGTCAAGTTGACCCAGAACCGTCCGGCACAGACAGGAAATGCACAGGAGGTAAGGGAGTTTCTAAAAATGATTGGAAAGCTTGAATAGCCAGGACCTCATAGTATAAAAATCAAAGAGTATGAATCAGCTCACATTTATATGTATTTAAAACCAAGCACTTCAAAAATCATTCCTCTTATTTTCCCCCCTCCATTAAAAGAAAGTCTATCCAAGCTTCACAACTGGCCATCTGGGTGAACTGTAATTGTGTTCAGCGGCGGGAAAATAGGGGTCGCACTAGCTGGAAAATAGAAACACCAGGGCTCAAGTCAGAATGGCTGGCCGCTGTCGTCATCTGTGTGAATTTGGTGACTGTCAGGCTATTATTTTAACATTCTGAACCATTAAATTTGAAGCGTTGTCTGTAACAAGGTCACGGTCATCGAAGTGTTGGTTATGTGGTGGTGCTGAGGAGAAACAGACATTGGCATGTTTAAGAGAGTGTCTAGAAACCAAGAACTTGGGGGCAGAAAAGGAAAATGTTCAATAAAATCCTAAAAGAAGAAGACAGGGCCACCACCACTCCCTAACAACTCAAGAATGTCTGCTGAAGTTGGACAGTAAAGCAAGCCTAGGGTACTGTCGTGGTGGGGAGAGGTTCTCCCTGCTGACATCATGAAAAAGCTGATGTAGCTAAAGAGAGCAAATGGGTAGAGATGGGCGGTACACAGGAGCACGGGCATCCAGAGTGGGAGTAGACAAGAGGACTGAACTGTCCACAGGTACCAGGGATCGTGTTGGAGAGGTCGTAACGATGGGATCATAAAGATGGTTCATTCAGCAAAGGGCAAATTCCGTAAAACCCACAGAGGTGTTTCCATGGTGACCATAAATCCCATCGAGCGGACATTGAAGATGAACCATCAAACAGGGCTGAGAAATGCATTGCTGTGGTTGGCGGTTGTATGCTAAAGGCTAATGAGAATGGAGGGGATGGCGTAGGGCAGGGCAGAACCTCCCCACTGAGGGCCTGAACATCTCTGGGTTTTCAGACCGGAACGAACATGTACATACTAAAACATTTGTTTTCTTTAAATTTTTTATTGAAAAAATTTGTTTTATGTGCATGCATAAAATTTTACTTGTTTTTATGTGCGTGTATGTGTGTGTGGGTGGGTGGGCATGCATACTATGGCATGCATGTGGAGGTCAGAGGACAACTTCTAGGAGTCGATTCTCTGCTTCTACCATGTGGGTTCCAGGGATTGATCTCAGGTCATCGGAGTTTGTGGCAAGTGCTTTTCTTTGTCCCCCACTCCTGTCCCCGGCAAGAGAATGTTAATAAGAGATTAGTTTGGAAAATGCTTTATTACTTTAAGATTTATCTTATTTAAAATTTGTGGGGGTGTGTGTATATATGTCTGTGAATTTCTGGGTGGGTGCATGCATATGAGTGCAGATGCCCAAGGAAACCAGAAGAGGGATTGGATCCCCTGGAACCACTTTTATAGGAGCCTGTGGTTTGCCCAGTGTGGATGCTGGGGATCAAAGTTGGTGTGGTGGTGTGAATGAGAATGTCCCACATGGGTTCCTATATTTGAATGCTTCATCCCAGCTAGTGGAACTCTTTGAGAAGGATGAGGGGGTGTGGTCTAGTTGGAGTGGGTGTGGCCTGGTTGGAGTGGGCGTGGTCTAGTTGGAGTAGGTGTGGCCTTGTGGTAGAGGTGTCCCTGGGATTGCTCTTTGAGGTTTGAAAAGCCCATGACAGGTTCAGTGTCTGTCTGCTCTCTGCCTGTTGCCTGTGGATCAGGATGTTAAAGTTCTTTCAGCCCCTGCTCCAGCACCATGTCTGTCTGCTTCCCACCATGATGATCATGGACTAACCTTCTAAAACTGTAAACAGGCCCTCAACGGTTCTGTTATAAGAGTTGCCTTGGTCATGGTGTCTCCTCAAGAACAATAGAAGAGTGGCTAAGACACTTGGATCCTCTGCAAGAGCAACAAAAGAGCTTAACCGCAGAGGTGTCATCTGGCACTTTACCTCAGGTGATTTCTCAAAAATCGGCTTTTGTTGTTGTTTTTGAGACAGTCTCTGTATGTTGCCTTGGCTGTCCTGGAACTTGCTATGTTGACCAGACTGGCTTTAAACTCACAGAGATCTGCCCACTTCTACCTTCTGCGTGTTGGGGTTAAAGGTGTGTGCCACACCAATCCTGGCTTGATTGCCTTCATTTTATATCTAAATATAGTCGACTATGTTTGTACTATAAGAATTATTTCTTTTTTTCTTTTTTTTCATTAATTCATTTGTTTATTCACTCCACATCTCAATATCAGCCCCCTCTCCTCCTGTTCCCCTCGAGCCCCTCCCCCTTTAAAATGTTTTCCTATACAAAATATTTAGATCATAGTCTTTCCCTCTCTAAACTCCTAGATCCTCCCACCCCACTGGTCACCTTACTTTGTTCTTTCTCTATCATGCACGTGCACGCACACACACACACACACACACACACACACACACACACCACCACTACCACCACCACCAAAACAGACCAGAAGTAAATAGAAAGTCCAATATCATTGAATAAAAGCTGTTAATTTCTCCTGTAACAGGAATCATGAAGAGAGGGGCTTGAATCCACACACAGCAACATTTCCTGTGACTCAGGTGGACATGCCAGGCCAATCAGGGTCAGGTCAATGAATTGTCCTGAAATAAAGAAGACAGAAGCCCCAAAGAAAGAGATTGATTTTTCCTTTCCAAAAGGGAAGAAGCTGGCAGAAGGCTTTTCTTAGAAAATTTCCAGAGTTTCTCAGCATTAAATGAAGCTTCTCCAGGTGCCTTCCACATTTTTCTTCTTTTTTTTTTCTTTCTTTTCTTTTCCTTTTTTTTTTTTTTGGAGCTGGGGACCGAACCCAGGGCCGTGAGCTTGTTAGGCAAGCGCCCTACCACTGAGCTAAATCCCCAACCCCAGCCTTCCACATTTTGAGTGGCCCCAACAGAGATGAAATCATCTAGTCTGCTCCTACAGGAGCCTCTTGGCCTCAGACCACCCCGAGTCCCGCAGTTAGGATGGGGAGGGGGAGGCCAGGATGTGTTTTCTGTAATGGCTATTTAGTGCCTGTTAATGTCACATTTTTGGTCAGTGACCATTATCTGCTTTTCTTGCTTCTATCTTAAGAGAGAGTGAGGTCATCTTTGGTGGCCACAAACAGGGCAGGAAGTAAAGTTAAAAAAAAGCTCTTTTAAGAGTTCATCCTTTGTGGAGGCACAGAGCCAGCTGAAAACCTTTAATCTTCTTAGGTCTTAGTAGAGCAGAAATGACATTGCAAACAGGACGGACAGCCACGTGCATCAGGAGGGAGCGAGCTGATTTAATGTTGTCATTCAACTCTCCTAAACTGATTAAATTGCTCACAAAATTGGTAAATTTCGACAAAAGCACCTTCGAGATATTCCAGCCTTGACACTTAGCATTAAATGTCAGTTCCATTTTTCCTTATAACTTTTAAAAGGGCTTCCCATTTATATCGGTTAGTTTTCGGTTTCTATGATAAAATACCATGATACTTACCTTTACTCTTTAAGACAAGGAATAAAGAATGTATTTTGGGGCACGTTTCCAGAGGGATAGAGTCCATCATGGTGGGGATGGGATGACACGGCAGCCACAGCAGGAGCGAGCTGATTGAATTCAAACAGGAAGCAGAGAGGACAAAACTGGGACATGGGAGGAGGCTATAACCCCTCAAACGCCACCCCCAGTGATGTATTTCCTCCACCAAGGCTCCGCCTGCCACAGGTTCTACAATCTTCCCAAACAGCGCCACCTACTGGGGATCACGTGTTCCAACACATGAGCCAATGGGGGACAATCTCATTAAAGCCACCACAGCATGCTAGTTGCCTCACGGGAAGCTTTCCCCCCTGCCTGATGTGCCCTTCAATCATTGTAGCTTTTATAGTAGGAAGGTTTGGGTCACTACCGAGCTTTAAAATGATGGCGACTATTGTATCAACCAGTAACAAAAAGAAACAGGAGTATCAGGGGTGTGGGTCCACCTTTGGTTTTCTAGGATTCTCCCTGGGTCCAATATGTGCTTTTCCCCCCCAGGTAGTAGCGGTTTTCTCTTTTCTTTCTTTTTTTCAGACTTAGCTTATTTTTAAAACTTAATTTTTTTCTTAATTATTTTGTGTTCATGAACTTTCTGACCTGCAGGTATGACCGTGTACCACATGCTTGCCCCGTGCCTGTAGAGGTCAGAAGAAGTTATTGAATCCACCAGAACTAGAGTTACAGATGATTGTGAGCCAACATGTGGATGCCAGGAATTGAACCTTGGTTGTCTGCGTGGACCACTACTGAGTTATCTCTCCAGCCCCAAAGACTTATTTTATCTCTAGACATATGCCTGAGTATTGGTTTATGCACATGACCACTGGTGCCCATGAACCTAGAGGTGTCAGATCCTTGGAGCTGGAGTTACAGGCACATGTGAGTGGCTTAGGTAGGTGCTGAGAATTGAACTTGGGTTCTCTGCAAGAACTGCATATGCTCTAAAGCACTGAGCCACTCCCCAGCCCACGCTGCTGCCTTCTCATCTCACAGAAGATTGTTGGCTACCTCGCCTAACTAATTAATTTTTTTTAGAGATACAATCTCACCATGAATGCCCTAGACTCACTGTATAGACCAGACTGGTCTTGAACTCAGAGCGATCCACCTGCCTCTGCCTCCTGTATGTTGAACCTAGCTATAGTTATAAAGGGTTAAGTTGCTTTGGCTCCTGGCGAAGCCACATACACACCCGCTTAGGAGCATCTGGATCCGCGAATGAAAGACACACACACACACACACACACACACACGCCCCAGTTCATTTTAATGTGCCTTGACTAGCTCAAAGGCTCGCCAGTTCTAATCCTTCCCACTGCTAGCACCCGGTACTTCTGAGTTACCATCTTTTAAAATCTTTATTTTTAGCTCTGCTACCCCAAACACAATTGGGGAAGTGACCCGTGTGACAGCTTTCTCTGATTTTCACATATCTGCAGGACTTTGGGTCTGGTCTTTCTTCCCGGTCATGGTAATCTTTCTCTTCTACTCGCCCTAGGTTCTTTGCCCTTGCAAATCCGTAGGTCCCACCTCAGTCTACCTGTCTAGCCATTGGTTGCACGGCAATTCTTTATTGCCAATAAAATCCAGCTGGGGGCGGAGACCTTCAGCTTCTGGGAACAAGGCCTCTGGAAGCCGAATTTAATTGAGACTGCACTAGAACTGAACACTAACACTAGCTCTATTGTGATCACCTTTTTTTTTTTTTTTCTTTTCTTTTTTTCGGAGCTGGGGACCGAACCCAGGGCCTTGTGCTTGCTAGGCAAGCGCTCTACCACTGAGCTAACTCCCCAACCCCCTCGTGATCACCTTTTACAGGCTACCTCTCACTCTTTCATCTGCCCCTTCCAGCTGTGACCTCTGAGAATTGAAGGATGTTGCTCCCCACCCCACCCCCACCCCTATTTGAGGGTCCCGGACATACTCAGCAAACAGGTTCCATGCGCCTCTGAGAGAGTTCTAGACCGAGCCACTGATGGCTAGAACTGGTTCAATTATTTACACCCTCTATTTCTGCCTGTGGATGCTGGCTCCTGGGACACTTCAGGTTCCGTTGTGCTAACCGGCCGAGCCATTTGGAGAGACACATGACCACACAGACTACAGGTGGATGTGCAAGAACCGCCGGGCAGCTATGTTACCCTAGAGCGCTAAAGAAGCTTTTCCAAAGGTCTCTAGTAAAGTTTGTTCCTGCCGCTTTGGAATAACAAAAGAGTTCAAACAATCCAAATGCCTTTCAGAGGTGAACCGTTCTGCAGTCATGGAGAATCTCCCAAACCTCCTGTTCACCAGCTGGAGATGCTATGCTCTTCTTCCTGAGTGTGACGTGGTGTTTCAACATGCACACAAGGAACTGGGCTGAAGAAAAGCAGAGATTACCAGCAAAGGAATGAGCATCCGTCACCTGCAGCGAGACCAGGAAGCAGAACGTGATGAGAAGCAGAAGAGATTCCACTGTGATAGCATTTTTAGATTACATCATTCCACACACATTCACTAAATCATTCTATTTACTTTTTCATAGGCTCGAAATATTTTATTCTTAAAAACCTAAAACCATGAGACGTTGGGCATTGTGTGTGAGTTATTTGTAAAAGTGGAGATTTAAAAATCTTTTTAAAAAAATTACTAATGTATTTTATGTTGGAGGTAAGCCATGCAGTGAATGGAGAGTTCAGAAGACAGCTAGCTGTCTCGTGTTTTTTTGTTTTTTTCTTTTTTTCGGAGCTGGGGACCGAACCCAGAGCCTTGCGCTTGCTAGGCAAGCGCTCTACCACTGAGCTAAATCCCCAACCCCTAGCTGTCTTGTGTTATCAGGGAACAAATAGCTCTAAGTGGACACCTGAAACTCATTGTTTTCTTGTGGTTTTTTTTTTTTTCTTCTCTGTTTACCTAAACCCAGCATGCTCAGAGCCAGGCAGATGCCTGTCTTCTTACCCTCTGTGAAGCAGTGTCTGCTGAGGTGTCTGGCCCAGGGCAAGCATCATGTTTGCTTTGATCAAATGAATCAACTCACAGACTCCTGCAGGACCAGATTCTGATTGGTGCACATTTTAGAGGCGTCCGTTCTGTCTTCTTTATTTTTATTTATTTATTTATTTTTTCGGAGCTGGGGACCGAACCCAGGGCCTTGCGCTTGCTAGGCAAGCGCTCTACTACTGAGCTAAATCCCCAGCCCCCGTCCTGTCTTATTACAATAGTAAAACGTTGATAAATCTTGCCCACTGTTGTTTCGGAGAATAACCTAAAGTTATTTTTCTGTGAGTAAAATCACGGGGGCCAATGGGTGTTAGCATCTAATGGTTAAGGGAATGTCTTTCTAATCCCTCTCCAAAACGACTTTAGCGGTGTCTGTGGCTACTAGCCATATGGGAGGGATCGCCTTACCCTAGCATTATCCGTGGTCCAGAAGTATTTTCCGTTGTTCGGATTTGCTGTTTAATAGATGGATAATTATAGTAGATGGATAATTATAGTTTGATAGGGAAATTAGTAATTGTATTAGCTGCAGTTGCCTCGTGTCTCTTCTTAGTTCCTGTTGTTTTCATGGTGGACTCATTAGTTTCTGTGGATAACTCAGCTTTTCCAGCTACATCATTCACTCTTCTTACTCAGTTTAACCCAGCCCTCGCTCCCCCAGCTCCGGGTGCAATTTACTTTTGGAATCCATCTTTCTGACTCATGAACACTCACTAAGATTCTTTGTATTCCATTTTTCCATCTAGAAAACGGAAGTAAAAATAAGTAACAATATGTATGCCTAATATAATGTCAATGTATAAAATATCACAGGCAAAGGGAGGTGCCCAGTCTGTAATGATCCCCTAGGTGAGTTCATTTCCTGGTTTGGGGGGAATAAGGGGTATTTTAAATGAATTATGCTTTTGTTTTGTTTTGTTTTTTGGTAACTGCTAGCATTAGTTAAGGTGATGTTTTATGTGTCCCCCAAAGGTCATGACTAGAGACTTAGTGTCTTGCAGGTGACACTATTGGGATGACACTATTTTGTAGCTTGCTTTTCTGTTGCTGTGATTAAAAACCATGACCAAAACAGCATGAGGGAGGAGAAAGTTTATTTCACCTGGTAACAGCCTGTCACCGATGAAATCAGGGTAGGAGCTGGAAGGCAGGAAGTTAAGCAGAGACCATGGAGGAGATGGAGGGGTGCTGCTAACTTGCTTGCTCCTTTGGGCTTGCTCAGTCTATTTTCTTATAACACCCAGGACCCCCGGCCCAGGGTGGTCCCATGCTCCATGGGCTGGACTCTTCCCATCAATCGCTAATTAAGAAAATGTTCCATAGGCCAGTCAGATGGTCCCCAAACTGAGACGCCCTCAGACAATTCTGGACTGTTAAGCTGACAGCCGAGGCTGTCTAGGACAGGGGATAAGAGAGACTTGTGGAGGCAGAGCCTTGTGGAAGGTTCTTTAGATGACTATGATGTGTCCCTTTAGGAGGCAGTGAGGCCTGGATGTCCTCATTATTGTTCCCCCCCTGTTCTCTGAGAGTCTATCATCTGGCCCATGTCCTCCATGCATTGGACACCACGAGGCGATGCAGCCAGGGGTTAGCTCTTGTCAGGACTTGCTGTGCTGTTTGGACTTTGGACCTCTGAAACTGAAAACTAAGGGGGAAAAGAGCCTTTCTCTTTATAAGTTAATTGCTTCATGCATCTCATTGTAGTACTATGAAGCTAAATAATATGGTAGTCCTTCTCTGAAGCAGACGTGGGCAGTATCCAGAGAGGTGGAAAAAGAAGGGACAGAAAAGAGCTCAGATTCAGCTGGGCTTCCACACCACTGGCATTCTCAACCCTGATGTTTCCGGAACATTCTGGAGCTCGAATCCCTGGCTCACCCAGTGCTTAACCACCATGTTATTTTTCCATAAAGATATTTTTCTCACTTATCTGTCAAAGTCCCCATGTCTTACGGGCTACGGTTCCTCTAGATAGTCCCTCAGGTCCTGCTGCCAATGTTTCGGGAGGAAATTTTTACCCATCCTGTCATGGTCACTTCTATTTTTCTATATGAGGAAAGAAGTTCAGTTAGATAAAATTCCTTACCTAAGACTTCCCCCCAAACAATAATATGCAAAATCCAAGCCAGGGCGAAAATTTAATTCTCCTCTCCAATCCTGTGTCATTGCCATTATTGCTGGGGATGGGATACGGACATAAGAGTCGGGATCTTACAGAGAAGGGCAACCATTTTACTTGACTCCGATTGCACGAATTTGTCACGCACAGGACCCTCAGCCTCCTCAGAGATCCCCTCCACGATGTTGTCGTCACCATTAAGTTCAATGGGTTGCAGATAAATGAGTCGTTTGACCGAATAGGGATTTCAAATCGAGTGATGGTACTATCGGGGTTTGCGTCACTTTTAAATCATGTGACTGATGTTATAAAGACTCTGTGGCTCCTCGGTGATTTTTCTCACCCACCCAGATCATTGGGAAGTAATGCCTAAGCAGCACAATCACATGCAGTATGAGAGCTACAATTCAGTGTCCCACCGCCTTTCAAGAAGAGGTTGGTTTAGGGGCGTTGAAGGAGATGAACTTCAGCTTCCTAATTCTCACGGTGGATTGCCTTTTTTTTTTTTTCTTTTCTTTTTTTTCGGAGCTGGGGACTGAACCCAGGGCCTTGCGCTTCCTAGGCAAGCGCTCTACCACTGAGCTAAATCCCCAACCCCGGATTGCCTTTTCTTATTTAGTACAATAAACAATATCAGAATAGTATAGAGATCATGCTTAGTGTTTTGAATTGCTGTGAGAAATTCTCCAAAAATAAAAACAAAATCCCTTTTGCATGTGTGAGTACGGGCGTGTGTGTGCTGTGGCTCATTTGTGGAGGTCATTGGACAACCTCGAGTGATTAGTCATCCACCTTGTCTGAGACTGGCTCTCCTGCCCTCCACTCTGCGTCGAGATGTCTGGTCTGCAGATTTACTGGGGATGCCGTCTCTTCCTCCTACCTCAACCGGAGGAGCTTTGGGGTTACGGCGTTGTTCTTTGATGCCTAGCTGCACACATGCTGTGGGGATTTGAACTCAGGTCTTCACACACTTGTGCGGGGAATGCTTTACCCACTGAGCCATCTCACCAGCCCACGGGAAACCATGTTAATATAAGTAGTAAGTGCACCCTTAGTGTGAACACGTTGAGATGAGGATGACTCACAAACGCAGTTGCTTCCTGACTTGGACCACTGGGAAAACGACAAGGCTCCAAGGGAATGAAGGCTTTTATTCAATACCAGTCACTTGTTTTAGCTACGTCCATCCCTTCCCCCTCCAGCAAACAAACAACCGCTAATCACAGTGCTATAGGGAGTCAGACAGAGTGATTAAGAATGACCATGAAGGGGCTGGTGAGATGGCTCAGTGGTTAAGAGCAGTGACTGCCCTTCCAGAGGTCCTGAGTTCAATTCCCAGCAACCACATAGTGGCTCACAACCATCTGTAATGGAATCTGATGTTCTCTTCTGGTGTGTCTTAAGACAGTGACAGTATATAAATCAATCAATCAAAAAAAAAAAAAAAAAAAGAATGACCAGAAATACCTGGAGAGATGGTCCAGTGGTTAGGGAACACTGACACTGGCTGCTCTTCTAGACAAGGGCCTGGGATCAGTTCCTAGCAACCATGTATGCTGCTCACAACTCTCAAGTTTGAGGGGCTAGGACACCTTCTTCTGATCTTGTGGGCACCAGGCATGCACACAGTACCTAGAAATACATTTGGGCAAAGCACTCACCTTCATTAAAAGACAATTACCACCCTGAGAGTCTTCATCCCCTAAATTATACAGCAGTAGACCATTCTTCGTTGTGTTCACAACACAAGAAAACTTGACAAAAAAATTTATTTCTGTAAAGAATAGTCACAGACAGAAGGCTTTAAAAAGAAGATCGGAGGGCTCACTGTAAGAGATCACCAATCCTCATGCCGTGACTCAGTCTTAACCCACGTACCGTTCAGAACCAGAAGTGTATTTTAAAGATTAGCTTGTCATAACACAAGTGGAGTGGGCATATTAAAGCATCAGGATCCTTTCCAACTGAGACTCACGAGAAGATGGGCTGAGTAATGAAATGTGCAGAGAACATTCTCTTCAGATGCTAATTCTCCAACAGCACCAAGAGAAGGAAAAACAGACTGCCGAGCCATGACATCTGCTCTTGGCTTCCCGAGTAGGAGACTGCTTGAAGGGCTCCTGGTAGCTGGAGCATCTCCTCTCATCTTTTTAATTTATTTAGCACCATTCTCAACTTCCTATCAATGCAGGATTGAAAAAAAAAAAAAAGGTAACCGTGTCTGTCAGGTCAGTCACAAGTAATAATAATAATAAAAAAAAAAAGTCAGATGACCAAGATGACAAAGTAATTAAGATTTATGTAACTGGGACTTTCAAGGGAAAACAGACCCAGTTTGGTCTTAGTTGGGGTTTTACTGCTGTGAAGAGACACCATGACTATGGCAACTCTTATAAAAGAAAGAACTTAATTGGGGCTGGCTTATAGTTCAGAGGTTTAGTCCGTTTTCAGGATAGAGGGAAACATGGTTGCACACAGGCAGGCACAGGGCCAGAGAAGGAGACGACAGTTCTACATCTGGATCAGTAGGCAGCAGGAAGAGAGAGAGGTACACACTGGGCCTGGCGTGAGCATCTGAAACCTCAAAGCCCACCCCACCCAGTGACACGCTTCCTCCAACTAGGCCACGCCTACTCCAGCAAGGCCACGCCTCCTAATAGCACCACTCCCTGTGAGCTTATGGGAGCCATTTTTCATTCAAACCACCGTAGTTTGGTGTAGGGATACAGAGAATACAGTGCGTTATATAAGTAGGGGTGACAGTCATTTGGGTCTTATTTTCTTCCACGTTGGTCTCATTCTGAGGCAGGCTTTCTACGAAAGTAAGGACATTGCCTACACTTAGATTCCCACCCAGCATGTTCACGTTCGAGAGTCAATGAGGAAGATCCCACTGGATCTTTCAAAACACATCCCAAGAAGCACTGTAGCGCCTGTGCAATGGCTTGGGTTGCATCCGCAAACTCGTTGACCTACGGAGGCTGGATTTTGGGAACAGCAGGGCACAGGGTGTCAACCAGAGTTGATGTGAGCAGGCCACGTCGGCCCCTCTGCGTGTGGCCCAAAAGCAGGGGAGGAGAGCCATGTTTGAGATCACCGGAAGAGGAGGGGCCAGGCAAAGGCCGTTGATGGTTATTGCAAAGCGCACCCCTCCTGCCCACAACTGACAGTTCTTTCTTATGGCTTTGCTTACGGGGACAAAAGGGATCATGGGGGCCTCTGTCTCCTCGTAGAAATCTCTGTCCTGTTTCCAGTTTGATCAAGGCATGGCCTCCCTTGCTTGTCCCCGGCTGGTTTCATCACAGCTCATTCAGTCTACAAAGAAACCATTTTCTCTAACCTGCCTGGGGTTCACCCCATTCAATGTGAGAGGAAAGAATCTTAGCATCCAGTAAAGCAGGAAGAAAAAAGAAAGACCCTTACTGCCAACACATAATGGGATTTCAGATTCCATTCCCTTAGCTCAGAAAGTCTAACTCCGTCATCTGAAGCATGTGGAGCAGACCGTGTCAGAATCCCAATAGTGTTCACTTCTATTTACAGTCTGGGGCTGCCAGGGGGTGGCCTAATAGGTGTGGAACCACATCTTAGATGTGAAAGAATTGTGCTATTTTAAGGAACACCAGCGCCCCGATACAAATCAGACCATTGGAAGAGAGAGTATCAAGGAAGACTCAGCTAGACTGTCACTCCTGAGGAAGTTCCAGGGACATTCTGGAGTCTGGAAACTGAAAACCCAGTAGTACCCGCTTAGCACCTAGCCTAGTGTTTTCAATACAAACCAGAAGGGAGCTCGAGGTTCAGTCGCACGTCTGTTGAGTGCCCTGCTGGTTTAAATGCTGGGAACGGGGCCGAGTTCACGACGAAGGAGGTAAGGCATCTCGCTCCTTTTGGAAACCGAACAGAAAAACCTCACAGATCGCAATGCTTAGCTTATTTTCGACACAGCCTCCAAGATTGTCACGTTCTAGGCTCGCAGATGTCAAGTTCCGTCTCCCAGAGTGAAGGGCGAAGTAAATTGGCAGGGGCTGGCACAGTGCGCTGAAAACCCTTTTTTTTTTTTTTTTTTGAGCTGAGCAAGGCCCAATCACTGGCTTAACACCCGAGATGTGATTGGACCGATGGCAGACTTTTAACAACTGACTCACCGGGTGAGTCATCCTGCTGCTGAGCTGTGCGGGGTGGGGGGTGGGGGGGGTGGGGGGTGGGGGAGGGGGTGGTGGTGGTAGGGGTGGGAGTGGGGGTGGGGGTAAGGTGGTAGGGGGGTGGGGGTGGGTGGCCGTGTATGGGGGGTTTCCTGATCCATAAGGAATCTGTATGAAAATCCTCTTCCCTGATGCAAATGGGAACGTCTGGCAGATTAACTCTGTACCTAGTTTATACGCTAAACGGAGGTTCCACTTCACCTGGGGAGCGTGCCAGGATCCCAAAATAAGGAGACAAGCAGAGACCGACTCTCAGCGGTTCTCCACCTCCTTCGTCCTTCATGACCTGCCCCCATCCCAATCACAGTTTAAGATCCTCCAAGCACATAGTGGTCCCGCCATCAGGTAACATCCCAATCACGGTTTAAGATGGGACATAGCGACACTGCCTTCGGGCAACACCATCTGCTTTTAAAACATTCTTGACGCCCTTTCTCCCTTTTGCATAGCAAGCCAGTCAGTTCTCCAAATCTTTCCCCACCGAGCCTTCATAATTGGTAGATATTATTTGTATAAAGGTGGAATAAAAATGTCTTTGGACGATAGGCCTCGTAGTTAACTGGGAGACACACAGCATCAGTGGATGAATTTAAGGAAGCCAGCTGGATCTCTGTGCTTAGGACCTCGGGAACTGCTATTTGAAAAGGCATCAGAAAGTAGGGCGCACTAGCTTGGAATTACATTGTGTTCTCTGTTTTTTCAGTTATCTTTCTTGAAATATTATCCCCAAAGTAGGAAGAGCTAATGCATGTCTTTGTACGAGACCATCTGTTAAAGTTTCCCAAAATTCATTTGTTTTTGTTTTACGTATATGGATGTTTTGCCTGCATCTATGTATGTGTGCCACGTGTTTGCAGGTCCTACAGAGCCTGGAAGAGGGTGTCAGGTCCCCTGCAACTGGAGTTGGGGACCGCTGAGAGCTGGGATCCCCAGGTGGATGCTGGGAACCAAACACAGGTCCTCTGGAAGAGTGGTTCCTGCTCTTGACCTAGCAAGTCTCTCCAGCCCCTGTTTTTGTTATTTGTTTTTTTGTTTGTTTTTATGCTGAGCTATCTCTCTGCTTTCCCCAGACATCACTCCCTACACTCAGTATATGAACTTTGCTTGACGGTAACCAAGACCACGCTTGGTCCACAACACAGTCAGCTGTGGGATCTTTGCTAAAACTAGAAAAAGGGGAAAGATCTCATGACTGGGCACAGAAATGGGGAAAATCCTGAATTTTCATGAGGTGGGGAAATCTGTAGGCTACGTCATGACTGTTCAAAAACAACACCAGAGCAAGGATGAAGGTTGCAGCTTCTTCAGGATTGCCTATGCGCCACAAAAAAGATCCAAGTTATTTCTGAGTAGGTCACGATCCCCAACTTGAATCAGTTAGGGTTGCTACCAGATTTGCTCATAAAACCTACCATAAAGGTTGAAAGCTTGTCAGTTGGGAGCAGGGGGAGCCAGTGACTTAAATCTTTATAAAACTGTTAAAGATTTCTGTGAAGTAGCACATTCCTTCTCCATGGGACGCTTTCTGTCCTGTTCAGTTAAGAGACCCAGACACACACGCACATGCACACACACGTGCACACACACACAATCACACAGAAACAGACACATACATGGACAGACATACAGACAGACAGAATAGGCAGACAGAGGGACCAACAGATTCACCAGACAGCTTCCAAGAAGGAACAAATTGAGACTCATAGAACTGATAGGTAGAAGACCAATGACCCTTGGGACATGACGTCAATAATTCAAATTGGGACTCACTCTGGGTTAAACAAGCCTGAGGGGAGGTGATTTTATTCCTTTCCTTAATGGGACACCCATGTATTATTGGCAACTTAGAGTCAATGACTAATCCTGTAATCCACACAGTCGGGTAGTAAATATTTCAGAATTTATGGGCTAGCGTGTCTGTTACAATTACTAAGTGATATCTCTGTAGGAAAAAAAAGCCCCCTCAACAATAGTTAGACCAACATGTGTAGCTACAGGTATGTAGAGAAAATGGTATTCATGGAGTGCCTAAGTTTCGGTTCAAGTTCCTGTAAGTTCTCTTATGCCCTATATTTTAAGTATTTGAAATGAATGAGATGGTATAAAAGGAAAGGGCTTCCTTATTTGCTCATGTTCCTCAGGAAGAGGTGATAACAAGGATCTTACCATTGCCTTCTGGAGGGAAAACGTTCCATTAAGAAACCAAAGGCAAAGGAAAATCTCTAAACCAGTCATTTTTATTTCAGCTATATTTTCCCCTGTTGTGTGTTTCAGCCTTCGTCACGGCTACTATCTCTGTTCAGTTGGTAGGATTGACGGAGGAATGAATTCGGTTTGCATATTAAATGGCCTCCCATTAGGTTTTTGTATGGTGGCTGCCTCATGTTTTCTCCTCAGGGATGTTTTAAACTATAGCAAATTGACGAGACCCACAGTGAGAACATTGATTAATATGGCCAATGAGAAGTAAAGACTCACTATTGAGAATACATCAGATAGAACTTATCCAGAGGGAGGGATGGGCTGTGATTGATGGCCATGATCTAAGTACCAAAGGCTGCATCTAAAGAGAAAGATAAAATATGGCAGGATCTCAAAACACCACTTATCAGACAAATTGATGTCAAACCCTCGTTGACATCTTTGGGAATGTTCTCTTATGTTAACGGCTGTCTGTTTACTCTTGTCTGTGTATCTACCAACCTGTGTGTCTAGTGTTGTCTGTTTGATTTACCTATGGATGTCTTTGAATGGATGTCTTTGAAATGGATGTAGACCTAAATATCTACAGAGACACAAGTAATGATGGGCAGACATCCTAGCCATGCATTAGCAATCATTCTCTCTCCTCTTAGAGACCGATGCAGAAGCTATATGAAAGGTGTATGAACTTTTGCATGAGAATTCCATCCTTAGTAAAGGAAGCTATAAGCATTGAGATTCTCCATGAGCTAGTACAGGGACCAAAAATGTACACTAAATATTTCTGATAATCCAGTGTGCTATTCTGAAGTCAAACATACATGAAGTGGCACTGCCACATTAGCTATTCATTCAGATAGTGAGGGAGTGACTTGAAAGTATTTAAGTAGACTTTTACACTTACTTTTTTGAGTATTTCATATATATATACATATATATATGTATGTAGATAGATAGATAGATAGATAGATAGATAGATAGATACCATTCACCACCTCTTATTCCAATCCCCCAGAACACCCTACCTTGACTTTGTTCATTGGTCAGGTTTATGTTCTCTGTCTCTGTCTTAGTCTCTGTCTCTTAGTCTCTGTCTGTCTGTCTGTCTGTATCTCTGTCTCTGTCTCTCTGTGTCTATCTCTCTCTCTGTCTCTCTCTCCTCTCTCTCTCTGCTACCTGTATGCATGTGCATAGAGGGCCATCCCAAGTGATTAAAGACACCATATTTATAAAGCATTGCCCACAAACAGTTATTGCTTGTAGATCACCAAATTGGTCTAAGAGAACATAATTGAAAGGCACGCCCAGGAAATGATACACAAGTCCCCTTCAAGTTCCAACCGTGATATCTTCCGTCTCTGGAGTTGCGTTCTTTAGTTGAAATCTGTCTTTACAATGCCTTCATGTGTGGACCATAAGAAGTCCAAGTGCTCAGAAGTCCGAATGAGAAGCTTTTTCGCCAAAAAACAAAAAGTAAATCCCCTTGATCTTCCTGACATGCTTGGGATTTACCGAGGTCCAGGCATTGTGTCAGCTACTCCAGTTTAATCCCTGTAAAGAAGAACAAGATCCTCTACGTTCTTTTGTTGCTGACTCGAAGAACTTGCTGTTTCATTTTCCTTCCGATTTGATTTGTCTGGCTGCAGTTGGTTAGCTCTGCCTGTGAGCCCAGATAACTCTGGAGAAAAGGCCCCAAGAACAGGAAGCTGACCAGGACCATCTGCGTTAAGCTATGGCGCCTCCAAGTGAAGATGACTCGAAGTTGAAGAGGCGCTTACCCATCTAATAAGAAGAGCCGCATTCTTCCCTAGCGGACAGAACGGTAACCACAATGCACCACGGTTTACGTCATTTCCGTTCTTTCTGGACTGACGTGCCAAAACTGCTTTGCCTCAGGCTTTGCGGCCTTATCCCTTCTCCTACTTCATGCCTTCACGCAACTTGTTGCTTCCTTCCAGTTACAGAACTCAGAGACTCTCAAAGGCTAAAGGGCACTGAGAGATCAGATACCCAGCACAAGGCACATGTCTCTCCGTAGATACCTCCAACTGTCTTTCCCAACTCCTGGCACCCATCAGTGCGACCTAACTAGGCAGGCCACGCCCCCCTCAATCTCGTGGTTTCTGATTTATGCCCCTCTTCAAACCATTTCCTCACATTTAGTACACTGAAGCTTTAATCACCCTTTAAGTGAAGTTGCCTTGTTCAGGAAACATACTCTGAGCCTTAGACAAGGTTCTCACATCTCCTGCTCCCTGCCCTGAGCTGTACTGGATACTGAAATCAGGGCAAGGCAAGGCCAGGGAAGCACTCTGCTTCTGAACTTCTCATCCAGCCACACCTTCTTCAGCGGATTTCGCTCTCTGAGGCAAGGTCTTGCTAAGGTGTCTAGGGGGTCTTGAACTTGCTTTGTAGCTCAGGCAAGCCTTAAACTTCTGATCCTATTGCTTCGGCGTACTGAGCAGCGGAGATCACGGCCTGGGTCACCATGCCTAGCCCACGGAATTTCTCAAAGATCCCATTTGCGTCTGCATTAGATTGGACTCCACTCCGACGTTATACATGCCATCTCCCTTTGAGGTGACAAAGGTATCTAACAATAGCTACATAGTTTCTCTCTTTTAGTCCTGTAAGTTTGCCTTAAAAATATAAAGTCAGCACCCAGCATGCCTTCTACATTGAGAACAAGCCAAAGGTCTTCTATTTCTTTGGTTTGCCCACTTTTTCCCAGAGTCCTTCTCTCCTTCATCATTATGAGGCTGCTCAGTTTCTGTTCCTCCCGACTTGCTGGGGTGGGACTCCAGTCCTCACATCTGCTAGGCAAACACTCTACAGATGAACACTGCTAGGGGTTGAGGTCTATGTAGCAGGAGTCCTAGAAGCAATGACATGTTTTCTGTTGTTTCTGATAGGCAGGCCCAGGAAACCTCTTTAAGGCAGTGAAAGATCTCACGTTTTGGGGTAAGCTTTGAGGTTTATAGCCTGTTCCCACTTCCTTCTCCCTCTCCCTCTCCCTCTCCCTCTCCCTCTCCCTCTCCCTCTCCCTCTCCCTCTCCCTCTCCCTACTCCCCCACCCTCCATCTCCCCTCCTCCGCCACCCCACTTCCCACCTCTCCCCCTCTGCTTCCTGTGTGCAGATAAAATGTGACCTCTCTGTCTGTTGACTGCCCCATTGGCCACACACTTGCGCTGCGTGACACCCCGCCACGGTGGATTCTATCAACCCAGAACAGTAAGCCAAAATAAATTCTGTCTTCTGTAAGTTGGATTTGTTCCGAATAGTTTATCATAGCGACGAAAGGAAAAGAATACACCAGAGAGAAGACTCCTCCCTCCCTCTTTGGAGAGCCAAATTAGGGGAGCCTGCTATAAACACTCAAAACCCTGGCTGACCTCATTTTATCTGCTGCTCACCAACCTTGTGGATATTCTTGCCAGTTTCTCCCACAACTGATGTCTGTTGTAGAGGTATATGAGCACGAGCACGCGCGCGTGCGCGCGCGCACACACACGTGCATAAATCATCTTAAAAATTAGTTTTAGTGCCTTTAACTAGAAGTACACTCATCATATTTATCTGTAATAGAAGACACTATGCTCGTGACTTCCCCTGAGATTCTTAGGGTGACAGTGACAGTAGAAAAGGCTGCTTCAGATCCTAAGTGGTCATTAGGACATTGGTATGACTTTGTGCAAATGGTTCTGTAGGACAAGTGGACCATGCACGTAGCAGGTGATGTGCGTGTTCCATCAAATATTTCTGAGCCTTGAGTTGTGTCAAGCTTGGAAGTCAGTCCTGCCTGTATTAAACAGCACTAGACTCTGTGAGTGACAGAGACCCAGCTTTAGCCACACAACCTGGAAGAAATGGATCAAGTCGGCATGAATTGCTACAAGGAGGTGGCCTACCAGACTCTCCGGCTTTCTCCTGCCCTGTGTGTTTGCTGCATTTGCCAACTGAAGATTATTTTCTTTACATCATGTGTCTACATCTAGTAACTCTCAAAATGGCAGCATCAGCTTCCTGTCTCGTTAAGCTTTCAATGTTGAGTCCCCCACCTCAAATTCAAATACCAAAATCGTAATCTCTGGTGTGTCTGTAGCTGGGGGGCTGTAAGGAAGGGGTGTGGGTTAAATGGCGTCTGACAGGATCAACAGCTTTCTAAGAGGAGACTCCAGAGAGTCTTCTCTGTCTCTGAGGAGTACACACTAAGGATAGACCTGTGAGGACGTGATATGAACAAGTGACTGTCTGCAAGCTACAAAAAGAACCGTCCCAGGAAACAGAATGGGTACTCCTAACTTTGTTTCAACTTGTAAACCTCAAATTACTCTGCTTGGCTCAGTGTAAGCCGTGGCCACACTTTTGAGAAGGAAAGAGGGGATTTGTATAAGGCAGGGTCCACTAGAAACCCTACTTATCCTCAGGGGTCTGTGTAGGATATTTTTGGGCTACTTTATCGGGTTCTTTTACCTTCTACCCTTCTCTACCCCAATCCCTTCCAGTGCCCCAACACTAAGTAGGAGAGAAAGAAAATTAGGGGGGAAAAGGGTGTCGACTTCTTTGACTACTTCCTGCTTATTAGTGGGGGACGAAAGATCCGGAAGACTCAACATTTGATTGCACCAAGATAGGGCAGCTCTTTTCTTTCTTTCTTATTTTAGAATTATATTTTATGTGCACTGGTATGGGGGTGTCTGATCCCCCGGAACTGGAGTTTCAAACAGTTGTGAGTGGCCACGTGGTACTGAGAATTGAACCCAGGTGCTCTAGAGGACTAGACAGTGCTCTTAACCACTGAGCCGTCTCTCCAGTTCCATGGGCAGAAATTCTCTATAAAGATGGTTGTTACATTGATCAGGGACGTGGTACATGAGAGAAAAGCAATAGGGTGAGTACCCATTGTTAGCATCTGATGGGATGGGCAGGGCAGCATACATCTGTAGCCCCAGCTCCCTGGAGATAGCAGTTGGAAAGTCATGAGTTCAAGGCCAGCTGGGACTACATAGTGAGTTTAAGAGCTATCCTGGGCTACATAATGAAAGCCTGTTTCAAAAATATCTTTTATAACAAGGGCATGGATTGTGCCTAAGCTTCTAGTCAAATGTGCAGCTGTGTACTTGAACAGCTAACAGAGACAAAGCCGGGCTCCCATTCTTTATAAGATGTGAGAATAAGAGCTACGCCCCTCCATAGCGCTGAGCAGGGAGGCTCGCCCCTACCCGCTGTTCTGCAACAGGTGTCTCCTGTCTTATGTAGCGCACACGAGTCAAGGTTGCTGAGGCCTGCGTTTCAAAGAGCAGATTACAGCACTGATAGAACAAAGAATGTGGTAAATTGGGTGTGTAAGAGGCGGGTGTGTTTGGGAACGCTGTAACCGTATGCTGGTCTATCTAAGTCGCTTAAACGAACCAGGTGCAAAATATAAGTCCATGTAATTGACAGCGCTAACTCTTACCATAAAGAAGTGTTGGCTAGACCACAGTTAAATGTTAGGACAGACTCTTCGTCTGCTACATCTTTGATCCTGCAATGTCTGGCCCGAATCCTTTCCTTTCTCCAGTAATACTTGTGCTGGCTTAGTTACCCATCAAAAAAATTCTTGGTTCACGATACCAGAATTATAACATTTGCATATCAAAAATGTCTTTCTATACTCTGTGAAAGAGAGGCAGCATCACTGTCTTATCCCAAAGTAGTTCCAGATCAGGAAGCTTTGGATTAAAAGAAAAATGGACAGACAGGACACACTTTTGAGACGAACACTGCTACGGCTTAGTGCATAAGAACTCCAGCTAGATCAGCACCACCCCGAGTTTAGACCTCAAGCAGTCATGGAGTACAGTGGGTGTGGCCACACATTTCTATAATCCCCATTGTGTAGGGCAACCATGCGGGTAAGTGGGTGGAAACAGGAGAGTGGCTGTGGCTTATTGACCAGCCAGCCTAGCTGAAAAATTAGAAGCTCCTGGTTTAATGAAAGACTCCATCTCAGGGTTGTAAGGCAGAGTGACAGAGTCGAGTACCTGACATCCTCCTCTGGCCTCTGCACACACAGGTGTGACCACAGCCACCCTGCCCCGTACTCACAAACACAAATTAATTTTTTTTTTCGGAGCTGGGGACCGAACCCAGGGCCTTGCGCTTGCTAGGCAAGCGCTCTACCACTGAGCTAAATCCCCAACCCCCACAAATTATTTTTTTATAAAAGAATATAACAACCAGCCCTGACACTTAAAGTCATATTGAATATGTAGATGTCTCAAAAATAAAGGATTTGTTTTAAGATTCTCACCTCGGCATGTAAGAGAAAACTGCTGACCATCCCAGGCTGGGGGGAAATGAGTAAAAACACCGAATATGCTTTAGCAAGTCCTCAAACTCTCTCCAGGAGAAGAGTAAAGCAGTCTTTGTTCTTTGATGAGAATCCTGGCCCCCAAAGCCCAGACTTGCAGTCATGATAGAAACATGTGCAGAATATAATAAAGTAAATGAATAATAAGTATTTTGGATTTGCAGGATAAAGATTTTTTTCCTAAACATTACAAACTGTGGCCATGCACACCTGTAATTCTGGGCCAGTTTAGGACTCACGGTGAGTCTCTGTCTTAAGAAGTTATAATAACGGATATTTTGACAAAGCAAAGCGATTTATTGAGTGTGAGCTATTCACCACCCCACTCTCCACCATGCTTCTAGTGGTTAACATTTATCTTGTAAACCATTAAGGCTCTTGCTGCTCACCCCACACGATCCTTGTATGGAAGCGAAGGCAGTTCTAGAGAGGGTGTGTGGGGTGTGTGTGGGAGGAGAGGGTGGGGTCACCTCTGTGTGTGAGGGCGTGTGTGAATAGCAGTGGGTGTCAGAGCATGAAGCTGTGTGAGTATGCGAGTCTGAGTGTGTGCTTGTGTGTTTGTGAGAGTGCTTTACTTGTATGTGAGAGTGTGTTTGTGTCTGTAAAAGTATGTGTGAGTGTGCATTTTGGGTGTGAGTATGCATGTGCAGGTGAGTGTGGATGTGTGTGTGTGTGTGAGAATGGGGGAAAGTATGTATGAATGGAAGTGTGTATGTGTGTGTGTGAATGGGGGAGAGAGAGAGGGAGGGGCGATGGGAAAGTGTGTGTATGTGTGTGAATGGGACAAATTGTATGTGTGAATCGAAGTGTGTGTGTATGTGTGTATGGGAGAGTGTATGTGTGATTGGGAGAGTGCATGTGTATGTGCATGGGAAAGAGAGTATGTGTGTGTATGTGTGAATGGGAGAGAGAGAGAGTGTGTGTGTGTGTGTGTGTGTGTGTATGGGAGAGTGTATGTGTGATTGGGAGAGTGTGTGTATGTGAATGGGAAAGAGTATGTGTGTGTGTGAGGGTGTGTGTTTGTGTGTTTGCATGCACACATACACATTTTTTTAGCACAGCTTCTTTTACTAAGTCTCCAAACATTTTCACCGCTCCCGATTCTCTTTCCCCCTCTTTCCTCTCCATAGACATGAAACGGCTTGGATCCCCATCAGTCTTCAAATACCTTTATCAAGACAACATTTCTCTGTGTAGCCCAGGCTGGTCTCGAACTCAGATCCACCTGCCTCTGCCTCCCGAGTGCTGGGGATTAAAGGCGTGTGATACAGCTTGACACATTTTCTGTCTTTTTTTTTTTTTCCTGAGCTGGGGACCGAACCCAGGGCCTTGTGCTTGCTAGGCAGGCGCTCTACCACTGAGCTAAATCCCCAACCCCAGCCTGACACATTTTCAAATATGTTTAAACATTTTCATTATTGGCAGTTGGTCTACCATTCCTTTCAAAAAGTCTGATTCTATCACCCCTTGATATAAATTCTTAAGTCAAGGTCCTGACACAGAGATATTTAAATACTCCTAAAATTCTGCATGTCCCCCTGTGTTCTCGAGTGTCACCCAGATGAAATAGAGAAGGCCAATGCAGGACTTGAATGGCAATGGAAATTCTCACAAACCATGAATCGGCCTTGTAGGGCATGTTTCTGGTCATAATTGGGAAAACATTGTCATGGCGTCTGCATCGGGTCATGTGGAGCCCTGCCATCCCATTGATGAAGCCCAGCCACGCCATCCTGTGACATTTTGTGTACACTGTTGAGATCCTGTGTTTGTTCACTTGGTGGGGGTCACTGAGCATGGATGCTGTTGACTGACCGGTAGATTCAGAGTATCAGTGTTTATGATGGTGAGTTCGATTTCTAAGAGGAAAAAGCCTCCACCCGCAAGGAGACAGGCGCCTTAGCGTCTCAGTCTTGCACACTCAGAGTTTGCTTCTCACCTGTCTGCAGCTGCCCTTCACACACCGCCTCTTTGATGGCCAACTGTCTTCCCTAAGTATATCAACTCAAATCTCTCCACACTGACTTTTCAATCTGAAGGGTTTTATGTTCCAAGCAGTGAGACGTGTAAATGTGATTTAAAGGAAAGGCTAGGTCCTTTTCCCTTTTAAATTAGCAAAGGCCTATTTTGAAACAGGTCCTTGGATAAGTCCCACATTCGTTGCGACACAATGAAAGGGCCTTATTTTAAGCTTGAATCACTGGTGCAAGAGAAAGGGATAAACTGTCTTTGGAGATGGGAGGGGCAGATTTTAAGCAGGCTTTGGAGAGTGACAGGGGAGTGATATTGAAGGCTTTCAGCCCCAGTTCACCTCAATCTCAGCTCCCCAAGCTCCACCTGAGGATGAAATGGGCCAGGGGACATCGGGACAACAGAGTAAGATGTGTTTTTGCTTCATTGAAAAACGGATCTACCCAGACTGCACATAAATAGAAAAGTGAAATTGATTTAAAAAAATGGCGCTGATTAATATCAAAGATTGAAAACCCAGGAGGCCCAGCCTGTGTGGTGAGTCAGGCTGCAGGGCTCTGCAGTGCAAGGGGGTGTGAGAAAGAGACGCTCTGGAATGTTTTCTGAGCAGCCACATGCATACACACAGCCTCCTCTCGGTTCAGTTCATAGGTATTTTATACGACAGTTTCCATTTGATGAACAGTTCATAGCTCGTTGGTTTTCTTATATCTCTTGAGTTTGGGTGGAGTATAACCATGGCTAACCCCAGAGACGTCTGCAAGGTCAGATAACTAACTTTACTCTGGAACACGCACGTCTTTAGGGTTTCATTGCTGTGAAGAGACACCATGACCAAGGCAACTCTTATAAAGGAAAACATTTAATTGAGGATGGCTTACAGGTTCAGAGGTTCAGTCCATTGTCATCAGGGTGGGAAGTGTGACAGACGTACAGGCAGACACGGTGCTGGAGGAGCCGAGAGTTCTTCATCTGAAGGCTGCTAGTGGGAGACTCTCATTCCACACTGGGCGGTGCCTGAGCCTAGGAGCCTCAAAGCCCACCCCACTGTGAAACACTTCCTCCAACAAGGCCACGCCTACTCTGGCAAGGCCACGCCTCCTAATAGTTCTACTCCCTGGGCCAACCATAATCAAACCACCACAGTGTATAAATACAAATTAGTCTTCCAAAACTATACAAAAGATCAGTGGTGCTGTGGGAAGATGAACAGAAGGCAACAGAGTGAGGTCAGGAAGGGCAGAGAGGAGAAAGCATCCACTTCAAAACAAAAACTCAGTCTGGGAGCTGTTCTGAGTTACCTGCCCAGCCACGCTCAAGTTTTACCTTCTTTCTTCTGGAAGGTGTCTGAAGTTTGATTTCTTCTTTCCAGACCTTAAAACCTAACGTTTTAATCCCCCGATTCCTAGCTAGGTTTCCTCTGTGGCTCCTACCCTTACGATCAGATCTCTTGCTAGCATCACCACCACCACCTTCATCATCACCATCACCAACAAACAAAAACAACTTAGGAAAAAATAAGAGACAAGAAAGATAGGAGAACATACAAACCAATGAAGGCAAGAGATTACCAGTTAACTATTAATGAAAATACACATTTTGGATAAAGCAGTAAATCCTAGGGGTCAATGAGATTAAAGACTAAAGTTCTAAGAGCCAAAGAGATAAAGGATTAAAAAAAAAATCCACGAGATAATATTTTAGACAAAAACCCATGTTCACACAGGATTAAGAGCCGGAACACGGGGATAAAGGTGGAATTGAAAAGTGTTCAGAAAGAGGCAGCTGTAGGCAGCCGCTCTAGGCTGAGCTCACCACAGGCCCCTTGTTAGGGGCTGGCCTTTCAGGTGTCATGGGGCAGGCCCTAAGGGGGCCTTTGACTTTCCCAAAATCACCCAACAAAACCCTTCACCAGTTGGCTTTTCAGTACTTGTAGGCCCACACCCACAAGGAGGGTAGACTTACCTGTTTCAAAAGACAGAGTCCGAAGGAGGAATGATCATGTCTATTAAATGGGAAGCCCCAGAGAGAGGAGGGTGTGACTCCAAATTATGTTCTGAGCCAAATCTCCCATGTCTCCGAGGACACAGTTGAGCATCAAACATGCAGGTCAGGGATGGGACACAGATAACGCTTGGCACAGATTTCAGTCGAAAGGGCTTGAAGGATGTGCTCAGTATGGGGGGAAAGAAGCCACGAGCATGTCTGGGTTGTAAATCCACTTATGCCATCACACAGGTGACGTGCTCGTGATGTCTGTTGGTTTGCCTCGTGGTTGACGCAGGGTCATTCTCTTCAACCAGGTTGGTCTGGAACTCCTTGTGTAGCGTAGGCTGCTCTCGGAAGGGCAGTGAGCTGCCTGCCTCTCTCTTCTTCCCATGAGCTGGGATGAAGAGACAGGATAGTCAGATGTGTGTGTGTGTGTGTGTGTGTGTGTGTGTGTGTGTGTGTGTATGTGCATGTGTGTATATGTATATATATGTGTATATATGTGTGTATGTACGTGTATTATATATGTATATATGTGTGCATGTATGTGTGTATGTGTATATATGTGCATGTGTGTATATGTATATGTGTGTATGTATGTATATGTATGTGTGTATATATATGTGTGTATGTATGTGTATGTGTATTATATAAGTGTGTGTATATATGTGTGTGTATATATATGTATGTGTGTATATGTATATGTGGTATATGTATATGTGTATGGGTTGATACATGTATATATGAATATTGATATATATATCTCCCCAAACCATATATGTATGTATACACACACATATACATATATGTGTGTATATATATATGTATATATATACATATACTCACTCAAAACACACATACAATAAAGACACACACATACAATAAATATTTTTAAAATGTTTAAAAATAACATTGTATAATAGAGGGTTTTTTTTCATTTAGTTGCACATAAAATAATGTTCTTAGAATTGATGTTGACATTTCTAATCAAGTGTAGTCTTGTATACCTGATTTTCAGTTACTTGTTATTAAAATTGATGGGTCATAAATTCCTCAAATATGAGCTAGGTTTTTATTTTATGTTAATATCTTGGGGGGGCACTGACTCCTTGACTCCTTACTTGTGTTTTGTTTTGTTTTTGTTTGTTTGTTTGTTTTTGCCTCAAATGAAAGCCAAGTTCTTTTTCTCAGGAAAAAGAAAGCTGTTTGAGCTGAATTAGCCATTCACATGCAGACGGTTTGGATTGGGCCTTCAAGTCTGTATCTTTAAACGAGAAGGGGGATTTTTATGAGGAGATGATTATAATACAATTAGCGACTAATTGCCATAAAGCACTTAAAATAGCGGTAGCTCACCTTAGAGAGCACCGATAAATGGCTACACAAACGTTAACCAGTATCATCCACACGGATGCTGTGAGGCCACCAATATTTGTGTTTCGGGCATGCAGGAGTGAAATTGTAGTCACGAAGTTTGAGTAGCAAGCCTGGGAGCATATGGGTGGTAAGCATGTAGCACAGCTGGTGTGCTCACACGTGGGTGGAGTCCACGGCTCTTGCTCAAACCCTAGTGCATCTTGCAACCAAATTAAAAAAAAAAAAAAACAGGGGCTGGGGATTTAGCTCAGTGGTAGAGCGCTTACCTAGGAAGCGCAAGGTCCTGGGTTTGGTCCCCAGCTCCGAAAAAAAGAACCAAAAAAAAACCAAAAAACAAAAAACAAAAATACATTGCCAAGCCTGTTTGAAAGTCCAATTGTATCTTGGAGAAGAAACCTTTAAGTTATTTTTTAAAAGGAGGATTAGAGAATCATTGGAAGCCAGGTAACCTGAATTCTCCATTCAAGATGTCACTTGTCTCGTGACCAAGACAGCAGCTGAATCTCCAGGATCCTCTTAGGGGAGCAGACACTGCCCCTACTCCAAGTCTCAACCCTGTCAGGAAACGTCAATGACTCTCAGGAGCTGTGTCAATTAGTTCAAGCTTCCTGTCAGTATTTGCATGTGTGTTTAGTGTTAGGGTGAGTGTTACAGTGGATACCGATGACCCAGGCCTGAAGACCTCGAGGTCTAGACTTGGTAGTTGAAATATGTATCATTAGTGAGGGAATATAAAGCCAGGGAGGCTTCAGTAAGGCAGTCTCGGGTCAGCATACAGGAAGTAGGAATTGAGAATTGGCAGCCCCTAGCCAATCACTGCCATCTGAAAAAGCAAATAGATTTCCAGGTCTCCACGTGTCTCCTTTCTTTCTTTCTTTTTTTTTTTTTTAAGTGAAAAGAATTAGAGATTTGCAATGCCAAAGTTATAATTAATATAATAATAGGTAATATTATTGTAATATAATGTGAGCTCGAGTCATACAAAACCACTAGGTAACGTAATATAACCCACAAGAGAACAAGGTTAATAATAAGTATGATGTTTATTGGACTTCTCTTTTGTGCCAGGTCTCCCGAGTACTGTTATATAATTGTTTATATTCTCAAAGAGAGTTTGTTCTTAGCAAAACAGATTTCATGAGAACACACTCTTCATTTCACAGTGGAAATATGATACACTCGAGAGCCTGAGGCAGCCGAGTGCCAAGCAAAAGAGCCCAGTTGTCAATGTCCCTTATGGTGGGTGTGCCTCGGCCATCCGAAAACTCTTCCTTCCAGTGTCTGAAAGCGACAGGGAAGAAAAGGTGCCCTCGAGATGAATCGAGAAGCTTTTGCCAAGCATCCCTTTCTCTCCTCTTCTATAGCCACAGATTGCATTCTCCCAGCCAAAGACCCAGTTTGCCTGATGGAAATATGCCACGGCCGGTGCTTCTAAGGTGTCATCCAAAATAATTCTTTATGAGTCCTGACTCACATGGTAGGGTCCCCTGTGAAACCCTGTCCCCGCCATGATGATATTCAGAGAGAGGGTGTTTGTGGGAGTCTCCAGGTGCCCACCTACATGTGCGAGTAGTGCCTCATGACAGAATAGAGAGAAATGATCTAGGCCAGCGGTCCCCAACCTTCCTTTTTTTTTTTTTTTTTTGTTCTTTTTTTCGGAGCTGGGGACCGAACCCAGGGCCTTGCGCTTCCTAGGTAAGCACTCTACCACTGAGCTAAATCCCCAACCCCGGTCCCCAACCTTCCTAAAGCTGCAACCTTTTAATACAGTTCCTCATGGTGTTGGTGACCAGCAATCGTAAACTTATCTCATTGCTATGTCATAACTGTAATTTTGCTACTGTTATGACTCCGAAGGTAAGTATCTGCTACACAGGATATATATTGTGTGATCTAAGGGGGGTCGCGACCCACAAGTTGAGAACCTCTGGCGTAGGCTATTGTTACTGTCTTGCCAAATGAGACCATGCCATTGGGTGGCGCCATCTTGAAAACAGACCTAGCCTTCAAGAGACGCTACATTTAACTGACACCTTGATTTCGGATTTACCCTTCCCCACAACTCTGACAAACAAAGTTTGATGAGCTGTAAACTGTCCAGTCGCAAGTGATTTGTTATAACAACACAAATGGGCTGTGCATTTTAAAATGGTATCTTCTGAAGCTTGTCACCCAAACACACACACACACACACACACACACGCCATAAAGTCACATTCACACTTCTTATTACACGGAGGTTTCAGTACAGAAGGCTCAGGATCCTGAAGCTGCCCGCTCTGTTGTTAACTTTGTCAAATATCAAGTAGCCGTACATGGAATTATTTATATGCAAGACCCAATTTTATTTCAATTGTCTATATATTGATCTATAAGTAACCTCAGCGAATGCATCTTTGTACTAAAGTTCTAAGTGAAGAAATGTAAGTTACCTACGGTCACTCTTCATTAAGCTGTTTCTGGCTATTAAGTCCTCTGCATTTCGGTATGAATTATGAAATCATGCCAAACATAATACCCCATCAAGGACGATTTTAATGAGACTGTAAGATTGCTATGGGCATATTGCTCTCCTTCCTTCCTTCCTTCCTTCCTTCCTTCCTTCCTTCCTTCTTTCTTTCTTTCTTTCTTTCTTCCTACTTATTTATTTTATATGTGAGATTACACTGTTGCTGTCTTCAGACACACCAGAGTAGGGCATCAGATCTCTTTACAGATGGTTGTGAGCCACCATGTGGTTGCTGGGATTTGAACTCAGGTCCTCTGGAAGAGCAGTCGGTGCTCTTTACCGTGGAGCCATCTCTCTAGGCCCCGAGTGTTGCTATCTTGACGATAGTCAATTATCCAAGTGCCTGGACTTTCTACTTGGTTAAATCCTTAATTCCAAGCCTGGAGAGATAGCTCAGTGGGCAAAGTGCTTGCCGTGCAAGTATGAGGCCCTGAACTCAGACTCCCCAACACCTATGTAAAAGTTTGTGATGGCAGCACACATCTGTACCCCCAACACTAGTGGGGAGCAGCCTTAGTTATGTAGACAGATCCTGGAAGATCACTAGCCAGCCAGCCTAGTTTAATGGTTAACTCCGGGATCAATATAAATATCTTGTCTCGAAAAAATAAAATGACAACTGATTGCAGTGGAAAAACGCACGCACGCACGCACCCACGCACGACATACGCACCCACGCACGCACCCACCCACCCACGCACCCACCCACGCACGCACCCACCCACGCACCCACCCACGCACGCACCCACGCACGCACCCACGCACGCACCCACGCACGCACCCACACACGCACGCACACTTTCTTTATCTCTTTCGACATTTTCTCGTTTTCAGCATAAAAATATTTTAGTTCTCCTATTAACTTACGTTTATGCATTTTATTCATTTTGATGCTGTTGCTAAAGGGATTTGTCCCGTGGTGCATTTTCGGACCTTGCGATGTTAACCTAGAGACACGGAGTTGATTTTATACATTGATCTAGGTGGATGGCTCAGTGGATAAGGAGCTTGTTGCTCAGACATGAGGACCTGCGTTCAGATCTTCCACACCCACATAAAATACAACCGTGTACGGCATGTGTCCATAGCCCCAAAGGATGATGGGATACTGGAGGGGTTAGGTGGAGACAGGAGGATTCTGGGGCTTTCTAATCAGCCAGCCTAGCTGAAAGGGTGGGTTCTAAGGTCAGTGAAAGTTTTGCCTTAAAAATTAAGAGTTCAATAGAAAGAGATGCCTCTGTACACACATATACTGATAAATTATTAATCCATTAGTCACAGACGATATGGCTTCTGATCTCATGTGTGTAAGTGTCCTTTTACGGGGTGGAGGTTTAAGGGGTGAGATCGCTCTTCCTAGAATTCAAGGTAAGTCAAGGTTAAGGGCAATGACGTTCCACGGTGGCTTCAGTCAAAGCGCAGACACAAACTGGAGGTGGAGGTCCAGCTTTGCTTTCTGCATCTTGGGGGCCCAAACAAGAAGTCAGTGGTTTGAAGCAAAAAGCGCTTCTGAGGGCCTGTTTTAGTCGAGGCTGGGAAACAAATGCACATTTGACAGCATATGTGAGACACTGACTTACACAATACGGGAAGGAAGCGTAGAGTAGAACATTCGATCCTGCACAACGAAGTCCTCAAGGAACTTAAACCAGGCTGTCACAACTAGCTCACGTATTTTCTTTCGGTGTCAACTATTTGAACGATTTCGGTTAGAATAATTCCACTCCTAAAATAGCTGTGTTCTGGAAGGGGCGATCGCTGGTTTTTCTTGGCTTTACCTACTTTACTTGTCGGCAGTAGGTAGCTTGTTAGTGGTTAGTCAGCAATGTACCCCAGAATGGGGAGCCTATGGACCTCTAGCAAATAATTCAGACTAGATTATGTAGGATGACGTCATTGCGCAGGCGAAGGCGGGTACAAGATAAGATGAGGCTTGTCATTGGACGAGAAGGAAGGATGGGCAGGAGCAAAGTTTTAGAGAGGAGGAGGAGACTGGAGCGAGGGGAAGCCGCGGAGAGAACATGGAGGTGGATGTTAAGATTCCTCTCTGGGGCTGGAGAGATGGCTCAGTGGTTAAGAGCACTGACTGCTCTTCCAGAGGTCCTGAGTTTAATTCCCAGCACCACATGGTGGCTCACAACCATCTGTAAAGAGATCCGATGCCCTCTTCTGGTGTGTCTGAAGACAGCTACAGTGTACTTATATATAATAAATGAATAAATCTTTAAAAAAAGATGATGCCTCTCTGCACATTTACAGGTTGTTATGAATGTTCTAAAGGGATGGACGTGTACAGGACTCTGTATGTCTAGGTGGGCAATCAATTGGATCAGAGGTTATTGTGTTGTGTGTCCTCTCCTGTGGTGGTTTAATTGAATTCAAGAGAGTTTGTGGAGACTTTGGGCTGCCAGGGAGTTGGGATGTGTATGTCTGGCATGGTGGCAATCTGCCTTGGGAACTAGATGAGGAGAGAGAGTGTTGCCAGGCTCAGAGATCAGCCATCGGCAGTGTGATATGGGACAGAGCAAAGCGGGTGAGAAGCTTCGCCGACTGAGATGAAGATGTCTAACAGAAGTCATGGGGCACTGGGGTGCCAGATCTAGTGCGGGATAAAAGACAGCATTTTTTTCAAATATAATTTTACATCAACAAGATTATCTTCTAGCCCATAAACTCTGGTTCTAGTAATTTTAAAATATGGAACTTCCTAGATTTGGGGAGCTTTTCAGTGGCTCGATGCCATCCTTGTAGCAAACAAGGCTGAGTAATACTTTTGGGGGGTACCTGATTAGCTTTCTGTAAACAATGACTTATAAAGCCAAGCCCCATCTACGGTGGCTTAAATGAGGAGGTCTCTATCTTACTTAGGGCTTCCACTGCTGAGAAGAGACACCATGACCAAAGCAACTCTTCAAAGGATGACATTTGATTAGGGTTGGCTTACAGGTTCAGAGGTTCAGTCCGTTATCACGGTGTGAAACATGGCAGCATGCAGGCAGGCGTGGTCCTGGTGGAGCTGAGAGCTCTACCTCTTGTTCCGAAGGCAGCGAGGGGAAGACTGGCTCCCATGTGGTTAGGAGGAGGGTCTCATTGCCCACCCCCAACAGTGACACACTTCCTCCAACAAGGGCACAGTTACTCCAACAAGGTCACGCCTCCTGCTAGTGCCACTCCCCCAGCCAAGCACATTCAAACCACCACAGTCTCCCATAGGCTCTGGCTATGAGCATTATTAGATGGCACCATCTGGAGAAACTTTAATAGGAAGTATGTCCTGGGGAAGGCTTCGGAATTTCAAAGCCTTGAACTGTTCTCAGTACAAATATTCTCTCTCTCTCTCTCTCTCTCTCTCTCTCTCTCTCTCTCTCTCTCTCTCTCTCTCTCTCTCTCTCTCCCCTTCCCATTTGTGTTTGGGGTAGAGATGTGAGCCCTCAGCTCCCAGCTTCCATTTCTAGCCACCACGTCTGCCACCTGATACCATGCTACCTCCACTGCTATGGACTCCCTCTTATCCACTTGGAACTGTAAGCCCAAATAAACTCTTTCCTTCTATAGATTGCCTTGATCATGACATTTTATTACAGGAACAAAAAAGTGACTGAAGTATCGTAGCACAAAGGCAGCAGTGTGTGTGTGTGTGTGTGTGTGTGTGTGTGTGTGTGTGTGTGTGTGTGAGAGAGAGAGAGAGAGAGAGAGAGAGAGAGAGAGAGAGAGAGATCTATCTTCTTACTGGAAGGATTCTAGGTACTCAGAAGAGATGGGTAGTCCCATTGACTTAGCATGAGGAGTCAGCCCATACTAAGCCCTCAATGCTTGCTTTGCGTGAGTACTGAGGGCTGAAGTCATTGTTTTGCCACGGTTATTAATCTTAAGGTTTCTCAACATGTACCAGAAGTGAAAATATAAACAGCATAGGTCTTTTTCTACTTGGGTTGAAGGTAGGATTTAGTTCAAAAAGAACCTTTCCTAACAATGTCGGAGTTGAAGTCAGTATGAAAGACTGACTAGGCATCTCACCCAGCAGTTACACAATAGAAACGTTTTAGCTGGGAGAGCTGTGAAGGCAGAGGGAGAAACACATCACAGGTACCAAAAAAATTTTTTTCTTTTTTTTTTTTTTTTTTTTGGTGAGGGATTCGGATGGGGAAAAGTGATTGTTTCTGCACGCGCATCGTGCTGGTCTGTTAAAAAATGGGGCATTCTGGCGTTGGGGATTTAGCTCAGTGGTAGAACGCTTGCCTAGCAAGCACAAGGCCCTGGGTTCGGTCCCCAGCTCCGAAAAAAAAGAAAAAAAAAATGGGGCATTCTAGCCTAACACACACACAGATGAAATCAGCCCGTCCCAGCTGTCTGAAGCATCAGAAACGATTGCAGCTGGCTAATCTCCAATTATAGAAGTCTTCCTGGTTGGTGTGTGAGTGAGCAAATGCGTGCTTGGCTTCTGTGAGCCCCGGCTTTGGGGAAAGCTGTGACTTTTAGATAAATTTTCTCCCTTGTGCGTAACACACTAAACAAATTTGAATGAACTCTTGGGGCAAATACAATTAGGGAGCTGCAGATGGTTCTTTTGTCCCTTTGGCTGACCAGAATATGCCCAAACTGTGTCTCTGGATGGAGCAATTAAGTCCTGTTTCCATAGGACCCAGTCCTAAGGTATTTGGAAAGCGCGCATTAGTGATTCTGAGGCTCACAGGAAGTTCATTTCTTTAGTGGCTTGCTTAGAGAGGATTTCGAACATGGTGAGTGCACTTCAATATTTCTGCGAACCCTTCCTGGGTGATCTGCCTTTCTTGTTCTTTTCTACTTCTGCTTTTACAGGTTCGTTTAAAGAGAAAAACATGTCCATCTTGGATCTGGGGGGATTACCGACACCAACATATTCACCCTCAAAATCTGCCATACCCAAAGGTCTCAACCCAAACACTGTACTTGTATTTGACCCAGTTATGATGGGCTGGGAACAGAATGACCTTCTGGTGAGGGCCATCTTCCTGGTTTGCAGACAGCCGGTTTCTTATGTGCTCTCAGGGTAGAGAGTGAGTTAGCATTCTGATAATCTCGTATTTCACTCATTCATCACCTATACAGACCCCAAATACCCTCCACTCTGGGGATGGGCACTTTCACAGATGAATTCTGAGGAGGAATCCAAGCCTGAAGTCCCTTACAGGAAAGCCTTAGGTCTTTGGGATGTTTTAGACTTATAACCCTAAAGTTGTCACTTTAAGAGGAGACAGATGACAGATTTGTTTGTTTAGAGGGATCTCGGGCAGCTCAAGGTCACCCACTCGTAATGTTTCTGTGCTTGGAATTATGTGATCATGACTAATGCTTGGAATATTGCTCAAAACACTGAGCGGTTTTTAGGCACCAAAGAGGCAGCATGAAGTATACTCTCTGTGCTAATCTGGAGGTCCAGGCTCAAAGTTTTTAATTTGTTTTGAAGCATAAGGGTTATTATTACCAGAGAGCCAAGAATTTTATCTAATTACTCTTGTATATTCTCTAAATATTTTTGCAAGGTGTTACTTAACTACTATTATATAACTTACAGTTTTAAGGAGAGAGAGAGAGAATATGTGTGTGTGTGTGTGTGTGTGTGTGTGTGTGTGTGTGTGTGTGTGTGTGTAAGTGTAAGTGTAGATACTCACAGAGTAAAAAAGAGGGCGTCAGATCCCTTGGAAGTTAGAGTGTCAGGTTTTGAGAGCCTGATATGGGTGTTGGGAACAAGACTTGGGTCTTTTACAAAAGCAGCGAACACTCTTAACTGCCGAGTTCTTTCTCCGGTCCTCATTTTGGTTTGTTTAATAGTCAGTTGTTGGGTGAATTTAACAATTCGTTAACTCCCGAGTCACACTGCTACCCACAAATCACCAGACTATCTCAGAAGACATACACGTTCTAACTCTACTCTCCTCAGAAAGCGAGCCTTATGGGAAAAGTAAATGTTACAACTTGATTTAGGAAGTATTAGCCGGTGGTGGGGAGGGTGAGGGAGGAGAAGCGAATCAAAGATGGAGATAACAGGATGTGAATCAGTGACACTAGGTGTGTTCTGATGAAGGACAGAAAAATGTCCCATCATTCAGAAGTCACACCCCCACCAAGGAGGACACAGAGAAGAGAGCAGATATATGTGTCTGGTCCCTTCCTGGCCCATTTTCTCCTATGATGGGGTTAGTCTTGAGCGCTGTGTATTCAGAGGCTGAGTTCTGTGTCTCTGTCCCGACTGTAACCTGATATTGGGGCACTATATTGATCAATATGCTGTAAAGATTGTTCCTCATTAATTCCTAATTGGTCAATAAATGGCTGGGACTTATGACTGGGTAGGAAAGATAGGAAGGCAGGCCTGGAATCGAGGAGGGAGGTCTCAGAGAGAGACCACAGAGAGGAAAAACATGGTGATGCAGAGAGGAGGCAGTCATCAGAGGAAATGGGCTGTGAGCATGTGACCGAGAGACGTGCATCCCGAGGACAGGCTGATGAAGCAGAAACAGTGTGGGTAAAACTCAACCAGCAAGTCAACGAAAGGGGCTGGATATAGGCTAGAATAGCATAGAACGTGCCTGATCTGGGCTTGTAAATAAAATACCAGGGTTTTGTGCAGGCTAGCTAGGATAAATAATTTGTTTCCATCCCATTGGTCAATCCTCGATATTCAGGAATCTGCACTTCCCTCACTACGCACTTCTGCACGGTATTGCCAGACCCTTTGCACCATCTGAAGCCAGTTTGTCTTTCCGTTTCTGAGACAGAGGCTCATGTGATGGAGGCTCGGGATGCCCAACAGTTTAAGACACACATGAGCGAGACCCCTGTGAAGGCTGACAGTGATGGAGTGGTCCAGAAAGGCGGTCGGCAATCCTACGGATGACATCATTCGACTTGTCAGACAAGGTTCAGTCTCATCTAAAGTCTGTAACTTTGTGGTATGAAAATGGAGAAGGAGAAGAAGGAAAGGGGACCCTAACGGGCACGCCAATGGGTATGAAGCAGGAAAATTAGGCTGATACAGAGACGTTGTTGAAAAGAATGACTCGATTGTCACGGTTTACAGGAAAATGCATGCATTCATTACAAGGCATCGAGTCCCATAGCCACATAGGCTGGTGAGTATAAAATTCACAGAGCAGGCCAGGAGATCTTGGAATTCATAGACTTTGGTGTCACAGGTCACCAGGCAGGAAGAGAGGCTGTTGCAGACAAAGAGGGAGGGGATATATTGGAAAACCTTTCTACTTGTTGAAGGATCTGCCTTTCTGTTGTATTCAGTCTGATTGGAAGAAGCCTACCACATGATAGCAGGCATAACTGCCTCCCCATTGATTCCGACGTTAATCTAATCTCAGGCCAAATCCAGGTTCAGCCTGATAACCCCCTCCCTCATGGGACACAGAAAAGTAACTCTCACAAAAACCCTACTGGTCTTACCAGAAATGTCAGCACGTGATGGGAAGACATTGTGGCAAAGGAGATATGACTCCAAATCTAGGAAACCAGGCAGGTTGTTATCCTTCAACCCTGGCCAAGTTCATTTGTGTCTCTGAGCCTGGGGGGAATCCATGTTTATAAAATGTGAGATGCTCCATGTCCAAAGACTTTATAGGCCTAAAATTCACTATTGGTGCAAGTTTGAACTCATCTACTGAAAATATGTTAAAGAATGATGAGAGATGGCCCTCTACCTACAGCTAACGCTGAATGCAAGAAACTCATTTAAGGACTGAGACCTGGAAAGCAGAAGAAGATCCTGGCTTGTTGCAGGGGAAAAATGGTTGGTGGGGCAAGGCCTGGAGAACAGCATAAACTATGATTTTTGATTACACAGGATTTTTGCTTAAAGTGGGCCTGCTGTTTAGAGCATATAATTCCAGATATCGTTTTGATTTCAGAAGAATAATTACATGACGTCTGTATTTCATATTGAAATGGGAAGTGATGTTTGACATTTTAAATACCAAATGCATAAATATAAATGCTTAATCAGAAAAATGAAGTTCTACACACACACACACACACACACACACACACACACACACGAAGACTTTATGAAAACTTCAGCATCTCAGAGGATGTGAGACTCAAAAGAGGTCACTTATTAGAACATTAGCGTAATATAATTTGCCCATGAACATACTATTAGTTCTATATAGTTAACAACATTTCTTTCAAACCCAAAGATTTTAATTTTTAAAGACAGTCTCATGTATCCACGACTGGTTTCAATCTCGCTATGGGGTCAAACCCCTGCCTCTACTTCTTAAGAACTAGGATTGCAGGTGACTATCATTACTCCCCATTTTGGGCATGCTAGAAATGAAACCTAGGGCGTGAGCACCCTGGGCAAGCATTCTGACACCTGCTATATCCACAGCCCTCTAGTTCTTTCTTTTTAACAAAGCATAAAATATATCAATCCTCATCCACATCTCATATGGCAGTAGTGGACTAACCCTGAAACAGGTATATAAGCAGGAATTTTGCTACTTTGTATTTAGCAAGCATTTTGTTACTTTGTGTGTAGTAGGCATTTTGCTACTTTGTGGGTTCTTCTTTCTTCCACCCTTCTCCACCCCTTTCCCACCCTTTCAGCCTCTGACACTATATAGGAGAGAGATAAGGATAGAGGGGAAAGAACACTTCCTGTTGATTAGGAGTATTGAATTCCTTGGGGCAAATTTAATTTTTGCCATGAGGATATCTAATTTTTTCTCGTTGTTTCTTCTTTGTGCACAACTACTTAACAAACTTCAACAACCAATCAATAGCGACCAATCAACAACACACCCTAACCAACAACCAACCACTCCTCACTTAGGGGCCCTAGCATTTATACACTCTCTGAATAGTCCCCTGGATTTCCAAATTCACACAATCACAGAAACTATCTATATGCAGCTGGCAAAATCCCGCCTCTGCTAGAGCACGAGGCAAATCATAGTCAGCTGCTGTGGACAGTCTGAAGAAGTCCCAAATCCCATACCTGGTATTAAAATGAAAACATATTCTTATAACACTTCTGTGTTTTTTAAAGAAACCAAGACTCCAATATTGTCACTACAGGAGTGGCCCCTTCAGATACAGCATGAGCAAGAACCCCCAACTTAGCCCCATCAACTTCTGTTGCTTTTATTGTCTGCTTGGCCTCTCTGGGGGTTTTGAATGAAAGACTCTTCTGGGGCCTTTAAAAATATATGCAAACGGATTAGTATCTTTTAAATATTTATTATCTTCTATTTATTTATCAATTCATTGGTATCAGTGACTAATAGCAATTAGTGAATAAAGGTACTTCTGAAAACAGGCCTGTCCCTAACATGTGAGTGCCTTGAGGTAAAAACTTAAAGGTTATAAAGTGAGTCAACCAACTATGAAGTCTGTTTTGTCCTCCTCCTGTGGCAAATACATTGTCACAATAAAAGAAGGTTTTTGTGTGTGTGTGTGTGTGTGTGTATGTGTGTGTGTGTGTGTGTGTGTATTGGTTATACATGTATGTGCTATTGCATGTGCAAGTATGTATGTTCATGTGGATGTCAGAGATTAACCTCAAGTATCATTCCTTAGAGCTGTCCATGTTTTTCTTCTGGTTGAGACAGTGTTTCTCATTAAATCTGAAACTTTCCAATTAGGCAAGCCTGACTGACCAATGAGCTCCAGGAAATCTCTTGCTTCTCCCTCCTCAGTACTAAGATTAAAAAGTATCATAACAATTCATCCATATTTCTTAAAGTTTTCAAATGCATCTTGTTTTGGGAATAAACTCAGGTCCTCCTGCTTGCTCGGCAAGCCCTTTATCCACTAAGCTCTCTCTCCTCTGTCCAAGAATGTCCTTTAAGGTTTAGTTTGAATCTAAATCTGGCAAGATGTCAAAGATAGTTATTTCCGCACACATGTGGTTGTGTTTTGAACGAGGTACTGATGCCTGCACAAGTCAGAACACAAAGACTTCAATAATTTATGAAGCGCTTTCTATTTATTGCAGGAAAAGTTGTTTGTTTTTCTTCTAGCCAGAGGAATAATTTGTGTTGCTACAATCAGGATCTTCAAATAATTGGTTGCCTAGTGTCCCAATGCCATCCTTTGTGAGTTATCCTAGTTTGGGAAATTTTTTTTTGGTGATTATTAATTTTATCTTTGAAAAGTCTCATCTACCTGAAACAATAGGAACCAGGAATCAGGATCCCAGTAATGAATTCATTCTTCCTTCCTTCCTTCCTTCCTTCCTTCCTTTCTTTCTTTCTTTCTTTCTTTCTTTCTTTCTTTCTTTCTTTCTTTCTTTTTCCGGAGCTGAGGACTGAACCCAGGGCCTTGCGCTTGCTAGGCAAGTGCTCTACCACTGAGCTAAATCCCCAACCACCCAGTAATGAATTCTTACAGTAATATTTTGATTTCCATCCCAAAATGATCACGAATCTCTTGTCCCATTAAGGTCATAGTTTTTATATCATCAAACAAAGTGGCAGAATGGAACTTGGTAAAAAAAAATTACAGGAAATATTACAAAATAATTTTTATCATAAAAACCTATGACACATGCCCCTCAATTCATACCAGCTTTTGAAACAGTTTTATATCCACACATGAATATGACGTACTGCGGCTGATCTCTGTGTACTACCTATTTTGGGTGTTCTCCCCACCAAGTTCCCGCCCCCCTCGCCCCAGTGTGTGTGTGTGTGTGTGTGTGTGTGTGTGTGTGTGTGTGTGTGTGTACCCTGCAGCTGACTTACTAAACCAAGCCAGCATGCTGCAGTTCAACTGCAAAGTGTTCCAGAGTGGTGTGAACCATGGAAATTGTGAGGAACTCCTCAGCCGCCAATACCCCCTCATTTGTGAATGTGTACAGTTCCCCTTGGAACAAAGACAGGCAAAGTGGATTCCCAGCATTCCTGGGAAACTCTTCATTACACAAGTCTTCTGCATCCCTGCTCTGAGAGGGAGGATGACAAGTTCATTTGTCTTTTCTCTGACTCAAGGTTTTCTCTCAGCACTCTGGGGCAGAGGTAATGCAGAAACCGTCTGTTTAGATAGGATTGCTTTGCGCTTCTGGAATATAAGCCAAGCCACGGAGGGGAGGATGCCCTAGAGACCTAGGCAGTGGTAGCTCAGGAGTGTTGAGTCACACAGACAGCTGGAAGATCACCAGGGTCACTGGGAACTTGATGAGGTTCATTACAACCCCAGACATTTGCTGGGTGTTGGCTTAATGCTGTAACCCCACCACTTGGGAGTGGGAGGTAGGAGGATCAGGAATTCAAGGCCCGCCTGGGCTACATAGAGAGTCTGAGGACAGCCTTGGCAACAGGAGACTCTGAGGTTTCAAGAACCATAAACAGGCAGACACACAAATGACCAATCAATAATAATGAAACCTAGGTCCAGCACAGACTTGTTTTTGTTCAGACAGTTGTCAAATTATACTTCTGGCTCTAAGCATTCTGGGACCCTGCTCAAAATTGTCATCATGGGGCTGAGGACATGGCTTAGTAGGTGAAGACCCTTACTACAAAGACAAAGGATCAGAGTTCAAATCCCTAGAACTCATGTGAAGAGCAGCGCACAGTTCCTTGTATAGCGTACCTGGAGCTGGAAGGCTGTGAGGGTCAGAGAAGGCGGAACGGTTTGCTGAATGCAAGTCTAGCTCCAAGTTCAGTGAAAGACCGTGCCATGAGGGCATACGGGGGAGATCAGGAGCATGACATCCAGTGTGCACAGTCATATACCTCTGCACATAGCGTGTGTATGTCACACACAAACACACATTTTTAAAGATTATTTTTAATTGTATGTGTGTGCCGACATGTGTCCATGGTTGTGTGTGTTCGTTTGTATGTGTGTGTGTGTGTTCAAGTAAGTTCAGGTATCACAGGAGACACAGGTGTCACAGAGATATGAATCCTTCTAGAGCTGGAGTTATAGGTGATTTTGAGCCACCTTTCATGGGTGTTGGGAAATGAACTCCAGTCCCCTAAAATAAAAAAAAAGCAATATATATATATATATATTCATTATCATTATCTCATAGTCCCTGGCAGCCCCACAGAGCCTGCCATCCTCTACTTCTGCTCTCTGACTTAACCCCTTCCTCTCAGGCAGACATTGTGTTGAAACACTGGTAGGTTCCCGATGACAGGCTCTGTATGTGGGCACCCTCCCGCTGTTCCCAAAAGCTTGCAAGATTGCAGACAGTAGGTTTTGAAGCAGTGATGTCAAGAAACTGAACACTGGTGGGACTCGGCAGTTAGGAGCACGTACTGCTCTTGTAGAGGATGGGAGTTGCATTTCCATGACCTGTGTCAGGCAGTTCACAACTCTCTGTAACTCCAGCTCTGGTGGATCCAACACCTCCAGTGTAGGCACCAGCATTCACATGCACATTCCCACACATACACACATATTAAAAATAATAAAAGTAAAACCTTAAAAATCATGCATGGCTAATACTAATATTTGTGGCTCTTCTTCTTCTTCTTCTTCTTCTTCTTCTTCTTCTTCTTCTTCTTCTTCTTCTTCTTCTTCTCCTCCTCCTCCTCCTCCTCCTCCTCCTCCCTCTCCTCCTCCCCTCCTCCTCTTCCTCCCCTCCTTCTCTCCCTCCCCCTCCTCCTCTCCCTCCCTCTCCTCCTCTCCCTCCCCTTCCTCCTCTTCCTCCCCTTCCTCCTCCCCCTCCCCTTCCTCCTCCTCCTCCTCCTCCCTCTCCTCCTCCTCCTCCCCCTCCTCCTCTTCCTCCCCTCCTTCTCTCCCTCCCCCTCCTCCTCTCCCTCCCTCTCATCCTCTCCCTCCCCTTCCTCCTCTCCCTCCCCTTCCTCCTCTCCCTCCCCTTCCTCCTCCCCCTCCCCTTCCTCCTCCCCCTTCTCTTCCTCCTCCCCCTCCTCTTCCTCCTCCTCCCCCCTCCTCCCCCTCCTCCTCTTACTCTTCCTCCTCTTCTTCCTCCCCCTCCTCCCCTTCTTCCTCCTCCTCTTCTTCCTCCCCCTCCTCCCCTTCTTCCTCCTCCTCCTCTTCCTCCCCTCTTCCCCCTCCTCCTCTTCCTCCCCTTCCTCCTCTTCTTCCCCCTCCTCCTCTCCCTCCTCCTTCTCCTCCTCTTCCTCCTCCCCTCCTCCTCCCCCTCCTCCTCCCCATCCTCCTCTCCCTTCTCCTCTCCCTCTTCCTCCTCCCCCTCCTCCTCCCTTTTCTCCTTCTCCTTCCTCTTCTTTTCTTTTCTTTTTTTTTTTTTTTACCAGAACCTTGAAGGAGCTGACAGCAAAAGCTATGTTGTCCAAAGTTTGCTTTCTTTAGGGTCACCTTTTTTTTTTGCCTCCAGAAGAAGGGTATAATTTACTAAAATGGAGCTGAGTGCCCCTGGCTCACTCTCCACAAAGCCCACACTGAGCTGATGTTTGCCAGTTCTCTCAGCTCCTGGTGGAGTGGCTCAGTCTGGCTGTTTGCCTAATAAGGAGATGGCTTCTGCTCCGAGCTTTCTGAGACTATGAACGGTCTTCAGCAGGTTTTTTTTTTTTTTTTTTTTTTTTTTTTTTTATGCCAGAGTAGAACAGCAAATTTTTAGCCCAGAGCTCTTTCTTTGGCATCCCAGATGAAGCTAAGAATAGAACTGGAGAAGCGAGTGTCTGAAGGTTCTGGTTATTGCAGATTTTACATAATTACCGTGAGCTAGACAGCACTGGATATCTGAAGGAAATAAGCAATCCTCTTCGATACTGTAGCAAAGAACAACAAGAGACAGGGCCTGGGAGACCCCGAGGAAGCAAACCATGACACCAACAGAACTGAGGTGTGTATGGAACAGACTTCACTCTTCAGCTGCCTTGATACTCTCACCCCATCAGTCCGATTGCATCATACCAGGGCACTCTTGTCTGGGAAGACAAGTGTTGACAACAAATGTGTCTCCCCCACCCCAAGAATCTTCCCATAAAAGCATCACATGTCTACCAAATGACTCAACTTAATAGAGAGCACAGATCCAGGGCTGATTCTAAGAAGTCACATCATTCTATCGGGCCTCCTCCCATTGGTAGACGATGTACCTTGAATGAGACCTCAAAGCTCATACATATCCTAAGTATGGCATTTTTACATCAACGGGGCATCAAACCTCAGCCAAGGACTGGAGAGATGGCTCAGCGGTTAAGAGCACTGACTGCTCTTCCAGAGATCCTGAGTTCAAATCCCAGCAGCCACATGGTGGCTCACAACCATCTGTAATGAGATCTGATGCCCTCCTCTGGTGTGTCTGAAGACAACTACAACTACATAATAAATAAATAAATCTTAAAAGAACAAACAAACAAACAAACAAACAAACAAACAAAAAACCAACTCGGCCAAGACAGAGTCCCTTCCTTACCAGAAGGGGATCAGTTCAGTTTTATCAATTGATTGCTTTGATGGTAAATGGGAATCTGTTTGTCCTTCTAGTCATTGAAAATTTTGCGTACATTGGAAATGTTTTTTTTTTTTAATTTTTTTTTTAAAAGGACACCTGGGTGTGGTCTAAAAGGTTTAAAATTCAAGCACTTCAGAGGTAGAAGCAGAAAAAAAATCAAGGTCATCCTTGGATACACAATGTAGTCAAAGACAAGCTGGACTACGCAGGTGTATTAATCCTTTTCTATTGCTGTGGGAAAACATCGTGGCCAAGACAGCTTATAGGAGGAAGAGGTTGGTGGAGGCTTATCAGTCCGGAGGGTTAAGAAAGAGTCCATCAATGTAGGGAATCATGGCCGCGGGGGGCAGGATCACCAGAGAGCTCTGATCAGCAAACAGGAAGCAGACAGAGCCAACTCAAAAACCGGCACAAAGCGTTTGAAACTTCAAAGCCCGCCTCCACTGACGTACTTCCTTTAGCAAGGCCACACCTCCTAAGCTTCCCAAACAGCGGCAGACTGGGGACCGGATATTCAAGTGTCCGAACAATGGGGACCATCCCATTCAGATTGCCATTCTGAGACTCAGTCTTTTAAGAAAAAAAAAGTCTAAAATCCTTTGGATTTAAACTTTGCTGGCCTAGAAGAAGAGTGGGGCAGAGTTGGGGGTGAGAGCCACAGACAACATGACAAGGAGACCAGAGGCAGCCCCTGTAGCAGCTTCCTCTGGTCCCCGTTAGTTGCTATAGCGTGAACCTAAATCTCCCAATTGAACGTTTGACCGTATACTGCACAACAGGAAGTGCCTGGTCAACTTCATGAGAACCCCAAGGAAGGCCCCCAACTATACCACCGTTCTCATAAGCACGCGGCATCAGGGACCACATTCGCTCTGCACCCTGGAGAGTGTGAGAGGATTCCTTCACCATGGGGCTACTTCTCATAATGTTAGAAAGAGGATTGATCAGAAATGAGTAACACCAGGGAAATCCCAGACCTTGACTGGAAATGTGAGCGTTCCCCTTGTCTCCAACCGCCCACACCCCTTCATCCCACCAGACCTTTGACGCTTCTCATCCTTGGCGGTCCCCTCAGCCTTTTCCTTTACCTCAGAAGCCCCCAAGCTTCAGCTACTGCTCCTACTCCTTCTCTTCCTCTCCCTTCTCCTCTCCGTCCTCCTCTCCCCTCCTCCCTCCTCCTTATAATAGAGGGGAGATGATCTTCTTCACCCTGTGAGCTTCTCTCACAGAACCAACTCTATAAGCAGCAAAGTCATAGGTAGCCAGGCTAGACCACTAAACACAGTTGTGGAAACTCAAGCTGCATTTCTATGTTCCCTAGAAAACAGAAGGAAACGGTAAGGAGCAGCCCGGTTCCATTCAAAACAGAGAAAGCAATTTCTTCCTTAGGTGCTTGAGATTGCGCAGAAGAGCCCGGAAACCCACATCTCAGGAGAGAGCCACTGTTTAACAATGTTTCAATAGCATTGATTCAAGTTTCTAACTACTAGCCGATCTTCACCGGTTTTATTTAGTCTTTTTTTCCCCCCTTCTGTTAACGTAAAACCTATAATTTTAACTTTAAAGTTCCACCTATTTAATTTTCTTCTTTTTTTCTTTTTTTGTTTATCCTTTTCCCTGTTTCCTTCCTTCTCTCCTTCAGTACCCTTTCTGTCTCATCTTCCCTCCCCTCCCCCTTTCTTCTCCTCCCCTCCCCTCCCCTCCCCTCCCTTCCCCTCTCCTCCCCTCCCCTCTCCTCTCCTCTCTTCCCCCCTCCCCTCCTCTCCTCTCTTCTCCTTGTCTCTCCTCCCTTTCAAAAATGAGATATACAAGTTTAATTTTACATTTACTCACAAATCATAGGCTTCAAGTGGACCAAACCACTAAAAACTGTGAGATCTAACTGACCATATCTTGGGCGCACTGGATTCCAGAAAAGGTTAGCTCCAATGTTAGTTACTTCCTTGTTGCCGGGACAAAATACTTCACCAGAAGAATCTTAAAGGAGGAAAGGTTGAGGCTGGCTCACGACTTCTAAAAGATTTCTGTCCATCCTGGATCCCAGTGGCTACGTCCTTGGTGACAGCAACACAGTCAAATCAGTGTTGGGTATAGCTTTCAAATACATGTCACAAGGTGAGCTGGAGCCACCAGCCAAGAAAGCAGGGGGAGCTGGGGTGGGGAGGGGCGGCGGTGGGGGTGGGGAGAGACGGGGGTTGGGGGGATAGCCCAGGAAGCAAAGGGTGGGACCTAAAACTGGTTGGGCTCTCCATCACCTATGCCTCTTGGTGATTTCAAAGACTTCAGATGAGTGCCACAAACTGGAGACTTCCTTATTGTGGTAACGACAGGGAGAGGGGAGGGGAAGGCTTGGTGGTAAGCGCCTTTCTCTGTTGAGCTGTCTTCCTGGCTCCTTTCAATGATTTCTTGAGGCAACTAAGAGGTCTGTCATCATCATCGGTACCAAGTCAACCCTGGTGCCAACAAGGCCAGCAGTGACATGAGCTAAACCTTGCATTGAGGGACTCAAGCAGAATACAGGAGGTCGGCTCTGTGCTCCAGAGCCTCGGGGAATGCTACTATCTGTGGGTATGTGCGCACCAGTCACAGGTGATGAGCAGATTGTGTCGGAAGGTCTGCAGAGGGAGAACAGAGGCGATATGCGCATATTTTATGTTTAAACACTCTTATTGGGGCTGGGGAGATGGCTCAGCAGTTAAGAGCACTGATTGCTCTTCTCGAGGTCCTGAGTTCAATTCCGGGCAACCAGATGGTGGCTCAGGACCCCTTATCATGAGATCCGATATGGTCTTCTGGTGTGTCTGAAGACAGCTATGCTGTGCTCGTTTATTAAAGAGTAGCAATTGTGGAGTAAGACAGAGGCTTCCAGAGCTAGGCATCGATTTGTTGTATTTGAAATGTTGGCGAACACCGTTCCTGCCATAGTTTGACGGAGACGTACCACTGAGTTGTTTTCCCAGGAAAATTGGTAGCGGCTACATTTTTCTATGTCTCGTTATGGCGGTGTATAGACTCTCAGGGGGAAAGGCCGGAGGAAGGAGAGAGAAAAGCAGAAGGCAGGACCGACCATGGTTCACTAGTGCTAACCAATTGCAAAGAATTTCAGAATTTTTCCGTAATTGGATTTTGCCCAGCTGTTCTCCAGGTAGTTACTGCTGCTTGGGCAGCAAGAGGCTCTAAGCTACACATTTTAAATCCTTTTGTTTGTTCTCCTCCAAGATATAGAGGATGGATGATGGTCGAGGTGGAAGTTTTGCCGTTAGTGTGCCCTGGCGGTGAGCCATTTCCTGCCAAAAAGCGGCAACGGAGTCTACCCCTTCGTCTTCGCTGATGAATGGAGTTACACATGTATGCATACCAGATGGAGACTATGCAGGGAACGACTTGGACCTGTTCTAATTTATTATTTAGGAGTTAAATTATTCACAATTGTCAATATTTGACAAACGACTTAACAAGTTGTAATATACCTTACAGTTCCTGGCACGACTGGCTGTTGAAAAGCAACCGTCAATGACTATTGCTTGTAGTAGCCGCTTTAATGAGGCAGACAGACCACCTGTGGTGTGAATATGCTTGGCCCAGGGAGGGGCTCTATTAGGAGGTGTGGCCTTGTAGGAGTAGGCGTGGCCTTGTTGGAGTGGGTGTGTCATTGTGGGCGTGGGCTTTAAGATCCTCCTCTTAGCTTCCTGGAAGCCAGTCTTCTGTCTGCAGATGACGATGTAGAACTCTCCGCTCCTCCTACACCAGGCCTGCCTGGATGCTGCCATGCTTCCCAACTTGACGATAATAGACCGAACATCTGAACCTGTAAGCCGGCCCCAATTAAATGTTGTCCTTTGTAAGAGCTGCCTTGGTCATGGTGTCTCTTCACAGTAGTAAAACCCTTACCAAGACACCTGCCTTTAATCTAATCTAATCTGGCGCGAATTGGGTCATTTCACTGGTGGGGAAATAGCCTCTCACCAGGAGAAGTTGGAGCAGCATCGAGACACCAGAATTATGAAGTGAAACCTGGAGAGAAGGTCAAAGAACACTGAACTATTTACTGTGAGAGTGAAGACACCATTTTGAAAGATGGCCTCCAGCCACATATCCCCCCCAACCCCCACCCTCAGCCCCTCCACCCCACACACATACAGAACTACATGGGTCAGCCACTAGAAGTCCAGGAGCACTTTCCTATAACCCCCGACCCTCAAAATTGGAACAAAATGACACGGTTGCCTTAGGCTATTGAAGACTATAGAGAATAATAGGTATGGCTTGAAAATTTTAAAGAGATACGGGGCAAATTGTGTGGAAATCCGACAGGGGCACTTATGTAAGGACTTTTCAGGTGAGGTGTGGGTAGCCTCGCCTGGTCCACTGTCACAGAGTACACATGAAGACAGAGACTTCCAACAAAGGAGTCGTCAATGGCAACCGTGGGAGGAGAAAGCTGTTTCTCTTCCTAAAAGTACCTCCAATATTAGGCACGAGATCTTTTTCTCATTTCTTTCATTTTTTCCTACACAAAACTTGTAAAGAAAGTAGCTTCACATAATCAAAATTCTGATGTTTGAAGTGACTACTGTGTTACTTTCCCTAATTTATGTGAGCCAGGCAACATGAATTGAATGAACCCATATTTAGTAAATATGACATCTCTTTGCAAGAGTTATATCCACAGCCCACTGAGTCTGTGAAGCTGGGGGGGGGGCTGATAATATTATCTTTGCTAAACCGTGTGGCAACAATGGATCTGAAAGGTTGGGTTTAGGAGTACGACGAAATGCCAAGTCTAACAATTCTATGAAATACATGTAAAATTGGCTCTGGCATTCAGTGATGCCAATGAGCTAACTCCTCTCCTGGATGGGACGAGTGAGGTTCTGGAGCGTTGTTTAACCTTGAGAACTGGAGGTAAGACACAACTGGGAGAGCCCCAGGGATCCTGGGCCACAGACAAGAGCTCACTGTCAAGTGAAGGAGGTGGAAAGCTTGTTCCCCTCTTGTCAGTAGACCACAACCAGACTCCCAGGTGCAGGGAAGAGGCTGCTCCTACATTTTAGTCTAAGTATGTCATATGGGGATCTAAAGAAGAAACTGGCAACATTTGGCTACACAATAGAAGATGGAATAGGTTACTTCTGAGGGTTACTCCAGCCCTGGGTGGAAGTAACAGGGACAGAGGATGTAACTTGTCATATTTTTTTGTTGGTGTGTGTATATGTGTTTTGTTTTTGTTTGTTTGTTTGTTTGTTTGTTTGTTTGTTTTTGTTTTTGAAAGAACTGGAACAGCCAGAAAGGTAGATTTATGGAATATGAATGTTTGGACATCAAATATTTAAAGACTAGAGACAGAGGGTCCTGGAAGTTTGGGTGGTGAAGAGCAAGAATCAGACAGGGTAACTACCAAAGTCAAGATCATGATGATATTGGCTCTCCGAAATTCAATTCAAGCGCAAGGGCTGAAAGTGAAATATGTTTTGTTCTAAAACAGTCTTCAATTCCACGGGTTCCATGTTGACACCTCCACTGCTCCCCTCCCCTGTCTGACCATACCCTAATTCCATCTCCATTGCAAACATTACTGAGAACCCAACTTCTACCTCTCCTTGTTGGACTGGGACCCACTGGGTTTGTCAGAACAGCATGGGATCTGTTTGTTGTCCCTGCTAAGCAAAGGAAGGAGGAGTGTCTGGTAGAGGATAGCCTCGTTGCCTAAAAATAACTCGTCTCGAGGAAAATCTTATTTAAAATGAATTTAAGTAAGAACTAGAGATGTTCAAACTAAATGGGGAAAGAAGAGGGAAACTATGGTAAATCAAGCATTGTCTTGAAAACTGAAGCTAAACATCCACTCACTGATTCCCTTCCACAAAAACGTATTCATTAGTTAGCTTGCTCGAGCGATTTTAGCCCCGGAGTTTCAGTGGTGAATAAGAACTTGGGTTCCGCTGTTCAGAAACAGTCACACGCTAACTGGATGAAGGTACAGCAAATGCCAAATGCAAAACAGTACAGAGTTGATGATGCAAATAAAGGGGAGAAGGGTGGGAGGTGACTCCAGGCTTTGGAGGGTTTCAGGGAAGATGTCCTTAACTCCAAAATTCATGGTAGAACGTCTCAGCTAAAGAATGACATTCCCATGGGCCCTAGGGTAGGGTGACATCACCTGTTGTCACACCATGGGAGGCCCATGTGGTTAGATAGTTCAGTTCCCCCCCCCCCCCAGGGCAGAAGAGACATGATCTGATAAAAGTGTATTAAGATTCTTAGCTTTTATTCTAGATGTAAGCAGTAGAGCAACCTAATTCTTACAAGCATGAGAAATTATATTTTTTCCATTAGAAGGATTACATATTAGTTTCCCCTCAAGATTACTTATTTAGTGTGTGTGTGTGTGTGTGTGTGTGTGTGTGTGTGTGAGAGAGAGAGAGAGAGAGAGAGAGAGAGAGAGAGAGTATGCAGACTTTGCACAAGGGTGCCATGGCATGTTCATGGAGGTCAGAAGACAGCCCACAGCCTGTAGGAGCTGGTTCACTCCTCCTACCTCGAAGATCTCTAGGCTCAAACCTTGCATTAGTGGAAGAGTGTTAATTCACCAAGCTATCTTGATGACCCCTGAAAATATTTTAATAGTTCAAATTGATAATCTTTGCCTCACATTCATTTATATTATAATTATAAAAACACAGCATTCACCCAATCGATTTTATAAATCTTTTCAGGTGTTTTAGTGAAGCCATAACCAAGGCAACTCTTCTAAGGGCAAGCATTTAACTGGGGCTGGCTTACAGTTTCAGAGGTTCAGTCCATGATCATCACGGTGGGAAGCCTGGTAGCATGCAGGCAGACATGGTGCTGGAGGAGCCCAGAGTTCTACATTTGATCGGAAGGCAGCCAGGAGAAGATTACTGCAGGCAGTCAGGAGGGTCTCTTCTGCACTGGGTGGAGCTTGAGCGCTAGGAGTCCTCAAAGCCCGCCCCCACAGTGACGTACTTCCTTCAAGAAGGCCACACCTCCTAATAGTGCCACTCTCTGTGGGTCAAGTATATTCAAACCACCCCACCAGGTATCTATCTCGGCTTGCTTTTATTTGATGTTATCCCTACATTTTGATTCCTTGTACATCTTATTTAAGATCTTTCCCACACCACTTCCACTGTCCTCACGAAATCCAGAATCCTCTATAAGATTTAACGTTTCATTTTTCCCACCTACCTGCGCTGAACATACCCTTTACGTTAGGTGGAACAGAGAGATATCGTGAGGCAAAATGGAGGTGACCCGAAAGAGAATGTCACCTGTGTCTGTTGGGGACTCAGTAGCTCAGACAATAACCACTCAGAGCAATGAGGCCCCTTTTGCTAAAGTGTCAAAGACTAGGGCAAGAAAGCAAAGGATTAAAGGAGACAGATATAAGGAGAGGGAATCTTTTTAGTGGAAAATTATGTCTGTGGAGAGGCAAGAGGCCTGGCTGTCCCCTGGAGGACTGGCAGGAAGCAGCAGGTCACTGTGTCCAGGCCAAAGGAGCAAGCCTCTGTTGACTTTCCTGTCATTGTAAAGAGTCTGGCCCGATGCCCCAGCGTCCCCCAGAAAGTGTTTTCTCAGAATTGTCTGGTCCTCCAGGGATGTGCAAGCACTTTTAATTGAGTTACAAAGCGAATCCACAAACATTGTCCATGGAGCGCATTCCACCTAGAGCAACCCACCCCATCTGCGTCTGGTCAAACGTGATGACTTTCAGAGACGTGAAGAAGCCACGGAACAGCGTGGAAGCCTGGGGGTAGAAAGTCAGTGTTGTCTATAAACCTGTTATCCATTCACAGCTAGTTTTTTCCTTCCAAGCTCCATGTTTATGTCTTTCCTTTTATAACTATGAGAACAAGGATAAAACGAGCAACTTATTAACCGTTTAAATTTTTTCTTTTTTTTTCTTTTCTCTTTTTTTTTTCTTTTTTCTTTTATCTTTTTTTTTTTTTTTTTTGGAGCTGGGGACCGAACTCAGGGCCTTGCGCTTGCTAGGCAAGTGCTCTACCACTGAGCTAAATCTCCAACCCCTCAAAATTTTTTTTAATTTCTCGGTACCAAGAATGTCATTTAATCTTTGGAAGAACCACTGGAACAGATTTTTATCTCTATCTAAGAATGAGGAAAGAAAGTCATAAGGTGATTTTTTTTTTTCAAAAAAGTTTAAACTACTGGTAAGTGGTTGGTCTTGAACTTGACTCATAGATTCCTTTCACACGCTCTCCCTGATTTCTTTGTTTTTGACACAGCAGAGTAGGAATGTTGGAATGAAAACACTATGACCGAGAAGCTATTGGCATGCGTGTGGCTGGAGAGATGGCTCAGCAGTTAAGAGCACTGACTGCTCTTCCAGAGATCCTGAGTTCAATTCCCAGGACCCACCTGGGAACTCACAACCGTTCTGTCACTCCAGTTCCAGGGGATCTGACACCCTCACACAGATATACACACAGGCAAAACACCAATGCACATAAAATAAAAATAAATTAAAAAGAAAACCCTGAAGAAATAAAGATATTAGATATTAGATATTAGATTTAAGTGAGAAATTCAGAAAAACGGAAGCTTTTAGCATGTCGGTGAGCTAATCCCATTGAACCTATCTGTCCCCAGTGAGTCTATCTATTGAACTGTACACCGCACATCCTGTCCATTCTGCACACACATGCATGTGAAGAGCAAAGGCTTCAGGTTAACAGGGACTGCATCTGACGTAGTGTTAAATATGCTTTTATTAGTTCTTCCAAGGAAGCCAGGTAGGCATGACAGTAATCGGTCTGCTTAGTCTAAGTGTTCTCTTGGACTTTAAGGCGTTTGAGAAGCACATCGATCGAGTGCATTTGTCGTCCCCTTCTGTTCTCACCCTGCCCACAACATTTTGCTTACCTAAGTCCCATCTCAGAGTCAAAAAGACAAAATAGTTTTCTTTGCTGTCTTTGAACTTATAATATCTCCCCTTTTGAAAACCCGTCTTGGCCGTGTTATGTCAAACCACAGAGAAGTCTGGACGCCAGTCGCTGTCCTGGGAAACACTCATGCTTCCTTAACAGATTCTAGAGATAATTTTCCTCTTCTCCCTTTGAACTTTCCCTGAATTGTTGTTCAGATAAGCCGAGGGCTCCAAAAGAACCTTTTGTGATAGCGATCAGTATTGTTCATTCCAAGGTGAACAGGACATCTCATTTAAAAAAAAAGGTACTTGAAAGCCACTTACCAAAAAAAAAAAAAAAAAAAAAAAATCAGATGTAAGCTTCGAACAACATAAGACGTTTAGCAACCCAAGTGCTTTACGGCAGGCTTTTATTCTAGAGTGTTCTTAACTTTTAGCCATAATATACCGAACGACTGTCTTTCTTCCATGTATACAGTTCTCGTCTGGATCCTTTCTGTTTGTGGTTTGTTGAGAACTAGACTTTTCCTCCCTCTGCGTGTTGTTATTGAATCTCTGGATTTCTGAAGCACATCTCTCATTTCATTTCCTTTTCCTTTTTAAAATTTTTAAAATATTTATTTATTTACTATTCCATAACCCTTTTTTTACAGTCCAGTCTTCATTCCCCCTTTCGGTCTCCTCTTCACCCCTCCCCCACCGCTCCCCATCCCATCCCATCCCCCCTCCTCCCGCCCTGCTCCCCTTCTCCAAGAGGATGTCCCCACCCCACCAGGCCTCCCTACTCCCTGAGGCCTCAAGTGAATTGAGGGTTAGGTATATTTTCTCTCACTTAAGTCAGACCAGGCAGTCGTCTGCTGTATATGTGTGTGGGGGTGTGGGGATGTGGGGGTGTGGGAGGGTGTGAGGGTGTGGGGGGGTGCGTCTCACATCAGCTAGTGTATGCTGCCTGGTTGGTGACTCCGTGTCTGAGAGATCTCAGGGGTCAAGGTCAGTTGAAACTTCTGGTCTTTCACGGGGCCTTCCTTCCCCCCGGCTTCTCTCCATTGGTTGGGTGCTAGTATCTGCTTCTGACTCTTTCAGATGCTTGCCGGGTCTCTCGGAGGGTGGAGGGTTCCTTTTATTTTCAATAGGCCCACAGTATCCACCGCAGTTTCTCAGTTGAAAGCGATCTTCCTTCCCATCCCAGATGAATCACTGGAGATGTTTACACAACAAAACAGCTGGTCTTTCTCCACACTGGACTACCCAGAATGAGCACCACAGCCCCTGAGGGCAGGGGCATTTGGGAACTTGACCGTCTTCAGATCTGTGGACAGGAAGATAGCCTGCAATTAGACTTCACGTTGCCACAAACATGGTGAGGTGTCTGCCATCCACAACCTAGTTCCATGGGACAGTAGGAGTAAGAACACATGCACAGTATGGTCCAATACGTACGTGTTGTACTATCATGCGATCGTATTTCAAAAATTCAGAGACAGGTCTTTCAGAGACGTCTGTTTATTCCAAGTCAAGGGCAACACGTCAGGAAACATGGACAATGAGAACAGAGCAGGATAAACATCCCCAAGCAAGAATAAAGCGGGGCGGGGGTGGGGCTGACCGGCCCTCCCTTTCCCCAACAGAGCAGACTCCATTGAAGGGAACGTGTATGAGTTGTCACTCCATCCTTTGTGAAGGTGCCGTGCTGCTGTGGGTGTAGGGTTCTATCTCCCTAGTGTCCTAGGCACCGGCTAGGGCCTGTAAAGCATTCTACACTTGCCCTGCTTAGATTCATTCACAGCTCCGTGGTCCCGAGCTGGGCGCTTCCTCCCGCGGAATAAAATAACAAGAGCACAGACCGACCTGTCAGGATACAGCCTGCCTTTGGGAGCCTCTTTTGTTCTAGGCAGTAAAAACCAACACACAGTGAAAATAAGTCAAATATCCTTTCCCCCTTTTCGATCCTTCCTTGCTTTCAGGAAAAGCGATAGAAGCATCTTTTCACGTTTGCATCCCCCGGGTGGTGTGGGGGCTGGGGAGGTAACAAGCCATGGGAGGCGGGCATTGCATCCACTGGGGGGGATATCCGTATTGCCAGCTGAGGCTGAGGTGGCAGGCTCAAGCAATTAGGACTCCCTATAGCTCCTAGCTGGCTACCAGGGTTGTGAGGAGCAGCTCCAGGTTCCTGGGGCAGAAGCCCTGGGTCGCGCGCCGCCGCGCCCCGCCCCATCGTCCCCGCAGCCTCGCAGACTGCTGGGCTTTGTGGTTCGCCGGTGCCGCGGGGCCCCTGCTGGGGGTGTCGTCAGGAGCATGTGCAGACAGCAGCCCAAGGTAGAGCGAGCGAGCCGGGCGAGCCCTAAGACTTGCCTGGCAATGCCATGTTTGTGTGCATGCTCTAACTCGGGGAGAGCAATTAGGGAGACGGCTCCCCCGCCGGACTTGGCTCATGTTTTCTTGTTTCTGTTTCAGCCTTCAGGATAATTCCTTCGGCAGCGCCGCTGTAACTGAGTAAGTGCTTCTTGCCATTACAATCGACTTGCATTCCTGTCTCCGAAGCAACTGGGGTGAAGGTATCCCCCTCCCGCTGCCACCCCATCCCACTCCACCCAGTTCCCAGCCCCTCTTCCCAGGCGATGCATTGTCTCCTGGAACCTAGGGCTGCGAGACTGGAGGGACCCACAAACCTCACACAGGTTGCAACCAGTATTTTAGCAACCGGGGGTGGGGGAAATGGGGGTTGGGGGAGTAATAAACCTAGCTTGTTTGCTGCGGGAGGCTCTGTGCCCCCAAATATGCAATCTTGAAGCTTAGCTTAAAAAAAAATCTATGTGACATGTCAGAAAGGAAGCTGGGTTGTATTTTGCCAACATGAGTGTCAGTTTTCATGGCGTGCAGGCTGTGTACATTTGCCCCAAATAGACTGATGTGAGAGAGCTGGAGTTTAATTCCAGCATATTTAAACAGGGTAAACTCATCTCCCTCCTCCGTGTGTACTAATTTTTTTTTTTTAAGACAGCGCGGTAAACTTTTCTAGATGCCTTCTTGTAATTTTTCTCATCTGGCCACGCTAATGTGACTATAGAGAAACGCCTCGCCTGACTAACAACAGTTCAGAGTGGAGGGAGGGAAATAATGGTTTACTCCAGGCCAGCCCATATGTGTGTGTGTGTGTGTGTGTGTGTGTGTTGACGATTATAGTGCCTCGTTTTTATTCTGGTCATTTCTTCCTTAGTATTTTCTTAATAATAAAATCTATATATTGGAAGCAAATATGTAGATTTTGCTGGCACTGTATGTGATTTACATATAGCTGGGATGTATAGTATGTATTGTGTTTTATCATAGGGAAATAAGTGTTTACTTCTGGGAACTTTTGGTAAAAGCTACTCGGAAAAGCTTTGCAGCAGGGTGTGTGTGTGTGTGTGTGTGTGTGTGTGTGTGTGCACGCGCGCGTGCGCGAGTGCAGAGTTGTGTATCCCACTACTTAAGAGAAACGTGAGTTTCACACAGAGGCCACAAGTGGCTTGGGAGTTGTTTGCTAAAGATAAAGCATCTTTTGGCTTTCAGATTCTGCCACTGTTCCAGACTTGGAGAGGGAGGTCTGAGGGTCCTCTGTGTTTCCTGAGGCCTCTTCCCCATGCACCTTTGCTTATCCTGCTTGGTTTGCTACTGACTTAGTACCCTGCTTTGAGCTCACCTAAGTGGCGTCTCTTTAAAATAAAGACCAGGTTGACTTTTGAAGATGCACTGTCTGGAACCCTGGTTATGGTAGGGACATTGCCTTGCCAGAGAGAGAGAGAGAGAGAGAGAGAGAGAGAGAGAGAGAGAGAGAGAGAGAGAGAGAGAGATCTGAGGCCAAGGATGAGGCCTGAATTTCCTGCTAAGTGGTCAGGTAATGCCTTTCTTTTCCTCTGCTGGGCTTTCTGGGCCTGATTCTTAGGAACGCTGTGTGGCTGAATTCCTAGAGTCAGCCACAGTCACAGGCCCAGGGGTTTCAAGATGGAGACTTTTAGTTCTAGCTTTCATATGGTGTGTGTGTGTGTGTGTGTGTGTGTGTGTGTGTGTGTGTGTCTGTTGTGGTTAAATGCTGGGGAGACTATAGTGTCTTGTCCTTGGATACTCCCCGAGGAATTCTGATTGCATAAGATCACGTTACCCTCAGAGAAGTGACAGAGGTTCCTTCTCAAAGGCTGTGAGTAGTGTCTGGGAAGCCATCTGGCTAATGTAAGAATCTAAGGAACTTACAACATACCCAAAGCGCCACAGGTGAGACGCAGCTCAGACAGGGGGGGCATCCTAAACCAGTGGTTATCAAACAGAATGCTTTTTGTCTTTTCCTCTTAATAATATGAGCCTGCTCATGGATCTGTGGGCACATTCCCTTACCCTGCAGGACCAGAGGGTGCTATCTTGAGACACAGACATACCAGGTGTCTTGGAAGTGTCTGGATGAGATCGTAGTCTGTCCTGAGGTGACCCTTTCCTCTTCAGGGTTTTGGAGAGGTGACGGTCCTCTGGCTCCTGTCCCCACCCATGTCCAGTGTCACTTCCCCAGACTACTGAAGTTCCACTAGGAGAAGCTGTTCCTTTGATTCAGGCGTCTGGTATTGATCCTTATTAAAATGGAAATTAAAAACTCTGCCCTGGAAGGCACATCCAAGCATAAGTCCTATGCACTATTTTGTTAGATAGTCCAATCTGAAAGGACACTGCTTGGCCAGTTATGATTATTGTATGTGTGTGCGAGTGTATTCGTTTGCGCGCCAAGCGCGCTCAAACACTGTGTGCGTGAGGGTGCCTTTGGAGGTCAGAGGTTAACCTCCTATGTCTCCTTTGATCTCATTCAGTCTCATCTCTTACTGAACTTGGAGTTTATGGATGGGCTAAGACTGGCTAATGAGCTCTGGGGAGCCTTCTGTCTCCATCCATCCCCAGTCTGAGGGCTTTCTATATGTACCGTGGCTATGATGAGCCGGCTTTAAAGTGTCTGCTGGGGATTCACATTCTGGTCCTCACTCCTGAGTCTAAGAGAATGTCCAGTTGAGCCAGGTCCAGCTGGAGGTCCTGGGAAGAGTCAAAGGAAGAGTGGGACTAGGTATGAAGGGCAGAATCCTCTTGGCTTTTCTCAGGCCTCGGCAATGCCTGTGAAAATCTGGGCGAATTTAACTCATTCTCTATACAGTTTCTCCCCCAACCCCTAACATCAGAGTGGCCTTAGCCTGTCCTCACTTCTGCAGCATTTTTTCAAGATGTGTTGCTTTAAAAGTCCGTTACTGGGTCACTGTATTTAGATTCGTGCCTCCGTTGCCAACGTTCTCTAAGGGCTGGTTTACAAAAATGAACTGATAACCACCACCAGGAAAAGAGATTGGCTCCTGTAAAAGCTACTGATACTCAGGCTAAGGGAGGACCTAGAAAGGGTATTTGGATTGGAGTCAGGTCCGGGGTAGCTTGGGTTCTAGAAACAGTTAGATGATGACATTTTTAGAGGCCTATTAGTTAAGCGGCTGGGCGGTGCTGCTTAAAAGTTTACAATCCAAGAAGAAGCTGGAGAGATGGCCCAGTGCTTTAGGAGCACCAGCTGCTTTTCCAGAGGACCAGGGTTCAATTCCCAACACTCACGTAACATCTCATAACTGTCTGTATCTCTAGTATCAGGGAGTCTGATACGTTCACACAGACATACATGTGGGTAAAGGCCAATGCTCATAAAATAAAAGTTAAAAAAAAAAGTGTGGGGTTGGGGATTTGGCTCAGTGGTAGAAAAGAAAAAAAAAGTGTACACTACAGGGCTGGGGGTGCGGCTTAGCATGCATGAAACCCTGGGCTTGATTCTGTTTTTTTTTTTTTTTTTTTTTTTTTTTTTTTTTTTCCGGAGCTGGGGACCGAACCCAGGGCCTTGCGCTTCCTAGGCAAGCGCTCTACCACTGAGCTAAATCCCCAACCACCTGGGCTTGATTCTGAGCACCAAAATAAAACGGGATGGTGGTGGCAGCGATTACTATAATCTCCAGTACTCCTTGGTAGAGGCAAGAGGATTGGACTAGAGTTCAAGGTCATCTTTGGTTATACATAGCACAGTTTTTGAGACTAGGGTAGACTACTAGAGACAGTTCAAGAAAACAGAACCCAACCCAGAGTTTCACATTCTACCCTCAGAGCTGTTTGGGGCTAAGGTAGGGTCAGGCTGCAGCCTGCTCATCTCAGTCAGGTGATCCAGAGAGCACTGGCGCAGGTGGTTCTGGGTAATTCCCCAAGAGGTTGTGTCTCGGCAACTTCCGCCATCAGTAGGATGTTGCAGGGAAAGAGAAACCATTTCTCCTCCGTCCAGGCGAGCTGGGGCTTCTCTTCCTATTTAACTCCTCATGGGCACACCTTTATTCCCGTTATTCCAAGAAGTCTGGTTTTCCTGTCTCCCGAGCCTCTGAGGATATAGCCTGGAATGTCATGTGACTTCTGCCCGTGATCTTCGAGGTGTGGAGCAGGAACTAGAGAGGTTCCCTGGAGTGGTGAGGTTCCCTGGAGTGACGTCTTGGGATCTTGGGCATTAACTTGCCCCTCACCCCCATCCCCGAGGGCGGTATTCCTAATGTCAGGCTGGACTGAGAAGGTATGGACTGTCATGTGAGCTGTGACCTGTGCACCCCTTTCTTTTGTTTGTGCTCGGCAGAGCCAGCAAAATGTAAAAGAGAGAGAAAAGACACAGGTTGGAGTTGGGGCAGCCAGATCCAGACACTCGCAAGTGAAGGGCTCTCTGATTTCGTCTGCTGAGGAGAGCTACCGAGGAATCGCTTGCTGGAAGTGTCTTTAACGTGTTTTGTTTTTGTTTTGTTTTGTTTTTTTCCTTTTCACCATGGCCAACCATAAGAAAACCATTCTCCATCACAGTCTGGTTCCCACACAGACAAGAGATTTCAGTGACATCCAGGAATCAGCCGTTAACTCTGCCTTGCTGACATTTTCTGTCCTGCCTAAGCACAGTGGCTATATAAATGTTGGCAGCTAGGCACTTTGTGGAGACCCGCTGGGGTAGCGCTCAATCCGAAGAGCATCCCCACATGCCTCTTTATTGTGAGACTTGTGAAATTTCCTTTCCTCAAATTCATAATCGATTACAAATATTTATACAACATGCTCTGCTTCCAAACAGCTACTTCTGCACACATCTCTATGATGGTTTTTTTTAAAGTTTAAGTCAGTATTTAATTAACAGGTTTGCTTGTAATGTTTTCATGCACCCTTAGTTTCAGTCAGCCGTCCTCCTCCACCCCTCCCCCATCTCTCTGCGCCTGCCTTTCCTTGTCCGCATATCATAACTTCTATTCTTTTCCCTCTTGTGGACCTTCTCTAGGTTCCCAACCTCTACCCCTGCCCACTCCTACCCAAATACACACATATAAAAGTGTCTGCTTTTGTGAGCCCCGGTTACCTCACCTAATAGAGTATTTTTCAGTTTTGAGGACCTATGAGGGAAATCAGCTCCCATTCGTCACTATGGGATTATAAGAGAACACCAGGCTCGGTCAGGTAGGCTCTTAGTCTGAGTCGATGAAGGCCTTGGGGACATGGAGAGCCAGGCTCCTAGCTTTCTGTGGCAGAATCCAGTTTCATAAGTGGGCTGGCATTGTCCTTTTGTAAGGCCCTCCTGGCCGAGGACAAAAATGAGATGCTGATCGAGTGGGGGTCAGTGGTGCCCTAGGAAAGCAACTGAGAATTTTCTACCCCACACAAAGAGCAGGGATGGGCCCTGAGGCCTGGGAGGACATCCATTTCCACTGCTGGGCCAAGGGTTTTGAGCTTGTGTCTCCTGAGTGGCAATTGGCCATTGTATAGGAGATGTCTCTCCTCTACTGATCTGGTCCAGCCTTCATGGCCCACAAAGCACCTACCCTCTGTAGGTTCTGGTGCTGACCTTCCATTTTCAAGCCGGCATGCTTGGAGGAGAAAACAGTGACTCCCAGAGGGGAACACATCACTACCAAGTCCCCAGGTAGCATTGCTGAACTCTGGGCTGGGACTGTGGGTTGAATCGGAATCCTTAGAACTGAGGATTCTAGATTTCTATATCCAGTGACGTCTTCTGTTTCTCTCGGAAAACATTGTCGTTGACATCCCAGGGCCTACAGGATGAGCTGTGTGAGAATACTGGTGAGGAGGAAGAGAGGAAAACTTGGGACCTCAATTGCTCTTTTCATGAGCTAAGTAGAATGGAGTTGTTGGTAGCTGAACACTTGAGAGGGCAAAGAAGTTTAGATGATTCAGTCAAGATGGGCATTTTGTTAACTCGGCCAACTTCGTTTTATTGCCAGAGGGAACGGAATATTCTGTTAGAATAAAGAGGGTTCAAGTCTGTAGGTGGCCTTTGTATAATTCACCACAAAAGCCATAATTTAAAAAGAGGCTGTAAGGGAACGGAACAGGAGCTCTCTTGAGTTAATTTTGTGGGCTAATTATATAGCATCTCCAGGGATGAATATTTAAATATGCTATTGAATGTAGCATAAGCACCGTATGTGTTTGTTTGTTTTATTTCCGCTTACTCTCTACACTGAATTTCTCAGAAGAGGATCCAGATCTTTCTAAAATCGTGTATTCTTTAGAAGTAACGTTACTTCGAACCTATGTCTAACTTAAGTGTAGATACATCTAACTCGAGTATAGCTGTGTCTAACTTGTCCGAATCAAGAATAGAAAGAAGGGAAGAGGGCATCCACACTTAATATCTTTAATAGGAATTTGATATTGCTGTGAAGCATTTACCTCGGTGGATTGGACATTCAAGTAAAACATGCAGGTTGGTCCTTAACCCTAGACACATTGGTTCAACCTTTCGCCTTGCCGTGGCGAGACAAACTGACAAAAACAACTTAGGGAAGGGTTTATTTTGGCTCACGGTCTGAGGGGGACTGTCCGTCACGGTGGGAAAAGCAGGAGCTTGAGGAGACTGACCACATTGCATCTAGTCAGGAAGCAAAGAAGACGAGCCTCTGGCAGTCAGGCGCTGCCCACATTCAGGCCAGGTCTTTCCACATCAATTAACATGATCTAGAAACTCCGGTTAAGTTGACAATCACTATCAACCGTCACAAAAGGCGAACTGAGCTCCTGGGAGGCAGCCAAACCCTTAATAAACGGTCCTCTTTTCAGTTGTTTAAACTGCTCAGTTATTCTGCCTAGGGAGCAGAGTCATCCTAAAACCAAGGCTCTTTGAGCATCCTCTGAAAGCAATGCTGTGTGCTCGGGAGCCACGGCGGTGCTCTAGAAAAAGAATTGTAGTGATTTTCTAAGTACCGTTGTGTCCACAGATGCTTCACGAAGTAAGAAACCAACTCAAAACATCTCGGAGGCAGAACCTAAGGATGAAGAGTCATCATTTGTATATTAAAACGAACACCGTTACAGGCGTGCGTGCGTGCGTGCGTTCGTGCGAGCCAGCGAGCGAATGTGAATCTGCCTCAGAAGGCTCCTGTTCAGAGCTGGTACCTCCTGGCTTTGGCTAGTGAAGGGTGAACAGGAATGGGAGATGGGAAAATGTTCCAGGGTGTGGCTGGGCGGGGCAGGGTGAATGGCTGGAAAGAGGAACAAAGACTCCCTCCTACTTATGGAGAACAACACTCTTACTCTAGGTTTCCCCCAGGGGGTTGGAGACACCAGGGATTTTTTTTTTTTCCCAACTTGGAAGAGCCAAACCTTTTTCATCAGGCTAATTAAGGAGTCTTATAGAAAAGAAAGATTGCCAAGGTTGCCGTTGTGATATGGGGAACGGGACAGAGTGCCGGATACAGGTTTAAGCGGTCTCTTTTGAGAGCACTCCTCGGGGTGCCCGGTATCCCCACGCTGGGAGCATCTTGGCGTCAGTGAGAGCATGTGAGCGTAGACCAAGAGGTTCTCAACCTGTGGGTCGAGACCCCTTCGGGAGTTGACTGCCGCTTTCCCAGGGGTCCCACATCAGCCTGTATATCAGATCTTTGAAGCTTGATTCATAACAGTAGCCAAATTACAGTTACGAAGAAGCAACAAAATAAGTTTATGGTTGGGGGTCAGCACAACACGAAGAACCGTATGAGAGGGAAGGTTGTGAGCTGAAGTCTTAGATGACAGACTACAAAGCTTGAGGTGAAAAGGCTCGGCCGGTTCGATGTTTTTGGCTTCGGCGCTTTGGCGTGCATGACGGTATTGTATGGTTGCTCGACTGACATTGGCAATCAGTGACATTGGCAATCGGAGCCGAGCGTTGTTCTGTTTTTCTCTGGAGAGACAGTGGTGAGGATCATTGAGTTTTATCATTTTCCCACATTAGCCTTGACACAATTCTAGTTTTTTTTTTTTTTTTTTTTTTTTTTTTTCTGCTTGTACTGCAGCAGGCATTTGTATCTGACAAGCCACCTTCCCTTTTGCCTCAGGTGTGACGAAGATACAGACTCTTTACATGAAGACAAAGACGACTGCTCTGGGCTCAGGTACGTCTCAACCTTGGTTCTGATTTGGGAGGAAAAAAAAAAGAGATCGTCTGGATCTGGCATCTCGTTTTTTTTTTTTTTTTTTTTTTTTAATTTTTTTAATCCAAACATCTCTCTGAGATTCTCATCTCAGCTTTGAGATCCCCAGGGGAGAGCCTTGTACTGGGAACTTCTCCGTTAAATTTGACAACGTGCCCTTCGTTATTCACCAAACACATTGAACGTCTCAGACTTGGTCATCGAGGGGTTCAGATTCCTACTTGAATGAGAAACAAATGTTTCTGTAAAAGATGCTGTTCTTTTCTTTCTCTGGAAAGAACATGAGGAGCTCCAGACCACCAATCCCGGTGTTGCCCCGCCCCCTTGCCTCCCCTCCCCTACCCGCAGCTTCGTGAGTTCCATCTGTCTGTCTTCACCTCTTGTGTTAGGGACTTGCTGCTTCTTATTCCACTTTACCAGAGCGTTGTCTTGGGTGCTTAGGGTGGGAAGTAGCTGCTCTCAGCGAATCGCCATTGTTATCCGATATCGATTATCTAAGGCAACGAGTTCGATTTTTATACCCTCATTTAGTTATGGCTGCCGTTGCTAGGAATACGGAAAGCAAACGGCGTAGAGATTTAAGTGGGGGCAAATGATTTCAGAAGAGAACATTACCCTTTGGGTATATATTATATGGAGCTTGATGGCTGAGGGAAGACCACTAGAGTGATCTCTACCAGAACCAAGTAGGATGTATGCATCTGAGACTGGGAATTGAACCTGGGATTCTTCCACTAAGTCATATCCCTAGCCCCCGTCTTTTTGTTTTGAGATGGTGCTAAGTCTCCCAGGCTGGCCTTGAGCTTTTGATCTTCCTACCTCAGCTTCTAAAATAGCGGGGATTAGCAGACCCGTGTCTCTCAGTAACTCAGCCTTGAGGGAGACCACACACTGGTATCTTCTATGTTGTGTTCAAGCCATTGTTCAAATGCCTGGTTAGGGGCAACTTATCATGTGACTTAAAAATTGCCCGAATGACTTGCCTCCTCTCCAAACAGATCCATGTGGCAAACTTACCTTTGCCAATGGCTAGGATTCAGCCTACGAGACTGAGACCTGTTAGATCGTTCCAGGAGTTGGTCTGCCTGCCGCTCCAGTGCTGTTTAAACACAGCGCTTTGGGATCTCAAGACAGAACCGGAAGGTCTCACCCTGAGATCGTGGGAGGGAAATAGGATACTCATGGGAGCAAAGCGTTTTCAAGCAAAGACCAGGAAGAAAGAGTGATAGGAAGAACGGAATTCCTGGGGCTGTGCTCAGTTCGCCTGAGGCCCTGGGTTCAAGTCTCCGGACATAAACAGTCATGGTGGTCAACGTGCCTGAAATCCAAGCAGTTGGTGGGTGCGGGAGGAAAGACAGGGACTGAAGCACAATGTCACCTTTGAGTAATGTGACCTCCAGGCGAGTCTGGGATAGAAGAGACGCTGACTATAAAAATTAAACAAAAATGACATTTCCGTTTTTCGGGTTTTAAGTCTATCTATATATTGCCCGTGCCTGGGCTCCCTTTGAAAACAGCTTGGTGAATTCCAGCAGCTCGTTTCAAAGCAGGTTTATTCTGTTTTGGGTGCGTTCTAAATTGGGTCTTTTTTTTTTTTCTTTTTTCTTTGCAGAGATGAAGACAATAAAGAGAACTACCCACAGGTGGCAGCTCAAATAGACGAACTCGTCCCACCCTCCCACGAGGCCCCGCAACATGTAGAACAGGCCCCGCTAGTGGATGGAGTGCTGAGAACCAGTATGGGCAACTTCAAGTCCCGAAAGCCCAAATCCATCCTCAGAGCCGAGAGTGGCCGGAACCACGGAGAAAGCCAGGTACAGCTCCACTGTCAGGTCTCTGCCGGGGAGAGGCCTCCCTGGTGCAAGGGCGCCGCATGCATAGTGGGATCGGTGCTGCGAGGATAACGTGTATGTGGTCTGAGATGTAGCAGTACCTTCTTTAAGGACTGGCTGTTCCGAGAAAGCTAATATTCAGGCGCCCTTCCAAACTGGCACCTTCCCCCTCTCTCTCATCTCCCCTCCACCCCCACCGCCCTCTCCCTCTCTCTCCTCCCTGGTTTTATTAGGTAGGGTCTTACATAGGTGGGATGTGACACCCCCCCCCCTCGTTCCAAACTGGAGATTTCGATCGGAAGTGGCACTGTGTTCTTTGGAGAGGGCTTGGCGCTCATGCAGAATGACGTAGCCTTTGTGCAGAGTTGGGGATTCCACTCAGTGAATTAGGAGCTTCGCTTTGGTCTCAAGCCATTTTCCTTAGGCTAAAGAAGAGCGACTTTGCATGATCAGTTATGCACGTATGTTTGTCTTGTTGTATTTGTATGCAGTGTTTGGTTTTCTGAAGTCAACTAATATTAAAATGGATGGCGACTAAAGCATCTTACCTAGTACGTTGCTAATAAGTTTTATACATAGAAATGTGTATTTATTTATTAGATAGGAGTTTCCCATGTAACTCAGGCTGGCCTTAAACTTGCTAGCCTCCTGCCTCAGCCCCAGAGGACAGTGCTGGATGACACTACACTAGGCTGATAATGTGTAAGTTTAGAAATTTTCTAGTTGTCTAGAAACGCAGCAAAGAAAATGATATTTTAGTCGAACGGTCCCTGATAGTTTATGTTCTTAGAAGATAATTAATAAACAGGACCAATGACAGTCACGCTAGGACTTTGTAATGTACCAAGCATCACCTTTGGGATGTGGCTGTTTCGTGAATGTTAAGGTTTGATGTGCTAACACTTAGGCACCTAAAAAAATAATGCAGGGTTCCCAAGGAGAGATAGGTTAATGACCCTCGGGGAGTCAAATGACTCCTTCACAGGGGCCGCCCATGGCTATCGGAAAACACAGATATTTACATTACGGTTCATAACAGCAAAATTACAGTTATGAAGTAGAAGCAAAAGTAATTGTATGGTTGGGGTCACCACACATGTGGTTAATTTGCGTATTACTGTTAAGTGTGGTCCAATTTGCAAACTGACACCAGGTGATCTTCCGGTCAGAACAGCCTTGGCTGGTGGGTTCTTTGACTTGATTTTTATGTGTCTTTGTGGTTTTATGGATTTGGCATTTTGACCTCTTGGTTAGGCCTTTCGTGTTTTTCAGTGACAAGTACATACTGGTCGCTTTGCGAAGGGGAGAGGTAATTATCTTAAGCTTCCGCTTTATTGTGGAGAGAGGCAGGCACGTGAAGTATCCCCTGGTTTCCAAGGAGCTTGAGCCTCTAAATCCACGTAGCATCCCTGCAGAGGAGCGTTCTGGTCGGGGTGCAGATTCCAAATGGATTGGTCCCGGGGTGGGGATCTGATCTGATCGAGCCCTAGGCGACCACCTGTGACACTTCAGGGCGGCTAGCCGCTCCTCCTCAGAATGCCTTTCTTCTCGCTGTTCTCTAGTGTGACCTCAAAGAGACGACAGTCACTTGTAATACGGGCGGGCGGGTGGCAATGGGGCGTGGAGTTCCCAGCCAGTTCCTGAAGCTTACAGGAGCAAAGCGAGTTGGCTGAGCTCTTGCTGTAACGCCACACTGCGGTAGAAGCTAAGCGGCCTGTGAGCTTCATTCTCGGATGCAAACAAGGCAAAGCAGATTTACCCACTTCTATACCCTGGTTCAAAGGAAGACTGTTTATGATTGGAGATCTACAAATAGCCCCATGGCTGTGTAAACATGGTGAGAGCAAGACGGATATGGATGGGGGTGGGCACGGACGTGGGGTAGCGGGGCCGAGGTCTTAGTTCACGTATGCACCTTGCACTAAATTGTTGGGGGTTACCAATACATAAAAATGACAGATAAAGCCAATGCTCTCAGAAAATAGAGCGGTTTGCTAAATCGGAGGTTCTCAACTTGTGGGTCACGACCCCCGGGAAGTCAAACGACTCCTTCACAGGGGTCGCCCACGGCTATCGGAAAACACAGATATTTACATTACGGTTCATAACAGCAAAATTACAGTTATGAAGTAGAAGCAAAAGTAATTGTACGGTTGGGGTCACCACACATGTGGAACTATATTAAAGGGTTGCAGCCTTAGGAAGGGTAAGAAGCACTGTGTTAAAGGAGTAACCGTAATGAAATCTTCCTGATTGGTCCATTGGGTCTTTAACCCTTGTTGCTCCTAGTTTTTGGTTGACTCTAGGGAAGCCATGACTTTTTCATTAAAGCTTTAAAAAAAATCCTGCCCCACTCCACTGGTATCATCAGGGTATGCCCTAGATTTATACCTTGGGTTTTCTTTGCCATGTTAAGGGCTTAATGTATCTTGTTCTCCACGATGAACCTGCTTGAGGTTGTTCTTGGTCAAAGACCCAAACCAGCCCTAACACTAGGTACAATCTCAAGCCAACTCTGGAAGACCAGCAGCTGTCTGCAGGTGACAGAAACGGAAGGGGCTGTGACAGATCAACTCCCAGTCATTTTGAGATCTAAAAGGTCTGAGCATCCGTCATACCAGCCATGCAAACAGATAATAAAGTCAATTTCTCTGAATTTTAGAAAAAGTACCTTTGAAGGATGGTCACTGAGGCTGTTCTCAAAGGAGCTAAGGCAGTCCAGGTTCTGATTTTTATAAAAATGGATGGGTTAAGGGCTAGAGAGATGGCTCAGCGGTTAAGAGCACTGACTGCTCTTCCAGAGGTCCTGAGTTCAAATCCCAGCAACCACATGGTGGCTCACAACCATCTGTAATGGGATCTGATGCCCTCTTCTGGTGTGTCTGAAGACAGCTACAGTGTACTTATATATAATAAATAAATAAATCTTAAAAAAAAATGGATGGGTTATAGTTCTTACCCAGGAAACAATACCTTAATCTACAGCCTGATCCTAGAAGACAGTTCTAAGAATATCAGTAAAACAGCATACTAAGTGGGGGACTAGCTAGGTCTGTATTTTTATTAAGCTCTTTAGACCATCTGCCCTGCTTTTAGCTAGAACATAATTGGGAAAGATTCTCTTATGCAACCAGCATTTTGTCTGCATTGTTATATTCGAGAATGAAGTTTGTTTTATCAGAACAGACTACTTAGTCCCACCGGGAGCGTGACCTCTAATGCAGCGCTAGCTACAGCATACCTCCCCAACTAAAAACCAGTGACTTTGGTCACTTAGATTCAAGGGACCAAGGCTACTGACAGGTTTACGCAATAGCTATGATCATCCCTCACACTTGGCATTGACTAGCAGTGTGTAAAGCCCCACCGTGACTTGGATAAACATAGACCGAGCTGTTCCATAAGGGTTTGTTTTGCGAGGTAAACGCGGCATGTACGAGGTTTATCTCACAGTGTGGTAGAGAGCTCTCCGTGTAATGCTAACGGATGATTCTCTGGAAGGGAGCGGGCGCTGAGCCTCCTTTGCAGCTGTGAATTCTGCCTGATGCTTCCTGCTCAGTTAAGCCCCTCAGTTCCAGCTGCTGTCACAAGGTTTCCCCAAAACATCCGTGAAAACCCGCAAACATCAGCTTCTTCAGTTTAAAAGCATTGTCTTGGAAGCCGTGGGACACTCCCGTAGGGCTGCGGTTGCAGCCAGTTTTGAGTTTTTCTGTTCATAAAGTTAGAATGCACAGCTCTAAAGGTGCCTTTCATTTTCATCCTAATCAGAGTGCTGCTCTTAAGGGAAGGAGGCCCCCTTCAGTTGTGGACAGCGTGGCTTCCTCCCCTACTTTTCTTGCTCTCTCTTAATAAACTCCATATTCAGAAATAGCGGCTCCCATCTGATGGGTCAGCTTCAGCCGCCATGCTTCCCTCTTGACCTTGGCCACAACCATGAGAAGGGAAGTACGGTGAGAGACTCTGGAGGTTGTCTTTGTGTTTGAAGGTTCCAGGTTTGCATCCATTTAAGTGATTTAAAGAGGGAGGGACTTAGGCATATTTACTGACAGAAGACCAGAAACACCTGAGAGAATGCAAGACTCCATTCTGTGACGCTCAAGTGTTTGAGATTCGAGTGTTTATCTGAGCCACGGTTTTCCTTTATGCTTGCTTATCGTACCGGCTGGTTCTGGGTGTCAACTTGACACAAGCTGGAGCTGTCACAAAGAAAGGAGCCTCCCTTGAGGAAATGCCTCCATGAGATCCAGCTGTAAGGCATTTTCTCAATTAGTGATCAAAGGTGGGAAAGGCCTATTGTGAGTGATAACCATCCCTGGGCTGGTAGTCCTGGGTTCTATAAAAAAGCAAGCTGAGGGGCTGGGGATTTAGCTCAGTGGTAGAGCGCTTACCTAGGAAGCGCAAGGCCCTGGGTTCGGTCCCCAGCTCCGAAAAAAAGAACCAAAAAAAAAAAAAAAAAAGCAAGCTGAGCAAGCCAGGGGAAGCAATCCAGAAAGCAGCATTCCTCCATGGCTTCTGCATCAGCTCCTGCCTCCAGGTTCTTGCCCTGTGAGAGCTCCTGTCCTGACTTCCTTTGGTAATGAACAGCAATGTGGACGTGTAAGCTGAATAAATCTTTTCCTCCCCAACTTGCTTCTTGGGCATGGTGTTTTGTGCAGCAACAGGACCCTGATTAAGACAGATATCCTTTTCCCTCTTAGACAATAAGCCATGTGGGAAAACATGACTTGGATAAGGACCCTTATTGAGCGGTCCCCTGAAAAGCCAGGGTAACTGTTAGTAAAATTCCTTGATACGGTAGAAGTCAGAGCAAGATGTGCTCTTCCTAAAGCCTGGTCCGGCTGGAACCCAGGAACAGACTGTTCCCCACTTAAGAGTGTCTAATTCAATAAGCAAACCCTCTTCCCAAGAAGGAGAACTGACTCCAGGCATGGATCATCCCTCCCAGTGTTTTGTTTAAGATTAAAAGCACTTGTGTTTTGAGTGCCGCAGAAGTCAGAACATCCGTCCCCCACAACCTGAAGTGGGAAGCTGAGGTTTGGATGGTGAGAAGCCACTTCCTGTGTTGGTACTCCAAGCTGCCCAGAGGGCATCCATTTTTAGTGTCGGGAGATGGGAGTCTTGTCTTGCTCACCCCACACCATCTGGTACCAGGCTGCACCCCATCCATATGTCCTCCCCTCTGGTGGCTATTTTAACAGAATACAAAAAGTAGCAGGCTCAAAGGAGAGCTTTTCCCACAGTGAGCTGTGGACCGCCAGCCTCTCGCTAGCCCACTTCCTTGGGGAGACCAGCTGTTTGGTCTGGCATATATAAGCATCGGGTTTCTTCCATTTGGCTGCAGTAGGTATGTTAAGAGGCTGGCACACCATTCAGGTCTGTTTGTGAATTTTTTTCGTTTTCGTCCTTCTGCAGAAAGAAAAAAAAAACTCTTTAAATACTTTGAGGCAAAATAACCTATTAAATATTTACTGTATATCTCTTTTTAGAAGAGGTAGTTCTTACTGGGATCAACTCTAAATTGAAAGAAAGATAGTTTTCATTCGGTGCCGCTGTCCCCTGCCATCACAAACAACTAAGATGGTGTCTTAGTTAGGGTTTTACTGCTGAGAACAGGCACCATGACCAAGGCAACTCTTATAAAAGAACAACTTTTCATTGGGGCTGGCTTACAAGTTCAGTCAGTCCATTATCATCATCAAGGCGGGAGCATGGCGGCATTCTGGCAGGCATGGTGCAGGAGGAGCTGAGAGTTCTACATCTTTCTCTGAAGGCTGCTAGCAGAATCCCCGCTTCTAGGCAGCTAGGATGAGGGTCTTAAAGCCCACACCCACAGTGACACACTTCCTCCGACAAGGCCACGCCCACTCCAACAAGGCCACGCCCACCCAACAAGGCCACACCTCCAAATAGTGCCACTTCCTGGGCTGAGCATAGCCAAACCATCACTGATGTTCTTCCGGGTTATGAGTCTACCTTGAATGCTGTTCTTTCTCTTCCTTCCTGAGTTGATTGAGAACATGAATACACCGTGGTTCCCTCATGTGCCTTTATTTCTCATAAGATCTTCCTGGGTCAAAAAGAAAAGTGGACCATTGATTTGTTAGTTGGTTGTTTTGTTTTGTTTTTTCCTGAGAAGGGTAAAGTAGAGTGGCGATTCAGCAGAGTGGAGTCCTGGCGAGTTGAGGGTTCTTGGAAGTGAGGTCAGCAGGCTTGGCATTTGACTTCTCTGGTATCCTACCATGGTGCCTCAGGTTCCTAAGTTTATCTTATGATTAGCAGTCTCCTAAGTGATGAATGAAGCTGTTGAAATACATGTTTAGAAAGGAATCTGGGATATCTGTAAAGTAACCTTATCGCATTGGCTTTTATTTTATTTTAATTTAATTTTTTAGCTATTTTATTGGGTTCTTACACCTCTACCTCTCTTCCAGCCTTTATTTCACCCTGATGCCTTACAACCTAGGTAGGAGAGAGAGAAGGTTAGAGGGAAAAGGGGCGGAGATCTCGTTCAGCCAAAAAAAAAAAAAAAAAAACAACAACAAAAAAAACAAACCAGGAGCAGCAGCCGCCACAAGCTCTCTTGGGGCTCTCCCGTTTATACTGTCTCCAGAGTCCCCAGAATTAAAGTATCTAGCTGGCAGTGACCACGTTCCTGCTAGTGCACGAGGTGCTGTGAAGCAGCCTCTTATCCCACATCTGGAATTAAAACAAAAATATATTCCCATTAACATAGCTAGGTTTTTGAAGACTTCTAACTACATCGCTTTTTCAGAATAGCCAAACACATTCTTCCGAATGGCATGAAGAAATCTTAGAAGAGATAGGCTTCATTTGTTGTTTATGCATTCACCCTGAAAACTGTTTAAAGAAAAAAAAAAAGATACTCAAATGGATTTTGTTTGAGCTTAAGGTCTTAAGTTTGCAAGCAAAAAGAAACGGCATCGTGGTGTTGGGAGCCAAATCAGCTGGTTGATGCAGTGTAAATTTCGGAATTTCTTTTAAAAGATGAAAAAGAGTAACCGGGGCTGTGGAACAGTGGTAGAGAGAGGATAGTTAAGCAGGTGAGAGGCCCTGATCACCATCCCTAGCCTCTGTCTCTCTGTCTCCCTCTGTCTCTCTGTCTCTGTCTCTGTCTCTGTCTCTCTCTCTCTCTCTCACACACACACACACCGACTGCACACTCACAGAACAGAGCAGGCAAGTATTGATGGTACTGGCTGAGTGTAACCATGGAGAAGAGTGAGGACTTACATCCGTGTACACACTTCCGGGAAAATTTAACGCAGACACAGATTCCTCCCATAAAGAACAGCTGTTCAAGTTTCTCCCTTTGCCCTGTATGCATCTTGTGTAAATAAAGGCTAACTTACGCAATTTCTGATCTCTATTTAGTTACGAAGACAGTTCTATATTGCAGTAACCATATAAATTCAGCCCATCGTCAAGAATGATCAGCACTTGAAAGAAGTGGGTCCTCTGTGCGGCTGCTCCACTGCGCCTGCATCCATCCGTTGGGTTTCAAGACTTTATGTTTCCACTCAAAGTTTCCTTCAATAAACCCCAGAGATGAACATTTGGGTAACAGTATATTATTGATGGAGTAAACTGTAGGTACACTGAAGGTTAATATTGGTTGTCAAGTTGACAGGATCTAGACTCTCAAAGGAAACAGCCTTTGGGCAAGCCTGTGAGGCATATCTAGATTAAAGTGAAGCGACCCACCCTGAATGCCATCCCATTGGTTAATAAGGCAGAGACCCGCCCTAAATGCTATCTCATTGGTTGGTAAGGTGGAGATATCCGCCCTGAATGCCATCCCATTGGTTGTTAAGGAGGAGATAGCCACACTCAATGCCAACCCATTGGTTGTTAATTGAATGAAAAGGAGAAAATTGGCTGTGACCCAGTACTCACCTTGTTCTGCTCACCTTTCACCTACTGGCCTTACAATACAACGTGAGCACCCATCTCACCCTCCTGTTTCAATAACCTCTCCACCATGATTGTCTGAACCGTCAAACTGTGTCAAAGAAGCTCTTCCTTCTTGTGGCTTCTATCCCGTGTTTTGTCGCAACGGTAATATCACCTGACCAAAGAAGGAATGGATCCAGGAGCGCATGGATGTGAGCTCACACGCCCTCCTTAGTTAGTCATTTGGCTTTCTGTGACATAGGGAATCAAAGCCTATGTCACGCCTTCTCTATTTTCGTAAGATGAAGACGATCAAATTTCTCTTAAGAGGTTTTTGTGGATTAGAAGGTATAATGAGAGACAAGATCAAGAGCTTGAGTTCTTGTCTAGTACCCAGAAAGTTCTGGGGTCCACCCCTACAAGTTAAAAATAAAACAAGTAACGATAGGAACTTATGTGGTCAGCAACTTTTAGGGGTGGGGTACAAGTGGTTTATAGGTTGCTTTATTATTTCCATTTGGCTGGGTATATATTAAACCTAGGTAAACAGATACCTTGAATTAACCTAGGCTGCTCACCCAACCAACAACCTGAAGCTTCAGTGATGTAAACCCACCAAGACGCACTTCTCCCTCGTGCCTTGTAGCCTTGGTTGACCGATGGGAGAGCCCTGTTCACTGAAGTTTTAGTGGATAAGCCGTTTTTGAAAAAGTGAGCATGTCTGGTTGTGAGTCTCAGAGAAAAAGGATCTGGAGGTTACTGTGGCAACTACTCCAAGTCTCAGGGCTACAGGACTACACGGAACTTGTGTTCTCTCATAATTAATTATCCAGAGCTGCTCACATGCTACCCTGCTAATTACAACCCCGTAATGCACTGGACCAGGAAGAAACGCTCCACACAGTGCCTCGGGGGACAGGGAATGAGTGATGGTCAGTGGCACAAATGACTTTCACGTTGTTTATTCAAGAGGAACGTCTAACCCAAGGAACCTATAATAATTAGCCCTTTCCCCCGTCTTCTGGTCCTTCAAAATATAGACGTATTAGGGATGTTAATGGCAAAGCTTAGAAGAGAAAGGAACACTAATTAGCTTAATTGTTGTGTTATATTATTGAAGCGGGCGCCCAGGTTTTCTGCAGCAGTCCGTCAGTTAAAGTGCTCCCTTCATTATTATCTTGAGGAACATGAGAAGAAAGTCTAGTTTTTCTTTTTTTTTTTTTTTTTTTTTTCTTTTTTTCGGAGCTGGGGACCGAACCCAGGGCCTTCTGCTTGCTAGGCAAGCACTCTACCACTGAGCTAAATCCCCAACCCCAGAAAGTCTAGTTTTAAATACGCTCGATAGCCAAGTGAAACTTTAGAGCCCACGAATTTTGCCGTTTTATTTCAAGGGCAAAATGTGGTCTCACATACTTGGGGCCAATTGACCTTTGGATTAGGGACAGCTGTGGGGTATGTCCCAGCTTGGAAGCATTTTAAAATTTAATACAAAAAGGCTTGTAAGAGGATGATTTGGCCATCTGTATATTTGTGTGCCATGAGAGCTGGGTGCCTACTATGGACACGTGACAATCCGCACCTTCCCGAGCTTAGTGACATTGTCAAGAACAGATCACCATTCTTTTGACAAGATAGAAGATAGCTGAGTAGTCGCTGACACAGCCTGTTCTGCAGCTAGGGGAAAAAAAAAGATGTTTATAAAGTCTGGACAGCAGAAAAAGAATGAGCTGACATTTTGGGTAACTAAGAGTGGCCAATCTAAACGCTGTCAACCGTGGTTAGCTCTGATGGTGAGATTATGTCCATTGCAAGCCTGCGGTTTGGGGCTCTGCTTTCTGGAAAGGTATAGTTGCCAGATTAAATACAGACTGGCCTACTAAATTTAAATTTCAGATAAGTAATATTTTTAGAATAAATGTGGTCTAAATATTGTATGTTATGTACTTAAACTACTTAACACAAACGCAAGGTTTATTGAAACTTACATTCCTGTGTTTTATTTGCTAACTCTGTGAGCCTATCAGGAGCGAGCAGTGTGGTATTTGACCAAGCTACCTCTTCCTAGGGTATGTATGTACAATGGTACCCTCTGTCACTCCAGACCTGCCAGAAATTAGACTTTTCTAATGACTCCATGGTTAAGAGCACTTGTGTTGCTCTTGTAAAGGACGGGACATCAGATCCCAGCCCCTACACTGGGTAGCTCACAGATACCTGGAACTCCAGCTTCAGTAGAGTACTGCCCTCTTCTGGCCTCTGGCGGTGCTGCGCTCACATGCACGTGCACATCCAATTAAAACTTTAAACGGGTTTTGTACATCTTTTGAGGATTAAGGTGATCTAAAACGGGATTGTGTTTGTTAGGGTTTCACTGCTGTGAGCAGACACCATGACCAAGGCAACTCTTGTAAAGACAAACACTTAATTGGGGCTGGCTGACAGGTTCTGAGGTTCAGTCTGTTATCATGGAGGGAAGCATGGCAGCATCCAGGCAGGCATGATGCAGGAGGAGCTGAGAGTTCTACGTGTTGGACTGAAGGCAAACAGGAGAAGACTGGCTTCCAAAGGCAGCTAGGGAGAGGCTCCCCACAGTGAATGGAGCCTGAGAATAGGAGCCTCAAAGCCCATCCCCAACAGTGACACACTTCCTCCAACAGGGCCACAACCCCTGCAATAATGCCACATATCTATCTATCCATCTATCATCTATCTATCCATCCATCTATCTATATATCTATCATCTATCTGTGTATCTGTCTATCTATCATCTGTGTATCTATAGTCGATCTATCATGTATCTACCATCTGCTATCCATCTATTTTATGTTAAGAAGGCTGACTTCAATGAGCTACCTCTGTATCAAAATAATAAAAAGTGACACACTTTCTGCCACAGAACGATAGTACCTTGTTCTGTGCACCAATCCCATTGAAGATACGCAGCCAACCAGAACTTGCTGGTTTTGAAAACTGCAGCTTATCACTGAGGCTTGTGTTGCATGCTCGCACGTGAGGACCACTGAACTCTTTGAAGTACCGGTCCCATCACTGCCCGGCTATCTAATTGGTCCTCTGTGATCGTGGTTAGCCTTGGCTTTCTCCTCCAACAAATCTTGACTTTGTTGCAATGAACGTTCTTGTCATCCCCGGCCCTCCCAGCTTCAGTACTTGGTAAGCTGTAGTCACTAGAAACGGAGCACGGGACCTGAGGCTTGCTCCACACAGCACCGAGTCACATTGTTAGACTTGCCGACTAGGTAATAGCATGAGCCAGGAAGAGCTTCCTTAGCGTAAGTTCATTCAGGCAGCTGATTGGTGGGATGTTTGGCTGCAACTAACATTAAAACACCAACAGGAAACTACTAACGGTTAGAGTTAAGTCAATCAACCAGCATGGCCTGAGGGTTATAGTGGACCATGTTAACTTGTTTTAATTTGGAAGAACCTGACCACCCTTAAGTATGACAGTATTACACTAAAGCCTGAATTAGCTGAGTTCCACGTACCAAACAGGCAAAGGCTAAAGATCTGAGGTTCTTTCCTTGTTAAATTTTCACTACTACAGTTACTCATGAATGTCCAGTGAGTGAGACTCACCGTGGCATCTCCACGCATGCACAGCCATTGCATTAATGGCATCCCCTCTCCCCCGTCCTGTCCTGTTGGCCCTCTGCTGTCTTGCTTTTGTTTTGCACGTACATTTATTAGGAAGAAAATGTGACGGGTATCCCTCTGTGCGGCTTATTTCATTTAACATGGTATCTTTCGGCTTCGTCCACTTTCCCCGCAAGCGACGTGAGTTTGTTTCCTGTGTATTTGTTGTTCTTATTTCCTTTACCCATTCACTGTGCTCATGGGTAAAGGCTCACTCCATCTCCTGGCCGTGATGAAGTAAGCATGGGAAGTACCTTCCTTTTAGTTTCTTTTAATTTTATTAAATTTGATTTAATTTTGTTTTATCCGTTATGTACAGGACTCTGACAGCTCTGATGACCTTTTCGACCCATGAAGAAAATTAAAAGACAGCACCTCTCTCCACCAAAAAACCCACAAAAACAAAACAAAACAAAACAACCCCCCCCAAAAAAAAACCCTGTGTTGTTTCCTAAAGGTCCCACCCTTATGCTAAACAAACAAACAAACAAACAAACAAACACCCCAAATCTAAAAGTCCAACATCATGGGGAATTAGGAACCATTTCTGGTGGGAGAAGTGTCTGTCGGGACAAGGATTGGTGGTTAGAGGAGTTAGGCCATGTGCTGGGCAGGAGTCATGTTCCCTCAAGCCACTTGCTAGTAGTCAGCTGTGTGCAGATCTGAGTGGTGCGGTGGTTAGCGCTGATCGGTTGACTACATCGAGAAGGGATTACGTGGGACAGAGCACACACCCTTCATGTGTGCGTGGTTTGGCAGGCAGCCGCTCCCACAGGCTGGAGGCTGGTGCGGAGTAAAAGACAAAGGTGAAGAAAGGCGCTGGCATGGGAAGTCAGTATGGGGGACGTCAGTGTCTGCTCTCTGGCCAACACCGTGGGAGCTGTCTTCTCTACTGGGTTGCCCCTGCCATGAGTGGAAACCCTCCCTCCTTAGAAGCTGTTTGCCTGGAATGGCCTCACAGTGACGAAATGTCTGACTTGCATTGGTGGACTCAAGGTAGACTCGGGGCTGGCAGTCAGCATGATGACTTCTCAGGCTCATGATGGATTAGTCAAAGGCTCTCATCTCTGGGCAGTGGGCAGGAATTCTAACTCCAAATGTCATGAAGGTCTTGTGGACTCCATTTTTAAAAAACTGTTTTTCGAGCTGGAGGGGTGGCTCAGTGGTTAAGAGCACTGGCTGTTCTTCCAGAGGTCCAGAGTTCAGTTCCCAGCAACCACATGGTGGCTCACAACCATGTGTAATGGGATCTGGCGCCCTCTTCTGGTGTGTCTGAAGACAGCTACAGTGTACTCATATAAGTAAAATAAATAAATCTTAAAAAAAAAAAAAAACCAAAACCCTAAAACCCCCTTGTTTTTCAAAACTCAAAACTGGTAGCTACAATAATCTTCAACTTCATTCTACTTTCCAAGAATTGAACTCTCCGTGTTTGGTTCCAGTCTTAGAAATGACACAACCCGAGCTTCCGATGGCATCTGCTGATGGGATGCTCTGCCTCTGAATACGTTTTGCTGACTAATTGCTTTTGGAGTTGGTCTACCTCAACGTCTCTTCCTGGAGTCAAGGAAGAGCAACTGTGATTTCTGATGCTGCTCGCGTCTCTGCGCCTGCCCCATCTTAACCTTGGTTGGCGGTGGCTTCTACACCGGGTGTCTACGCGCGGCCTTGTCTCGAGTGTCAGAAGCAATAACTCGTTTTAGTCTCAGGACTACCCCTGGAGGTCCATTGGCTCTCACAGTCCCTTTTTGCTGTGGAAGAAATGGAAGACACAGAGAATTCATTTGCTCCAGGCAGAGAAGGGGGAGCACTGGACGGTGGTGTCTTTTCATCTTGGTGACTGTATTAAAAGTCGGCAGGCTGATGATTGATTTGGAGGGTACATTAAACACACAAGAGGTTATCAGTACTCACAGTAAGTGGTCTCTACTGAGTTTGCACGGGGCTCGAACCTTGGGAGAATAAAGCCAGCCTGGACTCAGGAGAAGGGAAATCTCCCATTTCTAGAAGACTGGGTCTAATAAGTAATGCATTATTTATGTATACAGATGTTTTAGCTGCATGCATGTCTGTGCACGACATACATACCTGGAACCTACAGAGGCCAGAAGAATGGGTCACATCCCCTGGAACGGACTTGCAGTCGTGAGCCAGCACGTGGGCGCTAGGAATCAAACCCTGGTCCTCTGGGATTGTAGCCAGTGCTTTTAACTGCTAAGCCATCTTTCTAGTTCCAAGGCCTAAATCTTTATGTGAAAAAGATTTTTTTTCTTTCTCCAGCTTACAGTTATAGACACTCATTGTGAGGAAGACAAAGCAGGGACTTTAAACAGCTCATCACATCACACGTACGACAAAGAGCTTAGAGAAATGAATGCTAACATGCCCCGCTTGCATACCAAGGCCTAATTTTTAACGGAGAGATCCATTGTAGGTGGACTTCCTCAAACCTCCTTGTGTTTGTTGAGGAGAGATGGGGCGGGAAATAGATACTCCGGTGTCATCAAAGAGACTTAATAGTATGCAAATACTATGATTTGTCACTTTTTATAGGACAGTTCTGAGGCATCACGGGGGTACCTGTGTCTCAGGTACTATATTAGTTTGGGTTTTACCGCTGTGCACAGACACCATGACCCAGGCAACTCTTATAAGGACAACATTTCATTGGGGCTGGCTTACAGGTTCAGAGGTTCAGTCCATTACCATCAAGGTGGGAACATGGCAGCATCCAGGCAGGCATGGTGCAGGAGGAGCTGAGAGTTCTACATCTCCATCTGACGGTTGCTAGGAGAAGACTGGTTCCCACATGGTTATGAGGAGGGTCTTTAAACCCTCGCCCACAGTGACACACTTCCTCCAACAAGGCCACACCCACTCCAACAAGGCCACACCCACTCCAACAAGGCCACACCCACTTCAACAAGGCCACACCCACTTCAACAAGGCCACACCCACCCCAACAAGGCCACACCCACTCCAACAAGGCCACACCCACTCCAACAAGGCCACACCCACTCCAACAGGCCACACCCACTCCAACAAGGCCACACCTCCAAAAAGTGCCACTTCCTGGGCCAAGCTTATTCCAACCACCACAGGTAGTGACCAGGGCAGTTCTATTTAAGCGTGACGAAGGAGCAGAAAGTAGCAAGGTAAGTTTCTGCCTATTTTAGACTGTGGTAATTCTGTCTGTCTGTATGCTTCTGGGTGCTGCCGTCTGGAGAAGCTGACACAGGCCGATAATAGGTTGCCTGAGTTTAAGCAGTTTTGTGGAGAATGAAGAATTCTGAAGTAATTGGTGACCAGGAAGACTATGTGACCTTTAAGGTCTGGCTTTCTTAAGATTACGGATGTAGGTGATACACTGCTCTGAGTATTAATTTACCTTCAACTTGGGCCTTCGTGGGATGGCAAGCTGTAAAGTCCACAGATAAATAAACTAGGTTTTACCTTGAAACACTCTTGTCGCCATGATGTAAAGAGATGAGACTTGTGCTTGTGGCTGGGATGGGTGTATAATCCACTCAGGAGGAGACAGTGACATCCATAACTATGGCCTTCCCGTCATGTTTGGTGGAAGCCAAGTTTGTCATTTTGCTTGCATTTGGATCCCAGTGTGGCACCTCTGGTGACCTGTCTGTCAGATGAGGGATGACGTTCTTGTAAGTCCTTGTGGAGATTAAGTGAGGTGATCTTTTAAAGCACTCACCACAAAGGGTGGCACTTGGGAAGAGATCAATAGGTATTAGAACGTTAGCTAGGTACCATGGCTATCACATCTCAGTATGTTGTCACTGCAGTGAGAATAGAAATGAAGATGCCTTTTCCTCTCAGGCAAATGCTGGTGCTCTGTGGCCATGGTGACAAGGGACCATTAGAGTCATTGGTTTGGGCAGGGTTTGTGTTTTTTTTTTTTAGTCAGTGTGCACGCCAGTGGACCTGGTTGTAAAGCAAGAGAAGAGCTTAACCCTTTCTTGCATTTGCATTTCTTTGACTTAACGGTCAGCCATACTCCAACTTTGCTCCTTAAGCAAAAGGCAGCCAGGTATCCAATGGTTTCACTTGTGACTGTAAGAGTCTCAACCTGGTGGTGTAAGATCATGAAGCTGTCTGCCCTGCCCAGGAAGTCTTTGTCCCTTAAAGTATGGCTTCCCCTTGGCTTAGCTTGCAGTGAACTGTGCTTTCTGTTCAGCTACTGAGCTGGGACTTCTTCCTCCAAATGTAGAGATCTGTATGAATGATAGAGGGTCATGGATCTGGGGCCACATGGACAGGTTTACCAGGGTTTATGCAGTAGGAGTTTCTTAATGGAAAACCTGATAGGGAAGGAGGTTTCCAAAGGCAAGGAAATACATGGTGCAGGGGTTCTCCTCACCGGTCACTTGTCACATCTGGACCGTCATACATGAAGGAGAGGTATGCATGCAACTGGCCTGTAAGACCCTGTAGAAGCTGCATCATAAGGGGCGTGGATTCCACCTCTCCTGCTTAGTTAGCTTCCAGCTACCAGCTTGACAAAGCCAATATTTATTGGGCAGAGCATCAGCTGGGGGATGGAATCCATCAGAGTTGCTTGTGGGCGTTTCCTTGACTCTTTTTTTTTTTTTTTTTTTTTGGTTCTTTTTTTCGGAGCTGGGGACCGAACCCAGGGCCTTGCGCTTCCTAGGCAAGTGCTCTACCACTGAGCTAAATCCCCAACCCCTTCCTTGACTCTTGATTGATGTGAGAGGGCTCAGCTCTCTGTGCCATCTCTGGTCAGGTGGTCCGGGGTTGTATATGTGAGCACGGGCCACAGGGAGCCAGGCGGTAGGCAGCATCCTTCATGGTTCCTGCCTTTGTTCCTACCTGAGTTCCTGATCTGATTCCCCAAGGTGATGGATTGTGACCAGGGATAAACCCACGTAAACCCCCTCCACAGTTGCTTTTGGCCGTGACATTTAGCCCAGCAACAGGAGAGTGAAATAGGTCGCCATCCGAGAGTGATTCCTTGTCCAGGATCTTTTCAGACATTTCCCAGGTTTGAGCCTTATCGTAAGAGGAGGTGTCTTTGGAAACCCTCCATAGAGAGCATGGCTCTCCTATTTTGGCCACCATGCTTCAGATTTATGCATAGAGAATTTCTCATAGGGGGAAAACAAAACCAGAACCTCCTCTCCACTATACACAGAAGAAGAAAAGGTCAATATTGGCTTTCCCGTCCTCCGTATCAGGACATGGGGTACCTTAGATTTGGTCACCTGCCCCCTTCTTGGCTATAGAATGTATAGCTTATAGAAGGGACTTCTGGGGGTGGAGCCTGTGCAGTAGCAAGGGAGCTCTGAGTGGACACCGTGGTTGTAGTATGTAGTGTAAGCACTGTACAGTGGTGAATTAGCTAGTTATCATGTGGTCTCATTTTAAAAAAGGTTTGAGTTCAAATATATGTATATAAATACACACACACATATACATACACACATATACATATGCACACACACAGGCAGGCTTAGAGATGGTCTCCTTTGCAATTTTGATGCCTGTCAAGTTGCTAGTCAGTGTTAACCATGAGCAACTCGTGTCTTTTTAAAAGTCAGGGTCTGTTTATTAATATTTTTAATTTTTTGAGATTTAATTTTTTAATTTATTTTATATGTATAGGTGTTTAGCCTGAGTGCATTCTGCACATCAAATGTACGCACTGCCTGTAGAGGCGATAAAAATTAATATTAGAGTTGCAGAATGTTGAGAGAGTTTTAAACTACTGTATAGGTTCCGGGAATCGAGCCCAGACTTCTCGAAGAGCAGTCGCTGATCTTAATCACCAAGCTATCATCTCTCTGAACCGTATTCATGAATTTTAACCAAAAGAAAAGAAATTACCGTTAAAAATGTGCCCTCCCACATTACTCGTGTTAAGAATTCATCGACAAATAGTTACTGGGAATCTGTTGCAGATCTGATGGAGAAGAAGTCCATCAGAGAGGAACCCTTGGGAGGCTTCCATTTCCTACACGTGGCTGTTGGTAGGCAGTGGCAAACCCCCAGTGTGGAGAGTGAAACATCAGCACAAGGCCATAGCGACCCTAACAAGGCCAACAAGGATGGGCAAGATTGAAAGTTTCTCTAGCACAGATTTGCTTCTGTTAACCCTTGATGTCACTGGCCTGGTGTGGTTCTGTCCCCTTTAACCATCCCCCCCAGCTCTAACCCCTATAGAGATTAGTTTGAAACATAGCCTGCACATTAGAAATACTGGTCACCTTCATCCCAGCTGCGGGAGCTGAGTCTGAGTTCTCTGCGTGGCGTTCTCTTTTTTTCTTGCATTTTAGCTGCTGGGTTTCTGAGTTAAAGTCTTCTTGGAGTAATAGGCAGTCCAATTAATATTTAGATCTCATAGCTTTTCTTAGGCGTTCCTCCAACCCCCATCATCGGCCCCTTCTGGGCAGGGGAGATGGCTCAGTCAGTAAAATGTTTCCTGTGCAAGCATGTAGACATGACTTTGGATTCCCAGCATTCTTGTAGAAAGCCACGTATGGTAGTGGGCCTGCAACCCCAGCTCTTCAGAGGCAGAGACAGGCAGATCCTGGAGGCGCGAGGGCCAGCCGGCCTTGCCTAAGGGTAAATCTGTGAGAGAACCAAAGTCAACAATTAAGGTGGAGATAAATTGAGGAATACTTGGTATCAACCTCTTGTCTCTAGTCTCTACATGTGGTTTGTATACGCTTGGCCAAGGGAGTGGCACTATTAGGAGGTGTGGCCTTGGGATGGGTGTGGCCTTGGAGTGGGTGTGGCCTTGGAGTGGGTGTGGCCTTGTTGCAGTAATGTGTCACTGTGGGCATGGGTTATAAGTCTCTTATCCTAGCTGCCTGGAAGCCAGTCTTCTCCTAGCAACCTTCAAATGAAGACGTAGAACTCTCAGCTCCTTCTGTACCATGCCTGCCTGGATGCTGCTATGCTCCCACCTTGATGATAATGGACTGAACCTCTGAACCCGCAAGCCAGCCCCAGTTAAATGTTGTCCTTATAAGAGTTGCCTTGATCATGGTGTCTGTTCAAGCAGTGGAAACCCAAGTAAGACAACATGCATCCTCCCAAAGGCTTGGGGACTTTTACCTACATCTTGTTCATGCAGCACACAGCTCTTGCATAGAAGACCCTTAACGGGAATAGTTCAGTCCAACATGTCTTCTCGTCCTTGGAAACAAACGCTCTGTATGTTCTGCTTGTGTCTGAGAAGTGCATCAGCCAGCTTTGGGTCATTCTAGCAAAAGACCAGACACAAGCTTTTTAAAAGGTAAATAGAGGGGACTCAGGTCTCAGCTTTTGACATTTACAGTCTAGGATTGGGCCATGGTGGTGGCTCTTGACTCGGCTGATTGAAGTGGGGATTGGTACATGGCAGCTGGAATTTATGCAGGGCCACATGGTCCCCTGGCAAAGTGGAGCAGAGAGCAAGAACAGGCAGCATGACACAATCCTCTCAAGGGCACACACCTCATGTCTTAGCTAGGGTTTTACTGCTATGAACAGACACCAAGATCAAGGCAACTCTTGTAAGGACAACATTTCATTGGGGCTGGCTTACAAGTTCAGAGGTTCAGTCCATTATCATCAAGGTGGGAACATGGCAGCATCCAGGCAGGCATGGTGCAGGAGGAGCTGAGAGTTCTACATCTTCGTCTGCAAGCAGTAGAAAGAGACTGTGTGCCATGCTGTGTTGGTGGATCTTTTCTTTTCTTGACTATTTTATTGGGTTCTTACCTCTCTCGCCCTTCCAACCTTTATTCCCCCCCAATCCTTTCCACGCCCCATCTCTCCCCACCCCCATCTATGTGGTAGAGAAAGAAGGTTAAACGGGAAAGGGGCTATCGCTCTCCTTAGGCTTCTTCTTGCTGATTCTTGTTGTTGGGATCCTTGGAGCAAGTCCAGTCTTCATAGTCAGGTTATCTCCAACTTCTCTCTTTGCTTATGGCCACTTGACAACCCGGAACAGTAGCAGCCAGGGGCAGCAGGGGAAGAAGCAGCCAGCTCTTCTTTCAGAGCACCTCCAGGCCCTCTTGGAGCTCTGTCATTTATTCCCTCTCCAGAGTCCCCAGAATTCCAATCAGGAACTGTCTGCCGTAGGCAAAAGTCACGCCCCTCAAACAGAAACAGCTCCCTATCCCGCACCTTGGATTAAAACAACAACTTACTCACATCATGTAATTTTGGGTTTTAAAGAAACCAAAAATTTCACAACACTGACCAGAGCTTGAGCAAGAGAGACCTCAAAACCTGGCCCCACAATGACACACTTCCTCCAACAAGGCCACACTTCTCATAGTACCACTCCTTACGGGGCAAACATTCAAAAGCATGGGTCTATGGGGGTCATACCTATTCAAAGCACCACCTAATGATTCTGGAACTTCCTGCAGGCCCCACCTCTTACAGGACCAAAGCTCCTCCCAGGACTGTCCATGGTGATCAAGCTTCCCACAGCAGAAGCTGCTAGAAGATTCCACTGGGAAACCAGAGGCAGCAGCCACTACATGTGGGGTCCTGCTTTGTGCTATGTTGTAGACAGTAGACTTTTAAGAAACTTGTCCCCAAAGCCTCACATCTTGAAGTATTGTTCCCTTGACATTAAGGACAGGGCATCTCAAAAAAGGTTGTGAAGTCCTAATAGCAGGTAAAGTTTGCTATTCTAGGATTACCGCCGTTTTCAATGTCGGTTTTCTTGAGACATCATAGTGCCATTTCCCGGTCAGTATCTACTATCTTATGATCAGTTTGTTTAGTTTGTGAGTCCAGTGCACACTGTCTCATTTCTGCTGTCATTTCTTCTCATCACACCTGTGGTCCCTGAAGTAATGGGATTCTCCAGTCTAAGATCTCCATCCAAAGAAAGAAGTGTGTGTGTGTGTGTGTGTGTGTGTGTGTGTGTGTGTGTGAGAGAGAGAGAGAGAGAGAGACAGAGACAGAGACAGAGACAGTGTGAGACACAGAGATACACACAGAGAGACATAGAGAAACAGAGACACAGAGAGACAGAGACAGAGAAAGACAGACCAAAAGACAGACACACAGAGAAGAGACAGCCAGAGACACTGAGAGATATACAGAAAGTGATACTCAGAGAGACAGAGACAAAGTCAGAGAGACAAAGAGAGACAGACAGATAGACACAGACATAGAGACCCATTGCTAAGCCTGGAGAGAACTGAAAGCATCCTTAAAGGGGCAGCTTGGACCGGCTTGCTAGATGGTCACGCTTCTCTTCAAATCCACAAGGACTGGGGCCATGGAAAGGTAGACTCATGGCTCTCTTGTTTAGCACCCAGTGTCCAAGGCTGTGAACCCTTGCTTGATGTCTTGTTTTGTTCGACTCTTGGAGAGAGCTTAATGTTCTGCAAGCAAATCGAAGGCCAGAAGGCCAGCACATTAAAATATGCTTAGAAATGTCTAAGAAAATGCCTGGTTTGAGACCATCATCCCTGAATCTTATTTTATCTTATTATTATTTTTTTTGGAATGATGATAAGGGAGAAAGAAAAAAACACTGAAAATACATACATGCCAAACACCCAAGTGCCCTCATCTAAAACCACCCTTGAGAAGTCACGCTAATGCAGGGATGCTGCTTAATGAGTCTGCATTTTGCCAGTGCTAATGGCTATGCTTGGTAGTTTATTTTTTCAGTAGAACAAGCTGTTCAAGGCCTTGCCCAAGGCCAGGTTTTCCCAGCCTCAGTCCAGCTGCAGCACACGAGACGGTGTGGGCGAAGAGAGATGTCCACTGAAGAGGTCTGTTGCCTCGATGCACGCTTTGCAAAATTCTGGCACACTCTCCCGGAAGTGGAAGTTCGATCGGACGCTCCGCTCTGCTTTCCTGGACTGTCGTGGGACGCTGTTGTGGACAGCTGTCTCCTCGGCACGCATGGCATGGCCATTGCCCTCTGGAACTATTAGCAGATGTGGTTAATAGCCAGAGGCCCTCATGAGGTCGGGCTCATTAGCTTTCCAGCAAGGGGGCTGGGACGAGGGGCTCACCAGGCTTTTGACCCTTTCCAGAAGATATAAGCAGTTAATGGTTGCTTGAGGGTAGAGGCTCATGAGACCCTGCTCTTCCATAAGGCACCGCCTACCATGGGCTGAGCCCTTCTGAATTGGTTATTAATTGAAAAAAAATGCCTTACAGCTGGATCTCATGGAGGCATTTTCTCAATGGAGGCTCTTTCCTCTCTGATGACTCTAGCTCATGTCAGGTTGACACACAAAAACCAATACAGCCCTCATATGCTTATATTTTTGAATGTTCAAGCCTCCATTTGTGGAACTATTTGAGAAGGATTGGGAAGTGTGACCTTGTTGGGAGGGGGTGTGTCACTGGGGAATGGGCTTTGAGGTTTGAAAAGCCCACGTCAGGCCTAGTCTGCTTACCACTCCCTTTGTTGCAACAGTTGATCAGATGTGAGCTTTTTCAGCCTCTGCTTCACTTCCTCCTGCCACCATCCTCTCTGCTATGATGATAATGGATTGTCTTGGTTAGGGTTTTACTGCTGTGAACAGACACCATGACCAAAGCAACTCTTATAAGGACAACATTTAACTGGGGCTGGCTTACAGGTTCAGAGGTTCAGTCCATTATCATCAAGGTGGGAGCACGGCAGCATCCAGGCAGGCCATGGTGCAGGAGGAGCTGAGGTTCTACATCTTCATCTGAAGGCTGCTAGTGGAAGACTGGCTTCCAGGGTCTTAAAGCCCACATCCATAGTGACTCCAACAAGGCCACACCTCCTAATAGTTCCACTCCCTGGGCTGTGCATATGTAAACCATCACATGGGTTAACTCTCCAAAAACTGTATGCGAGTCCTCAATTAAATGCCTCTTTTTATAAGTTGTCCTGGTCACGGTGTATCTTCACAGCAACAGAACTGTAACTTTTATAAAGGAAAATATTTAATCGTGATTGGCTTACAGTTTTAGGGGTTCAGTCCATTATCATCATGGCGGGAAGCATGGCAGCGTACTGCAGGAGCAGAGGGTTCTACATCTTGATCAGGGGATGGCCAGAGGGAAATTGTCTTCTGCAGGCAGCAAGGAGGAGACTTGATTCTACATTGGGTAGAGCCTGAGCACAGAAGACCCCAAAGTTCCATCTACACAGTGATTCACTTCCTCCAACAAGGCCACACCTCCTCCAATAAGGCCACACCTCCTCCAACAAGGCCACACCTCCTCCAACAAGGCCACACCTCCTCCAACAAGGCCACACCTCCTCCAACAAGGCCACACCTCCTCCAACAAGGCCACACCTCCTCCAATAAGGCCACACCTCCTCCAATAAGGCCACACCTCCTCCAATAAGGCCACACCTCCTCCAACAGGGCCACACCTCCTCCAATAAGGCCACACCTCCTCCAATAAGGCCATACTTCCTAATAGCGACATTACCCATGGCCAAGCATTCAAACACATAAATCTATGGGGCCAAGCCCATTCAAACAGATAGCCACCCTGTATTTGACAGAGAGAACCCTTCACGAAAGGAACACTTTATTATGGATCATGGTTTTATTAGCATTTTTCCACCCACTGTCTCTCAGTCCCATGAACTTAGGACATAGTGGCAGCGGGACCTTAACAGCAGTGAAAGCTAAAGGTAGAGGCTGGTCTGCATTTCTTAGCAGACAGGCGCACAGGAGACGTAACCAGGTAGTGGTCAGGAATAATACACTCTCAGGACTCCCACTGACTTATCTCTGTCAGCTAAATTCAACCCCCCATGTCGCCCACAACAGGGCCACCGGCTGGACATCGAGTGCTCAACGCAGAGAGTCCATGAGGAACATTTCATACCCGCTCTGTAATACAGCGAGAAATGATGTTCCAAGAACCTGTGAGGGCAAGAGGCAGGAAGCTGTGCGTTCCTGGAAAGAGGCAGTTAGACTGGGAGTAGTTCTTTGTCAAAATACCCAAGGGAGCTCATTCTTGCCACCCACTCCATTTCCTCTCAGATGTTCACTGAAGACATTTTCTTACAATTCTCTCCCCACTTCAGAGCCCTCTGTGCCCTTCCATCGTGTATGGGACAGAGACAGAAAACAGCTATGGAATCCTCATACAATCCATCCGTCTTATCCTTGACTACCGCCGGGCCAGCTGTTAGTGTCGTGAAGTGTAGCTGCGCTCACAGGGGCTGCGCGTGATCATTGAAAGGGGGCGGCGCCAACCCCAGATCTGGGCTGGGGAGATTAGGTCTGAAGTATGGGCTCCATAGCTTGGCCAAGTAACACGGCACGGTCCCGTTTCATTTCGAATTAAGCACTGAATTGACATTATGGTCTCCATTAATGAAAACGACTTTAAGTAATACAGTTTTCCTCAACTTAATAAGAAACTATATGGCTTCAGTGATGTGAGGCCTGTTAAGTTACAAGCTGTGTTTGTTACTCGTTTAGTAGGTGAGCGAACATGTCTACTGTCGTGGGAACAGTCTTAAAAATGTATAAATGCCAGTTTGTATATTTCAAAGTCTTAAAAATGTATAAATGCCAGTTTGTATATTTCAAAGTCTTTTCGAATTCGCCTTTTGCATAAATGGCCATCTTCCTAGCTTAGGTAGGTCTCTCCCCTCCCCTCCCCTCCCCTCCCCTCCCCTCCCCTCCCTTCCCCTCCCCTCCCTTCCCCCCCTCTCATTTTTCTCACATCAGAGAATGGAGAAATTAAAGCCCATTCTTAGATTTTAAATGACGTAACGTAGGTACTAAGAGGTGCCCTGTTGGGGCTGGGGATTTAGCTCAGTGGTAGAGCGCTTGCCTAGGAAGCGCAAGGCCCTGGGTTTGGTCCTCAGCTCCGAAAAAAAAGAACCAAAAAAAAAAAAAAAAAAAAAAGAGGTGCCCTGTTTACTTGAGGAAGTTAGTAAATGACATTCACACTGGATTTAGAAAATAAGTATGTAGCCGGGCAGTGGGGTGCACACCTTTAATACCACACCAGGGAGGCAGAGGCAGACAGATCTCTGAGTTCAAGGCCAGCCTGGTTTACAGAGTGAGTTCCAGTACGGCCAGGGCTATATAGTGAAACCTTGTCTCAAACAGACAGGCAGACAGATAGACAGACAAAAAGAAAGTAGGTATGCACACATCCCCTATATATTTGTCTTCCCCTAGAAATTTATTTCGTAAATGGACAAGAGCTAGAGGCCATTTACACAGAAAAGGAGCCTACCTCACCGTTGTGTATACCATGACAATGAGGAACAGCGAGGGAACAACGAGGGAATCAGTTATTTTAAAGATATGACTAAAGAATTTATTCTCTAAGCTATTTTAAAAAAAGAATCAGCTCTTTTTTTTTAATAGCAAAGTCACATTTTCATCATCTTTCTTCCTGTGTGTGTGCATAAGTGCTGGGTTTGAGGTGTCATGTGTGTGAGGTCAGAGGTCAACCTCAGTTGTCCGTCTTCGCCTTCCTCCTTGTTTGAGGTAGGGTCTCTTGTTTTGTGTACACCAGGCTAGCAACCCCCATGCTTCCTGGGATGTTCCTGTGTCTGCCTCCCATCTTGTCATAGGTACCCTAGATTAAAGACACATGTCACCGTGCTGGCTTTCTGTGGGGTCTCTAGGGATGCAAAGCCATGTTCTCAGGCTTCGGCCCATCACACCAGTGAGGCTAGACTCGAGGCACACAAGGAGTGAAATGAAAGGCTAATGAAGATCTAAGATATAAGATCTCCACCTGACTGGATGTCAGGAAGACAGACAGGAGAGAGAGCAGTTGGAGGGCTGAGACAGGTTCGGGCCAGCCTAGCAGGCTCTACATAGCAAGACTGGATCTCAGAACCACAACAACAAAGCAAAAAGGTATCTATAATATCGTATATATTCTGATGCTCACATAGAAATGTGAAACAAGTGCTGTACAAAATAATTTCTTTTTTGTTGGAATCTCTCAGCACCAGTTTCAAATCGCCGAGGGCCTTTTTATCAAACATCTTCACTGAGCGTTTTCTCCTGTTGTTACCTCTAGTTGTTTGAAAGGCACTGAGAGATTCTAGTCACATCTTAATACCCTTGTGAGGTTGCAGAGCCGATCACCGTGTTACTGACGAGGGAACTGAGGCCTAGGTAGTTCATGGTCTAAGGTCACATGCTTAGCTAGTAGCAAGCAGTGCTCTTTTTGCTTGAGAAGCACCGTGTTTGAGAAACTTTTGCCAATATTCTGAGTATCCATAGACCTTTCTGGAAGCAGTTACTGAGTCTAGAGAGCCTGGAAAACAAATAAAACTTTTCCAAGTTGAGGGTCTTCTTGGCCTGAATCTGCCGCCTTGGAAGGGTAAAGACAGTGTCTTGATTCTCTTTGTTTATCCCTGTCCCTTAGCCTTCTCCCTCTCTGTCCTACATTTTTTTTCCCTTTTTTTTCTTTATTAGCTTGAGTATTTCTTATTTACATTTCGAATGTTATTTCCTTTCCCGGTTTCCGGGGCAACATCCCCCTAACCCCTCCCTCCCCTTTTATATGGGTGTTCCCCTCCCCATCCTCCCCCCATTATCGCTCTCCGCTGAACAATCACACTCACTGGGGGTTCAGTCTTAGCAGGACCCAGGGCTTCCCCTTCCACTGGTGCTCTTACTAGGATATTCAATGCTACCTATGAGGTCAGAGCCCAGGGTCAGTCCATGTATAGTCTTTAGGTAGTGGCTTAGTCCCTGGAAGCTCTGGTTGCTTGGCATTGTTGTTCATCCGTCCTACATTTTTAAAATTTAATTTAATTTTTATTCACTTTATATCCTGCTCATTGCCCCATCCCGGTCACCCCCTCTAACAATTCTTTCCCCATCTCCCCTCTTCTTTTTCCCTGAGCATTCGCTCCCTCTCCCCTCCCACCCGGCAACCTCAAGTCTCTGCGAAGCCAGACAAGGCAGCCCAGCTAGAAGAACATATCCCACAGACAGGCAACAGCTTTTGGGGCAGCCCCTGCTCCAGTTGTTTTGGACCACATGAAGGCCAAGCTACATGTGTGCTACATAGCCTGCTTATGCTCTTTGGGTGGTGGTTCAGACTCTGAGTGCCCCAAGGGTCCAGGTTAGTTGACTCTGTTGGTCTTCCTGTGGAGGTCCCATCCCCTTTGGGGCTCTCAGTCCTTCCTCCTATTCTCCCATAAGAGTCCCCAAGCTCCATCCACCGTTTGGCTGTGGGTGTCTGCATCCGTCTGAGTCAATTGCTATGTGGAGCCTCCTAGAAGTCTCTCCTACCTCTTGTAGGATGACATTCATACAGTTTTCCTGCTAGAAGACTCTGGTGACTATGTGGCCATCCTAGGTTATTCTAATATTTTGGAAAAATGACTTGGCCTAGATGGCTCTAACCCATCCCCCTGGAAGAGTCTGGGTCTCACTTGCCAATGATATACACCACAGAGACAGACGCAGCATCACCCCCACACCCCAGATAATTTAACTCTATTTATTGGTCATTTGGATTCACCAAATCGCTCGTGGATTCTCGTCTTAGTATCTCATTCGGTGGGTGCGGAGGGACCGTTTCATTCTGAGAGGAATTTGCCGTAGGCTTGTCACAGCTTAAAAGATTACAGGAGTTCAATTGTAGGTCTTGTATCTTCCGTTCCTGTCCCCCATTCATTCCCTCTCTCTCTCTCCCCCCTCCCTCTCCCTGTCCCTATCTCCTTCTCTCCCTCTCCCCCTCTCCCTCTCTCCCTCTCCCCCTCCTGTCCCCCCCCCCCGTGTGTGTGTGTGTGTGTGTGTGTGTGTGTGTGTGTATTGAAGCAGGGTTAGTTGTAGTATGAATGTGTTTGTGCTGTCCAGTGCAGCTCAGCCCTCAGGAGGGTTTTTATATCAGTGGTGACAGCATTGTGGGCACTTGGGAGTTGGGGTCTGTGTGAATTCTGGGTAAGCTGGCGGCCATAGTTACATAGGCGGCAGTGGCGAGAGATCAGGCAGACGTGGGACAAATATGCCTTAGGGTTCAGATTAGCTTCAAGTTATTCCTTCATATGGAAAGGACATCTCTGACACAGGAAACTTGAGGAATCCATATGGACCCCCAAATGTAGCAAAAATGACATCTTCACAGATAATTACTACTGAGATTTTATTGAGCTCCTCCCCACTGTTTATGTCTGTGAGTACGCATACATGTGTTTTCCATGAGAATGAATATCTTTTAAATGTGGCTATATTAAATATATAGCTATATTTATGAGGTATTCTATAATGTCCTTTCAAAAAACTCTTTTATTGGGCTTAAAGAGAGCTCAGCAGTTAAGAGCACTTGTTGCTTTTTCAGAGGCTCTGGGCTTGGTTCCTAGCATACACACGGCAAGTCACAACCATCTGTACATCTAGTCCTGGGCCTCCAATACCTCTTCTGGCCTCTCTCTGGGTACCCAGCATGCACAGGATGCACATATATGTAGGCAAAGACTCAAAAAATGCAGGAATCTCTAAAAAGCACGTTTTAGCTTTTTAATACTCCATGCCTCTGCGTAAGTGCACACACTGGAGTGCAGCTGCCTATGGAACCTAGAATGATAGGATCCCTCCAGGCCTGGAGTTACAGACAGTTGTGAGCTGCCAGCATGAGTGCTGGGAACTGAGTTCATGGCCTCTTCAAGAAGAGTACACACTCTTAACTGTTGAGTTATCTCTCTAGTCCCCACTATATAATTTTTAATGCCTAAAAAAATTCTTACATTTTTGACTAACTTATATGTTTGGAAGTGACATCCTCCCTTTTCTATAATCTCAGACCATCAGTTATGTGGGAGAAAAATGCCTCTTAAATTTGGTCATTGAGCTGTCTCCTTTCCTACATGCAAGTCAGGAGAGTGAGTAGTACCTGTAGCTGTTTCTTGCCCTGAATGAGCCCAGCCAGACATAGTACTGTAGAAATGACCGCCTCGGACAGCTCATCTGTAGGATGACTCTCTTTGTCTTGTAGGAGACAGAGCATGTGGTACCCAGCCAGTCAGAGTGCCACGGTAGAGCGGGAACCCCGGCTCATGAGAGTCCACAGAGCAACATCTTCAGGTGCCAGGAAACAGTGCGACTTCAACCAAGGTGAGTGAGTCTGTTCAGAAACTACACTGCACCTCTGGTTTGCTTACTAGACGTGCTGATGCCACCTTCATGGGAGTCAAGGATTCCTGACCTGGTTGGCTTTCCTCACAGTCAAAGAAGCTACTTAAAGGGGCCTTGAATGGCAGCCCGTTGCATTAAAGAGAGACACACAGGGTCTTCCTCACCTTCTGTTTGAAGATCGCAAGTCCTGAGATTCAGGGAGGGGAGGGTGGTAGATCTGTCTGTGGAGGAGAATTTGTGTAGCCCTCTGTTTTATGGCCTTGAAAATTCAGTATTCATTTGTGGTCTCTGATGTGATCCTGACAAGCGATGGTGGTGTTCGAATCCACACCTTGCCAGTTGCTTTTACCTGAGATCTCATTAGGTCTCTATGGGCTCAGAAGGCATTGCTCATGAGGTCAATTGCATGGAGGACGCGAGCCCGAGAGACATTAAGTCCCCTTTGCCTAGTCCTGAACAAATAAAAAAAAAAGAGTTAAGCAGAGTGGGCACCTCCAGTGCGTGCTCTTGGCAGGACAGGGGCAGTGTCTGTGCTGACCTAAGTGTTGTTGAGTGACCTCAGTCCAGAAGCAGCCCAGGGCTGGCTTCAGCCCCACTAGACCTCCTTGGAGATAGCTCTGAATCTAGAGCCAGGATATGGGTAGAAGGCTGCCCACAGGAGGTTGGCATGGCCCTCTGACAGGAGCTTGGCATGGTAGCTGCCTATGGAAAAGTCTCTTCTGGAAATAAACAGAAGAAAGAATTCAATGGCTCGTTCTGTGAGCTGTCTTGTAGGACCCTGTACTTGGATAACTGGAGTCCTCACTCAGGGGACGGAGAATGCTCTGCTTCTGAGGGTGACCTTTAGAATTTTGTTTTTGACGGCAGTGCAGTCTGAGTCACAGAGAGAACACAGCCTGTGCTATGTAAGGGTGCTTCAGAATGCCCAACAGACTAAATTTGGGAGCATAAAACCCCAAAAGGGATGGTCCACTCTTCGAAGTGGAGTCACGGGCTGCCATTTGACTCTACTGTGGTTGCAATGGGAAATTTCTCCCAAAAGTTTATGTGTTTGAACCCTCGTTACCTCTAGGAAAATGGGTCACTAAGGGGAGGTCTCAAAACTTTAGAACCAGGGGTTGGGGATTTAGCTCAGTGGTAGAGCGCTTGCCTAGCAAGCGCAAGGCCCTGGGTTCGGTCCCCAGCTCTGAAAAAAAGAAAAAAGAAAAAAGAAAAACAAAACAAAACAAAAAACAAACAACAACAAAACTTTAGAGCCTGTACTCTACTCTCTGTCTTCTCTGTGCTTTCTCATTGTGGATGTAACATGACTGCCACTCTCAAGTTTTTGTCACCATGCCTTGCCCACCATGATGACCTTTGTCCCTCAAACAACAACCCAAAGTAAGTCTTCCTGCTCCACATTGCTTCTTGTGCCCTCCTTCCGGTCACTGCCTACTTTATGTTGTTGCTTGACCTCTAGAACTCACAGTTGGACGCCATGTTATTTCCTCACCGATGAGGAATCTGTCCCTCCTGTTTGAGGCCTTATTCCAACAGACCTCTTTTCATCTGGGCTTGACTTTGTCGTGCAGTGACTAGCTCGCCCGTCCTCCCGCCCCAACAGCCTGACGAAGGCTGTTCTCAGCCAGAATAAGGTCAGCCTGTTCCCATGCATATTTCAAAACAGCGTGAAGCAAACAAAACCAACCAATCTCAAAGCTAAATCACACATGCTTGCGTCTGGAAAGTGTGTGGTGTGGTCCTTCGGGTGTGGGCGTTTCGCAGAGGCTGATGGGAAAATGGTATCAGCCAGCTGAGCTCCTCCAGTTCAACAAACTGAAAACCGTTTTATGTCACGTGTATGGTTCGGACGCTAACTGGGAATTGTACTGTGGTCAGAAAAATGAGTGAGAGTCTGTGGTGATCTCGAGTGACCAGCTGAGAAAAAGTATGGACCTAGATGATTCCATGAGGAACTGTGTAGAACAGGAGACCTTAATTATTGGTGGTAGTGAGTTGTACTTTAATCTGACCCTCAAAGGTGATGGTTGACAAACCACGATATACCCCTATGTATATGTATATAAGACTTCGGAATCTTCCCAGACTATTAACTGAGGAAAACCAGGTGTCAAGTCACCAGTAAGCTCGCCTTACTCAGTGAGCCTGCTGCGGTCCTCAGCAGCTTCCGCTTCCTCTCCGTGTCACAACCCTCCCGAGATCCCTTTCATCCATTCTCCTAGCCTCTGTGCCTGACCTTCTCCTTTCCACAGGATCTAGCTTTCTGAGCTCATAGCATTCCAGAGTATTCTGTGTGCTGTTGCTGCTGTCCGCAATCACAGGATCTCGTGCTAAGTCGCAGGTCATGAATGATGTCATGCCAGTTAAGACTAGTCCTGTTGGGTTTCCTAGCTAGATTAGGCCGGCAACCTTCAATGATGGAGTCACTGACCGCAACTATGGTAGCATCACCCAGGGACAGTCGCCGGGAACTTTTAAAAACCTCAAAATATTAAGGGATCATGTAATCGGATGACCAGGTGAGATGAGATCTCTGGGTAAACATATCTTTGAGTCAGGCAGCTTACATTCCTCATAACAGTTCCTGTTGTGTCAGCCCAGCCCAGCCCATAGCTAGGCTCAGGCATTTGTGGGTCACCATCATCTTCTTCCTCTTCCTCTTCTTCTTCTTACTCTTCCTCCACCTCCTTCCTTCTCTTCTCCTCCCTCTTTCTCCTCCTCTCTCCTTCTTCCTCCTTCCCTCTCCTTCCTCCTCTTCTTCCTTCTTCTCTTTCTCCTCCTCCCTCCTTTCTCCTCCTCCCTCTTTCCTCCTTCTCCCTCTCCTCCTACTCTTCTTCCTCCTTTTCCTTCTCCTCCTCTTCTTCACCTTTAAAAGGCTATTTTTATTTTTAAAAGATTACCAACTTCTTGGTTAGTATACAGAAATAACTAAGCGGTTTTCATCGTGGCATTGTTACTCACACATACCACTGTAATGACTTGGTCACATTTTTCTCCTCTAAAGTCCACCTCAGCATGCCTTCCTCACCGTAACAGGCCTCCTCTGGTTTTGCGTGTATGTGTGTGTTGACATCTTGATCCCACATCAAGAGAAGATGTGATCACTTGTCTTCCTTCCTTCCGTGTCTTAGCACTCGAGGGAAAGGGGACCTCATCTGAGGAGCGGCTTCCATTGCCTACGAGCATGTCCGTGGGATGTTTTCTTCACTGCTAACTGATGCGCTAGGGCCCAGGCCACAGTGCGTAACTGAGTAAGCCAGCAAGCAGTGTCTCACCAAGGGCTCTGCTTCAGTTCCTGCCTTGACTTCCCTTGATGGCGGACTGCGATAGGAATGTGGAAGCCAAACAGATAAACACTTTCCACCCACGTCGCTTCAGGTCATGGCTTTAAGACAGTAGCAGAAAGCAACAGGGCGTCCAGTATCCTCTCTTGTACTTCCTTTAAGTCCCTTCTTTCCCCCCAATAGTCCCCTCTCCTTTGACGCCATATTACTTAGATGCTGTGTATATGTATATGTGTATGTGTTTGAATCTAGGCTCTATGTATGAGAGAAAACATGATGATTGCCTGAATCTGGCCTACCTCGTCTTACATGGTCTCCAGTTTCACGTGCTTTCCTGAAGGTGACATAATTTCACCCTTATGGCCCTATGAAATTAAAAGCGGTGTTTTCCTTGTCATTTATCTACTGATAGGCATTTAGTCCAGTCCTATTTCTTAGCTAATGAAAACAGTGCAGCAATCGTCACAGAAGTGCAAGGACATCTGTGGTGTGTTGTTTTTTTTTAGTCCTTTGGGCTTATTTCAGGAGTGGGTATAGCATTTTTTTTTTTTTTTTTTTTTTTTTTTTTTTTTTTTTTTTTGCGGTTTGTGAGGAACCGCTACTCTGATCTCCATAGCGGCTGCACTGCTCAATGTTATGACTACTCGTGTGTGAGAGCTTGTCTCCCCACATCTTCCTCAGCATTCGTTGTGACCTGTTTTACTTTTATATGTATGTTGTGTGTGAGTGCACATACATGTGTGTGCATGCATATGTGCATGAAGGTCCTGAAGAAGCCAGGAGCCAGAGCAGTGGGCCCTCTGGAGTTGGAATTAAAGACAGGTAGTTGTGAGCTGTCTCATAGGTACCGGTAGCCAAACTGGGGTCCTCTGCAAGTGTGAGCCAACACTGTTTACTGCCAGCCAAGTCTCCAGCCTGAATCATTTGTTTTCTTTTCTTTTTTTTTAAATTTTTTAAAATTTTTAATTTTTTTTTTTCCGGAGCTGGGGACTGAACCCAGGGCCTTGCACTTCCTAGGCAAGCGCTCTACCACTGAGCTAAATCCCCAACCCCAATCATTTGTTTTCTTGATCATGGTCATTCTGACTGGGGTGAGACAAATCTCAATGTAGTGGTCATTTGCATTTCATTGATGGCTGAGGGTTGTTGGGGATTGGTACCAATGCTTTGAATTAATCCAGTCCCCTAATTTGGGAATCTGAGCGTCCAAACTCTGGAGGTCCTTATCCCCAGTTGGTTTTTGATCGATCAATAAAGAGCCAATAGCCAGTGGCTGGGCAGGTAGATGGAGGTGGGACCTTTAGATTTGCATGGGCTAGGAACTGGGAGGAAGGAAGACCAGAATCGCTGTTAGTCGGAGTAGAAGAACGGGATGTAGGAACTGCAGGAGAGAAAGCCAACCAGTCATGTGAGAATCCAGGTATGTGGCCACTGGCCACTTCCCCAATTGGGCCTGGGGTAACAAGGGAAGATTTCAGAGTCTCAGGAGGACCAGAGGGGAGTGTTTGCAGGGGAAGGTTTAGGAGTGTCCGGCCTGTCACTGAGTCACGGCATGTCAAAAAGTTACTGACTGTGTATGTGTGTGTGTGTGTGTGTTCCATTTGAGAATCCAGATAGCTCCTGGGCAGATGAGAGTGTGTGACCTGCCAGGAGTCAAAGTGGTGTAGCTAAACTTGGAGCTGGAAAGGGTCTTGGACAGTTTCTCATGCGGTCATTGTGGTCATTGCAGTCATTGTGGTCATGTGGTCATCAGCCATCCGTGTTCTCTTAAGAACGGTCTATTCAACAGATTTCCCCATTTACTAATGATTTTGGTTTTTTTTGTATTTAATTTTTATCTCTTCATATATTCCAGATATTAATACTTCCTCAAACATGTAGTTCACAATGCTTATCTCTTATTCCGCAGGCTCTCTCTCTCTCTTTTTTTGTTGGTGATTGTTTCCTGTTGTTGTTAAAATATAAAAAATAAAATAAGTATTGGTGTCTTTTACCACACTAGGTCCTGCACCGCGGTGCCCCAAGATATCTGCTAGATATCTTGGCGGAAACACATCCCAACTCCTCGGTGGCCCAGTGTCTCCTGCTGCCGCACACTTTGCTACACTCAAATCGTCACATAAAAGAACACACAACACAATAATCTTTGACCCAATTGATAAGATATAATTGCCCACCTAAACATACAAAGCCCAGTACCATCTATCCCTTAGGAACATTAATAACAACCTGTAAATACACAGAGCGGAATCTTAAAGTCAGCCTCCATTGTCCTGCCACGACTTCTCCCTCTTTCTCCCTTCTCTCTTCCTTTCCGTTCCAGTTTCCTCCTCTTCCTTTAAACTTCTCTCCCACCCATCCTTCCTTCTCCTCCAATGACAGGCCTCCTTCTATCCTGTATCTACCACCCCCCCACCTGTATTTTACAAATTCTGTGGGGAGAAGTTTCTGGCAAAGTCATCTGATTCCTGAGTACTGACTAGGCAGCTGTCCTTGGGGCAGTGGAAATAGCATCAAAATACAGATAACTCCAGGGCAAACCACAACAATTTCCTTTGTTGGATGGAAGCTTAATATCTTGTGATTCCATAATTCGATCATAATAGCAAGTTATCAGAGTCCTTTTCAGAAAGTCCTCAGGTATCTTGAAACGTTTTCCTGGATAGTTTCAGAGTTGCAGGTCTTACGTTAAGGTCTTTAATTTTGATTTCCAGTCTGTCCAGCACCACCCACTGAAGAGGCAGTCTTTTCTCCAATGTATGTTCTGACAGTGTTCTTGAAAAGTAGGAAGACATAGATGAATAGATTTAGTTCTGCACCTTTTATTCTTGTCATCTGCGTGTCTGATTTGTTTTTCGTGCTAAGCCCTGTTTGTTGTGATTGTGAACAAGGGCTCTGCGGGGTACTCTAATTTGATCTTGGCTGTTGTGCTAGTAGGTAGAATTCTGACAGAGATGTATGTAGATATATATAGTAACAGGATATGCCGGACTCTGGTCTGGATCAAAAATGCCTGGAGAAGTCGGAATGGAAACTCAACAGGGGAAGCTGCGACTTTCTTGAGGGGGGAGGAGGTGAGAGAGCATTAAAGTAATAAATGTCAAAGATCATTCTGTGACAAGGGCCTCTAAGGGGCCGCTCATGTTTGGGGTAATTGTGAAGGGTAATTGTGAAGGGACTGCATCAGCCCTTGTGGATGTGGGAGTCCTGGAGACGCTAGAGACCACAGAGTGGAAGCTGGCTATACCTGCAGCATGGTGCTTGTATTTGAGGCTAAAATTTGGACATATCTTTTTGTCTTTCTGTCAGTGTGACAAGTGATCACCAACTGTGGCCTAAAATGACACTCTTAGGTTTCTTAGGTCAAGGTAGGAGAAGTATGGCGTCCTGCCTGAATGCACTCAATGGAGGGGCACGGTCGTATGGCGGGTACCGGCAAAGACATCTCGGTGGTTTATTCTGCCTGCTTTTATGTTTATCTTTTTGGGATAAACGTTCCTAAAACTTTTGTTAGGGGGAACTCAATTAAAAGTTTTGAAGCTGTTGTCTCGAGCTCTTCTTCTTGTCTCTCATGGCTATCTAGAATGTTCTCTTGGCTACTTCACTCCACTTGGCCCCTCTGTCTGTCTGTCCTTCCTGTCCCCCATCCTATACCCCTCAGCAGAACAGCAGGCCAAATACAGTGTGAGATCCTATATATGTGCCTGGTGAGGAGACACATTTGGCTCCCACAATGTTGTAAACAATTACGAGCCCGTATTGAAAATCTAGACTTTTCAGCTTTTGTTAGAAAACTTCCAAGAGTGGGGTTGCCGGGGCGTGCATAGATTTCTTTGCACCAGGATATAGTGAGCAGGCAGAGTTCCTTTTCCCCTCTCCCTTCCCATTTACTTTGGTTGGCTACCTGGCGTTTGATTAAGGATGCCTATCTCAATCCTTCTCTTCCTAGCAACTGCCCATCCTGGGAGCTCCAGCTAATGCCTAATATAGTACATACAGGCCAGCAGAGTTTTCGAAACTCTTTTCTAGTTCACAGTTTGCACGTTACCATGGTTTTCAGATGTTTGACTGCTGTGGATGTCTGGTACTTAACGAGATCTATGCAACTAGAGAATTGCCCCCCCCCCCCCCCAAACTGGAAACTACGAGTGGCTTACTACAACTCCTGTTTTCTATCTTGGAACCCAGAGAGTCTGTGGCTTCCTTGGTTTCTCATTCCCGTGGGTACCAGGGCTAAGACAAGAACTATAAATCAGTTTAGAGCAACTTCATGAATATGCATGAGTTCAACTGAGTTCTATTCCTAAAGCCTATGCTCGTTTTGTATGCCCTCAGCTATGAGAAAAAAGGGTTTTTTAGGAATGTCAGAGAATACCAATGAAGGCGGGTATTTCTCCCCTCAGCTCAGTAAATTTACTTTGGAGAGTGATTAACTCACTTGTATTTAAATTACCATATTAAAATTTATGACAGAATTAAGCCTCCAGTGTCCTTAAAGACCTCCTCTGTATCAACAGGAGCTGTTTCTCAGCAGAGTTGGTGTTAATTAGGCCGATGGCTACACTGGGAGCTCACTGGTTTCTTTATCTGCTGGTCTCCAGTTTTCAAGGGGGCTGAGGATCCTGAGCAGACATAATGGCCTTTGATGGCTTTCCCTGTTTCTCTGTTTGCAATCCTTCAGATGAAAGGAAAGGCTGAAGGCTTTGTTGTTTTATGGAGAGAGGAAGTTTTCTTGGCAGCTACTTTCCCTTGGGGGAATAAAGCCTTTTATCTTTTGTTTTGAGTGTGTGTGTGTGTGTGTGTGTGTGTGTGTGTGTGTGTGTGTGTGTAGCTAGTTGTTTTTTATTTTTTAGTTTTTTATTTTTAAAAATTAAATAGAAGTGAGCAGATTCCTAATGAGTTCCGCTTGAAGGAGAAAAGACGATTAAGGGGCTAGCGGACGGAGCTTTCTAGCAATACAAAGGATGCCATCCCCTCATGCATGAACTGTTCCAGGGGCTTTGCGCATTCCCATACGCTCTTCCTCATTACTGAGCTACCGAGGTTCTGTTCAGTGTTTCGTGAGAAGGGCAGGGATGAAGCAGAAATAGCAAATAGCTTACCTTGCTGGTATTGAGACCCCCTGGTACACGCTTGGGTTATGAGTGGGTTCTCTAGTGTGTGTTTTGAACAGCAAGCCCCCATCCCACTTCCTTCCTCCTGTATAGACACGGGGCCAATCTGTGAGGTGAAAAGAACATTTGAATTAAGAAACTCAGGGTCTTACAGGTGACCTTGCTCATGCCTTGAAATTCTTGGTCCTTTTCATTCTGTTTCTTGGTTGATTGATACAGAGTCTCAGTAACCACGAGTAAACCCAAATTTACTACGTGGCTGAAGATGCCCTTAAACTTGTGATCTCCTTGCTTCTGCCTCTCAGGTTCTCTTCTAACATAAAGAGTTTGTTCTAGGGGTTGGGGATTTAGCTCAGTGGTAGAGCGCTTACCTAGGAAGCGCAAGGCCCTGGGTTCGGTCCCCAGCTCCGAAAAAAAAGAACCAAAAAAAAAAAAAAAAAAAGAGTTTGTTCTAGCGATGGTGTAAGCTCTTTTGGCTCTCATATTGAAAATGTTCACTGCGTTGGCTGTGTAAAAGTGTAGACACAGATGGACATTAGTTTAAGAATGCAGGTTCTCGATGACACAGATTAAAATATTTCCCTCCTCTTGTTAGGGAGAACAAAGTCCCACACCCAGTCCTTGGACTGATTGAAGAAGACATCTTGATCAGTAGGGGGTGGAAACCTGTTGGCATCTTCTGCTTCTTCACGACTTCCTCCCCCTCCTCCTCCTTTAAGAGACCCACCCTCCGCCATTCCATACATAGTTAGCACTTTTGTCTGACATTGGTTTGTTACAAGGCAAAAGGACATTTATTAACATTCACATTGACAGTAATGGTAGTAATAATTAAAATAATAATGATAATAATAATAGAAATATTGGAAAATGCAGAAAAGTTACCTAAATGTCAGTCTTGTAATCTTTCCACTTATATAGAACTACTGTTGTAATGTTCACTGAGGCTTTAGGGCTACTGTTTCAATGTTGATGTGAAAGGTAATTGTGTGTGAAAGTTAATCCCTGCTGGATTGATACTTGATTCCAGTTCAAACCAGTCTCAGAGTAGACAGGACCACCAAATATACATCCAGAGCACAGAATACTTAAATGTATCCACATGTTTGTTCAAGGTGAGAGAGCACCAAGTAGGCCGGTAATTACCCGAAAGATGAGCTCACTTATATCTAAAACGAACAGCCTTAATTTCCCGAATTAAGCACGCGAACATCCAATTCCCGTAAGGAAGATGTTTGATAAGGTTAGGGATCATTGTCAGATGCACTTCCTGGAGAAAGAACGTGTTGTCCTTGATATCTGAATGTTTTAGAAACCTTGGTGGCTTACTACGGGATAGATTCAGGAACAAAAGAGACAGAGGCGTGTGTGAGCTGAATGTCAGCTAAGGACTCTGGACAACCTGTCAAGGGCTGTGGTCAGGGCCACTTGGAGACCGGGAAGATTACGTCTCAGCCTCTCAGTGAGACAATGGCTTCTCTTGTCATCAACGCTCTTTTCCAGATGCACACTAAATACGATGCTCGCACTATGCACAATACCACACAAAGATCCCTTTTATCTCCTCTCTGTAGTTTTTCCCCCTGTCCATAACCTGAAGGATTAGGTATGGTGCGTGTTTTTAAAATATGTCGGACGCACATTGCTGCGTGATTTGTCCGACTTAATTTTGTAGTTGCACATTTTATGGTAAACTCTGAACGACGTTTACTTTTAAAGATTTGTTTTTAAATGTGTGTGTGTGTGTGTGAGAGAGAGAGAGAGAGAGAGAGAGAGAGAGAGAGAGAGAGAGAGAGAGTGAGAGAGAGAGTGAGAGAGAGAGAGAGAGAGAGAGAGAGAGAGAGAGAGAAGACTGAGACTGTTTATGTCACATGTGTGGGTACCTGCAGAGGTCAGGGTGCTGGATTCCCTAGAACTGAAGTTACAGGAGCTTGACTTGGGTCATAGGAACCAAACTCAGCATTCTCAGTGAAAGACCCCCAGAGAGGACCTTTCCCTCAGGAGGAGTCCCAAGCGCCCAATGACCGAGCCGAGTCCACTCGGATGCAATCAGCAAGAGGGTTTATTGGAAAACACAGGTACCTGCGGGCACACAGTCTCTTCGGAGGACTTGCGCGCCCAGCAGCTCCAGCATGGGGCTTTTATAGGGATTGGGGAAGCAGAAGCGGGCGTACAGAAGCAGATGCATAGTTACGGGGATTGGTGGATTCAAACGAGGCACATAGACATGTTCACATATGATTGGCTATTTCACATGATGAGGTAATAAGGTATAGCTACACACATTGGCAGGTTTGGGGCGTCCTGGATGTCGGGGGCTGGGGGCTTATCTCTTCCTGCCAGGTGGCCTGTGAGTGGTACTCCTGGTCTGTTCTGTATTCCTTTCCTTTTATGGTCTGTTAGTTTTCACGGTGACTCGGCCCTAGGTATCTGGGCGTGCCTGGGCTCCTTCAAGCCTGTTGCAACTCTGAGTTAAGACTCATGGGGTGGGTCTTTCATTTTCCCCCATTTTCTTTTAGACTTGAGTAAAATCCTTTACTCAAATCGAATTCTAAGGAATCTCTTCCTGTTGTCTTACCCTCTGGTATTGTTGGGTGAGAACAAGTGTCTGAATGACTGAGAGTCTGTTCTTTATGAACTGCATCAATCTGTTTAGAATGCAGGGGCCAAAGAGGAAGATTAGGAGGAGGATGATTAAGGGTCCCATCAAGGTGGACACCAGGGTAGCAAACCAAGGGGATCGGTTAAACCACCCCTCGAACCAGCCTTGTTGGGAATCAAACAGCTTCTGTCTCTGGGCCAAGCGTTCTCGGAGCTTAGCCATGTTATCTCTCACTAATCCTGTATGGTCTGCATAGAAACAACATTCTTTCAGTGTAGCACACAGGTTCCTTCTTTAAGGAATATCAGGTCTAATCTTCTCCTATTCTGAAGGACTACCTCTGAGAGGGAGGTTAGGTATTCTTGGAGGTCAGCTAAAAAGTCTTTCACTCTTTTTATATCTGAGTCAATGGCAGTTCTGAATTCTCTATAAACCTTGCATTGCAGGGCAATGGCAGATGTCCTTGTGCTGCCCTTGCAGCACCTAGATAGCCTTAAGTAATTCTCAACTCTTTTTTTTTTTCTTACTAAGTCTCTAGCATCAGGATTCCAATCTGGACACTATCTAAACCTGCACACCAAGGTCATGACTAGCTTTTAGAACTTCTAAACTTGTACAGATTGTGATCCCTGAGGCACAGTCCCAAGAAGTGTTAGGAGTACTAACATATGCAATGTTACATCATTTGTAATAGAAATCAAGCCTATCCCCACACCTATCTTGATAAAACCCGGGGCAAACATGAAATTAAGTCTAGGGAGCTTTTTGAAGATCTGATTTTCCCTCTAGGTCCCAGCTCTCAGCCCCAACAGCTAGTACACGGCTGGTGAGGGCTGAGAGTTGATGGCTGTCAGGGTGGTCAGCAGCACCAGGTACGGTCCTTTCCAGTGAGTATCTGGGTTCGGTGCCATCGTATGTAGCCGAGTCTCTGACCTGGAACTGGTGAGATGTCTCAGGGGTCCCCAGGGCATAGGCTGCTGCCAGCTCTGAGCAGATTTCTTTCTGTATCACCTGTAGGTCTTTTAGCCTAGCACACAAATCATTATTACTATGGCACTATGACATGTTGGTTCAGTAACATCATCTAATACAGTCAGGGGGACTGAGGCCCCATTTAAGATCTCAAAGGGGGTAAGGCTGAATCTGGGAGGGTATTTCTTGCTCTGAAGAGAGCAAGAGGGAAGGAGTGTCACCCAGTCTGTGCCAGTCTCCATGGTTAATTTGGTCAGGGTCTCTTTTAGAGTTCTATTTATTTACCCTACCTGTCCTGAACTTTGAGGTCTGTAAATACAATGTAATTTCCAATCGACCTCTAAATACTTGGCCACACCCTGGCTTACCTTGGCAACGAAAGTAGGGCCGTTGTCTGACCAGATTACCTTGGGCATTCCAAATCGGAGGAAGATTTCTTCCAGTATCTTCTTGATGATTGCAGAGGCCGTCTCTTGTTTGGTGAGGAAAGCTTCTATCTATTCCTGAAAAAGTATCTACAAGTACTAGGAGATACTTGTGATTATATTTTTCTGGTTTTATCTCAGTGAAGTTCACTTCGACTTTTCACCAAACTCTCTAGGTCTCTTTGCCCTGTTTGCTTGTTAAGCATTCACTTATTGACATACCTTATACTTTCTACTGCCTCTCTGGCTAAAATCTTAAAGTCTATTACATACACTTAACTACTTGGACAAACTTTTTATCTCCTAAATGAGTCCATTTCTGTATTTGGCAAAGTGAGTCTTTTCTTTGTTCTCTGGGGGAGTATAGCTTCCCCCACAAGTGTGCCATTGTCCTTTATCTTTTAAGCAATTTGGGCCTTTTCTAAGTGAGGCCATCCCTTAGTCCGATCCTAGTTCTCAGTGGCTGTCTCTTGCAGGCCTGCAACCAGGATAGGCTCCTGCATAGCCATTTCCCGAGCCACTTTATCTGCTTTGTTACTGCCCAATGCCACTGAATCTCTTCCCTCCTGATATCCTGAGCAATGAATAGTACTCACAGTTGTTGGCTTCACCAGGGCATCCAAGAGATGGCAAAGGCATCTGCGGCACTGATGTACTGGGGGGGTAGAGGTTCAGCCATCCCAGATGACATTGTGTTGTCCACCATGGCAGCACCCACCTATCTCTGACCTTCATGAAGAGAACTGTTCCCGTCTGTGGACAAGGTAGCCTCGGCTTTCAGCAGGGGTCAATCAGCCAGTCGCAGAGGTCTTTCCTCCACCCATGGGCTTCTGCCAGTGCTTGACACTCGTGCTGTGGTGGCTCCAGGTCAGGATTGGGCAGCAAGGTGACCAGATTGCCCCCAACAGGTGGAGAATCTAGTCCATGGCAGCTGACCAGTGGTCCCATCTTTTGGGACACTCTATTCAAAGGCAAACATCAGCCACTCTATCACAGTTTAAGTCCTGGATTGGGTGATAATTGTTAGTGCCCGGCTGGCAGGAGTGATATGTTCCAAGTAGAACAGCGCTAAGCCATTCATCTCCCAGCATCAGGTACTGGTGCACTGAGACAGGTCTTAAGCTCCGCATACACAGTCTGTAGATATGCATACACATGGCCTCACCCAGCCATTTCAGCCCACGCAAGCCATTTTGGGGAGCAATTTTCTCATGAGCAAGGGATGGGGGCAGTCAGGGATGACTATGAACTAGTGGGTTACCCGGCCCACGCCAAGGTCCACTGTTCTTCGGGCAGTCCATAAGTATTGTTTGTTGCCAGTAGGCCCCTGTACCCAAGGTCTTTGGATACTGGCCCACTGGAGCATAGGAGCACAGAGCATTGGGTCCCTGTATCCATAAAACAACTGGGCAGGCTTCCCTCCTATCTCTGCACATAGCCAGCACTCCAGGACCGAGAGGCTCTCCAGTGTCCCCTCTTGTTCTTTCTGGGGCAGTCCCTGACCCAGTGTCTTTTTTTTCCTTTGCATTAGGCACACTGATCTTTAGCCAGGAATTCTCTTCTGTTGCCAGGTACTGTCTTCTTAGGTTCCCTAACTACTGTGGCCAGTATATGTTCCTCTCTTGTCTTTTATCTCTCTTTAGCTCTCTAGCTTCCTCTTCTTTTTGTCTCTTTTCTTCCCTAGCTTTCTGCTCTTTTTACCTTCTTTTCTCTTTCTCTTTGTTTAACCTTACTTTCTCTGTAACTTATACTAACTCTCAGCAACTTAGCTTAACCCTTCAAATTTCTGTAACTTTCTCTTCATACCCTTTCCTTATCTTAGCCAGATTGGTGGGGCATTTTCCAGCCCCTAGGAGACCCACCCTTGGAGCCTGGGGGCAGACCTGGCACTCCCTACCTTCAGGCATCTGAAGAGAGCAGGCACAAGTGAGGGCCTTCTAGCCATGTCTGGAACATTCTTTCATCCTCTAGTAGGATTCTGTCTTTCCTCGGTGGTAAAGAAGACCTGTAACAGTTACTAACAAGCATCTCATGTGGGATGGTGAGAAAACAAGAAGGGAATCTAGAGGAGAGAGGTCCACTGAAGAGGACAAATAGCATTTAGTCACACAGCTAAACCAGGAGGCCTTTTTTTTTGGACAAAAAGGCCACTGTAAATATAAGCACAAGCTTTGTCTATGAAACAGAAAGGCGAGCAGAGAGGCAGCCTAGCTGTTACCGGCTGTCTCTCTGGGCTTAGATTTTCCCTTAAGGAGTACCTACCTCCCTTCAGTGTCAGCTTGGTGGCTTTGCCTCTCAAGAGAACCAGCCTCCAAATGACACTAGGCTTCTAGTAACAACTAATAACAAAAGGATGGAGAGATGGTTAGAACCTGGGTGCTAAATACTAAGCAGCTGACAAAAGAATTATAACCAGTTCACCTGGGGCTTTCAGGACTTTAGTAACAGCCCTTTACCAAACTGTCTCAGTGGGCTATAGGCCCATGGAAAAGAAAACATTAATCCTGACTGGCAAAACAAAGTTCTTCACAGTTGTAGATTCTTTGAAACTATTTTAGGGGCTCTTTTTGTCCCCCAACCTGGGGCATTTTAACCATAGGGGCAGGAACTGGCTGCTGTGGGGATAGGACCAAAGGCACTCTCCATGTTAATGATGATCATCGAGAAAAGTAATTTAATGTTGGAGACTGACTCCTCCCTTGGAATAAGGACAGCAGATAAGGCAGGCTTCCTTAAAGAACTTCTCTAAATGAGCGCTCTCCTACTGTGAGCAAATGTCAGAAATTCCTTTCCTGTTCTTGTTTTCCTTATAGCCCCACTTAGCTCTCAGCCCTTTTAGATCATTCTTCCTGTAGCATTTCTAACACAGCCTGTCCCTTTTTTATAGCCTGTTAACAGCATTTCTGATCTTTTAGGCAGCTACGCACTAAGTGCCATACCGGCTGAAACTCCACCTTTAAGATTCCTTACTCCCAAGGAAAATTTAAATCTTTCCCAGTTCATCACAGCTGGCTGCGAGCATAAGCACAGATAAAACACTATATGTTTTTGTTTTGTTTTTCTTTCTTTTTTTCAGAGCTGGGGACCGAACCCAGGGCCTTGCGCTTGCTAGGCAAGAGCTCTACCACTGAGCTAAATCCCCAACCCCCAAAACACTATGTTTTAAAAATTAACTTTGGCTATCAACCAACACACTGCCACTAGAGCGGGGTCTACAAAATTAAGTTTCTTACTCACTAAGCGTTAAGGGGACCAAGTAAAACGAACAAAGCAAACAGTTTCATGATTTCAAACACAGTCGTCGGTCCAAGATTTTAAACACAGTCATCAGTCCAAATTCAAACACGAAACAAAAGTCAAAAAGACACTAACAGACACAACTCGTCCAGAAAACCACAGTCAGGTCACAAAGAAGACAAACAATTCCAACAGTCAAACAAGTAACAAGCAGACGCGCCGCGCGGCTTCGGTACCAAACTGAAACCAAAAATTCAGACGGAGTCAGCGAGGGTCTTGGATCCTCTACTCCAATAAAATTCAGACGGAGTCATCAAGGGTGCGGATCCCTCCGAAAATGGACGGAGGTGCCACGGATCTGGATCTCCCTCTCCTCCAACCACCCTTGGAACGTCTTCCAGGGCTGCGGGGGAGAAGTCCGAGCTCGTCAGCTCCTTCTCTGGCCCGCCCAGATAGTCCCCAGATCTGAGCCTATTGATCGATCGTTCACAGGACAAGACACAACAGACAAGACAAACGCCGGCCGGCTTACCTCTCGGTGGGTGGTCAGTGGTCTCTGGGCAGAGGGTCTCCAAACCCCGGGCGAGCCCCCATAATGAAAGACCCCCAGAGAGGACCTTTCCCTCAGGAGGAGTCCCAAGCACCCAATGACCGAGCCGAGTCCACTCGGATGCAATCAGCAAGAGGGTTTATTGGAAAACACAGGTACCTGCGGGCACACAGTCTCTTCGGAGGACTTGCGCGCCCAGCAGCTCCAGCATGGGGCTTTTATAGGGATTGGGGAAGCAGAAGCGGGCGTACAGAAGCAGATGCATAGTTACGGGGATTGGTGGATTCAAACGAGGCACATAGACATGTTCACATATGATTGGCTATTTCACATGATGAGGTAATAAGGTATAGCTACACACATTGGCAGGTTTGGGGCGTCCTGGATGTCGGGGGCTGGGGGCTTATCTCTTCCTGCCAGGTGGCCTGTGAGTGGTACTCCTGGTCTGTTCTGCATTCCTTTCCTTTTATGGTCTGTTAGTTTTCACGGTGACTCGGCCCTAGGTATCTGGGCGTGCCTGGGCTCGTTCAAGCCTGTTGCAACTCTGAGTTAAGACTCATGGGGTGGGTCTTTCACTCAGCACATACTTTTAACCAGAGAGCTATCTCTTCAACCCTCTAGGATAGAATAGAAGGCATGCATGCATGCATGCATGCATGCATGCATGCATGCATGAATGAATGAATTTTAGTTTTTCAGTGTTAGCCCTCGCTGTCCTGGAACTAACTGTGGACCAGACTGGGCTCAAAGTCACTGAGATCCATCTGCCTCTGTCCGAGTGCTGGGATCAAGTGTGTGCCACCACTGCCCTGCTTAGGATGGAATGTTTGGTAGTCCTGGTATCCTTATGATTTAGCTCAGTTGGGAATAGAAATATTAAAGATGGCTTTGCTATGGGGTCAGTCTGTGGCCCGGTCACCTGTTTCTCTAAGTGGTTTATTTTTGTGGGTAGTTTTTTTTTTTTTTCCCCTCTCTCATGCTGAACAAAACTGCATGTCTGGGGAAGTCTAATAGCACAGAGTTACGACCAAGCACCCAGTCCCCTGCAGGTGCCAGGAACAAAGGAAATTCAAGGACCTTTCACATGGATGGGGTGTGGAGGAGAACGGCAGAGAAGCAGAATCAGGAGTAAGGTAAATGCCGGAGGCTTCTTAGACTGTGCCTTGGAGTCTGACGACAAACTTGCTCACACCCAGCTCATTGAATAAACCCCGAACCATGGCAAGGAGCCCTCTGGGAAAGATCTAGGATATGTGTCTAAGGCCTTGAGCTGGGAAAGGAATGGCCTGGGCAGTGTAAGAGCCCTGAGTGGTGATTCTAGCTCTGTGTCCTTCTTGGATGGATTTCTTAACAAGGGAATGACGAGGTCTATGGCCCAGGGTTCCTGTTGTTCAGGATTAGACAAGGGATGTCACAGAGGGCTCTGCACAGGTGCTGGTTTGAGGCAGGTACTGGTGATCGTGTCCTCACCACCTTCACCCATCATCACCCTTCTCCCTGCTCCACCAGACTTGATCTACCTTCTTCTCACACTCCCTCTTCTCACTAACGCTTCTCTTCTCCCCCCCCCCCGTTTAATTCCACCCCAACCTCAGACCCTAGTTCTTCACTCCCAACTTTCCATGCAGTTTTTCCTCTTATTTTGAACATAAATTTCCACATTTAGAAAATGTTCTGTTGAGCCAGCCACCCGGTTGACCTCAAAAGTTCTTTGGTTTGTCACTTCAAATAGCACAGAAGCTGTTAAGCCCACTGGTTGAGAATAAGATCACTACTGAAATTTCAAGACAAATTTGAAGCAAATTTAATTAAATACTAGGCAGGTCGATGGGCTCGCTGGTCATGTCCATTTTTGGGTTTTTAGAGAATGGCTCCGAGTCATGTTTTGCATGGGCTTAAAAATGCAAAACCAACGATTCACAGTATTTCCCATCATATCCAATCAGGGGCAAGCATACATCTTGACCTACTTCCTGTTCACATACCTCCCGCCCAAATGTGGTCAAGCACATCTGGTGTGGATCGATTGGACAAACCTGTTTAGAGGAGTGAAAACATACAGCTTGTAATCGCCCACAAATAATAGCTGGCAGCTTTCAAGAAGTATTTGTCCTTGGGCAAGGGGCTTATAGGTTCCACGGATCTCTTCGGGACAGTAATTAAGACTTAAAACCTAACTTTAACTCTTACAAAGCTGACTTTCATTCTTTGGAGTGAGTGGCTCTCTTTGTATTCATGAGATGCTCACCATGATGCTGACCTTGAACTCTAGATCGCCCTCCATGGTCCCAAGACTCCCTTCGCCACATGTATTATCATCATAGGGTCTGGGTTGCGGGATCCTGCCTTGTTTTCTCCTCCATCCCTTGCAGAGACCAGATCAGGGCTCCACTCTTTCTGTAAATCTTTAAGCTAGACTTTAACTTCTCCTTGGCTCCTTGAAACTGGCTGAATTCCTTGATTTGCTAGTTGAGGCTCCAGTGATTTGGACCCTTCTTTGCACAACTTAAATGTGAGGTTATGATGTTTCAAAGACATTTTCCTGGACTGTACATGGCAAAGATAACCCTTGGTGGCCATAGTGGTTGGAGAATCAATGTCAAAGAGTGTGGTCCTTCGATGTGTAGTTTCTGCCTGTCTTGATGATCTTGTTAGTGTCCAGCCAAAGATCCCCAGGGTGTCAATGTCCAAATGGTTGTTTCTTGGTAACTTTAGCATCTGTGGGAGGAAGATGAATTGATGTGCAGTGGTGGTCTTTGCTGGCTGGTTTTAACTGTCAAGTTGATAAAACCTGGAATCACTTGTGTATTAGTAAGGGTCCTCTGGAGTCACAGAACTTGTGCAGTGTCTCTATATAGTAAAGGAATGTATTGGAATGACTTATAGTCTGTAGTTCACCTAACCCAACAATGGTCAGGCGTGGATAGGATGTCTAAGAGTCTAGCAGTGGCTCAGTTCCAGGAAGCTAGTTGTTCCAGCTGGTCTTCTGTAGAAGTAGGTTTCAACAGATGTGCTGGCAAGGAAGTGCAAGCAGGTGAAGAAGAGTGAGTCTTCCTTCTTCCAATGTCCTTATGTAGGCCTCCAGTAGAAGGAGTGGCCCAGATTAAAGGTGTGTGCCACCGAGCCTAGGTCTGGGACTTAGGGTTAGGGACTTAGGGTTGCCCCAGGCTGACCTTGAACTCAGAGATCTCCTTGCCTCAGTCTCCTGGGATTAAAAGTGTGTCCTACCTTGCCTAGGCCTAAGCTTTTCATGGCCACTGTGCCTCAAGATCTCCATGCCAAGGTCAGAAACCTGTGTCTTCCAGCCTCAAGACTTGGATCACAGGTGAACTCTCCAATTCCGAATTCCAGATATAGTCAAGTTGACAACCAGGAATGGCCATTACAACTGGCAAAGAGAGCTTCCCTAGATTAAGTTGGCTCATGAGAATGTTGATGGGGATTGTCTTGATTGGCAGAGAGGCCCAGCCTGTTCACGAATGGGCCCATTTCATGGGCTGGGCACTGCACTGTGTAAGCATACAGAAAGCTAGCTGAGCATAAGCAAGCAGGCAGCGTGGGTGCATTTAGAAATTGTAAACCCAATAAACTCTCCTTTTTTCTACCATAGGTTGCTTCTGGGCAGAGTATTTTTTATCACACTAACAGAAATGAATCTCGAAACAGGATCTGATGGAAGATTATGAGACTAGCTTCCTGAATTGAACTAGGGACAAATGGTCTGGCTCTGGGACTAGAAAGGGATCAGTCTTGGTTCATGGAGTTCTGGCTTCTCAGGGATAGGGGATTGACCCCTGCGGAGTCCCATTTGGAGATCTGTGCTAAGGATTTTTTATTGGTGCTTGTATTACTATAAAAGTACCAGTGACTTTTCTATTGCTGTGATAAGATATCATGACCAAGCCAACTTATAAAAGAAATAGTTTATTATGGGCTTCTGTCCATAATAAGAGGCTTGAGTCCATGATGGTGGAGTGTAGGTAGCAGGCGTCAGGCACCTGGAGCAGTTGCTAAAAGTTCACATCTCGAACTGAAGAAGGAGGCAGAGAACACACTGAGACTAGGTCTTTTGAAACGTCAAAGACTTCTCAAACAGTTCAGAACCTAGGGAACATTTGAACACGAGTACTGCTTAAAATTAACTTCCAGAGAGAAATAACTGATGGATCCCAACAAGACCACATGTCACAGAAAAGGAGATTGGTTTCAGAAAATGTGGGTGCTAGGGATGGAACGTAGTGGGTATCCGGGGTCAATATAGTATTGGGTGGCTTCAGTCAGGAGAATCAGGAGCCTGGAGAAAGAAGAGAATTAAGCACTAGTTTTGTGATGACTTCAAACAAGAGTCTGCTGTGCCTTGTCAGATTCTACAGTAATATATTCCCTGGGAGGCCAGCCCAGAGAGAGAGTCTACACTGGTCACTTCCCAAGCTATTGCCTAGGGGCTTTTAGGATAAAATTTCCAATTAGGAATCCCCCAAATTGTTTGGTTATTACTCTATCTCTCTTAATATTTTGATTTAGGAGGTCTGAACTGAGTCATATCTATCTCTGTTTGATTACTGTTGTTTGCTCGCTGTTGTTATTGGAGACAGGGTTTTTCCATGTGGCCTTAACTGTCCTGGAATTCATTCTGTAGACCAGGCTGGCCTTAATTCATAGGGATCCACCTTATTCTGCCTCCTAAGTACTGGGATTAAAGTTGTGTACTACCCCAGCCTGGTCTATTTCTGCTTTTAATAATAGAAATAGACTCTAATCTCCACAACTGTAAGGTAGGAGGTGGGGCCTGAGTCCTTAGTCATTGGCAGTATGTTATTGGAGATCAGCATCCTGGGTTGACCTATAACATCTTTGTCCTCTCAAGGGGAATTTGTTGACCTGAATAAGTGGATATATGCATTACTAGTCAGCTGAGAAGCATCTCTTGACTTCTAATTTTTCGATGTGTAAGTGACAGTCTGTGATAATTTCTAACTCAATGACTTTAAAGTTAAAACCTGTGCTCTTTGATGTTCATTATTTGGCTCAGAAGTTTATAAAGAACCAAAAAGAGGGCCTGGAGAAATGGCTCAGCAGTTAGGGGTGCTTGCTGCTCTTGTAGAAGATCCAAGTTGAGGTTCTGGTTCCCATGTTGGGCCGCTCACAACAGCTCCAGGAGACTTGATGCCTTCTGGAATAAATAAATATATTTATTTAAAAATAGATGTATTTAAAACAAAGAATCAGTAAGAGATTGTGTTTGGTATGTACTAGACACCATACAGAGAGGCCCTTTATAACGCTGGCGCCAAGGGTGGTGGTTGTCTCTAAAACGATACTCCTGGAGTTTACTGGCATCTCGTCTGTGTCTGCATGTAGAGGTATTGTGTGATGTGAAGAACATTTTGCTCAGGGTTGCCCTCTTGGGATGTACCTTTTGTTTTCAAAAAGAGTTTCAGGAAATGACAGTGATACCACCAGCCAGTAGCCGTCCGGCTGTACATCCCTGTGTCCCAAGTGCTGTGTCCTAATATCGAGGCTTGCTTTATTCACAGAATATTGTAAATCTCTTGAGATTTGTGGTCAGCTCTGTTTGGCCCTAAGGCTGTGAAGCATTCTGAACACGGTTAAGGTGCTTATCCTCTACTCTTTCTGACAAGGTTCTTTGGATTCCAGGGTAGCCGTCTAACTAGTCTTAGTTAGGCACTGACTTTTCTTAGCTCACCCTTCTCAAGGGAGAAATGTCCTTATGGAAGGGAGAGTCACTGCAGCCTGCAGGTGACTCAGAGGAGGCAGCATGGGCCATGCAGACTTGGTAATTTATCAGAATTGGCAGCTGTCCAGGGGTCTGAGATAAATACTTTATTATCAAATGTATACATATACACACACACACAAATATACATACAAATGTATGTGTACACACACACACACACACACACACACACACACACACACACCCCTATACATATATAAAACATTATTGGCTGTTGGGCTAGGGAGAGATAAACAGTTTAGAGGACTCTGGATTAGATTCTGCCAGCCACTGGCTAAAATGGATGCTTTTCATCGAAGCAAGACCGTTCCATTAACCAATTAAGTTATAGTTAAAATGTCGATATAAAAATAAAACCCGATATCCTGTGTTGGGATTGGCCATAAAGATAAATGTTGAGCAAAATTCATGATTCCTGTCCTACAGAGCTTGCCATCAAAAGTGACTGTTAAATAATTCTAAAGACATGGGATTACGAACTGAGTCGTTTCCTATGCAACAGGTCCCCAGAGAAAGAAGATGTAATTGGGACGTATGTGTTCGCCAAAGGAGAAATGAGTTAATTCAGAGATGAAGTGAACTAGGAGAGAACTAGGTAGGCACAAGGACATTGTGGTGGTTTGAATATGGTTGGCCCAGGGAGTGGCACTCTTAGAAGTTTCGGCCTCGTTGGAGGAAGTGTGTCATTGTGGGCGTGGGCTTTAAGACCCTCCTCCTAGCTGCCTGGAAGCCAGTCTTCTCCTAGTGGCCTTCTGAACAAGGCGTAGAACTCTTAGCTCCTCCTGCACCATGCCCGCCTGGACACTGCTGTGCTCCCACCTTGATGATCACGGACAGAACCTCTGAACCGGTAAGCCAGTCCCAATGAAATGTTGTTCTTGTAAGAGTTACCTTGGTCATGGTGCCTTCACAGCAGTAAAACCCTAAGACAGACATGAGCTAAAGGTATGAGCTTGGAAGGTGTGTACTTCGTGGGAGGCACTGGAGGGACGCCCTTTTAACTACAGCACAGATGGGCGTGGTATGAGCAGAGAATGAAGAGGTGGGCCAAGGCTAAATCCTTCAGACCTCATTAGACATTTTCAGAATTGCAGAGTGTCTCTCCGGGGACTTTTCTGAACACAGTTACACAGTGTCCTTCACTCGTCCTGCCCAGGTTGCCGAACTCATTCTAGAGCCGCTGGCGAATCCTTAGTAGATTTTTCTCAGAATTGTATCCTTTGAGTGCAGTGGGCAGAGGGTAGTTGAGGGGCCAGATCTTGTGCAGGGAATACTCTGGAAAGGGGAGTAAGGAGACCGGGAGCCCTTTACTATTCCAGCAAAAGATAACAATAGCTTTGCTCAAGATGGTGGTGAGGGGTGTGAAGAGGAGGGAACAGACAAGTCATTAGAGGTAAGAAATTGAAATACTGGTAACATATTGGCTGCTGGGCAAGGGAAGGATAAACAGTTTAGGGAACTCTGGGATAGCTTCTATCAGCCACTGGCTAGCTGGAAGCTTTTCATTGAAGCAGGCCTGTTCCATTAACTAATTCAATAACAGTTAAAATGTTGATATAAAAATAAAACCTTGAGCTAAAATACAGTGCTCCTCTCACAAATTATCACATCCCGTGGTCTGAAGTTGTTCTGGGGCCAAGGAAAATATTTGAATGCCTAGTTGGTTTTGTTGTTTTAGATTCCTGTACACCTCCCCAGAGAGGCCCGCTGCAGGATGACCCTGACGCCTGACTCTGCAAACACTTCAGGAATCCAGCAAAATGGGAACGCTGTTTTTTTTTTAAAGCTGCCTTTCGATGACCCGTCCACAAGCTCACAGGCATAGATCCTGGGGAGAAGCCGTTTTAATATCAGTACACAACTACCTTTGGTAGTTCTCTATTGAAGAGTATTCATTTAAAGCACCAGTATTTTTATTTACTGTATCGTGGTGATGAAGGTGGTTTTGGTACAGATGGTGGAGGTGTGACAGTGGTGACACTTTAGTGGTGTGACAGTGGTGGTATTTCTTGTGGTGATGTTGGAGGTGTTGTCTGTGGTGATGTTGGAGGTGTTCTCATGGTAATGGTGCTGGTGCTGCTGGTGATGGTGGAGGTATGGCTTGTGATGCTCTAAGTGATCATGGTATCTCTAATGTTAATGCTGCTGATGGTGGTGAGGATGCTAATGGTGGTGTTGGTGACAGCTGTTGGCAGTGGTGGCAGTGATTGTGGCAGCCATTGTTGCAACCGGAATGATGGGCTCTGTGGTGAACGAGGCATCAGTATTGAGGACCACCGTTGGGCTCTGAGGAGTACACACTGCATGTCTTTTTGCCTACTTAGGCCTTGGCTAGGAACCAGAGTTGTGATGGATTGGCAGTGTTCTGACTCGCTCATCTTTGCCTTCCAAACGTGGGTTTGATGGAGACAGGTAGCCGTTTGCCTGTTACTGTGGGAGGCGGGAAGGCAGTAGAACTGAAGGGAGAATTTCGGTGTGGTGCGAGTATCATGTATAAAATGATTTCTTGGCAGGATTGACCATGGTTGGAGCAGTGTCTTAAGGGTATGGGGGAGAAGGAATTGGACTCAGCTGCTTACTGATCTCCTCAGTCACTACTGAACTTTCCCAGCAAGACTTCTGTTTTGTTTTACACACACACACACACACACACACACACACACACACACACACTCACTCACTATCTTCAGACACACCAGAAGAGGGCATCGGGTCTCATTACAGATGGCTGTGAGCCACCATGTGGTTGCTGGGATTTGAACTCAGGACCTCTGGAAGAGCAGTCAGTGCTCTTAAACTCTGAGCCATCTCTCCAGCCCTGACCTTTAACACTCGAACATCAGGCTGTCATTGTCCTTGTCTCTGAATGATTGGTGCTTTCTGACTGTGAGGGCTTGAGCAGTTTTCCTGCTAGTTCTGGTCTCTGTGCCTTGCTTTCCATTTCTCCATGATCCTGCCGTCCGGCGGGTTATCAGTTCTTGTTGACTTATTGGTTTTTTCATGGCTTCGTTCCTTTCATGAAAATACAGATCCTAGGGCTGGAGTGATGGCTTGGCAGTTGACAGCATTGGCCGCTCTTCTGGAAGACCCAGTTTGATTCCCAGCACCCACATGATGGTGACAACCATTTGTAACTCCAGTCCCTGAGGATCTGATGCCCTCTTCTGGCTTCTGTGGGCACCAGGCACGAATATGGTACAGAGACACATTTGCAGGCAAAATGTCCATACACATAAAAATAGAGACAAATCCTCAAAAGAATCACGACAGTGGTCTTTCTATGTACTGTCTTATCCCAGTACCTGATCTAGGTTAAGGAACGTAATTGATGCTAATAAATACTTGTTGAATGACTGATGAAATTGCTTAACTGCCCTCCCTCCTCCTTTTGGACCAACGGCCATAACAGTACTAATCTCATGTGCTTCTCTTGAGCATTAAATGAAGTAATTTGATTAAACCACCTGACAGGACCAGCTGGACGCATGAGGGCTGGCGAAGTCTTGGATTCCTCTTGATATTTTTCTTCCTTGAAACTGTTTTCTCTCTGGTAACTATAGAACAAATTCTGGTTGGCTTCTTGTCTTCGTATGCTGCTTCTCCATTTTCTTCATGACTGACTTTCTTTGCTCCTCTCCTCCCCTCCCCTCTCCTCCCCTCTCCTCTCCTCTTCCTTTCTCCTTCCTCCCTTCCCTCCCTCTCTCCCTCCCTCCCTCCCTTCTTTCTCCCTCCTTCCTTCCTTCCTTCCTTCCTTCCTTCCTTCCTTCCTTCCTTCCTTCCTTCCTTCCTTCCTTCCTTCATCAGGCCCAGGATCTAAGCCCAGGGCCTTTCACTTGCCAAGCAAGGTCTCTGCTAGTGACCTAAAGCCCAGCTCCCATGGCCTGTCTGTCTTTTGTCTTCTGGGTTAGTTCTAAAGAAGATCGTAATAGCTACCTCATGGGACACGAAAGGCTGTTCATAAACAATTCTTACTGTCACTGTCAGCTGTAGAAAACAATACAGGGAGTCTAGAGTCACATAATACACCACACTGGAATCATTATATAATTCTGGTGACTAATGGCATATTTTTAATAATAACCAAGTTTTGGTATGCTGCCAGATAAGCCAACATCCATGTCAGATGGTTCACAGCTGCCTGCAGCTGCAGCTCCCGAGGTTGCAACACTGTTTCTGCCCTCAATGCACCCTGCCCTCACATGCATATTCCCGAATACAGACACATGGGCCTATGATCTAAAATAAATCTTAAAAACACCACACTCCTGCTTTCTTATGGAAGTGTAGGTTGAGAACCACCCTAGATAACAAAGAATGTAAGACCCATTCAATGATTTGAAAAGAAGGGATGCTTAATCCCCGTTCCCTTGAGTCCTTTTGCTATCATGCCATGTTGGTGGCTCAGGGGACCAGGAGAGGTGGTGCAGCTGAACTGGAAAATCTTCCTCACTCTCTGCTCATTGTGGCTGTGCATGGCTGACCTGGTGACTGGGAGCCCCGGCCTTCTCCTGATGACTGCAGGAGGAAGATGCCAGTCTTGTGCAGCTGTGGACGACAGCCTCAGTATTGCCCTTTCATCGTCTTCGTGTTCTGCCATACTTTTATATGCTGTCATGTAAAAGCCAATTGTTTGCGAGGCGTGGTTGTTTGTAAGCCCGACTCGCTGCTACAGAGAAAAATCTCACTTATGTTGAAGGAGTTAGGCCTCTGGTGTTGCTCATTGAACCTTTCTGAACTGTATTACGCCACGATGCACTCATTAGCCATGGTAGCCGTTCAGCCAGGCAGCCGTTTGTCTTCAGTTGAAATCTAAACTGACTCAGTGTTCCAGCTATAAATGACTTTTTAAACGTCTTTTTAAAAGCTGGCAAACTTACGGACTAAGCATCCTACACTGTACTCATTAAGACAGCTGGCCTTTTAATAAGAACTGTAATTTGTTTATTACAGAGGAAAATAGGAGCTCCTGCAGACAAACTCGAATGGTGTCTAACATGCCACCGGGCATAGAATTTGACAAGTCTGGATTTGGACCTGAGCATCTACCGGGAGTTAGGGGTTCTTGTTTTCTTTTGATTTTTTTTTTTTTTTCGGAGCTGGGGACCGAACCCAGGGCCTCGCACTTGCTAGGCAAGCACTCTACCGCTGAGCTAAATCTCCAACCCTCTTCTTTTGATTTTTAAACAAAGAAGGGACCCAATGTCATATGCGTTGTCTTGCTTTCAGGTCCTTTTCCTTCTATTTGGAGACATTTAGTTAGAAAACCCAGCTTTGCTATCTGACATGGCAACGGCTCTAGAATTTGTGAATTCAGTGACAGGACAAGACCTTTGTGAGTGTGTGTACATAGGGTGTGTGTGTGTGTGTGTGTGTGTGTGTGTGTGTGTGTGTGTATAGGTGCCAGGTGCACATGTGGAGGTCACGGGGCAACCATGGGAATGGGTCTGTCCGTTCCATTTATCACAGAGATCTCTTTATTGTTAGCCCCTGCGTATTCCGGGAAGAGGAGGGTAAGAAGGCCTCCTCAGAGAGGGGATATGTGAACCAAAGCTGATGGTTATTTGACAAGAGATGTGTGTAGATCTGGGTAAAACATCCCAGACCCAGAATGGCTGAAGGGATGGGGTTTGAAGTAGGATAGGGACTGTGGGCTTAAGAAACTGTGGTGGCGGGGAGTGGGGGTGGCCAGGGCGACTGGGGAAGAGGGCTAGAGAAGCAGAGGAGAGCAGCAGATCAGGGAGGTCACCGGTGCTCACATACTCTGTGTGTCCCAGGCCACCGAAGGAGGCTGAATGTTACCCTTTGATGGGTAGGGGACCACTTGGGACTTTCAACACGGATCTGTGGCCACCAGCTTCAAATGTGTGTTGTCGAAATGGTTCTTTCAAAATAGACATAATTTTCCTTTATATTTTGTAGAATAGACCAGAGGGCTACCATTTGGCCAAAGGATGCTTTTGGAACTCAGCAGGACTTACATGAGGTAGGTGGAAAAAATTACGGGTTATACCAACAGGAGCTAGCCAGTTTCAGAATTGCCTGTTCTCACAGCACCAGCAAAGACCATGTTTCCCCCCCCCAATTAAAACTTTTCAGTCTTTTCACTCCTAAGCGAACTTTTTAGTTCTGATAATAAAATGTTACTTCTCTAATGTTCTTCCTTGTGTTGGAGCAAAGAGCTTAAAATGGTATTTTCGAGACTGCTCACCATACCTTGGCCCTTGCCCAAGTCCAGCTGTCATTTCTTTGTCTACTTTCCAGCCTCACTTCGGGATTATATAACCAGGGCTGCGATAATTAACATTTGTAGAACTTTCCCTTAATTGAATTTTATCTGGATTTCCCCTTCTCTGTTTCCCACTGACTAGTGTTTGCAGCCTCAAACATAATTGGGCTGACTGTTCATTCGCTGAGCATAACTCAAGTCAATGTCTGCACCCTAGTTCTCCTCATATGCTTTGAGATATGGGGGCCCTGGTTTTCAGTCCAAATCGCATCCCATTACACTGGACAGTGCATTAGTTAGCTCGTTCTAGAGTTTCTTTGAAATATGTAATTGGATTGTAATGTCGGAAATCAGTATGATATAATCAGATCGCCTGCTGCTGCGAATGCCTTGGCTTGAGACGCTGGTTTGGAATACTCAGCTGGTTTCTCTCACCCTCATTAAGTTGGAGCAGCGGGTGGTATTCAGTGTCTCTGATTAGTATCATAGCCAAGAAGATAAATAGGCTTGATACTCAGATGCCCAGGAGAGAAAGGAGCAGCTTCAGGCAGATTGTTAATTTAGCATTTTGAAGATATGGTCCTCTTCTGTCCCTTAGTTCCCAGATCCCATAAAAGGCACTTAAATATGTGATTTATCTTTCTTAGATGATGGTGGTGGTGGTGGTGGTGGTGGTGGTGGTGGTGGTGGTGGTGGTGGTGGTGGTGGTGGTAGAATTGGTAGAATTTGACAGAGAAATTAAACCAGGTGTTTGGCTAAGCCAGGTTAAATGGCTAAATTCACCACAAATATCATTAATCTAACACACATGAGATTGTCGAAGGCTGTTAAATTTCTGTGTGTTCAGACACAGCCTTCGAGTAGCATGTGACTCACGGTGGAAAAGAGCGAGGAGCTTGAATCTGCACACGTGTCTGTCTTCCTTTCTGTCAGCGAGCAGAAAGCAATATGGGAATCCTCAGAGGACTGTTTTTGAAGCGCAATACTAGGGAGTGGGCGTGGCTTGGACGTAAGGGCGTGGCTTAGATGAGGGCGTGGCCTCGAAGAATCACTGTTTTTTTTTAAGCTCGGAGAGAAACTTTGAGTTTTGCGATTGGAAATGACGGGAATACTGAGATGGCTTGAGCAGTTTCTAAAAAGCTCTGTCTGTTCTCCTGTTCCTCCCTGTGTCGCGTCTGCAGATCGTATGGACTGTGCGTAGGCCTTGTGCTTCAGTGTGGAGACCTGGGTCACCTCCAGGCCAAGGTGGCTCCTCCAGACCGGGTGTGAGAACACAGAAAACATGTGTTCAGAGTAGTTCGGTTCCAGTTCACTGGGCAGGCTGAATGCGCAGGCCCACGACCTTGCAGGCAGTTCCAGCTGTGATGAAAATATGCGGCATGGAAAGAGAATGCAGAGAAGCTGGGAGAGAGGGGGCAGCAGAAGCGAGGTCAGCACTGTGGTGTGAGGGACGGTGTGGTCGCACTCAGAAACATCTCAGAGAGTGTAAATCTAAAACGTGTGTTAAACTTAACACTACATTCTTTTATGAAAAAAATCCACTAATATCTTCCTAAATGATGGTCCTATGGGGCATGCATATATATATAAAATGAATGTATGTAGAATATGCATACAGAAAAGTATTCCTAGGCAGTATATGACCAATATCACATTTCTCCATCAGTCTGGAGTATCTAGTTCTTGACTTTGGTTTTTTGATAGGATTTTGGTCTCCATTCTACCCTCTTCACATGTCTCTGGGGCTGTGAATCTGCTCTCAAACACCTGACTGTGCACCTGCCACTCATTCACCTGAGCTGTCTGGCTCCACACACCTGACTGTGCACCTGCCACTCATTCACCTGAGCTGTCTGGCTCCACACACCTGACTGTGCACCTGCCACTCATTCACCTGAGCTGTCTGGCTCCACACACCTGACTGTGCACCTGCCACTCATTCACCTGAGCTGTCTGGCTCCACACACCTGACTGTGCACCTGCCACTCATTCACCTGAGCTGCCTGGCTCCACACACCTGACTGTGCACCTGCCACTCATTCACCTGGGCTGCCTGGCTCCACACACCTGACTGTGCACCTGCCACTCATTCACCTGAGCTTTCTGGCTCCCCCTCTGTAAGATACCTAGACTTACAAATCAATCTGTTTCTCATCCATTTTCATCTTCAGGCCGGGCTGTTTTGCCTTGTCCATATTACTAATAGATCACTTTAAAGCACTTTAAAGCTAGAATAAGGGGAAACAACGGTATTGACCCACTGTAGCTCATAAATGTTATTTCTCATTTAAATCCCCACGAAGAAGCTAACAGGATGGTAAAGAAACTGAATGGGCATCTTTCCCACCAAGCAGTGATGCCACGTTAGAGCCCCAGAGATTGTTAGCTGGTTCTAACAGGAGAGCACAGCTACTCAGGTCGCATTGAGAGAAGAATGGCTCTTCTCCATGGGAGAAGGTTATCTTCCTTGATTAAGCATAAAGCCTCTGGAGAGATACACAGAGAGGTGGGGAAGAGAAGGAAAGAACCAGGTAGCCCTACCTAGATCTGCTGAATCAACCCTGGTGATCAACTGGGTGGCAGATGTCATAGCTGTTACTCAAACCCTAGACTGCTTATCACAGGATGTCAACTAATTTGAATCTCGGATCTTTCAGACTGGAGAGAGGTTTTGAATTTAGTTGGCTCTTTTCAGTCCTTTTAAAAAAAATATTTATTTATTTATTTAATGTATGAGTATGCTGTAGCTGTCTTCAGACACACCAGAAGGGGGCGCCAGATCTCATTACAGTTGCAAGCCACCATGTGGTTGCTGGGACTTGAACTCAGGACCTTCGGAAGAGCAGTCAATGCTCTTAACTGCTGTGATATCTCTCCAGCCCAAGGCTTTTCCCTCTTAACAGGGTGATTCTACACTGTTTTGATTATTCTCATCGCTTATAGTATTTAGTTGAGGGTCCTGTCATATTCTGGGTTGAGACTTCCTCATGATCAACCTTCTAAGTCCAGATGGGTGTCTTAGGGTTTCCATTGTTGTGAAGAGATACCCGGACCAAGGCAACTCTTAGAAAGGCAAACATTTAATTGGGGCTGGCTTGCAGGTTTAGTCCTACTATCATAACAGGAAGCATGGTGGCATACATGCAGACATGGTGCTGGAAAAGGAGCTGAGAATTCTGCGTCTTGATTGGAAGGCAACCAGGAGAGACGGGCATCCTCAGGCAGCTAGGAGGAAGCTGTCTTTCTGCAATAGGTGGCGCCTGAGCATAGCAGGAGACCTCCAAAGCCCACCCCCGCAGTGACTCACTTCCTCAGACAAGGCCACACCTAACAGTGCTACTCCCTGTGGGCCAAGCCTATTCAAACCACCACAATGGGGAAACCATGTTATATGAATGACATAGATGCTGATCACTGTTTTTTACTGGTCTCATTGGTGGTCACCAAGTTATAAGAGGAGGGTAGGGAGTGGCCGAAGATCTGAAATGTCCATTTGTTGAAAGCTGCCATTTTATTTGTTAATTGTACGGTCATTTATATAACTGTCCTCTAAAGTGGTGGTCTGAGACCCTTTGGAAACCAACCGACCCTTTCACAGGGGTCACCAAATACCACCAGAAAATATATATACATCACAATTCATAATAGTAGCAAAACAAAATAGCAATGAAAATAATTTTATGATTGTGGTCACCAAAACATGAGGAACTGTATTAAAGGGTTACACTGTTAGGTTGAAAACCACCACTCTAGAGGAAAATGGTCACTTAAAAATTGTTCACGACATATGTCTCGGATTCTCTGCTGATCTTTTCCCTCAGAGATGCCATGAAGATGTCCTGTGTTTAATAGTGAGGTGTCAGATAGGCTTGCTTCTGGGTCTGCCTTTATCTAGTATGTCAAAACACCAGCCAGGCGGTCAGCCACGAGATGAAAAGCTCTTAAGAAAGCTATGTTTTAGATCCTCCTTAAGTTTCTAGCCAACAATCTACTTAGTTTGGGTCTTAGTTGACCCCATCAGTCACCCTAGCGATGTGTTTATACTTCTAGGGTTGCTTTTAAGTTGGTTTGACTTCATGAAAGTAGGGAGATTTCTGGGGTTGGGGATTTAGCTCAGTGGTAGAGCGCTTGCCTAGCAAGTGCAAGGTCCTGGGTCCCCAGCTCCGAAAAAAAGAAAAGAAAAAAAAGAAAGAAAGAAAGTAGGGAGATTTCTATATTTATGTGTAGGGTCCACTTTCATGTTCAACAAACAACCGTAGAGAAGATGCTTAAAGTAATACTGGATTTAGTCCCGAGTTGTGTGGTACTTTGACTGGAGTTCTACCTACCAGGACCAATGTCTTCATTACTTTTCTATTGCTGTTAATAATACTCTGACAAAGCACCTTAAGTGAGAAAGGGCTTATTTTGGATCCCTGTACCGCAAGTGTACACAGTGGGGAAGACATAGTCGCAGGGACAGGAAGTCAACTGGTTACATGCACCACACAGAGGACAGAGTGGACAGGAAGTGAGGCCACCTTGTGGTTCCTACCTAGTGACTCGTTTCCTCCAGTAAGCTCCACTCTTCCAGGTTCCATAACTTGTTCCAACAGTGCCACCCGTTGGAGATCGAATGCTCTAACACCTTTATCTGTTGAGGTAAAGTCCAAACAACAGAATACCATGTAATTTTCAGAACTGGTGTAGGTGATAAGGTATAGGTGACAAACTGAGCATGAAACTAGTACTCAATGATCTGATATCAATAGAAAGCTTCATCGAGTCTTAGTGACTACTGTACAAAGGTGATGATGATTTTAAGTGTCTACAGAACATCAAAGCAAAGGGTTAGCCCTTCCTTCACATAGTACAATTGTAGAATGTTGGTTGTGTTATGTTTGCCCTAGTAATTCAACATCACCCTCAGTGTCTCTCCAGTGTAAAGATACATGGATACTTAAAATTTGTTAAAAGTGGAACAGTCAAACATTTGAGTGCTGTCTTTGGTCTCAGTGTGTGTCTACATACACGTGTCTACATACTGTGTCTCTGGGAGGAGGGCATATGTCCTTATCAGCATGTAGAATGTATGACAGAGATATTTTGGCATCAGACCATAAAGACCTCAAGAAGGTAAGAGTTACCTCTTGGTATTGTTTGGTGATTAGCTCCAAGAGCCCCCCCCCACCCCAACAGTTATAAAATCCATGGATTATTAACCCCTTATGTAAAATGGTGTGGTATTCATAAGCAATCTGATCACACCTTCCTGCATACTTTAGCTCTTCTCTAGATAGCTTAATACCAATTTAAGATACAGTCCAAGTAACTATTACACTGTATTGCTAAAGAATGCATATTCTGTGTACATCAAATACAGACAATTTAACAGTAATTTTTGACCTGTGGTGGGTTGAATTGATGGATGCAGAAATTCACGAATTTGGAGGACTGGCTTTACTGTTTGAGATGTCTTCTTCAAAATTACTTTAATAATTTTGCCTGTGAAAATAAATAAAATGAAATAGCCCATGAAAGGCTTCCATGACGCTCCAGTGTTGGCCGAGAAGTGTTTTTTCCTGTTAGGAAAGACTGCTGCATCTTTCTATTTAAGTTAAAACCCAGCCTATAGAGTTAGACCCGAGTTCAGGTTCTACTGAAGACTATTTTGAAGCATCTGACATCTTCTTGAGACAGGGTTTCTCTGTGTATCTCTGACTGTCCTGGAATTCATTCTGTAGACTGGGCTGGCCACAGACTCAGAGACCTGCCTGTCTCTGCCTCCCGAGTGCTGGGATTCAAAGGCGTGCGCCACCACGCTCAGCTGAGTTTTCTATTACTATTATGGTATAACAGGTCACCAAGACCTTAATGGCTTCAAACATCCATTTCTTAGCCCATGGTTGTATAGAGCAGCAGGAGTCTCTCCGCTCAGCTTTGTGTGAAAGAGACATTAAGGCATCAGCCAGAGTTTTATCTGGAGGAGGGGCCATGGGAAAATTCCTTCAGGTTGTTGCTTTAACTCAGGGTCTTGTCACAAGACTGTCATGTCTGCCCCCTTGCAGCTTGGCAGCTGGGTATAGCGTTCAACTTCTGAGTCTGCCACACTCTGCTCATGTGACTGGCTGGCTCTCCCTCAAGCCAGCTATATTGCTCGCAATCTGCCTCTGTTTCTAATTCCTCTGATGAAGCCTTCTGGCACCAGCTGGAAGAGGCTCTGCTTTTAAAGATTTTACTTGATTTGGCTAGGCACACCCAAATAATGGCTGTATCTTTTGCCAGCTGAGTTAGAACTCAACTACCTCTTGGTGGGGGTCGGGGGGGAGCCCTTCAAGCCAGCGCATAGATTAGTATTTGAATAACCAAGGTATGAAAACCCTGGGGGCCACCTTTAGGGTCTGGCCTGCCTTCTAATAGAATTACAGTCTTCCAAAACTAGAGAGTTCTGCAAAGCCTTACCCTGAGTCTCAATCATGAGGTGGGGCATTTATCCTTGAACTATTTGCCATGACCTTGGAGCTTGGAAGGAGCTGGCTGGCTACTAGAAGCCCGAATTTCCCCCTTCCACGCTGGGAATGCGGTTTGTAGAGGATGGATAATTGGATGTCTGGAAGCATCAACTCCAAGGTAATTTTCCTCTTGGCTAGATCACGGCAGGATGTCGCTGGACTTTTTTTTTTTTTTTTTTTTTTTTTTTTTTGGTTTGGTTTTGAGTCGGAATAAAGTGACCTTGCTCCCCTACCAAGGGTTCTTCTTCCCCAGCTGGAGCAGTGTCCTGTGAGTCATTTAATTTTAGCCACCCTTTGTTGTCAGTGTCAGCTGGGACCTCTCGTGGCCACCGTTGTCATGGTATGAGTCCTAATTCTCATTCCCAGGTGAGTGAGGCAGACAGCCAAGGAGCTGGACTGCTTTTAGAGCTGGTCGATTCTCCCCCTTTCCTTCAGAAGCCACTCTCCAGCCAGGCTGCTTATTTCTAGGAGAACCAGGTCTGGAATCCTAAACGGCTGCTGTAAGTAAAGGAAGAGGCCACGCCAATCCCAGCAGGTAACCACATTAGCTTGGAGAAGCAGCTGACTCATCCTCGTTTGCTTCCTCCTTATCAGCTGTCCCCATGGTTCCCCAATTCTTTGCTTTGGTGCCACATCTCCATTCTTTTCCTTTTTATTCCCTTAATTCCCGCCCCATCCCACTTCCGGCTACTAGTTCCCGCCCCCTCATCCCACTTCCGGTTACTAATCTCTCGCGCCCCCCCCCACGCCCACCTCTATTTTGATGAGAACCCGAAGAGTTCCATAACTGTTAGGGGTCAGCCCATGCCGCAGTGTTTGCTGCTTTCTGACAAAAGGATAAATGCAGAAACCACGTGGCTCAGGTGCTTTCCAGGAAGGTAACGTCCATGAATAGCTCTTCCATTTTTATGTGAATGTGCATACATGCCTATGGGTCTTAAGGCCACATTTTGTCTGGGTGCTATGACTTTTGCGTTTCCCTCCCTCCCTCCCGCAAGGAAATGATTATGCATTTCAGTACTATTTGTTGAGAAGCAAATGGATACCCAGACCCAGGACTGTTTTGGAGAGTGGAGAGGGGGCTGGATAGACGAGTGAGCACTGTCAACGCAACATCCAAGAAGTTCGCAGGGACACATACCAGGGTCCTAGAGCTTAGCTGTCCTTGCATGGATGCATTGCCTGTCTCTTTGCATGTTAGACAATTACAGCGCTTCTTGGGGCCATAAAGCACAAGCCTCAGGGCAGGAAGATAGAAAGTTTTCAGATTTCCTGACACAGTATTAGCATTTGGGGAAATAGCTATGTTTTCCAGTACGATCCGTCATCCTTACGAGACAAGAGCTTCGCTTAGGACTTCCAGCAGGAAAGTTACTGGTTTCCAATATTCAGCAATATCCAGAAAGTGAGTTAAAGTAGTGCCTTCAGAAATGAGAATGGGCTTGGGGGCTGGCAGGGAGGGGTCGATGGTTTGCCCAGTGACGCAGAATGGACAAAGTAAGGGATCAGTGGGTTTTCTGTAGCGTTCATTTCCTACCGAGTTTAGTTAGTTTAGTTTAGTTTTTGTTATGAAAATGGATGTCTGCCTTGTGAGTGCAATACCTCTTGAGGCCAGAGGGGGCCTCCCTAGAGCTCTCTAGAGCTGGAGATTTAGCTCTGGTCTGGCGTTGAGAACCGTAACTGGGTCCTCTGCCAGTGTGCTTACCACTGAGCCATCTCTCCAGCTCACTGACATTAGTTTTGAGTTTTTTTTTTTTTTTTTTTTTTTTAAAGACTGATATAAAGTGCTGTAGGAATGGCTACAAGAGGAATACTGTGATCAATACTATAGAGCCCAACAACTGAGGACAAGACAAAATGGTATGGCTTTCTCATAGCGCTTTGCTTCTTAGCAATTCCCCCCGGGAAATGCACTCTGTAAGCGATACGTGTTTTGTTTATGGAGGAAAAAGCCGTACCTAGAAAACCTCTGACTCAGAATATGAGATTATGAAGGTCTGTTTCCTGTCCTGTGATTTGCTTGTTAGTTTAGTGAGGTAAGGACAAGAAGAGTCTCACCATAAGCTGTGATAATCAGAGCTCCCCACCTCCAGGCTGAAATCCTTTGGCTGAAAGGAAGAGCTGTTCTATTACTGTGTGCTGCAGCTGTGCCATTTCTCGTCTTTTTTAAAAAAAAAATGTACGGACAGGATGCAATCAAGATCTGGATACTTTGGTCAGCACTCTGGCTCCCTGGTAGGAGTAGCTGCCTCTTAGTTCTGTTAGCAAGAAAGTGAGGGAAGCTTGTTAGCATCCTGCACAGAGGGGAGCTGGACTGTGTGAATGGAGGTGTGGCCTGACGCAAAGCATGCTGGGTTATAGGCATACAGTCCCCGGGGAGACTAACTACAGCTTAGCGCCTCTACAGGGAGAGAGAATCTGGGCTTCTCAAAGCAGCAATTCCCTTTCACGGGGGACACCTATCACCACTGGAAAACACGGAGTTACACATTGTGGTTAATAACAGCAGTAAAGTTACAGTTACAAAGTAGCGAACGAAAATAATTTTTTTGGTTGAGGAACTGTATTAAGGGGTTGCAGGGTTAGGAAGGTAAGAACCGCTGTCTTAGAGACATCAACATTGGAAGAAGCCCCATTTTGTTTGGTGAGAACATTGAGAGTCTCTGAGTAGCCCTTTGGGAGGTGACCTGTTGATCTCGCGTACCTCATATTTTATAATTCCAAGTGTGTGTGGGTCTAGATCCCAAGGGAAGGTCAAGGCTAGAAGACAGTGGGTGTGGCACCAGTGCAGGGAAAAGTACTTGTCCCTGGGCTGCGGTATTAATCAGGCAACCAAGATACTGTTCAGGGTGGGTCAGGGTCTCAGAAGATAGGGCACTTTTTCTCAAGGTCTTTATAGACCTTGGGGACTTTTATTAAAGTTTTCTTGCTCCAGACCTCATAAATCGGAACAAAGATGATATGATTTGGGGAATGTATGTATTTTGTAAACTCTCAGTGGGTTGTTTGTTTGTTTGTTTGTTTTTTAAATAACCTTGGAGTTTATTAACCAGAACATCGGAGGGTCTTCAGATTCAACACTCAGAGTCCCATCCTTCCAAAACTAAAACTGACAGGTAAAGACAGTCTTTTTACTGATAGACCCTACTGTTGTCCCAGCCCCCAAACAAGTAGATCACTGTAGTGATGTCAGATTACCAGACACAGACAAGTTCAAAGAGGAAGCGCCCTCCATCCAGCCCTCCTCATACATACACACATGACTGGCTCATGGTTTCAGAAGATGCAGTCCATCATGGTAGAGAAGCTCTGTTTACATCGTTCCAAGTAGGAAGAAGAGGGAGGGGACCTCTCATTCTCAGTTTGCTTGCTTCCCTGTCCCCTTCAGTGGGCCCTTCATAGGAGGATGCCAAAGAGGATCTGGGGGGGCTCTGGGGATGTCGGAGCAGGGAGCAGGCGAGTGCATGTAAGCTAAGGAACGGTCTTGTGTGTTCATCGAGAGCGTACGTGGGCTTGGGAGCTTATGCCCATGATTATGCAAACTGAGGGAACTATAGTAGTAAGTAGATGTCTAGGGACTGACCCGCATCCCAGGTTTTCAGCAAGGTTCCTGTTCAGTGTGCTTCACATCAGAGCGAGAACTACGTGCGCTTCCTAGAAACATCAAGGGATGGGAAGGTGCCGCCAAACCCCTTCCTAGAAACCAGACATGAATGGCTCCTGCTCTCTAATTGCACGCTCGCAGATGAAGGCTCCTCAGAATAGTTCTCCTGCAACCCACCCATGTGGGTGTTCTCTCTCTCAGCCCCGCTAAAGTGGGGCCCGAGTAATTGCAGAGACGGGAAAATGAGTATTTTCTAAAAGGAGATGCGTGCGCTCTATTGTGTGAAAAAGAAAAGTTAACTTTAGAAAACCGTTACCTAGGCTGTGCAGTCTTCTCCCCGGTCCTCTCATAGGGCGTGCTGGGCAGCCAGGAGTGATTATCATTCCTGATGGGAGGGTTCTTTGCAGTGTTATCTCCCTCTTGACTTTAGGTGCCCTACTATGGTGACTTTGTGGGTAAGCTCGGGAAAGCATCAGCAGGCTAACCAGAGTCTGGAGACACCATGGTCTTGCAGAAATCATGTAGGAGAAGGGCTGGACAGCAGGGTAGCTTCCAGACTGCACCTTTGTTTCTCTGTAGAGGGGAAAGTATGTCTTTGTGCGAAAGGTCACCAAGTCCGATGTGATTGGTTCGGGAAATGGCTGGGTTGTCAATTTCTCCTTCCGAAGCTTCCCAGCTTCCCAGCGTGGATGTAGGGAAATAAAGCTTTGCTGCTTGTTGACTGATTAACTGCTTCCTTGTTGGACTGGAAGCTCCAGGAGGAAGAACCTGACTGATGTCAGTCTCTCAGTCTTCATGCAAGCCTTGAGAACGCAAGCATCACGTGGCTAGCACATCTGCACAGACCCTGCCAGTGCAGGGAGGTATCCTCGGGGCTCTTTGGGTTAGCTCTACGGTGCCTCCTCCTGACTGGATAGGCTAGGTATCTCCCATCATTCTCTGGGCAGACATAGGGATGATGGCGGCATTGGCTTACAGTTCAGTCTCTGCACTGTTACCCTGGGATCCGTGCAGACCCATCCTACAGGGTGTCCATGTGAGGAGGACTCTACTGAGGAGGGCTGTGGGACCCAGCAACAGGGAATGGGGTGGCACGTGGTGGGGACAGAAGGGCTTCTGAGATCCTTCTGTTCTACTGTCTTGTCTTTGTTCCCCAGCAGTTATCTTCCCTTCTGCTTAGAGGTTTCCCTGGATTGCTGACGTCCGTCCCTTCTGCCTTGATCTTATTTCCTGGTCCTCCTCCTCCTCCTCCTCCTCCTCCTCTTCCTCCTCCTCCTCCCCATTCCTTTATGCTTGGTTCTCTCCACTGTCTCAGAGAGGACCAACCCAGCCATGGGAGTAGATGTCCTGCGTTACTCACTGTTGTTCCAGTGAGCATGCATGAGGGAGAAGGTATCGTAGTGACAGCCGCTGGATATTCCCAGCTGTTTTCCAGGTTATGGCATCCGAACGCACTCCCACTTAGGGCCCAGAACCTTCAGAGTCTGATGTACCCCTGTGTCCCAACATCCCTTGCTGCTCCTCTAACTTGGTCGCTGGTTCTGCTCCAGTCTTGGTACCCACGTGCGCCAGCTTCTGCACCTCCGTCCTCGGTGTACGCACAGGCTTGGTTTTCCATTCAATAGAAGGGGACTCCAAAGTCATTTAGAATGAGGTTCCTGGTAGGTAAATGCAGAAGTAAAACCCTGGGAGGTAGATCGATGAGTCATGAACAGTAGGCACCTTGTGCCTCTCCACATGGCCAGACCTCTTCCCTACAGCTGGCCCTCCTAGCAGGGGCTCTAACCCATTACTGTTATGTCAGCTTCTTTTTACAGATGATGAAAAATAAGATTTAGAATAGCCATTATGCTTGCCCACAGTCGGGCAGGATACAGACCACAGAGGGCATCCCCTGTGGTTCTGTGGGAACCTGAAAGCCATCTTTTGAGTTGCAAATTACGAAAGAACACATAGGATCCTGAGCCAGGTTGCTGGCACCACATTTAAAAAAAAAAAAAAAAAAAAGACTGGGAACGAATCTCTTCGCTAGAATGCTTGCCTAATGTGCAGGAAGCCTTGGGTTCTTCCTCTCCACTGCCTAAAACCAGGTATAGTGAAACACATCCATAATCCCACAACTCAGGGGGATAGAGTCATGGGGATCAGAAATTCAAGATCATTCAGAACTCTAGGCTAGCCTGGGCTACATGTGACCCTGCCACTAAATAGAGCATTGGAAATGCCCACCTCCTTTTACACAAGATTCCTTTAAAAAAGTCAGTGTGAAATACGTTTACTATGAAAACATTTGTCCTAAGCCCCCGTAAATATACCACTCAGTCATACCAAGTTAATACGCCTTTCTTCGAATCCTTCACACCTGAATCTTTCTTCATCCCAGAGACCTGAAATTCTGAACCTATGAGACAACTCTCGCCCTTCCCCGACCGGCCCCCATCAGTGCTCTGCTTCCTGGTTTTATGGGTTTTCTACTCTCTCGTCTAAGTGGAATTACACAGGATTGATCTTTCTCCGGCTGGTTCGCTTCATTCTGTGGTAGCCTCTGTCAGTCACTGTCTTTCACTTGAATTTTGAGGGATGTTCTCTGTAAGGTCATCCATGTTCTGAGTGTCCATTCATCTGCCTGTGGACCCTTGGGCTCTGTCACCTGGGATTAGTCTCTGGGGGGTGCCATCGCAAAGCACCACAGACTGGGTAGCTTAAACAGCAAAAAAGTATTTTCTCACAGCCTTAAATTTGAAAGTTCAACATCAAAGTGCCCGCTTCTTAGTTTCTGATTGATTGGTGTCCACCAACTGATCGATACCCACCGACTGATTGATTGGTTCCCACCAACTGATTGGTTACCACCAACTGATTGATTGGTCTTCACCAACTGATTGATTGGTCTTCACCAACTGATTGATTGACGTCCACCAACTAACTGGTGTCCACCAACTGATTGATTGGTGTCCCCCAACTGATTGATGGTCACTAATTGATTGATTGGTTAGTACCAACTGATTGATTGATACCCACCAACTGATTGATTGGTATTCACCAACTGATGGTTACCTCCACCTTATTGGTTACTTCCAACTGATCGGTGTCATCCAACTGATTGGTGACTAATGGCTAGATTCTTCTAGAAACTTGGTGCCCTTGCTCTATCTGCTTCTCCTCTCAGCAGTCTTGAGCTCTCAGCTGCTGGAGACATGTCCCAGCAGGGAGAAGAGGGTCACGGAAGTCATCCACTCTCAGGTCAGGCTGCTTTGTCTGAGCCTTGGCTAATAGGAATCACCTCTGAGGGCGGACAGCGTGCATGTCATTTCCTGAACATATCTGTGCCTGGTGGAGGAGGGACCTGAGTTGCTGAGGTGCCCACTGCCTTCAGAACACCTGAGAATGTTTCAAACATCCCTCGGGGAGCATCGTGTAAAAAACACTGCTGTGGTGTCAGCTCAGTGGGTAAAAGCAGTGGGGAGAGCTGGTAGGGGGAGAGAGTGATGCTGGAGGAAATGCTCTGGTAAGTAGGCATACGGGAGCATTTAGAAAGCCGAGTGTTGTGAATTAGAGGCACGATGTGAAGGAATGGGGGTTGATATGATGATATTGGACATGCATGAAAAAGAATGTGGGGGCAGTCAGAAGTAAGGGTATGTGTGAAAGACGAAGAGTTGGAGGGTCATGTTAGTATGAGGGTGGTAGGTAGAGTAAGGGATGTGCTTGCAGAATAGGGTGTGGAAGTGGGGGGGTTGAGGTTAGCATGAAAATATATATAGTACCAGCATTTGGGGGTTAAGGTATGTTATAGTATATGTATTTGTGAGCGGCTTTGGAAGCAAGGTGCATGTGGGAGGTGTGTGTGTAGGTGTGTGGGGCAGGCAGGGGTGGAACCTAGAGTGGGGTGCCTCCAGTGTGTGCCTGTGTGTCATATGTGAGGGGGCGAATAGTGTAAGAGTGCCTGTGTTGGCAGGTTTGGGTATAGGGAAAGAACCAATGGCTTTGCTTCCCATGGCAGCCCTTGTAGCAGCTGGAGGCAGGCGGGTGGAATCGCTCCTGTAACCTGCTGAGCTGTCCCACTGTGGCCTCGAAAGTGCCCAGCCTGGACTCAGGCATGATTCATATTCACCTGCCAGGGGAATCAGTTTGCCCGGGGCTGCTGCATCATGTGTGCGTCAGTCTGCATGACTTGTTCTTACTAAGAACCTGGAAGAAATTAAAAATGCGACACGAGGGGGTAGGCGGGAGAATGGTACGGTAGGCTGCAAAAGATCAATTGCTCTCCACCAAGCAGCTGAGTTAGGCTAAAGGGACCAGGGCCGTCTCCCTAGACTCCGGTCCCCAGAGGAGGCAGCTGCAGCATTTCCCCCACACCCCCTGCAAAAGAAGTAACTTTAGAAGGCGTGCAAAGCTGGGTGAAGGAGCCCAGAAGCCCCTCCTAGGTGCCAGGCAGCCTCTGCAGCTGTAACTCTTTGTGTGCCGCGGTCTGCCGCAGTCTGTGTCTTGGAGGGACGGCGGCTTTTATGAATGGTAGCCTGGGAGTGGCCTAAGGTCTGGCTCCTGATGTCAGCACAGTGAATGAACAGTTGCGCGGAGGAGCGGTAAAGCCTCAGCACTTGCGAAGCGGACACCTTCTGAGATTGGCTCTCCAGATGCAGTGTCTCTTGCTGACGAAAGCCCAGGTCCCATGTGTCACAGATAAACCGTATATACGTTAGGACTCGAACGAGCCAGACATTGAAGCCGCATGAGGACCAATGCGCATCTGACTCGGGGACCAGCAGCTCCTTTCCCCCCGAAGCAGCAGCATTTAGCCGAGACCCCTTTCCTGCCAGGCACCGGTCGAAGGTGCCGGAGAGCTGCAGCCGCGGAGCTGTGTGTTAGGCACCCGCTTAGCTGGCTTCATGTTCTGCTTTTGTTGGCAGAATTCCTTGCTGAAGCTCCAAGCCCTCGAATCGGGTCTCTGCTCCGCGTTTCTGACCACCCAGGAAGAAGATGGCCAAGTGCACGGAGCGAAGGACCCGGCCCCAGCTTCCACGCAGAGCGTGCCTGCGGACAGCGTGGATCCTGCAGGTAAGAGGCAGAGTCTGGGGACGTCCCGTGTGGTACTCAGGAGACAGCCCAGCCTCCCTCCGCCGGGACTCCTGGCTCAAATGATGCAACATCAAAGCCCGAGCCCAGGAGCTGCTGAGAGGAAACGGGAGGATTTAGGATTAGCTCTCGAGGAGGCAGACTTTATTTAAATGGGAGTCAGCTGAAAGCGTCAGTCACAACTTCTTGTCATTTGCTCTGTAAAGAGGAGTAGTGTGCTCTACTTGGCTTAGACGGTCCTGTCTTAAAACTTAGCAGCTTTTGAGATACTGAGGACCAGGGGAGTTTCTCTGTGTATAACTGATCTTACGCTGATCATTAAGCACAGTAGGCAGGGGCGAGCGTCCAGCTCTTGGCTCATTCCCCTCGTCATGTATTCCCTTGTTCTTGGCTTCTTCTGAATTCTCCTTTCAAAAAGTCTCAAAATGGGTCTGAATTTTTTTTTTTCCTTCGCTTTTTTCTACTTTCAATCCTAGGGACAGCTGATTGGCTAGCCAACAGAAGGCAAATTAATGCTCTCAGGAAGAATTTGAGAGGAAGGAAATAGCGATTTACCTGAGGAGGGAGCTTCTCCTTCTCTGTACAAATCCGCCAGAGGCTCGCTGCCAGCTCCCTGGATTGGGGGCGGGCCTCAAAGGGCTTAGGGGAGCTCGCTCTAGAAGAGGCCTTTAAATCTCCAGGGGTTAGAGGAAGAGATTGAAAATGGCAATTCAGTTCAGCAGCACGGACAGCAGTTCTTAACACACTTCTGTTTAAGAATATCTCACGTGGTCTAAGCAGGTCGAGTGATCATCTGCAGCGTGGGAGTTTGTTTCAATTAACAGTGTTCATAGGAGCTGCTAAGGGTAGCTATTCCCCTTACTTACATTCCTATGAAACTGTGAAGGAACTGTTTATGCATTTGGTGATAGTCACTTTCTGAAGTGAACCGTGAAATAATACTTGTTGGCACGAGGACCCGAGGCCTAGGGGGACATAGTAAGTGGCAAAAGACTTCCCTGTGGCCACATGCCATTGACAATTGATGGCCTTCTTGGGTGATAGGTAAGCACCCCTCCTGTACTGGCCACTGTGTTTGGGTCAAATACTGGTAGAATACTGATTGGGTCAGGGGCCTAATCAGTGTTTTAAGTCAGATTGTCAGACATGTGGTCCCTCTTCTTCAACCCTGTATTTTTGCTTATTTATTTATTTATTTATTTATTTATTTATTTTATTTATTTATTTAATATCTGGATCATAGTCCCCCACCCTTAGTCAGCCTCTCCCTCTCCCAATCTCCCCAACATATCCTTTCTTTCCTTCCCTTCTCCTCTGATAAGAGAGAGGCTCTCCCTGGGTACCAACCCACCCTGGCACATCAAGTCACTGTAGGACTAGGCACATCCCCTCCCACTGAGGCCAGACAAGGCAGCCCAGTTAGAGGAACAGGATTCACAGGCAGGCACCAGAGTCAGGGACAGCCACCTGTCCACCCCAGTTGTTGGGGGACCAACATGAAGACCAAGCTGCACATCTGCTACATATGTGGGAGGAGCCTAGGTGCAGCCCATGAATGCTTTTAGCCAACCCTGGATTTTGTCTCTTCTAAAAAATAGCATATGCAACACATACAGAAGTCTAACGCAAAATTATAAATTAACCTTTGAACTGTCTGGTGTTTGAATTAGCTGCCCAAGTATCTAGCCTGGAGAGTTTAGTATTTGTTATTATGTTAGGGATAGATGCTTTTGGGGGGTGTGTTTTAATGATTTTTAATTTTTGAATATCAAGATGATTTTATGCTTTTTTTTTATTATGGGTAGATTGGGCTTTGAACAAACTTTAAAACCCTCTCGTGAGATGTAAATAAATTGTGAATTTATCTAGGGTCGTTCACAGAACTGGGCAAGCAAGACCTTCTGCGTTCAGTGAGTGACAAGTTGAAGGGACCGGGCAAAAGGCTCCTTTGAGACGGGGCTCTTGGGTTGGATACTGGATTTTTTAAAAAATTTTAGATTTATTTTTATTATTTTATGCACCACATGTGTTGTGCTTGAGGAAGGGGCAAACCTCCATGTAGGTACTGGGAGAGGAACCTGGGTCCTTTGCAACACTAACGAGTGCCCTTAACCCTCACGCCAACTCTCCAGCCCGTAGACTGAATTTTAAATGCAGAAAACTTGAAAGTACTGAGACCTCTGCCCAGGTTATAGACTCTGGAGAAACAGAGAAGGAAGGGTTTTCGTGGGCCCCCAAGAGTTTCTTCATCCAGCTGAGGAATTGTCAAGTTGAATTTGTAAAATGGTTCCATGGGATGAGGTTTGGTCTCACGGCACTCCCAAGTCACACTTTCACATGAGGAATTGTCAAGTTGAATTTGTAAAATGGTTCCATGGGATGAGGTTTGGTCTCACGGCACTCCCAAGTCACACTTTCACAGGAAGCCCGGGCGTTTTTTTAACTCACGCTGGTTACAGTTGGGAACAGCAGTTTGGCTTTTGCTAGTCAGAATGTAATCACAGCATTTGTTTCCATATTTTTCCATTTCCCAGCTCTTCCTACCGCGTCGTTAAATTCCTGGCCTCCTCATTTTTGCTATTTTCTTTCTCTCACCTTCCTCCACTCTCTCACTCACTCACTCACTCTCTCACTCACTCACCCACTCAGTCACTCAGTCACTTTCTCACACACTCACGCATGCACGCGTGTCTTGCTTGTATCTTATTTCAGGGCCGACTACTGGGTATTGGATAACCAGTCAGGGGGCTGCTCCCTGGGGAAGACCTACTTCTCTTACCCTCAACAGTTGCCTGAAGTCCTTTGTCTAGGGGTGGGCCCTGTGGGATGTCCAAACCTTCCGTGGTCACAGATCGATCAGCAGTTTTTAATCGATAGGAAGTGTATATGGATTTCTGGGGTTATTTTATCATCATCATCATCATCATCATCATCATCATTGCTATTTTGGAATTGTGAGTTTGTGTGTGTGTGTGTGTGTGTGTGTGTAATACCTGTGCATGAGTACATGTGTGTGCATGCACATGCACTTAAATCCCCGTCAAAAAGAGGACTGTATAAGATTATCCCAAATGTGTGTATGCCTGACTGTGTGCATAGCAGAATACATTTGTGTGTATGCCTGACTGTGTGCACAACATAGTACATCTCTGTGTAAGCCTGACTATGTGCACAAGGTAATGCATCTGTCTGTGTGCACCTGTGTACTCAATGTAATAATACATTTCTCTGTGTTTGTATGCCTGACTGTGTGCATAATGTAATACATGTGTGTGTGCAACTGACTGTTTGCACAACACAATACATCTGTGTGCATGCCTGACTATGCGCACAATGTAATACATCTGTGTGTGTATACCTGACTGTGTGCTCACTGTAATAATACATCTGTGTGTGCACAATGTAATACATCTGTGTGTGTGCACAACATAATGCATCTGTGTGTATGCCTGAATATGCTCACAATGTAATACATCTGTGTGTATGCCTGACTATGCTCACAATGTAATACATCTGTGTGTGTATGCCTGACTATATGTTCAACGTAATAATACATCTGTCTGTGTGTACCTGACTGTGTGCACAATGTAATACATCTGTGTGTATGCACCTGACTGTGGGCACTACATAATACCTCCCAACTCTTGGTAAAGGAATTCCCTGCCTGTGTCACAGGGTTTCTCAAAACCATAATAAAATAGTGAAGCAGGTGAAGTTAAAAAAAAAAAAAAGATTATCCCAAATGACCACAAGTCCATAGAAGATTATATTAAAAATGTAATCGCCATGTTAACAGTAGATTTAATAATTAGTATAAGCAGGGATAAAACCCACCCAATGATTTTTATAGGAATTCCTGGATATGATTTGCCAGCGATGACTACTAATGGTAAGATTCCCAAATAGAAGTCGACGTCACTATAAAAAGGTTTGGATTCAATTTAGACTTAATTAGTACATGACTTGAGTTACTTAAAATCTCGAAGTACAGGTGTGAACTGATAGAAGGGCAGCATCTTGTCTGGTGGTTCAAACCTTGGTCTCTAAGTCAATTCATGGGTTTCGAAGTTTCTACTCACTCGGTAAGATGCCTGGCATGGCATCTTGTACTATGAAGCCAGTTTCAAACCGTGCCTGCCACAAGATTGGATCTCCCGGTGCCCTGTAGGCACGGTCTGGTCAACAACATTCTAGAGACTTCTTACACTCCCCCATCGTCATCAGGAAGATTTACCCACATGGAGGCTTTCACTCTTTACCTTAAACAGTTTTGGGTACCAGTCCCAGAGTCTGCATATTTTATAAACACCCTGAGCAACAGGACCCGAGAGTCAAGAGGATAATTTCTCGCAGAGAGGATTTCAAGGCTTCAGACTTTGCTTTACCGTTGTTATCAACGGACCACAGGACACTTAAGACTCAGAGTCCAGGGTCAGACCAGTCAACTAGGTCATATCAATCAATCTAGGTCATATCAATCAACTAGGTCATGTCAATCAACCCAGGTCATATCAACCTTCACACATTAACATTGAGATTGGAAAGGTACTCATGCACCAAAGTCACAGGCAGGGGAGATGGCTTATGGACAAGGACTGGGGGGTAGATACATCTTAAGAATACAGGGGTCTTTGGAGCAAAGTGATAGGTAATTTGAGAGCATTGGGAGGTCCATGAACTGTTTTTGCTTGTGGAGAATTGTGGTTTGGGGCTAAAATGTCTCTCACATACTTGAGGAGTCCTCGGACCCAAATATGATCTCGCATAGGTCATCCTACCTGTAACTTGTCAAACACATCATGTAAGATAGAAAGTGATAGTGTGTGGGTCTTTGTGTCGCCTTCTGGTTGACCCTGCTGCCCTTATGAATGGGGCGACTCCTGTCAGAAGAGTCTAGAAATCTAGCTGACTGGCTTTCTACTGTTTTAGGGTAGAATAAGAGTCAGTTAATCATAGCCCGGAAGAGGGCCCTCTCAATGGCTTTAGACATGGCGGTGCCTTGAACTCTGACTCCCTACCTACAGAACTGTGAGAAAGGAACTTTCCATCTTTACTAGCCCCTTAGCGTCTGGCAGTTTGTCATAGTAGCGCAGACTGACTAAGACAGAAATCCATTTGGTAGTATCAAAACTCAATGTAGTTGGATCTGCATTTAGGGCTCAAGTGAATATTTTCCTTCTGGTCTCAGTGAATGCCTATGCTGGTGTCACTGGGTGGAAAGTGGCCTGAGGGTTGTCTCTATGATGGCTTTCCACTTTGCAGTCTGCACAGAGACAGTTTGGCATTTCTTACGGCCGAGTGTAGCCCTCGTTCTGTTTCTCCAAGGATGACTGTTAGAACGGAAGTTACGGTCAGCACTGTCCTTAAAGGTAGCTGAACACCCACGGCTCCAAACCTTCATTTAGGAGCGCACAGTTCTTCTTCTAAGATCTTGATTTGAGTAAGACAGTGATGTAGACCATCTGTTTTCTCTTAGAGGTTTCCCTGAGAATGATAGATCTTGTCTTAGTCTCTGTCAAAGTGGGCGCTGTCTTCTTATCCTTACCTCAAGACACCACACTTGACCAGAGTTGCGGATTACTTGGAAATAAATGCTAGTGAATCTCTAGAGGTCGTGGTTGCACAGAGTGCAAAGTTAAAAGGTAGGGATGAAGCTAGATGCTGGACAAGCTTCCCTGAACTCAGCACCATGTCAGAGTATCATGAAATATGTTCTTGTTGTAGCTATAGCTTACAGTTGGATATAGAGAACAGGGTAGTATCCTAGGTGTACCAATAAGTGGATATCATCATTCATATAACTGGATCCTTTATTTACCTGTGGGCTAGCCTCAGATAGGCTATAAAGGTTTTGTTGTATATCATTTCAACCTTGGAAGCTCACAGAGTCCCCAAATACCTCTTACATGCTTCGTTACTTATGGGGCTGTGTACAACGGCATGGGTTTTGTGTCTATATGTTTGCAAACCCTTCTTGAACCCTCTATCTATTATTGTTACATATAAAATAAGTATATTTTTATGTTCTAAATAAGTATATTCTTTATGTTAGTGGTCTACACCAAATGCTATATCTCCCTGGCCTCCAGCCAGTAGTACATGCATACATTTTGCCTGTATGTATGTATGTATGTATGTATGTATGTATGTATGTATGTATATATATATGTATGTATGAGTACCATGTGTGCATGGATCCTCTGGAACTGGAGTTACACAAGGTTGTGGGCTGCCCCATGGGTTCTGGGAACTGAACTCCGATCTTCTGTAAGGACCACGAGGCCTCCTAACCACTGAAACGCATCACCAGGCCCTTGCTAGAACTTTTTGATCTTCTCAGAACACACCACCTGCTGCTTGAAGCACAAAACGGCTACTGATGTGCAAAGTAGCCCGACAGTAATTGCCCTCAGTCGACTTCAGCTGGGCTCCATTTTGTGTCCCTTCTGTTGGGCGCATTTGGTGATATTGGATATGGATTTAATAGTCACAACTAGGGTAGGTGTGTGCACTACTGGCTGGAGGCCAGGGATTCCTGCTAATCATTTTCTATAATGCACTGAAGCTGTGCCCTCCCTGACCCAAGGCCTCCAGCTCCCAGTGCCAGTAACACTTGGGCTTGGAAGTGTACAATGTAGCATTTGGTGCAGAACACTGACATAAACATACCTGATCTCTTGGCTTGCTTCCAATGGTTGAACGGATATTTCTGTCTTATCGTAGTAAAGTCAGGCTGGTTTCATCACAACCCCTAGATTAAAGAGGAGAAAATAACTCTGGAGAAGTCAGTGAAACTTGTTGAAGGTGTCACAGGCAGGGGTGGGCGGTGATTGGGAACAAAGAAGATGGTTTGGGATGGGGACTTCTCCAGTTCTTTCCCACTAAGTGCAGCTTAACTTAGTCTTCTTATTTAAAATCTTTCAGATTTTGAAATGAAGTTGGCAGCTTGTGTGCACTTCCTATAACTGCTTTGTTTTGAAAATGACTGTTTGAATCTATGCTTTTTTAAAAAAATGATTTATTATTTATTTTATATGTGTGCACTGTCACTGTCTTCAGACACACCAGAAGAGGGCATCGGATCCTGTTACAGATGGTTGGGGGCCACTGTGTGGTTGCTGGGTATGAACTCAGGATCTCTGGAAGAGCAGTCAGTGCTCTAACCACTGACCCACCTCTCTAGCCCTTGAATCTGTTCTTACACTGAAGTTCTACACCCCAGATTTGTGGTTAATTTGTCTGTTTTAGCTCATTGTCCCCACAGTCATTTTAGTTTCTCTGGTTCTTGTGACTTTCTGGTGTATGCCATTTGATTAGTACTGGATTGAATTAAAATATTATTCATGAATATGGGGAGAGATAGTTTAGTTGTCATCAAATATTTTCATTCACAGGCATGGGGCAGGGCAAAATGATCAGGGGGACCCCTGTTCATCAAATCTCGTACCACCATGGGAATCCATAATTGTATCAGTTCAAAAAATAATTTAACGCCTTTCAAGCTATGGGCATAAAGCTTTCCTTTTTATTTTAACAAAATAACAATGGCTTTATGATTATCTCCCAGGCTACCCCTGCTGTGAATCTTTTGTATCAACTTTCTCGTTATATCCCTGTGTTCTGAAGAACTCAAAGGCTGTTGCCTGTCGAGCTAATAACTCCATGCTTGTTACATACTGAGAGCAGATGGGGCAGGTCCTTCTGGCTTCATCAACACTGGTCCACATTGCCAGTCATCTGCCCTCATGGTGCCTCCCACAGTTTGAGACCTTGACCTTAGGCTGTTTGGTCCAGCTGGGGCTGGAGAGATGGATCATTGGCTGCGCTTCCACAGATCCCTGGTTCGATTCCCGGCACCTCCATGGTGACTCATGACTGCCTGTAGTTCCAGTTCTAGGGGATCCCATAGACTCTAGACTTCCTGGGCATTAGGTACGCAGGCAGTGCATAGCAGGTAAGACACCCACACATATTAAAAAAAACTACAAACCAACACTTATCATTTTAGAACTGTAAACAAAGATTAATATAGGATCTGTTTGCAAGCATTGGGACTGACATGTCTGTCAAAAAGATATTAATTCAGCTTTGCCCTTTGCTACATATATCAAGAGAGTTTGCATTGATCACAAAACATGGCCCAGTTATTTGGTTTTATTTTTAAATGACCTTGGTATGAAATGTGGACCATAATCCTCTTCAAAGGCTAAATATGTTATATTCAACACTCAGCTTTGTTCTGAAATAATAACCCCGCGCATGCTTTCATGAGCCAACTTGGTGACTTTGTATCGGCCATTTAATCTTCCCTACCTCAGCTTTCTTTTCTCTAAATAGCAGCAAGGCCGCTAAGCACTGTTGGTTTTGTTGTAAAACTGCACAGAATAAGATTTGTGAAACATGGCCCATGTCAATCCTGGTGTTTGTTCAAGAAATGCGAGCTGTTATTATCTTTAAGTTTTAATTTAGGTTATTTTAATTTGTGTGTGTGTGTGTGTGTGTGTGGTTTGCATTTGTGTGTTTGCATATGGATACACATACATATCTTTATGAACCAGTGGAGGTCAGAGGGCAACCTTTCGGGTGTCGAGTCTCTTCGTCAATGCTCTTCCTGAAGATTGGATGCAGACTTGGGGGCAAGTTCCCGTGCTCTCCACATCATCTCCATAGCCCACCTCTCAACAGGTGGTCAGTCTTGCCCAGTTCAGAGTGTATATCCCATTAGTTCCAGCTTACGATGATTGCATATGGCTTTCGATACCGACTGTCTCATAATGTCTAATGTTTTCAGGGGGTGGGGACAACATTCGCAGATGGTTTTGCAGATCTCTGTTGCAGTCTCCAATGTGATTGACACGGTTCTAGCTTCCTTAGGCGGAGGGTATCTACAAAGACAATAATCTGTAGAGCAGGTTATTATTATTATTATTATTATTATTATTATTATTATTATTAATCGCCACTCTCAGAGCTCAAACTGCATTTGCTGTAATAGACGTAGCGTGCGCTCTGCCTATGAGTCCAGTTAATTTTTCTCCCGTGCTTTGAGAATGACCTCCGCAGTGTTGGGGGTATGTACTATTACACTGACACCTTTTTTAACCAAAGGAAGCATTTCAAAACGCATAGATGGCCATGTCCTCATCTGAGGTCATTTCTATAGCTTCCTTTTCGAAAGGAAGTATGACTCCTATAACTGTTAACTGCCAGATAGTTATGTAAGCTGCTAGTGCAACCCAGAATCCCTTGCATTTGCCCTGATGCTCATGGCCACCTTGGCCTGGTGATACTATCCTCCACCCTGATTGACCTCTTATCCAAGCCGGTCCGTCTGCTTCCCCAGCAGCCACTACATCGCCATGACTCTAGGTTGACCTCATGCTCTTTCCTGCCTTCTTGCGGACCTGTTAGCTCCTTCAGAAGCTTAAATATTACACCCTGGTTTGGAGAGATGGCTCAGCGGTTAAGAGCACTGACTCTTCCAGAGGTCCTGAGTTCAAATCCCAGCAAACACATGGTGGCTCACAGCCATCTGTAATGAGATCTGATGCCCTCTTCTGGTGTATCTGAAGACAGCGACAGTGTACTCACATACATGAAATAAATAGATAAATCTTTAAAAAAAAATTACATCCTTACAACCCAACAGAACCCACCAGATATTTTTGGTTGCTGTCCTAGTTTGCTTTCTGGCGCTGTGATAAAATGAGGAAGCCAGGGCAGGAACCTGGGGAGGAAGCAGAGGCGTGTGGAGGAGGAGCCTAGCTCTCAGGTACACTTCTCTGACTTTATTTCCATGCATCACACACAGCTACTCTTTTCTTTTTTCTTTCTTTCTTTCTTTTTTTTTTTTTTTTTTTTTTTTTTTTTGGAGCTGGGGACCGAACCCAGGGCCTTGCGCTTTCTAGGCAAGCGCTCTACCACTGAGCTAAATCCCCAACCCCCACACACAGCTACTCTTACAGAGGCCCACCATACCCATCTAGGGATGGTGGATGCAGTCCTCCGCCACCTATTAGCAATGAAGAAAATGACTCAAAGGTGGAGGAGCCATAGGTCATTTTCATCTCCTCTTCACAGGTGACTCTAGGTTCACGGCAAGTTGACAGATGAAGCCCACCGTGACATTTGAGCTTGTTTCCATAGCCTTCCCTTTGGGTGCGTACCACCCTTCATGCTGTCTGCTCTGAGGCCACCAGGGCCAGAATGTTGAGGCTTGAAACTTGCTAAGATCACGGGCATGCTTTGGACTCATTTCACGCCCCAAACCACCAAGGTTCCCGTAGCCATTGGGATATATCTGAAAGTTGCCTACGGGCCCATCACAATGGCAAACCCCAGAGTACAAACAAGGAGTCTGCAAGCCTCTGGTTTACACAGCCGAGCCCTCTCCAGCTCTTGCAGAGGTTTATTGAAAGTTTGAGCTGCTTTTGAAAAATCCGCATTAGGAAGATCCATTTTTAAATCTGACTGAGTCACTGTAGTGTAACATCTGCTTCTGCCTGGGGTTGCAGCCAGATCAGAAGTGGTCTCTTGGCCTCCACATACTGGAGGTAATTATTTCTCAGCTTTGCGTCCTCTACTGTTCTTCCCTCCCACACCGCCACCAGAATGGGTCAGCCTAGCTCTACATCTTCCTGACAGGACAGAAAGGCAGCTTCACATGACCATGATGCAAAGCTCTCAGAGCAAGTGTCAGGACACTGTGAGTCACTCCACAAATGCCCGCTGATACTCTCTGGAAAGAAGCACTAACGGAGAGGTCCAAAACGTTGAGGCATACATCGACTGACAGCCCTCATGGTGTACCCTGTAGGTGCACCTAGGAGGTTCTTGGAATATTACTTATCTTCCTCATTTTGTGATTGTTACTAAAATGATAGTTCTCAAGGGGAGCGCCGATCATACCTTTATATGCCTTATCCTAGTGTCTCACCAAGGATTAGCAGGCAAACTTTGTCTTCCTTTTAGAGATTTTTAAAGATTGTGTTCCTGGCCTCCCGCTTGCTTTGTACAAGTGTGCAGCCCCCGAACTCATCCCCAGCCCAACCCTGGGAAGTTTAAGATGAATTTAGTCTAACGCTGATTAGTTTAATAGGTGTGGGTAGCCAATCAGATGAGCATCTTACACGTAATTCTCTTGATTAGACTGAAAATTTCAAAAACTACGCTGCAATCACGTCTAGATAAACGCATATAATACGAAAAATGATTGGCACGGATATGCTGCGAGGGTGTGAGGATGTGGCTTTATTTAAGGTCACCCTTGCTTAGCCTTGTGAGGGAGGTTTCATTTTTCTCATTCAAGCCGTGAAAAAAAGAATGAGTTTTTAAAAGTTTCATTTTGTGGCCAGTGGGGGAAAAGTTGCCAAGCTTGACCGAGTAAGTTTGACCCCCAGTACTCATATTTTAGGAGATGAGAGAACCAACTCAGTAAAGTTATCTTCCGGGCCTCACATGGTATACATGTGTGTGTACATACACGCCAGCACACATCACACACACACACACACACACACACACACACACACACACACACACACACACATACACCATTAAAACTTCATTTTGGTTCATACCCCTTAGCCAGTGGAAGACCTGCCCTTAATGTGACCTCTCTAAAGGCCGAGGGACCTGGAAAAATGGAGCCCATCAATGAGGCGGACTAAAGTCTCTTGCAACAGCCAACTTTATTCACAGCCTCAGACAGTTTACACTCCGAGGGTTAAGAGAGGTCACGGGAGTGAAGTTCTCATGAGTTCAAGTTGTACACAGTCATGAGGTCTGTGGCAAAACCATATCTTTCCATGGAGGCATATAAAGGATAGTTTAAGCATTTAATTAACTAACAGCAGCCAATGGTAACGAGCGATCTGAAGTGAACTCACTCCTACCTGCTACACCTAGGACGAGCACAAAAATATGTCCCAAGAACTAGTCTCCGATTTGAAGAAACCGAGGTCACTAGACTCCCGTTTTGCCCTTTGGAGGGTTCTCGCAAGCACTTAGAATTCTCCCACCACTTCATTCCCGGACCGGGTTCTGACAGGTTAAGATATCTTCCATTTCGCCTTTCAAGAACCCCAGCTGCAGGCTGGAGAGATGGCTCAGCGGTTAAGAGCACTGACTGCTCTTCCAGAGGTCCTGAGTTCAATTCCCAGTGACCACATGGTGGCTCACAACCATCTGTAATGGGATCCAATGCCCTCCTCTGGTGTGTCTGAAGGCAGCAACAGTGTACTTATATATAATAAATCTTAAAAAAAAAAACCAAAAAAACAGCCTCAAATTTTATATTACTGTGGGTTTTCTTTTTCTATGATTTATGATACATATGTTACCGAGATTTTTGGAAGTTATAAATAAGAATGTCGGGGTTGGGGATTTAGCTCAGTGGTAGAGCGCTTGCCTAGGAAGCGCAAGGCCCTGGGTTCGGTCCCCAGCTCCGGGAAAAAAAGAACCAAAAAAAAAAAAAAATAAGAATGTCTTTTGTGCTTGCCTGAGTACTCCATTTGTAAGTGGAGTACTGTGTTGCTTGTCCGTAGAGCAGATCTCCTCTTGTGTCTTTTCACAGCCCTGTGTGTTTTATACAAGGAAACAGAAGGAAGCCAGCAAACTGGCTGAATCCGCCCCTACCCACCCAGCATACAGTTACCAGGCTCTTGGCTCCCATCCCCTTCCCCGTAACGTATCATGCCGTGGACCCTGGCAAGCTGCCCCTTACTTCGGAAGAAACAAAGATCATGTCCTTAGGATTCTGGAGAAGCCACCAAGCTCTAGGTGGCCACACGCTTCTCCCTCTGCTGCAGTTGGTTGGAAAGGGGCTGCAAACTCTGTTCCCAGATGGCAGCACTGGCTTCGAGTCCTGCCTTGGCCTCTTTTGAACAGAGAGCCTGGTGAATCTGTCTACACAAGTATATACACAAATACACTTGCCAACTGATTTAATTAAACTTCTTCTCAATTCAAATGGTATGTTTGGACAAGAAATTACCAGTTGTAGTCATCCTCTAGAGGAACAGAACCTATAGATTAGTGTACATTCTCTCTCTCTCTCTCTCTCTCTATATATATATATATATATATACATATATAATATATAGTATATGACATATTTAATACATAATACTATAATGCTATAATTTAATATATAATTCTATATACATATATACATACGCATATACACTAAACATATGTATACATATACGCATCTACACATACATATACATATATGTATACTATATTATATATGTATATCATACATTTATGCATGTGTGTATATGTTTATATATACACATATATACACATATGTATATACATATTTTATATGTATATGTATATATGCACAGTATATAATATACACAATTACATATTATATTATACAATGTACATGTATTATATAATATGCATAGATGTATATTGTATATTTATATTTTATATATGTTCATATATAAACATAAATGTATATGTATATGCACATATATTTATATATACATACACACACATATATAAACGAGATTTATTAAGACAGTTTACAGGTTATCTATATTCCAACAAAGGCTTGTCTACAAATTGAAGGTCTACGAATTCAATAGTTCTTTCAGTCCACAAGGCTGGATGTCTCAGCTGGTTTTCACTGTGCTCCACAATCCTGAAGAAATAGACTGTAACGGCAGTGAAAGGGTGAACTTGCCAGCAAGATTGAGAGCCAGAAGCCAGAGAGCAAGCTTCCTTCTCCCATGTCCCCTAGATAAGGCTGTCAGCAGGAGGCGTGCCCCAGATTAGAAGTGTGTCTTCCCACCTCCAAGGATCTGGATTAAAGCCGTGTATCTGCATCTCAAATGATTTAAATCTGGGCCGGGTGTAGTGGCACACATTTTTAGTCCCGGAATTTGAGAGGCAAAGGGGGGTGGTAGATCTGTGAGCTCGAGACTAGACTCAAGTGTTTCAGGGATCCTCTGGGAGCATGCCTACCTTTCATCTCCCCCTTAGCACAGGGGAATCTGGACTGGCCCTAATGGGCACTAAGGACCTAAATTAGGAGGGACGGGGAGGAGGTCACACCGAGAATCAGGCTCAGAGCTGGCCTGCGGGGGTGGGGTGGGGTGGGGGGGACCCTGCAGCAGGCTTTGCTTTCATTTTGATTTTGTCCAAAGCACAGTTATGTAATATTTTAGAAAGCAGAACAGCCATTCCTAACTCTGTATATTGGAGTTACTGTGTAATCTCTTTGGTTTCTCCTATGAATGTATGCATGCATGCATGTATGTATGCATGCATGCATGTATGTGTGTACATACGTACACATGTATGCATCTATCTATCTATCTATCTATCTATCTATCTATCTATCTATCTATCTATCTATCTATCCATCCATCTCTCCCTCCTTTCTTTTTTCTTCTCTTTTCTTCCTTTTTGTTTTAGGGTTTTATTACATATACTTGTATGTATGTGTGCTTGCACGCATGATGTCAGGACACATGTGAGAATGACTTTGATTTGGATTTGGTTTCCTTCTCCAGCCATGTGGGTGCCAGCGGTTGAACTCAGCTCCCTCAGCCTTGACCTTTGCCCACCGATGCAGCCATCTTCTCCCTGGCCTGGAGTATCACTCCCGTGCTGTGAACTTTGTGCTTTCTGCCGGGCACGCTCTGCGCACTGTGCATGCTGAAATGGCCTCGAGTTGGAGACTGACTCCTCCTCCCTCTTCTTCCTCTCTTCCTACCTGGCAGATAGTTCTGTTAACCCCCTTTTTCCTCACAGCCTGTATCTGGTACCCAAACTCTGATTCACCCTTAGCTTCTCTCCGCGTACCCTCCGACTCACTCAGATAACATCCAGTGAGATCCTTGTGCTGTGCTGGCCGGGACAACTCCTTCTGGAATTGTCTTCCAACACCTTTGTCGGTGGCTCTGTAATATTTTCCATCCAGGTTTTGCGCGAACAAACATGACAGTGTTTTGAAAGCTTTTCGTCTCTCCAGAAGGGAGACGCGACAGAAACAAGCCACTGACGTTATGATCCACGACAGAAACAAGCCGTTACCACTGACACTACAATCTTTTTTTTTTTTTTAAATTTTATTTTATTGTATATGAGTACACTGTAGCTGCCTTCAGACACACCAGAAGAGGGCATCAGATCCCATTACAGATGGTTGTGAGCCACCATGTGGTTGCTGGGATTTGAACTCAGGACCTCAGGAAGAGCAGCCGGTGCTCTAACCACTGAGCCACCTCTCCAGCCCGACACTACGATCTTATTTAGGAACACGGCAGCCTCGAGCTCTCTGGTCACTTCTAAGCCTGGATCTCTCATCTCGTCTCCCCAGACCCCGTGCCAGCTCATAAGGATGCACAGGGCGACGCCGACGGTACGCCGGATGACCTCCAGTCTGCAGGGACCAGCCGGCTGCTCCATCACATCACAGATGGCGACAATCCGTTGCTCTCGCCACGATGCTCCATCTTTAGCCAAAGTCAGAGGTTCAACCTGGACCCCGAGTCAGCTCCATCCCCACCCAGCAGCCAGCAGTTTATGATGTAAGGAGGCCTACGTCTTCGCTTCCTGCAGTTTCCCCCAAAGACCTTCATAGCACTACAGTGAAATTCAGCTCTGAAATAGGGCAGACGTGCCCGTGGGTTACTCCGTCAGACCGTGATAAAGCAAGGCTTCTCTCTCACTCCCGTTGGCAATACCGTTCTTTTACCGAGGTGTGGGGGGTCCCAGAGAGAGACGGTCACAAGGATCAAAAGACACGTTGGGTGCTTCGGAAAGAGTGAAGAAGCGTGTGTCTTTGCACACTTCTTTTTTTTTTTTTTTTTTTTTTTGGTTCTTTTTTTTCGGAGCTGGGGACCGAACCCAGGGCCTTGCGCTTCCTAGGCAAGCGCTCTACCGCTGAGCTAAATCCCCAGCCCTTGCACACTTCTAAAGTGTCATTCTTAGTTAGCTCAGTGTGTTTCCCAGGCCCAACAGTAGAGGGAAATATACATTGGCAAGTTTCCCCTTCAGCAGCTTGTTAGGTTCCAGAAAAGTAGTATCCCGAAATAACCACGGTCCTCCCCAGAGTCAACGGGCAGCTAGCATAGCAGTCTCCCTCTGTCCGTGCCAGACGTGACCTCCGCATCGGTCATTGAGCAGCATCCCCCTGTGTGCCCAGAAGTGTTCCCCTGCCCCCGTCTGCTTGGGGTCAGTTCTGGGATCTGTGTTGTGGTCCACTCTAGCTTTGCGCAAATACTTTTGACGCGTAGTAAAAAGGAAGACGCCCCTGGCCGAAGCCTGCTCTCTTTCCATGCCCCTAGCGCCTCTCCCGCGGCTTAACTGCCGTTGTTGAGTTTATCCAGGGATCATGGATGATGAACAGGGCGGGCAGAGTGAGTCACCGCAGTCGCATGGAAATTTGCGGGTCATGTTGAGACTGTGGAAATATTGTCTGGAGAGAGAGCCACTCCTTCTGACATATTTGAAAGGGTTTCCCTATGTCAGAATAGTTAACTACCCATTTAAGGCTTGCTTTGAAAACGCCATTAGGTGCAGCTTGCACAACCTGTTGAAGGGCGCACCTCAGCAGGGCCTCTCTTCTGAGTCCCAGGTCGGCCTCACTCTGCTTTGAAATATGCATCTCTTGTGCTGATATTTTGACGTTTGTATACAAAAGAGTCCCCAACAAGATCATCAGCCCATATTGCATGTCACAAGGTCAGAGGTCAACCCAAGGGATGACTTGGTACACTAGCCGCGTAAGGAGCTGCCGCCTGGAATTCTGTGATCTCCCAGGGTTCAGAGGTCAGGCAGCCATGCTCACTGAGACCCTTTCTGAAACTCTTTGTCCGTCTGTATAACCATGGCAGGCCACGAAGCTCTTCCCGATGCGGTGGTGGGGATGGCAAGGAGCCCCAGACCATTACGCAGCTCACTAAGCACATCCAAAGCCTCAAGAGGAAGATTCGGAAGTTTGAAGAGAAATTTGAACAAGAAAAGAAATACCGCGTAAGTACCCCAGGGTTTAACGGGAAGGCCCAGATTGTGTCTGGGAAGCATGCCGGTTTTTCTTGGGTCTCCATCCCTTGGTTGTGGCTGCTCCCTTCCTTGCTGGAGGACAGCTCTGTATCCACTGGTCACCCATACCCCACACCAAGAGCTGAGCTTAATTGAATCCGATGGCGAGTCTGTCCTGCTCTCACCTGTAGGCAGCTAACCTCTGTTAGGAGACTTCCCACTCGCTATAGCTCTTATTTCCCTGGTCTTTCTGAGCATCCTTATTGACACTATGTTTTCTTTAATTAATTAATTAGTTAGTTAATTAATTGACTTTACATGCCAATACCCCCCTCACATAGATCCTTTCCCCATTCCTCCCTTCTTTGAGAAGTGGAGCTCCCATCTGGGTATCACCCATTCACTACTCTCCCCACTTAGACCCCACCCCCTGCCCCCGGCACATCAAGTCACTGCAGGACTAGGCACATCCTCTCCCACTGAGGCCAGATGAGGCAGCCCAGTTAGGGGGACAGGATCCACAGGCAGGCAACAGATTCCAAAGGACATGCAGGACAGGAGCTTATCATAACTGCCCTCTGAGATGCTCTACCAAGCAGCCAATGGAAAGCGATGCAGAGACCCCACAGTAGATGGGATCTTGTGGAAGAGTTGGGGGGAGGATTAAGGGACCCCACGAGGACAGGGATTCCGAAGGAAGACCAACAGAGTCAACTAACTAGGTTTTCTAGATCGAAAATTTGGAGAGCTTCCTGTTGCACTTCCTTCACCCCTGTGCTGATAAGAACTTTGGGACCCAAAACATGTTCTTCCTCGTAACTGAAGAATATAGTGATGGAGAATTTTGGGTTCTGTATGTTGGTTTTTTGTTTTTTTTTTGTTGTTGTTGTTTTGTTTTTGTTTTTGTTTTTGTTTGTTTGTTTTTGCCATGAAGGGACTTCACGGTGGGTGAGTGGTGACTTCTCAGGTGCTACCTGCCGAGGCCACTCACTAAAACCAAACAGAACCATCTTTCTCCAGCAGACCCCAGTCCTTCTGTGGGGCCAGCAGGGTTACCAGCATGGCTTTGTCTTCCCTCACACACGAAACCGCAGAATCACAGAGAAGTGTCTGTTTGACCAAAGGAGCCTATGTTTGCTTTCTTGGTGACCAAAGAGTAGAAAAAAAATTCAAGTTCACAGGGAGTTGCATAAAGACAGTGTGGGTCTCTGGCAGACAGCCCAGAACAGCTTGTTATTAGAATAAAACAGAGCAGGGAGCAATCTCTCAAACATCTTGAAATATTGAAAGGCTCCCTAAGCACTCGGTACAGAGGCAATCGGAAGGTGTCTGTGAGCGCGTGGTAAGTTTTGCAGCAGAGCGATGAGTGGGTAGTGGTCTGTTCCTCCCTTCCTGTCCTGCGTGGCTATGGCTTTGAAGAGAGAGTTTAGGGAGGGGCATCTAGTTTTATAGGAAGGGCGCCATCAGACTGACTTTTACGGCTGTCTGAACCAGGATGCTGCATGGTTTCCACTGAGCAGTCATGACTACTCTCTGTTCACGCAACAGGGTTGCCTCTGCCTACCGTCTCGGTCTTTATCCCGCAGATAAATAAGCCCCGATCCACTGAAGACTTCTAACTAGCTGTGAGCTATCTTTTGAGGCTTGGAGCAGTAAGTTAACAGAGAACAGACCTGAGTGGTGGTGTCGTAGGGTTCTTAGTGTCTATCTTGGGTAGCCCAGTGTTCTGGTAGGAGCTGGTTTCACCTTTGGTCTACTAGAGTTTACCAGACCACCATGATGGACAGCTCTGAGTGACAATGGGGAGTGACAATGGGGGTTCTATTTCGAGCTCGTTAACACCTCTGCCTTTCCTGAGTCTGACTGTTTTAGATTGTAATCCAACACAAAGCCCTGGCAGCCTCCTGTGTCTGCACACGCTACTTCCTATTCTGAGTCATACAGCAGTAACTGAAATTTGAGGACACTCTTGAAGGAACCAGTGTGACCCTTACAACCCTGCAGTGTTGGCTATGAAGGGAGCAAAAGGTCCTAGGTATCACCAACCTTTTAATCTGTCTGAGCAATACAAGCAGGCCACATGATGGGCTCTGTCTTGGGAGGAAAGGAAGGGGACCTGTGCACGTTAAATATGTACTGGGTCCCCACCTGTGCTGTGCACATGCATTATTTTTTTCTAAATCTTATGGCCACTGATGGTTGTCTGTCTTACTTAGGGAATTTCTCTTGGCATCTTTTACCCTGCCTTGAGAAGCTTCAAAGGCAATGAAAAGACAATCGGTCCCGTCACTCCCTGCCTCCTAAACGCATCCACACATGTACCCGCCCCCACACACATGCACCTACATGCACCTGCCCACATGCCCACATACACACGCATGCACGCACCTATCCATGCATACACGCATGCACACAGGCATGCACGAACAGAGGACAGGTATAGATGCTAGAGCAGTAGGCAGGGAGGGTTGATAATTCACTACATTAGTGTTTACCTTCCCCCCCCCACTTCAGTCAGCACCTTATATATCCTAGGAAATGGCATCTGGTTGTGCCTCTTGTCAGGTGCCAAGCTGTGGTCAGAAGCCTGGCAAGCCACCTGCCTGCTTTCCTTCTCATCCGTCGGACAGTGGTGTTACCAGCCTGCTGGTTGTTTCTGAACCTTAGCTCCTGCTGGGCATCTCGGCTTTTGGGATGTCTACATAAACACGTCTTTCTGTCTCTGCCAAATGTAGCCCTGGTTAGAAAGGGCAGTTCATCCAGATGTTCACTATGTTCTCTCTCTCTCTCTGTCTCTCTCTGTCTCTCTCTGTCTGTCTGTCTGTCTGTCTCTCTCTCTCTCTCTCTCTCTCTCTGTCTCTGTCTCTGTCTCTCTCTCTCTCTGTCTCTCTCTCTCTCTGTCTCTCTCTCTCTCTGTCTCTGTCTCTCACTTGGTTTTTCAAGACAGGATTTCTCTGTGTAGCCCTGGCTGTCCTAGAACTTGATTTGTAGAGCTGGCTAGCCTTGAACTCACAGAGATCCACCTGCCTCTGCCTCCTGAGGGGCTCAGATGTTCACTATTAATAGAACACCTTCGGGGTTGGGGATTTAGCTCAGTGGTAGAGCGCTTGCCTGGGAAGCGCAAGGCCCTGGGTTCGGTCCCCAGCTCCGAGAAAAAAAAAAAAAAAAAAAAGAACATGTTTAAACTGGGCAGAGCCAGCCAGACTTTTTCTTACCCAGTGACTGAAGAAACAGGCCCAGAGAGGTGACATGAATTTAAAGAGTCACACAGCCAAGAACCTAGTTAGGACAACTCAGGTCTTTTCATGGTCGACCAGAAGTCTTTCTAAAGTGTCTTATGAATGACCTTTCTTTGTAGGAATCTCCCACAACAGTATCTGCAACAGTAACCTGGTGGCCTCACTTTAATCACCCCTAACAAAGCCTGTAGTTGTGAGTTTGGGTGTCTGACCATAGATAGACATTTCCATTCAGGCACAAAGAGGCCTAAAAAAGCCGTTATGAATGTGTGGAAACTTCGGCGGCTTGGGCGCCATCTTCTACGCAACCTGAAGTTAACCTTAAGAGAGCTTCCCCAAGGGCAGAACCATCAAAAGAAAATTCATTTCTGCAACTGATTTCGGGCTTTCAAGTACTTTGCCATAAAATCCAGCTTCCGAGTCCTCCTCCACCCTGCGGATAGCAAAACACTTACTACCCTGTTGGTCACTGGCTTGAGCTCCTAGTGTGTTTTGTGTGTTTGGTGTATTCCTTTGGTGGTGTGTCGGGTAGATCCAGTGAGCTTCCCTTTTACCTGCGTACACACGTCCTTAGTCTGGAGAATCCTCTGAGGGTTCTAGAGTCCAAATGTAAAACTCGGGCTGTCAATATGTCTAGACAGCTAAGCCCAAAGAATTAGGCTTACACACCAGGGTTCTAAGCATAAGGCTTCCTTCCGGAGACCCTAAGTGGGATTCCATTAAGCAATGTCGTGTCCCATGTCGTCCCCCTCCTTCACTCCCCATGACCAAAGCTTTGGGCAGCCCGTGTCTCTGTCCATGGTTCTGGCAGTCTCGGGCTCCATCACGGGAGGGGCAGTGACTTTTCCTTCAGTCTTCCTTTCCACCTTGTTTTTCGATGTATGTTTCTGTGTCACCCCATAACTGACGGGATCATTCGCGGTGAACACAAACTCTTGTGTATCAGATGATGTCATGCAAAGCTTTTGTGTGTGCCTTTGTTAAGTACCCTGAATGTGCTCTGCCATCATCCTGCGTCTCTCACTGAAGACATCGCTCTGGTCGCACATCTTATGGGGGGAAGTGGGTCTTCACGGAGTGGCTATTAACAGTGCAGGCACAGGTACCTCTGTGAAAGAGGCCTCCCAGCCCTCCCAGCCAAGTTCCTAGGGTCGTCTCAGGTGGGGGTAACTCTCTTGAGCCTGCTTTTAAGTTAGCATGGTAGCTTTGGATGGAGATTTACATTATGATCTGTGGCATAGAGGGAAAGGGTATGTTGCCATATTTATTCATTCATTCATTCTTCATTCACTTTACATCCCACTCACTGCCCCCTTCCTGGTCACCCCTTCCCATAATCCTCTCCCCAACCCTCCCCTTCTCCTCTGAGAGGGTGGACCCTCGTAGGTATCCCTCCACCCTGGCGCATCCTCTCCCACTGAGGCCAGACAAAGCAGCCCGACTAGGAGAACATATCCCATGGATAGGCAACAGCTTTTGGGACAGCCCCTGCTACAGTTGTTTGGGACCCACATGAAGACCAAGCTGCACATCTGCTACATATGTCCAGCCCATGTATGCTTTTGGTTCATGGTTCAGTCTCTGAGAGCACCAAGGGCTAGGCTCACAACCAAAAATATTTTGCCAGTTTTAATTGACTGATTTCTCTTTTCTGGGGACAGTTCACTTTTGTGCTGAGAAGGAATTTGGAAGTGAATGATCTGACTGGCAGAGTCACACATCTCCCTCCATGTGTGTGAGTGTCAGTGAAGACACATGCAGAATTCCTTTGAGGGTTTGGCGGGAATATTCCTGTTACCACCTGTGCTGCTAGTGAGGATAAGCCGGTAACAGTAACATTTACCGTCTGACCTATCACTTCTGCATTGTTCAGCATGCACCCAGAGCTGCTTTCAGTGTTTCATAGATATTAATCCACCACAGGAACTCTGTGAGGGAGACACTGTAATCCTCGCATGTTTAATATGTGAGACGGCAGAGCGTGGAAAAGCTCAATCATCTGCCCAAGGTCAGATGTGTAAATTTCAGTTTCACGCCAGCTCAGTACCTTGGTACCAATAGTGATTAGAAATAGGGCTGTTCCCTCCCAGAGCAGCTATTGGACAATTATCAGGTTTCAGAGACCGTGGGGGCTGCTTTCTTGAGCTCTAAGGACATGACTGGTGGGTACCCAGCCTCCCAATTGGTTAGTGTTTCCCTGCAGGGCCCAGTCCTAAGCCACATATAAAGCATTCGTCTTTTGTATTGTCATCACGCTCGTCTCTATTGGCAGAGTATGACCTGGCAGTGGTATGGGTGGTGGATGGTTTATGACTGAGGGTAGATGGCGGGGTGCACTGGGATGGGTGGAAATGTGCTGGGTGCCTTGGCATGCTTTGGAATAACGCCGGTGGAGGAACAAAGGTGCAGAGCAATTCCACTCACGGGAACTTTGCCCCAGTGTCCAGGTCGACGTGTCTCTGAATTCCCTGCGTGGCTCCGCTGTTTAACATTTTCGCTCTTCTTTTTTCCCTCGTTTCCCTCTCCTTTCCTCTCCCCTCCTCATCTTTCTTCCTCCCTTCCCCCCTCCCCCCTCCGCGCTCCCATCCACTCGGACTTTCCCCTCCCTCTGTAGCCGTCACACGGGGACAAGACTTCGAATCCTGAAGTTCTGAAATGGATGAACGATTTGGCTAAAGGGCGCAAACAGCTCAAAGGCAAGTGTCTCTTCTCTCAGAGAGCACCGGCTATAACAGTGTAATGTTCAGGGCAGTTGCAGTCCGTTTCCACCCGAGCCTTCCTGAGCGCTGGGTTCCTGCCTGCACTGAAGCTCCATTTGAGGTGACCCTACACATCATTCAGGCGCCTTTAATAAACCTCCTTACGAGAGAGACCTGGGACCTCCAGCCGACCTGTGGAGTTCTAACTCCCCTGGTTACTAGACTGTTAGAAACAAAAACACCCCAATCCACTTCCCAGACCACACAGGTGAGTGTGCTAAGCAAGGCAGGCAAGGCATGTGGCTTAGAGGTGTTGAGCCGTGCAGATGACTTGGCTCCCGGACTCTGGGTCCAATCCTTTTTTTCCCCTGTCCCTTCTGGGGTGTCACTGTATTATCAATGCTGTAGGCTCAGAACGTTATTTTCTTCCTCCCTTTGTTCTGTAACTCAATACTTTAAGGTAAAGGGGGAGTTGGTTCGAGTTTCTGGAAGTTCCAGGATCAAGAACCAGAGGGGACTGGTAATTAGATGGTAATGGTGTAGCACGCTTGTGAAACATGCAGCCTTTAAACCTCAAGCTTGGCGTGGTGGCTTATAATCTCAGTGTTTGGAAAGCCGAGGCAGGAGAATTGATAGACTGGGCTATACAGTCGGTTTCAGGCAAGCATGCCCTGCAGCTAGATGCTGAGTCAGCAACATTAAAACAAACAAACAAACAAACAAACAAACAAACCAACCATAAAGCCAGAGCACAAAGCTAGATGAAGAAAGGGAGCCATAGTATATAATTGAAAAAAATTTATATAATTGAAAAATCAGCGTAAATGGTCTTACTCAAACTCAACTTCTTGCTGTGGCATATTCTGAAATGCAATTCCCTGGTAAGCCCTAGGCAGGTTTTTTTATTTTTAATGTCTACAGTTGCATAAAGCCACATTGTTAGAATGGTGGACTCTGGATTTTGAAAATTAACGAGGCGGAGAGAAGTCTCAGGGTTTAAGAGTGCTTCTCTCTCTCTCTCTCTCTCTCTCTCTCTCTCTCTCTCTCTCTCTCTCTCTCTCCTAGAGGACCCAAGTTTAGTTCTCAGAACCCTCACTGCTGGGCGGCTCACAGATAGCCACTTGTAACTACATGCACATACACAAACAGAGAGAGAGAGAGAGAGAGAGAGAGAGAGAGAAAGAGGAGGAGGGGAAGGAGGGAGGGAGGGGAGAGGGGGAGAATGTGTTAGTTAAATCTTTGAGGGGAGAGAGCATTAGATAAAAATGAGAAGTGTGACAAGTGTGTGAGCTGGAATTTCCAAAACCCCTCTCTTCTCTTCTTGTTCCTGAGTTTTGCATATGGGATGCATGGACCCCTGCATTTCCAGAGGCCTTACCTTTTTTTTTTTTTTTCAAAGATTTATTTATTTATTATATATACTGTAGCTGTCTTCAGAAACACCAGAAGAGGGCATGGGATCTCTTTACAGATGGTTGTGAGCCACCATGTGGTTGCTGGGAATTGAACTCATGACCTCTGGAAGAGCAGTTGGGTGCTCTTAACCACTGAGCCATCTCTCCAGCCCGAGGCCTTACCTTATATACAGCTTTTACCATGCACACCCACAAACTGCTCCGTAGAGAATTTCAACTGCTACACTAGGCAACAGTGGAAAGCTGGGGGCAGGGGAGAGCAGGTCTTCCTCCAGAAGTCTGTTGCCATCCAAATCTGAATTCTTGTCTCATATGGTTCTCCCCACGAGGGCCGGGTCTCTGGGGCTCTGTCTGCATGGCTGTTGGAGCGCTTATGATATTGGTCATGGTTAAGGCTGACGTTACAAGCATTGCTCATACCTAGGGAATCCATGAGAAGAAGCCATGTTTTAATTTGGGCCAGCGAGTCCTTTCCTGCTCATGGTGACTCCGGGCATTTCTCTTAGAACTAAAACTGAAGCTGTCGGAAGAACAAGGGAGCACTCCCAAAGGCCCTCGGAGAAACCTGTCCTGTGAACAACCTCCAGGCCCCAGAGAAAATGGCAAGTCGGAAGCTGTGGGACCCGAGCCAGGCTCCTCTGGTGAGGAGACTTCAGATGCAGTGATGCTGGAGAAGAGAGAGCAGATCCCGCCCCAGGATGATGTGAAGGTACCTCACTGCCTTAGCACGGGGTGGCAAGGACGACATGCTTTTGGTCTCCTGTCAGTGCACTTCGCCACCAGAGTCCTGTCTGTTTGACCTGCTCAATTCCTGGTGGGTTAATGGCTGTGACTTAGGACTGTTGCTATGTGATCCTAAAATGTACCACTTGTGGAGGAGAGGTGTGTTGGTGGACGATGGTGAGGATGGGAGTCTCTGCTCCACCAAGTTAGGACATAGACCCAGGCAATAATTGGCAAAGAAACACTCCAGTCAGGCCCCTCCCCAAATGGTAAAGTGTCATAAAGAGGAGAGAGTCATCCAGTAAGAGTTTCATGCCCTAAGAATAGAGCCGTGATTTCTAGGGAGTGATAGGTAGGGATCAAAGATTCCAGCTATAGATATCCGAGGTTTGAAATCTGAGACAGCTGGGCTAATGTTGTCAGTGAGGTATTAGGACCCATAAGCCTAGGGCTTAGCAAGAAAAGATTATATTTTATAAAGGAAAGCAACACTTACCTGGGTAATCCCTTCTTGTGATGCTGTCTGCCAGGCTAAGGCCAGGGGAGCTTTCTTGAGGTCCCTCCTGTATCAAAGCTGAGGCTGATGTGGTTGACCTTTTATTTCCTATATAATAGCAGGAGTCACCTTGTCACCTCTCTAATACCCTCCATTGCCCCACACCCATCATGTCACTTGCACAGAAAGACTATTGCCTGTTCAGAGTGTCACGGTGTCTACACATAATAGGGACTGGGTATGCATTTGCTTGACAGAATTGGACAAGTGAATGATATTCAACTCCGAATGAAGTCCTGTGGAGAAGTGTGATCGCTTTTCCTATTCTGCCATGAACGATCTGGTCATACAGGGACAGGATCATATATACCAGATCTTAGAAGGCTTCTATGTTCTGCTTTAGTTTTTTTCCCTGAGTCTTGTGTACTGCAGTACACATGGGACCACAGTCACTGCCATCTTCCTTTTTTCCTTTTATGTTTGAGAAAGAACCAATGTGTCCTGAGTAATAAAGGGAGATCAGTAATGGTTTGCTCACAGGCTGGTATGTTGTCTTTAAACACATGACTAGCCTATCCCCCAATCCCAATGTTCTAGACTTTAATGATGGCCAATGGGTAATGTACACATAGGCACATCTCGGATTTCCTATTGATTAGTATTTCCAAGGGGCTTTCTTGTATCTTAGAGTTAACTTGTCCATATCTGTCTAAACATCTTAGTCAGTATTGATGTCCTCATGATTGATTGGTCAACATCCTCTGACAAGGCTCCAACTCCCAGGGGTCTCCTCAGCTCTTAATTAGTCCGTGGGTTTAATCCATTGATGATGTCAGTAGCCTCTGTCACCTTTCAGTAGAGCTACCAGCTGGAGAACCAAGACATAGCACATGAGATTTTGGGTGGGGGACACTTCATATCCAAACCATAATAGTTGCCGATTGATGCAGACAGTTATACATTTCCAAAAGGATTCAAGGGCTTGTCATGTAAGTTCAGATAAATCAAGACAGAGAAGTCACATCAGGACTGCTGTCCTGGACTGCCTTTCTGCTGAGAGTTGGGACACAAGAACTGGCTTAAATAGACAAGGATTTTTGGTAAGCACTGTGCAAGGAATGAAGGAGACACACGTCAGAAGGCAAGAGGAACAGTCCTTCTTGAACAGGGTTGACATTTAATCAAGAAAGTGGGCCAGCCAAGAGAGCAGCAAAGAAGATTCCAGATAGAACTCCCCAGTATTAAGGCTGTGTCAAGGGAAGAGCTTTGCGTATACCGAAGAATCTCAGGGGTGGGGGCTGAGATATGGGGCAGCATGAGATGCGGTCAGAGTAGCTGTGGCCAGTGGAATGACGCTGGCCCTCTCGGGCTGTGAAGTGGAGTTAAGGGGTGGCCAAGTGGGAACAGAAAACCGGTACGAGATGATAACCATTTAAAAGATCTGATTATTGTGTGAACAAACCACCCAGCATGCCTTGGTCATTGTAGCGACATCGGCCGAAAGACAGCATCCTCAAAGCCTATTTTAACTGGAACAAAAGCACATGCCGAAGATTTACACTGGGGGTTCTCAAGACCTTCTTAATACTGCGACCCATTAATGTTCCTCATGTTGTGGTGACCCCCAGCCATAAAACCGTCTTCGTTACCACTTCCAAACTGTAATCTTGCTACTGTTATAAATTCATGACGTAAATATCTGATATAGGGTATCTGATAAATAAACTCCCAAAGGGGATCTCGACCCACAGGTTGAGAACCAGTGCCTTAGCGGGAAGAAAGATGAGGTAGGATCCATGGAGACCAGTCCGGTTACCGACATACCAGGACTATGAGAGGTGGCAGATTTTGGTGTAGCGATGAAAATGTTAACAAGTGACATATGCTGGGGCGCCTCAAATTTAAGATCTCCGAGGGACTGGGTAACCAACCCCTCCTTGTTTGCATGGGGCTTTTGTTGCTTGAGCACTGAAAGTCCTCGGTGGTCCTGAGCAGGCCGGGATGGTCGGTTGGCCTCCTGTGACAACTGAGTGAAACGAGTCTCCAGACGGGAACCTGAATGCTTAGAAACCACCCCTGTACAAATGGCAGAAACTCCAGCACCAACCAAATAGTATTGAGTGGCTTCATGAGAGTCAGAGTAGGTCTTCCAACAGCCCCGGGAGCTTTGCAGTAGAGCTGAGCCTTTTTTTTTTTTTTTTCTTTTTTCAATGTATTTACTTTTATTCTTTTTTTAAAATTATTATTATTTTTTTTTATTAACTTGAGTATTTCTTATATACATTTCAAGTGTTATTCCCTTTCCCGGTTTCCGGGCAAACATCCCCCTCCCCCCTCCCCTTCCTTATGGGTGTCCCCCTCCCAACCCTCCCCCCATTGCCGCCCTCCCCCGAGCTGAGCCTTTTAGACAGAGGTTTCTGCCGTGGAACATGCGGGCTTTGATTGCACATTTCAGTACCACTCCAGAGACGTATAACACGGAACCCTAGGGGGCCATCGGGAGGAGACATAATTATAACATCTAGCTTGTTCCCTGCCTCGGTAACTGTGGCATGCCAGTTCATCTCCGGAAGTCCAGTTTCTTAAACCTTGAGTGGAAAGATGACGTTCATCTAGCCTTCTTGCCATATATCTAAATCAAATTAAAAATGGCCATGGTGAGTGATTTTTTTTTCTCTCAGCCCCAGACGTTTCGGGAACGTCTTGCATTGGTGTTTAGTCAGAACTCACACTGAAGCCAGTAAACACTATGGTACCAGTTCTCAACCTGTGGGTCTCAACCCCCTTGGGGGTTACATGTCAGGTATTCTGCATATCGGATATTTATTTACACTATGATTTATAGCAGTAGCAAAGTTATAGTTATGAAGGAGCAACAAAATAATTTTATGGTTGTGTGTGGGGGAAGGGGGGTCACCACAACATGAGGAACTGTATTTTTTTTTTTTTGGTTCTTTTTTTCGGCGCTGGGGACCGAACCCAGGGCCTTGCGCTTCCTAGGCAAGTGCTCTACCACTGAGCTAAATCCCCAGCCCCATGAGGAACTGTATTAAATCAGAGCAGGATTCTGAAGGTTGAGGACCACTGACATACAGCATGACCTTGTTCAGATATTGTGACTCAGCCTTTCCCTGCAAATCCCCCTCTGTGGGATGATGTCACGGGTGAGGCAGGTGCAAGATAGAATGAGGCCTGTCATTGGACGAGAAGGACGGATGGGCGGGAGAAAAGTTTGAAGGAAGAGGAGGAGACAGGAACGGAAGAGGGGAGGAGACAGCAGAGTAGGGAGGGGGAGGGGGGACCCAACGTGGAGGCTGAAGTTAAGATTCCACGCTGTACCTTTACAGGTTGTTATGAATGTTCTTAAGGGATGGATGTGTACAGGGCTTTGTATGTCTAGGTGGGCAATTATATCTTATCAGTTGGGTCAAAGGTTATTGTGTTGTGTGTTCTTTTTTTTTTTTGGTTCTTTTTTTCGGAGCTGGGGACCGAACCCAGGGCCTTGCGCTTCCTAGGTAAGCGCTCTGCCACTGAGCTAAATCCCCAGCCCCGTGTTGTGTGTTCTTTTTATGTAGCGATTTAAGTGTAAGAGAGTGTACGGTGGCTAGTTTGGGCCACCAAGGAGTTGGGATGTGTGTTTCTGGCATGGAAACCTGCCTTGGGAACTAGATGGGTAGAGCGATTGCTGCCAGGCTCAGATGTGATATGAAATGGAGCAGAGCGGGTGAGACGCTTTGCTGACTGAGATTAAGATATCTAGCAGATATTTTGAGGCACTGCAGTACCAGACCTAGAGCGGGTAAAAAGACAGCGCTATATTTTTATAATTTTACACCATCACCCTCCTTTACTTAGGGATTTTGTGTTTTGAAAAAGAGATAATCATTAGAAAAATCATTGGAAACAAATCTATTTTCTTTTTCTACTCCTGTATGTTGCTGGCCATCTGCACTACAAAAAAAATGTTTTCTCTTTTTAATTCGTGAAGGGAATCACACTGAGTAAGATATGGCTCACTAATAACTATCTACACTGTCCACATAAACTAGCCAGAGAGCTATCCAGGGTGATGGGTGTCATTTTCTAGGTCACTATGAACAGATAAACCCCAATGATACCAGTCAGCCCTCCCCTCTTCTGCTGTGGAATGCGGCATAAATGGAAGGGGAGGTTAAGGGAGAGAGAGCTCTCCCAAAACGCCATTGGGTAATATCTGTCGGCAGCTCGCTCACTCTGCCATGCTGACAATTCTTCACTTCCCAGGCCGCTCGCCTTCTTAGGCCTGGCATTGCAACCGGGAGGGAAGATAGCATTCCAAACTGCCACAAAGTTGCTAGCCCAGATGTTTTCTTTCTGGCGCTGGTCAGGAGGTTACTTAGGACAAATCTGCTGGAGCTAAAGCAGATTTAACCTTGCGTTTGTTTTCCTTTTAAATATACTCATTCCTCCACTCATACTTCTAAATGTGCTTTTGCTCAGGGAGCTCGATAAAACGGACATTTTCCTCCTCTGGATAGGAAACTAGTGTTGTTATTTTGTTGTTGTTCTTTTAGGACTTGGTTGATATTTCTTTGTGTCTGAGGCCCACAGGAGGGCTGGCTTCACATGATTGTTTTTACTTGGAGATTAGTCAGTGACAACCCCAGGAGTAAAATCATTAGCATGCAGAGGACATGTGTGTATTGTATGCGTATCTCAGTCTTTATCTACTATCCAGGGATACTAGAGCCTCCTTGTTCTCATACATGTGTGTGTGTGTATACACATATATGTATATATGTATATGTACATATATGTGTATGTATATATATATGCTTTTTAAAGCTTCTTTGTACTTGCGTATTTTTAATTTTTTATTTTCTTTTAAATTAAAATACATTTTCATCACATAATTTCTCTCATTCCTAATTCCTCCTATGCTGTCGAGTTCCTGTCTCTGTCCTGCACCCTCTAAAACTCATGGCCTCTCTTTAATTAACATGTGTGCACGCACAGACACACATGCACGTATGCACGCAAGCAGGTGTGTGCACACAAATGCATCAATACAGTGTGCCAAGTCCATTTAGTGTTGCTTATGTGCATGTTTTTAGGGCCGACCACTTGACCAATTAGGGGGCTCATCCCTAGGGATGACTAATTCTCCCTCTATATTTGTTAGTTTCCTGTAGCTCTGTCCTGGGGTGGAGCCCTGTAAGATTCCCCTACCCATGTTGTCTATAAACTGGTGTGTCCGTTGTTCAGGCCTTGTTTAGCCTGCCATAGGGTTGAGATTACATGGGTGCAGTTTTCAGGTCATACCTAGAAGACATAATCTTGCAGCAGATGTCATGATCTCCCTCCCCCCCCTTTTGGTTTATCCTAGAAACTGGGGTGGGGGCATATAGGTAGAAAAACCACAGTCGAATTTCAGAAGAGACCAATGCTCCAGGTACATTGTTGTGCTTTCTAGAGAATGTAAGTCCCAGGGAGGTACTGAAAAGAAAAACTGTTTTTTGAGCTTACATTTATATTTTCCCTCTTAAAATGTATTAAAATCCTATGGACTTCATATTGACTGAATGTGGTGTGTGTGTGTGTGTGTGTGTGTAAAGATGTTAAGAAAATGTTGAAAGAGTGAATTTGGCTAGAAAATTAAAGGCGCTTAAGGGTGTGAACCAAAACTAAAAGACTTCTACAGTAAATTCTCTTTCTCCTGAGAATACAGAGTCTTAGGTTACAGCCTGGTGTGTGTGTGTGTGTGTGTGTGTGTGTGTGTGTGTGTATGCTCATAGAAGATCATATGTAGCCAGGTCAATGGTGGTCTTTAATTCCAGCACTCAGGAGACAGGTAGATCTCTAAGTTCAAGGCAATTATATATATATATATATTTTTTTTTTACATACACACACATATATATATATATTGTATACACACACGCATACACACATATGGAGATTACTAAAACTTAGAATTCTTTGTACCTATGAACTTCTTAGTAATCAGGACAGGGATACGGTAGATAGTGGTAAGAAGCCAAATAATATGGCGGCATCTCGGGCCCCAGTGAACCTTTCTTTGGGCAGGTAAGACTGAAACAGAAAAGTTCAGGTCCCAATATTGAAATAGGGAGGTTCACAGAGCAGGGAGATCAACATGGACCAGGGTGGCTTGTAGCTCTGATGGGTGACATCCTAAATGTCACCGGGGAGCTATGTTCTTTTGTCTCACGTCTCTGGGAAGACAGATTGGGAAGGCAGAGTTTTAACATTCTGTAGTAGGTGCGTCCATAAAAGACCATGCGGGTGACTATGTGGTGACTTTGTTTCCTCCCATACCCCACCCTGAAGAACCATTGGTTGAGAATGGAGGGAAGGCCGTGTGTAATGAGCATACAGTAAGTTAGTGCATGAGACAGCATGTGGATATGTGGGGGACAAGGGAAAAGAGGGGCTTGGCCACTTTGGATAGATACGTGGATAAGCAGACAAGAGAGACATTGACTTTTTATATGGAACCTGACCTGGTACAATGGTGTGTAGGGATGTGTCATGTGTGACGGGCACAGAACACATCGGTATACTAAGAGGCAGGGAATTGCTTTAGTTGGAACTTGAGCGAGTCAACTGGAAAACCTGCCTGCCTCTGGAGAAGCCTGGAAGCAGCTCTGAACCTCTAACCCCTTTGTTTGAATTAGTAAGGCCGTGTGCATTCTATGTGTGTAATAGTGGGCGGATATCTGTACCCAGTTTGTGTTCATAAATATAATCACCAAAGTCCAAACAATATAATTGTTCAGAAGAAAAAGTGATAGGTCTTGATTGGTCACTTAAAGGTAAATTCGAGGTTTAACACTACTCGTGTTTTGCAGACTAGTCCACAAAGCCTTAGGGTCCAATTTCTGTGCTCGCCCCCTACCCCTTATGGGATTTTTTTCCTAGGAGAAATGATGTGCAGCAGACACCCTCTTTTTACTTCCTTCCCATTAATCACTGCTGTGTTCAAGTGCTCTGATCTCTGCGGCTTCCAAACATGACCCGTTGTTGTTTGGCCTTAGGGAATGGACCATATCTCTGTCCATACCGCTTGTCAAGCTTGTATGGGTTCTGGGATGGCTCCCCATCTCGTGGTGGGCACAGGGAGAATATTGTCTGAGGGAAAAAAATCAGAATGCATTTTCTATTTTTCAGGCAACTAAGCAAGACAAGAACCCCGTAAAGCCTCTTTATGACCGATGCAGAGGTCTCAAGCAAATCCTGTCGACACCATCCCTTATCCCAACGATTGTAAGTAAAGATGGTCGCACTCTCTGGAAACCTTGAGTAGCACCTCAAATCGATGTTATTTAGTGCCATGGCATAGACCGCACCATCAATGTTAACAAGTGGCCTTCCTAGCTGTGTATAGTATGATCTCACCAGCTCCTATGGTCCTCACTAGCCCAGTGCTTAACAGTGATGGCTACCACAAACTGCTGTGAAACAGAACATACCAAACTAGCAGATTGGACCACTCTTAATATTCGTTTTTTTTTTTTTAAACCCTTCTTTTGGGCAAGGAAAAGACACAATGGCTCTCACTGTGGACCTGTCTAATTTTTTAAAAAGAGTTATTTATTATATATAAGTACTCTGTAGCTGTCTTCAGACACACCAGAAGAGGGCATCGGATCCCATTACAGATGGTTGTGAGCCACCATGTGGTTGCTGGGATTTGAACTCAGGACCTCTGGAAGAGCAGTCAGTGCTCTTAACCACTGAGCCTTCTCCCCAGCCCCAGCACTATCTAATTTTTAACACAGTAAGAAGAGACAGCATCTCTCCATTCCCTGTATGGTGGCTAATAAATTGGTAATGTATTATTTGAAATATTGGAACATTGTTTTGGCTCCATCTGATCATACTAGACTAGATGTAAAATAAATTTATCTTCAATTAAAAAAAATACCAAAATAGAACTAGGCTAATTTCTGAAAACAAATTTATAGGCAGACAGAACTAGGGAAGCACCACGCATCCTGCTCCATCAATTTCAAAACAGCCACTCAAAGCATCAGTGGAGAAAGCAGCAAATGTTAACAACTCTGAATTTAAATCTACTGGAGTACACTTACGACTCTGTGTTTTAAAGAACGTTAGAGTGACGCGTTCTGTCTGAAATCTTCCCTGTGAGGAAGAGGAATAGCTTGAAGAGAAGTAGGCCTTTCAAGTTTGAAGAAAACCCTTAGGCTGTCATACTTCCTGAAAGATTGAGGAATAACTGCTGCTTCTTTGGCCTTCTAAGGGCCCTTCTGACATTGTCACCTACACAGCCTCGGTCTTGACCGTGGCCTGCTCTGGGTTTGAGTGTTGCAATTTCTGACTAAGGTGTCTGTAAAGCATTTTGCCCTAACCCATATCACTGCCCTGATGTTGGAGCACAGAAGGCCTGGGGGAAGGGAGGGCCCACTTGGCTTAACGGTACAAACTCAGCCAGGTCCCAGATGCCCATCTTCCTTGGCCCAGTGAATACAGATAAAGTTGGGAAGCCCCGTAGCCCAGCACGGATGCTTCTTCTCTCATTGACTTCTGTAGGTTTTTAACGGAAACGAGAAAGGGCTCTTGGTAGTTTCCAGTCCAGGTCTCAGCAGCCATGCGGGCCGGGTGTCTACTGGCTTTTAGGATCTGGCAAGTCCTCTTGTGTGCTCAAGGGACATGTAGCGCTCTGTGACAATTTGGCTTTGCTCGTGACAAGCAGGAGGAAGAGGACTCTGATGAAGACTGTCCACAGGGAAGTCAACCACCTTCTTTACCAGACCCAGTGTCCCGCCTACCCGTCAGTGATCACCTCATCCACTCGGAGATGGAGCCCATGAGGACCCTGCTACCAGATGACAAGAAAGAAGGGAAGCATCCTGCTCTCTCCATGTCCAACTTGCACGAGGCCACCATGTGCGTGAGCAGCCTGGGTGTGGGCTCTCAAGTCTCTAGGCTGGGGTAGCTTACCCATACATGAAAAGTCCAACCTTTGTTCAGGGCCTAAAACGTACTATCCAGCAGAGAACAGACCTAAAAAAACGCACCATCCAGTTGGCTTAAGTGGGAAATACAGAAGACAGAGCTTGTGACGAGCTCAGGAGAATCGTAATATGTCAGAAGTATTGATGTGCGATTTACTCTGATCCTGCTTCTCAGTTGTGTGCTGCTACTTGTCACCCTTTGGAACCCTGAGCCATCTCAAAGGAGAGCAGGTCTTTGATACTTTGAACCCAAAGGAATAAGATCCTTAGAGGGGCAACAATGGCCAGAGTGTTTCCTTTCTTTTCTTCCTCTATCCATGCAGATGGCGTTCCAGATAGGTTCCATGCAGATGGTGTTCCAGATAGGTAACCACACTGGCCACCAGTCAACGAGTGGGTCTTTGTCTCTGAATGACTCCCCAGTTCAGAACTGTCTGGACTTTGACGTCTACTCACTCTGTGATTGGTACCCCTTGGTCATGTGGGCTTTGGGTTTGCACATGACAACCCACATGCTAAGGTCATCTTTAACATGCATTATATAGTCTGCTTAGGGCGTGTCCCACATGGAGACGAGGCAAAACGAGGGATAGCATATAATATTTAGCTTGCTGTAAAAAACAACATATTTTCTTCCTTCTCCCATTCTCCCCAACCTTTGGATTGTATCTGTTTCTTTGTTTTTTTAAAGTCATTCCTCAACTTGGGTAGGTGGGGGCATTTTTGAGATCGATAGACTTGGTTTATAGAAAATGCTCAGAGAAAACGTTAGTATTCAGTCTCTGGAAGCATAATAGATAAATTCTACCATGAAGTAGACGGCAGTGGAATGTCAGCCCTCCCCTGGTTCAGTTTCATTCCCAACGGCTTTGCCCTTCTCCCCACACTCCAAGGCCATAATATTTTTCCTCTTGTGTTTATCTATTTCAACAAACACTTAGATGCCTACCCCCGCCCCCATCACCTTGTTATAGCATCATAACCATCACCATTTCTGACAGCAGTACACCACCCTTTTCCTTTGCCCACGACACTGTTAATGTTAGGGAATAGGAGACTCACGTGCTGTTCCAACACTGAGGCACACATTATAAATTCACTCCCTTACTCAGAATTCCCTCCCATAATCACTTTTCCGTGATAACGGGCCCATGGTGCTGCTCTGATATAACACAGGCATGATCATTTAGTCAGGCTAGCGCTTAATAACAGCAAATGCTTTTCACTTGATTCAGGCCTGTCCTTCTCGACCATCTCCGAGAAACTAGGGCTGACAAGAAGAGGCTACGGAAAACCCTGCGAGAATTTGAAGAACAATTTTTTAAACAGACGGGAAGGTAAGTGTGAGTGGAGAGGTTTTTTGTTGTTTTAAATGCTAACATTTCCTAAAGAACTATAATTCCAAATAAACTCTGCTTTTGTAGGACAGTAGTTGAGAGGTAAATCCTTGCTGGGGACTGTGCTTTCTCCAATGTGATACCCTGATGGTAACAGTGTTAGGGATGCTTTGTGGAATATTGTTAATGGCTGTTAGGTATTAACTTCAGTCTTTACAAAAAGGAAATTTAACTCTGAAAGTGTTTTGCATGAGTTTCACCCCAACTACTGATTATCTTAAGCCTTTTGAAAATTTACTTTTCCGCCCTTGTTCTCAGGTTCTACGAGGTATTCTCTGCCTGTTCCACGAATGTTTTCCTTTAAATATCTGTTCTAAACACCACCATCCATTCCTGTTTGTTTTATTCCAAGCTTTAGTCAAAAAGTTCATAGCTATTTTTCGCTCCCTTAAATATTTAGTTGGCCCACCTGTCTTCCTATATTTTTCTATCCCAACCCAGCTGTTGGAATACACCCATTAATTCCTAGTAATTTGTTTTATTGCGTTACCAACAAAGTTCCATATAGAATCAGGTAATGAATGTTAGTGTCTTTTGGAGAAGAGACAAATTACTTAGCTGCCCTCAGTCTCTGACCTCAATAAGCTGCAACACTTTGTCTCCTGGGATAAGTTTGAAAGCTAGGACTATGACAGGACATTAGTCTCAACGCCCTGGCCATCAGCGTTTCTAACTTGTCACAACTCCCAGAGGACGGCAGTGCAAATGGCCTAACAAAACCCAATACAATGACATTTATTTAAAAAATTTTAAAAAGCGAGGTTGTGTGTTTTCCAGCCTGAACTTGGGAGACAACAACACTGGGCAAAAATGTCAAAAGATTGGACATTCTCGCAAGCATGTGACTTTGCCAAAGTCACAATCTAAATGGCAGATGACTACGAGGTTCTAAGCATCTACTGCCTTTCTTGCCTGCCTTGCTGTCCTTTCCTCTCAGCTGTAAGGGAGCGGGACTGTACTAAAGCATCGTGAGACGTCCACCTAGAGGGCTTGCTTCACAGTCCTTGGGAGCTTTTCTCTTTTGCTATCCATCAGCAGTAGGCTTCCCAGGCGAGAAACCTGTGGCTCGGCAAGGCAAAGCGACAGGCTTACTAGGTGCTCTAAGCACACATCTGATTTGCATTTAAGTTCCTCTTTAAAGTTATTCAGCGGGAGGGTCTTCATTCAGCCAAACATCTGCTGTGGGTTCAGGATTTTGAGTTTAAATAGTCATTGCATGAAAAATGAGTTAATTAGGTTTAAGCCACACACATAGTCTTTTCTTTACTTTGAGGTCCCTGAAGAAATTTACACATGGACCCGTTCGAACACAGTGTGCAATGGATTCTGGGAGGTTTCAGTGTGACGAGTCTGCCTGTGGATCTCTCAGTATTATTTCACATGACTTTTGGCAACAATGGTGGTTTAATCGTTCTCCCTGTTCTTAGTAGTAGTCATTGACTGTGGCTCTGTGTAAGTCCATGCATCAGGTTATATCTAAGAAAGGGTATGCAGAAAACCAGGACTGCTGCTCATCCATGCCCTACTGCAGTGAGGGAACACTTCATTTCATTGTACTTACACTGCCTAAACCTACTTAACATACATCCACGCTTGATCTACGTGAAACTGTATGTCCTCTTGTGGTGATAACATGTCATCTCAATGAGAAAACGCTCATTTATTAACACTAAACTGTGTTACATGGCAAGACAATAGCGTTATCTTGTTTCTTTAAGACGATTTACCACTAAGATTTAATCCATTTATGAAGCTAAAACGACCATGAGAATTGTTTTTCTATACATGTAGCGACACTGTAAGTATGGTAATAGGACAAGCGCACTCCAACTGTGTGTGGACCAAGCAAGGTCTATGCATTGAAACATGCCCAGCCTTTGAATTAGTGTGCAGAAAGAGAGCCATTGCAATTGAAACTATGGATGTGTTCACATGAACGGAGACCAGAGAACAACTTGGGGGGTCAGTTCTTTCTTCCACCAAGTGGTCATAAGGCCATCAGGTTTGGTAGCAGTCACCGTCACTACCCACTGAGCCATGGCACTGGTCTCAATTCAAATGATTTGGACTCATGATTACTTCCGTCAAAGGGACAGGAGTTCCCATCAGCAGAAACAGGTCTAACCACAAGGAAACTTGGAAACATTCCCAGCGTACAAGGCAGCCCCTGGGAAGGTCTTGCCACTATGAACTTATGGGTTACTCGTATAATTGAATCCCTGCAGTGTTTTCAGGACGATTATGGAACTACCGGAAGTAAGAGGACGAGAGGAAAGGCCATATTGGAGGCTCTAGCCATTGCCTTTTCTTCAAGTCTTTGTACCTGCACCATTGTTCTGTGCTCAGGCATGGGGTCTCGTATTGGCAAAGACACGTGGCCAACGTTTGCTGCTGCTTAGAGAAATGGAGCAGGGGTGGGATGAGACCAAAGGGACGTCAAGAAGGCACCATTAAAAGAGAGCCACCTGGAAGCCACGGGCCCATCAGTTATAAGAGGATCTTTTTAAGACCTGGCTCGAGTATTGACTAATAGATTGTGTCTTCTTTCCTGCAGAAGCCCACAGAAGGAAGACAGGATGCCAATGGCAGACGAGTACTGTGCATACAAGCACATAAAAGCCAAACTGAGGCTGTTGGAGGTCCTCATCAGCAAGCAGGATGTGGCCAAAACAATTTGAGGTTCGGCTCTGATCACTTCCTCTAAAGATAGAAGTCAAATTTATTTTCCTCTACCGTTCTTGCTCAGTAGTTCTGATGTCCTGAAAGCGGAAGCACTTTAGAGATAGTATTAGCTGTTTTGATGAAGGGAGAGCTAGCGTAATTCTACCCAAGAAGGCGTCTCAATAGGGAAATGATAGGTAATATTGGAATGGGCAAAAGCCTCCATGACAAACTGAAGTCCAGAGTCAAATGTAATTGTTTCAAAAGACGTCTAATACCTTGTTAAACCAAAATTAACACGTAGGCAGTCTACCTGCTTAGGAAAGGTTTAGAGGTGTCCCCAAGTTGATTTTATTGATGTATGTGAAGAACACGGTTTAAATACATTGGTGAGGCAAAGAAAACTTGTGCTCTACATTCAGGGAGGAAAGCAGCCAGACAGAAGGGAATTTAAGTGAGATGACATCCACTACCTTGTCCTCTAAGTCTGTAGACGGTCAACACTGTAAAGTGACTCAGCTGTGTCACTGCTAACCTCTTATTTCTATGGAAGTAGTGCATCACTCTATCTGTTATTTGAAAATTTACATTTCCAGTTACCAAAGTTCACTTGGATGGCATGTACTTTGTGAATTATCTTTGTCTATAACTGAAAAATGTTTATATTAAAGTAAACTATTAAAATAGGTATTTTGGATAGATGTGTCTGCAGTAATAAGCTACTGTGCCCATAGTACTATTGCTGATTTTCTTGTTTCCTATACTAAGATCCTATAACTATTTTTCCATTGGGAATATGCATCTTTGTTAATGTTCCAAGGTCTGTACTTTATAAAGTGAAATACCTTTTTCGTGAGCTGCATTCCTTCTGCACAGGGTAAGAAGCTTGGAAGTCACCAAGAGACCTTCTCTTTGCTTTAGTCAGTGTATCTTGCTTTTTCTCCACTCACCAACGTCTCGGTTTGGTTTTTGTGAAATCAAGTAACAGATAGACATTTTCTCATTATCAGCACTGTTCATATTTCTGTTTTCTGTAATGTTTAAGCATGGTGTTGAAGAAACTCAAGATTTTCATATTGCTTGGGCGGAGAAAAGAAAACAGATTCTAGACACGGACTATGTCAGAGCGTGTTGTTCTCTCTGTATTCACCTGACGTTTTCAACCTTTTATGAATCAGAGTAATGGCCTTCATAAATTTGTTTAATTGAAGTCATCTACTTGTAACAGGACAGATACACAACTATTTGAGGTTTACAAATTACATCTTTGATAAGGGAAATGGTTTCGTGAGATGTATACAATTGCTATTAAAATGTAACTATATTCTATATGATTGTAAATATTTTATACAACATCCAAATAAAATATTTTTCTATTATATTTATTATGTTGAAAGCACAGTAACTGTTTCCTGTTAGCTAATATAAATAACATAAACAACACTGTCAAACAACAAGGCGGATGTGCGGACGACTCTAGGCTTTTAGGGTTAACTCATGCTACAATTACACTCTTCCATGCGGTTTGGAGTCATCCCAATATTTATTCAGTAGATTAAAATGGATGCACATTTAAACACCATTTATAAGCCATTATTTTGTACTTCGCTAAAGCGGCCTCTATAACTGTCTTGTTATGTTTGGCATAAAGGAAACAAAAGCATTGCAGCATCTAGGCAAACAAAGTGTCAGGACAACTTGGGGACATGGTTGGAAGTGGACAAGGGTGGGCAAGAGGAGACATGGAAAGGCTCTGAGTGACAGTCTGCTTTTGGTGACAGCGGCATATGCATGCTTCAGTGGGGACATCTGATGGCGGATGTACAACAGAGGGAAATGCGCCTATGGGAAGACAGGGTGGGGGGTACGAAAGTGGCGTTAGCGTCCGACACTGATGTTACAGGTTTTGCAGCTGGGGTCTTTCTTTGCGTTTGCAGTAGACAAACTCATGAGCTGATGACCAGTGATTTCTGCCACGGTGCCCAGGGAAAGAGCCACAGGGTCAGTGTAAATGACTTCTAAAATGACATCCTGGGCGTGGTGGTACAGCAGCCTCCCATCTTCTTCTGTACAGGTCAAAAACTTATTATCCTTGGAATTTAGTTGAGGAAGGCGCTGCTTACAAAATTCATCTCCTGGCGATCCCACAGGGGCAATGACAAGAATCACATAATGATAAGCGGTGTACATACAGTAGAAGTCCCCAAAGTATAAGTTAGTGTTGGGGTTGAACAGTTTTTCTGCTGCGATCTCAAACCTGTATCTTCCGTACGGTGAATCCTGGGGTGGCTTCCCTGTATTGAACTCGGTGCTGCAGCTGAAGAAGATGCCTTCCAATTTCCCACTGATGGGAGAGCCGTGGCTACCACTGTTGTCCTTGATGGAAGGCTGCATGGCGTTCCCATAGTGATCTCTGCCAGAGAAAGGAAATGGCCGCTGCTCAGTGCAATCGTGGTTATTTGACTGATTTACAGATCTGAACAGCGCAAAAATCACCACCCACCGTTAAAGGTTTGAAAGAGCAGGCTATAACCAAACCAAGGGGACGCTATTTATCATGGCCTTGGACCCAAAATAAAGAGGACCCACAACCCTTGGGGATCTTGAACAGTCAATTTCCTGGACTGAAGAACTGATTTGCAATTAGAGTCTCATAGGTAAAACTGGCTCCATCTGTACCTAAAGGGTTTCACAAGTGACCTTTCTAAAAAGGATACTCCTGAAAAAATTGAATATGCGAACACTGCTAAGGTTTAAACGTGTGCTGTCTACTCAAAGAAGATCCATCCTGTCTGATGGCTCCAGAACTGAGCTGCTGCACAGTTCAGACACCTCCTGTCCTCGTCCCCACAACCTCCTTCACATTCTGTGCTCTGAAGACAGAGGCTGCAGTCACACACCTGTTGGAGTCTCCTGTGCTTACCCTGAGGCACCCTGCAACTGTCCCCAAGTTCTAGTAGCATCAATGCTAGAGTGGAGTCTGGGAACATTGTCTGTCATACAGTGAGTCAGTCGCCTTGGCTACGATACCAGGGACATCATCATTGCAAGACAAACCACAGAGACTACACTTTTCAGTTTATGATCAAACTCAAAAGCAGCCAAGCTGACTAAAATTCAGCGTGCCATCTGAATCGCATGTCAATGCATGAAGACATGTTCCTACAGTAGATGTATACAATTACAGCCAGACACACAGACCAAGGCAAAGGAAACAGAACTCCAAAGGAAAACAATCTACAGTCAGTGAAATGTTTGAAAGATAAGTCAAAACAAGGATTTCAAAGAAACTTGTGAGAATTCAGAGTATATAAATATAAGGCAATGAAGAAACAATTTTAAGACATAAAAGATAGCATTTTCAAGGATATTAAAAAATCATAAAATAGAACTCTCTTAGGGTTTTACTGCTGTGAACAGATACCATGACCAAGGCAACTCTTATAAGGACAACATTTAATTGGGGCTGGATTATAGTTCAGAGGTTCAATCCATTATCATCAAGGCAGGAGCATGGCAACATCCAGGCAGGCATGGTGCAGGGGGAGCTGAGATTTCTACATTTTCATCTGAAGGCTGCTAGGAAAAGACTGACTTCTAGGCAGCTAGGATGAGGGTCTTAAAGCCCAAACCCACAGTGACACACCCACTCCAACAAGGCCACACCTTCTAATAGTGCCACTCCCTGGGTTGAGCATATACAAACCATCACAAGAACCAATCAGAAACCTTGATGCAAAATACTTAATCAATGAACTAAATACAATTGCAAACTACTAAGACACGTGAGGATAGATAGAATTTCTGAAACTAGCTGATCTTTTAGCCAACAAAAGTACAGAATGCACAAAGAAAGCCTGTAAGATTTAGGATATAGTTAAGCAAATATTCACAGCACTTTCTGAGTGAATAGGATTTTTTTTTTTTTAAAGAAGTAGACTTTTTAAAGACAACGTCTCACTTTGAAGCTCCAGGTGGTTTCAAATTCAGAATTTCTCAACTCAATGTCCCAAGGGCTGGTATGATACCACACCTGGCTGAGGACAAAATTTCTATTGCCCTGGTTATTATCACAGCGTGTATGTTAATTATCACAACATAAAGATGTCCATTATACACTGCTGGTCACAGAAGACCCATAGGTCAAGGATTATACCATCATACTACAGAAGACAGGCAGATAGACTGACAGTTAGCCTGTTAGGTTGTGTATCTTCTTTTTTCTTAAAAACTTATTTTATTTATATCAGTATAATGTAGCTGTCTTCATGCACACCAGAGGAGGGCATTGGATCTCATTACAGATGGTTGTGAGCCCCATGTGGGATTTGAACTCAGGACCTCTGTAAGAGTAGTCAGTGCTCATAACTGCTGAGCCATCTCTCCAGTCCCTGGTGTGTATTTTCAAAGTAAATTTGGAAAACCATACTTATTTATTAATGTGAAAAGAGACCCTAACCCTGACTGCACAGCTAAACCGTGGAAGGAATCCCAAGATATTTTCAAATTAAGAGAAAGAGAGTGGAAGAGAAAGAGAGTGGAGGAGAGAGTAGAGGAGAGACACAATAGACAGGCTTTCATGCTTCACCTGCTTCTGCCTCGAGAGCCTATACAGTTGAATGTGGTATTTGAAAAGAAAGAAATTGTGTCACCCACTTAGATCAGCTTGAAGTGGTTTCCTCCTTATGTTTTGGCCATTTTAAGACCAGACACAGCCCTTCGGTCAGGTTACCTCTGGCTGTTTGTTTGACCAAAATTCTTCTCATTTGCTCCCAACCACACTGTCTACCTCTCTTGCCTTCTATGTGGACCAAGCCTCTCTTGTCCAGTCCCTTGACTCTCCCCTCACTGTGGAATCCCACCAGTGGGAAGCAGCAGTGGTCTCTAGTAGAGAAGCCTTGGGTGTCTTCCTGACTTCCTTATGTGTCAAGATGTTGTGGCTCTATGAAGGCTGGATTCTGCCCACTGCTGCTGCTGCTGCCTGACTCTGGACTCCCTTCTGTTGCCAAGGAGAGTAAGACCACACTTGATATCTGCTGGTTGCTTTGGTGTCTTATTGGCAGCTCAGCTATGCTTACACTTCAGTGAATGGAGGTTCTCTGTAGAATTCCCCAACTAGTCTTTCTCTCAATGGGTGCCTATTAGCATATTTAAGAATGCAAAGTCCAGACTAGTACTCTGATTGTTGTTGTTGTTTTTTACTCTCACTCGGCTTCTCAGAGTCTGTGAGACAGCAAGGTATGCTGGGGACCTGAACAGCTACAGGCCCTCAATTCCATCGCCTGACAACTATCCAGCGGAGCTGGATAAAGAACTAGATTAGAGGCTGCATCAGGCCATAGGGAGGCCAGGTGGGAAACGCAGTCCATGAGCAAAGTCTGTATCTTCTCCAACTTGCTTTCTCACTGCCTGAAATGTCTCCCCCCCCCCCCCATTTTCTTCAGTTTTCAGGAGTTTCTGATGTGCCTTGTCATACATTTTGTCAGAACCTTAAACCATTTGAGGGTTTCTCAACCAAAACTCATAGGCATATGCTGCTTGCTAAACGTGGAAATATTCCAGCTCTGTCTCAGCCCCACCCTCCTGTCCTTTGTGGGTCTCTGACAACCGGGCAGAGGAAGAAGAAAGGAAGTGTAATCAGGTAGTGAATAGGAACAAGACAGGGGTGCAGAAGGCGTTTTCGTTGGAGGGTAGGGCATGCTCATTTTAGAGTTTATTTTTAGAAGAGACAAAAATTAGTTCAGCCCTACAGACTGAAGCAGATATGTCCACAACTTCTTCAGTTATAATAATTTGTAAAGACTACCAGGTCATTGTAAGAGTCCCTTATCAAGCATTCTGAAGAGAACATTTTAAAGGGATTCTATCCGCACAAGGGTTTACTAATTAAAATGCAAATCAAGATTCGGGACATAAACAGCCTTACTGTTCATTGCATAGAAAAGTATTGTTGGTGTTATTGGTGGCCTTGGGGCTTGAACCTTGACCACTGCATGCCAGGCAAGCATTCTCCTAGAGCCCTGCCTCCACCAAAGGGAGGGCTTTTTTCTTTGTCTTTTTTAAAATAAAGCTTCTAAAAATGTTGAAGAATTCTACCTATGCCCTAGTAACAGTATTTGTATTTAAAGCTTCAAGATACAAGTTACACGGGTTTTACTACTGTTAGTTTTGAAATTAAAACAAAAGTAAATTTCGTTGTCGTTGGTACAAACATCTTTCATGCGGATAAACTGGAATTAAACCATGTAATGTGTACGATTACTTCATCCATTTCCAGATACTCTGTTTTTAACTGTTTTGAATTTTTGGAAACATTTATGAGAACAAATTAAGCAAATATTATAGGCCAGGAACGCCTCTTCCCATGGAAGAGTCAGACTATCTTAGAGAAATACTGACCTCCAGTGGCCGCACTGAACAGTAATTGGCAGGACCCCTGAATAGACAGCCAAAGTCCAACAATGTGTTTCTTAATGGAGGCAGTAGCAATAGTGGACATTTTTTGGTTTCCAAATTTGATGTTTAAAAACATAAAAAATTTTCGTGCTGAACATACTAGCTATTTTCAATGAACGGCTGACCAGCACAATAATTGTCATTCAGTTTAAATTAGGTGAATGATATCCACTCAAAAATATATAGACTCTAGGCCACTTAGAACAACAGACTGAAATCTGTATTTATAAGATAGTCAGACAACAAACAGACATGTTTCCTGTCATCAAAATACAATAAAAATATACAGCACAACAGTACTTTGGTTTTGTTATAAAATGTCCCTTCAGGCCTGTGCATTTGAATACTTGGCCTCCAGCTGGTGGTGGGTGGTCCCTTGCTGGGGGGAGGAGTACCTGGCGTGGGCCCTTAGGGTTTAGCCTAGCATATCAGGTCACACTTTCCCAGGGTCTGGTGCTCTCAGGAGCACTGAGCTGCCTGCTACCATGCCTTCCTGGACAGACTCTGCCCCAAAACGTTCTTCCCACAGACGGCCTCTCATGACCTCAGTGGTGACAAGTGACTGAGGTCTACTTCTACAGCACACGCTGAACACATTTCTTCCTCTACGATTCCTTGCATTTCTACAGCTTGATGCTCATTTCAAAACATGACTTTGATTTAAGAGAAATTAGAAAAGTATGCAAAAAAATTTAAAAAATCCATCAAAACTACTACATACATAGTTACATAGTTGTGTCAAGACAAAACTCCTTTATAACTATAAAGGGATTAGGGTTATTTATTTCGATTGTTTTTGTTTTGACCCAGGTCTCTTGGCAGCACCCTACCCTGACCTAGAATTCATGGTGACCCTCTGGCCTCATCCTCTCAAATGATGGTAGTGTAAACTTGAGCCACCACACGCAGGCTAAGGCTTCAAAACAAAGGTGATTATGTGGATTGTGTACAGAAATCGAGAACCACTGTAATGTGTCCTTTTCAAAGCCTTTGTCTGCCGGGGCTGGAAAGATGGTTCAGCCGATTACAACACTTACTGCAATCCCAGAGAATCTTGTTTTGGTTTCCCAGTTCACGCCCATATGCAACTCCAGTTCCAGGTGACTCAATGCCCCCCTCTGGCCTCTGCAAGAACGTGCTGTACAGACATATATGAAATCAAGATTCCTAAACACATAGATACTGGTGATTCTTACCTAACATAGTCAAAATACTCTTTGTGCTGGTTCCGATAGAATACAGAGAACTTAAGCATGCGTCCTGCAATCACGTCAGCCTTCTCCAGCAGCTGGGTCAGATGAACTTTTGAGTAATCTGAAAAATTTCAAAGTGTTCCAGTAAGCAATATAGTGTGACACCAGAAGTGTCAGCCACACACCGGTAAATCAGAGATTATTAAAATACATCTTTAGGGAATTCAACTTTGTAAAATAGGAACTTATAAAAAATTCCTTGGCTTATTTTTATTTCTACATAAATATTTTTGTTATGGTTCAGGGCTATTTCTTAAAATATTCATGTGCTTGTTTTACTCTTTCAAGTTAAAGACCCTGAAGTAACGGTGTTCAACAGGGCTTCATAAGTTGGCAGCACTCCTCACCACTGTACCCATCAGCTGATACAAGGAGTCAAGGCCCCTCCCACTCTGTGCATGGCGAGAAACCAGAGCTAGGCACTGCCTGAGGTAGACAAGATCAGGGCAGCCATTTTCTTGGTGCAGAGACTGCAACTGGCCAAAGTACAATGATTCTCACAGCTGTCAACTTCAAGACTAGGCCTCTGGATCCTACTTGATGGTTTCCTGCTACACAGCAGACTTAGATAGTTTTGATTAGCTTTTGTTTTTAAAATTGAGAATTACCGTCAAGCTCCTCCATCAAAAAGTAAGGAAAACTTTTGATAAATAAAACAGAGTCAAAAGCCCAACCTGGTTAAACTGATGCAAGTCACTGATTTATTTTAGAGCCTGCAGTGCACCAAACACATGCACAATTAGATATCGAGGCTAAAAGACAACCATATGATCTCCCTGGAAGGACTCACAGTCTAAAGGAAGACAAATATAAACAAGAACAACTTTTTTTTTAATGGTATTGGGTTGTTATAGACTAGAAACAGGTTAGTCAGTAAGGATATAGTTTATTCTATTTCCAATACCTCGCACAGTGTCTAAGTCACAGTATTAAAGACAATTATTCAAACAGCTTTGTCAAAATTCAGACTCAAGGGCACTATGAAATGGCCCTCAGTTGATAAGCCTGAGCGTCAAGTTCCCATTCGCTTTTAACTATGAAAATAGAGCAAATACTGGAGACCAGTTAAAAGCTGGCAGTCGTCATTTATCTCCTAACTCCTCAAAAAGTTATGGGGTGTAAGAAAAACAAGAAAGTAATACAGAGATCACACTGAAAAGATGGGCTTTGTTTTTTTTATTTATTTCCAGAAGTAAAAACAATGTATCATATGACAGCTTATGCATCAGTGTGTGTGTGTTTGTGCGTGTGCGTGTGCGTGCGTGTGTGTGTGTGTGTGTGTGTGTGTGTTAGAACTGCCAAACATTCATTTTCTTTAAGCTAAAGAAGTCATAGTATCTCAGACCTTTCTTTAGCCCGAAGTAGGTTCTGGCAGATAAATTATATAGCTTCTTTGAGTTGGAAAATACCAGGATACTATTTGTGTATTTTCCTAGAAAAATTAATGTAGACTGGGTGGGGTTCCATTTACCAAGAATGCTTGAGACCAGAAGTGTTTCAGATTTTCAATTTGGGGAGTTTGGAATATTTGTAAATACTTTAATAGTTTTACATTCTCTTTCCAAAAATCAAAACTGCTCCAAAGTTCAAAATCGTCTGGGCACTTTTATCAGAGCTCAGAAAGTTTTAAGTTTCAGGGGCCGAAGCGATGGTAGAGTAGTTAAGCACTGGCTGCTCTTTCAGAGAATCTGGTTTAATTCCCAGCACCCACTTGGTTACAGGGCACCCAATAGTCGCCACCCTCACGGGCTAATACCAGGCATGCACGCTGGAGCTCAGACGCCTATGCAGGCACTCAGACAGACACATTTTTAAAACTTTCAGATTTTAGAGCCTTCCAATTTATATTTTTGGATTGTGGCTATAGAACCAACAATACGATATGCAAAGACAATGTATGACTGACTTACATTAAATGTCCCTTGCTGGGTACTACAAAAATAAATAAAAAGGGATTCAGGAAGGGACTATGGTGAGGTAGATTCCAGAGAGGCAAAGGAATTCCAACATGCCACAGCAAACATAGCAAAGCTACTGGTAGGGGAGAGCCCTTCTGCCTGCTGTTAATTCAATGCAGCCATCTTTAGCTATTTCATTGCTGATTAGTGAAGCAGCATAATTCTGCTTAATCTATCCTAAAATTTCTATTCACATTTTAACATCTCTGATAGTGTCTAACCATCTTTAGTTGGCATTTCTTCCTAATGGTACATTAAAATGGCAGATCTTATAATCCACAAACTAAAGAGAAATATAAAAATATGGTATGTGTAAGAAATATTTTCACCTTGTTCTCAAACACTGAAATCTTTAGCAGTCAAGAGTGTTAAACAATTCTTATCAGCTTCTTTGTAGAGTAAACAAAGAGGCATGCAGATTAAACCAAAATGAGACAGGATTTCAGCCCTAGAGCATGCCCTTAGAGGTTTACACTGGGTTTGATACCAGGGTAAGTCGTGGGCATTCCTGGGTAGCATCTAAAGGAATGCAGGTGCGAGGCCACTCGAGAAGGGTCTGGGTTGGGTGGAAGATTCCCACAGATGGGGAAGTTGCTAAGCAACCTGGAAACAAACCAGCCCATTGTTTTCTAGATTTTTTTTTCCTACAAGCTCTTTTATGTTCAACAGCCTCTCTCTCTCTTGTTTTTTGCTGTGTGTATCTGGGTGCATGTATGTGCACAGTTTGGAGGTCAGAGGTCACTTCGAGTGCCACCCACCTTATTTTTTGAGGCAGGGTCTTTCGGTGACCTAATGCTTTCCAAGAAGCTAGGCCGCATGGCTACCAAGTGCCTGGGAACTGCCTGCCTTTGCTATTCTGGAGCTGGGGCTACTGGCACGCCTGGCTCTTTAAAATGGCTTTTGGGATCCAAGTCAGGTCTCTCTGGTTGTATGGCAAGTAGTTTAGTATATGAGCTGTCTCCCCAGCCTTCTCTGCATTTTTTTAAATAGGAAAAAGTCACCCAAGTGAAGAGGAAGGAGTGAAACCCCCATTCTGATCCACAAAAGGAGGATGACAAAAGGGCTCAAGGACACCAATAAACATGTGTCCTATGACTATGTAAACATGAGCAGGAGGAAGGACGATCAGCATTCCTGACAGAACACTGAACCATTCAAACGAATATGAGAGATTCTGTCAGAGCTCAGGCTCTCCACGGAGGGTTTCTCCAGACCAAATGACTATGTAGTGAGTTTAATGGAGCAAAAGTACGCAAACATGACAAGAGTTAGTGGAGAGCTTTTTCTAGCCCTTCTGGCACGAAGGTAAAAACAGCAGAAACAGTTTTGCTGTGCGGTTACTGAGGTCTGTCTGTAACCTAAATGCTGTTTCTGCTTTCTTCCCTTCAGTAGCTATGACAATGAACGAACAGCCTCTTTACAGTCAGAGGCTCTGAGAACGTGGAGTTGATTCAGAAATTACATCAGCTTTTATTTGTAGAGCTTTCACTTTGAGGAAACTTACACATGCAGCAAAAAGGCAGTCTGAGTCCACCCCTCAAGTTGTTTGCCCCAGGACCTTAGTTCCTTCGAACCAATATGAATTCGCTGCACCTGTTATGCAATGAGGCCAACAGCACCACGTGTCCGATGCAATACTCACTCACCTTGCAGGGACACAGAGTCCACAGAGTCCATCTGACGACTACCCTCCCAAGAACATTAATTGATATAATCCACAGCTCCCTTACCTGCTGTACAGAATTCTATAATCTCACTCCATTCCGACACGACGTAATCACCATCGACTTGTTTTGAGGCCGTCTGCACCGCTACTGTATACTCAGTCCTTGGGCTCAAAAACCAGTGTCCACGAACAGTCATTGGCAAGGGAACAGCTTTGGCCACCAGTTTTGTTGGAACATCCTAGGAAGAAAGAAAAGGAAGGAAGAAGAGGGGGATAAAGGGGGAAACAAATAGGGCAGGAAGAGATAGGGAGACGGAAGGCTATTAAAGCGGGACTTTCATAAACTGTGAACGACAGAGAGGGACCTAAACTGGCTAAGAGCAGGGCTCCTGTGTAAGAACTCCCAACAATTATCATATTTAAGTTTTATTCTGTGTATGCAGAAATTAAAATGGGAAGACCAAGAGATAGGCTTAACGTCCTACAGTTCAAAACCAGGAAAGAACTCGTATTCCAGTCGCCTTTGTTTATGATATACAGTTTCCCTTTGTGCCTGCTAACTTCCTCAAAGCAGATTAAAAAAAAGACATAAAAGAAGCAAGATTTATTGATTTAACGCCTATTAAATTAAAAATATATATGCTTGATTTTTATGGCTTGATTTTGCTAGAGAGGCTCATTGCTAAATATTTTATATGTAAAGGAGAGAATGCTTTTAAAGTAAGTATTACGAGAGACAGATCCATTTCACATGTAGATTAGGGAACTTGCCTACAAGTGTGGTGTCTATGTGTCTGAGAAAAGGTTAGGTCTTTTTTAAACAACGATGAATAAGCTAACCTGCGGGCTGAACACGCACTGCATTTCCAAGGCTATGGAATGGGTGCAGTGGAGCCAAGCCTTAAGTGATCATCGTTTAATGGCAGGCATATCAAAGACGCTTCGAGAAGGCAAATGCCAGCAAAGAGAATACCCAGGATGAGAACTGAAATTTGATAATAATGCCTGACATTCTTTCGTGCTCTTGCTTTCACACTTTTCTGCACTATGTAAAAGCCTCCCTTACATTTAGTTTGTGTATGCAACCATACAGTAAAAGGCAACGACTTTGGGAAACGAAGATGCATAGAATCTTCCCAAGGTAAAATTGAGTCTTTCCTGAAGACCGGGGTTTTTGTCTGTTTCCATGATCAGAAAAAGCAATGAAGCAGAGGAGAAACACTGGGCCTAGGAAAGGGTTCTTGCTGAGGGCCACATCTGGAGGAAGAGCTCCATGTATCACAAAGGGTAAACAACGGCAGACACAGCAGGAACATTTACCACATGTGAAGCTTAGTAAACAACCTCCCCACTTTAAAACAAAATGGACTCTTTAGGGCATATTTTCAGGCCACAAGTGATTATACAATTCCACAAAGTTTCTAAGCCAATCAGTTTGACTCAGGGAAGGATGTGTGTGCTTCCGTAGAAAACTATAGAGCTTGTCTGCTTCTGCTTCTGCAGAAGGATTTTTACGGCTTCGTAAACACTTCAGCTATTCTCCACACTGGATTGCGAGCTGCGGGCAGCCTTCCTTTCTGTCCACACTCCACTGCCCTCTCCAAGCCAGTTTCAACTTCACCCGCATAGCTTTTAATATAAGTGACTCATAAGTGGATTATCTCTCGAACTATCCTCACAGCACTAGATCAGTGTCCTCTAATGAGCTTACTGCTGATTTTCATCTTTGCACATAGTCATGATTTACCCTTTAACATGGCATTTCATTTTCCTCGAGAACTCATTATGGGGAGAATGTTTTAAATGACATAGACTTCTGATTCTTCTTCACGGAAACTACTCTTTCTTTTTTTTTTTTTTTTTTTGGTTCTTTTTTTCGGTGCTGGGGACCGAACCCAGGGCCTTGTGCTTCCTAGGTAAGCGCTCTACCACTGAGCTAAATCCCCAACCTCTACTCTTTCTTTTAAAATGTCTTCCGGATGAAATGGCCTAAGTCTGCCCAGGTTTACCTTGTGTTTAAACTTGTTAGAGTTCTTGTTCTCTTTCTTGTTGAGGTCAATGAAGTAGTGTGTGATGCGGTCCTTCGACTTGGAGTCCATGTCCCATGAGATCTTGAAGGAGTCACATGTGATGTTATTTATTTTGATGTTGTGTGGGACGGGGAGCTCTTCCATCTCTGCTATGCCACTGTCTTGTGATTTGTTACCTGCCAGAAAACAGTGCATGGAAAATTAGTTGCTGATGAATGGGTTTTTCCAGTTTTCGAAATCTTTCTTTCTTTTCCTTTCTTTCTTTCTTTCTTTCTTTCTTTCTTTCTTTCTTTCTTTCTCTTTCTTTCCTTCCTTCCTTCCTTCTTTCTTTCTTTCCTTCTTTCTTTCTTCCTTTCTTTCTATCCATCCATCCTATCTATCTATCCATCCATCCTATCTATCTATCTATCTATCTATCTATCTATCTATCTATCTATCCATTCTATCTATCTATCCATCCTATCTATCTATCCATCCTATCTATCTATCTATCTATCTATCTATCTATCTATCTATCTATCCATCTATCTATCTATCCATTCTATCTATCTATCTATCTATCTATCCATCCATCCATCCATCCATCCTATCTATCTATCTATCTATCTATCTATCTATCTATCTATCTATCTATCTATCTATCTATCTATCCATCCATCCTATCTATCTATCTATCTATCTATCTATCTATCTATCTATCTATCCATCCATCCATCTATCTAATCTGAAGTCAATTACCTAAGTACTAAGTACTAAATCTAAAATTCCATTTTGCTCATGAAGTCATTCAAATGCTAATAAAAGATATTTCTGACGCCATAGTGGTTAAAAAAAGATGGTTCAATCCTATGATTGCCCTATTTCCATTTCCCAAATTTTGAATTATAGAAACACTTTGATGATCCATCTTGGCTATAAAACATCAGCTTTGCCTGGCTAGGTTCTCTCTGAAAAGCCTCAAAAGATCATTTTTCCTGTCTGACCAGTCAACATGAGCCTAAGCTACACAGGTCAGACCCAGATGGTGCCACGGAAATTCTGATAAGGAAGTGGCCCAGTCAAAGGAAGGAGATGCTTCTGTAAAGTGAGAGGTAGCAGTGGGCGGCGACAGAGACTTGCTCCTCCTATTCTACTCTGGACACACTGTATAGAACAACGGTGTACAAAGGCGCTGCTGTACGTTCAAATAACACCATCGTCTACTCACTTACTCTGCCAAGGGTGTCTGTGGCAATCATTTCTCTATGATGCCTTGATGAATTGAATTTTGAGTGCTGAAATAATAAGAACGCTAAAGACAAAAGCTGCGAGCCATGCCGACTGATCTCGTTAGAACTTCGAGGGATCATCCCTACACTTTCACTGAAGAAAGCATTACCACCTTTCTAGCAGCACAACAGAACAGCTGAAGGACAAAAGGGAGAAAACATAGACGTATTTGCCATTTACACTTTGGCCATTTATCTTACTCAGCTAAATGTGATGAATAATTGATACATACCCTCACGAAAAGCTTTTTTTATTGTTGTTAAAATGTGAGAAAAATGAATTAAAATGTGGAGTTCTGTGATTAAATCCTATTTTCCCCCTAAGGACATTACAAAGCTTTTATTGTGTCAAAAATCTCTGTTTCAAAGCTATTCCTCATAGCCCCAGTTCTAGACAGACTAACCTCCTGTATGCAGTTTTCTTACTTGCTTAGGAAAAGTTAAGAATTAGGCAACTTTCTCCCTCCTCATACGTCATGATCACTTTCTGAGATTCTGAGCTAAGTGATAGAAAAAGAGAGATTTTGCCTATAAAACCTGACAGAACGAGAGTGGTTACTCCATCATGCAGTAACCACCCAGTCACTCTTGGCTCTCTGTCAAGTGTGCGTCCCCAGTCAGCTCTCCGTCCTCAGTAAGACGGGACTTTGAGAGGAATTCCGAGGGCTGGAGTGATGGCACTGTGGTTAAGAGTACACGCCGCTCTTGCAGAGAGCCTAGCATGCACATCTGCACTCCACAACCATCCGCACTCCAATTCCAGGGGACCTGCTTCCAGCCTCCATAAGCACCAGGCATTCATGCAAACAATGCATTATATGCACAAAATACAATGCTGGCCATAACGCTTTAATGTTAGATGATTCTAACATGCATTGCTACTGTGCTAATTAGAAACTGTCCACAGAGCAAATATGTAGTTTCATACATTTTGTCCGTCCAAACATGAATCCTACTTTAAAACAATATTTCACAAGCAGTTCCTAACAGCAGCATTTACTGATGTGCAGGATAAAAACATTGGCAGAGTATGCCTAGGAATATTTGCATATGGCTTACTCGCTGAGCTTAAAGTGCCTTATATATTTGTGCATCGCTGCCCAAATCAAGCACAGATCATTTATTTAGCCCCTGGGGTGGGGAAACCCACTCAAATTATCATCCTGTCCTTACCCACATACACCCATGCTCCATTCCCGCAGCACTGGAGAATCAGGACTCTACCACATGTTTTTGTAGATGATCTGTTCTGTACAACACGGTCCTCCATGATCGCCTTCTTTCAAGCAACACCATGCTTGCCTATGTTGCACTGTGCTACCCCCCTTCATTTATGCCTTGAGCAGACACTGATGCTGTACACAGCCATGTATGAGTTTTGGTGCACACACACATTGAATTCTGTTGTGTGTATCCCTGGGAGTGGGATTAGAAGATCAGAGACTAACTCTCACTTGTTGAGGAACCAGAAGACTATTTTTTCCAAAGAAGTGACACCATTTCACAGCCTCTCCAGCAGTGCATGTGGACTCTTACCAAAGCCTTTACAGTCTCATTTTTCCTAGTTAGCCTTCGCACCTTCTGCGGAGTTAGATTACAGCCTGTGTACCTTTGGAAGGGTGCAACAACCAGGGACCATCTTAAAGAAGAAAGACGCTCTAACAGACCTTGAACCTGGCCCCTTGATTGTACACTCTATCCCCTTACACTATGAGCAATGCATTTCTATCATACAAAATACTCAGCTTCAGGAACTTGGTTAGAGCAGCAGAAGTGGATTAAGACCATCTGTTACTATCACTGTTTATTTCCTTACTCAACTTGCCTTCCACGTACCCAAGGCAGGGCCCGAAACTTCTTCGTGGCAAGCTCCCAACTAACTACCTAATCAAGTGTTTTCCTGCTTCTATCAACAAGGTCTATGTCCTACATTTCCATGGAAGTACTGAAATCAATCACTTCTCTAAGAGCTGTGTTCAGAGGTTGGCAGGCAGAGATGAAAAACCCAAGTTGTAGTTTTGATTAGCTCTGTTAAATGGTCCTGTTTCTAGGGCCTCTGAACGGTTAGGAGAGCCAGAAACCCATGCATATGATCAGTAATATCTACATACATGTAATCACACATGACAACATCAGTGTGTATCCTCACATGCCAATTCTTAGCCAACAGCACACAACAATACTCCTTCGAACCTCTATCATGTCAACTGCCAGAAAATTGCTTTAATTATTCATAATGTGTTTATTTGTTCACCATAGAATACATACAAGGAACTTCTGAACTGCAGTTCGTTTCATTAAAGGAAAAGCAAATGTACCGCTACTTCAACACTGATAATAGTTTTTATCTGTAGTCAAAGCTAAATAGTCAAAATATTACTTTGTAAATCTGAACCAAGCTAACTCAATAAAACATATTAGGAAATCACATGCATGCTTAAGGACAGCTCTACACTGAATCAGTGTGTGTCATGCTAAGGAACAGGGCTGGTCGTGTACCTCGGCTTTCGGTATGCTTGGATATTTAAAACTGCATTAAAAATAAAGTATACTAGCAAAATTTCCATTTCTTTAAAAAATGATTAAACTTAGTTTTTCTTTGCTTTTTGTTGAAGACACACTATGGTTTCGGATGACTCTGTGAGGAGCAATCCTCAGGGGAGGTCCCACCTTTATGTTCCTGGGTAAAGCTAAGCCCCTGGGGAGAGCGGGTATCACATTTGAAATGAGACGCTCAAATCTGCCTTACAAAGGCCGGAAATACTGCATGGAAAATTTACTACTGATCGACAGGAAGAAGGCAAGGCATACGTCACACATGGGAAAGATCCAGACATCAAGGCAACTCAATTCTCAGTCCTTTCTCTTCCCCCTTCCTATTGCCAAGTGCCTTTTCCTCTCCTAGTAGAAATGGCTCTGTCCCATCAACGTACACACTGCAGGTCTACTTACGATAAGACTAGGTCTGTCTTGATAAAGTATTTAATAAATAAGGACTCTTCACTCACATCTTGGTGGTGAATACTAGTGTATTTATAAGTAAGTCTATTTCATCAAATGGTATGTTTGCAGCTGGATTTAGCCATTTCCGCTCCTCTCCCCCAAATCCCTGAGAGGAGTCTCCATGCTACAGGTCCACCCCGTTAGCCATGAACCAATCACATTCTCAATCTGGGTTCTGCCGTTATTTTGTTTAGTTTTTAGCAAAACTAAGCACCCGTGCACATATTTTCTTTTCCTTGTCCAGTATCCATCTAACCAATGCTCTTTAAAGTATTTGAAGTATGCAAGGTTGGCTCATGTTTTGAAAGTGCCTTGAAATTTAAGTGTGTATTTGTCCTGTCTACTACTTGGACATTTGTCTTCTTTTCAGCGAGCATTTTTTACTAGTTTTGAAAAAATGGGCTCTGAACATTGTTGCACTGATGAGGCTTAGTTCTCTCTCTCTTTTTCATTTTTGCCTTTATCTTTACTGTTTCCCATCTGCCTTCTATTTTTGCAATCCAATAGTCCCGTCTCAGGATGAACACTGAATTCATTTTCTTTGCTTCCGCTGTCTCCCTCTTCTGTTCCTGAGCTGTGTATACTGATTATCTCTCCTTGGCCAGTACTTTACGGATACCCTGTACGTTTTGATGAATGGTCTTTTCACTGTATTTTCAGAGAAATTCTATAATTTTTTCTTCCTTTTACACCCACGCATGACTAACAGAAGTTGCTGCTTTCTCCCAAAGGTGAAAGCATATTTTTCAATCTTAATCTCTAGTTCTGTTTCCTGCGTGTGACTGGTGCTGTGTGTGATGCCTTAGTCGGCGCTGTCTATTTCTGTGACTGGTGCCCAAGAGCTCGTTCTCTGTTAGGGAGGCACACTTCTCTATTAGTTATGAGTTGGGCTTTTAACATTTATAACTGTCCTTTGTCCTTCCAGCTTGGATTATTATCTAGTTGACAGGAGAGCAACACCTACTCTCTTATTTCTTATCTTTCTGTGCATTTTTTCTGCCATTTATTTTTAGACTGCTAAAAGACTGTTTTAATGATCTGTCTACCACATTCTCAGAGCCGGAAGTGATTTGGGAGTTCCTAGGTGAGCCGGGCACACTCAGCACCGGGGGATTCAGTTTACTCACTTGTGCACATATCTGTCACGGACTTTGTGTGTGCATGCTGTAGTGTATCTTCTGCTGTTTTGTGTTTCTTCCTGTTTGCTCATTTGCTTGCTTGCTTTACATTTCTTTGAATATTTAGGGAATAGTACATTTGTTTACTCCTGGTTACCACCGTGTTTGTTCTCAAAATGGGCTTAATCTCCTTTTTTTTCCTTAGCCCTGTGTCAAGCCTTTCTGTTAAGAATGGCAACTGTTGCTCTCACACACTGTCTGTAACCATCAAGAATCTTGATTTGCATTCATTTTATATTTTCAGTTATGTAATTCCTACCTTGCCAGAATATACACACACACACACACACACACACACACACACACACACACACACACGCAATCTATGTATCTGTCTATGTATGTATCTATGCATCTATGTATCTATGTATCTATCTATGCATCTATGTATCTATGTATCTATCTATGTATCTATGTATCTATCTATGTATCTATGTATCTATCTATGCATCTATGTATCTATGTATCTATCTATGTATCTATGTATCTATCTATGTATCTATGTATCTATGTATCTATCTATCTATCTATCTATCTATCTATCTATCTATCTATCTATCTATCTATCTATCCATCCTTTTTAACTCTATTTTACCTTTTATAAAAAAAAAGCAGGCAGCGGCAAGAGAAAACACGTCGTTCTGTAAGAGACAGGCAATGAGTTTCAGGACTGATGGAAAAGTAGAGGTGAAGCAGGACAAAGTTCAAGGCAGAGGCTAAGGGGACACATGCGCAGACCTCACAAACAAGGCAAAGGACAATGTGGCCTTTAACATTTCACTTTCAGTTGGGTATTTGTTTTGATACTTCTATCAATCATCACAGATTACGTAGTTCCGTTATGCTAATGCCTAAGCTATTTTCCTGTGCCGACTGCTGAATCTCACTTGCAGAAGGGCCCGATATTACTTACAGAATGGTTAAACGCGTGCCTACAGGTCACACGGTCTTAGAGATGTGTGACCTCGAGCAAGTGTAAAAAGAGGTAATAAACCACATATGAAAAACTAAGTTCTGGGCCTGAATTAGACAATCAATGTTAGCTTACACGCACACAAAAGGAAATGATTAAAACTACTCTCTCCCTTGGTCTAATTAATATATAACTCTGCTGTCAATACCCCTGGTAATCTTCAATGATTTATTTCTTTGGAAATTCTATTTTGTTGACATTTATTAGTGGCAATATATCTATATCTATATCTATCTATATCTATCTATCTATCTATCTATCTATCTATCTATCTATCTATCTATCTATTCTAGTAAGTCCATGTTAAAAGAGACTTCAATTCCTTAGTTTTTGATGTAATATTTATGTGTGGATTTAAAAATAATTTCATGCTTCTCTCTCAAATACACCCCCCCCTTTTATTTTCTGCTAAGGGAATCCCACTGCAGAGCATTGTCTTTAAGATTCCGTTTTGGCTCAGAGTTGATGGTGCTGCTTGGTAATACAGAAGAAGGAAGGCTTGAGCTTCATTTGCATATGATGTCATATTTTATTGTTCCTTTCTATACACTCAACATTTAGGCCATTCTTCACAAAACAGTTTTCTTTTTATCTAGGCTTGCAATGCCTCTCATTATTTTTGCTTCTAACACCCAAATAAGTAATTTTTTTTGAGGAGCATGTACACAGTAGTTACAAATTTTATCCCCATTTTCATTCTTAAAACCATAAATCATAAAAACCCAGCACTGGGTCTTAGCCACTATTCCTGTTGGATTAGGATGACCAAGAAGCAGCATTGGAAAGAAGTTGAGTGTAGTTAGTATGTTCTACTCCTTGGTTTTAGAGTGTTAAGCTTTTATAAACCACCCACCCCCCCAAAAAAACCAAAAACCAAAGACAAAAACAAAACCCTGTTTCTCCTGAAGGGCTGATCCTTCACATACAACCCTGGATTTTCCAGTTCATAGAAGTTAACATAAATTTCTGGTTTCATTAAACATGAAGTGGTACAAAATTACTACTTCACAGTCCTCCTCATAACCTCATTTCTAAAAGCAGTATCTGGTGTCAGGGTCTAAGTTACATTATCTAATGAGTTTTAAAGCAGATGTGGGTCAATGTCCCTAAAGACAAACTGAGGAATAGTAAACATGCAACAAGTGAAAATACATGCATGCACCCACTTGCACACAAATTGGGATAACTAATAATATATGTATATATGGGCAAAAGGAATAAGATTTTTGTTAACTTCCCTTATAAAAGCAAAACCACAAACAACAGAAGATCCCATTATTAAGTATGTTTTTAAGATGAAGTGATTTCCTTTCACTTGGTGCCATAGCTAAAAAGTATTAAAAACCATCCAGTGTGTAGACCCGGAAAGCCTCCGACCGATGCTAACATCAAACAGGAACCGTTTTTCCAAAGTTCAGCAGCTCTTTGTAATAAAAGGGATCATTTGATATGATTATAAAAAAGCACAGCTGGTGATTCTATCTAAGGCTCTCCCACTATCTAGGCAAACTAACTAAGATACAAATAAAGTCCCAGTTGACCACTATAGATAAGATTAGATAGCATCAGACCAGAACTTTTAATGATGGAAAAATCTATTAGCACTTACACTAGCAAGACAGTATTTTAAATCCTTAGCATATATTTTCTTTCTTTCTTTCTTTCTTTCTTTCTTTCTTTCTTTCTTTCTTTCTTTCTTTCTTCCTTCCTTCCTTTCTTTCTTTTTTCCTTCCTTCCTTCCTTCCTTCCTTCCTTCCTTCCTTCCTTTTTCAGTGTGTATCTGTGGAAGTGTATGTCACACATGATCATGTACCCGCCAAGGCCAGATAAGGCCATTAATCTCCTAGAGTTGAATTATATGTAGTCATAAACTACCTGTTGTGAGTGTTGGGAAAAGAAGTCAGGTCCTCTGTAAGAATAGCAAGTGCTCTTAACCACTGAGCCATCTCTCCAGCCCTGTCCTCAATTCTTGGGGAAGTTTATGACGAGTATCAGTATCATCTCCATTCTACCAAATGAGGGAATAGGGTACATCCAAAGATGCTTCATAACGTGTACGACGCCTAACAACTGGTAGGAAAGCCATGATTTCAAACCAAGTGCTGGGCCATTCAATTGCAGGCTTAGAACCATCAAAGCACCCCCAAGATGGTTTGCCCTACCTGCTCTAGAACTATTTGAATTCCGGGGAAAAATCCTATACAATTCACTCTCCTTACTATACCATTCACTCTCCTTAATCTATAGACTAGAAATGGTTTGCATGAGAATCTAACGTCACTTCTAGCTCTGATATATATGAATCATTAGTTACCATATTTTGTCAAGCTTCATTTTCTTGAACTTAAAAACAATTGTCTGTATGTCTGTGCATATATGTGGTGCCCACGGAGGCCAGAACAAAGTAACAGATCCCCTGGAATTGGAGTTTTAATGATTGTGGGCTGAGCGATGTGGGTGCTGGGAACTGAACCTGGGTCTCCTGGAAGAGCAGCCAGTGCTCATAACTGCTGAGCCTTCCCCTGAGTGTTCTTGGACTTTTAAAGTTTATTTGTTGGACGAATTTTCTACTGCCTCATGATTAAATATCCTTGTATTCGGTATTCTTTTGTCATTGTTTCCTTGCAAAAGTTCAGTTCATTGAGTATCAACCATATAGTCTTTCACTGGAATGCTATGTAGGCTTGGCTGAATCATCTCACACACTTTAAAACGTAGATTGCCCAACACTCCCAGTCTTCTTAATAATCCTATTTTGTTTATTTTTCATATGGTATGCTTGTGTGTTCATGTGTGTGTGTGTGTTTGTGCTCATGTGCTTGTGGAGGCCAGAAGTTGATGTCAAGTGTCTTCCTCACCATTTTCTACTTTACACACCGGGGCAGGGTCTCTCACTTGGCCCCAGAGCCTGTTGACTGGGCTAGTCTTATTCCAGCCTGTCCCAGGGGTCCTCTCCTCTGTCTCCTGAGGCTGACCTTACAGGCTGACCTCTGCACCTATCTGGTACTTATGTGTCTTCCTCTGAGATTCACAGTGACATTGGGTATTGGGAACCCAAACTCCAGTCCTCATCCTTGTGAAGTAAAAGTACTTTGCCCAACCTGCCATCCCCTCAGCTCTTTGCTGTTCTTGACTGTTCATTAAAACTGGTCATATGACCTGCGTGCCTCATAATTACCAGGACTCCAGAAAGCTTGTCCCTCAACTCCTCTGGCATTGACAGTACCTATCTACACACAGACAGGCCAGAGCCTTCAATTCTGTCCAACTCTCCAATACTGAATTGCTTTGGGAATCAGAGATTGAGGTCAGGTATCTCCGTTACCTTTAGTTCTATGATTGGGGATTACTTAGATTGTTTGTGTTCAAATGATTTACCTTAAAACTGAAGAGAAGTATTTTCACTACACCAGGACAGGTAAATTGACCAGGAAGCCAATGAAGTTTACATTTTTTAAGAGGCCCTCGTCTATTATTTCTTATATTCAAAATATTATACTGCTTTTCTCAAGGCACTCAAAATTGCAAAACCTTGATACTCCCTAAAATCTGGATCCATTGCTGCCTAGAATAATAGCATAAATATGCAATCCCAACACAGTAAGTGACCAGCGAGTTAACCAATAGTCCTTAGCCAAGGGATCTGGATGACACAGACTACTGGTATGTACACAAATGAGATTAATTTCAAGGAGACATAAGTTAATGCTAGAACTTTGTTGTTATTTATTTATTTATTTATTCATTCATTTATTTATTTTTTGGTTTGTCAGCTGCAAAGTAACAAAGACTGAACAGAATGTAAGTTTTCTCTTAGTTGAAAGTTGACATTGGCAACATACCTGGGTTCCTGGATATAAGGGACTAAGGGTTAAAAAGAACCAATTTTAAAATGAGGCAGGCATGATGCAATGCTATTATATTTATCCGGGAAAACCTGACTTATATTCCCTCTTTTTGACTTTCTCATTATGAATCATTATGGGTATATTTAAGAATATTTTTAATTAAATGATCTTAAAAGATAATTCATATACCCCATTTTGGGTATTGTTTTCCATATTTACCCTCCCATCTTGAGACAATTATATATAAAGTGTTTTTAAATGCAGTGTACAACAGCAGCATACTAACCACAGAGGCCAGAATGCACAGAAGCACCTGAGACCCTCCAAGGGGAGGAGCTTCTTCATGTAAGAACCACACTGTCTACTACAGAGAAAATGAAGATGGACATCTTTATACCCTAGAAAACAATTAAACTTGCACCTTAAAACATTTAAGTGCTGATATTGAAAAATTACTTAGTTATTTTATATTTTTCCAATTTTCGCCATGCAAGCTTATAAACAAGACAATCTACTGCACTCTGATGTGTTTTCCCTTAAAAAATGATGCTGTGCTCAGAGAGCTGTCATGAAGTTGATAAGCTTAACGGCATCTACCTCCCCCAACAGGAACAGATGGTTCATTTCCCCTATCATTTCAAATTCCCTTCATACTTGACGGTTAAAAGGTGTCTCGGTTTCAAAACAAATACCAGCGAGAATGTGTTTTTGAAGAAGGCGTCACAGCGTACTATCGCCTGCCAACTACAGGCTCCAGAAGGCAAAGGTAGTTCTTGCTTGGTCACTCTGTGCGTTATGTTTCTATTCACTATGACTAAACACCTAACATGCATCTCAGAGATGAAGGACGAGGACTTATTTTTGGCTCACGGTTTGAGGGGATACAGTCTAACATGCTGGGAAAGGCACGGCGGCGGGAGCATGAGGCATGGCTCCCACTCTGCCCACCCACAGTCAGAAAGCAGCCAGTGCTGGTGCTGATGCTGTTGGTGATGCTCAACGAGGCTTTCTCTTTTCTCCCTCCTATTCAGTCACAGGTTCCAGACCCTCGTGTGAGCCACCCGCATTTAGCACTAGCTTCCCCTCCTCAGCTAAACCTCTCTGAAGAAGTCCTCACAGATTGTCAATATAATATCCAAACACATCACTTTATAGCTATAACAGTAAATATATACATTTTTGAAGATAGTCTCACCCTCAGACTAGATAAAAAAAATCAAACCATTTATGCTGACAGAAAGTTGTGACTTATATTCAACAGATATGCACATTCGTTGGCTGTCCATCAGTACAAGAGGATTAGAGATGAGATTATGAGACACTGTGGTCCATGCTTTCAAAGTTGTGTATTACAGTCTAGAAACATGCACATGTGTCTATATGCAAAATTTAAACCCTTAGTGCTACACATTTTTCCCAGGTAAGTTATTTGATTCCCTTTATAATCCAATTTCTCAGGACATTTGCTTTTTTTTCTTTAAATCATACTAACTCTTAAGCTTGGTCAAATTGACTTCCAGTCTCTAGGACTCCAGCAAATATCCTCCTGTCTTGAGATGGCAGCGACAGCTCCCTCTCAGTCCTCCTCTGACTTCTCTGAGGGGTTTAGGATATGCCACTTCACGCATACTTGCACTGGAGGGAACGTCTGAGGTAGCCCACTTCTACCAGCATGAAAAATTCTGACACTCTTCCAAAGCAGGTCTCTAAGACCCATTCCTGAAGTTTCTTCCCTGTACCCAGAAGGGAAGAATGTCATTATCTCTGAAGACCCAGAGAAGACTCTAACAACCAGACCTCACCGTGGCTCACCTCTTTGTACAATCCTCTCAACAGTGATTTATTTCTTCATCACACAGAGCATAAAATACACACAGCTCTCTTTGATTTTTTTTTATGCCCTTGTTTCTAAAAGTCCTTTGTCACACTAAATACTTATTCAATATTGTGTATCTCTTGGTAGCCTCCTTGGCCGCATGGGTCTCGAGGCCCTGATTGTTTTAGAATTAGGTAAGTGACACACTAGAGTTTCTTCCTCTGGCACCTACTCCTTCCCACGCTTGAGAACTTTGTCACACCAAAGCTTCGTGTTTCTCAGGGGTCTGCTGACGACTCTTTCCTGATAAATGCTACCTTTCAGAGTGAACCACAAACCTTCCGCCATGATAGAACTGCAGTGTGCTACACTTCATGATGTGCTTCCAAGCCACCTCAAATCCAAAAGAACCCGAAGCATAGCACTCAATTGTTCTTCTTCAAACCCAGTATTCTGTCCTACAGCAAATGGCTCTATCTACTGAGCTGCACCATCCGTAAAATGTATACTTCAACAACTAAGCCAGTTAATAATCGTTCATTATTTTTCTACAATCTCATTTTTCTCTACATGAAGGCTGTGTTCTGTAACTTACAATGCTTTACTTTCAATGTTCTTAAAAAAAACTATTTCTTCTCAAAATTAATTAGTTTTCTAACATAAAAAATCATCTGCCGATTCGTTCATTCATTGGTATATAGGATCTCACTATGAGGCTTTATGTGGCTTGGGCTGGCCTGGGACTTGCCAGTGAGCCCACGATGGCCTTAACTTCAGCATCCTTTTACCTAAACCTAATGAGTCCTGAGATTACAAGTGTGTACAACCATGATTCAAAACTATCTTTTTAAAAAAAATTTTTTTTATATTTTTGTATGTGCATTTGTGTATCTGTGTGTGCACATGATTGCAGCTGCTCAGCAAAGCCAGAAGAGGGTGTTATGTCCCCCGTAGCTGAACTTACATGTAGTTAAGGCATGCCCAATGGAGGTGTTGTGATCCGAACTCGGGGCCTCTGAAGGAGCAGCAAGCACTTTTAACCTGTGAGCCACACTGCAGCCCTGCCCCCCAAACAATCTTTTGAAGAAGAGTTTTCTATAAGTATTCCCAAACTTGCAAAGATGACATTGGACTATTAAAGGAAATGCAAAAAAAATTGGTTTAAAAAATTAAAAAGAACAGTAAGAAATAGGGCTGGGGTAGGAGGCAGGGGCCAAATCCCATAGAGTTCCTCTCTTTAATACTAGAGAATGAGTAACTAACACCAGGTGTTAGCAACTAGCTGGCATCCCATGTCAATGCCATTTTGTATTCCTGACAAATTCTTCAGAAGCATGCGGAGAAAACACAATTTTAGGGAAAATAACTGTTCCATCACTAATATTTTTTTATAAGTTTATGTTTCAGATATATGATCTTAAAGTATGAAGGTACATCTGCATTTTAAAGTACAATGAAAGTAAGACACCAACAATCTGTGTGAACAGCATGGCTATACACCTAGAAACACGCGGACTATTGCTACTAAAACATTACATGGTAACAAGTCTTAAGAGGTCTTTGCACGCTGGACAATTAAGACTGGAAAGGATTAAACCACAGGCAAAGAAGGGTCGGGAAAAGAGTCTTTAGCCTATGAAGGGGAGGTCTGAGGAAAGGTTTACCAGCTGATCCAGATGGAATATTTACCAAGTGTTTGTGAAGCCACAACGGGGGAGCAGAGAGGTGAAACACACATCTACACCCCGTACAAAGCATGGTCTGCTGCTAGAACTGTCTGCACTGTATCTGATGATTTATTTACCATTATTTCGAGTTCAAATCTTATTGCTGTAAATTGTGTCATTAGAATTTCATGAGCAAAGCTTTTAGCAAAGCAAGTGGTTTAAATATTAGTTTCCAAAATCAATAGTTTCTGCTCAATTGAACTTCCTTTTTTTTTGTAATCACTAAAAATAACTTTGAAAGGTCTATTAAAATTTAAGTCCCAGAAAAGGTAAACTGCACCAGAAGACAATGCATAACAACAGATCCAAATGCCCAATCATGACATACAAAATATAATGCAAAGTGAAGCTTATTAAATAAAATGACTTATTTTAAAATAATCTGTAAGAACAAACTCTAAGTGTAAAAAGACACTAGCACTAAACAAATAACCCACTGAACACTAAAATTGAGACTTCTAGGTCAAAAGTACATGTTAGAAATATATATTGAAGGGAGCTGGGGGGATGGCTCAGTGGTTAAGAGCACTGACTGCTTTTCCAGAGGCCCTGAGTTCAAATCCCAGCAACCATGTGGCAGTTCACAGCTGTTTACGTTGAGTTGGGGGGGGGTGTGTGATGCCCTCACACAGACATGCAAGCAAAACATGAATGTACATTTTTTATTTTTATTTTTATTTATTTATTTATTTTTGGTTCTTTTTTTCGGAGCTGGGCATCGAACCCAGGGCCTTGCGCTTCCTAGGCAAGCGCTCTACCACTGAGCTAAACCCCCAACCCCGAATGTACATTTTTTAAAAAAAGAAATATATGTTCAAATAGAAACTACAAAAATAGCTTTGACAAATATTTTAGTTTTCCTTTAGCTTCCAGTCCCATTATTTTTCTTCCAATCTAAGGTCAAACGTTTTAATTGTTTTACGAATTACTATTTGCTTCAGCATACTATACTGCTAAGAGAGAAAAACAATCTCGTGTCTTCCAGAGTAAACATGAAAAAAGTTACCATTTAAAAGGAGGGAAAGCTCTGTGTTACAAAGGCTTTTTTTCCATGTTAACTGCTCGATAGCAGTATCTTTTCTAAAAAGGACTCTATCAAAAGCTTTTAGATGACAAGCCAACCAACCAACTAGGCACCAGCTTCCTATCCCATCACTTCCATGAGAATTATCAAAACTGACTGAAGGACAGCAAGGAATGCTTGATGAGGAGACAGAGGCCACCTCAGCAGCTTGCGACAGACCACCAAGTTTTCCTTGTCCTCAAACTCTCTTCCCATGAGAATCTGATGGCTATTTCTTTTTTTTTTTAAGATTTATTTGTTTATTTATTATCTATAAGTACACCATTGCTGTCTTCAGACACACCAGAAGAGGGCATCAGATCCCATTACAGATGGCTGTGAGCCACCATGTGGTTGCTGGGATTTGAACTCAGGACCTCTAGAAGAGCAGCCAGTTCCCCTAATCACTGAGCCTTCCCTCTACCCCCTAATTTATGTTTCTATTATTGAAACCAAGCACATACAACACCTCAAATAGATTGTTTGACTGAGTGTACTACTACTACTAAGGGTGAGCTAAGTGGGTTTTTTTGTTTGTTTGTTTGTTTGTTTGTTTTTTAATGTATGTGAGTACACTGTTGCTGTCTTCAGACACACCAGAAGAGGGCATCAGATCCCATTACAGATGGTTGTGAGCCACCATGTGGTTGTTAGGTTGAACTCAGGATCTCTGGAAGAGCAGTCAGTGCTCTTTTTTTTTTTTAAGATTAATTTATTTTATGTATGAATACAGTGGCACTGTCTTCAGACACACCAGAAGAGGCCATCGGATCCACATTACAGATGGTTGTCAGCCACCATGTGGTTGCTGGGATTTGAACTCAGGACCTCTGGAAGAGCAGTCAGTGCTCTTAACCACTGAGCCATCTCTCCAGCTCCTGATGGCTATTTCTAATATCCTTTCTTCCAGATAATAATAATAATAATAATAATAATAATAATAATAATAATAATAACTATTATTATTATTATTATTATTATTATTATTATCTTATTTGCTAGCTCCATCACAGATATTTCAAATCCAGGTTGTTCAGATGACTTCGGTCACTTACTACTAAGTTTAATCTTTCAGATTCCCTTCACTTAACCAGCCCAATCTGACTTACTTGTATCAAAAGACAGTCAACCCCCAATCTAGCACATTAAGCCATCGTTGACTTTTATTTCACATAAATAGCATCCTGTTAGTAAAATCACAAAGCTCACAGATGTGTGCCGCAAATGTTAGCACTCCCTCTGGCACTGGTACTCCCTTGGGGCAATGGACCATGGGTTAACATAGTTCGCCAGCCTAAGAAAGCATTTGGTCATGCTTCTCAGAGCACTGCTTCTCCAGGTGTGCACCCTGGATTACTAAGAGTAGCTCATCTGGAAGCTGCTTAGAAAAACAAATTCTTGGGCTCCACCCCAGATCTAATCAATCACAAACTCAGGGAATGAGGCCTAAGGGCTGTGTTCAGACAGGCCCTCCAGGGGATACAATTTGAGACTATATTTTGAGAATCGGACCCACTGACAAGAGATTTAAACTTTTTTCTATTTTTTTTTTTTTTTTTTTTTTTTTTTTTTTTTTTTTTTTGGAGCTGGGGACCGAACCCAGGGCCTTGCGCACTGAGCCAAATCCCCAACCCTTAAACTTTTTTAGTACAGGGATGATTAAAGGATTACCTAGCATCGTTTAGCTTTGTGATTATTTTAAGCTATTTTAAAAACCAGGACACAAATAGCATATATCGAATTGGGCTGCAGTACCTGATTTGCAGTAAATATCAAATACAAAGACTTTGCCTATTACACGGCACCTGAAAAGATGGGGTTCTATTCCCCTATTTTTTATATTCAAGCACGTACAAATACATCCTCGAGTGAATTTCTAAAATACTTTGGGCATTTGCATGAAGCATTTTGTTCTTTTTAGTCTAGGTTCATGTGTCTCTGTTTGGTCCGTCCTCTCAGCAAAAAATTTAACATGCTAAGACAGCAGAATGAGTTTTGTGTCCTCTGTTGCTTTTAACAAAACCGCAAACATTTGACTTGAGAACCAGATGCTGGAGGGAAAGCCTGCTACCTCCGAGAGGCAGAGAAAGCACCCAGCTAGCCTTCCTCTTCAGCTGATGTCCCAAAAGGAAGTGATCCTTTTCCATGCTTCTCAAAACCTCTCACACTGAATGTCCCTCCCTTCTACTTCCTGTATGTCTGTCTCTCTATCCATCCTCCTGACATATTACTCTATGTTTTTCCCCCTATGTTCACTCCCTGTCAACTGGTTACTTGCCCCGCCTTTTGACCTATGGGATGACTTTACTTAATCCTGTTTTTTTTTTTTTTTTTTTTTCCGGAGCTGGGGACCGAACCCAGGGCCTTGCGCTTCCTAGGTAAGCGCTCTACCACTGAGCTAAATCCCCAGCCCCTACTTAATCCTGTTTACAACAAACAGAAAGCTCTTGGATTAAAGGTGTGTGCTAGGGCTGAGCTACACCACAACGAGGAACAGGAGCTTTTCTTCTTGTTGTTGTTGTTCTTGTTTGTTTTATTTTTTACAGTAAATAACACAATCTGGGGGTTCACAGTGTGCTGAAATATCCTTTAACAGTCTTCTGCAGTTATATAAGTAATGAAGCCTGGGGTATAGCTATCTTTTAAATTACTATATGAAGCATGGGGAATTATAAAAATTAAAATGCATTCTAGATAAAAAAGAACTATTTACCAAGTTTACTTATATGGAGACCATTTTAGTTTAAAATGTCAAAATTGTTTGTTACTTTGTATAGCTAATCTTTCAGTTGTCACTGACCACACTGACCGCTATCTTAAAAATGAGACAGAGCTATAAGCTTTCAGAAATTGTTACTAAAACTAAATAAAGATAGTCCTTTTTTTGGTCAGGACTTAGACTGTAATGATGAAATTGACAAGTTTCCCTTGGATTTTTATATGGAAATACTTTGCAAAACAATTAGATGATCTCTGACAGTTCCAGAGTTTTGCAGCAAAATAGTGGCTGAAGTTATTATAAATCAGATAATTAAAATGTATTAAAAACGAAGTCATCATACTACATAAGAGTTATGCATGGATTTAAAAAATATTAAATTTGCATTTCTAGTATTGCAAATATATGTTAAATAAATCAGCTCTTATTTAAAAAGTTAAACAGATCATTGATACCTGTCTTCAAGTGCAGAGAATACAGAAGGTATTCAGTAGGGTCCTGTCACACTCAAATGCTGAGTTTAACTAACATCTTTACCAGCTTAGTGGAATGAGAGAGAGCAAGGATTAAGTGGCAGGGTTCAATGTGTGGATTCAAAACACTTCGAAATGGTAAAGCCACACACAACGGAGAAAGAATGAATGTCAAAGTCAATTTTTAATGCCCCATCAATGAGATACTAAGAAATGTTGAGACAGCTATATCAAGGGGAGAAGATGAAACTAGAAACACCAGGAGAGGGCATCTCTTATAAATCTGCCGTCGGATCTCATAAAGTAGTAGTTGCCACTGGTAATGATTAGGCATTAAGGTATTCGAAAAGTGTTGGATAATCACATATAAATTGTTCTTTCATATTGCAGATGATTTTCCCACAAACTATAATATTATAGACAGAAAATATCAAAAATCATTAGCTCAGCACTGTGAAATGAAATATAAATGTTTCAGAGGAAGTAAAAATTTTATCAACTAAAATTTTTGATAACTATCTCAAATATAAATAACTTGGTAAACAAATTTATCTAAACCTTTTAGAAAGCTGAACTAAACCTCAACCTGAAAATATGTCCACAATATTTCCATGTTTATAAAATACAGCAGTAAACTGCATATTAAGGCTGAGATTCAACATGCAAGGAATACAAATTGGGTCTGAAATTTTAATAAAGAAAAGCATAAAAGAACGTGCATTTCAAATATGATCAATAAGTATGTGGCTTTCATAAAATAGTTTTACCTTGACAATGAGCTAAACTGACACACTGCCACCTCCCTTCAGATGAAACACTTCGCCCTTCACAGTTCAAGTGTGGGAGACTTTTACTATTTCTCAGTGAGTCCAGATTAGCAAGCCTAGGGGATACACTGAGAAAGAAAAGAAGGCTAAAAGTATCAGTTTGCTATTCCTTCTCATCTGAATCAGAAGTTTAGACCTATAAAGCAGTAAAAAACAAAAGAGAAAAAAGGTCCTCTACCAATTAGAAAGTTTGAGAGCAGCTATTTACTAACAAGAAAACTTATACTTGGAACCTAACCATTAGGTTATAGCATGATTACAAGTTATATATGATATATATATATGTATATGTATATATGTGTAATATATATTTACAATATACATATACAATGTACAATATATGTATTACACATTACATATACATATATGTATATTATGTATATGTAATTATGCATTACAAGTTACTTGTTAGCAGCTCTAACATGGCTTTTAGCATACTCTCCTATCCCAGACACACTTCCTTTCCCCAGCAACACCACACCCAATGTACCCTGAGAGCGTGAGCACGAGTAAACACGCATGCGCCCATCTTGCTCTCATCTCTATCAGAAATGCTGGTCTTTTACTTCTCCCCCTGTGATATTTTACTTTTAACATCCAGTTGCTTCCCAAACTGATGACAGAGTCAACACTCTTTCTCCGCATTCTTCAACTTCCTCTGAATGCAGGATCCAAGTAATTATGTATCCTGGGAGCCTTCCTTCTACCCCTGCCTATTCTGAATAGAGACCCTTAAGGGTAGAACACATATACAAATAAATAGCATAAAAAACAGCATGTAAAAGAACAATGGGAAAGAAAGTAGGGCTCTTTTAGGTTTTATCTTTATTTTATGTGTAAGGGTGTTTTGTGTCAGAGCATGTTGCAGTGTCTGAAGGGGCAGAAGCAGGTTTTGGATTCCCTGAAACTGGAGTTATAAAGGTTGTGAGCCACCATGAGTGCTGGGAAACAAGCCTGGGTCCTCTGGAAGGCAGCGCTGTAATGCTGGGCCATCTCTCCTGCCCCAAAGCAGACCTCATATTAATTACTTAAGATCAGTGCCTGTAAATGAATCCCCAGAGAACAAAATGGCACTGATATTAGACAGTTGCTTCAGCCATTAAGGATGGTGTGTGAACTGTCAATCTCTCAGCCACTCATTTAGAAACTTAAAAAAATATATATCAGTTGATTTTGTATGTTGATACCTTTGTCATTTTTTTTTCATTTTCACTTTTAGTACCTTAAATTTATTTATCAGGCAATGGCAGGTAGGAAATTTGCTCTCAAAATGTCTTTTACTACAGACGGATAGATTATGGACAAGAAAATGATAAGATGTTGACTCTTGGGCTGGAGAGATGGCTCAGTGGTTAAGAGCATTGATTGCTCTTCCAGAGGCCCTGAGTTTAATTCCCAGCAACCACATGGTGGCTCACAACCATCTGTAATGGGATCTGATGCCCTCTTCTAGTGTGTCTGAAGGTGTCTTCAGTGTACTTATATATAATAAACGAATAAATCTTTTAAAAAAATGTTGACTCTTTTTGAGAGTCAATCTCATATAGCTCAGGCTGACCTGAAATTTCTGATCTTTTTGCCTCTATTTCTCAAGTTCTACAATAACTCTACAATGAATACATGTTTCACCATGCATGGCTCAACTCCTTTTTAATAGCATGGTTTAGAATAAAGAATATAATACATATATACACTTAAGTAATATTTATTAGTCTAGATCAACATGCCTTCAGAGTTGATACCCCCTCTGGCATTTGAAAACATATTAGTACTAGAATTCAAAGTCCACCTATATGTGTCTGCACATAGAAACATTCCTTCCTAAACTCAAACTGGAGGACCTAGAGGGTCATCCATCTTGAGTAACCCTACCCAGGACTAAGCTACTGTATTATTTAAGTTCCTCTGGATCTCTGCACAATGTACACAATCTCAAAACGTTGGTAATATGCAAAAGTAAATCAGCCTCCAACTTTCTTTCACAAACTTCAACATTATCCTGTCAAGAGGGGTTAGCTCCCAGCCAGTCTTAGAGTAGGTGTGAGTGTATGCCTTAGCTAATGGTCACAAAGGAACTTTTTTAAAGGGTTTGTGGGTTTATAGATTATGTGGTCTCTGTCACAGCCTGTTACCTCTTTTCTAAGAACATAGATAATGTGTAATCAATAGAAAAATAAATTTATAAATATACATTTATTATATTTATGGAGAACAGGCATGTCTGTGTTCCAGTGTGGTTTTACATATCAACAGGTGGCAGGCTTGGGGATCTGGCTCAAGGACTGTGATAACTAACTTCTGGTTTACATCATAGACATAAAATACTACCACTAGGAACTGGCCACACAACAAACATGCAAGATTATCTTGGTTCTTGTTGGCCTCAGTCAGTAGCTTTTAAAGTTTTAAAAACCGAGAAGTTCATCAACTTCTGACTCCTGGAAGACAAGTTTTCATTAAACCCAAAGTATACAGTAAAGTTGTGTGTCCCTCATCTTTAATGGCACATGAGTAGTGAACGAAGCTATAAACCATCTGTACTATGGACAGGTAGGAAAGCCCTGCATGCTGTAGAAAACAAAACCAAACAGAAGGACGTAGTCATACAAGTTGCCACTCCCCCTTAGCCAGAGGGAATTCCCAGAGTAAATGGACCACAACCACGGTTCAAATGGTCATAAAATGGCGAACTAGCTGCAAATGCAGTTGAGGTGCTATTGGTTCCATCATAGCTACGGTGCGCCTCTAAAGTGCCAGCCTCTTGCTAGCATTGTGTGACCAACCTGGATTGCAGACTTAGTTCATCTTTTGGATTCGACTTCGGCCTTCCCCAGACTGGGTTCACTCTTCGTCTGGGAGGGAGATACTACGAAGCTCCTTAAAGACCACTCTAAAGCTGATGGAAAATCCAAACCTCTTTCTTCCCCATACGTTCTAATCTCCCTAGTGACCTGGGTATTTGCCATGACTAATTGTTCTCCCTGTTCTAGAACTCCTCTTTAGAGAACACAACTGAAGAACGCATGCTATGCTTCCGAGTAGCTTCCTAAAGTTGGATTTAAAATGCCTTAGCTCAATGCTTTCTGTCTTTATAGTTATCCACCTAAAATGCCTCCCAAGATTCCAACACCATCTTTATGTAGATGAGTAATAATTCTAAAACATCTATCACTAGACTATAAAATAAGTATTCTGCATTTCTGTTGCAAACCTTGTAAACTATTTTTCTCCTCAAAGATATGTGTATATATCCTTCTTGGTAAGGCAATTTAATTAAAAAGTCTGAACTATCTTGAGAAGTATAAAAGACAAAAAATATGGCCCTAGAAAGAATATGGCATTCCCTCTGAAACAATGGCAAAGCAGTACACAGTGTTTTAGCCATACAGTGGCTAGGAAGCAGAGGAGCGCTTTTTTTTTTTAAATGAGACTTTTTTTTAGTGGATATTTTTTATTTACATTTCAAATGTTATCCCCTTTCCCAGTTTCCCATCCATAAGCCCCCATCCCACTCCCCTCCCCCTTCTTCTATGAGGGTGTTTCCCCTCCCCAACCACCCACACCTTCCCGCCTCCCCATGCTGATATTACACTGGGGGTGAGGGTCCAGCCTTGGCAGAACCAAGGGCTTCTCCTCCCATTGGTGCCCAACAAGGCCATCCTCTGCTACATATGCAGCTGGAGCCATGGGTCTGTCCATGTGTAGTCTTTGGATGGTGGTTTAGTCCCTGGGAGTTCTGGTTGGTTGGTATTGTTGGGTTTTGTTTGTTTGTTTGTTTTGTTTTGTTTGGTATTGTTGTTCTTATGGGGTTGCAAGCCCCTTCAGCTCCTTCCAACATTTCTCTAACTCCTCTAATGGGGACCCCGTTCTCAGTTCAATGGTTGGCTGTGAGCATCCACCTCTGTTTCTGTCATGCTCTGGCAGAGCCTCTTGGGAGACAGTCATATCAGGCCCAGAGGAGCTCTTCTTGAAAAGCATGTAGGACATACCCAGATATACACTGAGACCTGACATCTGAAGTTTAAGACACGAATGCTATCAAGATGCCTTCAAACATTTGTTTTGCCTCATTTTTCCTCATCGCTAATTCTGATTTCTAACTTTCCAGACTTACAGTTCTAACTATTCATGATCATATTCCGCACTGCCTGGAATTCTGTCCTGGAATCTGTACTTGTGCATCCTTGCCCTGCCAACGCCCTGCATCCTGACCCCAGGGGCCAGAGCATGCTAAAGCCCTCTGCACATTAAACCCAGATGGTGCTGCTTCGCAACGTATTTCCGCTCCCCGTCTCTGCAAATGCTGACTTTTTCCCTTAAATGTATATGTACAAACATAGTCTACTCTGTGAGACATTATGGTAATTACAGTCTGACAGTAGTAAAATATTTCAAATAGTTAAAATATTAGCTATCTATTTTAACATAGTAAGAAAGATCATTGAAGAGATCAAGAGAAAACGAATCAAGAGATTCTTGGGAAGAACTTTAAGATAAATTGAAAATAAACCCAAGAGAGAGATAAATTCAACGAGGTGAAACTTAAATTTTGAAACTTTTACTGAGGGCAGTGAAATGAACATAGAAAAGAGTGTGGTGCTTACAGTGACTGAATCAATTGTTGTGATTGCTGAAGCTGATTTACGAATAAAAGCAAGCAGGAGAATTCTCACTTGAGTTAGGGGAAAAGCAAGGTGGGCCAAAATGAGCAGGAACTCTTAGTGAAGACAAAACCAAGCGGCCTGTGTGTGTCTACCCAACCCTCTGCCTAGAGTGAGGCTCTGAGAGGCCTGGGCAGCCAGTCAAGTGCCAGTTACTGCTTGGGCCCCACACATTCTGCCACTGGAGGGAGTCTGTTCACGTTGCCTTTGATGGGACTTTCCCTCTAAAACTTCTTGGTCTTCTATGGAAATGAGACAGAGCTCCTACCAAGAGTAAGAATCGGTTTAACACAGATGATGGTTTTCTTGCGCTTGTGTGATTCTTTTAGCTTTTATTCATTCATTTGGGTCCTTTGCTCCCTAAGGCAAATGGACCTCCCCCTCGCAGTGCTTATCTGAGGCAAAGAAATGAATACAGAGACATATGACGCGGAGCAGGGCAGCTGTTAGGAAGGAGCATGAAGGAGAATATTGTCAAGCCAGGGCAGAGGGGAGCCGAGGCAGACACTGGTTGAAAGAGTGTGCTCAGGTCATAAGGCACAGGGAAGGCAGCAGCAGATGTGAACTGGAAGCTTCTAGAACTAGGAGTGACAACAGTGTTACTGTTGGAGTACTACCAAGCCAAGGGTCTCAATACCACCACTGAAATGGTTTTCAATTTGCCCTTAAAATTCAGAATTTATGGTTGCCAATAATTTCTCATGAAATGCTTTCCTCAACAGCACACAACTGAATTGTTAACAGGGATACAAATGCTGGCTGGGGAGATGGGGGAAGGAGGGAGGGGCAGGGGAGGGAGGGAGGGGGGAGGGAGGGAGAGAGAGAGGAGAGAGAGAGAGAACTGCAGTCAACTCAAGAGAGTATGTGGAAGATAACATTCCACTCCCAATTTTTTTTGTTTCTATTTTGCAACAAGAGTTGTGGTCTATGCTACACAATTCTCCATTTTACATTTCAAAATTCTGTACGGCATTATTATGCCTGTTTTGCACCAGAGTGCCTCTGGCTAAGAGAGGTTAAGTAACTGGCCCATGGTTACAGGGCCAATAATGTAACGTGGCCATGTGATCTGAAAAGGTATGCTGCTCGTCAGTGGGACTGAGTCATGACTGCTTCACATTCTTGTGATAAGGGCATTCAAGGGACACATTCCAGGTGTTCTTCCAAGGTGTTGGCTTGTTTTAGAGATGTCATTACAGGCCACCTAAGGCGAACTGAGCCATTACATATATTTGGGCTATTATACTGCCAAAGTTAAACTGTGTTCAGTTCATATATCAAAGGCATAAAAGGAGGTTTCAGCTCCTGTAATTTAAGTAAACAAGGTTCCTTAAAGAAATCTATGTTTGGAATATATAAAAGAGAAAAACTTTCCTTTCCCTTTCTCCACCGAAGGACGGTTACAAATAAACAGTAGTTTACTTAAGCTGTATTCATTTGCTAAGTAGTGTCATAAACCTCATAACTAGAGGTGATGACACCATATCCAGTCAGTCATAAAATGACCTACTCAGAGGGATAATGACTGTTAAGAAGAGAAAGCCAGGACGTGGGGGGGTTAATACTATAAAAAAAAAACAACTAGTCTTTTCTACCTCTATAACAACAATATGGTTAGTTTGAAGAAACACATAGAGATCTATCTATCATCTCTATCTATTGGTCTGTCCATCTGTCTGTCTGTCTGTCTGTCTGTCTGTCTGTATCTATCTATCTATCTATCTATCTATCTATCTACCTATCTATGGCAACATGTGAATAAACCCTTTTCAGAAAGGATCAGAAGCACGTGTGTGTGTGTGTGTGTGTGTGTGTGTGTGTGTGTGTGTGTGTGTGTGTAATAGAAACATGATGAGAATCAGAACGGATATGGAACTTTGTATACGGGCAGTGAGCTTTTGTTTTTCTCTGTTCTTTGCCTTTTTCTTTCTTGTGACAGGTTAGCAAGTGCCCCGTGCTATTATGGGAAGGAACAAACTAAAAATGGATTCCCATATTCCTGATATTTTCAGAGATAAGACTGGATATTTTCCTCCTGTTAAAAAACCATTACGAAGGGTTGGGGATTTAGCTCAGTGGCAGAGCGCTTGCCTAGCAAGCGCAAGGCCCTGGGTTCGGTCCCCAGCTACGAAAAACAAAACAAAACAAAAAAACCATTATGAAGCTACACGGTGCATTCAATATAAGTACACCAGAGCACTCTAGAGCTTAGGAAAGGAGTACTTGCCTAGTTAGAAAATGGACTAACAGATGCCCCATAGCTACTGTCCATATTCCAACCGTTTCCTAACACAGTCCTATCTAGAATCCTCATTTTGAACTAGGGTGACTAGCACAAAGGCAGGGACCATGTACCAGCAACAACGACACAACTAGGAAATGAGGATATACGGATGCGCACTTACAGGAATCCTCTTGCTTTATTAAAAAATCAAAAGCATGACTATTTGAACTCAGATAGTCTCCCAAGATTACTAAATACTTGGAAACAATAAAAACAATGAAAAGAAATGCTGCGGAGGGGTTGCTAGTAACACACACTACAATTTAGAGGACAAATCAGCTACAGACCAAGCGTAAAAGAGGAGAGCCAAAGAAGTGAGAGACAGTTATGTTCTACCAAGAGCTATAGCTTGTGACTCATGAGACACACAGAGCAGGATACAATTCAAAACGTCTGCAAGTCGAAAGGAATGGACATAAACAATCATCTCATATTTTGCCCCAATCCACTTTATTTCATTTCCAAGGAATTTGTCTTGTCAATTACCAAATTAGCAAGAGTAAAATGGAAGGGTAAAACGTAAGCCACAAACAAAACTACGTAGTCCCATCTTCATAAAATAAAATAAAACTATAGATCTGTAGACCTAAAACACACACAGACAAAATATACGTAATCTTGCCTTTCCGCTCCGTACATCGATAGAAGTGAGACTTGAGAGGGAGGAAAGTGAGCGAAAGGCAGGGAGCAGACACCATGCATCTGGAAAGATCTCAATAGGAAATGGTACTAAGGAAAGTCTTAATACAGATTGAATGCAGCACACTACAAACCCTTTTATAAAAACCTGTGTTGTTCCCTCTAAAGGACTGTCACAAAGCCAACTTACTGATTAGAAATTGCCATATATTGGAACAGGGTCAGGGGGAGGGAGGACCATAAGCATGTGACAGCCTTTCAGTGGAATGTCTCTATCCCCCCCCCCCCATTTTTAAAGACATGGCTCTTTGTAACTCTTTGGTTCAAACTACTTTACAAAATGAAACCCGACTAGTCTAGAGGACTATAAATAATAATTGTTATAGCTATGGCTTGCTCCCAACACCCCCCTCAATTAAAGGTTACATAATTTGCTCATTCTGCAGGATTCATTCAGTCAACTGAAACAACTAAAAATGGATCCAAAGAGCTACTATTCCAGATGATCAGACTATAGTAAAAGCAGAACTAACTCCCACACCCTATATTAGTACTCTGAACTTCATTAAAACAAATATTTCCCTGACACCCGTGAAAAACACGGAGAATGCGATTTTAAAAACTGAAATTACTAAGGTCTGAGGAACAGCTTAGGTTATCTAGTTCCACTTACTATTTGAACGAGCATTTGCTAAGCTGCTGAATCAAATCCAAATCCAATCTACTTCTGTTAGAATCTTGGTTGTCTCTGAAACCAGTCTGAGACAATAAAAATAGCTGCAATTTACAGAGGTGATCTACTGACAAAGGAAGTAAGCAGCCTTTACAAGAATACTTATTTATTCTGGCTACCTCTCTTTCATGAGTTAAGGTTTGTTCTGTTCAAAGAGCTTGAATTTTCATTTCGAGATTATTAAAAATAAATTCATGCTAACAATTAAAAATTATTAGTAAGCAGGACTTCGGTGCTCAGTCGACTTAAATGTTTAAGCTAGCAAGGCATAAAACAGTTATTACCGTTTCGATGCCTTTAAAAACAAGATCTTTGTTTCCTCTGTGCGTTAAGCTGCTAAATTTTGTGACCTTACCAAGCACCAATTAATATCTCTCATGACTTTTCTTTAAAATGCTTTATAGCCATGACTCACATACAGTTAAACATTTTCACTGAAAACCAAGTGTTTCCATGTCAACTGGTTTTCCCGTGTTGTATGCAGAATTTAACAATTATTTGGCCAATCAGCAGTCAGACGTCTTCTTTACAAATGAAGTTTTATTGCAAATCCCCGAAACAACACATATCCACCAACTAGTCCAACACACCGTTCTGTGCCCAACACTGATCCTGTAAGTAGCCAACACACAGCGCTGTGCCCACACTGCAGAGTGCCAACACTTTAACAGTGGGACCTGTGATCAGTCATTTTCTTTTTTTCATAGACTGCCAACTTTAACAATAGAGTACGGACACATCAACACACAATGGTGTGTGCTGCACATACACACACACACACCGAATCACAGCAGGCATAAAGGACCAATTCCTGCTAGGATTTTTGACAGTCTCACAATCCCTGCCCAGAGCCAAGAGCCTAGTGTCTGTCCTTGGTGCTGAAACGCAGCTTTTCTGCCCCCGACTAAAACACTAAGAGGCTCACCCCAGTTAGACACTTCTGGAGGTTCAGAGCTTTGCAGGGGAATGGATAAGTTTCTGGTCAAGCCTATCTAGCCTTCGCGGTGGCGGGTAAGTCGCCGGTCGGGAAACCCTGGACCTGCCTGCTGCAGATTAGGCTGCGCCGGGCCGCGGACCCGAGAGGCGCCCTCTCCACAGCGGAGCATTCTCCGGTGGATCCGAACGGTTCCTTCTTCCCAGTGAAGTCCTTTCCCATGGACCCATCGGATCCCTCTCCCCCCCACTGCCTTCTCCCGCGGACCCGAGCGGCGCCCTCTCCCACAACCAGAGAGGCGCCCTCTTCCCCTAGCAGCCTTCTCCCGCGGACCCGAGAGGCGCCCTCTCCCTCCAGTAGCCTTCTCCCGCGGACCCGAGAGGCGCCCTCTCCCATGGACCGGACACCTCCTTTTGTCTCCCGTCGGTGCCCCCGTGCCTCACCATCACGGTCACACAGCTGGATGGCCTCCAGGCTGAGGTTCTTGATCTCCTCACACGGGCTGCTGGGGCTGCTGAGGGCATGGTCCAGGCGCGGCACCTCCATCTTCGAGACCCCGCGTCAAAGCCAGGCGCCAGCGGCCGGCGGGGCGAAGGGCGGGAAAGGTCTGAGATGGCTGAGGACGAGGGCAGCCTCCGGTCGGGAGTCGCGGCCGAGGCGGCGGCGGCGGCGGCGGCGGCGGCGGCGGCGGCGGCGGCGGCGGCAGAAGCTCCCTCGAGTGCGCGGCTCGTAGACTGAACGCCGGCCGGCGCGAGCGCGGGGGGGGGGGGGAGCGCGCTCTCGGCTGAAGGGAGGGCCGCGCACGCTCACGGGGGAGGGGCTGGCAGTGGACGCGCCTACCTGCCTACACACGGGCCCCGCCCCTTTCCTACCGCGCGCAGACCCCGCCCCCTGCTTGCCGCGCGCACGCGCACGCGCACGGAGGCCCGGGTGTCCGTGGACCCGCCAACCTGTCTGCACACGGGCCCCGCCCCTTTTCTACCTCTCGCGGACCCCGCCCCCCCTGCGCGCGCACACGCTCAGGACGAGGACGCGCCCTCCGCTCTTCTCATGAGGGCTCTGTGCCCAGCCAATGGCGCGCGCGCGCTCTGACTCGCGGGCGCGCTGCCTCCGTCGCAGCCCTCGCCGGGTGGCGCGCACCCGCAACCCACCTGCGGGCGCGTAGACCCTACCCTGGCTTCTCCCGCGCGCCGCGCGCGGCCCACACTGCCTCCCTAACCCCGCCTGCCGCGCGCACGCGCTCTCGGCTCTCCCTGGCGCCGCAGCCTGCGCGCCTTCTCACGCTGGAAGCGAAGAAGGTTGGAGCGCGCCAGAAGCGCGGGCTGTGGCAAGCTGCTCCGCGCGTCCGCTCGCCCGGCGATGGCGGATAGGCTCTATTCACAATGCCAGGCAGAGCTAGGACTGCCATCCCGGGCTGCGACGAGACAAGCGCGCGCTGATTGATTGCTTGTTGACCACACATTGGGAAACTGAGGCCCGAACCGCCTAAGATTCTCTTTCCCGGCTCTGCGAGCCCAGCCGACGTTCCTTACAAGGTCCCGGCAGTGAGGAATGAGCGGCCACCTGAGGACTGCACCGGGCAGGGAGCAAGAACTCAGGTCGGTGCTGTGGGACAGGTGAGGCAGCAGGAAGCTGGTGGCTGGCTGCTGAGGAGGCAGCTTCCGGGTGACAGCCACTTGTCAGCTTGCCTTCTCACCCAACAAACAAGTCTTCAGTGCTCTCCCTGGGCCCGGCATTGTTCTGACTGAAAATGCAGGCTGAAGCACATCACCTGTTCTTTGTTACCCTAGAAAATGAAAGGGGGACCTGTGGTCTTCCAGTTATGCCATATTTGCACGCCCCATTGCTTTTGGTAGCACCTAAGATATTTCAGTGCACTATGATGGCACAAAGGTTTTACAAATAAAGTCGATATAGGTGACAGCCTGTTGGCCTCTGTTGCCATTTGCTGATTCGGAATGTTATTGTTTTGTTTTTCTTGATATCACGGGACCAAAAGAGGCCCCTCTCCCCTTGTATTATTTATGGTTATTGGTAATAATTTATGTTCCTTGTTTTACTGATTTGCCAATTTCAAGCATAGATATTCACCAATAAAAACAATTTACATATAGATTGCTATATGCTACCTTTTCAAGTCACATCCGTTTAGCCATAAACAACTAAATCTAGTTGATTGAAGTCTCATAAAATGGAAAGACCCACTTAGATAAAATAAACCCGTGAGAAAATTTGGCACAATCAAAGGTTGATAAAAATCCGTGTAAGGTAATTTTTTGGTATCATTAAGTGAAATGTCTTCGTTATGAACTTGGGGATTAATGAGATGAACCTTTTGTTTTGAGCTGGAAAGAAAAACATTTCAGTATTAAAGCAGGAGATACCCCAAGGAGAGAGTAAATTACTTACTGTTTGACAAGAGAAATGACAAGACAGTAGTTACTGGTGAATTTCTTATATTCAAAAGCCTAGATCAGTAGAACTGGGTATTGACAGCCAAAGCACAGTGGGTTCATCTTTCTGAGAATTCTCAGGTTTATAAATCACAACAGGAACTGTAAACTACAAAATATAGTTTACCCACAATTGAAAAATATAATATGCATACATTAGAACTTTAACTCATATAAATATTATTACAAGTATATCAGGGCAATATACCCGGTACTGAGAATATATATCCCAGTCGGGGACCTCACTCAGTCAACTGAGCAGGACATCATAGGCAAAGAGAATGTATTAATTACTTCCCGTTACTATTACCAAACTGCTACCATAGCTGAGAAGAGGAAAGGTTCATTTTGCTTTGGTTTTGGTACAGTCAGCCTACCGTAATAGGGAAGCCATATTCACTAATGGCAGATGAGAAAGCATGTTGAGTGGCAGGAAGCAGCCAAGGATAATACATCTCCAAGGACCTGTCCCACTTCTTCATCCAGGTGTCCATTTTCCAGGTCTCCACAGTCTTCCCAATAGCATCAACCAGACCGAGAACCCGAGGGGGAGATTTCAGATTCAACCCATAACATAGAAGGCAGGAGTTCCTGTTCCTGCTAAACGTTCCTCAGTACTCATATTGTAGCTGGGTTGATAGCCAAGAGAATGGCCAGGAACCATCACATTAAGAGCAAGGTGCCTTTAGCAAGCACTATGATATTTTCTTTCTGGCTGAAAATATCCAAACTACCAAAGACATGCTACTCATCACTCAGAAAAAGCCATCAGACTGAACTGAAAAAAAAAGCAAACAAAAACAAATACACAGGCATAAGTTGTGGTCACCATCTTAAAGCAAACTACTAGAAACGACTAGAGGAAAGGAATGTCACACACGCAAGAGGAAGTAGAAATCTCCATTCTATTCCAATAACTGTTGGCATGATTTTCAAGTTCATGGAACCTTTTTCTTTTAAAAATTAGTGTATTTACCTATCCACTTTATATTCCATTATCAGTCCCCCTCTCTTCGAAGTCCTCCCTCACAGCTTCTCTCCTTACTCCCCCTCCCCTTCTCCTGTAAGAAGGGGTCGCCCCACCACCACCATGCATGCAGTCACTGCAGGACTAGGTACAACCTGTCTCACTGATGCCAGACATAGTAGACCAGTTAAGGAGACAGAATCCACAGGCAGGCAACAGCTTCAGGGATTGCCCCTGCTCTAATTATTGGGGAACCCAAATGAAGACCATGTTGAACATCTGCTATATACAGGAGGGTGTTGGGTTGGGGGAGTGGGAGTGTGGAGTTAGGTCCAGTCCATGCTCACTCTTTGGTTGGTGGTTCAGTCTCTGGGAGACCCCAAGGGTCCAGGCTAGTTGACTCTGTTCATCTTCCTGTGGAGTCCCTGTCTTCTTTCCGTCCCTCAATCCTTCCCCCAACTCTTCCACAAGACTCCCCAAGCTCCATCTAAATGTGGGGCTGTCGGTCTCTATATCTGTTTCAGTCAACTGTTGGATGGAGATTCTCAGAGGACGGTTATGCTAAGCTCCTGTCTACACGCATAACAGAGTATCATTAATAGTGTTAGGGATTGGTCTTGCTCATGGGATGGGTTTTAAGTTGGGCCAGTCATTGGGTGGCCATTTCTTCTGTCTCTGTTCTGTATTTGTCCCTGCACAGTTTGTAGGGAGGACACATTTTGGGTAGAAAATTTTGTGGGTGGGTTGCTGTCCTTATCCCTCCAGTGGGAGGCCTGCCTAACTAAAGGAGATGTCTACTTCAGGATTCATCTCCCCCACTGCTAGGAGTTTCAGCTACAGTCATCCCACAGACACCTTGGGGCCTACCCAGTCCCAAGTCTCTGGCATGACCTAGAGATTCCACCCACGCCAATTTCCAATTTCCGTCCTCTTTCCCCTGCTCTTCCTACACCTGACACACACATCCCATCCTGATTCCCTCCCTGTCCCCTCTCTCACTCTGTTCCCTCCCTCCACCCACCTCTGATGTCTCTTTTATTTCTGATTCTGAGAAAGATTCAGCCATCCTCTCTTGGGCCCTTCTTGTAATTTGGGTTCTTTGGGTCTGTGGATTTGTAACGTGGTTATCTTGTACTTTATAGTTAATATCCACTTATAAGTGAGTACATAACCATGCATGTCCTTTTGGGTCTGGGTTACCTCACTCAGGATGATATTTTCTAGTTCCATTTATTTGTCTGCAAAATTCATGATGTCCTTGTTTTTAATAGCTGAGTAGTATTCCATTGTGTACATGAACCACATTTTTCTTTATCCATTCTTCAGTTGAGGGACATCTAGGTTGTTTCCAGTTTCTGTCTAGTATCAAAAAAAGCTGCTATGTACACAGTGTCCTTATGGGATGGTTCAACATACTTTGGGCATATTCCCAGGAGTTTTATACTTGGGTCTTGAGGTATAACTATTCCTAATTTTCTGAGAAGCTGCCAAACTGATTTCCAGAGTGGTTTTACAAGTTTTCATTCCCATCGGCCGTGACGTGTTCCCCTTGCTCCCCATCCTCACCAGCATGTGCTGTCCCTTGAGTTTTTGATCTTAGCCATTCTGATGAGTGTGAAGTGGGATCTCAGAGTTGTTTTGATTTGCATTTCCCTGATGACTAAGGGCATTGAACACTTCTTTTAATGTTACTCAGCCATTAGAGATTCCTCTGTGGAGATTTCTGTTAAGCTCTGCACCTCAGTTTTCAGTTGGGTTATTTGAGTTGCTGGTGTCTAACTCCTTGAATTCTTTATATTTTGGGGGTATTAGCCCTCTGTAGATGTAGAGTTGGTGAAGAGCTTTTCCCCATCAGTAGGCTGTTGTTTTTTCCTTTGCCTTACAGAAGCTTTTCAGTTTCATGAGGTCCCATTTATTAATGGATGATCTTAATGCTGGAGCCATTGGTGTTCTGTTCATGAAGTTGTCTCTTATATCAGCGAGTTCAAAGCTATTCCTCACTTTCTCTTCTATTAGATTCACTGTATGTGGTTTTACGTTGAGGTCTTTGATCCACTTGGACTTGAGTTTTGGACAGGGCAACAACTGTGGATCCATTTGTGTTCTTCTACATGCAGACATCCAGTTAGACCAACACCATTTTGTTGAAAATACTCTCCCTTTCCCGTTGTGTGAGTTTGGCTTCTTTGTCAAAAATCAAGTGTCCCTAGTCATGTGGGCTTATTTCTGGGTCTTTGATCCTATTCTACTGATCAGTCTGACTGTTTCTATACCAATACCATGTAGTTTTTATTCCTGTTGCTCTGTAGTACAGATTAAGGTTGGGATTGGTGATACCTCAGAAGTTCTCTTCCTGTGCAGGATTGTTTTAGCTTCCGTATGAAGTTGAGAATTGTTCTTTCAAGGTCTGTAAAGAATGGTGTTGGAATTTTGATGGGAATTGCATTGAATCTGTAGATTGCTGTTGGCAAGATGGCCATTTTTACTATGTTAATCTTACCCATCCATGAGCATGGGAGATCTTTCCACCTTCTGAGATCTTCCTCAATTTCTTTCTTCAAAGAGTTGAAGTTCTCATCATATAGATCTTTCACTGGCTTGGTTAGAGTTACACCAAGATATTTTCCATAATTTGTGGCTATTGTGAAGGGTGTCTTCTCCCTAGCTTCTTTCTTAGCTCGTTATCATTTGTACAAAGGAGGGCTACTGATTCCTTTGAGCCACTTTGCTGAAGGTGTTTATCACTGTAGGAGTTATCTGGTAGAATTTTTGGGGTGTGTGTGTGTGTGTGTGTGTGTGTGTGTGTGTGTGTGTGTGTGTGTGTGTATGTATTCTCATATCACCTGTCAATAGTGATACTTGGTCTTTTTTCCTTGCCAATTCCTTTCCCTTAATCTCTTTTAGTTGTTGTATTGTACTAGCAAGGACTTCAAGTACTATATTGAAGAGATAGGGAGAAGCTAGACCTTCAAGCACTGTACTGAAGACATGAGGAGAGTAGACAGCCTGTCTTGTCCCTGGTTTTAGTGGAATTGCTTTAAGTTTTTCTGAATTTAGTTTGATGTTGGCTATTGTCTTGTTGTATATTACCTTTATTGTGTTTAGGTATGCACTTTGTATCCATGATCTCTCCAAGACTTTTGACATGAAGGAGTGTTGGCTTTTGACAAAGGCTTTTTCAGCATTTAATGAAAGCATTAAGTTTTTTTTTTTCAGTTTCTTTATATGGTATATTACGTTGATGGGTTTTTGTAATGAACCACCCCTGCATCCCTGGGATGAAGCCTTATTGATCGTGGTGGATGATTTATTTCATGTGTTCTTGGATTTGGTTTGTGAGTATTTTATTAAGTATTTTTGTAAAGATTTATTTATTGTATTATGCGAATACACTGTCACTGTCTTCAGACACACCAGAAGAAGGCATCAGATCCCATTACAGATGGTGTGAGTCACCATGTAGTTGCTGAGAATTGAACTCAGGACCTCTGGAAGAGCAGTCGGTGCTCTTAACCACTGAGCCATCTCTCCAGCCCCTTATTAAGTATTTTTACATAAATGCTCATAAGGGAAATTAGTCTGAAATTCTCTTTTTTTGTTGAGTATTTATGGGGTTTAGTTATAGGGGTGACTATGACCTCATAGAATGAATTTGGCAATATTCTTTTTTTTTTTTTAATTAACTTGAGTATTTCTTATATACATTTCGAGTGTTATTCCCTTTCCCGGTATCCGGGCAAACATCCCCCTCCCCCCTCCCCTTCCTTATGGGTGTTCCCCTCCCAACCCTCCCCCCATTGCCGCCCTCCCCCCACCAGTCTAGTTCACTGGGGGTTCAGTCTTAGCAGGACCCAGGGCTTCCCCTTCCACTGGTGCTCTTACTAGGATATTCATTACTACCTATGAGGTCAGAGTCCAGGGTCAGTCCATGTATAGTCTTTAGGTAGTGGCTTAGTCCCTGGAAGCTCTGGTTGCTTGGCGTTGTTGTACATATGGGGTCTCGAGCCCCTTCAAGCTCTTCCAGTTCTTTCTCTGATTCCTTCAACGGGGGTCATATTCTCAGTTCAGTGGTTTGCTGCTGGCATTCGCCTCTGTATTTGCTGTATTCTGGCTGTGTCTCTCAGGAGCGATCTACATCCGGCTCCTGTCGGTCTGCACTTCTTTGCTTCATCCATCTTGTCTAATTGGGTGGCTGTATATGTATGGGCCACATGTGGGGCAGGCTCTGAATGGGTGTTCCTTCAGTCTCTGTTTTAATCTTTGCCTCTCCCTTCCCTGCCAAGGGTATTCTTTTTCCTCATTTAAAGAAGGAGTGAAGCATTCACATTTTGATCATCTGTCTTGAGTTTCGTTTGTTCTAGGGATCTAGGGTAATTCAAGCATTTGGGCTAATAGCCACTTATCAATGAGTGCATACCATGTATGTCTTTCTGTGATTGGGTTACCTCACTCAGGATGATATTTTCCAGTTCCAACCATTTGCTTACGAATTTCATAAAGTCGTTGTTTTTGATAGCTGAGTAATATTCCACTGTGTATATGTACCACATTTCCTGTATCCATTCCTCTGTTGAAGGGCATCTGGGTTCTTTCCAGCTTCTGGCTATTATAAATAAGGCTGCAATGAGCATAGTGGAGCACGTGTCTTTTTTATATGTTGGGGCATCTTTTGGGTATATGCCCAAGAGAGGTATAGCTGGATCCTCAGGCAGTTCAATGTCCAATTTTCTGAGGATCCTCCAGACTGATTTCCAGAATGGTTGTACCAGTATGCAATCCCACCAACAATGGAGGAGTGTTCCTCTTTCTCCACATCCTCGCCAGCATCTGCTGTCCCCTGAGTTTTTGATCTTAGCCATTCTCACTGGTGTGAGGTGAAATCTCAGGGTTGTTTTGATTTGCATTTCCCTTATGACTAAAGATGTTGAACATTTCTTTAGGTGTTTCTCAGCCATTCGGCATTCCTCAGCTGTGAATTCTTTGTTTAGCTCTGAGCCCCATTTTTTAATAGGGTTATTTGTTTCCCTGCGGTCTAACTTCTTGAGTTCTTTGTATATTTTGGATATAAGGCCTCTATCTGTTGTAGGATTGGTAAAGATCTTTTCCCAATCTGTTGGTTGCCGTTTTGTCCTAACCACAGTGTCCTTTTCCTTACAGAAGCTTTGCAGTTTTATGAGATCCCATTTGTCGATTCTTGATCTTAGAGCGTAAGCCATTGGTGTTTTGTTTAGGAAATTTTTTCCAGTGCCCATGTGTTCCAGATGCTTCCCTAGTTTTTCTTCTATTAGTTTGAGTGTGTCTGGTTTGATGTAGAGGTCCTTGATCCACTTGGACTTAAGCTTTGTACAGGGTGATAAGCATGGATCGATCTGCATTCTTCTACATGTTGACCTCCAGTTGAACCAGCACCATTTGCTGAAAATGCTATCTTTTTTCCATTTGATGGTTTTGGCTCCTTTGTCAAAAATCAAGTGACCATAGGTGTGTGGGTTCATTTCTGGGTCTTCAATTCTATTCCATTGGTCTATCTGTCTGTCGCTGTACCAATACCATGCAGTTTTTATCACTATTGCTCTGTAATACTGCTTGAGTTCAGGGATAGTGATTCCCCCTGAAGTCCTTTTATTGTTGAGGATAGCTTTAGCTATCCTGGGTTTTTTGTTATTCCAGATGAATTTGCAAATTGTTCTGTCTAACTCTTTGAAAAATTGGATTGGTATTTTGATGGGGATTGCATTGAATCTGTAGATTGCTTTTGGTAAAATGGCCATTTTTACTATATTAATCCTGCCAATCCATGAGCATGGGAGATCTTTCCATCTTCTGAGGTCTTCTTCAATTTCCTTCTTCAGTGTCTTAAAGTTCTTCTTGTCCAGATCTTTTACTTGCTTTGTTAAAGTCACACCGAGGTACTTTATATTATTTGGGTCTATTATGAAGGGTGTCGTTTCCCTAATTTCTTTCTCGGCTTGTTTCTCTTTTGTATAGAGGAAGGCAACTGATTTATTTGAGTTAATTTTATACCCAGCCGCTTTGCTGAAGTTGTTTATCAGCTTTAGTAGTTCTCTGGTGGAACTTTTGGGATCACTTAAATATACTATCATATCATCTGCAAATAGTGATATTTTGACTTCTTCTTTTCCGATCTGTATCCCCTTGACCTCCTTTTGTTGTCTGATTGCTCTGGCTAGAACTTCAAGAACTATATTGAATAAGTAGGGAGAGAGTGGGCAGCCTTGTCTAGTCCCTGATTTTAGTGGGATTGCTTCAAGTTTCTCTCCATTTAGTTTAATGTTAGCAACTGGTTTGCTGTATATGGCTTTTACTATGTTCAGGTATGGGCCTTGAATTCCTATTCTTTCCAGGACTTTTATCATGAAGGGGTGTTGAATTTTGTCAAATGCTTTCTCAGCATCTAATGAAATGATCATGTGGTTTTGTTCTTTCAGTTTGTTTATATAATGGATCACGTTGATGGTTTTCCGTATATTAAACCATCCCTGCATGCCTGGGATGAAGCCTACTTGGTCATGGTGGATGATTGTTTTGATGTGCTCTTGGATTAGGTTTGCCAGAATTTTGTTGAGTATTTTTGCGTCGATATTCATAAGGGAAATTGGTCTGAAGTTCTCTTTCTTTGTTGTGTCTTTGTGTGGTTTAGGTATAAGAGTAATTGTGGCTTCGTAGAAGGTATTCGGTAGTGATCCATCTGTTTCAATTTTGTGGAATAGTTTGGATAATATTGGTATGAGGTCTTCTATGAAGGTTTGATAGAATTCTGCACTAAACCCATCTGGACCTGGGCTCTTTTTGGTTGGGAGACCTTTAATGACTGCTTCTATTTCCTTAGGAGTTATGGGGTTGTTTAACTGGTTTATCTGTTCCTGATTTAACTTCGGTACCTGGTATCTGTCTAGGAAATTGTCCATTTCCTGAAGATTTTCAAGTTTTGTTGAATATAGGTTTTTATAGTAAGATCTGATGATTTTTTGAATTTCCTCTGAATCTATAGTTATGTCTCCCTTTTCATTTCTGATTTTGTTAATTTGGACGCACTCTCTGTGTCCTCTCGTTAGTCTGGCTAAGGGTTTATCTATCTTGTTGATTTTCTCAAAGAACCAACTTTTGGTTCTGTTGATTCTTTCTATGGTCCTTTTTGTTTCTACTTGGTTGATTTCCGCTCTGAGTTTGATTATTTCCTGCCTTCCACTCCTCCTGGGTGTATTTGCTTCTTTTTGTTCTAGAGCTTTTAGATGTGCTGTCAAGCTGCTGACATATGCTCTTTCCTGTTTCTTTCTGCAGGCACTCAGCGCTATGAGTTTTCCTCTTAGCACAGCTTTCATTGTGTCCCATAAGTTTGGGTATGTTGTACCTTCATTTTCATTAAATTCTAAAAAGTTTTTAATTTCTTTCTTTATTTCTTCCTTGACCAGGTTATCATTGAGTAGAGCATTGTTCAATTTCCAAGTATATGTGGGCATTCTTCCTTGATTGTTATTGAAGACCAGTTTTAGGCCGTGGTGGTCCGATAGCACGCGTGGGATTATTTCTATCTTTCTGTACCTGTTGAGGCCCGTTTTTTGACCAATTATATGGTCAATTTTGGAGAAAGTACCATGAGGAGCTGAGAAGAAGGTATATCCTTTTGCTTTAGGATAGAATGTTCTATAAATATCCGTTAAGTCCATTTGGCTCATGACTTCTCTTTGTCTACATCTCTGTTCAATTTCTGTTTCCATGATCTGTCTATTGATGAGAGTGGGGTGTTGAAATCTCCCACTATTATTGTGTGAGGTGCAATGTGTGTTTTGAGCTTTAGTAAGGTTTCTTTTACGTATGTAGGTGCCCTTGTATTTGGGGTATAGATATTTTGGATTGAGAGTTCATCTTGGTGGATTTTTCCTTTGATGAATATGAAGTGTCCTTCCTTATCTTTTTTGATGACTTTTAGTTGAAAATTGATTTTATTTGATATTAGAATGGCTACTCCAGCTTGCTTCTTCTGACCATTTGCTTGGAAAATTGTTTTCCAGCCTTTCACTCTGAGGTAATGTCTGTCTTTGTCTCTGAGGTGTGTTTCCTGTAGGCAGCAGAATGCAGGGTCCTCGTTGCGTATCCAGTTTGTTAATCTATGTCTTTTTATTGGGGAGTTGAGGCCATTGATGTTGAGAGATATTAAGGAATAGTGATTATTGCTTCCCGTTATATTTATATTTGGATGTGAGGTTATGTTTGTGTGCTTTCATTCTCTTTGTTTTGTTGCCAAGACGATTCGTTTCTTGCTTCTTCTAGGGTATAGCTTGCCTCCTTATGTTGGGCTTTACCATTTATTATCCTTTGTAGTGCTGGATTTGTAGAAAGATATTGTGTAAATTTGGTTTTGTCATGGAATATCTTGGTTTCTCCATCTATGTTAATTGAGAGTTTTGCAGGATACAGTAACCTGGGCTGGCATTTGTGTTCTCTTAGGGTCTGTATGACATCAGTCCAGGATCTTCTGGCCTTCATAGTTTCTGGCGAGAAGTCTGGTGTGATTCTGATAGGTCTGCCTTTATATGTTACTTGACCTTTTTCCCTTACTGCTTTTAATATTCTTTCTTTATTTTGTGCGTTTGGTGTTTTGACTATTATGTGACGGGAGGTGTTTCTTTTCTGGTCCAATCTATTTGGAGTTCTGTAGGCATCTTGTATGCCTATGGGTATCTCTTTTTTTAGGTTAGGGAAGTTTTCTTCTATGATTTTGTTGAAGATATTTACTGGTCCTTTGAGCTGGGAGTCTTCACTCTCTTCTATACCTATTATCCTTAGGTTTGATCTTCTCATTGAGTCCTGGATTTCCTGTATGTTTTGGACCAGTAGCTTTTTCCGCTTTACATTATCTTTGACAGTTGAGTCAATGATTTCTATGGAATCTTCTGCTCCCGAGATTCTCTCTTCCATCTCTTGTATTCTGTTGGTGAAGCTTGTATCTACAGCTCCTTGTCTCTTCTTTTGGTTTTCTTTTTTTATATATATATTTTATTTATTTATTATATATTATGATTACACTGTCGCTATCTTAAGACACACCAGAAGAGGGCATCAGACTCATTTCAGATGGTTGTGAGCCACCATGTGGTTGCTGGGATTTGAACTCAGGACCTTGGGAAGAGCAGTCAGTGCTCTTAACCACTGAGCCATCTCTCCAGCCCTTCTTTTGGTTTTCTATATCCAGGGTTGTTTCCATGTGTTCTTTCTTGATTGCTTCTATTTCCATTTTTGATTCCTTCAACTGTTTGATTGTGTTTTCCTGGAATTCTTTCAGGGATTTTTGTGACTCCTCTCTATGGGCTTCTACTTGTTTATTTATGATTTCCTGATATTCTTTCAGGGATTTTTGTGTCTCCTCTCTATGGGCTTCTACTTGTTTATTTATGTTTTCCTGGAATTCTTTCAGGCATTTTTGCGATTCCTCTCTGTAGGCTTCTACTTGTTTATTAATGTTTTCCTGTGTTTCTCTAAGGGAGTTCTTCACGTCTTTCTTGAAGTCCTCCAGCATCATGATCAAATATGATTTTGAAACTAGATCTTGCTTTTCTGGTGTGTTTGGACATTCCATGTTTGTTTTGGTGGGAGAATTGGGCTCCGATGGTGCCATGTAGTCTTGGTTTCTGTTGCTTGGGTTCCTGCGCTTGCCTCTCGCCATCAGATTATCTCTAGTGTTACTTTGTTCTGCTATTTCTGACAGTGGCTAGACTGTCCTATAAGCCTGTGTGTCAGGAGTGCTGTAGACCTGTTTTACTGTTTTCTTTCAGCCAGTTATGGGGACAGAGTGTTCTGCTTTCGTGCGTGTAGTTTTTCCTCTGTACAGGTCTTCAGCTGTTCCTGTGGGCCTGTGTCTTGAGTTCACCAGGCAGGTCACTTGCAGCAGAAAAGTTGGTCTTACCTGTGGTCCCGAGGCTCAAGTTCGCTTGTGGGGTGCTGCCCACGGGCTCTCTGCAGCGGCAGCAACCAGGAAGATATGCGCCGCCCCTTCCGGGAGCTTCAGTGCACCAGGGTTCCAGATGGCCTTTGGTATTTTCCTCTGGCATCCGAGATGTGTGTGCAGAGAGCAGTCTCTTCTGGTTTCCCAGGCTTGTCTGCCTCTCTGAAGGTTTAGCTCTCCCTCCCACGGGATTTGGGTGCAGAGAACTGTTTATCCGGTCTGTTTCCTTCAGGTTCCGGCGGTCGAATTTGGCAATATTCCTTCTGTTTCTGTTTTGTGGAATAGTTTGAGAAATATTGGTATTAACTCTTCTTTGGTATTAAAAGACTTTCTTTGAAAGTCTGGTAGAATTCTGCACTAAAACTACCTGGCCATGGGCTTTTCTTTTTGGTTTGGAGATTGTTAATAACTGCTTCTATCTCCTTGGGGGTTAAAGGACTACTTAGATAGTTTATCTGATCTTGATTTAACTTTGGTAATTGGTATCTGTCTAGAAAAGTAATCTATTTCATTTAGATTTTCCAATTTTGTGGAGTACAGACTTTTGAAGTAAGATTTAATGATTCATTGAATTTCCTCTGTGTCTGTTGTTATGTCTCCCTTTTCAGTTCTAATTTTGTTAATTTAGATGCTGTCTCTCTGCCTCTTAGATAGTTTGGCTAAGGGTTTGTCTATCTTGTTGATTTTCTCAAAGAACCATCTCTTGCTTTCATTGATTCTTTGTGTTGTTCTCTGGGTTTCTAATTGATTAATTTCGGCCCTGATTTTGATTACTTTCTACAATCTACTCCTCTTGGGTGTGCTTACGTCTTTATTTTCTAGAGTTTCTGAAGTGGAAACGTAGTTTTTTTTTGAAAGTTAGTTATGCCAAATGATGGTGTGTTGGGGCACACAGGTGAAGGATGTCTTGCTAAAGCAGACATATGAAAGAGTGTTTTCCTGAAGCAGACACAGGTGAAAGGATGCTTGGATGTAGCAGATACATGGAAGGGTGCTTGATGAAGGAGTGTAAATATGATCCCACAGACGGTGGCAGGAAAGCACTGAGCATTGGTTTGGTTTGCTCTGCCTCGCTATTCTTTGATAATTACACATATGTATTGCTTCACCTTACATACCATTGTTGAGCTCATCTTGTGATAACTCCAACATTGAGAGAAACGTGTGCAAGAACTGCTTGGCATGTTTCTGAGGCAGTTTGCTGCTTCCACAGCCTTGCCTCAGGCCCATTAGTGAGTCTAGCAATTTCTTCAGAATTGAACTACTGGTACTGGTTCCTGTGTAGTATCAGCCTACCTAGAGGACTAGTCTGCAGCTGCTGAGTCATATTTGGTATTTACTACGGGACTAAACTTCTGCCAAAGAAGATCGAGCTCGCTCCCAAAGAACTATTGCTGAACAGGTCCACTTTCCCCAGATCCTAATAACTTTTTTCTTCTACTACCTCTGCTGGGTGGTGGCCTAGAGGAGAGGTTGAAACCTTATTAAAAGTAGGTTGCAAAAAATTTATACCGCTGTACTTTTAAATTGCTGATATAAGAACTTTATAATTTCTTTTTGGAGGCACTTAGTGCTATGAACTTTTATCTTAGAACTGCTTAGTGTCTCATAAGTTTGGGTATGTTGTGCCCTTGTTTTCAATGAATTCTAGAAAGTCTTTAATTTCTTTATTTCTTTTTTTAACCCAGTGGTTATTGAGTAGAGAGTTGTTAATTCCCATGAGTATGTAGGCTTTCTATTGTTGTCCAAGTCTAACCTTGATTCATGGTGGTCTAGTAGGATACAAGGAGCTATTTCAGGTTATTTTTTTTGTATCTATTAAGGCTTGCTTTGTGACTGAGTTTATGTGTTCAATTTTGGAGAAGGTTCCATGAAGTGCTGAGAAGAAGGTACAATCTTTTGTGTTTGGGCGAAATGTTCTATAGATATCTGTTAGGTCCATTTGATTCATAACCTTTATTCATTTCATTATTTCTCTGTTTAGTTTCTGTCTCATTGACCTGTCAATTGGTAAGAGTGGGGTGTTGAAGTCTCCCACTATAATATGTGGGGTTCTTTGTATGATTTAATGCTATGTATGTAATGTTTATTTTAAGAATGCAGATGCCTTTGCATTTGGCAAAGATGTTAAGAATTGAGATGTCATCTTGGTGGACTTTTCCTTCAAGTATGAAGTGTCTTTCTGGATCTCTTTTGATTACAAGTGTATTTTATTAGATAGATATTAGAATGGCTACTCCAGCTTGTTTTGGGGCTTCATTTGCTTAGAAAACCTTTTCCAGCCCTTTACTCTGAGATAATGTCTATTTTTGTTGCTGAGGTATGTTTCTTGTATGCAGCAGAATGATGGATTCTGTTAACCTGAGTCTTTCTTATTGGAGAATTGAGACAATTGGTGTTGAAAGATATTAATGACCAATGATTGTTAGTTCTTGTTATTTTGATTTTGATGGTGGACCTGTGTGTGTGTGTGTGTGTGTGTGTGTGTGTGTGTGTGTGTGTCTGTCTGTCTGTCTGTGATTCTCTTTTCTTGGATTTGCTGGTTGGAATTATCTATATCTTGTGTTTTCTTGGGTGTAGTTACATACCTTGTGTTAGAGTTTTCCTTTTAAGTATTCTCTGTTAGGGCTGGGTTAAATGAAAAAAAATGTTTAACTTTGGTTTTGTCATAGAATATCTTGTTTTTTCTGTCTATGGTGATTGAAAATTTCACTGGGTCTAGAAGTCTAGGCTGGCATCTGTGATCTCTTAGAGACTGTAGGACATCTGCCCAGGCCCTTCTGGCCTTTAAAGTCTCTGTTGAGAAGTCTTGTGTAGACTAATAGGTCTGCCTTTATATGTTAGTTGGCCATTACCCTTTCATATACTTTCTTTGTTCTGTACATTTAATGTTTTTATTATTGTGGCAGGATTTCTTTTCTTGTCCACTCTGTTTGGTATTCTACAAGCATCTTATATGTTTATAGGCATTTCTTTCTTTAGGTTAGGGAAATATTTTTGTCTATGATTTTGTTGAGATTATTTTCTGGGCCTTTGAGTTGGGAGTCTTCTATTCCCAAATATCCTTCTATTCCTGTTATTCTTAGATTTGGTCTTTACACAGTGTCCCAGATTTCCTGACTATTTTGTGTCAGGAACTTTTTAGATTTAAAATTTTCTTTGAACAATGTATCAGTTTCTTCTATGGTATCTTCTATGCCTGAGATTTTCTTTCCATCTCCTGTATTCTGTTGGTGATGATTGCATCACTTGTTCCTGTTTTCTTCCCTAGGTTTTCCATCTCTAGCATTCCCTCAGTTTGTGTTTTCATTATTGCTTCTATTTCCACTTCCAGGTCTTGAATGGTTTCATTCATTTCTTTCACTTGCTTGATCGTATTTTCTTGTATTTCTCTTACGAGATTTATTCATTTTCTCTTTAAAGGCTTCTATCATATTCATGAGATTTAAGGTTACTGTTGTCTCTGGAATTACAGGTAAAGCCAGTTGCCCCTGAAGGTAGCAGGCTCCCAGGGATGCAGTTATAATGGTAGACCCTTGTAGCTTTAGGCTGCTAGTTGTTCTCAGTCGGTCGGGGCAGGCCTCCAGGGTTGCAAGTAGAGCTGGTTTAACCCTGATGGTTGCAAGCCTCTGTTAGTCTGGTGTTGTGGCCCCAGAAAGGAGTGCGGAAGGGGCAGGGTAGAACTCACTGCTGTTGGGTTTGTCCAGAGGAGCCTCTTCCTCAGACAAGGGGTCGTTGGGTGTAAGGGTCTCATATGGTGGTTGTTGATGGCTACAGGTGTCTGGGGTTGCGGTTAGAGGTGTGGAACCGGAAGATGGAGCACAATGAGGTCAGGCCAGACTTCAAAGCCGCTGGGCTTGCTGAGTACCCAGCAGGCAGGAATTTGGGGCTTGGGGAACTAACTCACCTGGTTGGCCCTAGCAGTCAGTCAGCAGCCTCTAGGCTGTGGCTAGGGAAATGGAGTGCAGAGGGGGCAGAACCTCTTTATGTCTCCAGGAATCATTTTAAAATACGACAAATCACTTATCTGCTTGAGCCGTTTGCTGTCACAGTGAAACCCTGTACCGTTCGTTTTAAGCTGGTCCATGTAATTACATTCAGTTCTTCTAGCACCTTTCTTGTTATATTTTTACAATTGTTTCTTATAGTTCCCTTATGAAGACAACCACATTATGATTTGTAAGTGTACATCAAGAATTGAATCAAATTTGAGAAACCCCTCAATCATATCCTAACCAGCACCCTACCTAACATTGGAGCCCTTGACAAGAAGCTATCTTCTTGTACAGATAAAGTCCTCATGGACTCATCTAAACTGTATTTATTTTGAACACAAACATGCCACCAACAAGGTCCTTAATTTTTGCTTAAAATATTTATTTATTTATGCATGTGGGTACTTTTGTCTGTATGTACATCTGCATGATAGAAGGGGCATTGGTATTCATGAGACTTCAGTTATAGACAGTTGCAAGTACCATGTGGTTGCTGGGAATTGAACTCAGGACCTCTGGAAGAACAGCCAGTATTCTTAACCGCTGAGCCATCTTTCCAGCCCCAATTTTTCCTCCTTTTATATTTGTTGTATGACAAAACTTTTTCAGGGGAGATGCAATACATACTCATGTCTACTTACTCAGATGAGAGTCCTCAACAGACAAAAGTATGGATTCCACCAAAGTCCAACCTGGTAAACCAGTGAAATTTATTGGAGTTACTTATAGAAGTATGGCTGAGGGTTACTTACAGGAGTGGATGTGGGGTTCCTTACAGGAGCAGAAATGACTCAAAGACAGTTGCATCACCAAGGCCCATGCCAGTATGAATGGCAGTTCACAAAAGACCAGAACTTGGACCAGATAGCACAACCCATAGGCAATAAGTTAGAGTATCCTTTCCAAGTGATTGGTCCAAACCTCTTCTAGGCAGCTTGGCTGATTTCTGCATCTCCCATGCAGCTGGTGTGGTCTGAGTCTTCTTTGCAGCTTTTCATTTTCTGTAAGTCTTCTTTGTGGCTCAGCTTCCTTTGGTCTGAGGGATGATTCATCATTTATTGTTTACTCTGGCAGGGAGGGCCTAGTGAATCTGGTAAGTTTCAGGAACTTCCTGAAGCTGCTGTTTAAATGTTTACCTTCTGGTTTAAGGGGGTTTTCTGCAGAAGGGAATGTTTCAATCTCAGAGGAAAGTGTTCTGTAACATAATAATACATAATACATAACACAATAATACATAGTAATAATTCTTCTCCTGTTGTGTACATTCAAAGCTTTAGCTCAACAGTCCCACTTCCTTTGAAACTTTCTTCATTTGAGCTTAGAAGAAAGACAGAACTAATTATTTCAAATGTTGCCAATACACATTGTTTCCAGTTCCTCTATCACTATTGACACCTTTGGGATTGATATTTGAAAAATTGATAAATCTATATACAAACTCATTAAGTTTAGGATTTAGTAAAATATAAAGGAAAGCACAGTAGTCTATCATGCTCTCTCTTTGTTCCTTGTCAAACATTTCATGGTGCAACACAAGATTAACCTTTCTGTCAGACATCGTTAGTTGCCCAGACCACCTGACCTTGTAAGGACAGAAGAACTGATACTTCCTTCCAAACCTTTTTTGTTTTATTTCCCTCGTGGTATTTGTTTTAGGTACATATTTATTAGAGTCCGCCAAGGACGATACTCCGTACAACGTGCGGAGTCATTGAATTGAATGGCAGAACTTTGTGCTTATCCATCTTCCTCCGGACTGCCTAGGGTTTTTATCAAGGCCAAAGGAAAGCAGGCAACAGAACTTGGGTAGGATTCTAAACCCCTAGTTCCCCATGCCTCGGTGAAAAACAGAAAGGAAGCCAAACAACCATAGAAACCATAGAAACAATTATAAAACACGTAATAAACGAAGGCAGTGTTTTTTTTTTTTTTTGACATTTCCTCTCATAACATTGCTATAACCTTCCCTAAGCCTTTATTATGAACAGTGGGACAAAAGAAAATTCAGGATTGATAGGAGGTTGAGAGCAACTAAAATATCTTAAATTAATTTGCTGCGACCCAAATTGTGTCCCGACTTACAAAGATCAAATGAGAACTGTGTATAACAGGATTATATGAACTATAAATACAAAGTTAGACTATTCTTGTTTGTGGAGACTTAGAATCTCATATTTAAAAATGTAAACGTTTTCGTAGTACAGAGTTCTTGAACTAGTTCAGTAATCATTTTAAAACACCAAGAACATCTGTATATTTGGATTGGATTTATGATTATAGTACTGAGAATTTTAAGACAAGATCATGGTTCAACATATGCAAACCAATTAATACACTAATATTGACATAATAAAAATAAGAAGAGGAGGCTCATCAATACATACAAGAAAAATATTTATCAATATTCAACATCCTCTCATGTTAAAAAAAAGACCTTCAAAATTTTAGTTGTATAAGGAATATACCTTGAGAAAATACAGGCCAGATATTACAAATTCACATGTAATATCAAAAGGCTCTTTAGGTCTAAATCAGGACTAAGGCAGAAATGCTCACTAATGCTATTTCCACTCAACTATGCAATTGTACTGAAGGCTTTTGCCAAAATAATTAGGTGGAAGCCAAGACAGTCAAATGGGAAAGAAACAGCTAAGTTGTTTCTTTACAGCTAACTAAATCCTGGATCTATGAAAACACTCCCAAATTGCCACCAAAAAAAAATCAGAATAAATTCAAGAAAGTTGCAAGATAAAAAGCTAACATGTAAAAGTTAGTTGTGTTTGTGTAGACTGCTGAGGAATTAGAGAGAAAACAAGTAAACAATCTCATTTTTCGTAGCGTCCAAAGAATGAAAGTGGGTCTGGAAAGGCGACCGAGCCATCAAGAGCTCAGTCTGCTCTTACATGAGATTGGAGTTCAGGCCTCAGTGTATGTGCTTGGCAGCTTAGTACCAACTGTAAGAAGCCAACATCTTTTTCTGGCCTATGCAGGTACTTAAAACTCAGGCACATACCCTCACACATGTACACATACACATAATTAAATGTAAAGTAACTTATAAAAACTAAAATGTTTAAGGGATAAAATTAACCAACGATGTAGAGATCACTAAAATTAGTGTCAAACATTTAACAAATGACCTTTAAATGGCAAATAAATGTAAGTTATCGATTTACCTCATCTGAAAATGTAATATAAAAATGTTCACAGTAACCAACATAGTATACAGATCTGATGTAATTTCTAACAAATCTCTGCTGACATTTTCCACAGAAACACAAAAAATCCCCTCTAATGTCATGAAGCTATAAAATGTTTCAAAGAGCTAAAGCGAGCTTGAGTAGAAAGTACAGAACTGGAGGCACCACACATTCTGTTTTTTAATCTATATTCAAAAGCTTTTGTGCTCAAAACATTGGATTACTAACATAAAAACAGACATGTTGACTAATGGAACTGAGTAGAAGACTAAGCATTAAACTCACACGTGTGTAGTCAGTTTCCCACAGAACTATACACAAGAATATACACTAGAGAAAGAGAGGGATCAGACTTAACCTTATATAAAAATAATGAAATTGGAACCTCTCCTATACACAAAAATTGAGTCAAAATGGATTAAAGACTTAAATGTAAAGGGCTGAAACCATAAAACAATAAGAAAGCACAGAGTAAACATTTAGCATGGATCTGAAAGTGGATTTTCTGATTTGACATCAAATCTACAGTCATTGAAACCAAAAATAGACAACAGAAAGTGTATCAAATTGGAAGGTATCTGCACAGCAAGATAACGCAGAGAAGCATCCTAAGTAATATATAAAAATCTAGGACCTATGGCTATAAGCATCACACTAAACGTGTAAGAATCTCAATAGCAAAATATAAGTAACCCAATGGGAAAAAATGGACAAAGGATCTCAATAGACATTTTTTTCCAAAGAAGAAATACAAAATTTAGATATAAGAAAATATTTAAGATGCTCAACAGCAATAATCATAGAAGTAAAACTCCACAATAATAACTAACGTAGTCATCAGAAAGTCAAAAGAGAGCAAGTTTTGGAAAGAATATGGGACAGAGGAAAACTTGTGGGAATGTAGGGCGGTATAAGCACTAAGGGAAAACCAGTATGGCGCTGTATCAAAGTCATAGTGGAAGAGTTACCGTATGACCCAACAATTCCAACACTGGACAGTTACCTAAAAGTAAGAGTGCTTTACAGATAGATTAGCACTCCTATGTTTGACATCATGCAAGGTCGAGGTACTGAGAGAGCTTGAACATCCACTGACTGGTGAAGACGTAATGGAATATTATTTAACTTTGACAAAGGAGATTCTATTATTTGTATCAACATGGATGGGCATTGAGGACACTACACTAAGCTGAACATGGTACAATGAACACTGTGTTATCTCACTGGTATGTGAAATCTAAAACAAAGCAAAACGAAAGTTAGGAATAGAGTGGTTATTTGTGATTGGTAGAGAGAAGGGGGCGTCTATTGTTCAAAGAGTTCAAATCTCAGCTGTGAGGTAGCTGAGTATTGAAGACCTATGTGCAGATTGGTGGCTATAGATAACAGAAATGTGTGCTGAAGTTGGGATTTGCTCTAACAGTAGATCAAATATGTCCCTACCAAACACACACACACACACACACACACACACACACACACATACACACACCCACATACACACACACATACACACACAGACACATACACACACAGACACACATACATGAACACACACACATACGCACACACACATGAACACACATACACACACACAACTGAAGTGACATGATAATTAGTTTGATCATTTATACAAATATATATATATACACACACACATACACACACATGAACACACACATACACACTCATACACACATACACACACATACAAGCACACATGAACACACACATGAACACACACATACACACACACATGAACACACACATACACACACAGCTGAAGTGACATGATAATTAGTTTGATTGTGCTGATCATTTATACAAATGTATATATACACACACATCAAAACAACATTTTAAATGTATGAATTTTTATATGTCAATCATAGCTCAATAGAGGTAGAAAGTTTTTAAATTTATAAATGTAAATAATGATCCTGAGGGCCAGGAATAAAGATTGAAGGGTTAGCTCTTTGCTCTCATCATTGACTCAATGGGTCTTGGTAAAACTTGCTTCTCTCCCCCACCCCATCATCCATGCTCCCATCAGATGTTTGTAATTATCTTGCGTTCCCCAACTCCAGCCTCTTCAGTCTTTCCCATCCCCTGATTCTACTAATGTCTCTGCCCACCCTCAAATCTCCTTAATTAGAAAAAAAAAATGCCTTTACTTGGACAGATCGCTATTCAGTTTGTGAATGCTTGTTCCAATATTACAAGAAACTCATCACAAGCTGGGAAGTGCTGTCAAAGTTATTCACCACCTCCATTCACTACTAACCCTCATAGAATGGATCGCCAATCTATAGCCTTCTGATTCTTAGCCTTCGAAAGTCAGTTCAATTTGGTGAGGTTTTTCGAATCACTAAATATCAAGGCCTCCTTTCATCTGCAGTCTCTTTGATAGTTCAGCGTTTTCTTTCTACTGAATCTCTGTAGTGCTGACCTCTCCTAGATCTCTCTCTGCCTGGGAACTTAATGCTTCTCAACTCTAACTCCTACCCTGTCCTCTCGAGGGCAGATAGTCTTTAAAGTTCAACCTTTGGCATCATGTTCATTCCTGTTTAAAGCTATTTCCTTGGAGAATTCATGTATTCTCATGAATTTTAATCTCTTCTCGATGCTTCAACTCCTACCTTTATTATCAAATTCCCATTCCTCGCCCCCAAGTCTAAACAAGCCTGTTTCCAATTGTCTAATGAGCATATTTAATATTCTTGTCATCGTTTCTAATTTATCAATTTCTCCATGACAGTCATTGACACCATCCTTTTTATGTCCCCTGTTTAATCTGAACCACTACTAGGACCAGTGCATGAGAACAGTTAATCAGTACTTGCTCCATAAATTACAAGGCTGCTGTTTTCTAGGATTAATGCGAAAATATCATTAGACAGACATAAAACTGCAAAGCAGTGCTGTGAGGTTAGTCTGTTTCACTGGATGAACAGAATGGAGGGAGATTAGAGAGACTGGGGGATAATTACAATGTAGGCAAAAATTTGAGTTATTACAGATTAGGAATTGTTATAATTAAGGTTGGAAAAAGGAATAGTGGATATGATAGTGATGTACTATATCTCCAAAATTGTCCAAAAATATTAAAATCATATGATAAAGTTTATTTATTTTATAATAATATTTATATACTATAAATAATAATGCCATAAGGAACAATGACTGTATATTTTCCCACTATTTAAAACCCACTAGCTGTTTTCCAATGATATAGAATGGAGAGCTCTTGATGCCACCTCAAGGGTATTGGCAAAAATATTTACATTGGGCTAGGACAAGGAAGTAGACTCGGGCAAGAATTTGACATTGGGCTAGGACAAGGCTCAAGATGAATACAGCTGAGGAACGTGTTCTTTGTATCTTGATTGTGTCGTTAAGTCCCTGAATATAGTAACCATGTGACCTTTGTTTATGCCCGGTTTGTTCCTTAACTACTCTGTTCATGTTCTTCGACTACTTTGCCTTTGATCTAGAACTGGCCCTATTCTTTGCGTGAACCTAGAATTGTATAAAAGCAGACTGGAAAAATTAAAGCTGCTTTAGCACTTGCTGTGCTGACGTTATAGTGTTGTCTAATTGCCTTTTCTTCCTTTAATCCTCCCTCCCTCCCTGGAGACCCTGTTGACTGACTGAGCTGGCTTGGTCAATGTATCAGTAGATTATTAAAAGCTAAAGCAAAATCTCTAGATGCTGCCATTCTAAGCTTGTAAATAAATAAAGCTAACAGAAATGGCCCATAGATCAGGCTGCCTTGAACTGTCCTCTGCTGTCACTAGTCACGATTTAAAGAAATTCGTGTTGACGGAAGGAGTCTTGACATGAGTGGAGTGGGGAAAAGAAGGGTCTTCTTTAGGGAGGAAGGTACTCAGTGTTTTTCTCTTCTCCTCAGTGGCCCTGCCCTTTCTTTTCATCATCTGCTGCAGAACAGCATCATATTCAAGAATGAGGACATGATGAGCAGGGGGTGGGTGAGTATGTGGTCATCATAAGTCATAATATGGCCGTTTCTGTCACAAGTTATTTTGCTTGCCTTCACACATACAGTTTTATAGGTTATGCTTTTCCATAGGCTACAGGTGAAGTAATTTTGTTTCAGGGGATGAAAGATGGTAGGCTGGGGTCTTGATTTGACCTCACTATGTAACACAGGCTACCGATTAAGTGCAGGGATAATGGGTGTATACCATCACCCCCAGCATCCTCTTGTTCTTTACTGACAAATAAGACTTTGGGATAGTTCCCTCTAACGTAGTTCTTCTGAAACACTGTTTCTGTGTCTCTTTAAATATGGCACAGAGATGTCCTGGCAACATTTCGTCTTAACAGAAATACAGCAGCAGCTCTGATAATGATGAGCAGGTCTTAGTTTCCGAGAGCTTTTTCCCTAAGCTGAAACGTAGGCCCATAGAAACCTAAACGCCTTCCTATTTTTGCAAACATCCTGCAGATCCCTCTTTGGCTGCACTGTTGCACCTGTGCATTATGTGCTGCAGACTCATTACTAGAAGAATAGCTAACTTAACAGTCACATGTCGCCCAGAGATTTCTCTATGATATTTATATCTGCAGAACTATCACACAGCTCTCAAGTATGCTTCATTTTCTAAACCCTGTCTACACTAGCCTCCTCGAAGGGCCATAATGAGAAATTTTTAGGTAGGTAGACTCAACACATAACACACACACACACACACACACACACACACACTCACACACTCACACACACACTCGCGGAGAAGGGGAGAAATAAACACATCTTATTGACTGTTAGGGTTATTTTTTTGTGAGGATACAAAGATATTTTCCTACCAGGATTTCCTACTGCAAGTTATCACTCTTATAGTGGTGATAAGTGGGTAGACACTTAGAATGCACTTGTATCAAAGATACTTAGCAAGAGGAGATGCCAATAGCTATTCACAGGAGGACCTTAAGATGATGGAAATACTGAAGGGCACATAGACAGGTAATTGTCAGCTTTTGCTAGCCAGGACACTCTATTTTGGGAACATGTGAATGAGATGTTAATGTTCTAGTCTGTTTTCATGTATATCGTGCAACCTTCATAAAGGTGTTGAATTTTCATAGGATTTCTCATTTCTTTTACTACCAATATATGGCTTATCTATAATAGCTAGAACAAGTTGTATGTGGGCATTTCTAATATTAGGAAAACTGTATTACTTTTGAAGGGTGGTTTACCTAAGGAGCAAGATATAACCTTGTTAAATATATCAAGGACTCAGCTTCTTGGACTTCTCTTGGAGGCACTTAACTATTCTTCATAAGTCTCTGTCTCTTTGTTTCTTTTCTTCTTTCCCTCCCTCATTATCTCCCTCCCTCCTCTGCTCTGTGTTTCAAAATATCTCTTCTGATTCTTTCCTCTAGACAAAACCTTTGCAAATACTGCAGCCTGTCTCAAGATTGTGTTTCTGTTGCTCTCTGAATGAGTTCTAAAGTTTCCTGTTAAGGACACAGCACCTAGGTCTACGTGGTGATGGTCCACTGCCTGAAGGAGCAGCTTGCAGCCATCCGAACTGTTAGATTAGGATTGCTTCTCACCCACTTACCAGCTTTGTTCATATTCAGAAATTCTCTTTCCTATTCATCAGTGTGTGACTGTTCATATCCCTAGTTGATCAAACCTGGCTTTAGCATTCCACGTAACAGCTGTCTTGAAGGCTTGTGTTCTAAGCTGGAAAAAAAAATACCAACTGGTCTCATTCTTCTAAATCATAGGTGATATTGAAACCAATTATGTCCAACATATTAAAAAGGACATAACGGTTATAGTATAGTTACATTTTATACAGTGTCTTGGCTATTCTGTGATATCCAAGATTTTTAAATCGGGACATGTCAAGAGACCTGATTAAGTCATGGTGTTAAGAGTTTCTTTTGGGGTTGGGGATTTAGCTCAGTGGTAGAGCGCTTGCCTAGGAAGCGCAAGGCCCTGGGTTCGGTCCCCAGCTCCGAAAAAAAAAAAGAACCAAAAAAAAAAAAAGAGTTTCTTTTTAGGATAAATGTCATATACCCGCAAAGCATTATTGGCTTTTTTGGGGGGCAGATTCTGAGCTAATCTTCCAGACTGTGGAGGTCTTGAGCGCCCATGAGATAAGGAAGGGGTCTTATTTTCAATATCCATGAAGAGGTTCTCACAGACTTCTGTGGATTTGGCTAATGCCATAGTTGTGATAGAAAGCTCATTGGTCTCTCATATGATGGTCCTCTTATCATCCAGTCGCACAGAGAGTTTCATTTCCCTTCACAAAAATGCGGTAGGACTTAGGTTGTGATTTATCTGCCTCCTAAAACTGGGTTCTCAGAAGTCGCACTCATTCCCTAAGACTGCAGAAGGACTGGGGACTGAGTTCAGCCTTAGTCTAGCTCAGTGGCTCTCAACCTTCCAAATGCTGCAACCCTTTAATACGGTTCCTCATGTGATACCCCCCAACCATAAAATTATTTTCATCCTTACTTCATAACTGTTACTTTTGCTACTTTTATGAATCATAATATAAATTTATGCTTTCTGATGGTTTTAGGCGACCCCTGTGAAAGGGTCCTTTGGCCCCCAACAGGGTCACAGCCCACAGGTTGAAAACCACCAGTCTAGCTGCTTGCCAAGTTGAGCCCCTGAACGGACTGAGCACAGCTGACTCACTCCTGCCAAGCAGTGCATTGCTAATCCTGTTGTCCTGGTTGCTATTGTATATCATTTCTTCCTTTTATGGATCAGTGATTGTCTACAGATAATCTTTAATTTTTGTTTGTTTTTTTTTGTTAGTACCCAGCTAGGTGTATGGAGACAGGAAAAGAGAAAAAAGCTAAACAGATGGGTTCTCATTGGTCTGCTGTAGTTCTCAGGAGTTTCTCTATCCTGCCTCTCTCTCTTCAGGCTGTCTTTAACCATGTGAACGTGAGTTAGTGGTATCAAAGATCTGCGTCAGTGTGTGTCGATCGGACAGGTCTGCCTGGTGTCACATGAACAGAACAAATCAAGCATTTAACTTCTTATGTTAGTGTGATAGTTTTTCAGCATCTGGTGAGACCTGGGGCTTTGGGCAGTGCAGCATGCGATGGCTTTGCTTCTCACCTTCATGTGCTGTAATCAATGGCACAGATGACACTTATTAGTCTCACCTTATGGATGAACAGCCATGTCTATGCCGGCCACTTTCTTCCCTGACACTTCAGGTAGTTAATTTGAATATGTCACATTTGTTTCAGAGCTTCTGTTTTTGTTTTTGTTTTGTTCATCACTCTTTAGGCTCATGTGTCTTTGTAATAACAATGGCTTCTAAAGAGGGAGAGGAGAAATTTATGGAAAATTTTGTGTGTCCAATTTTAAGGTGACTTAGAACTTACCCTAGAGTTCTACTCTGGAGGTTTTGCACACGCCTGTTTGCTATCCCTCAGCTCACAAACCTCGGAACTGTGTCCTCTCTCTCTCCTCTTTATCTCTCTCATGGTTGGTAGGTACTGGGGAGGTAGTTAACAACATGGTGGCTTTGGTTTACACACTAGAACCAGCAAACGTGGTCTCCATTGGCTTGATTTACAAACCTGAACAAATGCTTTTAGCTCTGTAGTGCTGACACACTGGTAAGGGAAAACAACTTTATTCTGAGAATGAATGTACCTGTGAGAGGGCTATTACCTTCATGAAGATAACCCACTTCTCAGAATTTGGTACGTACTAAAAAGATTGGTTTTGTTTGTTTGTTTTGTTTTAAAGAAAGACATTGGCAGCTTTCTGGGAGACTGTCATCTGAAGGAAAATGTATAAAACAAGGCACCACGTCTTTAATTCACTTTAAAATTTTTTCCATGGTCCTGGTTTGTTTTATGATGGTAATTGACCTTGGCATTCTATGTAGTAATCATGTACACTGGGGGTACTGATTAAGAAAATTGGAAATAAGTAGGATGAAAGATATAGAACATCAAAGATATCCCCAAGCTCTCTGTAAATACATATTTTCCCACAAACAGTAGAACTTAACAATCAGACACAAAGTAGCAAGTGCCGTGGTAGAGAGAGTAACCATTGTTGTGCAGGGTATAAAAATGTCAGACTAGTTTCAGGAGGGGAAGTCTATGAATAACTCATTTCAAAGCACCGAAAGGACAGAGGTCTCCTATCTGCACACTGCTGTAGAATCAAACACTGTTCTCAACCTGTGGGTCCTGTTCCCCACAGGGACCACAGATCAGATATCCTGCATACCAGATTAAGTTATAGCAGGATCCATAGTGGTAGCAACATTATAGTCCTGAAGTGGCAATAAAATAGTCCTATGGTTGGGGGGGGTGTCACCACAGCATGACGAGTCAGCATTAGAGAGGTTGAGAGCCACTGCTATACTCTTTCCTGCTGAAGTATCATTCTTTTAATGGAAAGCATGAGTTCTCTATATGCAGTAGCCTTTTTTTTTTAAACAAAGAATATGAGACGAGGCACATTGACAATGTGCCTTTTTGTGTAAGGAAAGACTTTGTGAGTCTTATAATACACCTTCATACTATTTCTCAGATTAATTCTTTGTTCTGCTATCTTGTCTAACTATAAACCTACTGAAGTTGGTGTAACAATGCTGTTATTTGAAAAATATGTGCTTCTGAATAGTGCTTCAACCCTGGTTGATTCTGAACACACAACTATCATATAATTATTGTATTTTTTCTTTACCTATCGGCACCTGTGAAAACATTTTTATATTAACTTCTCTACTTTTAGTTTTTACATTAATAGGTGTTTTTCATTGAGACGTGCATGCACTTGCCAAGGAGATTTCCAATTACTTGTTCTATGCAAGCTCTGTGCTTACAAAATATAGAACAGTCTATATATCTTTTTAGCACACTATGAGATTATGGCATTATTTTCCAGATAATTCACATGTCCTTCCAAAACCAGTCACTCTCCTGGACTTTGCTAGGCGTATTCTACCAACTCGTCACTTACATCTCATCTCTCGCTCTAGGATGACGTTACGGTTCTTTTTTTTTTTTTTTTTTTTTTTGTTCTTTTTTTCAGAGCTGGGGACTGAACCCAGGGCCTTGCGCTTCCTAGGTAAGCGCTCTACCACTGAGCTAAATCCCCAGCCCGACGTTACGGTTCTTTAAAGATTAAAAAATGTCAGTAAATATTCATAACATGGTGATTTTTATCGTTAAAAATACCTGAACATGGGTAATTTTTTCCCAGGTCAAGGAACTGGATCTAGGGCCTCATAGGTGCCAGACAATTACTCTACCACTGGTCTGTTCTAAACGTTTTTGAAGACAGGATTTCCCTAAGGTGCTCATGGTGGCCTTAAGTTTACTCTGTAGGCCAGGCAGTCCTTGAACTTGTGATTTTTCTACCTCAGCCTACAAACACACTCTCTCTCTCTCTCTCTCTCTCTCTCTCTCTCTCTCTCTCTCTCTCTCTCCATATCTAAGTAAATATATACATATATATTCATACATACTTATATATTTCCAGTAGCATAAGTATCATATATATATATGAGAAAAAAGACAAAATGGTATGTATTTGTGCATTTATTATTTTTCTTCAATAGGAAACAATATGAGTATACTTCCACAACCAACTATTACAGCTAAAAGAAAGTACATTTTCATTACCCATTCACCTGTTGCGTGACATCTAGGCTCGTTCCCTGTGTTTCTCCTGTCAGAGGAATGCCGATAGACATGGACTCGCTAGTGTATCTGTAGTGCGGAAAGTGTGGACTGGGGCCAAGGGGCGGCGGCAGGGGAGAGAAATCAACTGAAGTGGAATATGCATGCAAACCCCAAGGAAACAGTATGCCGAGAGTTTGTTTAAGAATGAAAAACTCAAACTAACAAAAAGGGAATGATTGCCTTGCCTCTAAGGGAAAACACCAAGACCTGTCCGTTTTCAGTTCTTCAAATTCCGTGTGGTCCCTTGAACTGTGACCTGGTCATGCCCCAGCCCCAACAATAACGGTGATATGAAATGGAATTGGAGAGTGGCCTCGAAATTGACAAGACCTGAGTTTCCTGCATCCCCAGTACCATCAGTATTGGGGTTTATGACACATCTTTCCTTCTATGTGAGACAGAATGAGTTTCCATTTTTATTTATAATACAAGGGGGGGATACCTATGTTCAAATTCTTTGAGTAGCAAAAAGGAATCTCATGTCAGCCTAACTTAACAGCTTCAACTCTCCATGGAGCAATAAATAAATAAATAAATAATAAATAAGCAAACAAGCACTGCTGTAAACTGATGCTGACCCTGGGGTTAGCTAAAGTAAATTTGTAGCCAGAGTACAGAATTAATGAGAATTAAAATACTCTTAAAATAGCAAATTAGAAGTTTTAAACTCAGTAATTTCCTTGATGATATTTACCTAATTACCATTTTATAGTACCTGTTGAAGGAGCGATGAGCCATCTATCTTTAGAACAATTAATTTCGGCTCTTTGCATGTGTAATGGGTAGCTAAGAAAAAGAGAACCCGGGACCGCGTAATCACGCCTGTGCTATTTTCTCCGATGCGGAGTGGGACGGTAACCTGATCGCATAATGACTTATACCCAGGAGAACCATCGGATGAGTTCTTTTGCAGTGAGCTCAGTGGCATTAGTAAGTTGCCTCTACACAGACCGGGCTTTGCAGCAGTCACAGGCTTTTGCATGACAAATACTTCCTACAGACCGATTTAACAACTAGCCCTCATCTTGAAAAAAAAATCTTGAAAATTGTTAATCAGCGCTTTTAGCACATCCAATACATGATTCGGTGACTTAGTTACTTCTTCCCGACCACGATAAGTGAAGTAGGTTAATTGCACCAGTGACTCCAATTCTTGATCCCTCATATACATAGCCTGTGCCATGCTGCCTTGCGATGTCTTCCTACTGATTTTCTGGGTCCATCCGGGAAACTTGCTTTGGCCAAGGAGATGTACGTAGTTATGATATAGTCGGAAGGTCGAAACAATTAATAGTTTTACTCTTTCCCTTGAAAGACGCTGTCACCCTGCAGGATAAGCTGAAGGCATTGGGAGAGTACCTTGTTCCTACCCTGGCTTACGTGTCATGATAAAGGGCTGCTTAGATGATAGTGAAAGATCATAAATATAAAAGCAAAAAATGTAAAAGCAACTTGGGAAATAGAGTCAATTAAAAAAAAAAGCAACCAAAACCAATGCCAAAGGCTGACGTGGAGCAGAACTCACTACAAAGAAGAAAGACGAGTTCAGATTGAATATAGTCAACTGTGAACATGTCTTCCTTCACAGACTGAGAGGGTGCAGGAGGGCCTCGTCTCAAACACGGAGGTCCGCAGTCAATTATCGCTTACGCGTACTATCTATGATCGATTACTTTACACGTGTGTTCATTTCTTAGCCCTAAGACCTGCAGCCATCCAGACATCGGTGACCTTAGAGTCTACTCCGGCTTGCTGTTTGACTCTTGACAATCCAAACGTCAAAATTTCAGGAATTTTGCAAGCCGGTTGTTAGACACAGTGGTTCCTAGAAACTACATAGTACAAAACTAAGTGATATGCAATTAAGCTTATAAGTAACTGCGTCATCTTTTAAGTGTTTTCTGTGTCCTTGAGGTGACTTAGATCTATTTTATCTGTACTGAGGAGGTATTGTATAACAGAGAGCAGCCACCCATCTCTCCCAAGCTCTGTACAATGTTTGGTTGTTAGCTTAAAGTAGCCACGGAAGGAAACTGGCTGGCTAGCTCAATAAATCAGAGATCCCCTGTCCTGGGCCAGTTGTTAGGCCCTTACCAGCATATCACTGAAGAGATGAGAGACCGTAGCTTTCTTACGGCAAATCCTGAGTCCCACCACTGTGCTAGTTATAGGAAGCAGAAATGCATTCAGAACATGGCTTCCCAATATTTGGTGTTATTGGAGAGCCACACTGCTGTCTGAGGTGTCTCAAGAGTCCTAGAAAAATAATTAAATAGACCATTTTATTTATGTCCCATTCAGAGAGACACTGTTTCCTTCAGCTTAGACAGATTAATCACTGGACATTTCTGTTTCTGACTTGCTTAAACTTTTGCCATTCCTACTTACAGAAATTTCAGTTTTTACCAGCTCTTCATAAAAGTCATTTTTAGGGCTGAGGAGATGGCTTGGCGGGTAAAATGCTTATTTGTGAGTACCTGAGGTTGGATTCCCCAGGACCCACCAAACCAAAGTAAAACAAAACTGATTTGTTGGCGCTGGAGAAGAGCTAGCTGAGCCTGGAGGATTCTTGGAGCTTGAACCCAGACAAAAACCGTAGCAAGTTCCATATTCACCTAGAGACCATGCAGGAAGGGAATAATATGGATTGCGGTATAACAGGGCATTCAGTGTTCTCCTCTGTCTTCTGCATATTTACATACAAGTGCAATCTCACATACACACATACATATAACACATACACATACAAACACACACATATACACACATGTACACGCATATATACACATATACACATGCGTACATATATACATGTATATACACATACATACATACATACATGCATACACACATCACACACATACATATGGGCATACACACATCATACACATATACACACATGCATACGTACACACATGTACACACACATCCGCACATGCATCATACATACATGCATCACACACATACACACATACACACCCATACACACACACACATTACACACACACACATGCACACACACGACACAAAAATAAATAGAAAAAGAATATCTGAAGTAATTCATACACATAATATACTGAAAAAATATCAAACATTGGGGCTAGAATGTGCCAGAATATTATTCCTCAAATTCTATGTACATATTGCATGAACTAGTATAGTTGAAAATTATACCGACATGATGTAACAGTAAAAGTCATTTAACTGTGCTACGTACAGATGGCTCATTCAGTGACCTACGTGTATCAGTAGGAAGGAAAGCTAGAGGTGCCCTGTGAGAGCAGGTGCCCACTAGCCATACGGAGACAGTCTTTAGGATGTTCTTAGGATAAAAAAGCCGCTGGGGCAAGTTTGGCTTATTAAACACCATAGTAATAATACCTTTAAATGTGAATAAAGAATTGTGAATACTCACTTAATAGTTAGGATCCCAGTAGAGATGGCCCTAATTTTTTAAAAATTTCCAGTTATTTAATGACTGAGAAGTAATTATGAGTGAGGTTGCTTTGATCTGAGCTTTGGAGCAAGAAAAAAACATGTCAAGCATAGAAAACTTTAGTGGCATTTAACAAAATACTAACCAAAAAAAATATCAGTGCATTAGTCACTTTTATCCTAGACTGTTAAGAAACTTATTGGCTACCACTTTAATCTGTTTATAGTCTCTTCCCCTTTATAGATTATAATTAGTATGCACTAGATGTCTATAGCTTTTTGTCAATGATGAGAGTCTGTGTGTGTGTGTGTGTGTGTGTGTGTGTGTGCGCGCGCGCGCGCGCGCGCGCTCGTGTGTGTAGTCTGCATAAATGCACCCTACAGACAAAATTATGGCTTTGCTCGTTGAATTCTGTTACTTGTGAATCTTACTTGTTATTCCAGTTACATTAATATAATTACATTACATTAATGCTAGACGATAAAATTTAGATATGAAAATACTAGGCCAATTCATTATCATTGCTGGTTTAGGATGGCAATACCTCTCTCTCTCTCTCTCTCTCTCTCTCTTTCTCTCTGTATGCATATATGTTGTCTCCATAAATGTATGTGTGAAAGTGCACATGGTTTTGCATGTGTGTGTGTGCGCATGTGTGTACACGTGTGTGTGTGTGTGTGTGTGTGTGTGTGTGTGTGTGTTTGTAGGGCAGGGATTGACATCAGGATGTCATCCTCAGTTGATTCTCCACCTCATTTTTGATACAAGTTGTCTTGCTGGACCCAGAGCTTGCTACTTTGTCTAGACTGGCTGGCCACAAGTTCCCGAGATCCATCTGTCTTCAATGTCTAGTCCTGAGGTTGCAGATATACAAAACCATGCCTGGCTTTCATGTGGAGTCTATGGATCCAAACCCAGGGCCTTGTACTCAACACCATTTACCTGCTGAGCTGACTGTTGACCTGCTGAGCTGTTTCCACAGCCCAGTGTTAGGGGTTTTCTTTATGACACAAACGCAAGTTTTATGCTAACGTGCAAAATTACCTCAGATGATGAAAAACATGGACAAGAAGGAACACATTTAACCAGCTTGGACAAGGCTCTGTAAATATGGACGAATGACGCATCTGGGTAATGTGAAGAGGAATCAGCTGTGTCATTGACAATGACTCTCTTTTCTTATGCCAGACATTTAGTGGACAGAAATCTAAATTACCTAATTTACTTCACCTATTGGATGTTCTTTTTTTTTTTTTTCTTCTTCTTATCCTCAATCAAGTATTCATTTGGGTGAAGGAGGAAAACATCTTTTATGAATGAACAAGTTACAAGAGTGTCAGGGGATAATAACCTAAAAAGCCAGGCTTGTCTGTCAGTTCTGTGTTGTTAGAATGAGGTTCTCTTTGGCCATCAAACAGATTTCTTGAAAGCCAAAACTAAACATTGTCTCTTGAAATTCAGTCCTTTATGTGCATACTCTTGTGTGCATTCTAGGGATGCATTAGGTGTTATGCCCTAAGAGCTTTTTATTACCTTCTAAAAGGTTGACTAAAAGCGCTGTGTCACACTTAGGATTTCTGTAACTGTGGTAAAACACCACAATCAAAAGCAACATATGGAGCAAAGAGTTTATTTCTTCCCACCACTCTCTGGTATGTTCACTGAGGAAAGTCGGGAGAAGGAACTCAAGGCAGGAACCTGGATCCATGGAGGAGTGTTGCATACTGGCTTGCTCCTCCTGGTTTGCTCAGCCTGCTTTATTATATAACTCAGAGCCACCTGCCCAAGGTTGCCACTACCCACAGTGAGCTGGGCCTTCTTCCCACATCACTCCTTAATTAGAAAATGTCCTACAGGCTTTGTTATAAGACCAATCATTTTCTCAATTGAGAGTCTTTCTTTCCACATGGCTCTTGCTTGTTTAGGGTTGATGAAACAAACAAAAACAAAACAAAACAAAACAACAACAACAAAACCAACCCAGACAGTCAGAGATAGCCAATGGACTGACACCTAGTTGAGAAGCTATTTTAATCTACACATGGATCAGAGACCTCAACAGAAACATGAAAAACTCTGAAACTTGCAGAAGAGCAGGTGGGAAGTTGTCACAACATCCAAATATAGGCAAAGATTACCTAACAGGACTCTGGTCACTCAGGAAAGAACGTGAGCAGCTAACAAATGGGACCTCAGGAAATGGAACAGTTTCCACAGAGCAAAGGAAACAGTCCATGAAGAGACAGCCTATGAAATGAGAGGAAACCTTTGCCGTCTGTACACATGACTGAGGATTAATCGCCAGAAAACACCAAGAGCTCAAAAACCAAAACAAACAACATAATAAAAGTGGGCTGTAGAAACAGAGAATTCTCAGAAAAAGATGCAAAGGGCTTGTAACCTCTTATGCAGCATCCTCAGTCACCAAGGGAATGCAGATTAACAGCACTTTGAGCTTCTATCAGAATGGCTATCAGGGAATAATCAAATAACAATGACATCAAGAAGCGGGGGAGGGAACCCATCTTCTCTATTGATGGGAGTGCACACTGATTCAGCTACTGTGGAAATCAGTGTGAAGAAGGGTTTTCCAAAAGCGAGAAACAGAACTGCCAGGTGGGGGCATCTTCCTTAAAGACTCCATATCCTACTAGAGAGATCTTTGCTCGTCCATATCCATAACCTCAGCGCCCTATTCACTATAGCTGGGGCTGAAGGTGACTCCGTGCTACATACACACAATGGAGTTTCGTTCAGCTGTAAAGGGAAATCGAATCCTGACACTCGTGGGTAAGCACATGTTACTGTGGAAACGTTATACTGATTGAGGCATAGGAAAACAGGAAAACAAATACCACATGTTCTCCCTCCTACCTTGTTCCTAGCTTTGAATCTCTAGTGCATGTTTGATTCGGAGTTCCTCTAGAAGCCAGGAAAGTAGGAAGAGGCCATTTGGAGGGAGACGCCTTAAGGGATGGGTGAGATTAGAATCCAGGTCATAGGGAAGTAGAGGGGAGAAACACCAGGAGTAGAGAGGTTCCAGAAGAGAGGGGTGTCTAAAGGGAAATACCCAGCATGGCTAGAAAGTCTGTTCTCAGAAACTTTTATCAAACCTCCAGTAGTTAGGTGTGGGGTGATAAGCTATTGATCAGAGGGACCCCAAAGCCTCCAAATAACACAGGATCTCACCATTCCTCTTGTTTGACTACCAGAACTGGTTGATAAGACCATTCCAAAGACCCCCCACAAATGTTCATTGTATGTTATGGAGAAGGCCAGAGGAACTGATCTGGAAGCTTCTTTGCTGGTTCTCTTTCATAGTGTCAAAGGTGCTATTCAGCTGCTGAGGGAAAAGGGAATCAATGGTCTTATCTAGCTGTGAACCCCAGGGTCCGTGACATTAACCTGATAGGCATGATGTGCCCATGTGTGCCATCGTGGCATGACAGTTGTGGGACTTGCCAGCCACTCTCTAATTGGGCCTGCTCTGCAGAGAGTTACTACATCTTTGTAACTGCAAACCCAGTCAGAAACCCCAGGGTGGAGGTCAGCAAAGGCTCAGTGGGTGAAGGCATTTGCTGAACAAGCCTAGAAGCCAGAGTTTGAGCCCCAGAGCCTATGTAAAGGTGGGAGGAGAGAACCAGTTCTACAAAGTTGTCCCCTGACATCCACACGTGTGCTACGGCATGAGTACTTCCATACGCAGATGCTACACAAACACTAATCAATTTTTAAAACATGTTTAGGAGAACCAGTGATAGAGCACCTTTGATTTCTCCCATGTATAATTAAAAATAGAGATTAAATAAGGATTCTGAAAAGTCTTATTACTATAATGTCTTATTTCATAAAAATTTATGTTTTCTGGTACTAAAAAAGAAATGTGGGACACAGAGTAACTAGCAAAGGAAGGTGATTTAAGAATCATGGAGCTACTGTCATCTTGACTGTACAGTATTACAGGAAATAAAATAAAATATTATTTTTAAATTGCTAAGCTTAAGTTTACACTTCAGTGCTTGAAAAATTTACAAGCATGGTGCAGTCTCTGGACTACTGAATAAACTGAACCTGGCAAACAGAATTTGAGACAAACGGCTCTGGGTTGCACTCCTCTAACCTGGATTCAGTCACTGAGCACAGAAACCCATGGCTATAATTAGGAACTCAGTCTAGAGAAATTAATTTTACTTTATTATAAGAGCTTTAAGTCCCAATGGAGGAAGCTAAGTGAGTATTTACCTCTAACTAATAAGAGGAAGCTGGGCAGAAGCCCAGCTGCCTGACGCTTCCCTGCAGTCAAGGTTTTCCTTCTGAAACTCCTCAGTCCTGTTGAGACTCTCAAGTTTTATGTTACAATATATGAAAGAAAGGAAGAAAAACCAGTCGCTAAATGCACACTTAAAAGTTTCCCTCAGGGGGTTAGGGATTTAGCTCAGTGGTAGAGCGCTTGCCTAGGAAGCACAAGGCCCTGGGTTTGGTCCCCAGCTCCGAAAAAAAGAACCAAAAAAAAAAAAAGTTTCCCTCAGTGATTTGCCAAGGCACCTTAGCGTGTGTATCCTGATAATGGGCCACTTCTGTTGAGTAGGCAGTAGTCATAATATACAGCCTAGAGATACATAGATCTGTAGCCAGAGATAGCTCAGTTAAGTTACCAAACTCGGGGTTGGGGATTTAGCTCAGTGGTAGAGCGCTTGCCTAGCAAGCGTAAGGCCCTGGGTTTGGTCCCCAGCTCCGGAAAAAAAAAAAAAAAAGGAAAAAAGAAATTTAATCCTCACAAGATTGACAAAGTATGTGTGACCCATTTTTTTCTTTACTTGAGAGAGAAGTACCTGGGACAGACAAGATAAGCCACTTGCTTTGGAACATGTTGCTTCTGAATCACACAGCTATGAGTCTAACCAAACCTTTGACATTCAGCTACAGGCTCGCCTACATGGTTCTCTGTTTCCTCCGTTGTGGCTGGAGTTCTCCGACAGTTTGTCTTGATGAAGAGGGAATGTACAAAATGAGAAAAAAAATTATCAAATCTATTTTTGATCTGTAGACAGAGAGTTAGAATCACATTCACACTCTGAGTTGAAGCAGTTGCAAAGTGCAGGAGGGACTTTGGGGGGGTCCTTTGTTACTTTTGAGGTAACCCCTTTCCTTGGTATGTTGACGTACCAAGAAAAATAAAAGATAGAAAAACATCTCTCTTAAGGTTCATGTTTTACATTTTATGTGTGTGAGTGTTTGCCTGCATGTATGGACATGTATGTGTTTCTCGTCCCTCAGAAGCCAGACAAGGGCATTAAATCTCCTGGAACTGGAGTCTACAGATGGTTGTGAGCTGCCATGTAGGGGCTAAGAGCTGACCCAGGTCCTCTGTAAGAGCAGCTCTTAGCCACTGAGTCACCTCTCCTGCCCTTTTCCCCCGCATTATTACATGGTTTAATACATATAAAGTTCTTAGCACTATATATGACATTATCACATGGCAAAACATTATTAGGAAGGAGCTGGATCTTAGTAAGCAGCATGTTTTACTGAAGCCATACCAGAGGAAAATGAAAATCAATGCCGTATAGAAGCAACTTAAGGGGACAGGGGTTTACTCTTTACTGGATTTACTCCCAATTGGAAGGGGTGCGTTTATTACAGCAGCAAGGTATGGCAGAGTTCATGGTGGTGGGATTGTGGGTGGGGCACTTTCACATGCTTATGGCCCCAGAAGCAAAGAGAGCAAAGCACAGTGACACTCAACTGGCTTTTCCCTTTTCCTCTTTTTATTCAGTCAGGACCCAGTCACCAGGTTATGGGACAGTGGCACCCACATCTGGAAATGCATCAGGCATCCCCAAAATGTACCTCATGAATACCCTAGGCAATTCTGCAACCAAACTGTCAATCAAAATTCGCCACCACCGCAGACATACTTAGAATGGAAACAACCAACATGTCCATCAATTTATGAAGAGGAAAATAAAATGTAATACATATTATATATAACTATATTAGGATATTGCACGTCAACATAAAGCATGGGGCTCTGGTACACACTGCAGCATCAATGAAGCATCAATACTTCACAATGAGGGAAGGAAGCCAGTCATAAAGTCCATGTATCACATAGTCCCGTTTATATTCATTGTCCAGAGTGGACACTCCATAGACATGAACCATAGACTAATCATTTCCTAGAGCTTGCAGATATGGAGGTACTAGAGAATAGTCAAGTTACTGCTCATAAAAATGGACTTTCTAAAAGTGAAAGCAAGTCATCTAAATTTACATTGGGTAATGGCTGGACAATTGTATTAATATTTAACAGTACTTTATTATATTATAACATATATACTGTGTACAATACATACTATATCATATATTACATACTATATTACATTATATATTATACATTATACACTATACTATATATTATAGTATATAATATAGTATACAATATACTACACATAGTATACAATATAGTATACCATATACTATACATTATAGTACATAATATAGTATACCATATACCATACATTATAGTATATACTATACTATACAATATATACTATATTATATATAACATATATATACAACTTTGTGACCTATACCTCTATAAATCTTTTTAAAACGACAACCATACAAGGAACCTGACCAAACAAACAAACAAACCAAAAAAAAAAATCAAAAACAAAAAAACCCAATGAATTCCTCAGTAAAACAAAACCCAATGAAACAAGCGAGAGCATCTGTGCATTATTTGATGACTTCATTGCCCAGAGAAATCCTTCAAAGAATTTCAAAAGTCAGTTATTCGAGTTGGTTGTTAAATAGATCTTAAGCATGCGGGTGTATGTCCTGCGAAGCTGTCACCTGCGGTAGACCTTCAGTAAGGTTTAAGAAAGAGCGGCTAGAGAAGCGGCCTTGGATGCTCATCTGAGATGCCACCCTCTCGTCCCACCCTCTCGGCTCCCTGTAATTCTACTGCAGCTGCGCGCGGTTTCTGGTAGAGCCAGAGTAAGTAGAACGTGGAAAGCTAGATGAAAGAGGAAGTCGTGATTTGTTCTGGGGTGAAACGCTTCCGTGGTGTAGCTGTACAGGAGTCGTACTCCTGTAAAATGGCCCTCACGCATGCTCCCATGAGGAAGCTCAACAAGCCCATTGGTTCACCGAGGAAGACTTGAGTGGATTAATTATCTTGTCTGCCGCCGGTGCCCTGTCTGGGGTGATTACTTCACAATTCTCAAGGGGAAGTTAATATTGCCACTATTTTATGGTCAATGTAGATACGTGTTATGTTCTCATAGAGGCCATTAACTTGTTTACTTAGTTTACCCATAAATAATTATGTCAACATCTTTAGGAGATCTTGTTTTCAAATGTGTGGAATGGAATGCAAGTATCATCAAATGAGTTAAAGGAAAAAAAAACAAGTCCTCATTTAAAACTTGAATTGTGGGCTGGAGAATTGGCTCAGTGGTTAAGAGTGCTGACTATTTGTCCAGAGGTCCTGAGTTCAATTCCCAGCAACCACATGGTGGCTCACAACCATCTGTAAAGGGATCTGATGCCCTCTTCTGGTGTGTCTGAAGACAATGACAGTGTTCTCCTATACGTTAATATTAATTAATTAATTAATTAATTAATTAAAAAAACAGAAAAAACTTGAATTGTTTAGACCAGTATAAACTCATGATTATTTTTACTTAAAAAAAATTACGTCTTAGTTTCACTCACTAAAAATTCCTGGAAATAATTTCAACAGAGTAAACATTATCCATGACCAACCTTTGAAAGTACCTTTTTGAACTAAAAGTAACCAGAGATCCTCAGAGAAATGCTGGTGCCTCCTCTTGGGAAGAAATGCATAGCATTTGCCTACAACGGTTTAAGATGCTAGGGAGGAAAGTGTCCAAAGACCCTTTGTCCTTTTCGGGAAGACTCAAGATACCGCAGTGTCAGCACCACTCTAGAAAGAACAGTCTATGAGTCAACAAAACAATGATTCCGACGGACTGAAGCAAGCTCATTAAGACTTAGGAGTTCAACAAAACATTTTGAGAGAGCTAGAAAGAGGGCTCCCTGGTTAAGGCTTCATCCCGCTCTTTCAGAAGACCCAAGAGTGAGTCAGCTTCTCACAACTGCCTTTGATTCCAGACCCAGGAGGAATCTACATCTCCAGTCAACAAAGGGCATCTGCATTCACCTGCTCATGTACACACCATTTAAGATAATAAAAATAAGTCTTTTAAAATCTAATTTCCGGGGAGCAAGATGACTTGGTGGATAGAGGTGCTTGTTACGAAAACTAATGACTGGAGTCCAGCTACCACAACCTGGGCAAAATGTCATGAGGTAACAAACTCCCAGAGTTGTCCTCTGACCTTCATATGTAAGCCGTGGCATGTGTGTTCTCATGCACACATAGAATACATACATACATACATACATACATACATACATACATACATACGGACATACGGACATACATGCATACATACAAAATGCATAGTGTATTGGTCACTTTCCAAGATTACTAGGCACCATATCAGTATTCTGAGAACTAGCAAACAAGAGGAAATAAAAATAAAGTCTTAAGTTTACCTGGCTACAATCTGTGGAGTCAAAGAATCAAAAGCTCTTAGAAGAATTCCACCTTACAAACTTAAAAGGACATATGCAAGAAACAGGTCACGACATCTAATGAGAGGATTCACTTGGACTGTGAGAAGACTTAAGAGGGAGCTATCTAGAGAAAGCTTCACTGGAGAGATTAGACAGACGGTATCTAAGCCCACGGAAGCATTTCAAGTAACAAGAGACAACCAGATGTTCTGTGCCTTCCTGATAGAACGTAGTCAAGAGTATTCAATATCGCCTGCAAAACATGCAGGCTAGCAAAATGAACTCTGACCTTAGGAATGAATTGTTGTTCTTGGAAACACCAAGAAGAGGAACATTTTTAAGATTCAATGAGCTATGTACAGAGAGGAAAATTCCAATGTGCTTTAGCAAGTGAACGGCAAGGAACAAAGAAGGGAGAATTATTTCTGTTACTGAAAGGATCTGGTATTACTTTCAATTCAATGCAAGGATAGTTTTTATTTAAATAATGATTACGGAAGCCACAGGAAAATCGTATGACCCACAAACATGTCACAGCGTGTGTCTGGGCACCGAGAGGCCATTAGACTACAGGATGTTCTATGGTATGTTGACGCTTGGTTGAGATGTTAGGTTAGTAAGATCTATGGTTCTTTTCTTCTTTTTTTTTTTTTTTTGGTTCTTTTTTTCGGAGCTGGGGACCGAACCCAGGGCCTTGCGCTTCCTAGGTAAGCGCTCTACCACTGAGCTAAATCCCCAGCCCCTGGTTCTTTTCTTCTTAATGATGTTTATGCGCATGTGCAAAACTGGCTGGAACAGACACAAAACAGCAGTTAATGGTCAAAAGTTCATGATCACACAAAAAAGTAGTCCTGAACTTATGCCTAAAATTCGCTTTAATGAAAGGAGGGTTTTCAGAGCAACAACAATGGGGAGAAAAAAAAAAACCAAACCCATGTTACATTTTATAAAAAAAAAATCAATGAAAAATAAACCACTAGGTTGCTCTAACACATAAAGATGCCGGTTTCAAATGTACTCAAACTACACAATAGGTAATAGGCCAAGTATGGTAGGTTTTGTTTTTTAAAGATAGCCACACCCACATCTTACTTTCCATGTGACCCTTTTAAAGGAGGTTTTTGAAAACTGTCCAAGAAGTTATTTTCCCCCCTATGTGAACTACTTGAATCTTGTTTGTCCCTTGGACTAGCCTTGATTAACAGAACGGTGAACAAAGGACGCCATCCTAATGAGCATGCTGGCTATGATGAGAGCTCCTGTTTGCCATTACCACATACTAGAGTCTGGCGAAGAGATCCAGCTTCCTGGCTACAGAAACCACACAGAGAAGGATGCCCGTCCAGCCTCTGCCTGCCCAGTCATTACTGCCAAGTTGCCAGACTTGACAACAGAGCCTTCTAGGCATCTGGACCTAACTCCATCACAGCTAAATGTGAGCCCAGAACCCATGGATCTGGCACTTGTATACAGTCACACGAATGACCACAACCGATGCCACATGGGGAAGAAAGGCCATTCAGCTGCAGTCTATGAATTCCTCAGCAAATAATGTCACTTCAGTTTGTGGTTCAGCAACAATGACAACATACGTAAGGGGTCAACTCAAATGCCATCCTGGCCTCTGAAGACTTTACACGTAAGCTTGTTTTAAAAAAATAGCAAAACCAAACAAACAAAAACCCCCATAAACAGAGTTTATGTGCTAGAATGATGAACTTGACTTACAATTCCATATATTATGTGCAAATTGAAGGGAAAACTATAAGCCCTGGCCAAAGTCAGTCCTCAAAGACTTAGGGTTGGGTTTGACAGGGTGAGGCTGACACATAGATGGGTAAACTCCAGATCCAGCATAGAATGGAGGCATCGCAAGGCTGTAGATCGCCTTGTGTTGAAATGCTGAGTGGGACAGCATCCTCGCTAGCTATTTTTTTAGAGAGAAGGATAAGGATCTTAAATCATATGACAAAAATGGAGAGAAACTACCAAGAATAAAAGTTATGGCTCCACAGATTTGGGGAGCGCTGACTACGCACACTTTGCTCTCTCACCCTTGTTATCCGAGCGGCATGCTGCACAAGCCTGTGTCCCCCAACGTAGTGGCTTCATCAACACTACCAGCACCTCCACTACCCTTCCTGGAAGAAGGGCTGAGGGAAAAGCAATGACCTGAAGGGGAAGAGAGGGAGAGAGGAGACAGGGGGGGGGGGGGGGGGGGAAGAGAAACAGACAGAGAGAGAGAGACAGAGAGAGACAGAGAGAGAGAGAGACAGAGAGAGACAGAGAGAGACAGAGAGAGAGAGACAGAGAGAGACAGAGAGAGAGACAGAGAGAGACAGAGAGACAAAGACAGACAGAGAGACAGACAGAGACAGACAGAGAGAGACAGAGAGAGACAGAGAGACAGAGACAGAGAGACAGGGACACAGAGAGACAGAGAGAAATACAGAGACACACAGAGAGAGGAGAGACAGAGAGAGGAACAGGGCAAAGGAAGAAGCAAGGAAGAGGAGAAAGGGATGGACAAAAGCTCCTGGTAAAGACCATGAGCAGTGAGGGAGGATGAAGAGAGTAAGCAGTAACATGGTGACATATGACTTGAGAAACAAGCTTCTTAAGGAACTTTATTTGTCCTATGTAATCTAGGCTTTTACAACATTTAGTAACGATGTTTTCTTGATAGTCTATGGGTGAGGCAATAGAGATGGACTGAAAAAGCACAACTTGGTTATTGTTATTTCTTCTGCTAGGTTATCTACTGAAGGTTAGCTCTCTTCACGTCTGAGCGATTCAGCATATCTGAGAGGTTAAAATACTGTCACAAAGCAATCATGGTATCTTTCTCTCTAACGTACAGTCTACTAGGGCCCTTTGTTATTCCAAAACACAATAGTTCAAATTTAATATAGTGCCATCAAAACAGAAGACGTCAGATTATTCAAGCCATAGGCTTTTTCGAGAAACACATTTATTAAGTTGCCATGTTTGAATCTGTTTTAGGAACAGATTTTATCCAAATACAATTTTACATCGAGAAACTGAGAAGCATTTTAAAGTTGGTTTTGTTAATTTAATACATTGAATCGGTTTTAAGGTAAAGTTAACAGCTTTTTCTTCCTTTGGGGAGATAAGTGCCCTCCTCTTCAGTGACCCAATTATTGAATGAGACTTCTATGCTCTGTAAGTTTTAGTCAAGAATTGGCTAACAAGGTCACTTGGGGTGGGAGTGCAGAGGAATGCACTACACACATTTAATGAGTTCTACAAGAATTCCACCATCTTGGAAATTGTCACTCAGACTGTCAGCCAGGGGTGATTAAAGTCTGGCCTCTGGTCCCCAGGCCTTCCTTCCCAGAGACTTCTCAGAGAAAATGGTAGCTTTACTCATCACCAGATAGAAGAGACCCCGATCATTCAAAACCTGTAGTCATCTGCTTCATTCTGCTTCTGAGAAAGCACACTGGCCATCCATCAGTACCGCTGCTCTAAGGGAATAAAGCCTCTATTATCATCTTCACAAGTTATAAGCGGCTTCAGATTGCTAATTCATTAACACTTCCAAGAGCCCATGGCCAAGGTTGATACGAATAAACAGAAGCATTAAGATGCAGAGAATTGAGTCGGCATGTTCTGGATGTGCTGAGTCCAACAGGAAAAGAGCTGTGAAGAACCTTTCCTCAGTATAGATGCTACAAGAACTTGTGAATGAATGGAGAATTGTTTACCTTTCCTGGAAGTGTGGACGATTTTCACCTTACGTGCTAATTAACTTATTTAATAGTTTGTCTCTCCACCTTTGCTTTTTTATCTGGAAATGCTCACACTCAAGTTTTCCTTTATAACTTTTCATTGTTGCCCAGAGCTTGACATTTGGACATTTCATAATAATTCTTTTGTTTTATATTACTTGGATGAATAGTTTCTGACCAGTAATATTTAGGCATGAATTGTAGCACACTGTCTTTTCAATATGTCCAGTAAGTTTGTCTGTATATTCTGGTCTGCAACAAAATATCAGATGTGTTAGTTACTGATTTTTTTTTTATTCACTTCTGTTGTGGCTAAAAAATAATACTTTGTGTGACTTTGGTGACTTTACCATGTGCACTTGAAAGTTATGTGTATTTTGTAGTTAGGGATATAGTTTACTCACGTACACTATTATTGATTTTGCCTAAGTTCTTGTCATTTTCCTCAAACCCTAAGCTTCCCTCTTGTGATGATTGGAATATACTTGACCCAGGGAGTGGCACTATTTAGAGGTGTGACCTTCTTGGAGTAGCTGTGGCCTTGTTGGAGTAGGTGTGGTCTTGTTGGAGTAGGTGTGGTCTTGTTGGAGTAGGTGTGGTCTTGTTGGAGTAGGTGTGGTCTTGTTGGAGTGGGCGTGTCACTGTGGGTGTGCTTTAATACCCTAGTCCTCGCTGCCTGGAAGTGAGTATTCTGCTAGCAGCCTTCAGATGAAGATGTAGAACTCTCAGCTCTGCCTGCACCATGCCTGTCTGGATGCTGCCATGTTCCTGCCTTGATAATAGACTGACCCTCTGAACCTGTAAGCCAGCCCCAATTAAGTGTTGTTCCTTATAAGAGTTGCCTTGGTCATGGTGTCTGTTCATAGCAGTAAAACCCTAACTAAGACATCTCTGGTATTTCCTACTGTTTCTAAAGAACCATGATTAGAATCTTGGTTTCCAATGTTTATAGGCCCGTTCCCCTGGCTGCCCCAATATTTTCTGGGTTCCTCTTTTCTGAAGTAATGTACTCACACTTGTACTTAGAATTGCTGTGTTTCCCCCTCGTTCTGACTGCCAATTTCTTCATGTGGGAAACCATGAATTTTCTCTTGATGTTTTAATCATTCCAGAAAGCTTTTGTCCTTATGTTTCCAGATGGTTCCCACACCTTGGGGTATCCCATTTGTTCTTCTGGTGGGCAGAAGGAACAAAGGCTTTTAGGAGACTAAGGCATCCAAGTTTGTCTGAGAGTTGTCCTAAATTCCAATAACGGAGGAAGAGGAGGAGGAGGAAGAGGAGGAGGAGGAAGAGGAGGAGGAGGAGGAAGAAGAGGAGGAGGAGGAAAAGGAGGAGGAAGAGGAGGAGGAGGAGAAGGGGAGGAGGAAGAGGAGGAAGATGAGGAGGAAGAGGAGGAGAAGAGGAGGAGGAGGAAGAGGAGGAGGAGAAGAGGAAGAGGAGGAAGAGGAGGAGGAGAAGGGGAAGAGGAAGAAGAGGAGGAGGAGGAGAAGGGGAAGAGGAAGAGGAGGAAGAGGAGGAAGAGGAGGAGGAAGAAGAGGAGGAGGAGGAAAAGGAGGAGGAGGAAGAGGAGGAGGAGGAGGAGAAGGGGAAGAGGAAGAGGAAGAAGAGGAGGAGGAGGAGAAGGGGAAGAGGAAGAGGAGGAAGAGGAGGAAGAGGAGGAGGAAGAAGAGGAGGAGGAGGAGAAGGGGAAGAGGAAGAGGAGGAAGAGGAGGAAGAGGAGGAGGAAGAAGAGGAGGAGGAGGAAAAGGAGGAGGAGGAAGAGGAGGAGGAGGAGGAGAAGGGGAGGAGGAAGAGGAGGAAGATGAGGAGGAAGAGGAGGAGGAGAAGAGGAGGAGGAGGAAGAGGAGGAGGAGAAGAGGAGGAGGAGGAAGAGGAGGAGGAGGAAAAGGAGGAGGAGGAAGAGGAGGAGGAGGAGAAGGGGAGGAGGAAGAGGAGGAAGATGAGGAGGAAGAGGAGGAGGAGAAGAGGAGGAGGAAGAGGAGGAGGAGGAGAGGAAGAGGAGGAAGAGGAGGAGGAGGAAGAGGAGGAGGAGGAGAGGAAGAGGAGGAAGAGGAGGAGGAGAAGAGGAAGAGGAGGAAGAGGAGGAGGAGAAGGGGAAGAGGAAGAGGAAGAAGAGGAGGAGGAGGAGAAGGGGAAGAGGAAGAGGAGGAAGAGGAGGAAGAGGAGGAGGAAGAAGAGGAGGAGAAGAGGAAGAGGAGGAAGAGGAGGAGGAGAAGGGGAAGAGGAAGAGGAAGAAGAGGAGGAGGAGGAGAAGGGGAAGAGGAAGAGGAGGAAGAGGAGGAGGAAGAGGAGGAGGAGAAGAGGAGGAGGAGGAAGAGGAGGAGGAGGAAGAGGAAGAGGAGGAAGAGGAGGAGGAGAAGAGGAAGAGGAGGAAGAGGAGGAGGAGAAGGGGAAGAGGAAGAGGAGGAAGAGGAGGAAGAGGAGGAGGAAGAGGAGGAGGAAGAGGAAAAGGAGGAGGAGGAAGAGGAGGAAGAGGAGGAAGAGGAGGAGGAAGAGGAGGAGGAAGAGGAAAAGGAGGAGGAGGAAGAGGAGGAAGAAGAAGAGGAGGAAGAGGAAGAAGAAAGAGGAGGATGACGAGAAGGAAAAGAGAGGATGTGGGCAGGGTTTTTAGCTCTCATCCTTGGCTTGTTCTTCATGTCTGAGAAGTACTCTATAGTATTCCAACATGAAAATTCGCCTATTCATCCTTCTACAAAGATGAAGTCTGACCATCCTGTAGTCACAGTTCATCACCAGCTCGTTGGATTACTAGGCTAAACTCTTTAGCTTATGACATTAATGCTCTCCTTAGTCATCTCCAGAGGATGCTATGCTGGAATTCAGTAAATAACTGACTTAAACACTGCCATCACTCTGCAAAGCTTTTCAAATAACGGGCCCGATATGTATATTATGAAACAAAGTATTCAAAACAATAGGCAAAAATCAGAATTATATTGATTTGATATTTTAAAGTGTGATGTAAATGGTACAATAAAACAAAAAAGTCAATGTCCTGATAGTTGCAGTAAACAGAGTAGCAAGCCAAAGCATAGACTCACTGTAAGTTATACACATTCACATCTGCATTTAATTCATTAGAATAAAATTTAGATGTTTATGCTATTGGGATTAAACATTTGTCTTTTACAGCCTGATTGCCTTTTCTTTACTTGCTAAGCTGTAGAGCAGAATTTCCTAGTCACAGGAGCAGCACCCTGCTCTGTCAAGGGAAACACAAGACTACCCAATGACCTGGTCTTACGTAATCTGATATTGCATAAGCACAATTAAGGATGTGTAGCATTTGCACAGTGCAGTAGAAGCACAAAACAAGCAAAAAACCAAACCAAACCAAAACGGTCCCCTGAGTTTTCTTCTTTCTCGACTCGTTTTGGTTCTTGTCGTTTCCATGAACCAGTCACCACAGGAGTGAATATTAATAAAGCAACCCTTCCCTTTCAATCAAACGCTTCCATGCACGTTCCCTTCACGTCTAAGAATTAGGTAGCACAAACGTCTCTCAGCTTTGTTTCAGCAATGAAAAAATGAAGTGTTTTTTTTCCCTACAAATGAAACCAAGTAATCCAGTTTTAGACGAGGGATCCTTTGGGATAGATAGATAGATAGATAGATAGATAGATAGATAGATAGATAGATAGATAGCTAACAAATAAAAATGAAGTCTATTTCCCTTTAGCACTATTCTCTGACCCTAAGACCCTAAAGAAGCAAACCTCTCTGATTTCAGCTGCCCAGGTAATGTAAGGAGGAAAGCAGCTGTCTTCCCTGAAAGGCTTGGCAAGAAGGGCTGTTAGAAGTTTGGAATGTAGGGATATTGAACACGACGTGGCTGTTCTCCATACATCCAACAGACAACTAATGAGAACGTATGCGAATCCACAATCCTACGGCCTCAGTAGAAATGGCAAACCCTAGCTCAAGTTGTGGCAATCCCTAGCTCTTACATCCCTTCCCACCACTATATTAAACCCTTGAGATAATAAACGTATAAAGAGAAGAATATAGAGAAAAATCGGGTTCATTCTGGTCCAGGCTTCTATGTTTTCAGAACATTACCAACACTCCCTGCCCCCCCCCCCCCCCCGTTTTAGGCAATGGCCTGAAGCCTCCATGACCCTGAAGCAGGATTAACCTTTCCTTTCTATAAGTTGCATATCTTGGATATTTATTCTCCTGATGAGCATTACTCTGGTTGTGAAATTGCTATCATTAGCGCTCTTATTTGGATCAGTGCTCATGCAAGCAAGACTTGATGCCCCATTGACCTAAATGAAGTAAAGAAATTATTCTGGAGTCAACCATAGTATCCTGTAACTGGCTGTGTAAAGTAACCATTTGCTATCTCTCCGGGCCAGCAAGCCACCTGGAGGATATCAAATATAGTCCGCTTCCTCCGTAATGTTGACCTGTTGCTACATCTTCAAGTCAAAATAAAATGGGAGTGGGGGTGAACTCTGTGCAGTGTCAAAGAAAATGTCATCGTCCGTTTCACAGTGCACGGAAGTGGTAGACATTGGGAGGAGCAGGAGGAAGTCTTCAGTTCCCACCTCCTCTGTAAGGAGAGACCCTGCAGGAATCCTGACTCCCTGACATCACCCTGGAGTTCAATGCAGGCATACAGCAAGCATTCGATAGATAGTCGTGAATGAAGATGATTGTCTGAGAATTGGTTTTCTCGTTTTCCGTGTCAAAGGGGCACACTGTCAGATAGGTAGCTTAGAGCAGTCCTAGTCCTGTGAAGAAGCTGGCTCTGAGTACCGAAGCATTGTATTTGATGCCCCATCTTACTCCAGTAAGTCCTAGCTGTCAGTGCGGTTCTACGTAAACATTGGAGGCACTAAATCTTTCCACGCATCCAAACAGAAATGTGGAAGCACTTACGTACCCATCCTCAAATTTCTTCTTAATGTGGGTTTTTACACTCCTCTGAGGTGTTACTCGGAAAGTCACCAGTGTGTTGTAATGAATGAGTGCAGAAACCTACTAGGTCTCCGAGTGTTTACGCCCTCATCTGGACAGCTTTGCTCACCAAACGTCACCACCTCTGCGTCCACCCATTCCCTAGCCCCTGCCCACCCACCGTGTCATCCCCTTTCCTGTGTTGTAATGGTTTTCCAGAACATTCTCTTTGATTTGACAGTTGTGAGGGTGTGCCGAAGGCACTCATAGATCCAGGTGCTGCTGAGGCTAGCCCTGACTCTAGATGTGGGTCCAAGAACTCGCTTTATGGTTTTTTTCCCCCTCCGGATGTTACACATCACCACCAGACTGGGACGGATTTGTTCCCATTGAGAAAACCCTATGATATTTGTTATGGAAGTCTGATCTGATTGATACAAGCGGTTCCGAGCGTTGAAGTATTCTATTCCATGATCTCAGTAAGAGAAGCCACAGCATGAACGGCCTTTCTTTCTCTCCCCCTCTTTGTTTCCTTCCTTTCTTTCTGTATAAACATGGCTGGCTCTTGCCCGCCTTCAGCCCTCTGCTTGGCACAGTTGGTGCCATTAATGTGTTGAGAAACCCAGATGCTGTTTCCTGGTATTCAGGCGTAGCTGAGCCTCCACTGTCTTTCTCCTTCTCCTCTCCCGCTAAATCGATGGCTCGTGATTGCTTTCTTGTTGTTCTGCTCACGTTTATTTTCTCGGCCTGCACTTTTAGTTCATTAGGCAAGCACAGAGCACATGATAAATAGCCGCTGGGAAAAGAACATGTTAGGGAAAAGTACAACAAAGTGTTCACAGGAATGGTTGTCACAGAGCCATTTGTTCCGAGGCGAACAATTTAAGGGTCCTTTGTGCTATGGAAAAAAAGCATCTGTTGCAGGGAGAGCCTCAGGAAAGCACCATTCCTACCTGATATGGAGATGTTAACAGCAAGCAGAAAGAACGGATCCACTGTACGCTTGGCCAGAGTCCTGTCGTCCTCCTATACAATCCTGTAATGCCCCAAATGTGCTTCTCAGAGTGGCACTGGGTACAAGGTCCCTTTGCCTGAGGAATCCTCTTTGAAATAGGGGACGTCTAGCTTTGCCTGCCTATCACGTGGTTCATAACTTTCAGTGCACATTTGCTGTACTGAATTATGTAAGAAATGTGAATCTTTTTTTCTTTTTAAATCAAGCTAGTCAACGTGTTTCCTTAAACACTGGAGAAGCTGTCTTTTGACTCCCTCTCCCTCCCGCTTACATACTGAGATGGTCCACTTAATAATATGTTTCTCCCAGTTAAAGCGGGTTGTGCATGGGATTCTCAGAGAAACAGAGGCTCTCGAAACAAGGCCGCGAGGAACAGAAATGACTGATTTCTGGACTTCACTGCCAAAATGATTAAAGACACATCCTTGGGCTTCAGGAGACAGAAGCGCTAAGTCAGGAATACAAAAGGCTAAAGCGTGCACAAACGGGCATTTGCCTCTCATGGTGAGTGAAGCAAGGCATGGCGGAAGGGATTGTGTTAGATGTAAGACAGATTGTGACCATGGATCAAGGCCAGGAAGCAGGAACCCGGGGGAACCTTCCCAAATAGGATGGCGGCCACTTAGCTTTCTAGAATCATACTTGATTATTTGATTGGTTTCCCCCTCCCCTGCCAAGATCCATTTTAGTACCCCTGTCCATGATAATTTTTAAAAATAATCTTCTACTTTAAAATAAGTTTAGATTTACAAAAGTGATATTAATCTAACCCAAAATATCCTTTACTTCCTTCCCCAAGTTCCCCAGCAACGTCTTATGCAGCCATGATACATATGTTAAAATGGAAACTCACACTGACCCATTATTATTCACTGACCCATAGAATTCTTTCAAGCTTCTCCAGTTTCTTTCTCTTTCTTTCTCTCTCTCTCTCTCTCTCTCTCTCTCTCTCTCTCTCTCTCTTTCTTTCTTTCTTTTTTTCCTCTTTCCATTGAAATGGTTTCTATTCCAAAGTTTAGTCTAGCAATTTGTGGGCCTTTATATTTTGGTCTAGACTGCAGTATGGTGCAGTGCAGAGTCCTTCTTGCAAACCAGACTTAAGTTCAGTGCTGCGCAGAGTCCGTCCTGCAAACTGGAGTGTGTTCGGTTGTTTCCTGGCTTGCCCTGTCCGTGTTCCAGCTGTTGATGATTATTTCCACGCACGGAGCCAGTTCCAATTTTCAAGGTTGAAATCTCCAGTCCACACGGCTTGTCTCTAACACCTCCCCACCCACATCCCTGGGCTCTGTTTCTCCTGGTTCTCCGTGCCCTGTACTCTGAAGACCCCTTGCCTCGGACCAGATGAGCACTTTACATGGACAAGATCAATTGAAACGTTCACTTTTTACTCTTCCTGGGAACATGTAAGCGGCCCCTGTTGAGTCGGCCTGGCAGCCCTGTTAACGTTGGGTTTAATTTGTACCAGAGCATAAACAAAGCAGAAATGCTAATAATTTCCCAGAGTTTGAGATTAAGGAAAAAAAATTCTGTTTCTTCCAGTGCTTACCTTCTGAGGCCCTCACAATCCACTGGCCAAAAGGATCATTCTGAACAACGATTTGTACCTGACTCATCAGGTAAACTCTGTTTCAGTCTTTTCAGAGAATATTGGAATCCCACAAATAAAGGCCAGATGCATGGGATATTCCACAGAGGTTGGTCTCCTTAACTCTTTCCCTAGTTCTTTAAGATTTAAGAAATAACGTGATTCAAAAACCTGAAAAACCGTATCCCTAGGGCTAGAAACACGAGGATGTCGATACCATTAAACAGATTAACATCCAGGTTTTACTGAAAAAAATATTTTTAGTATTAAAATAAGCCTCAAATGTCTTACATTCGAAAAGTTCGGATAATAGTTCAGGAGCTCAAAACTCCCAGGGATCTGGTTTTGTAAGAACTGTTTTGTTTACGTCTCTCTGTCCCTTTGTGGATAAAAACCTTGTTTTCCCCCCATTTACTCCCAGCATTCTTTTCGGCATCCTTCTCCTACCTTTGTCTCTGCTTTTCAAACCATTCTTTCTTGCATCATTCTGAACCCATGTCTTTTCCCACCGAAACTGCTGGCTAGGCATTTTTCCTGCTGCCCCATCTACTCTGTTTCTTCACCAACGCCTGCTCGAAGGAAGTGCCGGGGCTAACGGGGCGGGGCATGTAACCATAGGGACCATCCAAGCCACCTGCATACCAAAACAACAAGCATGGAAAATGCATTGGCCTGATCCTTTCCATCCTTTCGCCAGCCTTCTCAACAGAAAGCAGACTGTGTCCCCACTCGGAGTCGGCGATTGATAGCGCGGGAACTCTGCCCTCTTCCTGTTTGTGCGCACCGGAAGGAGAAAAGTGGCGACTAGGCAGGGAAGGAAGGAAAGCATTTCTCGCCATTCCTCTTCAGGCAAAACGTTCCCATGCTGGTTGCCATCGTGTGGGACAACCTTGTCCTTTTAAAACTCTGCCGCACATTCTTCCATAGTTGGGAGATAAAGGAAGCGCCTCCTCAGATCTTGGAGCGTCTTCCATTCGTCTGGAGGTTGTTGGTCCTTAGGTGTACCGATTCCTGACATTGATCCGAATAATAGAGGATGCTTATGGGGGGGCATTCCCATTTCGACTTTTTAATTTTTATTCAGTCTTTCTATCTGAACTGTTACATACACTCCTTCATGTGCTAGAGTTTGGGGTTCAGGATCTGAAGCCATTTTAGGAACGGCTGGCTTTTAGATTGTAGGGTTGTGATGTAGAGTACTCAGACTGGAGATCCGTGAGGGTTATTGGACTGTAGACAGAGATTTTCTTTTTTTTAATGGAAAAAGCAGCCTGAATGGCTCAGTAGATAAAAAACTGATGTTTCCAAACCCGACAGGTTGTGTTCAGTCCCAGAGGACACATGGTGCACAGAGAGAACTGACTCCTATGACTTGTCTTCCAATCGCCACGTGTACACCATGGCATGTGCATGCCTCCCTACACACACACACACACACACACACACACACACACACACACACACACACATTAATCAACGAATTAATTAATTAAATGTTTAAAAAAGGTTTAAGGAAAAACTGGATCCTCCTATCAGCAGGAGAGATTAGAGAACTAATATTTAGTAAAAACCAAGTAAACGAGGATTGACTTATTTTACTGACGATTAAATTCCATGAATCTATCCCAATTTACACCTCTAGTCAAACTTGCCTGTGCCAGTAGCCTTTTTGTGCTGTTACGCTTCAGAAATGTCTGTCAGCCAAATTACGCTGACTTTTTAGTATCATCGAAAATGAGAAAGATAGACCTACCTTAAAGATCTGGAGTTGGGGACGAAGGAGATAGCTTAGCTGGTAAAGTGTTTGTTGTACAAACTCGAGGACCCCGACGTCTGTCTGGCAAAGACCAGATTTGATAGTGTGGCCCCTGCAGTCCAAGCGCTAGGGAGGCAGAGCCAAGCAGATTCCTAGAACTACCTGGCTGGCCAGCCAGTCCAGCTGAACCAGTGAGTTCCAGGTTCCATGAGAGACTCTGACTCCGAAAGTGAGGAGGAGGGTGATTGAAAAGGTGAACGGTTTACCCCTGACCTTGGCCTCTGGCCTCCACAAGCTCACAGGAAGACACGCAGCCACCCACATCATACACATGAATATAAACATGGAAAAGACCCGTAATCGCTCGCACGCACCGAATAGTAATTGTTCTCTGTGCTGACAAGATAAGCCGAGGGGAATTGATCAGTCACTCCCGAGTAACTTGGAATACCAGTTGAAATGGATTTTGACATTAGTTTCATGCTCCAATCATATTTTGGATGTTTATTTAGAAAGTTGCTTTTTCTCCTATGCCCTCAGCAGTGCGCTAAGCACAGTATGACACCATACCTGCTCTGACTGGACTTAGGCTCTAAGCAAGGCAGGTGTTAGGTCATTGGTTCATCAGTCACACGGTTGCAGAGTGGTCAGAGGAGAAAGATCCTTAAGTTCCTGGGACCTTGTGGGCCCCAGGCTAGGTTAACCTAAGCTTGTAGTGTTGTGGAATTGTTAAACTGGGGTTAAAGCTTTTTCTTCATTCTGTGCATATTTTCACACAGTCATCTAGACAATATTTCTCTAAGTTTGCACAAGTTATCCTCCTTACAAAGGACTGAGCTCAACATCCCCAATGGAGGAGTTAGGGGAAAGACTGAAGAAGTTGAAGGGGATTGCAATCCCACAGGAAGAACAGTATCAACTAACCGGACCCCCACCCCCCCCAGAGTGCCCCAGGACTAAACCACCAACCAGTGAGTATACAAGGATGGACCCCTGGCTCCAGCTGCCTATGTAACAGAGGATAGCCTTGTCCCGCATCAGTGGGAGGAGAGGCCCTTGGTCCTGTGGAAGCTTGGTGCCCCATCGTAGGGGGATGCTACGGTGGGGAGGCAGGAGTAGGTGGGTGGGTGGGGGAGCATCCTCACAGAAGCAAGAGGAGGGGGATGGGATAGGGGGTTTGAGGAGGGGAAACTGGGAAGGGGGATACCATTTGAAATGTAAAGAAATAAAATAACCAATAAAAAGAAATTAACTACGAAGGCTGTGTAAAGGTATCCAAGGCAGATATCTCCCTAGTTCCCCGTGCAGATTTTGCACAGCGGAGGAGCTCCAGGGCTTACTCTGTGTTGGGAAACAGATCCCACAACGACTCCTCCCTCTTCTGAAACCCAAGAGATGACGCTTCTCATGGTAACAAGAAGCAAGCTTCTCCAAGCTCCTGCCATGGGTCCACAACAGAACAGTTACACAAATCACCCCGTGCCTGTACCCCAAGCTTTTATCGTACCTACTCTCAGGTCATTCTTCCTCCTGGGAGAGTGTTATTTCTTATTTTCAGAATGAATAGAGGAAAATGATTGGCTGCAAAGGACTTCCCTGAGGCAGCATACCATAGAACAACCTTGTAAGAAGCTTGTGGAAACCAGCATTCTTGGGCGCTAATCATTCACCAAACAGTGAAGCACTCAGTTTAGTATTGGGCTTAAATGGCTTGAAATAACGAATCCACCACGAGGATCAGTGCAAGAAGAAATGTGATGGAAACGTACTACAGTCAAGTGGAAAAAAACAGCTCAACCAAAACTCAGACGTGTGCTATGAAGTTCAGCCGACAGCGCTTCTCAACCTCAAAGGAGAGAAATTTGCTTTTAGGCTGACACATGAGGAAAAAAGGCTTGGGGGGAAATCGGAGGTACAATGAGACCCTAAGAGCAGAAACAGCTTGGGTCTCGTGCATCCTTCAGAAATAAAGGGAAGGAGGGAGCCCACACTTCCAGGCAACCGAAAGGAACTAGAGAAGGGAATGGAGACATCGTGAACTCTCTGGAAGGACAACTTGTTGGGGGTGCTTGCATTTGACAGGGTGGTAATTCTGCGACCATAATTACCCTTCACATTTCAGGCACTTATACAAACCACTGAAGTGTCTCTCTCGATTTTATGGAGACCTATTGTGAGCCCGATGCCCCATAATTCACTTTACCTCCACTTATCTGCTCATAATACGCTGCTTCCTGTAGGGAAGGGACTATTGAATTTTCAAATAGCACAGAAAAAAATTACACATTTCAGCTGAAAACATTTTTTTTAACCAACTGTCAAAAATCCATTATTGGGAAATCAATTCTTCCCCTGATTTCTTACAACAGATTAGAGAGACTTAGCAAGTGGCTTTCGGGGAGTGGGCAGGTACGAGGTGTTTTCTTATTTTTAGACTGGGCCTTCCTCCAGCGTCTTTATTGTGCCTCCTTTTGACTTCTCAGAACACAGGCTTCATCTAGCTTAGATCAGCTCTTCCTACATCTCCACAATTGTATGTTCCCAGAAAAAACAAATGTTTTTATCTTTTTAGCATAAAACATGGCACCTTGGTTATCCAATACTAAGTTGTCAACACTGACACAGCAATGCTAACTGGAACCAGAGGGTTGTATAGTTATATGGTGTGTGTGTGTGTGTGTGTGTGTGTGTGTGTGTGTGTGTGTGTGTGTGTTGTAATGTGTATGCAATATGTGTGTGTGTGTATGTGGTATATATGGTATGTGGTATATGTGTGTGTGATGTGTAATGTGTGTGCATGTGGTGTGTGTGTGTGGTGTAATGTATATGTGATATGTGTGTATGTGTGTGGTGTAATGTGTATGTGATATGTGTGTGTGGTGTAATGTGTATGTGATATGTGTGTGTGTATGTGGTATATATGGTATGTGGTATATGTGTGTGTGATGTGTAATGTGTGTGTATGTGGTATATCTGTGTGTGTGTGTTGTAATGTATATGTGATATGTGTGTGTGTGGTGTAATGTGTATGTGATATGTGTGTGTGGTGTAATGTATATGTGATATGTGTGTGTGGTGTAATGTATATGTGACATGTGTGTGTGGTGTAATGTGTATGTGATATGTGTGTGTGTGGTGTAATGTATATGTGATGTGTGTGTGTGGTGTAATGTATATGTGATGTGTGTGTGGCGTAATGTGTATGTGATATGTGTGTGTGTGGTGTAATGTGTATGTGATATGTGTGTGTGTGTGTGTGTGGTGTAATGTGTATGTGATATGTGTGTGTGTGATGTGTATGTGCTGTGTGTGTGTGTATGGTATATATGGAATGTGGTATATGTGTGTGTGATGTGTAATGTGTGTGTATGTGGTGTGTATGTGTGTGTGATGTATATGTGATATATGTGTGTGTGTGATATGTGTGTGTATATGTGTGGTGTGTGTGTGATGTGTATGTAATGTGTATGTGATGTGTGTGTTTGTATGTGTGATATGTGTGTGTGGTATGTGTGTGTGGTATGCGTGTATGATATGTGTGTGATATGTGTGTGGTATATGTTGTATATGTGTGTGTGTGTGTGGTATTTGTGGTATATGTGGTGTGTGTGTGTGTGTGTATACAATAAAGACTAAGAGGCCATAGATTTAAGAGGGAATAAAGAGCAGACATTGGAAGGGTTGGAGGAGGAAAATGGAGTGGAGAGATGATGTAATTGTATTTTAAACGAAAACATAACAGGTATCACATTCTTAGGCTTCAAAAAGTTTGTCTTCCCAGTGATCAATATGTTCGGCATCTTTTGGCAAGTTTATGTGCTGTTCATAGTACGATACACCCATCACAGAGTGAGTAATTAAAAAAATAACCCTTCACCCCAAAACTAGGAACAGCAAGTTTTGACAGTGTGGAAGCCCCGGGGTTTTCACATGTTTCTTGTAGAGACGTTTAATGTCATAGTCAAGCAGGAAAGGGTTTGACATTTCCTTAGGAAGGTGTGTCTATACCCTGCATGACCCAACAGTACTTTCTAAGTAGCTTTCTTTAGAGACGAGGAAAACTTGTATTTACATTTAAAAACTGTCTATAATATTTAAGTAGCATATTAATAGTTGCCTCAAACTGAAGACACACCAGTTTTTTGGCAGCGAGTGAATGAAACGGTTCAGCCAGCTACCGTTAATCCAAATGCTGGAATATTACTCAGTAGGAAATAAGAACAGACTCCATGGAGGAATACCCAGTGCATTCTGGGTAAGCGACATAAGCCAATCTAAAAATGTGGCCCCTGGCTTCAGAGTTTACACAGCAGTTTTTAAAAGAAAGAACGGTCCCGACAAAAGTCAAGTCAGTGGTTTTGGGAATAGATGGATGTCACAGACAAGACAAGAGTATGGTCACCAGAAACAGCACAAAAGGAATCACCTAAATTACCGGTTACTTATAAAGCAAAGAGAGTAGAAAACTATATCCCATGAGCCCTGTGTGCACGCTGAGGTGCTGCCGGAAAAAACACCTAGCAGTTACCACCGCATATAACGCATGTTTGTCTCGTAGATATTAATTTTCATCCTAGGTCAGCTATTTTGGGTAATAGAGAAGGTTTCTAAGGGATGGGTTGAGCTGAGTTAAAAATAGGATGTTGCCTAGATCTAGTCAAGGGATTAGGGATTATTTGGGGTTTAAAATTCCATCTCACCAGAAAGACCTGGTAGAGCTCACTAAATTCTCACCTTTAGGGTTGCCGTTGACATGGGCTGCCCTAGACTTATTTTTAGCACCCATCCTTTTTTATGCGCTTTTTTTTTGTTTCCTTTATCACAATTTTTCCCCCCAGTGTAATCCATCGAGATTTGCACACGGTTTGGCAATGGTTTCTTCTCCCTAGGGCAATTTGTTTTCCCGTGTATTCAGTATGTACGGACAGGTCATACGTACCGAAGCAGCTACAGGTGTCAGGAACCGAGAAAACGAGTTCTCATATGTTGCAAACTTCTAATGAATTGGAAATATGTATCCACCTCCTCTGGTTGAATGTAGAGTCGGATGAGCAAAAATCAGAAAGTGAAAAAAAGGGGAGGGAGGTCACTGTCTTAGTTTGGGTTTTACTGCTGTGAACAGACACCATGACCAATGTGAGTTTTATAAAGGACAACGTTTAATTGGGGCTGGCTTACAGGTTCAGAGGTTCAGTCCATTATCATCAAGGCAGGCATGGGGCTGGAGGAGCTGAGAGTTCTACATCTTCATCTGGAGGCTGTTAGCATCGTCACACTGGCTTCCAGAGAGCTAGGATAAGGGTCTTAATGCCCATGCCCACAGTACACCTATTCCAACATGGCCACGCCCACTCCTATAAGGCCACGCCCACTCCTACAAGGGCATACCTTCTAATAGTGCCACTCCCTGGGTTGAACATATAGAAACCATCCCAGGCTCTGTATCCCGAATCCCTCAAGAGACTTGAGACCCCAATGGAGTGGGGAGTCCTGGTGGGGCGGGGTGAGAGAGGATGGGGACATCATCTTGGAGACCAGGGTCAGGGGTGGCGTGGGGGGCTGAGGGGTGACATGAGGAACTGTCAGAGGGTAGACAAGGTGGGGGATAACAACTGGACTGTAAAAAGAAAAGATTAAAGATAATAATAATTGTTGTGGTTTGTCCTGAAGTTATCTGTATTTTGATGCTAATTCCACTGCCCCAAGGACAGCTGCCTAGTCAGTACTCAGGAATCAGGTGCAACTTCTCCCCCATTGAATCTGTAAAATACAGGTGAGGGGCAGATACAGGATAGAAGGAGGCCTGTCATTGGAGGAGAAGGAAGGATAGGAGGGAGAGAAGTTTGAAGGAAGAGGAGGAGACTGGAATAGAGAGGAGAAGAGACAGGAAGGAGAGAGAGAGAGAAGCCGTGGCAGGACAATGGAGGCTGACGTTAAGATTCTGTTCTGCGTATTTACAGGTTGTTATTAATGTTCTTAAGGGATGGATGGTACTGGGCTTTGTATGTTTAGGTGGGCAATTATATCCTATCAATTGGGTCAAAGATTACTGTGTTGTGTGTTCTTTTATGTGAGGGTTTGAGTGTAGGAAAGTGTGCAGCAGCAGGAGACACTGGGCCGCCGTGGAGTTGGGATGTGTTTCCGCAGAAATATCTAGCAGATACCTTGGGGCACCACAGTGCGGACCCAGCAAGGTAAAAGACAACAATACATTTTTTTTCATTTTTATATTTTTACAACAACAAATAATAATAAAATACAAGTTTAAAAAAGTGTTATTCTCGTGAATAGCATTGATAACCCTAATGAGGAAACCAAGCTCCTCTCATGTTTCCTCTCACCTGGGGATTCCGGATTGTATGTAGGTCATCTGTGTGCTTAGGGCATGGCGCGAAGGAAATATTTAGGGAAGAAAGAGGTCTGATGGGATGGGGATCCAAATGGGAGGGGAGGCTCAATGTGTGCTGTGGACTTACTCGAAGAATAATTTAAAGGAAAGAAGGTATGTATTTCTTCTTTCGGTTTAAAAAAAAAAACCTTTTCATACTTAAACCCAGTCTGGCTACAAGGACAGATTAAAAGACACTGCCTTCTTTCCCTGCCGGCTCTATTTGCCTGTCTCACACAAATATATTTGCCCCAGGACTGCGGGAACACTCTGGAAGGACTCTGCTCAGACAGACGCCTGGTCCCATTACTATTGCTGCGGCCGACTGGAAGCCTCAGTTCCCAGATCTATAAAATTCAGAGAGTGACTATGTTCTTATTAACTATGTTCTTTTTAAATCCTCGATTATTAGAGACAAACCCAGGCTTGGCGCGCGGTAGCCAAGTACTGTGCCACCAAGCAGTCTGCCCAGCCTTTTCTCCAAAAGTTTCTTTAAAAAAACAAAAAGATGAAGTGTTTCCAAGTTGTCAGGTACTCCTCAAAGTTGCAATCCTCCTGCCTCAGTCTCCCGAATAGCTGAGATTACAAGTGTCTGCTATCATGTCCAGCTAGGACATCTTTTGAAAAAAATTTTTCATATATGTTGATGAAAATTCCTCCCAACTTCTTCCCTATCCACTCATCTTCAAGTTCCTCTCCAGGAAAACACACACACACACACACACACACACACACACACACACACACACACACACACCAAAGAAACACCCCACAAAAACAAAAATCAAAATAAACAAAGGACCAATAAGAGAAAACCAAAACAAAGCAAAAAACAAACAAACAAACAAACAAACAAACAACAAACAAAACACCTCCACCAAAAAAATCCCATTGGGTTTGTTCTGTGTTAGCCACTAGCCCTGGTTATGGGACCCGCCCTGGAGTATGGTTGGTGTACCTGGTGATAAGCCACTGGGGAGAAACTGATTTTTCCCTTTACCAGAGGGTGTCGACCTTAGTTAACTTCTTAGGTAGGGGTGGCACCTCATGTCCACGTTCTCTTTTCAGTGCTTCGACCCTGTCTGGCTTGAACCTGTGCCCGTGTCACCACAAGACTCTGAGTTTGTGTGTCCATCAGCCTTGTTGTGTCTGGAACATACTGGTTCCTTATAGTCATCCATCACCTCTGGCTTTTACTCTCTTTCTGCCTCTTCTTCCACATAGATTCTTGAGCCTTGCTCAGGGTTGGGAAGGCAGTGGTTGACGAAGACATCCTATTTAGGACCGAGACCTGCTAGAATTTTATAGTCTTCCTTGGAGTGATTATCACTGACTGCCTGGGGTCCTGGATCTGAGATAGCTCAATCTCTCTGTGTTAGGAGAATGCTTCCTGATAAGTTACCCCTAAGCACAAGGTACAAGAATGGGGTCCCTTATGCCTGATGCTCGTCTCCTCTGGACTAGGCAAACTCTAGGGTCTTTCTAGTCTTAGCATCCCACCAGACTAGGATGGATTGTCTTCTTGCTGTAGATGGGAGGCCTTTGCCCTCAAAGTAGGTCAGCCATTACAGCAGGTAGATTGCTGTTTACATGTACTGAGCGGCTGTTTGAAGCACCCTAAGAAACTTAAACATCACAGATTCTCCGTAGGACGGACAAAAATCAGGAAAGCATTTCGCGAAGGGGAAGGGAAAATAATAGAGAATGAAATCCGACTAAAAACTCAAGAGCTGATATTAACGTGGCATTATGTTCTATCGTCCGGGTCGGTCTTTCCACTCCATACCCCCAGATCCTTTCAAGCAGTCAAGGAGTCACAGTGACCGACCTGCTGACACCGGCGTGAAACCCCGGCGTTTAAAATGAAAAATTCCTCCTGAAAACATCTGGTGGAATCCTGAGATTTCTGCTTAGGCTTCCGTGAAGAGGGAGATGCTTTTGCAGGCTCCCTGAGTCAGACTTTAGCAGGGCAATCAAAATGATTGTTCTATTTAAAATTCACAGCAGAAGCGATCACTTGAAGGAGCCACAAAAGACATGACTCCTCTCACAGAAAGGCATTCAGAGTCTGGATGCCACCCACAGTCTTCTCAGATGGAAATTACTGGAAGCAGGGTAAACAGATCAGCACAGCTAAATTAGGGCAAAGGGAACGCTCACGGGGTCTAAAACTAAACCTAGTTTCAGGGCTGGAATGGTATTTTGGCTTTTATATTTTACATGGAGATTATGTAAAAGTACTGATGGCTGTGAAGAAATTTATAAGGCATGCTTATAAATAATATATTTCTGGAAGCTGTTTTCGAGCTCTTCTGCGAGTCGGATTTAAAAACCCGTGCTATAATAATGTTTATTCTATTTGCATATTCAAAAATTCATCCATTCAAACTCATCAGGGCTATTTCTACCGCCCAAATACTTTGAAACGTTCACCCCAATGATTTCTGTCTTCCTACTCTCTTTTCTTAAATATAGTTACTCTTCAAAAAAAAAAAACTTTTTATTTTTTTTTTACAGACTTAAGAGTTTTAACAAGGAGAAATTAAACCAGAATTAAATGTAACCTCTTGCCTGAACAGCTAAACTATCAAAGTAAAGACACTTGTTCATTTAGATACAGAAACAAGTTTAGATGTAGTAAATAAACAAGCTTGGCCATTGCCTCAAGAGAGTTTCCAGGCCAGTGGACAGGAAAGAGAAACCTTAAAGGCAGAAACAGGGAAACCCTTGCGTTGTGGGGCTGGGCAGAGTTCTAGAAAGGAGAGGTTCAAAGATTGACCCGGAGGTCAGCAGGGAAGCCTCCTCATTGAGCAGAGTAGTGACCAGGATGTGTGTGGGCAGAGACTGTCTTGGGCTGGGACGAAATGCTCAAAGACATAGAAGCAAGGCTCAGATATGACAAGTGGCTAGAAAAATGCTGTTTTCTCTCAGAGAAGAAAATTCCCCTGAAGCATCGGAGTACACAGAAAGAGACTTGCCTCAGTAGTGGAGAAGAGGTAGGCCTGGAGACCAACACTGCTTGCCTAGACGGTCTTAAAAACCAATAGTAAATAGGATAAAACTGATTCCAAATCACTTAACCGGGCCCCAGAACAAAGGCTCGGAGTAGCCAAATAGCTAGCTAGTCTTGGTATTATAATACAAACATCCATACGCAGCACCCGGTCGGACAAAATGGACAATGTCTGGGATCCGCTCTGAAGCATTCAGTATAGGCTAACACCAGTGCGAGGAGAAAATCCTGTGAAGCCAAAGTAACCCACAGCTAAAAGATGGATGAGAACAGACTAACAGGGCAGGAGATCGTTGCAGTTCTGTGGCCTATGTTCAAAGCTGGACGAAATGTCGAACATGTGACTAGAAACGCAACAAACAAAAAAAGACCCGGTCAGACATCAGAGGTAAAAATTAAATGAAATATCACAGAGAAAAAACATATGTATATATGATACATATGACATATACATAAATATATAACATTTAATTTATATAAGATATAGATTTTATATATTTCTAAACATATATAATATGCTTATATAATGTTTTATGTAGCAGAATTGATAGCACATTAAGTGTTTCAGAAGGTCAGTGAACTTGGAGGCATAACCGATGTCTAAAATGAGACAAAGGGTAAGAGGCCAGACAGTAAGAAGAACAGGGCAACCAGCATGGCATCTTGGAACGACCTCGTCTGTGCTAGAGTACATGGAGGAAAATGGAGGCTGCAAAACTTATAGTCGGGGAATAATAGACAAAGGCTTTCCCACTCAAGAAAACTTTAACCCATCGAGAAAGTCAAGAACCCCGGGGTTGGACCACTTGCTCCATCGTGTCAGAAGCTCCGGGTTCTACTCCCAGCAACGAAAGCAAAACGCTGATTCCCGTGAACGGCTCCCATTACACCGGGCTGTAACCTAGCGGGATGGGAGCTGAGAAGGGAGGGTCACACTTGTAGGACTAACTTGGGCTTCATTCATAACAAGACACTGTCTGGCAAACAGCAAACAAACAACAGCCAAGAAACCGCTACGGCCCTCAGAACCAGGAATGTGAAGAACACTGCACCGACACCTGACACAGACAGTAAACATCAGTGATCATGAGAGAACTTTCACAAGTAAAAGGAAAACAAGCACTAAATGCCAAGGAACAGGGACAGGGATGATATCCGATATCTTGTCCAAAACAACACCACTGGAAACAAAACAAAGCAACCTTTTAAAGGACCCACTGGCAGCAATCCACCATCTGTCTAGAATTCTGTACCCAATGAAGGCATCTTTCAACAAAATGCAACATGAAGCCTTGTCCAACATTGATAGGTGGGAGGGGTTTAAAACAGGTCATCTTGCATTTGTAGAAGGAGTCGCAGGAGTCCCTCAGGCACACACGAAGAACACCGCTTGGAATCTGCTTCTACACAAAGGCAAGAAGTCCCGCTGTCAGACTCAAACATCTCCCGGGAATTTTACTATATAAAAAGCACAGAGGTAGGATACAGAGTTGTAAGGTATGTGGAAGCAGACTGAGTAAGAACTGAGTAAAAACCAAGGGAGGAGAAATGAAAATCAAGGACGACGAGGTTCTTATGCTGCGTGAGAAACGGTACAAATAGCTCTTAAGTTAGTTTCCTCTGAGTTAAAGAGGAATATTATAAACCCCAGGGAGTTTACTAAAACGAGAAAACAAGTTTATCCAAAAGAAGTCAGAAAAAGAAAAGGACAGACAAAAAGGACACACAATAAAAAAGAAAACAATGAGATATTTAAAGTTTGCTGTAATAATAATAGTCGCATGGTGTGCAAATGATCTAAACAAGTCAAACTAAAGGCAGAGTTATTATTTTGAATAGAAAGACATAGATAAGAGACCTATCAAATTGAAAGGCACAAGTAAATCAGAGAGGAAAATGATAGGCATGGTCTGTCACAATCACACTAAGTAGATTTCAGAGCTAAGGATCTTATTCAAAGATAAATAAATTGTAGCAACAACCCCAAACGTGTTGCTGGTGTTATCTAAACGAAGCAGCCTATCCAGAACACAGTTTGGAAGTTCTTTCTGCAGTTGCTGAGTGAGCCAGTCTTCTCTCCTCTTGACATCTATTCATGGGAAGTGTGTGTGTGTGTGTCCACAGAAAGGCTTACATAGAAAGATTCCTAAAAGGTGAATCTGTAACAGCCCCAAACCCGAATCCACCCTCGTGTTCACGAGTCACTGAGCAAACGGTGTCAGACGCATCCGATAGAATACTAGTTGGCAATAAATGAAATAAACTTGACGCATGTCGTTCCGTGAGTGACTGAGAACAGTCAATCGGTTTAAATAAACGGCAGAACGAGATGCACTCTTATAATCCTATTTGCATACAAGCCTCGGAAATGGAAATGAGTGCGCGGTGACAAAGAGCAAACCACTGGTTGCCTGGTAACCAGTAGCAACAGGGGAGGCAGGAAAGGAGGGGGTGATGACCAAGAACCCCAGTTTAACTTAGGGGAGTACTGTGCAGACCATCATCTTGACTGGGTAATGGATTCCTGGTCACACAGAGCCTACGCACAGACAGCGTAGACCATGACATAAAACTATTTACTTTAGAGCACGAAGTTCCCCATGTATCAATTGAAACTCAGTAAACCTGTCAATGCATGGGAAACAGTAGAGTGCAGATAAGGTATCTTCTTGGGGTAATTAGGATGCGGATAAGCCAGGTTCTCTCTGCCTTGCAAATTGAGCATCCCCATCTCATTCTATCAGCAGAACAGCCAACTTGATAACTGTCTCAGACACAAAGCACATGCTACCTAAGGCTCTCACCGGCTTTGTGTTTCCTGGCTGTAGTAGTCAAAAAATACTGTTGGGCCAGCTTTCAGGATCTCTCTGTACGATTTTAATCTTTTTCAAAATTGAAATTGACAACCTCGCCCAAATTTCCTAAACCACCCAAGTGGTTTTTTTTTTTTTTATGGCACGTTTGCAAATGTCCACAGTTTGTAAGACCCTCAGGCATATCTATCTGGCTTGCTGTTTTTTTTTTCTCTGTACAGATGCAGGGGTGGTGGAGAAGAGGGACCTGCTTTGGGGTGATGCAAGAAGCAGGACTCGAACTCGCGTCTGATGGCACCAAGAGTGAACAGTTCAGCCTTTCAGAATCTGTGGGGCTTCAGGGTCGAGGCCAATTAATCAGTATTTGCTAAGTTCAGACTTGATGGCACAGATATTCTGATGTGGTTTTCTGTTTTAATATCCATTGATTTATGGTCATCAAAATGAATACTCTGGTAGCATTCTGATTACCTCTGCTTCTTATATGAGCGAGCTTTTTGTTTTGTTTTGTTTTAATGGAAAGAGGCACAGAAGGAATGAGAAGGTCATCTGCCCTGTGTCTTCTGGTTCCGCCATTTCTGCTCTTGTATCTAGGAGGACATGGCCCATTTACTTCCATTGAAGAAAACACGAACAAGGACGAACTCTTCTGTTCTTATCTGTTTTCCCTCTCTTCTGGATTTCTCATCTCACTGGTTCTTTATCCGTCACCATGCATGTGTTTACTACATAACCGGCAACAGCTTTTCTCGGGTTCCTGGGAATATTCACATCTTCTTAAAGGGACTTGACACATAAGCCATGCATGAAGGCTAAAGGGAGAGAGAGAATTCGTGTAAAGTTGAAAGGAGGGGAGATGGGCACACAGATCAGTCAGAACGGATAGGGACATCATGACCCCTATAGCCAATAAAAGGATATGAGTCTTGTTATGATTGCACACACAGGATAACCAAGTCTTCTCAACCCAACGCTTCCAATTCCTGTCCAACATGAAACCGCACGACACATTTCTTTGAAAGAAGGGTCCCATTCTGTAGCTCAGATTAGCTTCAGTTCAAGGAAATCCTCCTGCCCCAGTTCCCCTAGGGTTGTGCTTATAGATGTGTGCCACTCTGCACAGGCCTTACGTGCTCTTCGTGTAGGCTTTGCAGAACTTCTCGTGATCAGTATGAGCTGCACTGGAAGGAAAGGCCGGTCAGGCGAGGACATCACAGAATCTGCAGTCACTGGAGCATCGTGTGAGAGGTGGACCTCCAGTTCAGAGTCGAAAGAACTACGGGTCTTATTGGAACAGGGTGAGGCCCACCACTTCCATTTCCCCCCAAATTCATGGGTGACATTCCTGTCTGTGGACTTTTGTAGGCAAAACTTGGTCAGACAAACGCTTATTTTGTTGCTAACAAAACCCCCAAATTCTAGATCTTCTCTTTATTAACTAGGAGTCCTGGGTAGAGCCCATTGGTCTCTTCAGATCTCATATAAAATAAGAATAATAGTACATGGTTTTTTTTTTTTTTTTTTTGGTCTTTTTTTCGGAGCTGGGGACCGAACCCAGGGCCTTGTGCTTCCTAGGCAAGCGCTCTACCACTGAGCTAAATCCCCAGCCCCCAGTACATGGTTTTTTATGAACTAATAAAATAGCACACACAAAGTGATAGGTACAGAATAGATGATTAACTAATATTAGTTTATTTTCCCAAACACACATTTCTTCTTAATCTGAGCCTGAACTAGAATGTGCCACTCACTTAATTCCTAATCCGAATATCAACAACTGTACATATTCAAGTTTGTAAACAAATATGTCACATGCCTCACTCTGGGACCAGCTGCCAGTCCCAGAAGGCTTTTTGCCATCTGACGGTTGAGGCATGAGTGAACACTGACATAGTTAGTCATGAGACAAGACCTGTACATGGAAGACTTTGAAACCTGGAGTCAAACTGTGGCTCGGAGCCCACGCCTGCCACCAACGTTGTATCCCGTCTGCTAAAGTAAAAACATCTCTTTAGAAATGAACCAGGAGCCGCAGACCATCTCTGCTTCTAGGCAAGCATTTAGGGTAAACCCCAACCCATTTAAAAACCTATCTAGCCTTAGTCCTGAGCCTCTTACTTCTATATTTACCCAAAGGACATGTCCTGCAAGCTGTCCCGACAGTGTAGGATTTAAGCACTAGTCCTGCACACTTAGGCAATGCAAAAGGACGTCTCTTCACAACAAGAACCACAAGCAGCAATACTGAGGTGCAGCCCAGCTGCTCAGATGCACGCTCACAGCTCAGCCCTAGGAGCCTTGTGAAAATCCGTCTTCTTCTTCACCACAGTCCAAAGCCAAAGAGGCTATGCGCACACTCCAACCAGGCCCCTTCCAGACAGAAGGGCGTCCTACGGTTGTTACACACATACCCCAAACCTGCCGTTGCATCATAATCCACGTGCCGGGGAAAGGTCTCACCAGCCCTTAGCATGACACCACAAAGCACGAGGGGAGGCGCACCAAGCGTGATCACGTGTCAAAAGAAGTACAAAGGCACAGCATTAAATTATTAGTTAATTATTTTTAATCAAAATCGCACACGTTTTTAGAAGGCTGGAGTGCTCACTGCCCTACGGTAAGACTGGAGAGCTTGCAGGGACAGCGGCCTCTTCCATCAAAGGCAGCCTCCTTCAAATCTCTCCTCTGCTGCCATCCTAAAGAACCTTCGGCTCGATTTTACCAGCGTAAGGATGAATCACTGCTGATCCAAGTCACACGTTATAATCCTATCTTATTCTCTGAATTATTTTGTTCCTAAATTATCACGTCGTTTTTGGAGAACGCAGTTTACTTATAGTCTACATTTACCCCTAAGATTATTATACATCCGCTAACAGCCAGCATTTCCAGCGTCACCTGTCCATATTACCTGTCACGTGACTGTGCTCGTCATTATGCCCCTGGAGCCCTTCCCCTAGGTGCTGCTCGGGCCATCAAGTTAACTGGTTCAAGTTGGACACACACTCATCTGGATCTGGCCCGTGTTTTGTCTTACTATACTTTTTTTGAGTGGTGGTTAACTCGTTTTTAATGGCAAAATAAGATAAATTACAAAGGGCCTGTGTGTGTGTGTGTGTGTGTGTGTGTGTGTGTGTGTTTACCAATGATTTCATTTACGATTTAGAAACATCCAGAAATAGAAGATTAACAGATTTAGAACCATCCAGAAATAGAAGATTAACAACTTATACATTCGTGGTAATGGCAGTAACTGATCATTCTCACAAATGGCAAAGTATAAACAGCCTGATCAAACAGTCTAAAAATGGTACTCTGAGGATGAAAGACCAAGAGGCTGGGAGAAGCTTTAAAACTTTCCACTCCCCACCCCCGCCCCCTTGAGCTCCATAGCGTCTCTGATGGCCGATTGTCATCTGATTTTAGAAATTCACTATAATTGAATACTACATATAATTAGCAAGGAAAATCAATTCAATGACCATGGAAAACGAAATGAGCTATACACTCTCGGGGAACATTTATAAAGCCCTCTCTGCTGGGTTTAGTTACTGCTTTCTGTTCGAAACAGCAGCACAGAAGCATTTAAAACCGCCTGTAATTGGGGTCAGTGTTTGGTCAGACACCCCACCCCCAGAATGATCTTAAGCCCAACAGCATATGTCGGGCCGTACTCTTCTGTTAAAATAAAACTTTGGCTTCAACAGGCGTGCCTCTAACTTTCCCATTAAATAAAGTTAATGAGTTTCTTTTTGCTGAAGTGCGATAAAGGTGTGAGTCCCAGAAATGGAAGTCTCGCTATATCAAAGTCTGTGTCTAAAAGCGATGCTCTTGGAAGGAGACAACGGGTATGTTAATTCCAATGCCCCTTTTGAAAGCAAAAATAAAAAGTTCACCAGGGAAAGGCAAGAGATGAAGCTCGAGTTTCTCACCTAGAGACGTGCATTAAAAAAAATATTCAGTCACAAAATCAATGTCGCAGTCAAGACATAGGGATAGGGTGCTAGAAATTTGCCCAGCTTGCTCTGGAGAACCTTGTGCTTGTTGTGTGACCTGGGAAGAGACAGAAAGGGAACGCTGGCTTTTCTGAAAGATGCTGACAGATCTCCTGAATGTCAGCCCTCAGAGGTTGCCTGCTCGTGCCCCCGAGTCCAGTGTGTACTGGCAGACCCACCTTCAAAGGTGCCACTTGGTCCTCCTCAGTGTCAGTATCTAAAACTGCAAATAATAGCGTTACCTCCAAGAGCTGTTCTGAGAATGAAACTTCACAGACACATTGTATCCACAGAGCTCGCACAGGGCCTTGAAGATTCAGGCCGCCAGCGCCCGCCCGAGCATCTCAGAAGTGTCCTCCATGCCCGAAAAGTCCCCAGATCAGTGTGGAAAAGCCAGGGCAAGATTTCTTTCCATCTTATCCTTTCAGTCTACAGACACTCTTCTGCCTGGCAACTCCGAGGCCCTTTAGCCATTGGTGACTTCTCATTTCAAAATGTCAGCGGGTGTCTGGGTTCCGATCCCTTTAAACAAGCACATCTTGAAGCCTTTCGGCTTCTAGTCTCTCTCTAAGGGGAAATCTTCTCTAACAGTCGGCTGACAAGCTCTTAAGAAAAGCCGTAAGGGGCTGGAGAGATGGCTCAGCCGTTAAAGGCTAGGCTCACAACCAAAAATATAAGAAAAGCCGTAAGGGACTAGAGAGATAGCCCAGCAGTTAACGAGCCACCTGCTCTTGCCAAGGAGCAGAGCTTGGTTCCCCTCCCCCACACGAGGCACCTATAGCTCCGTCTATAACTGCATCTCCAAGGGAGCCAATGTCCTCCGTGGATGCCTAAGTGCACACGCACACGCAAGCAGAAAAATAAACTGCCTGCAAGTTACATTCAATTTGAGGGGACAGGGCTGATATCCTGATGTTTGACTCCGTGTCCAGCGACTCTAAGATGATTGGTCTTGGGGAAGATATGACAAACTGTACAATCTGAACATTCCTGTAATTTAACATTGTTCCCTGTTCTCTGTTAAGACAAGGACTTCTATAAAATTGAGTTGAGAGAGCAACATGGCTGGCCTCGGAGGAACCTGGGCTATTCAGTCTCTTCTCAGATGCTAATTATCTGGCAAACTTACTGAGCTGACTCAGGCAATCCAGGCCTTCAGGGGCACAGATTTTGCACAGCCACAGCCCAAGTCTCTGATGGTGAGCGCGTTTCTCTTGGCAAGGGGGATTCAGACATTAGCAGGGAATCCCTGTTTCGAGTCCACATCGATTTAAAAACCTGATAAGTCTGCACATGTCGATGCTAGCCATCAAGGCATCCAGGGTTAGAAGGCAATCCTAGACCAAATGGGTTCCAGGCTTTGGTAAAAACAGATGACATCGTAAAAACAGCGACGTGCGATGTAAAATATCAATGCATGAATAGCAGTGTACGAGCATCAGGGTAGAAACCTTCAAGAGCAGTTCTGAGAATGAAACTTCACAAAAATAAATTGTATTCACACAGCTCCTGTAGGGCCTTGAAGATTCAGGCCTTGAAGATTCAGGTGATCTCCGAATATACAATGTATCAATGTGTCAGTGTAGAATACATTTCTACACTGAGAACAATATGCTCTGTTCTTAGTGACTTTATACTGTAAGAATTATGGTAGGAAGCCTAGCAAACAAGATAAAGATATTGCAACCCTCAAAAGCCAAACGTACCAATGGCTCCTTTTTGATGTTATTTGGTAATCTCACTATGTCAAAGCATGGTGTCCACACGCTTTACTGCCACTGTCCCCTTAGTCCTCTCAACTCTGTGAGACAAGGGCCTAAAGGCATTGTATTCATTTCGTGCATTAGGGAACTAAGACGTGGAAAGGTCCGTTTTTTTAGATTGAACACATAAAGGGAGTGGTAACTCAGCTGAGCTTGGTGTCAATATGGATAGTAGATGGATTCAGAGAGATGGTGTGATTTCTGTGGGTCCTGGGCTGCTGGATTTGGGGTGTTCATCACATGAATATCAACAGTTCAGGAGCCTTTCAAAGATGGCTACAGAAAACACTCAAGGTCATGTGTAAGAGTAACCCTTAGTCCCGGAGAACGGCAAGGATCGTGTTCTGCCTCCGGGCATCGTGATAACATCTGAGTAACTTAATCCAGAGCGAATCCACTGCAGGGATTAAACCCATCATCAAATGAAAACATTGACTACCTACCACTCCTCATGCTAGGATTGTGTGGGAAAAAAAAATGCTTCCCCAAGACAGTTCCCATGAAATGCTATTGTTATGTGGCCATTCATCCTTCCTTGTATTTGGGAGCCATTTTTGTTGAGTGTTTACCACATAACTAGCAATGGTGAGCATAAGCCTGTGTCTGTCCAGTACAGTTTTGGAACACGAATTGCCTGGGGCCCTTTCACTAAATTTGTCAATATTCTGACACCCGTGGGGCTGGGGGAAGAGAGTCGAGTACACGAATTGAGATCCACTCTGGTTCTAATAGGAAAATAGCATTTACCTAGGCTCTGTGGTAGCAGGTACAAGTCAATGCAAGAAGACAGAGATGGACTCTAACCTTAGTCCTGAGCCTCTTACTTCTATATTTACCCAAAGGACATGTCCTGCAAGCTGTCCCGACAGTGTAGGATTTAAGCACTAGTCCTGCACACTGAGGCAACGCAAAAGGACGTCTCTTCACAACAAGAACCACAAGCAGCAATACTGAGGTGCAGCCCAGCTGCTCAGATGCACGCTCACAGCTCAGCCCTAGGAGCCTTGTGAAAATCCGTCTTCTTCTTCACCACAGTCCAAAGCCAAAGAGGCTATGCGCACACTCCGACCAGGCCCCTTCCAGACTGAAGGGCGTCCTACGGTTGTTACACACATACCCCAAGCCTGCCGTTGCATCATAATCCACGTGCCGGGGAAAGGTCTCACCAGCCCTTAGCATGACACCGCAAAGCACGAGGGGAGGCGCACCAAGCCTTATCATGTGTCAAAAGAAGTAGAGAGGGCGCAGCATTAAATAGTTAATTATTAATTGGAAGGAGCATCATTTGAGAGGGGCCCTGGGATCGAGTAAAAACTGGATTTAAGAAGTGAATAGGTTTCTTCACTGTGATGGTTCATATATGCTCCGCCCAGGAAGTGGCACTATTAAAAGGTGTGGCCTGGTTGGGTGGGCGTGGCCTGGTTGGAGTGGGCGTGGCCTTGTCGGAGGAAGTGTGTCACTGTGGGTGTAGGCTTTAAGACCCTCATCCTAGCTGCCTGGAAGACGGTATCCCGTTTACAGCCTCCAGATGACCTACATACAACCCGGAATCCCCAGGTGAGAGGAAACATGAGATGTCTTTCTGAGAGGAGCTTGGTTTACTCCTTAGGATTATCAATGCTATTCACGAGAATAACACTTTTTAAACTTGTAGTTTATTATTATTATTATTATTATTATTATTATTATTATTATCTTTAATCTTTTCTTTTTACAGTCCAGTTGTTATCCCCCACCTTGTCTGCCCTCTGACAGTTCCTCATGCCACCCCTCAGCCCCCCACGTCACCCCTGACCCAGGTCTCCAAGAGGATGTCCCCAACCTCTCTCACCCCATCCCACCAGGACTCCCCGCTCCATGGGGTCTTAAGTCTCATGAGGGATTCGGGATACAGAGCCTGTGATGGTTTCTATATGTTCAACCCAGGGAGTGGCACTATTGGAAGGTATGTCCTTGTAGGAGTAGGCGTGGCCTTATAGGAGTAGGCGTGGCCATGTTGGAACAGGTGTACTGTGGGCATGGCCATTAAGACCCTCATCCTAGCTCTCTGGAAGCCAGTGTGACGATGCCAATAGCCTCCAGATGAAGATGTAGAACTCTCAGCTCCTCCCGCACCATGCCTGCCTGGAGGCTGCCATGTTCCTGCCTTGATGATAATGGACTGAACCTCTGAACTGTAAGCCAGCCCCAATTAAATGTTGTCCTTATGAGAGTTGCCTTGGCCATGGAGTCTCTTGAAAGCAGTAAAACTCTAAGATATTTATTACAAATATTTCCAGTATCTTCAGTGATCTCAATGACCTGTCAAGAGCTACTCTATGTACTCACCTGCAGTTACACTACAGGGCATGTTGAGACCCTAGGACCTCATCTAAAGGAGTCCTACTTCCACATGGGTAAATACAGAATGGGAGGAGAATGTAGAAAGGGGTGGGTGGAATAATTTGGTTCCTGAACTTAAGAAGATTGATAATAAATAAATCTTCCAAGGGATCGTCTTAATCGTAATCTCTAAAGGATCTTAAAAGGAATTTTAAATCAGAATAAAGAGCTGTTCACAGATAGCACAAAATCCACTAATATGTTCAATTTTGTCAATTGACTCTTAATTACTTTTTGAAAAGCCTTTAATTATTTATTCTAATTTCCCCCCCAAAACGGGGCTTGTTTCAACATTTCTAAATGTAAAAAGGAAAGTCTGAATGCTGAAGGAATTAATTATATTTGTGATTTCAGCTTGAATTAAGGCTGAGAATTACTAATCTTTTGAGTACAGCCCGCATTCTTAATCTACTGCAGGAAGACTGGCAGTGTGCACTAAATGAGAATCGCATTGGGGAAGAACGCCATGAGACCTCGTTTTGATGGGAAATAGCTGAGATTGAGTATTATGGATGTTTTCTGAACAAACACGATTGCCAAGATTACTCGCTGATTAACCTTTGCACATTAAATACGCCTGGCTGGAATTTGAAAGTCATGAGTCTATTATAGCTTTGAAAAACACCTTTGACCTATTTAGGGGGACACAGTAAAGACGAGAACTTTAGCCACAAATATAGAAGCCTTTTATCGCCCGGGCCATTCCTGAATGGCTCTACTCTGCCATGCATCGGTGTTATTGATTTTTCAATCAAATGAAACAAACAACGAACACAGAAGCCTTATTGAGTTCTTCTAAAAATCAAAAGAAATAGCTTGCTCCACGTCCCAGCTTTCCAAATGTTTGCCACGAGACATGGATGGCCAGCTAGGCATGGCAAAGCATGACTGCAGTCTCAGTATGTAGAAGGTGAGCTGGGGGAATCATGAGCTTGAGACTAGTTTGAGTTATATAGCAAGACTACATGAAGGAGGAGGAGGGAGAAGATGAGGAGAGGGAGGGAGGGAGGGAGGGAGGGAGGGAGGGAGGGAGGGAGGGACAAAGCAGGTATTCTAGTTTGCTTCTGGGCTTGCCAACTTGAGGGCAGGAAGGATTTATGGCATCCTTGCCTGTGCATCACAGTCCATCAACTGAGGAAAGCCATGACAGAAACCTGGAGGCAGGAAATAAAGCAGAGGCCATAGTGGCACGGGGCTTGCTTTCAGACTCCTGCTCCGTTCCCTTTCTGAGAGATCCCACGACCACCTGCCCAGGTGTGGCGTTGGCCACAGTGGGTAGTCCCTCTCTCATCATTCAGCAATTGGGAAAGTGCCCTAGTGGCTGGCCAAGCTGATGATGGCATTTTCTCAGCTGAGATTACTTCTCCTCACACACATCTAGGTTACAGTTAGAGTGGGTTGGCCTAACACTACTTGTATTCTAATGCTAATTTGGGGTCCCCAAGACTGTTGGTGCCCCAGAGATGGGAGAGTCCACACATAAGACACTGAGGGACCCTGTCCCCAGCTAATGGTGATTGTTGACTAAAGATACCGGCAGCCAATAGCTGGCCAGAAGAGACATAGGGAAGGCTGAGGTTTCAGGGGCTTGGAAAGAGAGGACCATGAGGACAGAAAGGAGAAAGAGGAGGAGGAGGAGGGGGAGGAGGAAGAGGAGAAAGAGGAGGAGGGGGAGGAGGGGGAGGAGGAAGAGGAGAAAGAGGAGGAAGAGGGGGAGGAGGGGGAGGAGGGGGAGGAGGAGGAGGGGGAGGAGGGGGAGGAGGAGGAGGGGGAGGAGGGGGAGGAGGGGGAGGAGGAGGAGAAAGAGGAGGAAGAGAAGAAAGAAGAGGATGAGGATGAGGAGGAGGCTGCCATCATAGAATGAAGTATAGGCAGGAAAGGAGAAAGGAAAAACCACCATGGGTTAGGTGAGCCATAAAAGCATAGCCGGCTGCCCAATGGGAGTTAAGAGCAGCCCCAATGGAACATAGAAAACAGTAAGTAATAACTTAGGGAAATAGGATTCTATCATCATGGATGGTGGGCAGCTGCCCAGCTATTGTACTTGATAAAGCTTATTAAAAATACAAAGGCTGTGTGATTTTAATCCGGAAATCAATAACCAAAGATGGGGTAGATGTCCTGGGCTGGGACTTTTAATATTTTTCACTACAAGGTCACCAACATTTTTAAAAGTATAAGCTTCTGTGGAGTCACTGTATAGTTCCATATTGGGGCCAGAATCAGGAACCATGTGCTGCTGTGGTTTAACTTCTGGAGGTTTCCCCTCTTCAAGCTGGTTTTCCACCGCTCACGGCCACTTAGCTAATCACACACTCTCTGTACATCCTCTCCCTCCTGTTTGAACCGTGGTAGGATTCTCAGTCCCGAGTGAAATCAGTACATTTTAGTCTTCTGGAAAAGCACTAAAGAATGGAGCAGAAGTGTTTGAGCTTTTAAACTTGAGAAAAAGGCAAACGCTAACATTGTGACAAAGGCCGAGCAAAGTCTCTCTCTCTCTCTCTCTCTCTCTCTCTCTCTCTCTCTCTCTCTCACACACACACACACACACACACACACACACACAGAGGCTTCTCATGTCTTGGTCCTCATCTTTGGTCCAATCAAGTCCTCACAAGTGAGAAATAGGGTTAGTTATTACAGAACTGAAAAGAAAACACGTGGCGTTTATAAATGTAGTACCAGGTGCTACAACCATAGCGATAAGATGCGAGCTTTGTACACTGCAGTGTCGTGCTTTTGAGACTCTTTCAAACTTCTTATGTGATCTCCGAAGGAAAGCCCAGTGAGGAAGCAGGGATCCTCCTGCTTCGTTTGTTTGTTTGTTTGTTTGTTTGTTTTTGATACAGAGGGGAGTGACAGAGACCAGGGAGAAGCTAGAATTCTACAAGTTGAGTCCAAATCTAGCTTTCTTTCCAGAGTCTCATTCCTGCAGAGGAATGCTCTCGTCAGCAAACCCAGTGTGAAACAGCATGCTGTCCTTAAATCCAGAGGGTTTGTCCATCTTCAGCTCCATCTAGGTTAGTGTAGAGGAGAACCAAGAGAATTGGTTTCCCTCCTTGGGTGTTTTACGGGAAAGTGGTAAGGTTGATTATCAAAGGAACTCTTTCTTTGCTACAAAGGCCACTCCTCTCAATAAACACACTAGCGTTCCTAACACACCAGTAGCCTTCCACAGCTGCCCCAGCTCAATCGTTTCGAAAAGGATGTGTCTAATTCAAGGAAGCGAACCGACCCCAACCCAAAACACAATGCTGTTGGGTGTGGTTCCCTGTGGAGTGTCAAGGATGCAAAAGGACTCTTCTCGCCTGTGTTTATGTAACAGCTGACCCACGCAGTTTCCTCAGCTGGGCAGCAAGCTTCAGGATTTAGGTAACCAATGTATGGACGAGATTCAAGATACGGCCATTACTCTCTGGTCACGGGACATGGAGGCTCAAATACTGGTGTTTCCCCGAGTGCAAAGATGAGGCTAAACATACCTTCACAGGCTCTGGTATTAAATGGCATACGGTCTACTTTCATGCTGTACATAACGCATGGTATATTTAGTGTTTCCAGGACTATTAGCTTCTGTGCTTTCCTAAGCCACATGGCCCATGAATCGATCCCCTTCTTACATTAGAAGAAAGAAAGCGGGCTGGAGAGATGGCTCAGCCGTTAAAGGCTAGACTCACAACCAAAAATATAAGAAGAAAGAAAGCGAAACCTGAAGCCTGGTAGTCTTCGCTTTGTGTCAGCTGCAGGGGGGTGTGGGCATCATGTCATCCATTGGGATCAAGAGCACACTGCATTTAGGAGAGACAAAACAAACCGTCACTGGCCAAGGCCAACTATAGGACACAAATCATCAGATACTATACATCTTATCCAGGTCTGTTGTCAAGTTAGAAGAACTCACTCTGTCTCTCAAAACCATGACCCATGAAACTCTATAATGTCTGCAGACATATTTTTTTTTTATGTGAGGTCTCTCTGTGGTTAAGGTATGACGGTGTCTCGTGGTTGTTATGGTTTGAATCTCACATGACCTGCCCCATCCACTCATGATTTTGGTGCCTGGCTCTGGCTCATGGTTATTTGAAGGCTGTGAGGAAGAGCTCAGCTGAATCCAGTAGCTCCCTAGAGCGGGTACTTTACAGACCATCCTGCCCCGGGACATTCCCTGCTTCCTGGTCTGTCAGTGTATAGACACCCATGCCTGTCTCCCTCAGCACCACTGGGCCCTGAGCTGATGGATCTCCTCTGGAACGACACAATACGCTAAAACCATAGGAACCTTGATCTAGGATATATGTTTCCTCCACTAGAATGTCTGCCCGTTATTCTGATGCAGTGACACTCAGTGCATTAATTTGATATAAAATATGCTAGATCATTTGCGCAAGGACTGAGTACTGTCGCCGGCATTCAATTGCCCAATTTTACATTTGAAAGTTTGTCTGCGTTCCTGTGAGGTCAGCTTAAGGTGCTGGTACACACGCTTACCAGTTAAGGCTAACAAATAAATGAGAACTGTTTGGGATGCAAACTGAGGCCAGAAGACCGTCCGCGTTGAAATAGAAAAAGAAAAGAGAAAAGTGTTATGGCATGGAGAAGGATACCGCTTGGGGTGGTCGTCTCAGAACCATTACAGTGGGTCTTATGGTCATAGTAAAGTAAAGGAATGTTGTTCGTCCATTTTGGAATTTCTGTCCATGTTTAATTTGCAAATGTAGTTCGGCCTCATTATTATATAAATGCCGTAAGCTAATGCTTTGAATACACATTCTATGGGCTTTGTAAACTGAGCCCTTAAATACCATAGTTTTTAAAAATCCTTTATCTCTTTCTACTTAGATAAAGATGAGTCCTGAAAATCATTTTATTTTTTCCATTTCATCCTAAATACCTTTATTGCTTTTTCTTGCCATATTACGTTGGCCAGGACATACGGTACAATATTGCATGATAGTGACAGACTTCGTTTTGAGGAGACAGAACTTTTGATCTTTATGTAGACCTGACTTGGCTCGACTTGCTTGTATGCCCCGGGTCAGCATGACCATCATCTAAATTACAAGAGCGTTCAATCCACTGATCAGATAATATCGCACAGCTCAGGAGATCTTCTTTGAAGAGCTGTCGGCCTCTGACAACGGGATCTGCTCACCTTCCCTCACGGTGAAAGGGAAGGGCGAAGGGAACATGGAGGTGCTGGTTACGGTGCTACTTCAGAAGTAAATTCCCGATAAAGATACTAAAGATTCTCCAAGAATTCAGTTCACAGTCTTAATGACTATTGTGTAGCTCTGTGTCCAAAGTGTGTGAAAAAAATCATAGGAGTCCAAGAGTCAAGGAATACAAATAGGACCACCCTTGGCTGTTTGCACAGCTCTGGGTTCTGTGAGTGCAATGGCAAGAGTCCCATTGACCTTTCTCCAGAGAGGAAATGCGTTATGGTGATGTTGATCTATATCCATATATATATGGAATACTGTCTCTCAATATGGGGTATAATCTTTGAAAACTATTTATTTTTATCTTATGTGTTTGTATGTTTTGCCTACATGTATGCCTGGTGCCACATGTGTACCTGGTGGCCACAGATGCCAGTAGAGAGCATAAGATCCCCCGGAACTGGATTTACAGGTGGTTGTGGGTCTCCATATGGGTGCTGGGACCAAGAGCAGCAAGCACTCTTAACCGCTGAGCCATTTCTCCAGCCCTTACGTTCTTCTTAAATTACAGTTTTCACGACAGGATGCTTCCCGAGCAAGATAAAAGGGTCCAGGAGACACGGGGCCATTCATCTACACATTCTGGAGGCGGAAGGTAGGAAGAAAGAATAGCAGAGGTTTCCTGACTTGGACTACCAAGCTCGCACAAAAAGCAAAATTCTTGAGTGCTTTCCTCATCTCTCCCCATCTTCCCCTTCCTCACCCCTGTCCCATCATGTAGCTCCCTGTGTTCCTGAGCTGATTGGCTTCTCCTCTCATGCCCTATAGTCAGACATGATTTTCTGGACTCACAGACAACCCAGGAGCAATAAGAGAAAACATCACATTTGTCTTTCGGAGACTGACCTAAGACGACTCCTATGATTCTCTTCAGCAGCATCCATGCTTCTGTGAACAGTGTGACTTCTTTTGTGGGTACTGAGAAATCCATCATGTGTATTTCACATCCTGGTTATCCATTGCTCTTTTGATGGATGCTGTACTGGCTGGTTCTGTGTGTCCACTTGACACAAGCTGGGGTTATCCCAGAGAAAGGAGCCTCCCTTGAGGAGATGCCGCCATGAGACCCAGCTGTAAGGCATTTTCTCAATTAGTGATCAAGGGGAGAAGGTCCAGCCCAATGTGGGCGGTGCCATCCCGGGGCTGGTGGTCCTGGGTTCTATAAGAAAGCAGGCTGAGCAAGCCAGGGGGAGCAAACACAGTAAGCAACATCCCTCCATGGCCTCTGCATCAGCTCCTACTTCCAGATTCCTGCCCTGTGTAAGCGCCTGTCCTGACTTGCTTTGGTGATGAACAGCAATGTAGAAGTATAAGCTGAATAAACCCTTTCCTCCCCAACTTGCTTCTTGGTCATGCTGTTTTGTGCAGCAGCAGAAACCCTGACTAAGACAGATGCCTAGCGTGTTTCTATATCTTAGCTATTGTGAAAACTGATCCAACAAACATGGACGTACACATATGCCTGAGATATGTTGATTTAGGGATACCCAGGACTGAAGTAGCTGTATTGTACAGTAGGTGTCATTTTGGGGTTTGGGAAGAACTGCCCACCTGATTTGAACAGTGGATAAACTACTTGACATTCTGAGGTACCTTCTGTCCACACTCTTGCTAGCATCAGGAGTTACTAAATTCTTTAGGACTGCTGTTCTGACTGTGGTAAGATGGAGTCCTAATGTAGATTTAATTTACATCTCTCTGATGACTCGTGGTGGTGTTCATTTTTCATATACCTATTTGCTATGTATCCTTCCTCTTTGAATACCTTTTAATTAGCCCATTGTTTTTTTTAAAATAATTTATCTTCACATTGTGTGGAGGCCAGAGGTTTCAGATCTCCGTGAACCTGGAGTTGCAAGAGCCGCTCTGTGCGTTTGAGATCTCAGTTCGGGACCCTCTGAAGGAGCAGCAAGCGCTCCTAATGGCGGCACCATCTCTTCATCCCCAATCCGTCCTAATTCATTATTAATTCATCCTAATTCATTAGATTGGATCGCTTCTCTATATTCCCACCCTCCTCTGTTTCTTTAATTGAGAATCTCATACATTCCTATACCATGTCTTGATCAAATCAAGGCATGCATAAGACTCTCCTCAGTTCTGATCCACCTCCATTGGTCTGTAAGAACTCTCTTCCTCTAAAGTATTAAGCTTTCTCCTCTTCCTTTTATTTTGTTTTTTTCCTTTGTTAGTCTCTCCCACAACATGAAGATGGATATTTTTGTATCCACTCTACACCCTGCTCACTGTCCCTCACTCCCATAATCTTTTCCCAGACCCTCTTCTCGGAATATTCCCATCGCCACCCTGACACATCAAGTCTCTGCAAGGCTAGGCACATCCTCTCCCACTGAGGCCAGACAAGGCAGCCCAGATAGAAGAACATGTCCCAGGTATAAGCAACAGCTTTTGGGACAGCCCCTGCTCCAGTTGTTCAGGAACTACATGAAGACCAAACTGCACATCTGCTACATGTGTGCTGGGGAGGCCTGGGTCCAGCCTGTGTGTGATCTCTGGTTGGTGGATCAGCCTCTGAGAGTCCCAAGTGTCTAGGTTACTTGACTCTGTTGGAGTCCCTTCCCCTCCGGTGCCTGCAGTCCTTCCCCAAACTCTTCCATGAGAGTCCCCAAACTCCAGAAGATGGAAATTTTTTTCAGAACTGCATTCACTGGTTAATCCCCAGTGCAGTGCCCAGCACACAGAGGTTTACTATCCTGTGGGCAGTTGGTTTTTCCAGTGTTATTAATTTAAATATACTGAGTTCACTAAACACTACTTGTGATATATTTTGAAAAGTCTGAGCAAGATTAGAATATAACAACAAAATGCTGGCTGTACCCAGAACATAGGAATGAATATAACTGAGTATTCTTCCCCAATAACTATATTTATATATTCTGTGTTTTCTTTCCAAGCGTCATAAATAGCTTTTAAAATGAGAAGAGAGTTTTAATAACAATGACGATAACAAATGTATTAAATAAACTAATAAATTAACTTATTAATTTATTAGGTAATAAATAAATTATTGTCCATGCAGTAAACCAAAATCCTTGTCTATAGATGAATATGCAGCATATAATCTTTAACTCTGGAGTTGTGGTTCTGATGGCAGGTGGATTTTAATTTTAGGGAGCTCATGGTAATAATACCTGGTGACAGTTTAGTCTGCTGTGGCTTTGGATGGGGAAGTTGTGGCCAACACGTTGTTGGTAATGGCCAGAGACACTGAGAGGCACCCTACACGGCACAGTGAAACTCCACAACCACCAGGTTAGTTCAGAGTTAGTAGTGAATCCGGGAGACACAGAGAGGAAGGCTGCTGGATGGTGAGCTGCAGGATTCCATCCTCAGGGCCCCAAGGGAAATGTGTTTAGTAAGTAAGCAAGTCATCCTTCACTCTGGTTAGTGGTAGGTCTTGGAAGCTAGTCAGGGTGGCTTACTCTGTAACCCACAGGGCAGGAGGCTAAGACAAGAAGCCTACTGAGTTTGAGGTCAGTCTGGTTTACCTAGGCAGTTTCTAGACCAGTCTGGATCATAGTACGAGGGCTGTCCTCAAACAAGAGCGTGGACGCGTGTATGTGTTCATTACAAAAGAAGGAGAGGTTTAATAAAAGAAACAACTAGATGAGAACAGTGCAAAATCGGCTGCTTTCATTAGGTGATTCAGAGGCATGTAAACCATTGAGAAAACCGTGATCTCTCCAGAGCCCACTGACTGCTCACCAACCAAAGCTCAGGCTTCCAAGCCAGGGTGACCCCAGGTTTCCTTAAGGGTATGCTCTCAATCTGCCTGCCTACAAAATAAAATAAAATAAAATAAAATAAAATAAATAAATAAATAAATAAATAAATAAATAAAATAATCTTAAAAACGTACTAGGGAAAACAAATCAAAACAACCCTGAGATTTCACCTCACACCAGTGAGAATGGCTAAGATCAAAAACTCAGGTGACAACAGATGCTGGGGAGGATGTGGAGAAAGAGGAACACTCCTGTAGGATGATGTCACAGGTGAGGCAGGTACAGGATAGAAGGAGGCCTGTCATTGGAGGAGAAGGAAGGATGGGCGGGAGAGAAGTTTGAAGGAAGAGGAGGAGACTAGGGGAGAGAGGAGGAGACAGGGTGGAGAGGGGCTGAGAAGCCATGGCAGGACAAGATGGCAGGTGATGTTAAGATTCTGCTCTGTGTATTTACAGGTTGTTATTAATGTTCTCAAGGGATGGATAGTACCGGGCATTGTATGTTTAAGTGGGCAATTATATCTTACCAATTGGATCTAAAATTATTGTGTTGTGTGTTCTTTTATGTGAGGGTTTGAGTGTAGGAAACTGTGCGGCTAGGATGTGTTTCTGCCAAGATATCTAGCAGATATCTTGGGGCACCGAGGTGCGGACCTAGAGGGGTAAAAGACACCAAGATCTGTTTTATTTTTATATTTTTACAACAACACACTCCTCCATTGTTGGTGGGATTACAGACTGGTACAACCATTCTGGAAATCAGTCTGGAAGTTCCTCAGAAAATTGGACATTGAACTACCTGAGGACCCAGCTATACCTCTCTTGGGCATATACCCAAAAGATGCCCCAACATATAACAAAGACACGTGCTCCACTATGTTCATAGCAGCCTTATTTCTAATAGCCAGAAGCTGGAAAGAACCCAGATGCCCTTCCACAGAGGAATGGATACAGAAAATGTGGTACATCTACACAATGGAATATTACTCAGCTATCAAAAACAATGACTTTATGAAATTCGTAGGCAAATGGATGGAACTGGAAAATATCGTCCTGAGTGAGCTAACCCAATCACAGAAAGACATACATGGTATGCACTCATTGATAAGTGGCTATTAGCCCAAATGCTCGAATTACCCTAGATGCACAGAACACATGAAACTCAAGAAGGATGACCAAAATGTGAATGCTTCATTCCTTCTTCAAAAGGGGAACAAGAATACCCTTGGGAGGGGATAGGGAAGCAAAGTTTAGAACAGAGGCAGAAGGAACACCCATTCAGAGCCTGCCCCACATATGGCCCGTACATATACAGCCACCCAATTAGACAAGATGGATGAAGCAAAGAAGTGCAGGCCGACAGGAACCAGATGTAGATCGCTCCTGAGAGACACAGCCAGAATACAGCAAATACATAGGCGAATGCCAGCAGCAAACCACTGAATTGAGAATAGGACCCCCGTTGAAGGAATCAGAGAAAGGACTGGAAGAGCTTGAAGGGGCTCGAGACCCCATATGAACAACAATGCCAAGCAACCAGAGCTTCCAGGGACTAAGCCACTACCCAAAGACTATGCATGGACTGACCCTGGGCTCCAACCTCACAGGTAGCTATGAATAGCCTAGTAAGAGCACCAGTGGAAGGGGAAGCCCTTGGTCCTGCCAAGACTGAACCCCCAGTGAACGTGATTGTTGGGGGGAGGGCGATAATGGGGGGAGGATGGGGAGGGGAAGGGGAAGCCCATACAGAAGGGGAGAGTGAGGGGTTAGGGGGATGTTGGCCTGGAAACCGGGAAGGGGAATAACAATCGAAATGTAAATAAGAAACACTCAAGTTAATAAAGATAAAAAAAATTTTAAAAAGAGGAAATTACTATACACAAAGTATATTTAAATAGACTAATTCGATGAAGATAAGAATCAAGATTTTCCAAGTGAACAGTTTGAGACATGGACAATTGATGGAGCATAGTATAAGATAAAAAAGCTAATAATTTATAATAATGTAATTTTAAAAAGATAACTACATAGAAATTGTCGAAGCTCATTTGCTATCCCTGGATTCTATAATTATTTACATGCTGCTATCAAAATAAATTAATTTAAGTAAAAAAAAGAAATGCTTTTAAAATATTAAAAAAAATACAAACAAGTTTGAGAGATTTAACACGTAGTAATGTGACTACAGTTAGTATGATATACTTGTCACTTCCTGAGAGCAAATCTAATGCCATTTTTAGCAGAGAGAGAGAGAGAGAGACTATACATCCTTGATAGAGACCATCTGGCCGTTCTAGCCAGTACTTACTTCTAATGGATTGGTGTCCCAATAAAATCATGCATTTAAAGTTTCTGTTAGAAGTGACACTTTTTAAAAGTACTGTGTGTGCAAGCAAACTCCAGCTTTTATGCTTTAATTTTAGGTTTAGTTCAGTTAAGTAGAATCTATTGCTCTGTAAGTATTTGAAGGATGCAAGAATTTTCCTCTAAAGCACTGTTTCTTAACCTTCATTGGGGGTCAAAGGATCCTTCCACAGGGGTCATATATCTGATATCCTGCATATTGATACTTGCATTATGATTCATAATGGCAAAATTACAGTTATGAAGTAGCAACAAAATAATTTTATAATTTTATAATCACAGGATGATTAACTGTATTAAATGGTTGCAGAATTAGAAAGGTTGAGAACCACCCCGATTCCATTTTAAAATGTTTAATTATCTCTTAGTGCCAATTAGACATTTTTCTTTTTAAAACTTATAAAGCAACATGACATTGTAAGTCCGGTCATATATGAAGAGAGAATGGACTGGTTTTATGAACTGTGTCCCCATTACTAACGCTAGCCTGTACTTAGAGAGTTTTATGACTAAGGTGATGGTGGGATAGCAAGTGCCCTGAAGAATGTCTACATCCTGGAGCCCATTATTGACCTAGACATGAGAATAGTGCAGACCCTTCTGAGTCCTCTCACATGGGACTCCTGTAGCTAACTCTCATGGCTAATGAATGTATGTTTGTAATTTAATCATGTTTTAGTCTTATTAAGCTCAGCGCCCCAATGTCATAAAAAACTAGCTGTGATTATAGAAATATGTGAAAAGATGAGATAGAATTATAAAGTATATAAATAAGTTTAAAAACTGAAAGTCATTGTAGCTGTCAACATGTGTATATGTGTATTTATTAATCCTCTGGTGCTTTTTTAAGGATCGTGCATTGTCTTCTGGGTGTGAATAACTATAGTTAATGGTAAAATGGTAAATAATTTACATCATCACTGAGCATATTATTGTCCTATCTTTAGTCCTTAAAACAACTTCAAGAAGAAGAATAAACACCATTATTTCCATTTAAAAAAATGGAAGTTTAGAAATGTGAGTGACTTTCCTTAGATCATAAAGTAGACAGTATTCAAAGCCTGCACTTTACTCACTGCACTATAGTAAAAGGTGTACACAAACAGAACAAAACTTCCAGATGAGAATTTTACATTCAATACATGAAAATTATATACATTGTGCATGCGTGTGCTTTGTATGTGTAATGTGTAATTTGTATATATTTGGCTATTATGGACAATAGCAATTAAACATTGTTGTATGGGGAAAAATGTACTAGGTAGAGTTCAAGTATTATCTTTATTAATTTATTGATAAATCATTATTAAGGGGACAAGGACACGTTTGCGTATATATCATTGTTTAACTGAATAAGCTGATCGTATAATATGCCTTTTTAAGAAACAACAGTAATGTTCGTGATAAAATGTTTCCTAGAGATTCATGTTCTCTTCCCACCACCATATAATTTCCCTCATAGTTAACGGCAAAAGCAGCCTTACCTGCCTCTCTCTACGTCATAATGTCGATGTTGCTCATAAATCCGAAGTAATCTCTGAGTATTAGCTCCAGCGACCGAGGGGCGGAGGGCAGAAAGAAACGCCATCTGTAAAGCACCGCCAGCTTTAAATACGTAGATGTTAAATTAAAAACTTAAAACAATGTTTATGCTCTTGGAGCAATGCCTTTCATAACCCCATACGTGTTCAGCCTCAAAACTTTAAGCTTGCATAATACTTGCATATCTTGTTTGAAATCCTAGCCCCAAAACCCTGCCTGCTTAGGTCCTCAGCGAGACCGGCAGCCATGGGGTGGGCTTTGTCTCCTCTGTGGACTATCTTCCCGTCCACACCTCTAACCATAATCCCAGACACCTGTAGCCATCAGCGAACAAGACAGGTTCCTAGCATGACTGTCCTCTGAGAAGCTCCATCCCCAGACCAAACCAATGGAGATGGATGCCGAGACCTACAGCCAAATACTAGAGCTCAGGGTGTCTTGTGGAGGAGTTGGGGGAGGGACTGGGGAATCCGGGGGGAATAGGGGCTTCTTGGGAAGACCAACTGAGTTGGCTAGCCTGGACCCTTGGGGCTCCCGGAGACTGACTCACCAACCAGGGAGCAAATGTGGGCTGGGCCCTGCCCCTCTCCCCCACATGGGTCAGGAGCTTGGTCTTCCTGTAGGTGCCACAGAGGCTTGAGCAGGGAATGTTCCTGAGTCTGTTGCCTGCCTTTGGATCCTGTTCTCCCAGCTGGGCTGCCTTTCTCTAGTCTCAGTGGGAGGGGATGTATCGGGTCCTGCATGTGCATCCTGATGTGTCCTTCTCAGAGGACAGTGGGGAATGGGGACAGGAGCTGGGGGGGCGGGGGTCGCTGGGGGGAGGAGAGGCTGATATTGGGGTGTAAGGTGAATAAATTAATTAATGAAGAAAAAAGGAAATCCTAGAAAGAAGGTTCAAGTTCAGACCCCTTTCTCCCCCCTACTCCCCACACCTGCCATGGTGTTATTTTATCCTTTCCAAAATAATTGTATTAATTATCTGGGTGTTTAATATCTATTCTGAGCGTATTCACTTCCTACTCCTTCCCCTAACTCCTAAACCTGCCCTCCTACTCCCTTCAATGTCATGTCATCTTTAATTTTCTTTAATAACCACCAAGTCCAGTTTTGTGTCGCCCCATCAGACACCACACCCTTAAAGAAAACTCACTCTTGGAGCTGGGGATTTAGCTCAGTGGTAGAGCGCTTGCCTAGGAAGCGCAAGGCCCTGGGTTCGGTCCCCAGCTCCGGAAAAAAAGAACCAAAAAAAAAAAAAAAAAAAAAAAGAAAACTCACTCTTTCCCCTGCAAACATCAACTGTCTGTGTCTCGTCAGTTACGGATGGAATCTCACACTCTCTGCCACTCTATGAACTTCATGCTAGAATGCTGGCTGTCCTGATCTTGTGTGGGGAGTCAAAGCTGCCTACAACGTTGTGCAGTGTCACTGTCTAGCCCAGAAGACACTGTTTTGTTCCCCTGTCAACGTCTTCTTTTCCCATGAATAAACTTTACATGACCCCGGGTATGTAAGTATGTGAAATAGTTATGCAAGAAAACGTGTGCTGATGGTAAATAATAAGTATTTCTTTTAAAAACAATTCCTTGTTATGTATATGTGGTGGTTTGAATAGGCTTGGCCGGTGGGAAGTAACACTACTAGGAGGTGTGGCCTTGTGGGAGGAAGTTTGTCACTGTGGGGGTGGGCTTTGAGGTCCTGTGCTCAAGCTCCACCCAGTGGAGAAGAGAGCCTGCTCCTGGCTGCCTACAGAGGACAGTCTCTTCCTGGTTGCCCTCAGATGAACATGTAGAACTCTCAGCTCCTCCTGCATCATGCTTTACTAGATGCTGCTATGCTCCCACCTTGATGATAATGGACTGAGTCTCTGAACCTGTAAGCCAGCCCCAATTAAATGTTGTCCTTTATAAGAGTTGCCTTGGTCATGGTGTCTAGTTCACAGCAATGAAACCCAACTAAGAAAACATACAATAATAATAATAATAATAATAATAATAATAATAATAATAATATTGTCCTTTTTTAAAGGACAAAATCAAATCTGTTCACAGATGTTGTGGTTTGCCCTGAAGTTGCTGTATTTTGATGATAATTTCACTGCCCCAAGGACAGCTGCCTAGTCGCATACTCAGGACTCAGGTGACTTCACCAGAACCTTCTGCCCATTGAATTTGTAAAGTACCGGTGAGGGGCAGGTACAGGATAGAAGGAGCCCTGCCATTGGATGAGAAGGAAGGATGGGTGGGAGAAAAGTTTAAGGGAAGAGGAAGAGAGAGGAGAGAAGGCAGAGAAGCCGAGGCAGGACAAAATGGAGGCTGATGTTAAGATTCCTCTCTGCACATTTACAGGTTGCTGTGAATGTTCTTAAGGGATGGATGTGTGCAGGGCTTTGTATGTTTAGGTGGGCAATGAGATCTTATCAATTGGATCAGAGGTTATTGGGGTGTGTGTTCGTTCTTGTGGCGATTTGACTTTGGGAGAGAGTGTGGCGGCAGAGACACTGAGCCATCATGGGTTGGAACGTGTGCTTCTGGCAAGATATGTAGCAAATATCTTGGGACACTGCAGTGTGGACCTAGTGGGAGATAAAAGACAACATTTTACAACAACACACAGATGTTGTGGATGTGCCCATTTATATTTACGTAAAGAATTAAATCCTGGTTGAATGTTTGCTCTTACAGGCCACAGAGCATCTTTCGTGTTCCTCAAAGCTGCTCAGTACTTTGATGTCTGGCGCATAATTGTCAACGCTAGGAACGCAACTTCACTTAAATGCATAAAACAAAATGCCAAGATTATGTTTATGGCCATTTCAGAAGTTGTTGTCGAGTACCAATCTCAGGCAAAGCTTCATCTGTTGATTTCTGAAACTCGAGGGAGAACTCAGCGGCTTCCAAACCTCAAGCATTCTGATACGGTGTAACCTGAAGGTCTATTAAATTGATATCCACTGAAGAATAGAGTAGAAATATATCAACAGTCTGTTTTCTGTAATAAAACCATTGTGGGAATTTTTGTGTGAACGGCAAAACCAGCAACTCACAACACGCAACCACCTCAGACCTGAGCAAAGGGGTCTCAGTGTTCTTTAGCAGAGTGTGGCCTGACCGCATGCACAGAACAGAGAGTTCACACCCAAGGCAGAAGTGAAGTCACGTGACACAACTCAGGCAACCACGGCCAGAAATACCTGCCTCTCTTCTGTGCTTGGTTTTGAATCAAGTTCTCACCACTGACGGTTCGGAAGCAGTTTATGAGTGGCAAGTGTGTTTGTGTGTTTGTTTGTGATCCCAAGATAAAACTTAAGGTAAAAAAGAAACTCAGGTTCTGGCTAATGGGAGCCTGAAAAGTATTTAGGCTTTTTTTAAAAAAATAATTTCTAGTTTGGGAGAAGAAAATTCCTATTTGAATTCCTGCAAACCAGCCCACTGTGACCTGGTACAGACACGACTCTGCGAAGTTGTCTGGTCTCCGCACACGGTGATGGCTTCCTTTGCAATCACTTCTAGAAACAATGAAAATCTGACAGCATTGTCTGAGACAATAACCCGCCGTAACATCCTGTTGTCTATTGACTTTCTCGTTCCTATCTCACTCCGACTCTAAAAATAGCCACTGTTGACCCTGTTTCCGGATGAGGAATATTTAGAGAAATTGTGGTTTGTTTGGGTCACACACCTTTCAGTTACGTGAGATGGATTCTTGGACCTGAATTCAACCTCAGGCTTCTCTGATTTGTCTGCAAACTGCTTCTTAGCAACAAGGTAGGAAGGAGAGTAGATCTGTTGTTCAATCTGTTTTATCCGCCTGAGATTTCCTGTGGGTACCTGAGAGGAGTTTGTTGTCTTTACAGCTTGGGCCAGAGAGGGGTCTTGGCTTTCCTCAAGATCGCCAAGTCCCTCCTGGGGATGGGCAAAGAGACACCTCTGTGTTGTGGGTGGTGTTCTTGTACGAGTCAGGGACAGAGCAGATTGCGGTCCTTTCTTCTTTCTAGCGTGGTGCCTGGCTTGGTGGCCCAAGCTGTCTTCTGTTTAGGACTCATAAAATCAAATAAAAATCAAATCCAGGCAGCGAGGCCCATGAGGAGGAAAACAAACAGACCTGCATTCCACCATGTCACCGCCATGATGTGGGGAAAGATGCCCATAGACCTGCCCTTGACACTCAGAGCCTTGCCTACCACCACCCTCGGCAGTGAGGAAGGAGAAGACAGAGACCGAAGTCATGCCACCTACGGACCTGCCCTGCAGTGCATGAAACAGACGGGCCATCGATACCCTCTTGCCACCATGCCATGCAGCTTGGACAGAGGATGTTACCCAGCGGCCAAGCTGCGGGAACAGCCATATGTGAAGTATGTGGTGGAAGGAGGGGAGAGAAAGGAGGTGGAGCAGCTTGAGCATTATGGAGGAGACGCAAGGGTAGAGAGTGAGTGAGCCCTGCCCTGGGGACCACGATGTTGTGGTGAGTTTAGCTAAACTGCTTTGTGCTGCTCACGGGTTGCAAGCACGCACCTGCCCAAGAGGATTCACACACACACACACACACACACACACACACGCACGCACGCACGCACACACACACACACCAGCACACCAGTTGGTATGCCCCGACTAGCTCAATGGCTGGGCGTTTCCAATCCTTGCCACTGCTAGCAAACCCTCCCCTCTGGTACTCCTGAGTTAAGATCTTTTAAAATCTATATTTCGTCTCTGCTACCCCAAACGCAATCAGGGAAGTGGCCCATGTGACCACATTCCCTGATTCTCACATGTTGGTGGACCTTTAGGTCTGGTATTTCTTCGTCCCTGTTATGGCAATCTCTCCCTTCCTCCTCTCTTGCTGTTCCTAGCCCATGCAAATCTCTCTCTCTCTGCCCAGCCATTGACCGTTGGCTCTTTATTGATTGATCAAAAGCCAATTGGGAACAAGGACCTTCAGCATTTGGACACGCAGATTCCGGATTAATTCAAAGCATTAGAGCCAATTCCCAACACCATGGTGAGGTCCCAGCCTGAGTTGCCACTGCAAGCCAGGTCAGGGTCCCCGGCTACTTAGCAACAGGGAGTGATATCAATGTTCTTGGCTCATATCACCACTAGAGATTGTGAGGATGCCTCTGGTCTGGGTAGCCACCAGGGACCATGTGGATGTCCAAGGGCTGCGCTAAACTGGATCCACCCCTCACTGGCTGCTGAGCTAGCCCTAGGGAGAGCAGGCCCTGTGCTACACCCAGGCACACAGCGGAGCTGACCCTGGTGGTAGCGCTATGGGTGAACAGGACCCTAGGGTGTGAATGAGGAAGCGCTGGCTTTGCCCCTCCAATGCCGTGAGGTGGCCTGAGCAGGGGGCGATGTCCTCTGCCCCCTTGACCCTTGCCACAGGAAGCAGTCAGGAGGGTTGACCCCAGGGTCATTAGAGTGGGTGAACTGGCCCAGCCCCTGGCAGGTTGTGGCACTTGGGAACGTAGCCCCTGAGCTTTGACTGGGCAGCAGAGTAGAGTTGGCTTTGGAGGCCTGGGTGTGGGTGAGCCAGCCTAGGCGGCATGAGAGCAGGAAGGCTGACCTCCTGGCGATGGCATCATTGGGCAGCCTAGCCGGAACAGTGCCTGAGAGCTTGGCTTTGTGGTGCAGGTAAGGTGTGCGGACCATCTCAGCTACCACCCAGGCCCAGATCCAGGGCTCCGCATTGGCCCACCCCCAATTCCTTATCCTCTGTGAACTGTTGGGGCTTGTGAAAGTGTCAGTCCTGCTGACTCAAAACTGTAGGATCTTCATGACATGGGGAAACAACAGGAAAATGGGGAGGAGTCCCGGTGAGGATCCGATATTGATGGTGTCACAGAAGCCAGAGATCTTGGACCAGACCAATGACATATTGCAACGAACATTCGCGAATGAAGGTGCATGGACAGAGGGATATACTGTGGGACACACTGTGACACACTACAGCTTCCAGGATGAGATGCTTTTCTATGCATGGTTCGTGTGTGTGTGTGTGTGTGTGTGTGTGTGTGTGTGTGTGCGTGTGTATGTATGTGTGTGTATGTGTGTGTATGTGTGTGTATGTGTTTGTGTGTGTATGTATGTATGTGTGTGTATGTGTGTGTATGTATGTGTGTGTATGTATGTATGTGTGTGTGTGTATGTGTGTGTATGTGTTTGTGTGTGTTTGTATGTGTGTGTGTGTTTGTGTGTTTGTATGTGTGTGTGTATGTGTGTGTTTTCATTTTGGGTGTGGGGTTGGGGAGATGAGTGAGCCTAGGATGCATGATGTAAAACTCACCAAGAACTGATAAAAAGTAAAAATAAATAAATAAAAGAACTCAAAAGGATTGGCTGATTTAATGAACACTCTCTAATTATGATAAAATTTCATTTGCTTCATTCTTAAAGTTGGAGTATAGATTTTTGCGTAAGTTTTTTGCTAGTGATTTCTTCCCAAATGCTAGTGTAATTTTACATCAATCCAAGAAAGATGGAGATCATTCAAAAGATACAGGCTGTAGCTTAGGTATAGAAATATAAACTCTAAAGACATTTATTTAAATTCTATGACCCAACCCTCAAGAATCTGCTAATGCTAGAGCGTGTTCTCTCTCTCTCTCTCTCTCTCTCTCTCTCTCTCTCTCTCACACACACACACACACACACACACACACACACACACACACACACATCTCTCCACTTCTCTATGGTTTCTGTCTTTCTACAACAGAAGACCATAGCTTTGGAAGGGAGTTACCATAACAATATGATTGCTGGAATAAACAGTATATACAGTATAATACAATATACAAGAATATACAACAAACCGCATGGGGCTAAAAAAACCTCCAGCGCCATAGTTAAAACAGCATTAGACTAAGCTAAGTGTATCAACATTCTATGAAGAAACCGCCATGGGTTCAATCCCTAGCAGAGAGAAGAGGGAGAGAGGGAGGCAGGGAGGGAGTGGGAGGGAGGAAGGGAGAGGGACGGAGACGTATGCAGACACACAGAGAGAAAATACTGCACTGTCACTCTCCTCCATTGTCACGAGAATCGTCCCCCATCTGCTTATGCAGCTAGTCAAGACCATCCATCCGTCCCTGCTGTTCATTCTCTATTATAACTGAAGTCTGCTTGAATAGTCATGGTTCTGTGCTCAGCTTTGTACTTAGACGAAGGGATGAAAATAACTTCTACTTGAGCCCAATTTTCTTGGCACAAAAATAACTCTGTGAGCTCGCTGATGTAATAAATTATAGAAAACCCAAGGTAGGACTAGGTCTAAAAATGGAGTCCAGCTTGAGGCTGATGCCTCTAAGAGACATTGGAACCGTCGTCTACATTGCTCCATCGTTGTGGGTACCGAGCTGTTGGTTCTGTGAATCTGGAGAGTTTTAGCTGATGACCTGGAACCAGTGTTGGTTTGTATATGCTTGGCCCAGGAAGTGGCACCACTAGGAGGTGTGGCCTTGTTGGAGTGGGTGTGGCTTTGCCGGCATGGGCGTGGTCTTGTTGGAGTAGGTGTGTCACTATGGTTGTAAGCATTAAGACCCTCATCCTAGCTGTCTTGAAGTCAGTCTTGTACTAGTGGCCTTTAGATGACGATGTAGAACTCTCAGCTCTGCCTGCATCATGCCTGACTAGATGCTGCCATGCTCCCACCTTGATGATAACGGACTGAACCTCTGAACCTGTAAGTCAGCCCCAATTAAATGTTGTTCTTATATGAGTTGCTTTAGTCACTGCATCTGTTCACAGCGGTAAAACCCTAAGTCAGACATCAAATCTTACACACCAACTCAAGTCCAGCACTTACCCTGGACCTGAAATAGATTGTTTACAGAGCAGGGGATGGGAATCAAATATCAAAGCTTTCTTCAGGCCTGCTGTTTCCATCTCTTCTTACCTTAAAGTATCATATTCACATATAGAGCACACCGAGTAACAGTGGGCCTTGGAATTTGAATCCTGTGCCTTTAAAAGCCTCATTCTCTTTATTCATCATTATTGTTAGAGTGTGCTATACAACATTCTTGATAATATGTATCTTCTCTCCCACAACTCTCCCCAGATCTACCCTTCTTCTATACCCACCCACACTTGTAACTTTTTTTTTAAACCTTTAATATCAAATTGTGCTGCCCAAATATTCTTGGATGTGCGGTGTTCCACTGGAGACTAGGCATCCTACCAGGGGCTGTACTTTCAGAGGAAACTGTTTCTCCCTCTCCCAGCATCTAACAGTGGCCAGTAGCTCCTTGGCCAAGGGTAAGATTATTCCCTGCCTCACTCTGGGATTTCATGTGGCTTGTGATCATGCTGTTAGAACCCTGGCATCCAGGGGGCTAGTCTTTGTTTTTGCTGTAATCAATCAAACAAACAACAAAATAAATAAATAATACCTTCTCTTAAATGTGCAGAAAAACTCGCATTGTTTAAGAGTGTGTCAGGAGAGGCGATTTTTTTCTTCAACTCACTGTCATATGGTACTAAAATTAGTGTCTGGGCTTACACTACTAAACACTGTAACTTGATGTAACTCACAAATTCAATTCAGGATGACAGGCTGAAATTCCTAGTGGGTCAATTAAGTCTTCTAAACAAACGGAGCTGGTTGGGATCCTGGTAAAAGAGACAAGCCTGCCAGAGAGTCCAACTAGAATATCTGATGTCATTCACATACACACAACTGTAAAACACGGAGGAGTATGGAAGCCCCCAAGGGCTGGGACACCATCCCTAAAAGTGCCTGGGAAGAGGGGAGTGACCCAGACAGGCAGGATGCTTTTATTCTCTAAACCCCCCTCTGTGTAGCAGAGACATCAGGGCTCCTGGGCTGGCCCCTCATTAGGAAAGTGTAAAGAACTGGGCCAGCCCCTTGCTGAAGCACAAAAGCCCTTTGCCTCTTTTGTTGTCTCAGAAGCTTCAATGGGCTTCAGACTTTCAAAGGTTCCTTTCCAACCAGGCTAGGATGGATCAGTGCCCAGGGTACTGTGTAGGAAACAGTGTTTCTGCCCACTCCGTAACCCCAAGCTGGCGAGATCCCCCTCTGAAGGTTAGAACACAGTGTTTTGTGACTCAAGCCATAGGGAAAAAGCAGAGAGCTGGGTGCTGAAATTCCACTTTACCCTTCACTTTCAAATCACTATTTATTACCTGGCAACCTTTGCAAGAACATAAACAACTGTTCTTAAAGACTTACCGGACACCGCCCTCCCCCGTCCATCCCCGCTCTTAAACATCACACATTCAGGGCAGACAGCATCCTTTGAAAAGCTAAAATAGAGCCAGGCCATCTTAGCTGGTAGTTAAAGGAGGCGGTGATGGACAGATACATAAAAGCCAAGTTAAGTGAAAGGAAAAGGAGCCATTAGGAGTGGGCACGGCAACTCAGAAGCAAAGTCACAGAAGGACTGGCAAGAGTGAGGACCAGTGTTATTCTCCTCAGCTAGAGCCCAGTGACGGGAAGAGGTAGATGACCGGCATACTGAAAACCCTTGCTACCCTCCATTACAGCAGAGAGAGAGAGAGATAAACCTAAGTCTCCTCTTTGATACCAAACAGATTCCAAAGAGGCGACTTTGTGTCAGCTGTAACTCATTCACACCCCTCGCTTTGCTCCCATTACCCAGCCCTCAGTCACAGAAATCAATCCGTCACGTTTTATTAATTACGTTAACTCCACAAATATCTGCTAGCTCTTTCATCTATGATCAAGCCACTGATAAGACCCAGGTGTTGGGAAAATGGCCAGCATGCACTCGGGTAGATAGCAGGTCACTGAGGTCGTGAAGCTGAAGTGTTACACAGCCATCTGGAAACAGCCCGGCCTTCAGACTCGACAAAGTTGGATTTGAACCCCTTACTAGCCACCTTGCACCAGTCAGCTCTCTGGGGGTAGAAACATACTTATTAACTTAGCTCTGCTTGTAGCAGCCTGGTTTTCACCAACCCACATCTCCGGACCCTCACGAACTCCTCCTGCAAAACAATTCTGATGTCCTCTGAGCCTTACTGTCAGGCAGAGCAGCAGTAGTGACTCCACTTCTCGGTACAATTCTCTGTTAGTTACTTAGCTTCGTGTGGCTGTGATAAAGCCACGCGGAAGAAACGCCTGGAAAAGGAGAGGATATTTTCGGGCGGCTTGTGGCTTGAGAGGTTTTAATCTATGATTGGCTAACCCCATTGCTTTTGGAACTGCGTCATGGCACAGGACACATCACGCATGACAGAGCAAAACCACGGAACTCGTGGCAGAGGGAGGGAGGGAGGGAGAGAGGGAGAGAGCACACAGGGGACACAGGAAAGACAGAGACTCAAGAAACGGGGAGAGACACAGAGAAGCAGACATATAATGATGGAGAGACAGACAGACACACAGACAGACAGAGGGGAGCACACCCAACACAATTACAAGCGATTGGAGGTCATTCTGCTCCCAGTTCTGGGGTTGCTGAGGGCAATGGCCTTCATGCCGCATCATACTTGAGGCAGAGACACAGCCGTTCCCACAGCGAGAGCCCTTGGGATCTAGATACCTCTAAAATTGCACCTTCCAGTAACGTGAGGGTACAGTCAGGTTTCAACATAGGCTCTGAAAAGGATTTCCAATCCACAGCAGACACCCTTATTTAGAAAGCGTTCAGGAAGTCAGTAACTCCCGGCTGAGGCAGACCATTTCAACAACCACATGCCTTGTGGTGGGTAGCCGGGGAATCCATGGAGAGGGAGGGGGATGTGTGGGTAGCACAGGACCTTTACACACGAGGATCTTGGATGTATCTTCATAGGGCAAGACTAGATTGTGTCTCATGTTGTAGGACAGCGATGGATGTATCTATCTCAGCCACCAAGGACTCAATGTGGCCACTCGGCCCTAAGCTCTCTTCCCCTTGCTCCTCCTTTTCATTTTCCTATACACTCCCATTTTGGACAGAAGTGTGCCCGTGGCCTGTATCATTCAGATCACACTGAGTACCTGTAACTGTAAGACACAGCGGCTGCACTAAGAGTGTGTGTGCAGAGAGCCTGGTACCATTTGACTAAATCAACTCCGAGAAACTGACTCTGTGTCAGACCATAGGAAACACCGTCCACAAATAAAATCAGTGGCGGTGGCTTTCCTGTGTTAGCAATCCTCCAGTCTCTGTTTAAGATCCTCCGTGTTGTGGACTGTCATGGCTGCACCCAGGCCCATCACGGTCTTTGCTCCTAGCATTTGCAAAGTAGTCAGAGAAGGGAGATTGCAGTAAGATGAGATATTCTAGCTCGATTTTGGAGTTGGTAAACAGCTGGGTAGAAATGAGACACATCTGTTCAAGAGACAGCTGCTGCTTCCCTAACATGTGGGCTTTACATCTGGATTCAGGGCAGTTGAATTCTTTGTTTCAAGCTCTGGTGAGGGAGGCATCGGCCCACTTGGGGCTTCTCCTGCCCAGTCTACCCACGTGTGGAGCCCTGCTCTCTGGGAACTTGCCTTCCCACTAGGGGAGAGCCTGGTTGGGGCCTCCGGAGGTCCCAGTCTCAGACCTTCCCGGGGGCAGTGAGCACTGAGCACGTGACCACGCTGATGAACTTCCTCTGCCCAGTTAAATTCTCTATTTCCCTATAAGAGTAAGAGTCACAGAGGCTGTTGCCTGACTGTCTGTCTTTCACTTGGCAAGCTTCCTAGGGCATTCTCCTGAGCAGGCTCGCTTATACTCGGAGCCTTCTTGTGCAGAGAAACATTGTTTCTACCTTTTAAAAGGATTTAAGATCTGCCTTTGGGAATCTGATCTTCCTCTAGGCCAGTGTTGCTGGAAACAACTGACTGAATGAAGTAGAGAGCAGGACGTTCTCAGGGAACGGCCACGTTCTGTAACGCGGTTAACATCTATTGCATTGCAACCCACCCAGTGGTCCCGTCCTCTGCCCCTCTTACTTATGAATCTCCTTTGTGTGTGATTTCATAATACAGAACAGATGTTACAGAAGAATGTCCTAGGAGAATGCCCCACAAGAAAATGATGCTTTCTACCCAGATGCTAAGAAATACATCAGGGACTCCATTTTCTGTTACACTCCCCTTTTAAAAGTAGTCGGTAGCTTTAGCTCTCATCAGAGAGTGCCACCTTACATCTTGATATTTGCAATCTCCACAGTGATAACTAGTAGGAACATTGTGTCATAAGTCATAAGATCCCCAAGTTTTAACTAATGATCTGTCTACAATCCAGTTGTAAGAAAAAAGGCAATTATGTAGGAAGGATGCTTCAATGTCTCTAGAGCAATGGTTCTCAAACTTCTTAACACTGCAAGCCTTTAGCACAGCTCTTCCCATTGGGGTGATTGTTGGTATTCTGTCTAAGCTCCGCCCCCACAGTTACCTGGCAACAGCCAAGTATGCCTGACTCACTATAAAAGGGACTGCTTGTCCCTTCCTCATTCTCTTTTCTCTTCTCTTTTCCTCTCCTCTCCCCTCCCCTCCCCTCCCTTCCCCTTTCCTTCTCTTCTCTTCTCTCTTCTCTCTTCTCTCTTCTCTCGCCGTCTTGCCCTCTTCCCCTTTGTCCCTTCTTTCCCCATTCCCCTCCCCCATTCCCTCCACATGCTCATGGCCGGCCTCTATTCCTCTCCTCTTCTCCTCTTCTCCTCTCACTAAACCTTTCCACGTGGAACCATATTGATTTGGTGTGGTTTGTCTGGACGCAAGCCGAGGTTTCTACCCCAACAGTGACACCCCCTCGCCCCCAAACCATAAAGCTATTTCCACTGCTACTTCATAACTGTGATTCTGTTACTGATATGTGACCCCTATGAAAGGTCTGGGGTCGCAACCCACAGGTTGGGAACCAGTGCTCTAGAGGGATAAACCTGGGCATGTTGTCATTTTGTACCTTTATGGAGAAACCCACTTTATCCTGCTCTCTGTCCACAGTGTTGTATGTGCCATGTGATGGGTAGCCAGGCATTCAGGAGACAAAGTAAGCTGTCACACTGATATATATATATATATATATATATATATATATATATATATATATATATGGAAATTCTGTGAGGAGTGACGGGTATCCAAGCACCCAAGGGGAAAGGTACACTGATCTGCAAGTTTCCACACAATCTGTCCACTGGGGACACACAGAGAAGCAATGTGGAGTTTGCAGGAGGCTCTTAGGTGTGGCTCTTAGGACCCACCTCCGAAGTCAAATCAAGGGCAGGAGTTCATACTGTTTCGTTTTCTCTATTCGGAAACAGAAGACACGGGAGCAACTAGCTCTACACGTCATAGACAGTGGTGACCAGTGAGCAGCCACAGGAACGTGCTTTCTTAATGAGAGACAAATCCTACCTTCAACTACAGCTTGAAGGCGGTTCGGGTGCTGATTGGCCGCGCTCGACAAACATCTGCTTAACAGGAGTAGTGTAGCCAACAGAGGACGGGCTGCTTGAGGGCTGGGCACACGGATGCTCTCTTACGCCCCATTCACAGCTTTTGAAGGCGAGCCCTCGAGGTTATCAGTTGGCTCGCCCATTCTCACCGTGTGATAGGGCGCTGCCATCCTGACTGCTTCACGGGCTGAGAGCAGCTGTGACTATACCAGGAAAGTGCACCTGTATGTGGAACCTTCTACTGCGTGTCTGCATTCACCCACAAGTGAGCACTGCATTTTAATTGTTTATTTATGATGACAAATGTCCATACGGAAGCACCTTATGCAGACTGTTATTGAAGATACTGCCCGTGTTTTGGTTTCAGTACATTGAGTCTGATGAGAAACATAAACGCTAGAAGGAAACTTAATCTTTTTGAAAGATGAAGCTTTTTTCCCTGTTGTTAGGATGAGCGTTCTATCTAATTTTATTTACCTCCTCCTCCTTTCTTTGGGTTGCTATCAGGAACTTGTCACTTAGTCACTGTCACTGACTCACCTTGCTTTATCTCCCTATTTCTTCATGTCCCTGCTAACATCCTAAACAAAGAAAAGGTCCTCTGTGGAGAGAGTTACTTCATCGATCCTAGTCTCAGAAGTGGTAGCGTGTTTCAGAAGGTCATCTAAAGGCAAGTGGAGAAGCGTGACCCTCTAGGGGGAGTCATTGGAGACCCCAAGGCCTGCCTCTTTCCTCTATGTGATGGTCAAACTCATTCCCCCTGTTGACTTTAATCTCCATATCGGAAGAAATTGGCTTTTATTTCAAGACACTTAAAACTACTTTCGGAAGAAGAGAACATTATAAACTATAAAAGGTCATGAATTATAAATATTTGGCCTCAAGGCTTCAGCAACCACACCATCTCCCTAGGACACGCATTAGAGCCATCACCAAACCAAAGTGGCTAGGGAGGAGTGCCAACCTGCAGACAGTGCTGTAGCTCTTCAGAAACAAATCATTTATACTTCAGAGGGACCAGTGACCTGAAGAAGCCCAGGGAGCAAGCCGAGAAACTGTAATTGTTTTTAACTTTCTCCTCTGTAGAGAAAGCAGAAGCTGGGGATGAGTTTCCTCCAAATTGAGCAAATGCAGACATCTTCTGCAGAACATGGGCCACTGTTAAATTGTACCCCAGCCCTCCCAGTTCTTCTGCAGACGATTCTGAGCACTGTCAACTCCTGCAACCAGACTGAACGGCCCCAGCATCCCCATGTCTAGAAAGCCTCTTTCCCTGGTTGGTCTCAGATTCCTTGGGGCTGAGCCAGAGTGGTTCAAGACTATGGCATTGTGGGAAGGAGAAAGCCGTTGCTAGAGAGGGAGCGGGGCAGATAAGGAGCCAGAGAAGAAAATTGTTTAAACTGAAAGTGTCCAAGAGAAGCAGAGAGGGCTGGTGTTTCCTGGAAGATGAAGAGGAGAATGGTAGATAATAGAACTTCGGGGAAGGTTTTTCAAATGCCTGCATGTGCAGGCTGGGAGGAACTATCACAGATCAGAAGCTCAGCACTGCGTCTAGAAAGATCTGTGGTAGTATCTGGTATGGAGTAACGGCTGTAAGGAGAACACCAAGTACTGAAAGCAAGGAGCTTTTATAAAAGTCAAGCGAGACACAGGGTGAGGTGTAAAGTCATGATGGTTGTTCACGTTTGGGGGGGGGGACTGGGGTTTATTGAGCACCTACTTTGTGCTCAGCCTTAACATGTCCATGATCAGTTTGACATTATGCAGGACTGTAGATAAACTGAGAGACATTACTTTCGAAAATTCCCTCAGCGACAACAGGCAGAGAGGATCTTAATTCGGTACCTTCAGCCCCAAACCATGATCTTTCTATCTGAACTTTAGCTCTTCTGAGGACCAAACGACAAGCACTGGGGTTTGTTTCTAAAGCTGACACCTTTTCACAATGAAAAAGACAACTTCTGGAGACCAGACTTTTTACACTCAACGTAAGAAACAAAATAGTGTCAGAGAGAAATGAAAACGACCCGGGAAAGCCTGTGGGGTTACAGACAACTTAGCTTTCACTGGGACTTGAAGCTTTCTATAAGCACTTGGCTTTCACTATCACGGTGAACATTTTATCTGATAAACGGGATTAGCTGTGGTCCTCATTCAGCAGAGGCTTATAAAGAAATGAAGAAACTTCTGAACTAGACCCCAAGCAGGGGACTCCGTGCACACTGCACTGCTCTGGGAGGACCATGCACACACAATGGGGCACCATTGTGGTGAATCCAGACACGCAGGTACAGTGTTTCGGTCACCCCATCCCCACTCCCACCTAACCCACTCCCTGCTCATTCCCCACTGTCAGGGATAAGGTCAAGAAGTGACTGAGGAACAGAGATTGGGAGCCAGCAAGAGTCAGGGAGGGCGGCAGAGAAAGCCAGTACCAACTGTGTAAGCGATCTGATCGCTGAGTGTCTCAAAGGCCTGCAGGAAAAGGGACGTCGTAAGGTGCTATTTAATAACTGGTGTCTGTCGCCAGGGGTCAAAGGTTCCTGGTAGTTGGCTAACTTTTCAGCAGAAGGTTTCCACATACACCAGAACGTTGAACAGATTCCTATGTGTCTCACATGGCAATGACAGCAAGAGACACGTGCAGCCAGGGAAAGGTCAGGAGGGTTGCACAGTTGTGGCTGGAGGGAGAATAGGAAACTCGGATGACTCCGAGAGCACAGATGGTATCAACAGCAGCTACAGACAGAGTTTGAACCTGGGTGGTTTGACCGTCCCAGGGAGGGCTCTTGGGACAGCTCACCCAGCCTTTCTCAGTGAGGATGGCAAGGCTGCTCTGGGGACCAGGTTTTGAGAATTGTTCATGTTGCCAGGGGTTTCTGTCTGCAAAGGAAACAGCTGTCCCTGTGAAGGAACTCCGCAAGAGAAAATAGGCTGAGTTTAGGAGGCTCTACGTGGAAAAGAGAAATGGCGTGGGCTATTCGTGTATCTCAGCAAACAGTTGTGAGATGGAAGACACAAAAGTCTTAAGGGATTTGGATGGCGATGGGGCTCGACTTCAGAGTGAGGGAGCACCACGAGGATGCTATCACAGGAGCTGTGATATCCCAGCTCAATCTTCCTGTCAGGAGTCCTCTGGGCGAGCTCTAGCTTCTTTGCTGGCATTTTGTTTGTTTTTGTGGTTGTTACTGCTGATCGTTTGGAGGTCTTTATTTTCCTACAGTTGATGAATACCTGGTTAAAAAAAAAAAGGAACAAGACAGAGAAGAGTACTTTCCAACATCCAGAGAGATCACAGTCTGATGAGGATGAGAAACAAGAACGCGACTGAATGTAAAACCATCTGGTAAACGTTTAGAGAAAACAAGATTGAAATAACGTAGGAGAAAAAGCAAAGCTTTGCCTCAGAAAACCGACAAAGACTTCCATAAAGAGGTGCAATTAAATGGACACGAAGGATAGAGGCTAGGCCAAGCAAAGAAGAAAGAATGCCCTAGGCAGAGGGAACTCCATGTACGACATCGCAAAGGGGATAGAAATTTTGGAGGACATTGCCCCCAATCTCCTTGGAGGATACCATTCTTGCTCTAGGCATCCAATGAATTAGTCTGTCAAGGAGACTCGACGCCCGACTTGTGTGCCTGGGAAACCCCGTCGTTCCCTTTGCCCTGGCTGGCAGCGCAGAGGCTGCACCATGCCTGGAGTTACTGTAAAAGACGTTAACGAGCAGGAGTTCGTCAGAGCTCTGGCAGCCTTCCTCAAGAAATCTGGGAACCTGAAAGTCCCCGAATAGGTGGACACAGTCAAGCTGACCAGACATAAAGAGCTTGCCCCATCCGATGAGAACTGGTAAACACACGAGCTGCTTCCACCACACGGCACCTGTACCTCCGTGAGGGTAGGTGCAGGGGGTTGGTTCCATGACCAAAATCTACGGAGGACGACAGAGAAATGGTGTCAGGCCCAGCCACTTCAGCAGAGGCTCTAAGGTTGTGGCCCACCAGGTCTTCCAAGCCCTGAGGGAGAGTGAGGCCCGAAAATGGTGGAAAAGGACCAAGATGGCGGCCGCAAGCTAACACCTCAGGGGCAGAGAGATCTGGACAGGATTGCTGGACAGGGGCAGCTGCCAACAAGAAGCATTAGATCGAAGGATGCTGGGTTAATAAATAACCTCATTTATTTAAAACAAGAAGAATTAGTTTGTCAAGTTTCCATGTGTCAGTTAAAGGTAGGGCTTTATCTTATAAACGATGAAGAGATGGGGACAGTTAGGACAAACTTTGGCACAGGTAGGTTTAGTTTTGAAGATTTGAGGTTTAGGGAAACTTCTAGATGAAACTCTAAAAGGCTGGTTGAGAAAATAAAGTATTAATGAATTGTGAATGGAAACTGAAACAGGAGAAACACAACAAGACACTCTTCCTGCCGAGTAGGGCAGACTAAGACTTGTAGGTTTGAATGGAGCCAGGAGTGGTGGTAATGCCCGATATCCCAGACACTGAAGCAGGAAAGTTGGAGGTTCAAGGATAACCTGGGCAGCTCAGTGAGCCTTCATCTCAAAATTAAAAGAAAGGATCAAGAATTAGCTTACTGGTGGAACACTTGCCTAGCAGAAGGTCCTGAGGGAGGAGAAAATCAGAATCTGAAACCAACAGTCCAAGTGGTGGAACAGAGGAGTTACTTTACTTGAAACTCCTTCTCTTGAATGTGTGAGTCCCTTGTCTGGCTGTCTGGGCAATAATGCACTCTAGTCTTCCCATGATGCTTAGAGTCTGTTTGCTTTGTTACTTAGTATCACTCCATATATTGACATCTCAAGGAGCAGAAGGTAAAGTTCCTCCAAGTGTTCTTTATGCCGGTGTAGAGAGAATAACAACTCTCTCAAGTACATGTAAGCTGTAAGTTCTTCTAAATGGACAGGCTACACATGCACTTGGGTCCCCCATGTCTTCCGTGCCTCCGGCTGCCTAGTCATGAAATCTCTTTCTCACAGACTGTCTCTTAGAATTTGTGTTCCCTTATGCAGACCCTGGAGTTGCCCATTTAGGGGACACCCCCTTTGACAGCATATAATTTAATGGATACGAAAAGGTGGGAAAGCCTCGCTCTTCCTACAAGGAGGTCATGAGGAAGAGTGGACCGGCATGGCCTCCGAGGTGGTCAGATCCGTACCCTCCTTCTGTATCCAACCTGCTCATAATTTGTGGAAATTAGGTCAGCACTGGATTCAGTGTGCTCATCTGTGAATACGAAATCACGATGCCTCCTTTGCAGGCCTGTCGAGGAATCCCAGGAAAAATACAGACTATGTCAGCTGCTACGTCCACACTGGGAGGCTCCACACTTCAATCTGTATCAGTGCTACTCCTTCTGATGTTTGGTTCAAGCTGGACGCTGGTGCTGCTGTATTTTCTCATCGGTTGCTTCACAGGCTTCACATTGTGTTACCTACCTTTGCTGGTCATCGGCACTGGCTGCTGTGTGCTTTCACGTTGGCTTTCTGTATGGAATGGTCATCTTACTGGAAGAAGGCCAAATGGTGGATGGTGTGGGCCTAGACCCAGTGGTTTTTCACAGTCAGGGATTATTGTAACCAGAGAGTATTTTTTGTTTGTTTGTTTGTTTTCACAGCTCAAATCATAGCTAGAACCTAGGGGGTTCTGAACTATTCCATATAATCCTGTGGCTCCAGATCTAATTTCTGTTTTGCTCAACAGGGTGACACGTAAGGCTAAGCCTCTCAGGAAAAGACAGTTGTTAGGACCTCTTCGGGCTGTGGTTGAAGTGATTAACCGGCGATTAGGGTGTGTCCTCTGGCAAGAAGGAGGTCACGTGTATAATACAGAACTCGGCTAGGTGTATTCTGTCCTCAGTTACAAAAATCGAAATGAGGGGCCCCAGAGGTGGCTCAGCAGTTAAGAGCACTTGCTGTTTTTATCAAGAACTGAGTCCGGCTCCCAATATTCATGTGAAGGCTCACAGCTGCCTGTAATTCCAGTTCCAGAAAACCCCATACTCTCCTGATTTCTGTAGGCTCCTGCACACACACAGGCACAAACCAACACATAAATACTTCTCAAAGAAAATAAGTAAGTAATGAAAGCCAGGGAGCTTTTATTGAAGCATCAAATAATATCAATATTTAATATCTTCCAGTCAAGTAGCAATAGGCTCCTCTTTCCTGTTTCATTTTGTTTTGGTTTTTTTGGTTGTGACTTTTTTTTCCCAGACAGCCCTTATTTTGTAACCCAAACTAACCTAGAACTTGTAATAATACTCCTGTGTGCACACAGATTACAGACCTAAGTCACCGTGCCTGGCCCTCAGATGTCACCATCTAATATCAGCTTTTATTCAAATTTCTGACAACCCAAAATAATGTGGATTTTTTTTTTAGTGGGACAACATTACCCTTAGTTATCAAAATGAACACATCTGAAGCACGCGCTTTTTCATTTTCCCCCGATTAAAAACTTGCACGGCGAACACTGGTTGTTGAATTCACAGCATTCTGCTTACTGTGCTACAGAAGGCGCCATGGTGTGAAGGAGTGCTGAGTTCTGCTTTAGAACAGGGCTTTTTAAACGTTAACACACACACACACACACGGATGACCCAGCACCCTTGTTAAAGTGTGGCTCTTACTCAGCGGGGCTGGGGTCATGCAAGGTCAGGGTAAGCTTTTCGGCAACCAGGAAGCAGAGATGAGCTTTAAGCATTAAACTCTAGAGCGGTAGAAACAGGTCTGAGAAGGGCTTCAGGGGGAAACAGAGCATGTGACGTGTTACCCTAGAGACATGGCAATTTCTGTCCAAATGCAACATTCAGTCGGACAAACCAGGGGTGGGGGAAGCAGCTAAAGGATTTCATTGGTTCTTACGATTTCCTTCTTCACGTGCACGTCTATTTTGCACGTGTCCTGAGTTTTTGGGACCAAGAGTCCAACCCTGTTCTCTACAGTGTCTGAAAGGGGCAGTGTGGGCTGTGGCTTCCCCACACTTTATGGAAAGAGGTCTTTATTTCTGTTTTGAAATTGTCCTGATAGTAAGGAAGAGACTGGCCATGAGTTCCAAAGTCTAGTAAAAGATTCCTAGGTACATGACTCTTGGGGCAAGATTCCAGAATCCTAATGTGACTCAAAGCTGGAGACAAGGTGAGTAGCGGGGTCAGGTCCCTGCAGGTGTTATCCGGTTTGATTCATACTGCCTCAGCTCAGAGGCACTGAGTCTGCTCCATGGAACGGATGTCACACAACACAACACTAAAACCTTCCTCAGGTTGTTAGTTTTAACCAGATCTTTATATAGATAGACACCATAGCCGTGTTTGTGGTTTATTATCCAGTGCTGACTGTTTACCTCCTCTTGGTAGTTTTGAAGAGCGTGAAGCTCAGACTGCAGAAGACTCCAGGCCCAGACTGGAGGTGATTTGAAGCATTAAGGATCCATTTGAAGCATCCTGATTTGGTGTTTAGAGAGCAACCCGTTCTGAAATGCTGGAGTCCCGGGCACTATGGGTCCACCTCGGTTTTACTCAGCTCCTTAGCTGAGTGGTTTTCTTTTGAATCAAGTCATGACTTGAAGATACAATGGCACACGGCAAGTTCGAGAACCTCCCTCCCTTTGGCTTCTACACAGCTGCCCCTCCAGGCTGAAACACAGTCGCCAGTTTGTCTTCCTTGCTGGCTACCATGAAGGTAAAACATTAACAGGTGTGCGTTAAACTGTTACTTGCTTACTTGTTCTTTTAATGTAAGTCAAAAGTTAATAAAAACATAGCCTGTTTTCTCACCAAGTGCTTTAGTTGTAATATTTAACGTCCAATTTACTTCTGGGGCCAGGCCCATGAGGAAACTTACCCCATCCCATGACATTTAATAACCACGACTGCTTTAGGTGCTGGCCTCCACCATCGTGATTGTAAATGAAATGCGGTGTAGAATATTTATAAAAGTCTAGATCTTCAGCAACTTACTGCATCCTTGATTAGTGGGCATTCAGGGTGTGCATGAGAGGGAACAGCCAACCAATGACTGGCCCAACTTGAGACCCATCCATCCCATGAGAGAGAGCCAACTCCTGTCACCATTAATGACACTCTGCTGTGCTTGCAGACAGGAGCCTAGCATAGCTGTCTCCTGAGAGGCTTCTCCTAGCAGCGGACAGAAACAGATGCAGAGACCCACAGCCAAACATTAGGCGGGGCTCAGGGAATCTTGTGGAAGAGGGGAAGGAGGGACTAAGGAGCCAGAGAAGAAGTCAAGAACGCCACATGAAAACCTATAGAATCTACTAACCTGGGCCTATACCTGCACACAGGGGAACCAGAGAACATGTAGGGGAAGTTTTGACTGGGATGTAAAGTTAATTGATTAATTAACTAATTAATTAATGGGAAAAGTCCCAAACTATATGCTTAGACTTATTAAGTGCCCTTGAAATCCAATACCTCTGAGTCTCTGCTATTATCGAAAGCCAGAGGGGCTTCCTTACACAGTGACATTTCAGGACTCCCGTCAAGACAAATGAGAAGTCAACCGATAAGGTGGGTGATCTGCCTAGTTCCATGATAGGATTCAATCCCAGTCTGGAGAGGCCACCATTCTAAGAACTCAGCCAGCAGCCCTGACGGTCTGTCTGAGGGAGGAGGCTAGAAAACCACTGAGGTCTCAACCCACAGTTGTAGCATCTTATTTCTGCTGCTGACCACGTGTTCTAACATTGAGCCAGCCCTCCGATTCCATCATGTAAATGCCTGGATTTTGTAGCTAGGGAGTTGACCATGAGGCAGACAATACAGAAGAGGACTCAGGTACACTGTCCTTTTGGCATGGTCACTAGATGGCCAATGACTGAAGGTGGATAAAAAGGAACTACATCTGAGTAGGTCCAACATTATAGGGAAGGAAGTCAGGAAGGTCAGCCCCACACCTCACTAGACTGAGTTACGTACTCACCTTGTCCCCTTTCCAGTCCCTCAGAAGTGAATGCTGACAACTTCCTGTCTGGGTTGGCAATACCCCTTTGCCCATTCTAGGTATAGCTGACACATAGGCAGGTCAGGTGGCTCCAAGTCACTTGTCAGGCTCTGGCACTTTCCCCTAGATTTGGCAGAGGTTAATCTTTGTGGGGAGAGAGAGGCTTAAATTCACACTTTAGTAACAAATATCTAATCTCTTTGCTGGGTGAATTTTCCAGCATATTACTAGATAATGGCTGTTCAATAGTTTTTCTTTGGCTGGTGATGCTTTGATTTTTAGCTTACCAGCTCTTTACTTCCAGATAATGATGGTCCTTGTTAACTTTCTGGCAAAAGCTGCAACATATCGAATATTTCTTGCAATCCCATGCTCGGTCCTAGAAATATTGCACCCCTTTTACCTGCTGATTGGGGAGAATGGTGAAGTAAGTACACTGGATTAGGCCTGATCTCGGAGAACTTGCTCCTTTTAAAGCACGGGCTCCGTGTCATGCTGAGACCGTCTTACTGAGGCAGCTGTCTTGGCCACGCAGCTCCTTCTCAATCAAAACATTCAAGCTCCAGACACGCTTTCAAACTGCCGAGAGGACACACAGGGATGTCTGTGTGTCTCAAATACCCTTTATTTAGTCAGGAGACTCTGACATCTCTGTTTGTTGCGATGACTTTATTAGTCAGTCACTAACCAGTCACGTCTCAACACCTTCTGAGCGTCTCCATCGTGCACTCTGCGTCGACAGGGTCAGGATCTCCTTGGGTCATAAACATTTCACGCCCCCCCCCAAAGGCGTTAGTACACCGACCGTTTATTTCCTGCTGGTATAGAGTCTGTGCTATCCAGCCGGTTGTGTTGTCTCTAAGATCGTCCCACATGGAAAGAGTTCTTAGGAGGATTTGAGGATATAGTTGACTAATACTAACTTTTAGCCATAACTCACCAAAAAGAACCCCGTTTTCAACCTTAATGCTGAACGTCTGGGAAGCAGGAGGATGTGGTCGGAGACCCACAGAAGTCTCTAGACACTGACAGTGAAAAAGGACACAAAGCTTGAGAGGAACTCTTGGCCTCACGGAGACTCGAACCTATTAGGTTGATGGGAAGAAAGACAACTGGGAATCACCAAACACCTCTTGAATCCATTTTTGTGAGGTGTGAGTTTATGACTCACCCTGCAAGTATTAGACAGCTACTGTTTCCTAAGGTCTGACCCACTTGCTGTGTGTCAAACACATCTAACTCTCAATGTCACTTCTGGCGAAGACGGGAGAAGCCACCTTGCTGTTTCCAGCACGGCAATGAGCACCAAGTAGACACATTAGCTTCCTAGATTTGCTGTGACAAAGTTTCTAGCCAGGGTGGCTTCAAGCAGCAAAGTTATCCTGTCACCGTTCTAGAGGTCAGAAGTCTGAAAGCATTAGCAGGACCACATTCCCTTTAGGCACTCTTTCCTTGCCTTGGTCACAGTTCCGGGGTAGCCATCCAGCCTTAGCTGGAACTTATAAACTCCCCCAAGCAGATCATCTTCAATCCAGTGTGCCTCACTGATCTTTTTCTCTTATGAAGATAATTCATACTGGATTAGGGCCTGCTATTGCGACCTCATCTTAGTCTGATGACATTTGCAATGAACCTCTTTCCAAAGAAGCCATCACACTGGCAGGTACTGTGGATTAGGACCTCAAAGTCTGTTAGCAACATACAACTGCGCCCATAAAAGAAGTGATTTCAGAACGTTTGGAAACCTCACAGGAACAATGTTCACAGGAAGCCCAGCCCTCCTATACCTGCAGTGAACACAGGAAGTGAAAACCCAGAGACAGGCATTCCAGATGGCCACCAGCAGGTGCAAGGGCCAGTGCGCATGCGTGCGGTTCAGTATGACGGAAGATGACGTTCTAGGGAGGTGTGACGGCTAGATTGGGTGTCAGCTTGAATGACCAGGCTAGCAGATCAAACGTTGCCTCTGAGTATGTCTATGAGGGTGTTTTCAAAAGGGACTGGATTTTAACAGTGCACAGTGAGAAGAAACCTCGCCCCGAGCATGAACTTAGAAGAGGAGGCGCTGTCCAATCGCTTACGAGTCCAAGCAGAACAGGTTTTCTTTGTCCTCCATCGGAGACGCCTATCTGCTTCTGCACCCAGACCCTGGGGCTCCTAGCTGTTGGCTTTTAGATCTTACGCAGCTCAGGTGACATCCCTCAACCCCTGCCAGTCCTCAGGACTGTACCCAAGTTCTCAGGCCCTTCATATTTTACTGAATCCACTGACTTCTCTGACCTTGGAACTGGACCTCAGTGAGCCGCCAGCTTGCTTCGTTCTCACGCTGGAAGATGGCATTCTGGAGAAATGTTTAGCCTCTGCAATTTCTAGAGCTGGTTCATATAATAAAACATTTTAAAAATCTATTATATGTCTATTATCTACCTACCTACTATCTGTGTCTGTCTGTCTCTATCTACCTATCTATATATTGGTCTGTCAGTCAGTTTGTCCCTCTCTATCTACCTATCATCTATTGGTCTGTCTATCAGTCAGTCTGTCTGTCTCTATCTACCTATGTATCTATTGTTCTGTCTGTCTCTCTGTATCTGTTTCTCTGTTTGTATCATCTGTCTATCTATCAATCTATCTATCTATCTATCTTACTTGCTTTCTTTCTCTAAAAGAAAGTCAACTAATCCAGTGGGTAGACAGAAAGAGCTGAGGCTGGCAGGCTGGATCTGGCCGTAATCACGAAAGTCATCTAAGTGGGCAGGACCTTCATTCTGAGAGCTAAAAGGTTTACACAGGGAGGAAGAAGACCAGGAGAAAGTGCAGTGAGGTTGTAAGGAAGGTCATCCTGGTTGGAGAATGGAGCGAGCATGGAAGGAAGTAAGTTATGGACACAAGCTCAGCAGGAGGGACGAAGTCCTGGAGACGCTTGGTAGAGGGTTGGAAATGGGACCAAATTCTGGGGATGCTTAGGAGACAGAACCCATACTCCCTGATTATTCTGAATAAATGTGTTTATTATGAGGGAGATATGGTGTGAGGAAGAGGACTCTGATTCTGTTCAAATGGTGGAACATAATTTAATAAGAAGGTGTTATGCTTTGAATCCAAAATGCTCCTTGTGTTTTGAATAACACTTTTGAATAGATGCCCATGTTGTTTGGGGGAAGTTGTGGAAGCCTCACTGGAGGAAGTCAGTCACTAGGTGTCTTAGTCGGGGTTTCTACTCCTGCACTAACACCATGACCAAGAAGCAAGTTGGGGAGGAAAGGGTTTATTCAGCTCACACTTCCACATTGCTGTTCATCACCAAAGGAAGTCAGGACTGGAACTCAAGCAGGTCGGGAAGCAGGAGCTGATGCAGAGGCCATGGAGGGATGTTACTTACTGGCTTCTTTCCCCTGGCTTGCTCAACCTGCTTTCTTATAGAATCCAATACCACCAGCCCAGGGATGGCACCACCCAAAATGGGCTGGGCCCTCTCACCCTTGATCACTAATTGAGAAAACGCCTTACAGCTGGGTCTTATGGAGGAATCTCCTCAAGGGAGGTTCCTTTCTATGTGAAGACTCCAGTTTGTGTCAAGCTGACACACAAAACCAGCCAGTACACTAGGCAAGAGACTTTGAAGGCAATAGCCAGGCCCCTGTTTCCGACCCTGTCCTCTATTTCCTGGTCTAGCATTGTATAAGCATCCATGTATTCCCGGCCACCATCTCTTCCCAGGAAGATAGACTGAAATCCTCCCAACCCATTAGATTTTCCTTAGGTGGTTTCTTTCAGGCATTGCCACTGGGAACAAAGGAAGAGGCTTTGATGGGGCAGAGTGGGGAAAGTCGGAGCATCCTGAGGGTAGAACTGTTCTGAGCTGAAGTGCATCATGGGAAGTAAAATTGCTACAGAGAAAAAAAATCTGTGGCAATGACAATCACATTGTATCCTCTATTGACATATCACAGGCAGACTACAAATGAGGACCAAAAGCATCTCTATGGGGATTCAAGGTGACAGGAGCTACTGTAGGGAGGCCTATTGTGATCTAAGGAGAGGTAGAAATCTTGAATACAGGGGTGAACTCTTGAATGAAATCTCACTGGAAGAAGTCAAAGAATCAGGGAGGTGTTTATTAGGGGGTTTGGGGGCGCATAGGAAGAGTGGAGGGGAGACTGAGCTTGCCCTGTGTGGAAATACAGCTCAAGCCTGGAATCAGTGGGAGAGATGGGATGGGGCCATGAAGGCAGAAGGCGGCTTTAGGAGCTAAACTACCAAGTCTCTTCAGTGTTTCCAAAATGGCGCTACTACCTAAAGGGGTTCCTCTTCAGATTAGGAACGAGGAGCTGATCCATCCATACAGTGCTCCCTCAGTGAGTGGCTGTTGAGCCCTCTCTGGGGATGAGGGTGACATCAGTCCGGGGAGTGCTTCCTGAGTGAGTGGGTGAGTGTGTGTGTGTACTGAGGTCATCAGATAATTAAGGTTTCCTTTTGGTCAGTGAGTCAGCATCCTTCTTTTCAGGCTTATATTTTAGTTTATTTTTAATTCTCATGAAAAAAAATGAGGCACCTTTTAAATAAAAGGAAGATCATTCTAACTCTGTAACAGTGAGGACTCGCTGTCATCTTAATAGGAGGGCAGAACCAAGTCTTGACCAGAGAGAGGAGTCTGCATCCCTGGCCCATTATCTTGGTTGGTTTTATGTCAATGTGTCACAAGCCAGAGTCATCTGAAAGGAGGGACCGCCAGCTGAGAAAATGCCTTCATAAGATCCAGCATATTCTTAATTAGTGATTGATCAGGGAGGGGCCAGCCTTGTGTAGGCGGTGCCACCGCTGGGCTGGTGGTCCTGGGTTCTATAAGAAAGCAGGACTGCAAGCCATGAGGAGCAAGCCAGTAAGCCACGCCCCTCCATGGCCTCTGCATCAGCTCCCGCTCCTCTTCTTGACCTGCTTTATTTCCAACTGTGACTTCCTTTAGTCATGGACTAACGGGTAAGCCAAATGGAAGTGTAAGCCAAATAAACCCTTTCCTCCCCAGCTTGCTTTTGGTCATGGTGTTTCACTACAACAATAGTAACCCTAATTAGGACCGAAGTTGCTAAAAGAATAGTGGGCCGTTGCTGTGGACAGCCCAGATCTCATTGTTTAGGGGAGGACGCGAAAGGACTTTGGAACTTGGAGCTGGAAGTCATTGAGCATTGAGAGTTGGGTGATCTTTTCTGAGGGTGCTTGAAAGAGAAGACTATTGAGGTCCGTGCAGACGATGGAGACCTGGCTGGTGAAGTTTTGGAGGGAAACAAAGACTCTACAGGGCCTTTTGTTTGAAGAATCTGTGATTCTGCTCAACTGGAGCTGAGGAGTCAGCTTTGATTAACCAGAGACAAGAACCACTAAAGGAAAAGCTTTGTTTTGCTGAGAAAAATGGATGCTGGTCCGCTGGGGCTGAAGAATCAGCCCTGAGTAAGAGACCAGCATCATTGAGGTGAATCTTCTGGGATGTGGTTCCAGACTTTGCACCTGCAAACTGTGTTCCAGAGGTGGCCCAAGTTGTGTCTTGTGCTGGCAGCTCGACTTAGTGATGTAAGGATCACCCGGGAAGTGCTGGTTTTGAAGCTGTGAAGAGGTCATGGAGACCAGCTGAGGCCTGGCACTGTGTGGTAGGGCTGGAGCTCCCAAAGAGAGCCCAGGAGAAGCTATTGGTGAAATTGCACTCTCGTTGCACCTAAGTTGCAGCAAGAGACCCCAGTATTTTAGAAATGCTAGTATCGTAGACTGACCAGCAAGAACAGCACCAGTGGTGGAGTGGGGCCAGCCTGAGCCTAGAATATAACTAAATAGGAAGGAGCCAAGAAGTGATCCAAGCACCTCAGAGGAGCCCATAAGATCATGAGTGAATCTTCGATAATTGGGAATGGAGTTATTTCTGCTGTTGGAGTTAGGTCTTGCTTTGTTCAGATTGTTACTGTGCCCTGGTACTTAGGCCTCTTGAAATGAGAAAGTATTTGACTTATCTTGGGTTTCTAGGATCTCGTAGTTGAGAGACTGAATTTTAAAAGAGAATTCAGGTTTTAAAAAAGATTTTTTTTGGATCTTTTAAAAAGACCGAATTTCAAAGTGTTTGAGTCTGTAAAGTCCGTTACTATTGCTATGATGAAACGCCATGATCAAAAGCAAGCTGTGGGGGAAAGGGTATATTTGGCTTACACTTCCCTATTTCAGTTCATCACGGAAGGGGGGATGAAGAAGAAAGGAAAGGTTTCGGTTTTAAAATGATATGTTTGCGTGTCAATTTGACAAGGGGTCAATCGTCCTGGCTAGTTGTATGTCAACTTGACACGAGCTAGAGTCATCTGAAAAGAGGGGACCTCGGTTAAGATGCCCTCCATAGGATCCTGCTGTAGGACATTTTCTTAATTACTGATTGATGGAGGAGGGCCCAGCCCACTGTGGGCGGAGCTATCCCTAGGCTGATGGTCCTCGACTCTTAAGAAAGCAGGCTGAATGAGCCAGTAAACAGCACCTCTCCATGACTCTGCCTCAGCTCCTGCACCCAGGTTCCTCCCCTGTTTGACTTCCTGTCCTGACTTCCTTCCGTGATGAACTGTAATAGGGAAGTGTAAGCCAAATATACCCTTTCCCCCACAGCTTGCTTTTGATCATGGCATTTCATCATAGCAATAGTAACCCTAACTAGGTGTGACAGTGGCCACTGGTCTTCACCAAGCCTTGGTTTCCAAGGTTAAACAGCATGCCACAGGAGGCTTTCTTTAATGAGACTTTCAGCTCTGTTGTTCTGAAATAGTCTTTTCCGAATGTGTAATTACTGTTACCCCAGGGGTACTCAATTCCAGTAATGCAGACTCCCCGAAAAGCCCTGAACTGTGACGCTGCTTATGTGGTTCTGAAATGACTTGGCGATCTTTTAATTCAATCAATCAAACATTCAGAGGCTTTTCAGAGCCTCTGTGAACAGAAGTACAACTAAACTTAGCTGCTAATTCTTTATGCCTTTTAAAATTAATCCTTTGGTCCCTATTGGAGGTACTTGGTTCGATTATCTCATAAGACCGGAAACTTTAGAGGGTCTTCATAAAAAATTTTTTTGGTACAGAGTTTTTTCTATATAGTCAGACGCACTAGCCACAAGTTCATAACCCTCTTGACTCAGTAGCTGCAGGCTGGGATTACAGGTGTGTGTAACCATGCTCCACCAGATTCTTCGGCTTTAATGTACTTCAAGTTATTTGAATAAACAAGAGGAAAGGCAAATTCCTGGACTTTTCACCTTAGGGAGTTTACTGAAGGCTGATGGTCTCTGCACTTCACAAAATTAAAGTAAAACCTGTTAACCATTCTGTGAAGAAGAAAAAAAAAACATTAGTTGGAAAGACACTGTCAATGCCATGAATGGTTTGTGGTTTCTCAAGCATGAGGTAAATGCAGGGGTTCGTATGTATTTATATTGGAATGGCGGGGAGTTACTACATACATGCTCTGAAGGGAGCGGCATCAATCTCCAGGCAGGATGGGACTGGGCGGAGCTCACTGGCTTCTCACACTCTGCTCTGTCATGGCGTCAGGATCCTCGGCATCCTATGAGAAGACTCCCTGTTTACTTGAAATCTATATTAAATAGACTCCTGTTTACAGAGGTTCAACCATTCACAAACAGATTGTCATTTACAATGAGCACAGTTTGACTGAATCACCTGGACCCCAATAGATCCATCAGTCTGATGGTTTACAAGCACATACGCACATCATCTTGGAGTTCCGAATGGACTGTCTGACCTTCCCTAAGGCTCCCCTGATTCTCCAGACCAGAGAGCCCTCACCCTCTCTGTAGGGTACTCAGCACACTCTCCGTAGGATGCGGGACTGGGGTGGACAGACAGCTAAAATGCAATTTCCTGCTGCGGAAATTAAAGGAACACCCTAAATCATTGGTTCTCAACCTGTGGGTCGGGACCCTTTCACAGATACCTGCCTGTCAGATATTTACATTATGGTTCATAACTGTAGTAAAATCACAGTTATGTAGCATCAACGACAGAAGTTTTATGGTTGGGAGGGGGTCACCGCAAGAGGAGCCGTTGTAGAACACGTACTCGGATTCCAGCAGTAGGAAGGTTGAGAGCCACTGCTCTAGACGGTGGGGATGCTAATGAACACTGGGTGAAATGTTAGTTACCTTCCTCACCCTTCGTGGAGACGTGGTTATGGCCGAACCATAGACATTCGTGTCTGGAGACCTTCATTCCGCCGAAATGTCCACCCCAATCCCAATCCGAGCAGAAGGATGGAAATTTCAGTTTACCCTTCTCTCGTCTGGCACACTTTAGACTCTGTTCTCCACACTGCTCAGCTTCTGCCGGTGTTCCTGCTGTGTCTTCTAAGTCACTCATCATAATAACATACAGATAGTTATTTACAGCGCTGTTTTTCTAGTGTGAGCTCATGGAAGGCAGAGCACTGACATCTCTGTTCCCTTGGTGACCAGCAGTACATCTGGCATGGTAGGCATACACTGCTCTCTCTCTCTCTCTCTCTCTCTCTCTCTCTCTATATATATATATATATATATATATATATATATATATATATATATATATATATATATATATAATGCATATGCATATATATGCATTAATTCTATGAAACCAGGAAAGACACAGCCGCAGGTAAGTGACACTTGAGCACAAGCATGATTTTCTTCTTCAGATGTTCTAAATATAAGTTAGATGGTCAGCCTTCTCCTAAGACTGTAGGAATTCACCAGAGACCAAACCTTAACGTCTTTATCAGGAGGCCCTGATAGACAGACGGTTCGTGTGTAATGATTGCCCCTACTTCAGTAACATTTGTCAGGATTTTATTACAGAATCAGTATTTCCTCCGTTGCACTATGAGAGGGTCACTGCCAGGGTACACGATAGGGAAAAACAAGAGGCCACCGGGGGACATTTTAGAGGCAGGGGCCAGGACCCGACTCTACATTGGGTGGCTTTCCATCGCCAAGTAAGGAGGCCAGGTTTTGCCTTGTTTTCTGTTTGCCTTAAGCCATCTGAGAAGCGACAGCACCAAGGGAACAGCGATGGCTGGGGTACAGCAGGCATTTAAGTATCTATTACAGGGAGATGAAAGGAATATTAGATGTGGCGTAAGAGAAAAGGGTGTGGCGGATGACGTTCAGATGGGGGTGGGACATCTAGCTGGTGGGCGTAACCTGTGGTAGGTGGGCGTAACCTATGGTTGGTGGGCGTAACCCATGACTGGTGGGCATAACCTGTGGCTGGTGGGGGATATGGTTGTCATGGACTGCACCTCAGATTCAATTACGAGGGGACCCACGACCATCCCTCCTTTACTCCAGTGGGCTGCAGTGATCTCAGAGAATCCAGCAGAAGAGTTTTGAGAATTTGGAAGCAAACGTGGCTCTTAAAAAATAATCCAGCTTAGTTTGTGGTCAGCGTAAACCCCTCTGCCTGAAATCCACCTTGGTTTAGACCCCAACGAACTGCCTCCAAGTCTGTCCTTCAAGGAATAATTCATAAAGATGGTTGCTTTGTTCCATCCCCTTTCCTCTGCCATGCTGACACACAGGTCTGCGTGTGGAGAGCTGTACGCCCACTGTTTCCTCTCCTAGACAAAAAGTACAAGGAACTGGAAACGTGGTGTCTAATTCAGCTGTTTCTACATAGCTGATGTAAGGAGAGGCGTTGACAGCAGATCTGAGGACAGGAAGTTCCAAAGGGGGAGCCTTTAATCCAGAGGTAATGGTAATGTCCGGGATGAGAAGGTTGCTGTGTAACTCGTCCTCACTAGTGGCAGCCTTTGCTAGAAAGCACCTATCGGCACAACACAGCAAGCACAGGCCATGTTTCCTACAGGTTTCAGGGATTGAAGTTATTCCATGTTGGGCAGAAATGTTAGGGGTTTTTTTGTTTGTTTTGTTTTGTTTTGAAAAAGCACCATTTATCGTCCATCTCCAGCTACCGTGCTGAGAACGAGGCCAGCATTTTCCTCTGAACCTCTGGTGCTGACTCTTCGGCATCAGTGAACCCAAGGCCAGCCTTCTGGAAGGAATCAGCTCAACTGCCAGCTTCAGACCACACAGGGCCTGGATGATGATGGAAATCCATAAGTTCCAGAAACGACTTTTAAAGAAGTCAGCACAAGGGCTGGGGAGGAGGCAGTTGCCACACATTGAGAGTCAGAGTTCAGGTTCCCAGAAACCTATATAAACACCGAGGGAGCAAGTGCATGCACCCGGACACATGCAAACACACCAGACACAAACGTGCATGCACCACAAACAGGTGGAAATGGGTGCAAAACAAAACAAACTGGTACGCACTCATACGTTCCTGTATTGGACCAGGCCCGGCCGTGTCGTTTGTGCATCTGGATGGGCGTGTAAGTGTCATGAAGTATAAGGTAGCAGGCAGTGGAAGAACCATCAACCTGCTCTGTGTGTGTACAGATGCCATCTTGTCACTGAAATCTTTCACCTAATAAAATGTTTTTCAAGTTTATCAATATTACAGGGGGTATCAGTTGTTTTTTCCCCTTTATATTGTTAATTAGTTTTCTGCTATATAATATACGCTGTGTCCACCCATCTACCCCTTGGTAGACCTTCAGTTATTTCCTACTTGGGTCTATTATGAACAGTATAAAACACTGATATTCAAGTATTTCAGTGGCTACATATTTTCTTTTTAATTTCTCTCGAGTATATACCTAGAAGCAGAATTGTTTGTCTTTGTTCTTCCTTCTTTTCTTTCTTTCTTTCTTTCTTCCTTTCTTTCTTCCTTCCTTCCTTTCTTTCTTTCTTTCTTTCTTTCTTTATTTATTTTTTCATATGTGGTTCTGTCAGGATGGCTATTGGGTCTCTGAGTATGTCATCTGACTCTCCCTCTGGAAAGCCTAGAAGTCATTCAGATAGCAAGAGGTATTTCGTTGGAGAGTCCCTCCAAGGTGACAGAAAAAACAACTGTCTGTTGGGAACCCAGAACAGGGAATGGTTAAATTGGAGACAGCATATCAAGTAGCAGCAGCAGAAGAAGAATTGACATTCTTGGCTGTCTGCGTCCTCCTGTCCTCTAGTCTCATGCCAGTGCGTTCTTTTAAGCAAATCTAGTCAGAAATCAGTTGGCAAATCTATCCAGAAAACTCGAGAGGGTGGGACAAGGGCAAATGCCACGTTTAGCTCCTTGCTGGGACTCTGCCCAGTCCGTCCATATTCAAGCAGGAGTCTCAACCCCTGGGGTCTCTGAGAATTACGCAAAGAAATTTAAATACTGCGAAGATACCCTCCTGTTGCAGCTATACGATGTCCTGGGTCAAGACCCAGTGACACTTTGTATTACAGAGTAATTTGGGCTTTTAGGTATAGACCTCAGAGCAACGCAATAACCACCAAGGCCCCTTGATCAAGAGCAAACTGTTACAGTTGTCAGTCAGCCTACATCTGTGTATCTCTTTGCCCCTTAGGGTTCACTGAAGCACCCCAGACCCTTAGGTAGCAGTTGACAAAGGATCCTAATGCTTGCTCCAAGCCACACAACACAGACCGAACCCAAACTTTAGAGACCTGTGCCCCCAGGACTCATGGTCTTTCTCTTCTCTGCAGGAAATTTTCTTCACCAGCAGTATGCCTGTCGTTTCCTAAAAAATTGTCTACTCCGAAACTGAAATGATTTCAAAGCACTGCTGTTTGGACCTCCCATTCTGGGAAGCATGCTGCCTTTTTGGCCTCACAAAGGTTTTGGGCCACCATGCTCCTCCTCTTCAGCTCCAGTGATGGCTGGGGGCTTTCTCTGACCTTCTCAGTATACTTGAATTTGGTTTCCCTCCCATTTTTTAATCACGGGGAAGTCAGAAATGAGAGAAAGACCCTGTCCTGTTTATTTTGGGGGAACTCTGTAACCAGCTTCTTTTAAGCTCAGTTTTCCGGAAGTCTTAGCATTTTTTCAGTGTTTGTTGGACAGAGTTCCCAGTTTCCCAATTTCTAGATCTCCAGTCGTTGTCTCTCCTGGTCTTAACCCATGGCCACAGAGCCTTTGTAGAAGCATGGGTTTCTCTACTTCTCTGTGTGTGCTTGGCATTGGGAAGAAGGATACAGTTGTATGGGAGTGTGAACTCACACGTGCGAGTGGGTATGAAGGGCAGAGGAAGGCTTTGGGACTCATTCTTTAGGTGCCAGCTAATTATGTTGTTGTTGGGATAGCATCTCCTGCTGGCATGCTGCTGGGCTGACTGGCTAATGAGACTTGTGGATCCATTTTCTCCACCTCCCAGCCCTGGAGTTAAAGGTGCTTACCCGACGTTTAAACAGTCTTTTACAGGGGTGTCAAACTAGGCCCTGTTCTCACAAGACAAGTGCTCTGTTTATCAACTGAGTGTCTCCCCAGCCTTACTTCTCTTAAGGGAATCTTTTACATGAAGTTAACGGGTCTTAGGCAAAAAAAATAGTGAGGTGGGTTTTTTTGGATATGTATGTATTTTATTGATCCAAGTTCACGTGTGTGCAGGCACACAAGTGAGCACACAGCCGTGGAGGCCAGAGGCTGGTGTTGAGCGTCTTCTTTACTTCCTATTTACCTGACAAATCGATGCAGGGTCTCTGTTGAATCCAGAGCTCACTCATACGGTAAATCTAGCTAGCCAACTTGTTCTGTGGACCCCCTGTATCAGCCTTCCAAGTGTCGGATGACAGATGGGCAACCACCATGCCTGGTCACGTTTATGTGGGAGCTGGGGATTTGAACTCCCGTCTTCACACTTGTGTGGCGGGTGCTCTCCCACTGAGCAATCGCCTGCCCCTCACAGTAAGTTTACTGTCCCGTTTGGCAAAGTCAGTTTTCGTGATTAGGTGTTGAAGATGGGAACTCTCCTAATTGAAAGAAGGGTTTAAGGCAAAACACAAAATGATAGCAATAAGAATCTCCAATTATGGGGCTGGGGATTTAGCTCAGTGGTAGAGCACTTGCCTAGCAAGCACAAGGCCCTGGGTTCAGTCCCCAGCTCCGAAAAAAAGAAAAGAAAAAAAAAACCAAAAGAATCTCCAATTATCTGAACATCCTGCACAATGAAGATAATTATAAGTATATAATATGGTGGATATTGGCAGTCCTCGATCTATATCCTAGGTCATGAACTGAGTATAAGTCCCCAGCATAGTACTGTGCTCGGCAAATGTCTGAGAAACATTTAAAGTGCCCTTCCCATCCTAGGACTCTTGTTTCTGCAGTCCCCAGGCAGGTCCAAGGACCAGCATTTCCCAGACAACTGTGGTTCTGTTAAACGAGCACCTTTTCCTGAGAAACTCCTTCCCAAGCCCAGACTTCTAAATCTGAGCTGATTTTGGAAGCTTTTCTTCAAAAGCCTTCACACGGTTTTCACTTCAGAGCTATTTTGGGCCAGAATCTAAAGAGGAAGGAAGGCAGGAGAACAGTGGATCAGCACAGCAGCTATAGGAGTTCATTTATGTAGCCCGGCCTGGTGCTTCTCATTCTCAACCTGGGCTTGGGACCTCTTTGGGAGGTCGCAGATCAGATCTCCTGCACATTAGATATTTACATTACAACCTATAACCATAGCAAAGTTACACTCATGAAGTTAGTAGCAATGAGAGCAATTTTATGGTTGGGGTCAGCACAGCATGAGGGACTGTATTCAAGGGTTGCAGCATTGGGAAGGGATGAGAAGCCCTGGCCTAGCATTGTTAGCCAAAAGTTTAGTTTTTTGTTTTGGTTTTTTTTTTTTTTGTTCTTCTTCTTTTTAAAATTAAAAGTTATTGTCGACGTTTGAAAATTATGCATGTGGTTTGACGTCTTGGGTCTCCATACGTGTGAAAAGAGGAGAAAGCTCTCTGGGTGCACGCGTGCGCGTGTGTGTACATGACACTAAGTACTGTAGTAACCTGCGATATCCTGGTGTCTCATCTTCACATGGTAATTCTGGGTATTTAATAACTTCTTCGTTGGCTTCACTTTGTCTTTTCTCGTGATTATTCTAAGCACACGGGTTCAGGTCAGTAGAAGACCTTGTGGCTCCGTTTGGTGGCCCGTGCGTTTTCTTTTCCTGACTCTCTTTTTGGTTAGCCACTAGACAGATTAATTTTATCTATCATTACCCTGTCTCTCCATATCAGACACCGGAATAGGAATCTAGTAACACTAGTGGGCTTAAGATGACAGAATGTTTCAAATCAGCCCTTCCTGGAAAATGCAAAACACATGCTTTTCTGCCCGAAATCCTGCGATTTTTCTTATCCTTGGTGATATCATTCAGCTGTTCTAAGCGCCCTCCTGGTACACCAGCTGTTGGGTGTAGCTTAATTAATTTAAATACAATGTCGAGGTTTGCTCCCAACTGCTGCCCTCCCTCAGATTTACAAAGATGTTTCCAACACACCCTTCTTTGCTGACACTGTCTTTGGAATGAAAGAAGCTGGTAAAGTCGTTTCTAAAGTACATGCAAGCACGGGTAGGATTTAAATGGCTTTTCTCCCTCCCTGCCTTTCACGCCTAATAGTTACTTGCTCATTCCACACACATCTACGAAGGGGCAGGGGCTGTGTTGCACCCTGGGTGGGAAAGTGAAGACGGCCTGACCCAAGCGAATCTCAAGAGTCTAGAGGAGGAGAGGCGGCTGATTGTGGAAACATTATTTCCGCCGCACCAGTTTGAAATGGGGATACGAACTACATCAAGTTGAGTGTCTTGGTTAGGGTTTCACTGCTGTGGACAGACACCAGGACCAAGGCAAGTCGTAAAAAGAACAGCATGTCATTGGGGCTGACTTAGAGGTGCAGAGGTTCAGTCCATTATCATCGCAGTGGGAGCATGGCAGCATCTAAGTAGGCATGGTACAGAAGGAGTGAGAGTTTTATATCTTCGTCTGAAGGCTGCTAGCAGGACAACTGGCAGGCAGCTAGGAGAAGGGTCTTCAAGCTCATGCCCACAGTGCCATGTGTACTCCAACAGGGCCACGCCTACTCCAACAGGGCCACGCCTCCTAATGGTGCCACTCCCTGGGCCAAGTGTATACAAACCACCACATTGAGCAAGAAGTTGTAGAGAAGTAAAGGAGGGAGAAAATGCCGGAGAAGGATGAGGAAGGCCTCCTCAAGGATGGGATACATTGATCATTAAGCAGGACTCAACCATATGGCTGGGTCAGGAACAGACAGAAGGGAACAAGCAATGTGGCTAGGAAATCCAGATTCACTTGGAATATAAAGCAAAAGGTGGGAGCACCAAGGAGGGCTCAGGTCATCCATGGGCCTCCGAGGACCATCCTATGAAGTAAAAGAGCCACTGCCATTCTGCAAGAGAGACAACTCTGGTCAACACCATTCACGTAGCTGTGAAGAACCGACCAGAAGAAGACCAATCAGAGGACGCGGCTCCCTCACGTGGTGTAGTACCTACCCCCGATAGGAAGGCTCGTGTTTCCTCAAGACCCCACTGGCAGAAAAATCGCTTCCGGCTAGACGCGAATGGTGTAAACTCTTCATAGCTATAGGTCGCATGTCACGTGTGGCTTCAACACATAGGATTCTGTCAAATATGGATCAAAATATTCAGAAAATAAATAGTGTGCCTGAACACGGTCGCAGTCCCCTAAACAAAATAGCTTATACGCAGCATCTCTGTGGCCCTGAGTATCGGATATGATCTGGAGATGATTTGAAGTATGGTTGAAGTATGCAGAAGTATGCATATGGGCTGGACACAAGACTATAGATACCGTTATATCTAAGGGGTTAGGGCATCCTCAGATTATTAGCTACTGGAAGCCTCGGAGCCAACTCATACCATGGGTGAAGGCCCGCTTTAGACCTTCATTAACAGGCATGTGAAACCCAGAGAGGGCAAGCATGAGCCACTGAAAAAGAATAATAAGTAACTCTCAACGCTCTTTCTGGACGCTGAGTCCTCCAAAGACCCTCTGGTTCTTCTCCCCTCTGACCCGTGGTTCCCAATAGCCTTCTCATTGCCGGAGTTATTTTGTGTCAGGTTTTTGCCACAAGCACCCAAGCAGGCCAATGAGACCCACATTCACCTCTCCTCTACCGGAAATGCCCATAGGAACCCCTAAATATGGGAAAATAGATCTTAATCATTACGGGGAAACAATATCTTAATAAATCCATAGGCAAAGCACAAAGAGCAAAAAAGAGCTTTTACTTAGATTAAAGATAAAACTCTGTCCTTGGAAGAGACCACTAACAGGAATGTGTTCCTACGGGAAGGACACCTCAGACCGTTTGCTTGAACCGTGAGCCAGACTCACAAAATGACAAATAAGACAACTGTTCTCACTTACAAACACAGAGAAGATGGGAACTCCGAGACCCTGCTATCTGTGAAGCCCTTCCTTTTGGTCCGTTTGGCTAAGAGAAGACAGGCAATTTAGGAGGTGAAATCTGTGGCTTTAATTTTCACCACAGAAACAACACAGTCAAAACTGTGTTTTAATATCTTTTTTTTTCCGGTCCTATGCCTGAAGAACCCTGTATTGCAGTGATCCAGAGTCGGCAGAAAGTGAATGAGTCCGGTGTGGTCAGAACCCGGACTGTGCTTGCTTCCCCCCAAAACCAGAAAGGCTAAATTTAGCAAGTAATCTAGTTCTTTAAGCCTATGGCCAACTGGGGAAAAAAGAAAGACCAGCGCTAATGCAGTTTTCTACTCACTCAAAGAAATAGGTAGTCTGTGTGAACATTCGGGGACAGGTTGCAAGGTCTTTGTAAGCACCAGTATCTGGCTGGGCTGGCTGGAGCCAGGCTGCAGTCTGACTGGCTCCAACTTGCCCAGATAACGTAACCTTGAGCACCAGCCAGCCTTGGCTCCCCGAGGTGTTTAGGGCAAACCCCCGAAGTGTCTGCATTGCGGTCATCTGGCCTGAGTGAGTCCTCAGCACGGAGAGAAATCAAACTCTGTCTTGCCAAATCCCTTCTGAAAAAAATCCCCACCCCACTGGCAGCAGTCTCTTCTCCTAAGGATTCTGGGAGGGGATCCAGACAGAAGAACTTTGTGTGGGACAAACCAACCCTTCAGCATCCCGTTTCCTCTCCTGGCAGACGGGCGTGCTTCTTTTTGTATTGCAGAAACTAGAACTGGATGGTGTGCTCGGAGGACCAATAAGATGGAAATCAGCAACTTGGGGGGGAGGAATGCAAGGGCTACCGGATGAGGCCAGGGGGCGGACAGGGGCGGGTGGGGGCGGGGCCGGGCCAGGCAGGGGCGGGGGCGGAGGGATAGGGGAAGGCAAAGAAAAGCAACTGGGTCAAAGCACAGAAAATGCAGTCAGGCTGGACCACAGGGAGGCTGAGGTAGGGTCAGCCTGTTCCAGGGACTTCTGCTGGGGAATTTCAGCACCATCTGTCAAGTTTAGAGCCCGTGATCTTCATTCTTTTTTAAATGAATGAATGAATGAATTAATTAATTTTCCATTTTTTTAAATTGGGTATTTCTTACTTACATTTCAAATGTTATTCCCTTTCCTGGTTTCCTTTCCATCAGCCCCCAGCCCCTCCCCTCCCCTTCTAGAAGGGTGTTCCCCTCCCCATCCACCCCCCATTACCGCCCCCACCAGCAATCCCCTACAGGATAAAATGGTTACCTTTCCTGTGTGTGCCATTTGTGAGAGAGGGAGGGGAGAGGGGAAAGGAGAGAGAGGAGAGAGGAAAGAGAGGACAGGAAAGAGAAGAGAGGAGAGAGGAGAGAGAGAGAGCGAGAAAGAGAGAGAGAGAGAGAGAGAGAGAGAGAGAGAGAGAGAGAGAGGACAGGAGAGAGAAGACAAGACAGGAGAGAGAAGACAGGAGAGAGAGGACAGGAGAGAGAGGACAGGAGAGAGAGAAGAAAGAAGGGGGAGAGAGAGAGAGAGAGAGAGAGAGAGAGAGAGAGAGAGAGAGAGAGAGAACCAAATAGCAAATGAAACTCAAATCTATTCTTGCTCTCGTTCCGTGTCAAGACCTTCTCTCCTCAGCCTCAGGCCACTCTGTAATAACACGGAGCTTTCTTCGAAGCTTTCATTTATCAACGTACTTTACACATACATTAAATGATAATCAACATACAGAGAAAACACAAAAATGACCCCAAACGGATCAAATACTACTTATATGTTGGCCCCCCATACATTTTCCATTTCTTCCCATTTCCACTCTTTGCTGGACCTTTCCCCCCACCAGATATTTATTGAATATTGAATCTGCCACATGGCAGATATGATACAGATTCAAATAGACGAGGGAGAACAGCGTCACCGTCTCCTGGGCCAGAATCTGTGGCCTCTGAGATGAAGACCGGCTGCATATTTTAAAAGATACACCATGTTCAAAATTGTGTCCAGTCAACTCTACACCATAAAAGTTTTTTTTTTAATTTTTTTCGGGGCTGGGGAATCGAACCCAGGACCTTGCGCTTCCTAGGCAAGCGCTCTACCACTGAGCCAAATCCCCAACCCCCATAAAACTTTTAAAATCAGAATATGTGTCCGGAGAATTGATTCATTCAGCAGTTAAAAGTGTGTTTAGTTCTCACTGAGAACCCAAGTTTGGTTCCCAACATAATGGCTCCCAGTTATCTATAATTGTAATCCCAGGGGATCTGGCATCCTCTTCTGGCCTCCTCTAGCACCCACAGACATGGCACAAACACACATGCACACATGCACACAAGTACGCACATGCACATACACATACACATACATAACACACACATGTGTGCACACAAATGCATTTAAAAAATATGTTTTTTTTAAAAAGAATGTACTGTACTCCTTTCAAGAATGTCATAAACAATGTTGCCATATGTCATCCTTCAGTGGTTCTACGTTTTGGCACAAGTGCCACTTTGTTCTCAACAAGGTTATATTCATTTCAGCGGCATTAACAATCTCTAGAAACTCGGTGCCTGGGTCTAGTTCACTTTGTTTTCTACCCTTATTTATCCTGACATTAAAAATTGTTTAATTACTCTATGAAATTAAATTATTCACACTTTCTTTCATAATTCCTCCTTTTATACAGTGTACACAGGCTTTTACCTACCCTAAAATTATTTTCAAAAGATACTTTCTTCTAAAAACCTTTGATCCACCTGCTCTTTAATTTAATGTGAGGCTTTACACAAGTATACGAACTTTTTTTCTTCCCTAAATATTTTCAGGAGCTGCAACTTTAAGGGCAGGTTTCGTGCATTGAATAATGCTTTATGATGTAAATTTGTTTTTTTCCTGTATTTTAATGCTAGAAATTCTACTATTCCAAAAATTGTTATTTACTCTCTATTAAAATAAAAAAACATTCCAAGGGGTGAAATATCTCACAGCTTGGCAGTCACTTATGTTATCTGAGAATGATGCTAGGTGTGTAAAGTGGATTTTGGAGTTAGAAGGTAGATGATCCAGGCTTTCTGGAGGGAAAGGAACACTGGATTGATGATCAGGTACTGATGGAGTGTGAAGCCAGGGGCAGACAATGCTGAGCACAGGTGAGGTCCTATGTGACCTTTCAGAGGCTCTGACATTCTCTAGTCATGTGATGGACTAGAGCATCATGGGAATGTTGAACATGGCAGAAGCCTGCAGATCTATGAGGTTAGGGATGTGTTGGATCTCTATCTGGGGACAAAAGGAAAAGAATCTACGTGTGACCAACTGAGGAATAACAGTGAGGCCCTGTCAGTCAGGGTTTGTATTCTTGCACAAACATCACAACCAAGAAGCAAGTTGGGGAGGAAAGGGTTTATTCAGCTCACACTTCCACATTGCTGTTCATCACCAAAGGAAGTCAGGACTGGAACTCAAGCAGGTCAGGAAGCAGGAGCTGATGCAGAGGACATGGAGGGATGTAACTCACTGGCTTGCCTCCCCTGGCTTGCTCAGCTTGCTGTCTTATAGAACCGAGGACCACCATCCCAGGGATGGCACCGCCCACAATGGGCTAGGTCCTCCCCCTTGATCACTAATTGAGAAAATGCCTCATAGCTGGGTCTTATGAAGGCATTTCCTCAACTGAGGCTTCTTTTTCTGTGCTAGCTCCAGTTTGTGTCAAGTTGACACCCAAAACCAGCCAGTCCAGGCCCTGCATAGAGATTTGAAGATCATCAAAAGAGATCTGAGAAACACTTATGGAAAGGCCGTGGAATAAGAGGGTACCTTGGATGTCTAGCTTGTGGTGAGTAATGGATGGTGCCATTCTACTGAGATGGGAAAATACAATGATAATTAGTGAATACCCTTCCCAGGAAATATAAAGTAACTCACGCAGGCCACAGAATGACTAAAATAGAGCTTATGACACCATGTGTTGGCAAAGGTGAGGAGATGGGAAACATCATCCCTTGCTGTTGGGAGTGTAAGTTGACAAAACCCTTCGTAAGAGTGTCTAGGCATATATGCAAAGGGCGACTCTGACACTCCCACTGCTAGACAAGAAACTAGCAGAAATGTGTCCTCGTGGTCTTCAAAATGATGTGTGCAAGAACAACGAATGGAGTCTGTTACCTTCGTGTTTAAAACAGCCAAAAAAAAAATCCATCAGCAATAGGTCAGAGAATCAAAACACGGTTTATTAGCGTAAGTGTTCGTGTAAAAACATGTCACAGATTTATAAGAACTAACATGCTACGGCTATGGAAAACATGAATGGATCCTGTAAATATATTGTGCTAAAGAGGCAAACACAGAAAGCACACACTATCTGGTTCCGTATCTATAAAATTTAAAGCAATACAAATTGATCTGTGGTATGAGGGGTCTAGACCGTGTCACATCTTGAATGGTATGATAGTGGTTGGGAAACAGTGCAGGAAGGGTAGCAATTTTTATCCTGTTTCTTATGCAGGTTCTACACAGGTGCAGATATCTTTCTGGAAATTCACCAAAATGTTTCCTTAAGACCTGGGCTTTTTCCACTATGTCCGTGGTGAACTAAAAATAAATAAATAAATAAAAAATAATAAATAAATAAATAAATAAATAAATAAATAAATAAATAAATAAATAAATAAAAGCTTAGCAAATTCCTATGGGTAGAAGGGCACACAGAGACTAGTTCAGCTCAGGTATGCTGGGAATCGAAATAGACAAGAATCCAGCGATCACTGAGAAGACACACCTGGGTCTCAGGACAGAAGAACCAGCCAGCAGGAATGGAAATGTAGCTACACTGATGGAGGACAGTGAGTGACAGCAGTGGGCATTGGACATAATCCTGGAGGACGGCAGCACTGTGAGGCTAAGCAGGAAATACATCCAGAAGAAGACTCGGAAAGAAAGAGTCGAAATATAAAACAAAGAGCGGGAAGTTCTGCAGGAATCGAGGGAGTTAAATCCCCAGGAAAAATCTCCTTAGCAAAATCAGAAGCAAAGAGGGTTCCAAAGATGAGACTGCCTCTTGGCGTTGATGATGGAGGCAGGTCATGGCTTATGTCAGCCAGAGTGGTCTCTACAGCACGGACATAGCCTGGGTGGCTTTCAGCTGATTTCAGTGTCGACATCCACCACGGCGAATCTCTAAAATGCAGGTTTCCAAGAACCGCCTTAGGGCACTGTGAGTCAATCTTGCTAGGGTTTCTGATGAGTTTCAAGTTTATAGTCCCAACCACATCTCAAGAAACTCTCCGTTAGGATGCAGCGTGTGCCTCCTGATTCTAGCTTCTCAGATTGCATAAGTCAGCCTGGGTCTGCAATCCAGTTTACGTGGTTCATTAAAGCGAATAGTGCATCAACACCCGTCTGGTATGATTAAATGTGCGAGCATAGAACAATGCAAACCTGTTGCTATGGTTTCCCTCCACCTGGTCTAGGTGTGGAGTCCACGACAGGCTTGCACAGGAAGACAAATGCAAAATTAAAGGGACGGGACCCGGAAATGGTGCGCGATGCCTGAAGATACTTCTGGGCCTTGAAAAACTTGTAATTTTTATACCGATACTGACTAAAACAATATTTATTATGCCCCAAGAAAATGTCAAATATCTGATGAGGAGTCTCAGAGATCGCCTGGAATCGCATACTTCCATGAAGCAAAATGTATGGTATTTCTAGGATAAAGAACCAAGTAATGTGCTGATAAACCAGATGGGTTATATTTAGAAACTGGCATAAAGGCAGTGTTAGAGGTGGCCAGTTATATTTTCATAACTCCTACAGGAACAAAGGAAGCCACAAGCACCATGAAAGATGACGTAGGCCTTAAAAAGGCATGGTTTAAAGTCCATAAAGCATTTCCTTAGTAAATAAAGATACTACCACAAAACAATGCTACAGCGAAGGAAGGGCTGCCATGCAAGATCCCATTATGAAGCCGCATGACCCAGTTATGACGGCCAGAGCGTCTGGTGTGCCAGCATTGACTGGTGCCTGGTGCTTACAGAAAGTTAAGGGTGGAGAAGACAGTAAGAGTCAGAGAGTTAGAAGGAGTTACAGCCATGTTTGTATCTATTGATCCATCGCCTCTGCAAAGGTGATTCTGTTCTCACAGGAAGAAGATAGAGCTGGGACTAAACTGGGAAGGTAACTGTGTTGGCACAAGGCTAGCTTGATGCACCAAGCCAAAGGCATGGAAAAAATCACCACGTGGTACCGTGTGGCACCATGGGACACAGGCTGGCAAGGCATCTATTTGATCTGTTTTCTCTCACGCTTGGCAATATTGCCCCACGGCATTCTAAGGCTCCTAACAGCGAGGTTTGGTTACAGGATTTGATTGTGGCCAAATGAAGATGAGTGGATACAATCTGTGACTCTCCTTTTCTTGGCTCGGGGATAAAGAGATGGAAGGCAATTGTTTCAAGTCAGTGCTCAGAGGAGGGATGTCCTGGTATTTAGGAATGCCTGTTTGGGTTCTGACCAGAGTGAAACATACAGAAAACACACACACACACACACACACACACATTCAGACATATACGTTCACACAGATAGTCACACACAGTCACACACATTCACATTCACACACATATCCACAAGCCCACACTCACATTCACACACACACACACACACACACACACACACACAATTTCTTTTTTATTCAATGCCTGAGATTTAAAGATGCATCAGTCTGTTTTCTACCCTATGGCAAACTGTTTAAGGCTGAGTAGCCTGAGGCGGGGTAGGAATTACTCGGTTCACATTTTGAAGGCTACAGGTCAAGGTTACGCAGCCCATCAGTTCAGCCCTCACTGAGGGCTTCATAGCCTTCATAGCCATCACCACGCCTATATGGAAGAGATCACGTGGCCAGACAGGAAGCCAAAGAAATTTAAGGACCAGGCTTCCTCTCTCATCAGAACTAAGCATCCTTCTTGTGAATATAAGATCGCTCCCTCCCAAGGTCAACAGCTTCATGACCTCAGGATAGCATCATAGGCCTCCCTTGTAAAGATACCACCATCTGCAACACAGTCACAGGGGCCAGCTTCTAAGCTCCCAGTACTTGACACTTGTGGAGAATGCGCTCAACTGCAGAGGGTGTTTACCTGGTACAGCCATCAGGGAACCTTGAGAGGCTTCAGTGCTGTCACACCAAGCGGCTCTGGGATTAATATCCACAGCCGTTAATTAAGAGGACAGCCAGGTCAAGTTGATGAGAGCTAATGTTAACAGGCAGGATAGAGATCACCCTTAACTATGTCTGAGAAGTCCTTCCGGCAAAGTGGAGCATGAGGACCGTGATGAGGAAATGCAAGTGGAAGTGAACAGGCAGGCTCAACAAATGAAGAAAGTCGACCTGATAACCTTGTTTCTGCAAAAGATGTCTTCCCATCAAAATGGGATACTGACTAGACTCGAAGAAGCAGTGATACTGATAGCTTAACTAATTATTAGTGAAAACGTATAACACTCTATGTAAAATATGGGAAGGTTAAAGCTACATTGGTAAAGGAATTTGGGGGATGGGTAAATTCTAGCCAGGCAATTGCTTAAATAAAAGATTAGTACTGACATCACACGTGAACTTGCATACATGCAGGAACACACATGTGTGCACACATATGCATGTGTACACACATACATACATACATACACACACACACACACATACGCACACTACACAAATTAGGCAGGACAACATTAGGTTTTTAGTGTAATGGATAATCCTTTGGCTTTTGTCTCTTTGGGGGATTGGTTACAAATGGAGTGACTACGGGACCTGCACTGCTGAGGGCAGGGTCTATTTATGACTTCCGTCTCTGTCCACTCATTAATGGTGTCCCCTTTCTTCCTCCAGAGTGCTCTAGTTTAAGTGATAAATTACACCCTCTGGCCAGGATCTCAGGGCAAACAAACCCTCCACTCCCAACACCCGACACTCACATCACTCACTGATACCTCTAATGATGCCCAGAAATTTGGCTGGTGAGGCAGAGAATGCTTTCCTGCCCTTTAGCGCTATCTGACATTTATTCTGTTACAATTTCATGTGAGTTTCCTGCAGAGCCCTCTGCCCCCAGGCTCTGGAGCTGTAAAGGAATAGAAGCCAGTTTCTCTTGCAAGTGGGTGGCCTGCCCTATTGCTACAAACACAGACTAGACCTAATGACCAGCACCATGTTCACAATATGCAATTATTCCCACAAATCAGGAAGACAAATGAATAACTTTAAAGTAAAAACTATTATTTTAAGTACTTACCTCCAGTTTTTCTTTAAGAGTGGGGTGTGTAATTCTGCATGATACATACTGCAAGTGAATTAGGGAAGCGGGCATTTTACAAGCAGCATGTGTTGGAGGGCGCACGCAACAGCATATCCTTTCAGTGTGCGATCTCTCGTGCTGTTTTACCAAGCAGATTTGAAGATGTTTCCATAAATGTGTGAGAATGGGGTGATGATAAAAGTCATTTGATTTTTTTTTCTCATGCTGACATTTCCTGATGACTGTGGCCGTGGTTCTCAAACCAGCCTTCCTATAACCCTTAGGAACTTGAACAGAATATAGTATACCATTTCAGAGATTCAGACTAACTTGCTGTCTGTAAGTCCAAGTTTTTGCGTTTGAGTGAACATAGCTCATTAAGCAGCACGTGAGACGCAAGTGAGTGTGTAAGACAAAAGAATCCTTCTGGTTTCTGGAGGGACATGTTGTGATTCTCCCTGTGACTTCTAAATTCAAGGGTGCAAAATTGGAAAAGTTGTTGTTCTCTGTAGAACACATGGGGGGGTTCATCACAAGTCTGTCATGTTCACTGTCATGTTCACTGTCATGATCTCCAGCTTCGTGAGCTGGAAAAGAGCTGTGTTAAGAGGCCCAGCCATGCACTGACCCCAAAAATCTCACATAAAAAAATGGAGGTAGACTCAAACTAATAGAAGAAAAGGTGGGGAAGCATCTCGAACACATGGGTACTGGAGAAAATTTCCTGAACAAAACACCAATGGCTTATGCTCTAAGATCAAGAATCGACAAATGGGATCTCATAAAGCTGCAAAGCTTCTGTAAGGCAAAGGACACTGTTGTTAGGACAAAACAACAACCAACAGATTGGGAAAAGATCTTTACCAATCCTACAACAGATAGAGGCCAAAATATCCAAATATCCAAAATATACAAAGAACTCAAGAAGTTAGACCGCAGGGAGACAAATAACCCTATTAAAAATGGGGTTCAGAGCTAAACAAAGAATTCACAGCTGAGGAATGCCGAATGGCTGAGAAACACCTAAAGAAATGTTCAACATCTTTAGTCATAAGGAAAATGCAAATCAAAACAACCCTGAGATTTCACCTCACACCAGTGAGAATGGCTAAGATCAAAAACTCAGGTGACAGCAAATGCTGGCGAGGATGTGGAGAAAGAGGAACACTCCTCCATTGTTGGTGGGATTGCAGACTGGTACAACCATTCTGGAAATCAGTCTGGAGGTTCCTCAGAAAATTGGACATTGAACTGCCTGAGGATCCAGCTATACCTCTCTTGGGCATATACCCAAAAGATGCCCCAACATATAAAAAAGACACGTGCTCCACTATGTTCATCGAAGCCTTATTTCTAATAGCCAGAAGCTGGAAAGAACCCAGATGCCCTTCAACAGAGGAATGGATACAGAAAATGTGGTACATCTACACAATGGAATATTACTCAGCTATCAAAAACAATGACTTTATGAAATTCATAGGCAAATGGATGGAACTGGAAAATATCATCCTGAGTGAGGTAACCCAATCACAGAAAACACACATGGTATGCACTCATTGATAAGTGGCTATTAGCCCAAATGCTCGAATTACCCTAGATGCACAGAACACATGAAACTCAAGAAGGATGACCAAAATGTGAATGCTTCACTCCTTCTTTAAAAGGGGAACAAGAATACCCTTGGGAGGGGATAGGCAGGCAAAGATTAGAACAGAGGCAGAAGGAACACCCATTCAGAGCCTGCCCTACATGTGGCCCATACATATACAGACACCAAACTAGATAAGATGGATGAAACAAAGAAGTTCAGGCCGACAGGAACCGGATGTAGATCTCTCCTGAGAGACACAGCCAGAATACAGCAAATACATAGACGAATGCCATCATTAAACCACTGAACTGAGAACAGGACCCTCATTGAAGGAATCTTAGAAAGGACTGGAAGAGCTTGAAGGGACTTGAGACCCCATATGAACAACAATGCCAACCAAGCAGAGCTTCCAGGGACTAAGCTACTACCCAAAGACTATACATGGACTGACCCTGGGCTCCAACCCCATAGGTAGCAATGAATAGCCTAGTAAGAGCACCAGTGGAAGGGGAAGCCCTTGGTCCTGCCAAGACTGGACCCCCAGTGAACGTGATTGTTGGGGGGAGGGCGGTAACAGGGGGAGGATGGGGAGGGGAACACCCATAAAGAAGGGGAGGGGGAGGGGCTAGGGGGATGTTGGCCCGGAAACCGGGAAGGGGAATAACAATTGAAATGTAAATAAGAAATATTCAAGTTAATAAAGATGGAAAAAATCAATTAAAAAAATGGAGGTAGTATCAGTTAAATTGTCTTATTTTGAGTATGAAAGGGTGCGCTGTTAGGATTGCCTTCCAGATACTTGGCTCATAGCAAGCACTTCCGATTACATATCATCATTATTTCCTTAACTGGGACATTGCAATCACATGGTCTGTGGATTTTGTGCTAAAAGAGACATGGAGACACTTCTAGTGATCCTGGGGGAGTAAAGTAACATCAAAACCTGGAATGCAACTGTGGTGGTTTGAATATGCCAGGGAGTGGCACCGTTGGGAGGTGTGACCTTGTTGGAGGAAATGTGTCACTGTAGGTGTGAGCTTTAAGACCTTCATCCTAGCTGCCTGGAAGCCAGTCTTCTCCTAGCAGCCATCAGATGAAGATGTAGAACTCTCAGCTCCTCCTGCACCAGGCCTGCCTGGATGCTGCTGTGCTCCCACCTTGATGATAATGGACTGAACCTCTGAACCTGTGAGCCAGCCTCAATGAAATATTGTTCTTATAAGAGTTGCCTTGGTCACGGTGTCTGTTCACAGCAGTAAAACCCTGACTAAGACAGCTATACTGGAAGATGACAGCACTGGGGGTTTTAGCTTGAGGAAAACAATGCAAAATTTGACAATAGCATTAAAATCTAAGAATTATGAAGAGCATGCATCCAGGTCGCCTTCTACTTCTCCATGGATGGACACGGGTGAACGTCACAGCAAGACACTTTTGCGTGATACACAAAGGAGGGACATGCCGGGGAGGGTGTGGATACGGAAGCCTATTGCCTCCGAGGACAACTTAGCTAATTTAGGCAAAGAGCTTTGTCCTAGCTGACATTCTAAAACCCAGTCCCAGCTACACTTTTAAACAAGCTTAGGAATACATCTTTTATCAACTTACATATCAACTTACATAAGATACATGAACCCAGCCACATGGACATGTTTCTAAAAATTAATGTGATGTGTAGTTTGGAGAATAGTCTTCTGTTACTAGTGAGGCTAGCAATGGTAGTGACAATAGATAACGTTTACCGAGTTTGAGAGATGGCTTAGCATTGACACAGCCCGGGCTGCTCTTCAGCAGACTTGGGTTGGGTACCCAGCACTCACATTTTGGTTTTACGATGTCCTGTAATTCCAGTTCCAGAGGATCCAGTGGCCTCTTCTGGCTTCCAAGGGCACCAGCCAGGCTAATGGCGCATGTAGACATACATGTGGGCCAAGCACCCATATGCCTAAAAACAAAAGTACCCGTAGGTATTTATCAAGTAATGCTTCGAAGAAGACTGGAGTCTGCATGATACGAATCTCTTGGTCACTCCTCTGCACTTGATTACATAAATTGAGTCAGGGCATGCCTTCGACCTTTGACTTTAAATCTACATATGAGCAAGTGATCTAGAACATTCTACCCTACCACACGCTATACAGCCTTGCACGCCCAGCCCTGGTTCCTCCTAGAAGGGTCGCCCAGCTCTTCATAGGTTTTGCTTTTCCTCTGACGGAGCAACAGTTATGCATGGCACTATGTCTACAAGACTGAATGAGATCAATACTGCGAAGTCTTCGACGGGGAGTTCCCTTTTCTATACCCTGCAGTCCTCTGACATTTTTCAAGGAACTAACTGTGACTGACGTTTATGTGTTGGTTTCCTTGGCTGCTTGCTCTCCCCTTCCCTGCATTGTTAACAGCAATCACTCTACTTTGGGCAAATAATCCTCTTCCCATTGTGCCCAGTCTTAATGGAGCCATCTATGGAGACACGATACCTTTCTCTTCCTTACTAGACATGTGGGGCTTGAGCTAGGCATTTTCTTCCCAGGGCTTTGAACCAGAACAGAATATAAAAACAAAGGGATCGTACTCGATTTATTCTGGTGTCAGTGACAAGAGAAACTTGTCTGTTCTCTCTTGTTTTGGATATTAAGTCTACATGTTTTCCTCTGGCCCTAGCTGCTCACTCTAGGCTTTCTTTGAACTACCTGACAGCATTGCCAGAAGATTTGCAGACACCTTAGCTGAAGCGCGCTAACTGTTACAGGGGTAAAAGTTCTCTCTTGGTGTGGTCTGCTCTGCAAAGCACAGAACTTCGTTCACTGCAGTTGCTTAGGTAGGGGATGATTATCCAATAGATAATTGATTGTTATAGATAGAAATATGATCAGTGGAGGCATTTTATAAGCAGATAGGTGTATCAGAATTCTAGTAAAGCCATAGAAATGCTAATTTGTGGATATTAATAGTTGCGTGTTGACATAAGCATTTGTGTGTGTATTTGTGCATGTGTGTGAATATAGATATGTGCATATGTGTGTATGTGGGTATGTGTGCATGTATATACTCAACAATTATAGTAATTATTACTATATTAACAATTAACATTGTTAATTTTACATATATATATATTACCATGTTAACATAACATGTTACCGTGGCCTGGCTACATTTTCCTTCGGTCTTTGAGAGGAGCAACGAATCCCACCGAAATGCCACACAGAGGCTAACTGAACCATTCTCACTTCTAGGAGTCCCATCAGTTCCTGACCAAGAAGGCCATCCTAAGGGGAGTTAAACCCAGCTTTGAGCCAGGATAAAGAGTCACACAGGAAGTCAGTCCTGTTTTTACATGTGAAATGTTTTAGTACAGTTGCGCAAATAAGCGTGTACTTGCCAGGGCTGGAAAGGAATGAGGCCAGGGCTCCATGAAGTCAGGAAGCGGGTCAGCCAGGACATAGAATTACCCATGCCAGCCCCACCCCTACCCAAGTTAGCAGCATGAATCCTCATGTCAGGGAGGGAACTGGACCCCACTGACCTTTTAAAGCTTTCTATGCTGCTGCCGTGATCGGTTATTCTAGTTAAAAGTCTCAAAAACAGTTCCTCTAAGAGGCAATGCAAGTGTAGAAATGGCGTCTAAACAGTCTGCTCAGAACAAAACAAAACAAGACCTACCCCATTTAGTCTACAAAAGGAATCAGTGAGCATTCCGTGACAGCCTGATAGGTGTGTACAAATGATTATGCTAGGTGCCCAGAAAGATGAGCAGACATGCAGAGAAAGGCCAGTCTGCAGGAACCTTTAAGTAGCTTGTTACTGGTGAGGAGGATGTTGGTCCACACTGCACTATGGCTAACTTAATAACTAGGAAGGATGCTCGGCCACACTGTACTGTGGCTAACTTGGTGAGACGCCTCGAGTCATTAAAAAAGTCAGTAACAAATGCCAATATTCAGAGAGCACTTAGTCCTTTAGTCATTCAGCAGTGGCACTGGCTAAGCTCTCGGCCAGCTTGTACGAGACGCCTGGGACTTGACCATGATTAGCAAGGTCTGTGAGGCTCAGAGGACACTTGGAGATGACTTAAACCTCCTACTTAGTTTTATCAGGTCAGATCTGCAAACATAGATCTCCTGTAGTCACAGTACCATTCTGAAAAAACAAATATAAGGGGACACACACATACACATATATACACATATGTACATGGGAATATGCACACACATACACATAAACACAAATACACACATATACATGCAGGCACACATATATACATGTACATATGCATATATACACATTATATACACACATATATGCAAACACACACATATGTACATATATGTGTATGTATACACATGGACACATACACACATATGCATACACATATACATATATGCACACATATATGCACATACATATGCACACATGTACATGCATAAACAGATATATACATGCAAATATGTACATACACATATGTACATGTATGCATATGCACACACATGAACACACACACACACACTGCCTTTACACAATCCTCTGCCCCACGGGGTCCTCTTCTTCATAACTAACTCAATTTGGGAGCATCTCTAAGTAGCAGGATGCAGTCTCACATAATCTAAAGCAACCTAGACACATTGTAGTTTATATAAATAAGCAGTCTGATCTACCACAGGTACCACACAAGTACTTAGTATTTCTATCCACCAACTACCCAAGTGGGGAGATTGTATGAAGATCTGGCATTGTAGCCTGTGGAGAAATAGAGAAACCGCAGTGCAGAAATCCAGGCTGAATGTTTACCTCTAATTGTTCCAAGGCAAGCACTGTCACTCCAGTGAAATAGATGTGTAGGCAGCTACAGAGCCTAGCACGGGAGGAAACACAGCATCCTGAAAAGGTAACACCCATGAAGACTTTAACTGCATTGTCCCATCTCCGAAGCACTCTCTGGACCACATTCAAGATGCTCTTAGCCCTCGTTAGGCTGAAGATTGGGAGCTATTGTGACCTTTGTCTAAGGGAGATTCTTTACCAAAAATGTTCTTCCAAGGGTCTGCAACCTCTGCCGTCATACAATTCCCTAAGGAATTTTAATCCGATAAAGGTTAAGGACAAAGACAAACAAACCCTACGGGCATAATCCAGATATAAAATTCCAATTCGCCTTGTCAGTAAGAGGCAAACCAAGTACTCAGGTCACGGAAACATGAGCTTACTTAATAATGGAAAACTGGGAATGTATTTGTTTCTCGGGGTTATTTTATGGGTAAAATGAAGTAAGGTTTGAAAGGCACTTAATTACAGTGCTTAAAAATTTGATAGGTAGGGAAAATTATTTCTTTAAAAACATTGTATTCACTTTCTCTGAAGTCCAGGGGACTGAACCTGGGTCGGATGAGGCCTCTAGCACTGAGCTGGGTCCCAGGCCTGCTGATGACTGTCTTGGATGTTGTTGTTTCCCTGATTCTCACTGACGTGCTTCCTTGTGTCATTTGCATGTAGAATAACATGACTATGTCTCCCCCAGTGGGCACTCTTTTAGATCTCAAGGATGTCTATACAAAGCACAGGCACAATGAATAGTCAAAAAGAATGTGGAGGAAACTTCTCCTGGTAACTTGCCACACAGAGAGATAAGGGGAAAGCCCTATATCCTAATGATAGGACTTTATAAGATTATCCTTTGCCTGGCTTTTGACTAAGGCCCAAAGAAGAGATGGCCTTGAATGGAAGATTCCACTAGCTTGTATACACCTTGGACTCATGCATTTTGTATATACTCTCATCCTTAAATCTCTTTAGGTCCCGGCCTCAGGTTACACTTTGGACAATTTAAACAGACAAGCAACTACCATCACAGGCAGATGAGAGATGTCTGCAGTGAAGATATTGCCAAAATTATGTCTTAAGTCCGATCTTTCTTACCCAGGATCACCTTGGCCACACAGCCTGATGGCAGACTGGACTTAATGATGGTTGGCACGCTATGCCACCCACCTTGCGCTGCCCTTACAGCCTTAGAGCCGGGTCCTTTGTTATGAGAATTGGCCCTAATGGATGGGTTTAAGTCAGCTGTTCCTTTGTTTTCGGAGAGGACCCTAATGTCTTGTCAATCCTAGTGAGCAAACGTTTGTCACCTGGCACCCTAATTTTTGCTTATCTCAAACGGACCCGGTTAGCAAACTACTTATTCATCTTTGGGGTATTGGGTGGGCAGCACTCCCTTAGCTAAATTCCACTCAGTGTGATCTAATGTCTCTCAAGCAAATCTATTACTAAATCCTTGATAATATCAGTTCTATTGCTTTTTCTTCGACATCAAGCTGAGGGATGACCAGCAGCAACACTGACACATTACCTGCGATTGTGGGGCTCCCCAAATCAACAGTTAGCTTGTATCTGTGGAGCATCTCCCTAGTATACCTAACTTGAGAAGATACAGGAGAGGTATAAAACACAGCCTTTACCATTGAATTATTATCATTCTAGAACAAATTAAATGGATTACTCCGCACATTGCAGATGTCTCTCCCCTCACTGATTTTATGTGAGTTTTTTTTTTTTTAATGTGCTTTCTGCATGTTCCCATCTTCGGCTACGGCTAGAAGACTCAGGAAATGAAACCACACAGACAAACTCCTACCAGGCAATTTACCGCTGATTATTGCTGTGTGGCGAGCTTCATGATTAGGGTCAGGTAGACATCCATTTACCTGACGCGGGGAGCTCAATTAGATTCCCAATGATCCTATTTTATAGACGAAATTAAAACAGCACCGAGGGTGTGAATCACTCGCCCAACTCTGCCTCAGACTCCAAAGCCTGTGTTCCCGCCACACAGACTCCCATAAACTCTTTTAACTTTATTATTAATCCCTTACAGCAAAATAAATAAAAGGGGACAATACGGAAGTAGGATGCATATAAATTGCTTAATTAGTGGGGATTTATTCCACAAATATTTGTTGGGCACAGATTATTTGCCAAGCTAGGCTGCAAAAGAATAAGACCAGTATCCCGGCAAAAGTCACAAAGGATGCTCCTTGCTTCCCTTCACCACAGATAATGCCCTTCTGTGTCTAAAGGCTTCTAGGGAGCAAGAGACGTCAGCTGTTTCTTCTGCTACTGGCCCATCTTCTAGACCTTTTGGGATTGCTACTCAGGCCAGAGCTCTTGATCTCTATAAGGGTCTAAAGATTATCTCAAGAGAGGGAGGTTTACCTCACCTTGACTGGTAATTCTCATCCAGTAACAAACCATGGGAACTTGTGCTTCGAATGACCTATCGAAGTATGAGTGAAGCCATTTCTTCTTTTAACTTAAAAATCTTTTGGTTCTTCCCCAAGCCAGAGGCATGAATCTTAGAGGCAAGACATTTGAGTAATTGCCAAGGTAGTTTATTACCACTCCTTTTACTGGGCGTGGCCTGTAGCCTTCAGTTGAACCTAGAATATGTCTTGTCTAAGGGTCTTCAAGTTGACAGTAAGTGGGGCATCAGCAACAGGTACTCCAGATGCACCCGATCTCAAGCGGGAAGGAGCCATATGTTCTCAAAGGTGAGTGTCTTCACTACCCTGTATTATACAGAGATGCCATGGATATAAACAGCACCGCCTCCTAACCACATCCATATTGTCTACCCTGTTCACCTCTCATGGGTCTATCTGCACATTAGACTCTCCTACATCCATGTCTGGGGCAGACATCGTGACTGCAGCGACTGAGAAGTCCTCACACTACCAAACACCTTGTGTTCTGGAACCTGAATTAATTAGCCTTTTCTGTGTGGCAGGCATGCCATGCCACACTGTGTCCTTGAAATATCGGTCACCTCTCAGTGCAGCGTAATTTCGTGAGGGTGACAGTGTAGGCCCAGAAAAGAAAGTCATTCCCAGGTCACCCAAGTTTTGGGTAGTAGAGTCGTGAACAGTGATGGAAGATCACAGAGGCCCTGTTGTACTCTGAAGTTTCTTTGCCTTCTTTGAACTGTCTCAGCTTAGTCACAATTTCTGAGCGAGATGATGCAAGAAAGAGAAGTAAAAGGCATGCAAAATCATAATTAGCAGGAGTAAAAAACTGTGCATTATTATTTTTATGTTGAGCCTGTTTTTGCAAATGTTTCATTATAAGAGCATTTCAGTTGATAAAAATTCAGAGATGCACATTTGCTAGTTGAAGCAAGAAAATGTCAATAATCCCACGTTGTTTTATTAATTTAGACATGGCTCAGGCAAGTGCAGCTGGCAATGCTATTCTTAGAGCTCGAAGGGATGACAGAAAAAAAAATACTTCTGTGAACAGACAGACTCAGTCAGATTTGGGAGATACTCCTCCACTTCCAAATCCCTAGTCAACCCGGCCTTCTCTCTGCCCTCCACAAATCATCCACTGGAAACAGTGCTGTAGAGATGAAAGCGAGAATGGAATTAATCAAAATAAGATGAGGGACCGGTAGTCTATCACAGGTGGCAGCTTGATTAATGAAAGCCAGAAATCAGCTCGCATAATTTGGGAAATCAACGAGACTCCAAAAAAAAAAAAAAAAAAAAAAAAAAAAAAAAAGCAAAACAACCAGAAATGTCTAGCTTTTCTAGGAAAAAAAACCAAAAAACTTCCTTTGTGTTTCTTTGGGCCTTTGACCTGGTGATGTCATGGTCCTTCACAAGCAATTTCTGTTACTCGTGTTCCCGCTGTCGAGAAATCAATAGAGGCATTAAAGGAAGCTTCCCTGTGGGCTAACCGGGACTGGGAGCAAAGAAAGGGAGCTTCCGGGTGGGCTAACGGGAAGTTGGAGCAAAGAAACCAGCCACAGTGTTTACAATGTTTCCAGTAATTGATGCCTCCAAGAAAGATCGAGCAGGCCTTCGTGTGGTTGTTTCAATCAACCTGGTGGTAGACATCTGTGACAGCATCTGTCCAATCAGAGTGGCCCTTTCTCTGAGAATTGTGGAAGTGCGTCCCAGAAGCCATGTTGGTTCTGTGTTGTTTCCCGTCTCCTCGCCGCCCTGATTGATGGGAACCCAAGGGCTACCCACCCTAAACAGGGTCCATCAGGGTCATCTGAGTTGAGACTTGCCTTGTGATTTGAAGACCTATTCAGTATTTAAGTTAGAAACAGCGACGGAAGGATGGGCAAAGGCATTATCATCAGAGAGGAGAGTAAAATGTGGGTCTGAGAACTGGTCCTGTGTCTACTCTGGTTGCTATCAACTTTCCAGTTCCTACTTCCATGCCCCTGCCTTTCAGTTGAATAGAGCACCCTTGAATCTAATTATTGAATTCTTTCACGGGACATTTTCTTTGTCAGTGTTTTGCAGAGGTATCTGCTGGTTCTCACTGAGATGTCTGCCTTGCCATGGCTCACTTCTCCCGTGTCTTTGCCTATTTCTCAGCTGACACTGTCTCTCCATCCCTTTCCCAGCAAATCTTACCTCCTCTTTGGCCTCAGTTAATATTTAACTGCATCTAAATCGATATCCCTATACCATACCTCTTGGCTGATCCTGCCAAGGATCTCAAACTAATTTACATACATTGTCCTCTTCCTTCTCTGAAAGCATCTCCTTCCCGAATGGGATTCCACTCTTGCCGATCTCCCAAGCTTCAGATTGCAGAGTTGCTTTTCAGGCTTTTCCTCTGCTTGCAACTCATTCTGTGGTGGTTGTCTCACAATAGAATAAGTCTCTGGTTTTCCAAGAATGTGCCCTCTTATGCTAGAACCATCCTTAACGTCTGTCAAGCATCCTATACATTCTACCAGAATTATTTGTAGACACACACTAACTGAGGTTATTTATACACTAAACCAAATACTCAATAAAAAAAACCCAAAAGGTCAGTGGATTCATATGCCTTACAAAGACCATGATTCTCTATTTATTACAGAAGTCCTGGTAGACTTCGCCTTCAAATTACCTTTATAGTTTCATTTCCCACTCTATTTAGTGCACTTATCACACCATCTACAAGTCATTTCTCAGGTACTTTGTGGCATTCATTAATTCACCCACTCACTGATCCATCCATCCACCCATCCATCCACCTATTTATCCATCCATCTATCCATCCATCTATCCATTCATCTACCCATGTATCCATCTACCCATCAATTTACCCATCCATCCATCCATCCATCCATCCATCCATCCATCCTCTATTCATCTGCTCATTAATTCAATATTTATTTGCAAGGCACCAAAATTGCAGCCATGACCTGGACCTGGTGATGCTCTGAAAGAGATTCCCATCTAAAAGGAGAGACTGGTAATTCCATTGTTATCCACATAAAATACTGAATTAATTGCCTGCTTGCCACCAGCAGGATTGGGAGAACCCATGGGGTGGTGGGAGCTGATTCTCTGGTGACCTTTCAAAATGGCCTGCATCACTAGCCAGTAAAGGAAGTGACCCACTAGGATACTTGTTCTGTTTCTTATTGATGGCAGGAAGTTACACCCACCTGGAAAGGGTAGGTTAGCAGAGGAAACAGAAGGGTAGGGGATGAGGGTGGGGATACAGAACAAACATGATTTTAAACGTTTTAAGAAATTGTTATTTTATAATGTCCAAAAATTTACTCTCCAGCTTATTAAATATTGGAAAAGATGTTTGGCTACTGTCCACTAAAAGACTTTGGCCCTCTATGATCAGAATATTACCCAAATCAGAACATCAACTTGTTAGAGTAATGTAGGGTCTATAAAGACTCTGGGTCCCTCCTGATACCTGAAGTAAGTATGTTATTCAGCTTGAGCCACCATGGCCTCAGTTTTACCCCCAGACCCTTTAGAAACTCTCTTTATGATGTTGTGCGAGACACTTTATCTGACTTGACTTTAAGATCTATTTGCCTCTCAGATGTGCGGTGTGGTTAAACATAAAGACTAAGTTCTAGAACGGAGAAATCCTGTTCTCCAATCCAACATCTACCCCACATTCCCTCACTTGGCTTCCCTGGGTCTTGGTTTTCTCAATAGCTAAAGCGAGATAATGAGGCTCATTTGTTTGTCAGAAGTGTTAAAAATCATTGCGAAAACAAAGTACAAAACAAGAGTTCAATGTCAGGATCCCATTGCCCTTGGTGTACCCCAACCACCACCACCCAAAGCTTAGTTTCTTACGTACTGTGTAGGTTTTAAGACTTATGGGGTCTCTTATGAGTGGGGTCGCTCTTCATCTCCCAGAGTCTACATCATGCCCACTGTTTTTATGGCAACCAAAAGAGAAACAGGGCATTTGAAACAAAATTCTCTTGGCTAAGGTGATGTCTACCATGGTCTCTTCTCTTCTTGAAATCACCAAAGGAAACAACACTGTCCAGTTGGCTGTGGGAAGTTGTAAAATACACATGGGGGAAGCCATAGACTATTGAATCCCAACTGTGTAAGGAGGGCAGTCTCTCACACACATACTCATGTATGTTAAGAGCAGATTAGGGGAAAGTAGTCTATGCTGCCTGATGGTTTTTCTTAAGCTTACATTTTCAAACTTGGAAGTGACTCCTGGACTCTTATTATTTGTCAAGTGGAAATAATGATGAATTTGTAGAGGGTCACATCTAGTTATTTAGGGTTAGATCAGTCCCTCTAGGATCGGGTCTCCCTAGGATCGGGTCTCCCTAGGGTTGGGCACTTGGCACTTACAGTGGATCCTTGAGAGAAAAGCAGAGCTATCACATTCTGAAATAAAAAAAGGGTTTGATTCAAAATCTTCCTGATTATGTAACAACAGGGAGTTATACCAGGAGGAGGTCTGTTTTCGAGAGACCCACAAAAGCCACATATAGTATCACAACAAAGTAGTCTCCTTTGTTGCTTTGGTGTGCAATCACATTTTAAAATATGTGTGTGAATACATATGAGCATGCATATGTGTATGTAAAGAAAAAAGAGCCTCAAACACATGGGCACTGGGGCAAATTTCCTGACCAGAACACCAATGACTTATACTCTAAGACTAAGAATTGACAAATGGGACTTCATAAAATTGCAAAGATTCTGTAAGGCAAAGGACACTGTCATTAGGACAAAATGGCAACCAACAGATTAGAAAAAGATCTTTACCAATCCTACATCTGATAGAGGACTAATATCCAATATATACAAAGAACTCAAGAAGTTAGACTCCAGAGAGTCAAATAACCCTATTAAGAAATGGGGTACAGAGCTAAACAAAGAATTCTCAGCTGAGGAATATCGAATGTCTGAGAAGCACATAAAGAAGTGTTCAGCATCCTTAGTCATCGGGGAAATGCAAATCAAAACAACCCTGAGATTCCACCTCACACCAGTCAAAATGGCTAAGATCAAAGACTCAGGTGACAACAGATGCTGTTGAGAATGTGGAGAAAGAGGAACACTCCTCCATTGTTGGATTACAGACTGGTACAACCACTCTGGAAATCAGTCTGGAGGTTCCTCAGAAAACTGGACATTGAACTACCTGAGGATCCAGCTATATCTCTCCTGGGCATATACCCAAAAGATGCGCCAACATACAACAAAGACACATGTTCATAGCAGCCTTATTTATAATAGTCAGAAGCTGGAAAGAACCCAGATGTCCCTCAACAGAGAGATGGATACAGAAAATGCCGTACATTTTACATAATGGAGTACTACTCAGCTATTAAAAACAATGACTTCATGGAAATCCATAGGCAAATGAGTGGAACTAGAAAATATCCTGAGTGAGGTAACCCAAACACAAAATAACACACATGGTATGCACTCACTGATAACTGGATATTACCCAAGATACAATCCACAGACCACATGAATCTCAAGAAGGAAGATGCTCAAAGTATGGATGCTTCAGTCCTTCTTAGAAGGGGGGACAAAAATATACATAGGAGGGGATATGGAGACAAAGTTTGGAGCAGGAACTGAAGGAATGGCCATTCAGAGCCTGTCTCACCTGGGTATCCAGCCCATATACAGCCATCAAACACAGAAAATATTGATAAAGCCAAGAAGTGCTTGCTGACAGGAGCCTGATATAGCTGTCTCCTGAGAGGCTCTGCCAGAGCATGACAAATACAGAGGTGGATGCTCGCAGCCAACCATTGAACTGAGAATGGGGTCCCCAATGGAGGAGTTAGAGAAAGCATTGAAGGAGCTGAAGGGGTTTGCAACCCCATAAGAACAACCACACAAACCAACCAGAGCTCCCAGGGACTAAACCACCATCCAAAGACTACACATGGACAGACCCATGACTTCAGCTGCATATGTAGAAGAGGATAGCCAGGTTGGGCATCAATGGGAGGAGAAGCCTTTGGTCCTGCCAAGGCTCAATGCCCCAGTGTAGGGGAATGTCAGGGTGGGGAGGTGGGCAGGGGTGGATGGTGGGTTGGGGAACACCCTCATAGAAGCAGGAGGAGGGGGCATGGGATGGGGGTTATGGATGGGAAACCAGGAAAGGAGATAACATTTGAAATGTAAATTAGAAAAAAATCCAATTTAAAAAAAAAAAAAGAAATGAGCAAAACATGCTCTATTTTTATACAATGGGCCATTGGAATTAGAAATGGATGTTCTTTAAGGATATTAAAAATATTTTTGTTGGATTGAAGTGAATCTCCAATCCTGGTCACTAAAATAAAACACTTCAGTTAAAAAAAAGAGTAAAAAACAATATATGCACACATGGGTATATGCATATTCTTTTTCTTGAGAACACAACAATCTATATGTACTTCCTTGCCAGACAGATCACAACACATCTGAACCTGGGATAGGCTTATCCAGTGACAGAACGAGATTTCAGAATGTGGTCAATATGTTCTAGAATTCACTCCTCAGAGCCAGTCTTTCCAATAAAGGACTATGTCATCATGTAAAACCTCCAGGGGGTTTACTGGAGATTAGAGTTAAAAGCAAATTGGACCTTCTAAACACAGGGACATCTTTTATATTAATATTAAGATTAGTAAAGGCATCTTTAACTCTGCCAGGGCACGTGACGTAAGGTCATCTAGACAAGGACTTTTGAAACTGTATTGTACCTCTTGGATGCTTGCTAAAGCTTCTTGGGTGTTTTTGCCAATACACAGCTTTCAGGAGTCTATGAAATAATAAAATTTCAATATATTATTAAAAGGCTTCCTTCTGCCTCATATTTCTTTTTAATTCCCTAATGATTTTCTTGCCTTTCCCCCCGGTATAGGACATACTCCCAAGGTTGGAGCCTTATGGCATAGAGGGAGAAATGTGGGCTTTTTAAACTCAAGTCAGCCCTCACGGCCACCACTCTGCTGGCCTGATTCTGTTGTTCCCAGGTCCCAGTTTCTTGCTCTGTAAAATGGTGTGTGTTGAGGGGGAGGGCGCGAGGTAAGGAAGTAGTGAGATTCTTGCTTGAACAATGTCTGTCACATGGCGAGAGCTGTCTGATATTGTTGATATGGACCTGGTGTCTGAGAAGTGTTGTTGTCATGTGCAAGTGAAATATTAATGTCAAATGTGATACATCTCATAAAAGAAAATGCCTAGAAAATGAATGAGGAAAAAGGAGCTTCCCACCCGCTGCAATCTTATTTTTAGCCCTTCATTAACATTATTATTTTGGGTGTCCTTCAGCTATCTCTGCGGATTATTTTAATTCATGGCTTGTGACTTTGAGGCAGCCATAATTCTTGCCTGACTGTATGGCGCCCTATGTGGACATGTTCTCTGTATTTAGGCCATGAATGGGAAATCTTCACTAGACTACGAAAATGCCAGGATGTTGAAAATCTGAACTTTCAACTACTTTTTAAAACTCGTTTTAAAAAACTCTTTTAACTACTAAAGTAGTTAGAATTTTGTTTTATAGAAGAAATATCGGGCCCAAGAAATCTTCACAGACCAGAATCTCGATTTTCTTTTTCTTTCCTTAGCAATTAACCATGCTGAAAAATTTGTTGGGGAAGACACACACCCTGGACCCCTCAAAAAAAAAACCATTTAATCCCGCTGTGAGTTTTCTCCACACACAACATGCAGAGCAATGACTCCACCCTTCTCTTTGGCCCATGCTTCCTTCAAAGGATGCTAGGGTGAGGGTGCCATGCTCCTTTAAAATTCCTGGCCATGTCTTTTTCTTTTCATACTCTGTTTGCGAGAAGGAAGAGGTAGAGAAAAGAAAGACAAGGAAGGAGGAAAGAAAAAGAGAAGGAAATGTGAGCCTCCCCCATTAATTAATTAATTGATTAATTAATTTTACATCCTGATTACTGTCCCGCCTTCCAGTCCCCACCTCACAAAATGCCCCTCCCCTGAACTCCTCTACTCCTTTAAGAGTGTGGGGCCCCCTGGGTGTATCAAGTCTCTGCAAGGCTAGAAGCATCCTCTCCCACTGAGCTTGGACATGGTGGCCCAGTCGGGGGAACAGGTTCCACAGAGAACCAAAAGCTTTAGGGACAGCCTCGCCCCAGTTGTTGGGGGACCCATATGGAGACTGAGCCGTAACTCTGCTCCACATGTATCTTGGGCCTCAGGTTACCCACTCGCTGATTTCTTCACAATCTTCTCCCAAGAATGCTCTGTGCTTAGTAGACTGTAGACACTGCTATGCTTATCGTGTACTAGATATATATTTTGTTTGCTTTTGTTTTGTTTCCTGGCAGTGCTAGGGACGGAACCAGGGACCTCCCCCTACCCTTAAGCTGCACCCCAGCTCAGATTCTGCATATTTTAAAGACAATATTTGAATTACTGCTCGGTTTCAAATCTAGCATGCTGTCTTTCCAAGCAGCTTATTTCTCTACTGGGATACCAAGAGAAGGCTTTTTATGTTTACTTTGTATTGTTGTCCCTAAAAAAAGAAGAAGAAGAAAAAGCTTCTTTCTTTTGCATTATCATCTAGATAAGGCAGCTGTGGGATGCCTCAGAATCTGAAGTGCCCCAGGAAGAATGCATCCTAAAACTAGCCCACATACACTAGAAGGCTGATTAGCACCACGGAGGAGGGTGAGCCTGTGTCTACAGAACACACACTGCACACAATCACTGGGGACACCAATTTACCTTCATTAACGAACACGGCTGGGATAACGCAGACCCAATCTGTTCCTAAACCCATCCCCTTTCTGTCTTCTTGTTTTCTCCATGTTTAAACGTGGCCCCCTCCCAGGTCAACTCCAGTCTGAGTTAACTCCTGACAGCCTGAGACCTGAGTTGCTATCTGGGCCTCCGAAGCTTCTCTCTCTGGGTTCATAGTCTCCGAAGCATCACCAGGATGGAGGCTTGCTTTTGTTTCTGTCGATTTCGACTAGGGACTAGAATTTCACCCCACCTCAATGATTTTTGCTTGCGCCCTTCCTAACCTCAGCGGCTAGACCGCTGATCTGCACGTCTTCTGTTCTTAGACACTTCTCCCAACCCTGTGTGGCAACTTATTGAGCATTGATTAGACGCCAGATGCCACAGTTGGCACGCAGCCTACTTCGGATAATGAATAGTATTGTTGGGACGTCGCCTCTGAAGTGGGGGGGGTGAGGCATTGCTTCATCAATTATGACCACATAATTGGAGCAAGACACATCGGGCCGCTATGCCTCTGTTCCTTGCCTAGGGTGATGACATCCAGGGTAAAAACGCCAGTGCTTAGGGGCTCAGTGAGAAGAGATGAAATGGTTTTTATATGCTTATATTACACATGCATGCCAGGCGGCAGCTATCAATTATTACATTTAGTATATGCTTCGGCCCATAGGAACTTTGTAACAACTGTGCCATGGACACTTTTTATGTCCTTTGCTCCCCGGGTGAAGAAAACAAACCTCAGGGAAGATTAGAGATAAGTAATCCACTTACGGACCGTGACAGAGCCGAAATTTGAGCCGGTCTGCTGTTTTAGTTAGGGTTTTACTGCTGTGAGCAGACACCATGACCAAGACAACTCTTATAAGAACATTTAGTTGGGGCTGGCTTACAGGTTCAGAGGTTCAGTCCGTTATCATCAAGGCAGGAACATGGCAGCATCCAGGCAGGCATGGTGCAGGAGGAGCTGAGAGTTCTACATCTTCATCTGAAGGCTGCTAGCAGAATACTGGCTTTCGGGCAGCTAGGATGAGGGTCTTAAAGCCCATGCCCTCAGTGACACACCTACTCCAACAAGGCCATGCCCATTATAAGGCTACACCCATTCCAGCACGACCACACCTTCTAATAATGTCACCCCCTGGGCCGAGCATATCCAAACCATCACACTAACCAAAGAGCTGCTAAGGTGAGCATGACACAAAATCACTCCCTCCTCACTGTTGGCTGAGTTGGGCCCTTCTTCCTGTGTTCTATTCAACCTATCAAGCTGACGGACAGACATAGTTATCTATCTAAAATACAAGATACATCCATTCCTGCCCTCACCCAGAAAACTTTTCCACATATGATGCCCCCCACCCTGACCCCAGGTCCACTTCCCAGGCTGTAGTCTGTAGGGAGGAGAGTCAAGGTCTTAGAAAGTAATAAATCTGAAGAAAATGGATTTCATGGTCACTGCATGGATTGGAGCCCCTAGGACCTTTCAGAAACAACCCTGTTGAATGCCTAATGGAGAAGGAGGGGGAAGGGGAAGGGGAAGGGGAAGAAGAAGAGGAAGAGGAAGAGGAAGAGGAAGAGGAAGAGGAAGAAAAAGAATAGTTACCGTGTTCGGCCAGTGAAAGTGTGACTTTTATTACAGAGGTTAGGCTGCACTGGTGGATGTACCCACCAATGGACATTCAGGGATGGAACACGCCTGGGTACCTCTTATGCTCTTGCACTCTGGCTGTGCTAAGCCACTTTAGATGGGTCTTGCTTGCTGCAGTCAATGTCCAACCCCAATAAGCCCATGCAAAGAACACACAACCCAGGTATAATATTTATAAGTTCTATGCCTAGATTGGGCAGATAGACCACTACACTACCCTACTCTACAGCTATGAAATCCCTTTTTACTTATGGCTTCTCCAGGCCACAGTTTTCTCCGTCTTCCTTCTACCTCCTCTTCCTCTGTCTTCCTCTGTCTCCTCTGTCTCCTCGGCTCTCTCCTTCCTCTCTCCTCTCTCTAAAACCTCCAGCCCCACCTTTCCCTTCCACTGTTCAGTCACAGGCTCTAGCCTTTATTTGTCCAGTTAAAAAGGGGGGAAAGGCTCACTTGAAATCACCCGAGTTCTCAATCCACTCCTGTTTGGGGCAGCCCCTCTGGAGGAAGCAGAATTAGCATCAGAATACAGACAACACCAGGGCAATCCACAATACTTGCTCTCTTTCACCTCTGTGTCTTCTCTACATTCTATCTTAGTCAGGCCCCTCTAGACAACAGACTCAGATATAGTGGGGTTTGGGGGGAGTGGGTTATGGGGACATCATCTATGAGTAATAAAGGAAAGGGAACCCGGAACCCACAGAAGTCTTCAGACCACAGTGGCAATCTGACGGGTGATAGAAATCAGGCCTGGAAGAGACAGGCCTGAAATCTCAGTCTTGGTGGCTACGACGGACAGAACCACAGCAGATGGCCTGCTCCCACTCTGGACAGAATTGCCCTAACTCTAATATCCCTGCTATAATTAATCACAGACTGGGTTACTTGGAAAGAAACCATGACCTTAAAAAAGCTGACACGTGTTCTGAAGGCGGCTGAATAGCCTGCTCTTTAAAGGGAGACCCAAACAACCAAGGGAACGGACAGTGACTGCATTAAATTCCATTGCAAATGGATGTTAAGGCCTCAGATGGCACTAGGGTTGTCAACCAGCCGATGCTGACATGGGGAAAACCACCCTAGATTGTGAAGGTAGTCCCTCTCCATCACGCGGGTCCCTCTCCATCACGCGGATCCCTCTCCATCACGCGGGTCCTTAAAATTAGGAGGAGGAGGAGGGGAAAGAGGAGGAGGAAAGGGGGGGGGAGGGAGGGAAAGAAAAACAGAATGATGGGATATATTCAGAATAGCTTGGTTTAAAAATACTGCAAACTGTCGCAGATAACTGCTTAATCACTAGGTTGGCTTGGGAAATGGAAGGCATAAAGGGAGACGTTAACCATGAGTCAGGGCTGATTGGCTAATGCAAAAGAAACCCCTTAGAAATGTCTGGCGGCCATTTGACCCACCTTCCCAATTAACGTCCGTCTCTCTCCTCATCTGATGTTAGTACCACCGCCATCTTATTCTGGAAACATCTCTGCTGAATTCGTCAACCTCGTGAATTAGGAGGAGACGCGCCACCCTCCAGCTACCCTCCAGTGTGGTCCTACGATCCAAACCTCACGCCCATCGTCACACCCGGTTTTTCTCGATCGATCCAGCGGTTAGCTCGAGTTTAACCACTGGACACAAAAACAATTAGATATGGGACCAGATTTGGGGAAGGTTCGAAACTGGATTTCCTTCTTTCTTAATGGGGTAATTGAGAGTTTGGAACTGATTTAGATCTATAGCAATGGCTTTATCAAGACAAACGGGAAGCCTATTGAAAATAATGGTGTGGCAGGGTGAAGCCTAACAGCGGAATGAAATTCTTAGCCAAGCAGAGCCTGGGACCAGACTGTAGTGTCCCCAGCCAGGCAGAATCCAAAGGCTGAGTGCTGTATCCTCGATTAAGTTTCTGAAGCCTCTACATTTCACTTACCCGGATGCTCGTCCCTTTGAACATATACATCAAATAAGCCAATAAACTTTTGTTTTGCGTAAATGAGTTTGGACTCTATCCCCGCTATGTGAAAATCCCAAGGTTCTTGACAAGCAAGAAGCAACCACGGTCCCTCGGGTCGATAAACAGAAAGCGAGGACTTCAGAAATAATCAGACTCAGAGGCACTAATACAATTTAATTTAAGCCTGTCACATCTGATGCTTAAAGCAGATGGTAATTTAGTAGAACTTTCCAGATATCTAAAGTAACAACACCATCCACCTATACGGGGCTCACTTCCCAGAACTGGCCGACCAAAGAGCCAAATCAGCAAACGGAAGGTACTGCCAGCCAGCCTGGGAGTCAGAAGGAACAACGGAGGCTCGCTGGACCCATTTGTCTATACCAAGATGAAGGTGTGGAACCCACACTGGCCAAGAGAAAGGGAAGATTGAACCTACCAGAGTGCGAGCATTTCTCTGCACTGCATACATAACCTTCAGGTTTTCTTCCTCTGCTTCAGTTCAGTGATCTCTCTTCACAGAAGCTAATCAAGTGTTTGAATTTTTTTTTCCTTTCCCCAAAGGTCCAGCAATTGTTTCCTGAATTGAAGTCTCATTCTCGTAGTGCTTTTGCAGTCTGTTCTGATTATTGGGGTTGACATTTTAACCATTTTAATGCTGTCTACATATATACACATGTGTGTGTATATATATATACACACACATATGTATCTATATGAATAGCATTGAATATATATGCATAAAATTATATATGTATATTTATATTTATAAATATATATTATATATGTATAAAACACATGTGTATATTTTAATATGCATATATGTATAAATGTGCATGTGTATATGTATATATGTGTGTATATGTATATGTGTGTATATATACATTTATATACATATATGTATATACACATGCACACACACATATATATATACACACACACATACACACACACATATATTTGGTTTTTGTGTCTTCACTTTCAGGTAAATCTTCCTTGCTGAGGCTGCTCTGTAGGAGATGAGCTCACAAGTCAAGCAAGAAGTGCTCCTCAGAGAAAGACTGACTAGGACTAGATATCACCTTGCTTCTCAGCTGTCAACTTTTTAAGTATCCGAGACCTTTATTTTAGCATGTAGATAAAATTTGGGAGGGGAGGATTTCTCAAGGAAGGCGAAATAGTATATACAGTTATGAGGAAAACATAAGGAGACAGAAGTGAGGGTTGAATGGGGAGAGGAGACAGGGAGGGACTAGGAGGAGTAACGATTAGTTCTAAGAGCCATTTTTGGGGGTACTATGGAAAGCCAATACTGTAGAAGCCTCTTAAATTACATGCATGCATGAAAGAAATCTAAATGGAGTCACCAGATAACATAGGAGACAAAGTCCCAGCTAAACATCTTTTGCCACCAAGTGAAACTTCCAGTGCCAGGAGCGGGTTACATCTAATTGAATGGTTGGAAAAAGGGGTCTCCTGGGAACCCCCAAACATTCCAAGATATTGGCAAGGCTATTGCTTGTTCTCTATAAACTGATGATAAGACCCTGCTGCTGAAGACGAAGCTTACATATCTCACTGGACATGGAGAAGTTGAGCCGATGCCTAACTCGAGCCCTCACCTCTACTGACTAGTGTTTGTAGTATCGGGAGGTACTCTGCACATTACCAAAGGAGAAAAGTAACCGCCAACCTTGCAGTCTGTAACTATGGCCTGCCCACATGGTACGCTGGTAAAATAGTGACACACACATTGTGGGAATAAGTCAACAGTTACAATCCATCGGATTAGAGGTAAGGCCCGCTCCATCAGTCAGCCAAGAACCTGACCAGAAAAACCCAAACACTACTGTTCTGCTAAAGGAACAGAGCAACAAAATGACTCCTAATGACATTTTGCTGTACCCATAGACCATATCTTACTCAGACATCCCTCGAGAAGCTTCCCCTTCTAGTAGATGGGAACTAATACAGAGACCCACAACTGGACAACACACAGAAAGCTAGAGACTTTGGAAAGCTCAGTAACAATGGAGTATCTTCGTGAAAGCCCTCCCCTTTGGGGCTCATGGGGCTTAACAGAAGAGCAAACAGAAAGACCGTAAGAACCAGAGGGAATGGGTAACATCAAAGAAACAGGGTCTTCAGACACAGCAGGACTGATATACTTGTGGACCTACAGTGACGATGACAACACTCATGAGACCTACACAAGTTCAAGCCCCCGGGTACCAGTGTTGAGAGGAAGATGCGGACCAGACCTTCTATCCTCAACCAAGAAGCTATCTCCAGTTGGCAACTGCGTGCAAAGTAAAGATTAGTATTCTCCAATGGAGTCTCACTGGGCACATAAGCCACACGTAAGGATAGCTCCCATGACAAGCAGTGAATGGCCAATATGAAATGAAGTTACTGGTATTTCTGTGATTCTTTTGATGACCCATATTTCTTTGTTTGGGAATTTTTTTATTATCTTACATGTCTTCTGCATGTATTTTTTTTTCTAATTTTGTGTGTTGTAATGATGTACTTTTACTATGTCTTTATTTCATTCTATTTTCTGGGGTTTTGGTTTGGTTTTGTGTGTGTGTGTGTGTGTGTGTGTGTGTGTGTGTGTGTGTGTGTATTTGTATGGGTTCGTTTAATTTTTCTGCCTTGTTTGTTTTCTAAAGAGAAAGAACTGCGTAAGACTCTCTGGGGGAGTGGGCTGCTCAAGTGAGGGCTCTATGACCCTTCCCACCTCTTCCTCCTCCTTTCAGAGATCTCGACAGTCAACAAGCGCAGTTGGGATGATCTTTCAAAAGAAGACCTGTCTGACAAGGTCAACATCTGCTGGCTCTGACGACAGTCCTATATACCAGCAAGAAATAAATCCTTATTAAAGCCATCTCTTTCCTTCAGTAACTACAACGATAGCTCACAGAGTTTCCATGCAGATAAAATGACAGGCTGAGAGGGCCTTGAAAATTCTCTTTTTAATCCTTCTGATTTCTCATTAATGGATACACCATTTAAAACCATATGTTCCATTGAACTGCTCCATTCCTTGTTCTCTTTGCTCGTGAGCAACAGGTTAGCCTTTCTGGTTAAAAGACTCCCCCAGGCAGAATGTCCCTTCTGCTAGAAGCAAAGATCGCTGGCATGAAATCCCCACGTAAAACGACGTTGATGCGATCATAAGAGATTTTTAGGATTTTCAGCATTCAGTCACGTGACTTTGATGACCATGGTAGAATCTGAGAACGTTTTGTGCTTTCACTGCGAGTCAGCATTGTTAAATATAAGCGTAAATTTTACAAATGAAGAAAATGAACTAGAGATGGCAAGGGAGTCCCTGAAGTCCACGCGCTCCATCGTGGTAACTCAAATTCCCCTCCGATTCCTACAGCCTTGCTTGCTGTTGCTGACAACTGATAAACTCCTCAAATGGTTGAGTTTTACCAATGCATTTTTCACATATCACTAAATATAGCAAAAGCCGCCCCGGAACTTCCTTGGTATGTGGAATTATACCTCTTCTTTGGGAATTATAACCATGAAATTGCCTTTCTGATACTTCCTAGGCTCCTTGTGTTTCTGTTTGAGGAATATTTTAATGGACCAATGTCTAAAATAATAAATTTGTTCTCTCTGTGTCTCTGTCATTCACATGCAGGACAGGTCTTATTCGAGACCATGGGGGCACCAAGCAGTATTAGCAAGGCCTTGTGACCTCATTGGCTCTGCCATATCTGTGTCCCACCGGTCAGTGAACCCCCCAGGGTCCCAGCTGTGCTCCACGTCTGATCCACAGCGTTCCCAAGGGAACTGTTAAGTGGAATGATAGCAGAGTAACCAGAGTTCAAGAGTGTTTGAAGCCGCACGTCAAGTCCTCAAGCATACCTTCAGTGGATCCCTAGGGAGCATGGGATTTGACTTTCTCTTTAAGACCATGCTGACAGAAATGTGGAGGACTACAGACAGCAGCGGGCATTACATTCCCAGAACTGAGTCAGGCAGCCTTAGCAATTAAACTGACTTGGAAACGAACGGTGCCCCATTTGATATTCCATGGCACTTGTCAAAAGACCAACGGGAAATTCTGACTGGGCCTAGGTGAGGCAAAGTTGCTCTTCATTGGCCCCCGGGGGGAGCCAAACTGCATCGCCAGGAACTTGGAAGAAATTTTGTTGGACAAACTCTGATACTTAGTATCAGATTGATAAGATCCAGTGCCATCCAGTCATTCTATTCAGAACAGCTCAAGAGAACGAGTAGTAAAGGCCATTTGCACAGTGCCTCTCCACTCACACCCTCACCACCTGACTGTCCATCACCTCCATTGAAGACTACAAATTGCAAATTTAATAAGGCCCTGCAAAAGAGATTGAGGTCTGACTCATACCCTACTAGTAAATCCTGTCTAAAGAGTAAGCTGGCTTTCATTTCCTAAGCACATGTTTGTGACTGGCAATGGTGTGTTTATATACACTCCGTTATCCTGCAGAGAACACTAGAGTCTGACCTTATTAAAACTGAAGAAACTGAGGTTCCCTAGGAAAGCACACACTGCTTTTCAGCTGACAGGAACTGGAGCCATGGGTAGTAGTGGACGTAGCAGATAGCAAACCCTGCCATCCTTTAACTCCCCGCCCGCACCTGCTACTGTGTCATCGCTCATTTTACCAGGGCCACCTCAAACACCACCATTTCCAGGGAGGTGGATTTGAATATTCACAGTTAATTTTAGAGAGAGACCATGATCGTGGATGCTTGGGCCAATGTCGTGCCACCAGCGATCGGGAGAACCAGCCAAGGGGTCTGATTCCAGGATATAAGACCCTCATCACTACAAGCAGGTGTTCAACCCCGTCAGAAAAAGACATGGATTTGACTTAGAGGCGCCTTATCTGTATTGAAATGAAACATTACAAAATAAGTATACAATAGGGTGCGAAATGTGCCTCACATAATAAAGATAAATGTAATATGAAAAATGTACTTTAGGTGTGCATGGGGTGGGAATGGGTCATGTTATAGGCTATTTCTTTCGTAAAGAATGTTTATTTTGTTTGATGTATATATGTGCGCACACGGTTCCCAAGTGGCTTGCAGGTGCCACTGGAAGCCAGAGGGCAACAGCATCCGTGGAAGGGGCACTGTAGGGGTTACAAGACACTTGGTGTGGATGCTGGGGACTAAACTTGGTTCCTCTGGAAGAACAGTAAGCACTCTTAACTGCTGAGTCATCTGTATACACACACACACACACACACACACACACACACACACACACACACCACTGTAACATAGGATATTTTCAATCATAAGATATGAGAAAACCTCAAGTACCTACGTCATATGCTTTCTAGATAATAGGCCCCCAAATTACACCATTGTCTTCCCCTTGAAGTCCATATTTGATATTGTCAGATCCTTCGGGGCCGGACGGGTTCCACGGTTGTCGTTTTTTAGCTTTTCCTTAGTCCTATTTAGCTCCACAACTCCTCCTTTGATTGTGATATTCAGTGACAGTCACTGACAAGCAATTTAATTCGTCCACTTATTTGATAATTATCAATGAAGTGCTTATTATATGCTAGGTATCATCTAGCCACGGGGGACTTTGTGGTAAACAAAAGACACGGTTGTGGTTTCTAGGAGTTCACCCCAAGGGGAACACCAAGATGAACTTGTCCAGATGACAAACAGGACGCTTTGTAAGAAAGACAGCTCATGTTCGAATCTGGCACCGGGTGAGAGCATGCATATATATATATATACATGCATATATATATATACATATATATATATATATATATATATATATATATATATATATATATATTGGGCTAGAGAAAAGAATGCTTAACATCCTGGAGAGAAGAAAAGGGAGCAGCTCAAGGTATTGTAAGTCTGTCCTGGTTGAAGTGTACCGGAGAGGGAATTAGAGAAGGCGCCAGGGTGTCTTAGACATGCTAGCAATTGTCAGGCCATCAGTAAGAAGACACCACTCCATTGCACACCTCAACGTGCCTCAGACATTCCTAACACCCCCCCAAATTCAGTCTTTATCACCCTCCCCACCCCCAGCCCAGTTCTGAGTTGTCTGAAGCCAGCAACATAGGAAATGATTTTATGTTGTTTTCTCCCCTGCCCCAGATCTTGATTTGGGGGATCTTGACAAACCCTGGAGCTAATAGAACAGGTTCGTCACCCATCTCTTTTCCCAACTTCGCTAAAATTAAGACACATCTTGCAGTTGGCTCTGAACAGTTTGCTTGGTTCCTGATTCTCCAGTTCCTCACTTATTGAATGAGGAAACCAATCGTTCCAGCCTGATCAGTGACAATCAATGACCTGACTTGGTGTCATATTAAGTAGCCAGGGAGACACAGAAGTCGAGGGCTGTGAAGCCAATCAAGGTTGCGACGTCAGCCTCATCTTTATCAGTAGCCCGAGGTGTTGCTAGTTCCTGATGTACTTCCCTGACGTACCGAGAAATATTCACACTTGTTTTTCCCCCTCAGCACATTGGAGGGATGGATGTCTGCAGAAGGTTTCCCCAGTGCTGGCAAGACCCAAGTGGTTGCCTACGTAATGTACCACAAATGGATTTAGAAATGCCAGCTTTAGATGCCGTGATGCATATTCAGATTTCCCCACACTGTAGATTTGATAGCCTCGTGGTTAAATTAAAGATGCCTCCTTCTGTTTTACATGCTGAAATATTAATAAAGTAGACAAATCAAAAGAGAGCAATTTAGGGACTCTCGTGTGCTCTGATCATGGCTCATTTCTGCCGGTCCAGTTTTAGAGAAAGACAAGGGCTAACACTGCAAAAGGACACGGTGAGGGACATAAGAATGACACAGGAAGAGAACCAAAATCAAAGGATCGGCAAGCAGACACTCTGGTCATCTGTAAAGCATCGTTCAAGCCCTGCGGCTTGCAGCATCTCCAGCCACCACTGGGCAGCTTCAGCAGGAACTGGAAACCTCCGAGCATTGCAGCATAGCACTCAATGTTTATTGCCAGCTGGGGGAAAGCTTCGGCTTGTACTTTGGAACATCCAGCTTTGAAACAGCTTTTCAGGGCTGTCCCAGAGCCAACTACAGGGTGTCTTCTTCCTGCCTTTTCTTAGACCGGCTCGGTCAATAAGACTGCCTCCTTCCTAAAAACTGACTGCTAGACTGCAGAAAGAAAAACAAACAAACAAACAAACAAACAAAAAGCAAGTCATTTTAGTCTCTGCTGACTACTGATGAGGTGCCTGAGGGCACAGTGGAAAGGAGCTCCTGGAGTCAGGACTTGGCAGAAAGAAGCTAAGAGATTAGAAGTGTTCACCGGAGGCTGAAGGGCTGCCCGGTACTAATGGACTTCCTCGGTGCAGTAACAGTGACCTAAGTCATTTGCATATGCAGCAAAATGACTTCGTTGACTCCTACAACCCCCCAAATTAGAAGCATGAACACACAGCCCAATTGCGCAAATGTTTTTGGGGTTCTTTCTCTGTTTGCTGACCAGCAGTGCTGTGTGCTGCTCAATTCTCAAGCAGGCTCTTTATGCTTAGACCAAACATGACCAGGGCCAGCACAAACGCCCTTCTAGTCGGTCTTAAAAATCTCATCTAAAGGGATTCACCCACTCGAAACCTACAGGCGCCATCTTGGGACTATGGTGAGACCATGTGCACTGCAATACATGTACTGAGGACTTTCTAAAGGAAAACTGAGCTTTTAGTACCAAAAGGAGAGGCAGTGAAATCCCAAAACAGTCATCTGCTGACCCTTGGGTTGATCCCTTGCTGCTTTCTGAAGCAGATCGTTCACAGGGGCAGCCTCTCTGCTACTGGTTCCTTTACGGAAGGCCCAGACCTGCTGTGTCTCCTCTGGAAAACAGCTAAATGCATCTTGGTTCACGCTGGCTCCCGAAGGCTAGTCCACTTTGAAGCTTCAATACGTCATCAGCAGATGTGATGAGTTCTTTCTCGAGTGTGCTGACACAGGGAACTTTAACGCCCATGTTAAATCAAGCAGCATGCCGCCATAGCTCAAAGAGAAAGTGGAGACGCTCAAGCCAGCATCCCTTACGGAGATTAACTGCGAGGAGAAGAAGCACCCTGACTTTTTTTTCTGTAGAATTACTACTTTCATATTTCTTTGTGAGAACTTTTCACATATTTTTTCTGCTTTGCTGGTTGGATAAGAACCACCATCATTTAGGTTAATGATCCCCAGGAAGTCTTGGCTAATATCAGGGTTTATAAGTGTCTTCTGAGGGGAATTGAATGCATGGCCTATGTTGACCCGTGAACTAAGAGGATGGACACTCTCAAAGCGAATGCCATTCACCTAACCAAAGAGATTGCTTGCGCTCTCAATTACAACGGTGCCTATTTCCATGTGAAAAAAATGAATCATGGATGTACACATGTGCAATTTATTCTACTTGTTACTATGTGAGGATGTGAGCTCTTATAATAATTCCATAAACCGCTTCTGCAACATTAATCAGATGGCTTAGAATGGTTCTTTTTCTGATTGCCGGTGCTTGAACCCAGAAAAACCAAGGTTTCTACCATAAGGTCAAAGGCCTTTGTGTATGCAGCAAAATGACTTCATTGACTCCTACAGTCCCTGAAAATTAAAAGCAAGGGCACACAGATCAACAGGGCAAAGCTGAAGACACTCCTCATCTTCATGCCCTGTCCTTCATACAAGTCCGCAGACTCTAATTTCAAGAGAAGCAACAGCAGCAATGACAACAAGAAGCCAGCCAAGGGAGTCTTGCTACTGAAACTGTGACTTAACATGGCTCCCAGACATAGGAGATGAGATGGCATTTACTCAACGGCACTTACGCCAGGTTAAAGGCATCTGCCAAGGTAGAACTGTGGGAAATGTGACCTCAAGGCCTACCAAAGGGTCTTGGTGGCTCTCTTTGGAGGCAGAGCATTTCGGTTCCGGTCTTTATACGAAGGTGGTAAGGAAACACATCTAGCAAAGGGACTTCATTCAAAATGGAGTGGTATAGCATTAAGGCCGATTTTGAGGAGGCTCGTTGGACAGTGGAGATGGTGACTGTGTGTGGAGCTCGTACACCCCCAGTCAGGACCACTCAGCTCTGCCATGCTCTGATGAGCTAGCCTGTCTCCTTCCTCCCCCTTTCTAACTAAGACCAAGATAGTGAGAAAACCACTCAGAGACACTCAAGATCCTAACCCCAGACTATGGAACTTTTTTGCCACCTTTTAGGCAAGAACAGTAATTATTTTTCAAATGGCAAGATATCGAAATTTCCCCTCTAAATCGCAACCACCCATAGTTAGAACATTCTAGCACGAACTTGTAAACAAGTGTCCAATATCTGGTAAGCAGTAAGTTAATACCGATCTGGGTCCCAGTGGTTCATTTAGCTAAAATAATAAAGACACAGTTAAGTTACATTCCTTATATTTAGACAGTGTTTCAGTGATTACTCTGGTTTTGGTGTCACTCAGCCATGAAGACAGAGAGAGAGAGAGAGAGAGAGAGAGAGAGAGAGAGAGAGAGAGAGAGAGAGAGAGAGAGAGACTAAAGGAAAAAACTGTGGAAGGAGACTGAGGCTTACAAGAGATCTAATTTTTGCCTTTTGCTAGCCATGCAACCCTGGGTAAGCCACTCAACTTCCTAAACTACCTAATTTGTATGGTAATACAGCAAATATGTAAGGTAAACCACAATGATTCTCGCACGATTCATATAAAAATACTTGAAAGAATGAATGACCCTTGCCAGCTACTTGTGAATGTCAGTGCTGATATAGACATCTTATCAGGGGAGTAAATTCAAACTCTGGCATCTGCCCCAGCCACCACGAGAGGGTGTCATTATCTAACCAGATTTTTTTGTTTCCCTTGATCTAAGTTGATTTGGACAAACTAGTCTCTAATGCTCTGTAATAGGTAATGCTACATTAAATATATACCTATATTATACATGTGTACATTTATATATTATATATAATATATGTGTATGTATATACATACAAATATGCATACACATACACATACACACACATGCATGTGCATGGAATAAATGCTAAAGCCCTAAGAGGGTCTATGGAGGCTGCTGCTTTGCTATTTTGCTGGTTTTACTGGTTTGCTTGTTTGTTGGTTTGGTTTGCTGAGTTTGCTGTTTGGAGACATTCTGACAAGGAAGAGTAGGCTTCCCCTAAGGAACCACACACCCTTAATCAGCAGGAAGTAATCTAAAGAGGTCTACACCTCTTTTCCCCTCTAACCTTCTTGCTCTCCTACCTAGTGTTGGGGGTGTTGAAAGGGATTGGGGTGGAATCAGGGTTGGAAGAGTGATAGATAACAGAACCCAGTCAATTAATCCAAAAAGTACACCAACAGTCTTCTCCCACCACTGCCACCATCAATAATTTCCTTAACAAGATGGCGCAGGTCTCTGCAAAGGGGCATTGCCTCAGCATTAACTCCTCTGGCACCAAGCCTGACCTCAGGCCTTAACCACATTCGGGAAAACAACTAGAGAAAAAGAGACGGTTGAAGGCATTTCCCAGATATCTGACTCCTTGTATGACAATGAACGGCTAAAGAAATCACTAGTACCCTGTTGTTGGCATTACCCTGGAAAAAAATGATTTCTTACTGGAAACAACATTGAAATGCCTCTTTAAGAATCTGTTCCCTGTGATTCATTTGTTTAGTGGGTGGGAAAACCACCCACTAAAGGGCTAAGTGCCATGAGCTTACATACAAGGAACTTCAGGGAGAGCAAGTCGGCCACATATTCCAATATAGAGTGCAACAAACACTACCATGGAAATGGTCAAACATGGGGTCCATTCCTGCCCTGACCCATCCTTCAAATGGCAGAGTTAAGACTGATTGCTTGGATAGAAACCTCTCACCCCATCTTCTGTAACAGTGAACTTTATCAACGTTGGACTCTGTTGCTGGTTGCTGCCAACTCCGTCTCAAGCAGTACATCTCGTTTCCACAAGTCAGCTTCACTAGTGCTGCGGACTTTGCCAGTACTGATTCAGGACAGCCCACACTTTCTACACAGTCTGCATACTTTGGCATTATAATCTATTAAGGCCTGGGGTGTTTATATTTCCATATAATAGGTGTAAGTTAACAGCTCAAATCTTAGTAGGGTTTACTGTTTACTGCTGTGAGCAGACACCATGACCCAGACAACTCTTATAAGGACAACATTTAATTGGGGCTGGCTGACAGGTTCAGAGGTTCAGTCCATTATCATCATGTCAGGAACATGGCAGCGTCCAGGCAGGCATGGTGCAGGAGGAGCTGAGAGTTCTACATCTTCATTTGAAGGCTGCTAGTGGAAGACTAACTTCTAGGCATCTAGGGCAAGGGTCTTAAGTCCATAACCACAGTGACACACCTACTCCAACAAGGCCATACCTACTAATAGTTCCACTCCCTGGGCTAAGCATATACAATCCATCACAATCGGTCTACACAGAGAACCTCAAGCATTCACTCACTATTCCAAAGAGAATAACCTCTATATCACCAGACTCCTAATAGCAAGGACCCAGTTGTATTTGTTATAAATAAGTCAGTAGATAAATCACAAAACAGCCCTTGGTAGTAAGCACATCCAGAGGCTCAGGGATGGCTGGCCTACGCCAGCTATAAATTTTATGCCTTTTTTGAAAAAGGAGGTACTTATTAGCACTTTATCTTTCAGGGTCATGGGGAAGAAAGTAGAGACAAGTGAAAGAAAGGAGTCTAGAGTGCCTAGCTTTGGAAGAGTACACAAGAAGAGAGAGAGTGATGAGGAAAAGGGGTTATCAGAAGACAGGATGCTAGAGACTCATGCAGCCATTAGTGTAGGGCAGAAGGATTCAGTCTGATGTTTCCCTCATGGGATAACTGCAGATTTCTGTGCAGCTGTGACCTGTGCAAATATAAAAAAAAAATGGATCACTGCTTTGACACATGGGTAGAACTGTAGAGGATGGAGCAAAAGGGAGAAAAGAAATATGTATCTGCTAAAACATAGTGGATAGCAGTAGAGAACGCCTACTCCAAAGTCAATAACCAGGGCGGCAGTGGGTACCACGCCCTGGGCTTCTTAGTCCAGTCTTTACCATCGAAAAACCTTCTCTGGACTCTGGATGGAATACCTCTTTAGAGGCGGTATTCCTCTACCAACTTAGTACAAACTCTAGCCTTTCTGATTCAGTAAAAACCTAACCATCTGAAGCGCCATGAAAGGGCCAATATTCTGAAGTCTACTAGGCACGCGTGATGATCATTTTGATGTCATCGGGCAGCTCTAACTCAGAATGGTGAACTTTTTTTTTTTTTTAATAATGGAAGAAATATAGGAGGGACGCATGGCTTAATAACCTGGAATTCAGGGTTGAATCAATGGCTCGGGAAATGCACTCTGCTCTTGTAGGAGAGCCACATCAGGAAACGCACAACTCTCTGTAACTCTAGCTGCAGGAGAGATGGTGCCCTCTGCTGGCCTCCGGGACACTTGCACTCATGTGCACATTCCTCACAGACAGACAGACAGACACACACACACACACACACACACACACACACACACGCACACGCACACATGCACGCGCGCACATGCACGCGCGCACACATGCACGCGCGCGCGCGCGCGCACACACACACACACGCACACACACACAAGTATACATTTATAAACACATCTTTCAAAGTAATCAAGGAAGAACCGAACTTCAGCTGCGCCTACAAAGGCAGGGCCACATGCATGACAGCCTTGACCCGGTTGATGCGTGTGTCTGGTGCTCTTCACAACTGATCTCTCCAATAAAACCTTGTGTTGGTTTAGGAAGCCACTGGGCTCCAGTCAGCCAGACTGCACCTTGTATGCAGCAGAGGTGCTTAGCTCCCCCAAGGACAGCATTAATCTCTGCTGCCATGGTCCCTGCTAACCCTTAAATGTGTTCACAGTGTTGTTTCTTGTCTCTGGGCGGTTACCGTTCGTGATCTTTCTTCTGTCATCTGAGGTCTTACCTCGGCCCTTGGACCGGGTCACCGAAACTTTGCTTTTTTAATTTTTTTCTAATATTACATGAAAGTACTCATGAGTCCATCCATATTGCATAAGGGGACCCTTTAAAAATTCCCCTGGATAAGCCAATGATGAACGCTAGAGAAAACCAGGAGAGCCAATGGCTTACGTTTTTACAAGTTAACTACCCATAAAACACTGGCAATCAGTTTACTATAGAAACACGGCTTCCGATACCAACAACATTTAACTGCAGGGTCTTGTGTGAACCAGAGAAAAGTGTTCAAAGTAAGTGCCAGACTTGGCTATGGTTGGGGCTGTAGGCAGACGGAGGAATCATTTTTCCACATCTCCAAGGGGAAAGAAGTGTCGAGCTACTTGAAAATTATTAATGACTATAAGCAAAGCAAAACCTAGGAAGAACAAAAGCCTGCGTCTTTGTGATTTACCACCTGAGACTTTCCCACTTGGAAAGAAAACAAAACAAAAACAAATGGAGGGAAATAAAAAGCAAAGACATAACGAGGAATAGTTAAATAAAGACAAGCCAAACCGTTTGTTTTTTTATGAACAGTCATCAACGCACACAAAGAAAATATAAAGCTATAATAAGAAACGGCAGATACTTTATCGGAGAATTACAATTTCAGCATTCACTTGCTTGGGTCCAATATCTTGTTCTGTGTATCTTGTGGGGCCCTGTAAGTTCTTTCTTCTCTGAGTCAGGCCAGAAGCCACACCCTCTTCCTATATGTCTGTCAAAATGAGACCCGCAGATCTCTTGAGTCGGGGAGAAGCCATCCGTTCACATCCTGCTTCTCAAGCATTTGCAAATACACGGAGTTGCATCGTTATTCACTGCAGGTAAGCCAGATGGATCTATCTCTCTAAGCCTACCCCAGAGCCAGTTGTACAAACACACACCTAGGCTGTCACAAAGGATCCACACAGTAGGACCCTGTTGTTTTTTTAATGTATAGTTTTTGTCTCTTGGAATTCTTTCAAAGAAGGGACCACCTATGAACTAATATTCACACCAGCCCTAGAACATGTAATCTGGTGATGTCTGGACACTCCCAAGCCTCTGCCTTCTCATCTATAAGATCAGGGTTGGATGTTCCCCAGCATCCAGAAACTCCAAAGTGTGGCAAGAAATGTTTCAGAACTGTCTTTGTTTAGGTAGCCCGGTGCTGCTGGGCAGTACCTTGAGGAGTTTCCCAGAATTCCATCTCCTTAAAGAGTTCCCATTCTCAAACTGTTCATGGTCTCTGATGACACAGATGCAGGGCCTAACTGGGGGGTTATCTGGCTTTCTCTGTCTCCCCTCATGGCCAGCTTCTCTTTACCCAGCTGTTGCCACACAAATGCTGTAAATAAATGGAGGGTGCAGGGCCTTTATTATTGTTCACAGGTCTGGGCACCTAAGGTCTGCTGGTGTAGACTGCACCTCTGTTTGGCTGGTCCTAGATTACGGTGCAGGAACAGGAGAGAGATGCAGAAGAAAGAGAGACTTCTGAGGTGTGGGCTCAGGGCTTGAACAGTGCCACTTCTGCCGTGTTCAGCCATCCAAAAAAGTCACAAAGCTGGTTCTATAAGAATGCAGGAAATAGAGCTCAGTGGTAAACCCCAAGTGGAAGACTGTGTGGGAGAATCTGCAATCTGACACCCAAATTGAATAGGAAAAATGAGAGAGAGAGAGAGAGAGAGAGAGAGAGAGAGAGAGAGAGAGAGAGAGAGAGAGAGAGATTTGGAACCCCTTTGGCAAGTCAGTTCATTCACATCAGTCAGGAATTCTCTTTACTGTGTACATGCTATCCCAGAAACCCATTGCTGTTGGTCACCAGCAGATCACCCATAGGCAGGGGACTCTGTGGCTCATCTCTAGGGACGAGAGAGTCTCACCACCCTGATAGCAGAGATCTCATAGCCTGCGGTCTCTTCTGCGCTCCAACCGGTTTCCAATCTCCTCCTTGCCAGGGCCAACCAGACACCTGATTCTGCGTCATACACAGCATGAAACCCAGATCGGTCACACCATCGAGTTACTTTGATCTTTTGGCAGCTTTGTCAGGCCCTGAAAATATGACTCCAGAACCAAGAGTTTGGGATTATCAGGGGAAGAAGTTGGAAGTTTTGTTTAGCCATGTCAGAGATCCCTTGCTACCTTTGCAAGGGCAGCATATGCTGCCTCCCCAGGCCCTTGCCTGTAGCTCTGTGGCCCTTAACTTTTAGAGACTATAGTTTCATTTAAATTTAGCCTTAGCTATCCTCACCTCCCACCAGGTTCCATTATGTGCACCCCCTATATAAGTCATATACACTGGGAGAGTTCCCTGCAGGTCTTTGAGCAAGGGCAGAGTTCCCTTCAAAAAATGAGAAGGATGGTGTGTTCTGCTGAAATCTACGAGGTCCTGTCAGCTTTATGCCTGCCAATTTGCACTGCTTTAAAAGACATCACCATAAATTTTCATGCCAAAATTCAATCTTGTCCGTAAAGTCTTTGCCAGGCTGGACAGTTTTAATCTAACTAGACAATCATATATTCTTCCCTCATTGGATGGCCCTTTGAACTTCATAACCCTTGGTACATCCCAGTCAGCTCTCTGATGGGAACTTGGTGTGGACCCAGATCACGGCTTGTAGGTTTTGGATCCCCCCATACCCACTAAGAAAATCACTCAAGTGTAAGAATGTTCCTACAAAGATCTGCAATGTAGAAGACCACAGTAAACCCCAGCCACACATAGGCCTGTTGTACATGGCTTGCCAGACACACAGTAGCCATTTCTTCCCTTGAATGGGGCCTATATTTGGTGTGTGTCCTTGTTCTTTATGCTGCTCCCTGAACTACTAGATGTGCCTTCTGTATGCTCACTCTTTTGTGCCTTGCTATCTCTAAAATAAACCTGTCTCTTCAAATCAGGAAATTTTTGGCTAGGCCAAAGCACATACATACATACATACCTGCATACATACATACATACATACATACATACATACATACATACATACATACACACATACATACATAGACAAAAAACAAATCAAAAAAAGCAAGGCAATGATGGTGATCAGAGAAAGCAAATAGGACCAGCTGACTTCCAGCTCCATAATTTTCAGCATTTTCCTCATGTTATAATTTTACATATAAAAGTCCCCCCACGGGCTTACATGTTTGAACAGTTTATCCCAGGGTAGCAGTCCTGTGCTGGGAGGTGGGAGAATCTTTGGGAAGCAAGCCTAGGTGGTGAAAGTGGATCTGGGCGGGCAAACTTGGATCTTTACAGCCCAGACCCCACCCCCCACTTCCGGTTCCGTCATTTCCTGTTCAGCTGGGGCGTGAAGGCTTAAGGAGCCATACACTGCGGTACCTTCTCCACCATAGTGAATGCTATCCGTTCAAACTGTAAGCCAAAATGAAATTCTATGTGATTGCTTCTTGTCATGTATTTGGTCACACAAGTACGAAAGGAAACTCAACACACTGTGCTCCCGCCGGTGTTCTTAGGTGCGCCCAATGAGCTTCTTGGTTCTCACAGTGACCTTGTAAGGTTATTGATATTTGGGCTCCTTCATCCTATGTTCAAAAGTCCAATAGTCTGTGCATCCGGAACTCTGGGGACGATTCTCAGTAAATACTCAAGAAAAGAGAATCTTCAAAGCATTCCTAGTTATCGCCTGTTAGGATGGGTATCTGGGGAAGCGAGGTAGAGACACCAGCGTGGCCCAGCCTCAGATTGGCGAACGTTTTCATATTTTCCCATATAGCCTGTAAATTGGGCTGTGTGTGATCCCAGAGTTGTCGGGTTGAAAACAGCTGTTAATCATACGGCCTATCTTTTAGTGTGCTTTGATGCTTATGAAACATAGCTGACTTTAAATAGCATGCACACACAATATACCTAGTGCGGGAAAACTTTTTATTTAGTCGATAGAAATATTTAAATCACTATCACATTCGTGCTTTATGTCAACCTGACAATAGCTAGTCCTCTGAGAGGAGAGCGGCTTAATTGAGAACATACCTTCACAAGGTTGAGCTGCAGGCAAGCCTGTAGGGCATTTTATTAATAATTGAGGGGAGATGATCCAACCCATGATGGATGGTACCATGCCTGGACTGGTGGTGCTGGGTTCTCTAAGCAGAATAAATAAGCCACGGGGATCAAGACATTGCACAGTACTCCTCCATGGCCTCTGATCCAGCTCTTGTCTCTAGGTTCCTGCCCAGTTTGAAGTTCCTGCCTTGGCTCTTGTCCATGGTCTGGGACTTGGGATATTTAACCCAAAATAAACCCTTTCCTCTCCAAGTTGTTCTGGTCATGGTGTTTCACTGCAGCAAGAGAAACTAAGACAGACCTTAATTTACATTTGTTTTTAAGTAAACAAACTGATTCAAGCACTTGAAGAGCTTCTCATAACCTGTCAAGTGCTTGCCTTGAACAAATCCGTCTTGTTTCATTGAACATTGCTGACCTCTTCCAAATAATACAGATGAAAGACTGGAGGAGCTTTGGCGTGGATCGCATGTTCTGGGTAAAGGAAAGGGGCAAGTATCAATCATGTGAGATATAATCTAGAGCTTATGTCCCATAGATAGGTTGGTGTGGTCATTTATAGTCTGAAAAGTCAAGACCGAAGGTATGGGGCCATTGGGGCTATGTATAGATTTCCTTCTACAGGTCGTTAGCTTTTAGGATCATACTAAGGTCTTGGGTTGATATACCCTCCATAGCCTGGTCCCTGACCACTACACATTTCCTCTTTCCTCCTTTCTAATCCCCACACCCCAGGGTCCACTTTATTAATATCGTAGAACTTGTGGAAACACTACCCTTAGAGAGAACACCCCAGGACTGCCAATCCTTCCTGTCCACCCACTCTCCTATCACAGACACATGACTCCATCACGATTCACTTTGTATCTTAGATCTACATTTAGATAGAACCCTGGGACTGTGTCTATCAATCATTAGCCCGTTTTAGAATCTCTCGCCTTCCCAGCAACTCTTTTCTTAAAGGCAAACCTGGCGTTTAAACTTTAATCCCTGTTTATAGGACCGTGCACAGTGAATGAAAACAAATTCAGTTGTGAACAAATGCATAAGTTCGCAAGTGGCTCAAGGGGACCTGAAGCTTACAACAAATACAGGCTCCTAGGTGTCACCTAGCGTCTGCGTTCCACAGAGATCTCCAGTCGCACATTAGTTTGAGAAGTAGTGACTCTGCTCCCCTGACCTTTCGCTGCTATAAATATCTGAGGATTGATTATCTACAGCTTTGGGTTTGGCAATTATTAATGTGTTTGCCCGGCTTTGTGCTTAACTGATGCATGCAGTGAATAGGGGTGTGTGTGTGTGTGTGTGTGTGTGTGTGTGTGTGTGTGTGTGTGTTTCACACAGTCTGGTTCTTACCTCGTCCTAGAAGTCCATGCAGGGACTGAAGCAATCCCTTTCTCAGGACCTGGCGCCTGCATGTCCTCAGGGTAGGTGGTTGAATAAATGTATGCAAAAGTCAAGGGGTTACTGAAGTAAAGCAGATTCTTTAATACTATTGTATGCGTGTCTCTGCAGTAGAACAGTCAGTGTTCAAATAAAACCCAAGGCTACTGGAGGAGAATAATAATAATAATAATAATAACAACAACAACAACAACAACAAGAGGAGGAGGGAGAGGAGGAGGAAGAGGAGGGGGGAAAGGAGGAAGAGGAGGAAAAGGAGGAAGAGGAGGGAGAGGAGAGGGAGAGGAGGGAGGAGGAGGAGGAGAAGGAGGGAGAGGAGAGAAGAGGGAGAGGAGGAGGGAGAGGAAGAGGAGGAAGACGGAGAGGAGGAGGGAGAGGAAGAGGAGGAAGACGGAGAGGAGGAGGAAGAGGAGGAAGAGGAGGAGGAGGGAAAGGAGAGGGAGGAAGAGGAGGGAGAGGAGGAAGAGGAGGGAGAGGAAGAGGAAGAGGAAGAGGAAGAGGAAGAAGAAGAAGAAGAAGAAGAAGAAGAAGAAGAAGAAGAAGAAGAAGAAGAAGAAGAAGAAGAAGAAGAAGAAGAAGAAGGAGACCTTGCCTCTAGTAGGAATCAAATAAAAGGAGATTCTCCTAAACCTAGTCATAGCTCTCCCCAAGTTGGGTGTCAAGTCCCACTGCTGTCCTTGAAGGAACAAGTGGTACTTCCTAAAGACCAAACTCACTGATTGACATCTGTTTAAGCTTCCCTCCCCCCATCTTAAATGTCTAGATATTGAGATTGCTGTTCTCAAACACTCGCACTACTCCTTTGGCTGTCTTAGTAGAGTCTGGCCCGTCTCATTTCCTTCCACATCCTAGTTGTTCGCACTTTGTGACTCACTGGGGTCACTCACCAGTGAGGAATAAAGATGACTGGTAGTTTGCCGTCCACTGCATTGAATATCCTGCTTCATATACACCTACCCACTGACTCACAAGGGCCAAGAGAAGCGAATGAAAGAGGCAGGCTGTGTCTTTACCTCCCTGAGGAGTATTTTATAGGAAGATACAATCAGCTATTAGAATAGTGCACAAAGGAGATATTAGAGGAGAGAAACAGATACTGATGAGAATAATAAAACCTCACATACATATTAAGTGAGAATTAATTGTGGTGTTAGAAATTAATCAACCCATCTCACTTGTGTCAGGGAAGCACTAGATATATTCTGTTTCATTTATCCGGAAAACAAACAAACAAACAAACAAACAAACAAAACCAGGTATGCCTTTCTATGGCCTTTACTTTGTCACCAGCCCACACTTGGCCAGTATTCCATCACAGCACTCCCTCATTCACTACACTGAGTATCCTGCTTCATGTAAGCCTGCCCACCAACTCATAAGGGCCAAGAGAAGCAAATGAAAGAGGCAGGCTGTGTCTTTACCTCCCCGGAGAGTATTTTATAGGAAGATACAGTGATGGATCTGTCCATCCAAAGCACCATGGGAGTGTGCCCACACTCGAATCTAGCAAAACAGTCCTGCCTCTTTTTTTTCTTTTCTTTTTTTCGGAGCTGGGGACCGAACCCAGGGCCTTGTGCTTCCTAGGCAAGCGCTCTACCACTGAGCTAAATCCCCAACCCCACAGTCCTCCCTCTTGATGAGATTGTTTGCTTGTGGCCTCAGATGCATCCCTAGAGGCGAGACAAAGTGAAGATAAATACTAGGGTCTGGAGTGCAGGTTAGCATGGCTTTGACCAGGCATTGCTACATTGCCTTAACCGGTCTCTGCATAATTCTATTTAAATTATTTTATAAGCTATTCAGGGGTATAAAAACATTTCTATTGAAGTATTAAAGTCAGTCAGGGTCTGTGGTGAACATCTAAATGGTAGGAGGATAAGCATACACCTCACAGGACTCGCTTCATCCAGAATTCTGTGTCATGTGTGGACACACCAAGAGGTGATGAGTTCATGTTAGGCAGCCAAGATTCCGATATTCCAGCCTGGGAGAACACAAGTCATTTCTCCCTGTATTTCATGAGCACAAGATGATGGGACAAGCAACCATAACTCTGCAGTCAGTGCTTCCATTGTAGCAAACCAGGAGCTGCAAAATGATATTTACATAAGCAAGTGCAGATATCCTCAAATAAACATCATTTAAAAGTGGGCGGTGGGCACACAGTCCCACAAGACCCAGAGGAAGCCCTACTCCCAGGTGCTCTAACACGCCCAGGATCAGAGGTGAGGAGGCCATAACAACTGCCCCAACACCTGGAGTAAATGGGAAACCTAGGATCCAGGGATGCAGAAGCCTCTGCCCAGCCAGTGGCACGGGTTTCCTTCCAATCTGAACCAGTGCCCTGAGCAGGTCTTGGGCACTGGCTCTGCACCCACTCCTACAACACCCAGAGGAAGCCCCACTCCCAGAGGCTCTAACACACCCAGAATCAGAGGTCATCAAAATGCACAGGATCACAGAGGAAGCTTGACTCCCAGGAAATCAGACACAACCAGGAACAATGGACCGCTACCACACTCAAGATCATAGTTGAGGCCACAACATCTTTCCCAACATCCACCATAACTGGAACCCCCACAGGAACCAGGGAAATCCAAACCCCACCAGCCAGAGGCACTGGTTCCTTTCAACATTCACCTGTGCCCAGAGCAAACCCAGGGCTTTGGCTCCCCACCCACTCCTGCAGATCCCTGAGAAAGCTTGACTCTGAGGAGCTCTGACACAACAGGATGTCAGGAGCTTGGTCACACCAGGATTTTAGGATCCCAGAGGTAGCTAAACTCCCAGGAGCTCTGACACACCCAGGATCACAGGATCCCAGAATCATAGGGTCACAGAGACAGCTGGACTCTGAGGAGTTCTGACACAATCAGGATCACAAGAGGGACAGGCTCTAGTCAGAGACAGCAAGGGCAGATAGTACTAGAGATAACCAGATGGTGAGAGACAACTACAAGAACATAAACAACAGAAACTAAGGCTACTTGGCATCATCAGAACCCAATTCTCCCACTACAGCAAGTCCTGGATACCCCATCACATGTGAAAAGCAAGAATCAGAGTTAAAATCACATCTTATGATGATGATAGAGGACTTTAGGAAAGACCCAAATAACTCCCTTAAAGAAATACAGGAGAACACAGGTAAACATTTAGAAGCCCTCAAAGAAGAAACACAAAAATCCCTTAAAGAATTACAGGAAAACACAACCAAACAGGTGAAGAAATTGAACAAAACCATCCAGGATTTTAAAATGTTTCCAGTTTTAGAAATAATAAAGAAATCACAAAAGGAGACAACCCTGGAGATAGAAAAACTAGGAAAGAGACCAGGAGTCATAGATGCAAGCATCACCAACAGACTACAAGAAATAGAGGAGAGAATCTCAGGGGTAGAAGATACCATAGAAAGAATTGACACAACAGTCAAAATACATAGTGCCAAAACCTCCTAACCCCAAACACCCAGAAATTCCAGGACACAATGAGAAGATCAAAGCTAAGGATAATAGTTATAGAAGAGAGTGAAGATTCCCAACTTAAAGGGCCAGTAAATATCTTCAACAAAATTATAGAAGAAAACTTCCCTAACCTAAAGAATGAGATGCCCATGAACATACAAGAAGGCTACAGAACTCCAAATAGACTGAACCAGAAAAGGAACACCTTCCATCACACTATAATCAAAACACCAAATGCAAAAAAAAAAAGAAAAAAACAAAACCAAAGGATATTAAAAGCAGTAAGGGGAAAAGGTCAAGTAACATGTAATCAGAATTACACCAGACTTCTCAACAGAGACTATGAAAGCCAGAAGATCTTGGGTATATGTCATACAGACCCTAAGAGAACACAAATGCCAGCCCAGGTTACCCAGCAAAACTCTCAATTAACATAAATGAAGAAACCAAGATATTCCATGACAAAACCAAATTTATGCAATATCTTCACACATATCCAGCCCTACAAAGGATAATAGATGGAAACCTCCAACACAAGAAGGGAAGCTTAACCCTAGAAAAAAACAAGAAAGTAATCTTTCAACAAGCCCAAAAGAAGGTAGCCACACAAACATAATTCCACCTCTAACAACAAAAATAACAGGAAGCACAGTCACTTTTCCTTAATATCTCTTAATATCGATGGACTCAATTCCCCAATAAAAAGACATAGACTAACTGACTTGATACATAAACAGGACCCAGCATTTTGCTGCATACAGGAAACACACCTCAGTGACAAAGACACTACCTCAGAGTAAAAAGCTGGAAATTTTTCCAAGCAAATAGCCCCAAAAACCAAGCTGGAGTAGCCATTCTAATGTCAAATAAAATTGACTTTCCACCAAAAGTTATCAAAAAAGATAAGGAAATACACTTCATACTCATTAAAGGAAAAATCTACTAAGATGAACTCTTAACTCTGAACATCTATGTTCCAAGTGCAAGGGCACCCACATTCATTAAAGAAGCTTTACTAAAGCTCAAAGCACACATTGCACCTCACACAATAATAATGGGAGACATCTACACCCCACTCTCATCAATGGATAGATCATGGAACCAGAAACTAAATAGAGACACAGTGAAAGTAACAGAAGTTATGAACCAAATGGATTTAACAGTTATCTATAGAACACTTCACCCTAAAACCAAAGAATATACTTTCTTCTCAGCACCTTATGGTACCTTCTCCAAAATTGACCATATAATTGGTCACAAAACAGGCCTCAACAGATACAAGAAGATTGAAATAATCTCATGCGTCCTATCAGATCACCATGGACTAAGGCTGGTCTTCAATAACAACAATAAATGACAGAAAGACCACATATATATGGAAGTTGAACAACACTCTATTCAATGATAACTTGGTCAAGGAAGAAGTAAAGAAAGAAATTAAAGACTTTTTAGAATTTAATGAAAGTGAAGGCACAACATACCCAAACTTATGGTACACAATGAAAACAGTGCTATGAGGAAAACTCATAGCTCTGAATGCCTCCAAAAAGAAACTGGAGAGAGCATACATTAGCAGCTTGACAGCACACCTCAAAGCTCTAGAACACAAAGAAGCAAATATACCCAAGAGGAGTAAAAGGCAGGAAATAATCGAACTCAGGGCTGAAATCAACCAACCAGGGAGTAAAACTAAACAAAGAATCAACAAAACCAGGAGCTGTTTCTCTGAGAAAGTCAACAAGATAGATAATCCTTTAGCCAGACTAACTAGAGGGCACAATATCAAAAATTAACAAAATCAGAATGAAAAGGAAGACATAGCAACAGAAACTGAGGAAATTAAAAAAATCATCAGATCCTACTACACAAGCCTATATTCAACAAAACTGGAAAATGTGGAGGAAATGAACAATTTTCTAGACAGATACAAGGTAAGCAAAGTTAAATCAGGATCATATAAACCATCTAAACAGTCCCATAACCCCTAAAGAAATAGAAGCAGCCATTAAAAATCTCCCAACCAGGGGGCTGGGGATTTAGCTCAGTGGTAGAGCCCTTACCTAGGAAGCGCAAGGCCCTGGGTTTGGTCTCCAGCTCCGAAAAAAAAAAAGTCTCCCAACTAAAAAAAAGTCCAGGACCAGATGGGTTTAGTGCAGAATTCTATCAGACCTTCAAAGAAGACCTAATATCATTATTCTTCAAACTATTCCACAAAACAGAAACAGAGGAAACACTACCCAATTCATTGTATGAGGTCATACTTATGATTATACCTAAACCACACAAAGACCCAACATAGAAAGAGACCTTCAGACCAATTTCCTTTATGAATATCAATGCAAAAATACTCAATAAAATTCTCACAAACCAAATCCAAGAACACATCAAAATGATCATCCATTATGATCAAGTAGGCTTCATCCCAGGTATGCAGGGATGGTTCAAAATATGTAAAATCAACATAATCTACTATGTAAACAAACTCAAAGATAAAAACCACATGATCATTTCATTAGATGATGTGAAAGCATTTGACAAAATTCAACACCCCTTCATGATAAAAGTCCTGAAAAGAATAGGAATTCAAGGCCCATACCTTAAAAGATCAGGAATTCAAGGCCCATAGTAAAAGCAATATACAGCAAACCAGCAGCCAACATCAACCTAAATGGAGAGAAACTTGAAGTAATCCCACTAAAATCAGGGACTAGACAACACTGTCCACTGTCTCCCTATCTAGTCAATATAGTACTCAAAGTCCTAGACAGATCAATTAGACAACAAACGGAGGTCAAAGGATACAAATTGGAAAGGAAAGGAAGTCAAAATATCACTATTTGTAGATGATATGATAGTGTACTTAAGTGACTCTAAATATTCAAATAGAGAGCTCCTAAACCTGACCTGATAAACGACTTCAGCAAAGTGGTTGGATATAAAATTTACTCAAACAAATCAGTAGCCTTCCTCTAATCAAAGGATAAATAGGCTGAGAAAGAAATTAAGGAAATGACACCCTTCACAATAGTCACAAGTAACATAAAATACCTCAATGTGACTCTAACCAAGCAAGTGAAAGATCTGTGTGACAAGAACTTCAAGTCTCTGAAGAAGAAATTGAAGAAGACCTAAGAAGATGGAAAGATCTTCCATGCTTATGGATTGGCAGAATCCATATAGTAAAAAATGGCCACTTTGCCAAAAGCAAACTACAGATTCAATGCAATCCCCATCAAAATTCTGACTCAATTCTTCATAGAGTCAGAAAGAACAATTTGCAAATTCATTTGGAATAAAAATAAGCCCAGGATCTCGAAAACTATCCTCAACAATAAAAGAACTTCTGGGGGAATCACTCCCCCTAACCTCAAGCTGTATTACAGAGCAATAGTGATAAAAACTGCATGGTATTGGTACAGAGACAGGCAGGTAGATTAATGGAATAGAATTGAGGACCTAGAAACGAACCCACACACATATGGTCACTTGATCTTTGACAAAGAAGCTAAAACAATCCAGTGGAAAAAGACAGCATTTTCAACAAATGGTGTCGGTTCAACTGGAGGTCAGCATGTAGAAGAATGTAGATCAATCCATTCTTATCACCATGTACAAAGCTCAAATCCAAGTGGATCAAGGACCTCCGCATCAAACCAGAAGAAGAGAAAGTGGAGAAGAGCCTCAAATACATGGGCACAGGGGAAAATTTCCTGAGCAGAACACCAATGGCTTATGCTCTAAGATCAACAATAGATCAATGGGACCTCATAAAATTGAAAAGCTTCTGTAAGGCAAAGGACACTGTCAATAGGACAAATGGCAACCAAAAGGTTGGGAAAAGATCTTTACCAATCCTATATCCTATAGAGGACTAATATCTAATATGTACAAAGAATTGAAGAATTAGATTCCAGAGAATCAAATAACCCTATTAAAATGGGGTACAGAGCTAAACAAAGAATTCTGAACTGAGGAATATAGAATGGCTGAGAAGTACCTAAAGAAATGTTCAACATCCTTAGTCATCAGGGAAATGCAAATCAAAACAACCCTGAGATTCCACCTCACACCAGTCAGAATGGCTAAGATAAAAAAACTCAAGTGACAGCAGATGCTGGAGAGGATGTGGAGAAAGAGGAACACTCCTCTATTGTTGGTGGGATTGCATGCTTGTGTAGCCACTCTGGAAATCTGTCTGGAGGTTTCTCAGAAAAATTGGACATAGTATTACCCGAAGACCCAACTATACCACTCCTGGGCATATGCCCAAAAGATGCTCCAACATATAACAAAGACACATGCTCTACTATGTTCATAGTACCCTTATTCATAATAGCCAGAAGCTAGAAAGAATCCAGATGTCCTTCAGCAGAACATATAGAAAACGTGGTACATTTACACAATGGAGTTCTACTCAGCTATTAAAAGCAATGACTTCACGAAATTCTTAGGCAAATGGATGGAACTAGAAATTATCATCCTGAGTGGGGAAACCCAATCATGAAAGAATACACATGGTAAGTGGATATTAGCCCAAAATCTCAGAATACCTAAGATACAATTTATAGACCACATGAAGCTCAAGAAGAAGAAAGATCAAAGTGTGGATGCTTCAGTCCTTCTTAGAAGTAGAAACAAAATACTCACAGGAGGAAATATGGAGACAGTGTGGAGCAGAAACTGAAGGAAAGGTCATCCAGAGACTGCCACACATGGGGATCTATCTCACATGCAGTCACCAAACCCAGTCACTCTTGGGATTGCCAAGAGGTGCATGCTGACAGGAGCCTGATATAGCTGTCACCTGAGAGGCTCTGCCAGAGCCTGACAAATACAGAGGTGGATGCTCACAGCCAACAATTGGACTGAAAATGAGGTCCCCAGTGGAGGAGTTAGAGAAATGACTGAGGTAGCTGAGGGGGTTTGCAACCCCATAGGAAGAGCAACAATATCGACGAACCAGACACCCCAGAGGCCCCAGGGACTAAACCACCAACCAAAGAGTACACATGGAGGGACCCATGGCTCTAGCCACATTTGTAGCAGAGGATGGCCTTGTTGACCATCAATGGGAGAAGAGGCCCTTGGTCCTGTTAAGGCTAGATGCCTCTGTAGGGGAATGCCGGTGTAGGGAGGAGGGAGGGAATGGCTGGGTGAGAGTGGGAGCACTCTCATAAAAGCAGGGAGAGGGAGGATGGGATGGGAGTTTCCAGAGGGGTTGGCAAGTAGATAATGATTTGTGGTTCTCTAGTAAGATGTAATATCCTAAGCTTGTGTCCATACTGTAGTATTAAAAGGGGAAATATAGAGATCATCTAATCACCAGTAGTTTATATGAATGAAATTATGAATTATATCTGCTTTTTCCAGCTGAGGAAAGAAAGCTTGGGTGCGTGAAGTTATGGGAGAATTACATCTGCTTTTTCCAGTGAGGAAAGATCACTGGGCTGAGTTGCAGAGCCAAGTTCAAATCCAGATACATCTACTTCAGCATCCCCTCAAGACTACGGAACCGTGACAGGAAGTTCCTGGTTTCATAAAAACCAGGCAACAGATCTTCAGGATCTGAGAACATGGGCTTGGGAAGGAGGACCATTACTATGGTTGTTAGTCCTTCATCTCATGAGATTTAAAGACAGACGTGTGATGGCAATTAGATTTACAAGAGTCTAGACTTTTGACTACACAGGCAAGATTATTAAATGTTCCTCCTTAGCTCGATAACACTGGGCATTGCTTAAAATTTTTTCTATCTGCAAAATTGAGGATACAAGAATATACCTACACTACATATTTGCATGTGCCATAAGAGAGCATTTATCCATTTGTGTAACTGACCCCAGGCCAGACACAAGATTCAGAGTAAAATCCACAGGCCTAGTCTCTGGTCTCCTAGAGCTCATCCTTGGTAGGCACGTGGAGCTTCAATCCGAGCTTGAGTGAGGTAAATGTTTTCTGGCTTATCAATCACACGGTCAACTTTAGTTATGGAAGTAGATGGGCCAATAAAAAGCCCAGGTTAGAAATATATATATTAGTTTTTGGCTACTGACTTTTATTTAAGTAGTACAACATCCCAGTCACATTCAGAGATGTTCCCAGGAGGTGTTCACCCTCTGTGCTTTTATAAAACCAAGTTCAAAATGGCATGCTTTTTAAAGAGAGAGGGGAAGGGGGAGAAAGGGAAGGGGTGGGAGGAGGGGGAGGGAGAGGGAGAAAGGAAGGAGAGGAGGAAGAAGAGGAAGAGGAAGAGGAAGAGGAAAAGGAAGATGAGAAACCACAAACCAGGTACAGCAAATTCAGCAAAGACTCAGAAAAAAGAATGTAACCAAAACTTCCTAGTTGGTTTCTAAGGTTGTTTTGATTATTTTTTTCATTCATATGGCATTGCTTTATAAAAAAAATTACAGAGATAAGTGGGTTAAAAAACAACTTGACTCAATGTGTTCACCTCTAAATTATACTTCAGCTAAGTCACAAAGTTACTTATTGATTCTCAATATCCCATGACACCTTCATGTATCCAATTTATCTGGAGTAAATAGACATTAGGAACACATCATGCCTCCCTAATTGTATATGAATAAGTCTCTTCCTGTCGAGTTTCCACTGTACTGTGGAAAGTTTAATAAGATGTAAAGATTTATAGTCTAGTGTGGGTTTTTTTTCCTTATTAGAACGACATGACTCTCCCTTTTAAACAAAAGCGCTCAGTGCCCAGATGCTGGTCAGTCTGCAGGCTCATCTCCCAAGTCAGTCATCTGACTGTGGTTTTTTTATGCCCTGTGCACAAAGGGGACATTTAGTGCGAAGGCACTAATGGAAACCAGAGGCTGTTGTCAAGTTGTCTGCCATTGTGTTCATATTTATAACCGCCACAGCTGTCTGAGGCTCAAATTAGCATCTTTGAAATAAAGCACGGATCTAGAGGCATTTAAAAGAGAACAAAAGTTGACGTGGAGATCTTTGGCTGGATAGCCTTGAAAATAAAAGTCTCTTCAGAAACCTAGGCTCTGCTGGGGTTGTGTGGCTCACTCGTTGTTTGTTAGGGTTTTGCTTCTGTGCTTGTTTGTTTTCAAATAGCGTGGTTGGGTAACTTAATAAAGCTCCTGTCTCTTGTTGCCTGCCCGTGGATCCCATTCCTCTAACTGGGTCACCTTGACTGGCCTCAGTGGGAGAGAATGAACCCAGTCCTGCAGTGACTTGATGTGCCAGGGTGAGTTGGGACCCAGAGGGGACCTCACCCTTCTCAGAGGGCAAGGAAAGGGGTGTTTGATCAGGATGTGAAGTGAATAAGTTAATTAATGGAAAAATAAACCTCCGGTTTTATTTAACTGACTATTCTGAACTCTGCATTCCACAGACACATCAATTAATATACACACACTCATATGAATTCATAGAACTCATTGTAACTCAGACGCAGATGAGCCCTTTCTCTGGAATATGTTTATTCACCCAGGGGTCCCCAAACCCAAGAGTTTGATTCTTGGGTGCTTCAACTGGCCGTGGGAAGAATAACCACTTCCTGTGAAGACAACTGTTGAGGTCAGCAGTCAATGCCTGGGGAGCAAGCACATCAGTGAACCTGTCATGTAGAAGCGAAGGACCAGCCCTCCTCCACGGCGTTTCTCCAAATCCTTGTTACTGCAGAAAACAAGTCTGTCACGGGAGTCAGGGAAGCCTGAATGTTGACACAGATGAGCTGGCAGTGAGTCAGTCACTGTGCCAACCGCCCCAGGGGCCTGACAGCAGGCATTTCAAGCGATGCTACACAGATCCTTCAGCTGGGTTCCTGGGATTTGCATGGGGAAAACTCTCTGTGTTCGGCTTCCAAGATGCGCTTCTCGGATTGCACAGTTGTGAGGCACAGCCAGATACCTGGAGCAGAGGAATTTATTTACCAAATGCGAGGGGACAGTTGAATGTTTTATTCAAATGGTGAGTTCTTTCATGCCCTCGGAGAATCTCAACCTAATATGTTGAAGTCCAAAGCCATTAAGGAGATGAGTGTTCGATGATGTTCTGTTGTTCCCCTGGATTTTGTAGAAAAAACCCAGATGCACTAGTGAGAAGTCAAAAGGCCTGGGTTCTAATATTAGTTTTGTTATCATTGTCCATATCTATGTCACTGGGTATTAAAGCAGAGAGTGGATGATATAAAGGAACATTGTGACATTTTTCAAGTAATGACCTACCTGATAGACACACACAACACGGAATTTGCCCCCATGTGCCGAGTCTAGACATTTCTGCCATCGAACTGTGAGAACCGTGCTGTGTGGCAAATACATGACCACAGCGTACGTAAGAGATGAAGAAATTGGGGGGTTGGGGATTTAGCTCAGCGGTAGAGCACTTGCCTATCGAGCGCAAGGCCCTGGGTTCGGTCCCCAGCTCCGAAAAAAAGAAAAAAAAAAGAGATGAAGAAAATGGGCGTCAATATTATGTAACTTCCCTCAGAATGTTCAGATATGCCATGGAAAGCAAAGATTCAAATTCAAACCTTTTCTGTCCAAATCGAGATCTCAGGCTCCCATGGCAAGCCACTTTCCCATTGATAATTTAGAGGCCACCAAACCAGACTAACATAAAATGCTAAGCTTGCAGGTCAGCCAAATGGCTTCCTCACACAGCACGTCTCAGCCTTTAAAGGAAATTTCTCCTGATTTCTTGAAGCCTGAAGGGACCCTGCTAATACAAAGCTGGTCAGCAGAACAAGAGGAGGGCAGTTCCGCCCCTGTATAACAGAGGAGACAGTGCAGGAGTGACTACTGCCGCAGAGGTCACTTAGCCTTGACTCCTCACAGGAAAGTGAAGGAGGTACGGATTGTATGAAGTTTGTCAGGCAGTGGTGGTGCACACCTTTAATCCCAGCACTTGGGAGGCAGAGGCAGGCTGATCTTTGTGAGTGCAAGGCCAGCATGGTACACAGAGTGGATTCCATAACAGCCAGGGCTATGCAGACAAATCCTGTCTTGAAAACCAAAAACCAAACAAAATTAAAAAGTCTCATTGGATACAAGGCCAAGTATTTCTAGAGGCTTGGGCACAGGAAATGTCTAACTCTTAAGTAAAGACAATATAGTTGCGTCCTGAAAGACCCACAGAGGTGCAATTCAGACTTAACTTCCCGTTTTCTATGCCTTCTATTAGCCTTCCTGCCTATTCCAATGGACAACAATATTTTAGATCCACGCACAGGGCCGTGGAGTAACGTAATCCGAATATTACTGTGTAATAGCATGGTTCAGTCTCAGAAAGCAGCTTTCCCGGGCCTTTTGTATTTAATGAGCAGGTGGATGCCCTTATACAAGAGAGAGAAGGAGAGGGAGAGGGAGAGGGAGAGGGAGAGGGAGAGGGAGAGGGAGAGAGAGAGAGAGAGAGAGAGAGAGAGAGAGAGAGAGAGAGAGAGAGAGAGGTGGGGGGGACAGACAAAAGGCAGAGACAAAAATGCAGAGAAAGAGACAGACAGAAAGACAAATACAGAGAGAGTCAGAGACACAGGATAGAGGCAGAGACAACAAACATATTAAATATTAAACATAGTAAATACCTACTCTATAGCTTCCACTGGAGTCTTTCAAAGATGTATACGTTAGGGCTGGGAAATCAACTAACCCAAGCTCAGAATCAATTTGGAAGCAGGTGTACTATGTCCCCAAGATCTCCTTCTATTTCTCAAGTCTCGGCTTCCTCTCTCGGGATGCTGCTGTCACTTCAGAATAGGTATCTGAAGTTGCTGGTTACCCAACAGCATGAGGCCCCCGGGAGAAGCCCTACCTCTCAGCGGTTGGCTTGGCATGATGTCAGGAAGAGAAAACCTTCTTTGGCGGTGACTCCTTTACTCATAATAACAACCTCACTGCAGAGCCAGAATCCTCTGGTATTGCCGTGATCCCCAGGAAGTCTGTGGAACACTCTTTCATAGTCTCACACCTCCCAGACACCTTCAGTCTCACACTTGCCCATGAGAACTCTGGACTCCTAGCTCTAGAGAGAAGCTGCAAGACGGTAAAGTAAGACCAATTAGTTTAGAAACCGAATTTGTGTGTTTAGGTTGGAAATAAATCAAAGCTCTGGGTCCCATTTCTCCTTTCCTGTGCCTCCTGCATCCTCCCTTAAATATGAAAGCCAAGTCCAAAGTACCCTGGATGAGTAACTGCAGTGAAACTTTCCCAGTGTTGCAGAAGATGGTGTGAGCACTGGGAAGGATAAGGGGACCTCACAGCAACCAGGTTCTGGAGGCAGGGGCATTATCTGGAGTGAGAACTTGAACCAATGTCCAGCTTCTGCCTGGGGAGGGTCCTGGGAAAGGCAGGAATGGAGTAGTGTTGATTCAATAATGACTCAGAGGCCGTAGTGGGTGCAAGCTGTCGGTTCAAGGGCTCTCTCCTTGCCTGAGAGGATTCTCATCATTCTTCCTTTTCCTTTTGCCTCCTCCCAACAGATAGCCTGGACCCAGTCTTTTATTGACTAGAACTACACCATCAAGGCTTCCATCATCGCTAATAATTTTTTTTAGAAATTCTTAAATTTACATACATTCTATGAATCCTGGGATCGTGAGTCCTAACCCCCACTTCCTTAAAGTAAAAACCAAACTCAAGGCAAAAACACGTTTCCTTATATCTTTACAGAGCCTGTCCTTCCAGGGTGGCTGGGCACAGCTCTTGCGGTTTCCTGGTAGAGCAGACAGCAGTCTTTAGTAACTGTTTTCATGCATGAGCAGAAAGGTGGCAGACTACTAGGGTTAAAATGATTCCTTACAAAGTTTTAAAATCCATGCAAGTAAAGCAGCTAGGTCTCTCTAATATCTCTCTGGGCACTGTCAACGCCAATCCTTCGAGTAGCCAGGAGAACGAAGCACTAACTTTTCTTTTTTTTTTTTTCTTTTTTTCGGAGCTGGGGACTGAACCCATGGCAAGCGCCCTACCACTGAGCTAAATCCCCAACTCCAGCACTAACTTTTTATCTGCTTCTACTTCACCTCTTAACTCTCTAGTCTTTGTTTCCTCATCCTAGTGATTCCGTGGCCTCGTACACTCTCCCTCTTGTCCTGTTTATTTCTAGATCACAAGCCAATCTCCTGTCAAATAAACCCATCTATCATTTCTTGTATTTTATACATTTCATTTCCCATCTGTCTTTTCTTCCCGAGGCCACTTTCACTCTCTATCCTTGATGTCCCCAAGTTCACCCTGGCTAATTCGTTAATTAATGCAGCAGCCATTGGACTGGAGGTTATGTGTGTCTCCTCACGATCCCACATTCGAGGCCAAGTCTCGAAATGAACTATTTCTACAAAGAACTATGTAGGCTTGTATGGCCATTGTGTTCTGGTGTCCAGATCCTTTCGAATGGCCCAAAAGGCCAAGTGGAAGGCCTGTTCCTCGTCCCCCTCAGCCTCATGACCACTCCATCCCTCATTCCTGAAAAGCTGTGTGTTTTGTTCACTATGGAGTGATTAGCTCTGAGTGATGGGAGACTATACTGCTCAGAAAGAAGGATTGAAAGTAAAGTGGAAGAGACAACAGGTCAGCTTCAGGCCAACAGCAGCCATCAGCACACGCAGGGAACAACAACCTGGTGATGACGGCCGACAATCCTTGGTCCAACCCAGGCACATCAAGCCATTTACATTGGGGCACATTTGTCACATTGTCATTTACAAAGTTTATACTTGAGATCTATACTATTAGAAGAAAGAAAGAATTGGACAAGCAAAAGCATACATATATGACACTCCCAGGAGTGCACACTCACACAGACAGACACACATACCCGTTAGTTCTTTTTAACCAAAAAATTATAATTTTTTGTATCAGGCTGACCCTATGGCTATCGCATAGTGCAATCCAAAGATACATCTGCACAGCTCTGAGTTCACAGAGCTCCACTCCTTTTCTGCACAGGAATCCTATCAGCTGGTGGGCAGTAGGTTTTCCAATGAAGTTGAGAAGTTCTGGAAAGGGCTCCTGGCCTTGACTCCCTCTCTCTTCGCACTGACATCCAGAGGCAGCCTAAGCTACCCAGAAAGCTATGCAGCCAAACCTGCTTTCTAGGGTCTTGTTCACGTCTCTCACTCTGGTTCCCGTCATAGTATACAGATACAGAGTTGCATGTGCAGAGGCATGCGCACAAACTGTATCAACTCTGGGGCTTTGCTTTGGCCTCCTTGGAGATATTCCAAGGATCTGGCTTCTGGCTGGCTACCACATACCCTTTTGACCAACTCCCTTTTTTTTTGTCCTTTCCTGCTCACTCTTGAGGATATCGTGAAAAGGTGGCCATAGTCTGTTCATGCTGCCCATATAGAATCAATGATTAATACTTGCAATGAATTAGTCTGTGCCACAGTGAATGTAACCAAAGGAAGAGAAGCCAGTGATGACTCACCATCCCTCTCATCTTCCAGACAGCTTTCTGAGACTTTGCCAAAATGGAAAGAGACCTTGGGGCTGTGCCGTGGCCAGGACAGCTAATATTTACAACCAGTTCTTTTAAACTTTAGTAGTTGCACTGATCTCACTCTGCCTATGGGTCTAGCTTAATTAGCTGCTCCATAGTGACCACCATTCACCATGGCAACCGCCATGCTGTAGCCATATGAGCTCACACGTCCTGTCCTTGTATAGGGATGTGCAAATGACATCATAGGTCAGAATCTGGATTTCTTAGAAGTTGGATTTCTGAAGTAAAAGACATATGTCCTTATAGTTTGGGAAATTCTCTTCCCAAGAGCTTTAGGTCCTCATCCCACCCCTGGTTTCTGAAATGGAATGTTCTTCATGATCCCACGATTGTAGTGAGTTATTCATCTCGTCGTTCTTTTTATTAAGTATTCACCTTAGGGATTCTGGGCTTGGGAAAAATGCATGATTCAAACTTACCCAAGGTGGTCCAGAGAGACTTTGAAGAAAGTCATTCCCCAAACTCAGAAGTAAGCAGGATGCCCTTCAGTGTGACAGATGTGTGTGTGCCAACTATGCTACATCTAGACAGTAGCATAATATTTAATATAGGCAGGCATTTCAAAAAGAGAATTCCACCTGTTTGGCTAGCACCTATCTCTTTATAAACTTTCTAACTTCTAAGTTAAAATTTTATAAACGAGAAAAGTCTTTCTGTGATATAGAAAGCAACTTATTTTTCTTAGATGCCCATTAAACTATTTGTGACTTTCTTTTTGCCGTTTAAAACATCTATTTTAGTAAGAGTATATTGTCCTAGCTTTTTGTGATTTTTGAGACTTTGTGTGACATTATTTCTCTATACACACAGACATATACAAACATACACACATCACACATACGTACACACACACACCATGCACACATGCACACACACATAGACACATAGACACATATACACACAATGTTTTCTTCTAATATGTCTTTTCTTTTTTTATATTCATAGATATGTGCATATACATATTTATTTTTTTTCCCTGGGGACCGAACCCAGGGCCTTGCGCTTGCTAGGCAAGTGCTCTACACTGAGCTAAATCCCTAACCCCCACATACATCACATACATATTTCTTAAAAGTTTACTGACCAACTTACCATATTGATAAGGAAAGTCACTCTCTTCCAGCCCTAAATACACACACACACACACAGACACACACACACATATATATACATATATATATATGTTGCACATGGGTGTATGTGTATTTACTTCTAGACTATATTTCAGCTTATCAATTTGTCTATGGACTAACAACCAAGGACCCCATCATTTTGATTTCTACCTTCTTATTCTTCTGTAACTAACCCTCTTCCACCTTAGACCTTCCCCTGGCTGTCGTTCCTTTCAGTGTTTCCATATGAACCAACATCAGCATGTCTAATTCTCAACACCATCCCGGGGCTATTTTGATTGTAACTATGGTAATTATTCACACCAGCTTGAGAAAGATGCTGCGTTCATGATGATTGATCCAGAAGCCCAGCATGCATCTTCCATCGTCTGAGTGTGTGTCTATCCCTCAGTGATCTCTCAAGGAGTCCTTATGCAAGCTTTTCATATGTATCCTTGGAGCCTAGGTTCTTAGGTATGACATTGTTTTACCCAGCTTTTTTGTCATTTGGGAAGATCTTTGCTTCCTCCGTGAAATTTAACTTCATTGAGGTTCAGGTATGTAAAACTTACTGCATATTAAATATGTGCATATTTGTGCACACGCAGATGTTCATATTAAGTGTGAATTCTATGTTTTTACAAAAGACTAATGGCCCTGCCTCCAGCTCCACACACAGCAGCATGAGAGGCCATAAGGAAAGAGGAAGTTATCAGTGTATTCCAATTTAAAAACATTATGTATGTATTTTTTTCTCAAGAGGTCTTATTTGCTCTGCTTTGCTTCCTAACCCCCTCAATAAGATGAGAAAATTCAGAGACTGAACATATTTGGCAAGCTAAAAATATAAATATATTCTAAAATACTTTCAGATAAAATTATAGATCTGCCATTGTAAATTAGAGCTCAGTTACCAAAACAGCCATACACTGCGCTTACCCTAGCACGCGGACCCTTCCTTGGGAGGACATAGCATCCCATTCTATTCGTTGTCTGTGCTCTACAGGGTGGCACAACGATCTATCCACGTCTGGAGTTTTCCACTGTGTCTGCTTCTGATGTCTACCTCCACTGCTTGCCACGCCCACAAAACCAAGCCCACACTCCACAGCACACAGGGGCTCACCTAGAACACACTCCTGCTATTGGTTGGTTCCAAGCCACGCCTTTCCTCCTTGAAGACCCAAGTCTCTCCAATGTAACATCAGTCCTCCATTACCATGTTCTCCCTGACTTATATAATTATGGAATTTGTCTCTAATAATAATCAATATCTTACCATTCATATCTCAGGTGTGTGCTAACTGACTCTGTCATCTGACGTGGGCTCATTAGCTCCCTGAGCTTCCTCACCAGACATAGCATATACCCACCTCTCACCCATGGCCACGTAGTGGTTTGTATATGCTTGGCCCAGGGAGTGGCACTATTAGGAGGCGTGGCCTTGTTGGAGGAAATGTGCCACTGTGGGTATGGGTGTGGGCTTTAAGACCCTCATCCTAGTTGTCTAGGAGCCAGTCTTCTCCTAGTGGCCTTCAGATGAAGATGTAGAACTCTCAGCTCCTCCTGCACCATGCCTGCCAGGATGCTGCTGCCATGCTCCCGCCTGAACCTCTGAACCTGTAAGCCAGCCCCAATTAAATGCCGTCCCGATAAGTGTTGCCTTGGTCATGGTTTCTCTTCACAATGATGCAACCCTAACTAAGACAGCCATCTTCAGAAAGAAGTGTACTTAAAAACATGTAGTAACTGGATCATGCTGGTTCACAGCTGTAATCCCAGCACTCAGGAGACTGAAGCAGGAGGATCAAGAGTTCAAGGTTTGCCTGGGCTACGTCATGAGACTTTGTTTCACAGAGCCGAAAGGGGAAAACGTCCTATAAAGAGTCACCCACGTATAAATTATAAAAGGTCATCTCAGAGTCAAGAGTCACATTAGGGAGGAAGGAAGAGAACTCTCTCCCCCAATCTCTCAGAGAGCCACTCTGGGAAGGGACAAAGGTGAAGAAGAATAGTCCCCTTTCTGCTGTTCAAAGAACGGGTTCATACAGGCAATGGTCCCTTCTGCCAAGAACACAACTAGACTGTATCTCAGGTGCCAGTGTTAAGGAATGACATGTGGCTCCCTGACATTCACTGTGCGCCTGAGTCTGTGACCCAGCTGGGGAGGGGAAAGAGGCTGCCACCAGATAATGATGGCTGAGAAACGGCAGACCAAACACACCAAGCTGGCTGTCCGCCTTCAGCTCCGGGATTCCACGGAAGGAAGGCCAGCACTACTGGCGCGGTGGAATCTTCGCCGGTTTTCTGTGTCATCCTGATCTCCACCAGTCTCGAGGGTGATTTCAGCCCCGCTTGTCACTTCAGTGTCTGTCTAGGAATATGGACCGCCCCTTCAGAGGACCCATCTCAATAGAGCATTTCAGTCACTTCAATAGCCGCCATTGTTACCACGCAGGACACTGTGTGCTGGGGACGCGGCAAAACCACCCCCATGCTAGGCCTCTACTAAGCACTTCAAAAATTGTTTCGTTATTGTTGTCGCATTGATTTTTTTTTCTTCTTTTCAAAATTAAAACAAGCCAACCAGACAGGTATTAATTCTGTCCCTTTTACCAACAGGAAAACATTTCAGAATGCAAATGTTACACTTAAAGCACAGGGCTCACCGAAGTGCAATGGAGGGTCCACCGACGTCCCATGGCTACACATCTTACCTTGAACTGAGAGGCACTGACTGGCTGTGGAATTCACCAATGTCTAAGCTCCCCTCTTATACTAGAGAACTCCCAGAGTTCTCGTGGGCCTTCCAGTTAAACTCTGCAGTCTTTCTCCCGTCTTCAATAGGACAGAGAGCCTACCCCACCCCCACCCCCACCCCCGGCAAGCCTTAGGACCTTCACAACATTGCCTGCGACTTTAAATTCTCACCGAAGGAGTTGTTTTATTTACAGCACTCCAGATCTCAATCTCCTTAGTTACATTACTCCCAATTAAGCTTATGTATCGTCACAAAGCATCATTACATGATTTAACGACGGAGCATTTTGAATTAATTACGCGCCGACATTTTATAACATATTCAGCGCCTCGATGAAATTGCCGCTACTTTTTATAGCTGCCAAACGAGGTTGGCGGTGTTATTGAAGTTCCCTTCCTGAGAATCACACACACCCCCAACCTCCGCCGAAGGTACAATGCACATATTTCTGTATATGTGTTTGGAGGAGTTCATGATTTAGCACTCGCGTATTTGCTGTTTAACTAGAAGAACCCTACATGCGTCCTGCCTGGTATGCCTAGTAGCCTAGACAAAATTAAGCACACAGACATTTGCGAATGACCTTCTCTCTGCTAGTTATCAGTGATGGATGGGGTTAAAGGTAGGTCCATTCACTCCACAATGGCCACAAATACATCCAAGGAAGTTATTATAGCTCTCAAGAAAAATTATAGTTTAGCTGCAGATAATTCTACCATGAAGCAAGTGAGAAGAATACTCTGGCTTCCCCTGAGGTAGCTAAGGTTATCATGACCTCTTCGGAGGCTCTGAGTGACTCCTGGGAGGGTAATTTTAACTCTACAATTTATTATTAACCCAGAGTGCTTTTCTCTCTTAAGACAGTGGAAGCAGATCCCCCCCACCACCACCACGGCATTTTCTCTTCCCTCCAGCCCATTTCAAAGTCTCAGTCTTAAGCCTCTGCAGCTCGACCTCCGCACCCCTCCCAGACCCACCTCCAGCTTTCTCCTTCTGACAGCCCAGCCACTTAGTTTTGAACGTCCTTGAACCCCAGCCTAATGGGAACCCGTCTGCTTCTGCTATTCTCCTCTACTGCTTACCACACCCACAAAGCCAAGCTCCCATTCCACAGCCCACAGAGGCTCACCTAGAACACACTCCTGTTATTGGTTGATTCTAAGCCACGCCTTTCCTCTTTGAAGACCCTCTGGGATCGCATATCAGATATTTACATTATGGTTCATAACAGCAGCAAAATCACAGTTACGAGTAGCAACTGAATAATTTTACAGTTGGGGGTCACCACTACCTGAGGGACTGTGTTAAAGGGTTGCAGCGTTAGGAGGATTATGAACCGCTGTGCTAGGAGGGTGGATGACTGAAAAGTACCTGCATCCTACAGGCCCACATCATCATGGCCACTGGCCCATGAAAGTCATATCCCTGGAGTTCTGTGTGCACCTTGCAGGCAGCACCACAGAAGAGCCTCTTCTTCCCAGCAGCTGCCTGCTGCCTGCATGACCTTTGGCAGGAACCTTGTCAGCCTTGAGAGCTTCTTGAATTCCAAGTCTTCTGAGCCCACCTCCATCGCACAGGAGACAATGTTTTAATGAGGATAAATGACAGAAGTGACTTCGTAAAATGTGGTTATTTGCCTTGACTTTACCCTTATCTAAAGCATGCCTACAAAGGAAGAAAAATGGCCAGTGACAATCAGGTTCTCAGGAGAGGTGTGCAGATAATTCTGAAAGTAATTCCAAATTAATTTTGGGATTTTAGATGTGAAAAAAAAATCCAATTTTGCTAATAGCTAGTATATGGTGGCTCAGAAAACATCTCTAGGTCTCAGAATCCTCATTTTCACATTTTCACCTAACTAGTGGCTAACTATACAAGATCAAGTGACATCTAGAAGCACCTTTCTTCTTACCCAAATATTTTGAGCAAGAAAGCATCTTAAAGAAGTATTAAGTGCACCAAGCATCAACTGTCTTCTTCAAAATTATGTCTTTGTGGGTGTTTTAGTCTCTGTTCTGTTGCTGTGAAGCGACGCCATGACCAAGAAAGCATTTATGTGGATGCTTGCTTACAATTCCAGAGGTTTAGTCCATTGATCATCATGGCGGGGAGCATGAGGGCATGCAGGCAGGAGATGAGCAGCGGCTGAGAGCTTTAAATCCTGATCTCCAAGCAGCAGACAAATAGACACTGGGCCTGGCATGGGCTTCTAAAACTGCAAAGCCCACTCCCAGTAACATGCTTCGTCCAACAAAACCACACCTCCTCCACACAGGCCACGCCTCCTCCACGCAGGTCACCCTTCCTAATCCTTCCCAAACTGTTCATTAACCAAGGCATGTTCATATATGAAACTATAGGGGACATTCTTAATGAAAGCACCATAGTGACCTTGTCCAATATGTTCTTTTTTTTTTTTTTTTTTGGTTCTTTTTTTCGGAGCTGGGGACCGAACCCAGGGCCTTGCGCTTCCTAGGTAAGCGCTCTACCACTGAGCTAAATCCCCAGCCCCTGTCCAATATGTTCTAAAGAGTCATATTTCTTTATAATATATGTCCTAGAGGTGGCAAAATACCTATTTATTTGCAATTGCCCAAGTAAACAAACCCATTAGCTGATCTTAAAGGTTCACAGAGAGAACAGCTAAAATTCCTTGAGTCTTGACTATTAGGACTAGACTGTAGAAGCCGTACTTACATCCCAGCTCCCCTAGATTCTTGCAGAGTGCGCAGCTCTCTGCTTTCGAGCAGGAATCTCAAGGCCTCAGAGTCACGGTGGTGTAGATCAGCAGTTTTCCCCCTGTGGGTTGCAACCCCTTTGGGGGTGGAATGACCCTCCTTACACAGGGGTCTCCTATCTGACTAGGAGATCTGCATATGGGACCCTTCATAGCAGATACTTGCATTATGATTCACAACAGTAGCAAAATTACAGTCCTGATTAGCAACAAAATAATTTCATAGTTGAGGGAACCACCACACGAGGAACAGTATTAAAGGGTCTCAGCATTAGGTAGGTTGAGAATCACTAGTGCAACCCTAAGTGAAGATGGGGCTTAGAGTTAGGGGGCATGTGTTTAAACCCTACACTTGGAGGTAGGCATGTTTTCCCAAGGCATTATGGTACTGTTTGAAGAATTTACTCATGATAAGTGAAACCCATTGAACTGTTTCAGCCCCTTGTTATTCTGCTGGGTCAGTTGCTGGGAATCCTCAAGCCTAGACTTCCACAGGGCTGCAAATGGAGTTTGGGGCAAAAGTTGAGCTCCTGAAAGCCTAACATGTTAATCTCAGCCATCTATCCCAACCAAACAAGGAGACAAGAAATGATGAGGAGCAGAGAAAAGAGATTTACCAATGTGGTCACCTTTGGAAGCCCAGAGACCTAAATGGAGGAAGAACTGGCATCTGGCACAACCATGCATGTGTTGACTTGGTCAAAGATGTGCCCTGGTTCGTCACTGTCTCCGTTTTGGAGAAGCAACATAAAGAAGTTACTGTGATGGTCATCAGCAAAGAGCTGTCTTATCCCTGCTAGTTGATGCCTCCTGCTACAGGGTATAGCCTCGTCTCCATGGATGGCTACCCTACCTGGATGTGCCTAGTTCTGTGAGGCCTCTGCTGGTCTTGGAATCCAAGTTACCTCCAGGTTGAGGATGGCGGCCTATCTCTGCACTTTGAGGGTTGGAAGTGGGTGAGACAGGGGCTCAGACACACCAGCACCCCTTGAATGATGAACATGCCCAGGTAAGAGTCAAACAGACACCAGACGCCAGGCCCATGCATCAGCCAACGTGAGGCACCTCTACTCTTTAGCACAGCAGTTTCCAGATATCTGATGAGCTAGGATAGCAACATCTTCAATGGGTCGATGCGAGAATCAGCTACACAACCCTGTGATTCACAAGAACAGTGCCTGGCACACGGCAAGTACTTGGCATACCCTGGCATTGACCCTTCCCTTAGACCCAGCCTCAAATTCAAAGCCAGTCTTTTGATTAACAAAGTAAGTTTCCACCCATTGATAGAATTTTACAGGTAACAGACAATTCTCCTCCATCCCAAACAAACCAACAAGCTGGGGACAATTGTCTGGTTACTCCTGTTAGATACTTATGAATTCCTCCTACACCCTTTATTTATAAATGTCTGGTCCTAGCATGATGGGGCACAGCTCTCAGAGGGCTAAGGTAGGATGACCTCTACTCCAAAGCATATATAAACATGCCTAGTTTTGCCTTCCACCTAATATGTGGTAGGTTACATTTAAGGTTAGGGTTAGGGCTAGGGCTACATTAAGGTTTGGGGCTCATAATGTCAAAAGTTTCATTCCTCTTTTCCCCTACCGTTACCTCATAAAATGATTCAAAACATCTTTGGATGCTCAGTAAATATTCATTGGACAAAGAAGTCTTTCTCAATGTTTGTATTGCAACCACACATATTGAACGTAGACTAGGGGACCACTGGGCTTCAGGAAAGTGCCGAGACACCGGTTCTGGGGGTGGGAGATGTGGGAAGCAGAAGCTGGTGTTCCTTGACTTCCGGGCCTCCAGTCACCACTGGAGAACCCCACAGAGAAGTCGGAAATGAAATGAGAGGGGAGTAGGGGAGTCCACAGCCCATGACAAGGCCAGGACTGTTGAGGGCCCGCAGGCTAAGGATGACGTCTAGCCTGGGTGCTAGGGCTGGGATTTCCAGCTTAGCTCATCTTCGAAGGCAGTGGTCGTTGTCTGGAGGCACAGAGAGGCCTTCTACAGGAGACTTAGACTGCGACCCTGTAGGCAAAGGCCTTCTCCATGCCTCCTCCCCGCCACAAACAGCTGTTTCAATAGAAAAGACAGTCTTTGGTTCCAAACTGTTTATTGGTTGTTCATTGTAGAAAATGGATTCATACCCACTTCTCATGGTGGATCAGAGATTAAATATCTTTGATAGGGGGGAATGTCTGGGAAGGGGAGCTTATTGGCTAAACCCTCAGGGCCTCTAGATATCTCAGTAGCACGGAGAACTCTGTCCCAGGACTATGAGACCACAGGTCATGTTTCCTCGTGTGGGAAGTGTGGCACATGTTCTAGGCCAGGACTCTGGCAGGGAGCAGGGAGCTGCCTACCATCTCAGGTATGTACAGGAGTTTCTGGGAACTCAGACCCACTCTGACTTAGCAAGTTTCCTGGCCAGGTTGGCTGTCCCACAGTAGACAGCTTAAGGCTTTGAAGTGCACTCACATAAGGAGCTAGCTAGTGCATTCAAGTAGTTTGCCCATCTACCTGTACAGATCTGTTTGCGAGGTGAGAGCAAACTCTCAGTAAACTCAGTAAACAGCGGCTATCACGAGTGGCTATCACGACATGCCACATGCTGGGTCTCTAGAATATCTAGAGGACCTAGAACATCTAGAGCATCTAGAACATCTAGAGCACCTAGAACATCTAGAGCGTCCAGAGCACCTAGAACATCTAGTACATCTAGACCACCTAGAGCATCTAGAGCATCCAGAGCATCTAGAGCACCTAGAACATCTAGAACATCCAGTGCATCTAGAATATCTAGAGCATCTAGAATATCTAGAGCATCTTAAAGCATCTTAAACAGCTACAGCTTTGTAGCAAAAAGATTTTTTTAAAATGGACAAAGGGCTTGAATAGTTTTTTCCCCCAATCACATGGCTTCTTTTTATTTTATGACCTCGCTCGCCTTTTCTAAAGCTTTGCAATAAAAAAATCATGTAACGCACACCTATTTGGTCCCTCGAGACTCTATGTGGATGGCTAATCTTCTAAGATTCTGAGTTTCTCTTCTTGACATGTTAGGCCTTACTATTGGTGTACAGATCACTAATTTCACATCACTAATTTTAATCAGAATTTTGCAAAGTCCATTTGCAGGTAGTCCTCACCTACACCTGCGATGCCTAACCACTCAACATCTGGTCAAGTTTGCTGTTTTCTAATGTGTCAGTCTTAGTCTGTGACTTACTCACTTAGGCAGTAGTCTTTGTCACTGTGACAAATACCTGAGAGAAACAGGAAGTGGAATTTCAGCTCATAGTCTTCAGTCTGGGGTTGGCTGGCCCTGCCATTCCTAGCCTGTGAAGAGGCTGACCATCATGGCTGGCCCTGCTATGTTTAGCCAATGAGGAAGTGAGGCTCTCCCTCCCTTCTACTACCTGAAAGTGAGCCTATTCCAGTAAATTACGCATCCATGATGGATTACTTGGTGAAGTCAAACCTCTGATGATCTCTTCACTCCCCCCAAGATGCCCTCTGGGTACCACATACATTGGGAAGCAAAGCCTTCAACACGTGAGCCTTTGGTGACCATTTCCTATCCAAACCTTGGCACCCAGCAAGTGATACCTGATCAGCATGCCTCAGAGGCTGGTAGATAGATCATCTAGCCAGAATGCTCACTTACCCTGTTTGCTCCTTGGTTTTCTACCCATTGACCTAGACTTTGCTCCTGCACTCCCATTAAAGCCCGAACCATATTGAAGTCCCATTCCCTCTGCAGCAAGCATCTTCATCATCATCATCATCATCATCATCGTCCCCCTCCTCCTCCTCCTCTTCCTCCTCCTCCTCCTCTTCCTCCTCCTCCTCCTCCTCCTCCTCCTCTTCCTCCTCCTCCTCCTCCTCCTCCTCCTCCTCCTCCTCCTCCTCCTCCTCCTCCTCCTCCTCCTCCTCCTCTTCTTCTTCTTCTTCTTCTTCTTCTTCTTCTTCTTCTTCTTCTTCTTCTTCTTCTTCTTCTTCAATGCAGGGTTTCTCTATGCAGCTCTAGCTGTCCTGGAGCACTCTCTGTATATAAGATTGGTCTCAAACTCAGAGATTCATCTGCCTCTGCTTCCCAAGTGCTGGGATTAACGGTGTGTCACCACTTCTCGACTAACCATTTTGATTATAATCATTACTCTTTACTAGCAAACTCTGTAAGTGTGTGGTGTACATGTGTACATGTGTACATGCATGCATGTGTGTGCATGCATGTGCATGTCCGTGTGCATGTGTATGCGTGTGTGCATGCGTGTGTGCGTGTGTGTGTGTGTGTGTGTGTGTGTGTGTGTGTGTGTGTGTGTGTGTAGACTAAGGGTTAAAGAGAGTAATTACAGCTGGGATTGCTGACACAACATCATCTCCATCTGTAATTTCTCCCTACACCATTTCATTTCTGCACTTGAATTCTGTTTTCTAGAACAGTGTCTGTACAATATCTATCTTGGGTGTGAAAGAAGTTAGTAAGACATGGGCTAAGAAATTCCTTAGGAGTTTTACTGCAATTATTGTTTGTCCAAAGTTTATGCTATTCTAGGGCTAGACTCTAGGTTTTTTGTTGTTGTTTTATTTATTTGTGTTTTTAGAGACAAGTAGCCCAGGCTGGCCTCCAACTTTCCATCCTCCTGCTCTGCTTCCCAAAAGCCAGAACAACAATTTTATATCTCCAATGTTTGTGGGTAGTGTTTTAGACCACTGTTGGTCTTTTACCCTTCCAACTGAATGCCAACTTGTAAATAGGGTTGAGGATGGAGAGTTTGTAGGTCTGGAAAGAAAAATGCCCGAGATAAGAAATTTTAGAAGAAGGTTAAGCAGCTCATGAAACTGATGAGAGATTGGGGAATTTTGCCCAAGGCTATCCCACCTTAGGATGATTTCCTGTCAGACCCCACCCCCCACACCCCTTCTGTAATGCCGGAATGTTTTCTCTTTTCAAATTTAGCATCTCCAAAACTCCCATAGCTTGCGGGAGTGGCATTTTGACAGTCTGTACAGTAGGTAAGAAAGATGTTACTGAGCTGCAGGGTAAGAAATCACTATAGATTTCCTATTGTTCCTGTTGTGAGATATAGGTTAAGAAATTGCTATGGATTTCCTATTGCTCTTGTTTACATGGGATCATCTCGTCCTGCAGCTTGCACTAGTTAGAGGCTAAGAAAGAACACTGGTTGGTTGAATTTGAATATTACTACAGAGTCTTAGCACTCAGCACTCCTCCACAGGACAGACCGCAGTTGGCACATCACTCTGATCAGAGCAGATAGGCAAGGTTGTTCCATAAAGGACCGAACAAGAGTAGCAAGCAACATATTGATTGGCTGTTGGCACAGGTAGGCGGGAAGATTGCTTCCCTATTCTGATTTGAGGGGTATAGACTGTGCGCTTCAAAAATGTCCGTCTTAAATCTTAGTCGGAGTTTCTCCTGTAGTCTTCTCACACCAAGGAAGAGATCATCTCCCGAAGTCTCCCTAGTTTGAGGAGGCAGGAGGGCACATTTAGCTTGGAGTAGCTAGCCGTTGCCATAGCAACCGGAAGCAAGGCCCTGAGGGGATGAAGCATTCAGCAAGCATATTTGTAGCAGGAGGATAAGAGACAGGGGAAGAAGTTAGACAAGGTGGCACCATAATTGGGAGCCCTGGGCAGCCGTTGAACAGTCACCCCTAAGACAGAGAGTTACCTCTCATTTTAGTCAGGCACAGTCTTCAATTTCTCTGTCATAAAGTTAGCCATTGCTCTCCCTGTGGATTGCTGGCTTGCCCCTCTTCTCTTTAACGATAGTATAGTCTTTTAAACGTCTAGACCATGCCATCCCGTAGTCTATTTCCAAGACAAATGTAGTTTTCCAGAGCTACAACAGAGCCATTAGACTCTACCCTCAGAGCCTTGGCTACAGGACCCAGAGAAAACTGGCCTCATACCAACATCTTTCTTACTGTGTTCCCAGATATTCTTCTGGGACAGTGGATTATAGGAGGGAGGAGATTGCAGGTCATACACAAATGATTAAAATTTCAGGAGGTTGTTCTTCAAACGAAGGCTTTCAATGCAAACAACAACAACAACAACAATACTTAAAATTATAATGGAGCGGGAAGAAACCTTAAAGGTCTTTCAATTCCACACCATTCCTTTTATAGAAGAAGCAGAACAAAAGCCAGAGAGGTTAATCATGTCCCCTGGCCACCTAATTAACCTGTCATTTCTAATGATGGCTGTGGGAGAACCTAAGGGTTCCAGGTGCTTTCCATGTGTACCCATTAGAAAGCTGGCCTTGCGGTCTACGAGCAGGCAAGATGGGTTAGAGGGTAAAGATGTTTGATGCCAAGCCTGATGATCTGAGTTCGATTCCAGGGACAGAAGGAGAGAAACAGCTCCCACAAGCTGTCCTCTGATCTCCAAGTGTGCTCCTCCCATAAATAAATGAATGAATGAAGTTTATTTTAATGTTTTCAAAAGAGTCAATATAGCTGCAGAACTTGAGTTGCCCTTTTGTGGCAAGTAAATCTGATAAGGGCATTCAGGAAGTCCTGATCTTAAAGATACTTTTAGCCCAGGACAGCAGGAGTCTGCGGGTGGGTGCTGAGCTTGCAGTCTCTTGTGTAGAAATTTGCATTTGACTTCCTTGTACCAGGGATTCCTTTAGCCTGAATAAAATTTGCTCTGAGGAAAACCCTGCTACGGTCATGGAAACCTGTAACTAAGGCAGGTTCTAAGCACCATGTAACAGCCATTTCTAAAGAACAGGTATCCATGGGAGAGAAGCTATATGGGCAGCCAGTACTTCGGAAGTAAGCCAAGGGATGAGCGTTCCTCAGTTTCCACAGACTTCCTGACATAAAAAGCTTCAGACATTATTCTGGTACCATTGTGGTGGTCAGAAGTCTAAAGCAGGGGTCCCTAAGACAGGGTTTTGCTGGAGGCTCTAAGGGAGGAAGTTCTTACTTCCCAGCTTCTAGATGCTGCCTACAAGTGTTACTTTGTAGCCCTGGGACTTCTGCCTTCAAAACCACACTACCTTCACTAACTGCGACTGTTCTGCCCCTCTTGTGACGGCTCTTAGCTCAGCCAGCTAATACAGTGTATTTTCACTATATGAAGACTTTAATCGTGTTTCAAAGTCACTTCTGTCAGGTATGGGGATCGAAGACGAGACCGTGGACGTGTCTGGGATGATGTTCTCCAATCTACTGTAGGCTCTAAGGACAAAGCTATTTCAATCTCTGTAGAGTTGGATGTTGGCAGCAAAGGCCTCAGTTCTTCCTCTCTTGTGCGCTGTCTCTTCTAAGTTGCCTCTTTCTACTCAGTTCTTTATCTGGATTCCAAGCCTGAGTCATCTTTTCTGGGCTCGTCTTTCCTCCCACAGGCACCGAGACTGTGGTAGCTGGGTTCTGCTCCCAGACACTCTCCCTTATTCATCCCAGCGCAGCTGGCACCGCTGCCTGGGAGCCAGTGCAAAGCTGGGTGCCTGCTCAGAGCTGTTTGCGTCAGGCTCTGGAGACAGGACTTAGTCACTGAGGTTTTTATTTGGGCCATAGGATTGCTTAACTTGGGAAGGCTGAACCTAAAAATAAAGGAGCCTGTCCTTTCTGGCATGAGTTTTGGAGGCATTCTCGTAACTGAGGCAGGTCTGAGACCCGGGGCAGGGGATTCCCGTGCCACGTGAACCATGAACTTGTCCAATACCATGGGATCTAGAAAATGTATAATGGCTGCCTGCTTTGCCATACCTTTAAGCTAAAACCTTCCGAGAAGCACAGGTTAACAGAACCAGAATCCAATGGAGGCGTTACTGCTGGTGGAAAAGGCAACCTTGTAACTAAATTGAAAAGGCAAAGAGAAATGAAACTCCGGGTGTGCTGGGGCTTGTCTTTCCCCCTTCCACAGCCAAGACAGACATCACTCATCAGCAAAGTGTGGCTCCCCGCCAGGCCAGCCTTAAGGGCTTTGGTGAGAATTCTTGCCAGACACTACCACTCCGCTGGAGGCGACAAAATGAAGCTGCGCTTTGTGTTCCCACAAGACAGTCCTTGGCTCCCTAGATCCCTGCAGACGGGCACTAAGGGTGTTTTCTTCCTACAGCAGTGTAACATAAAGAAGATGAGACTGCAGTTTCTGCAGCTGGAAGAAGGCTCAGAGGAACAGATTTCTCCTCCTCTCTTGCCCATTGGAAGATTGGGTTGGGGAAGCCGTCATGTGCTGCCTTCGGCTCCTCCCTGAGTAATGGGCTTGTGGTTTGGTTGTT